>NC_086450.1:263340510-264765939 GCF_028390025.1 Pseudophryne corroboree
ATTGCTACAGTGACCCAAATGATACAAAGAAGACAATATTCTGAGACAGAAGGGCAAGTCCAGAATAAATTGTCTTCTGGGTTAGAGCCAGAGGAAACATCCAAAATAGGGCTGCTACAACCCAGGCGGATGACTGAGGGGTCCGCCTTGCATTTGTCTTTTACCAAGGGAGAAGACTCATCGGGGCCCGTAACCCCATTTAAGAAATGAGCATGGAGGAGCTGATAGCAGAAATCCAGCTGTGAGGCATCCCTTTCCAATTCTGCACTCACAGGGAAATCCTCCAGCTTATCCTCCAGGACCATGGGGACCTAACAAAAATGTTCAAAGATTATCAGATGTGGATACTCATCTTGGTCCACGGATGAGTGTAACGGAACAGCTGGAGTGTTTGGAGGATTGCTTCATTGTGGCAAAGGAAGAGGCAATGGAACAGGGGCTCCTGGATACCCCAGTATAGCGAGACCAGTGTTGCAGGGTGGATGCAGAAAAACACTGTCTGCAATAGCTTCTCCAACTCCCAAGGGAAGCAGTTGCCCAGGGTACTATGCTGGGGGAGACTAGCACCAAAGTGATGAAAGCTATGTCCACAATACAGGTATCCCAGGAGGAGCTGCACTACATCTTCCCTTTTGCTGAGATGGAAGATGGAGATCTAGTAACCAGCTGCCAGGGACTCTATGAAGACTGTGTCCGAGAGGAGATCACCGTGGTTGGGGGAATATTGTTCCACTCCTCGAACACAAACACATCAGTCACAGATGGTATCTTGCTCCAGGATGCTCAGCATATTCAGCTGGGGGAGGCTCATCATGATGGATTGGCAATGGCAGCCCAATTTATTTCGCTGGGTGAGGCTGAGGAGAAAATGCTCTGTGTATACTCTGCTATCCTAACTCCACAAGAAGGTTATGAAGGATTATTCCCGTTTAACAATTTGGAGAATGAGGAGCTGCAATCTGAATACTGGTATGTACCCTGTGATTTAAAAGGGACAGGGGTTGCAGATACTGTTAACATAATATCAGAGCAGGAACTTGAAGGGAATGTGTTGCACCACCGTGTTGCAACCCTTGAAAGTGTTGTGGACTGTAACTATGTGCCAGGGAATGTGCCTGCCCTAAGCAAGATCCAAGCAAATACAGATCAATGGGAGGTTGGAGACTCCACTTGCTATCTCTTCACACATACCAAGGAGAAGGCATGGTGCAACCCACTCCCTTCCCATCTGCAGAGCACGAGGAAGTGGTGGAGAAAATTGTGGAAAACCCTGAATGGTACACCACCAGTTACCAAGCCAACAGGGCTGGCTGGGGAGGAGGTTATCTAGGAGGAGGAGTGCGCAGAAGGACCTCCAGCTGAGATACTGGCTTTTGAGGGGGGAGCATTGGCACAGGACCAGTCTGTGTTGTCATCTCCCCTGCAGCCACCAGCTGAATTGTTCCTGATGGAGGGTCCATCCTCAGTCCTGTGTATTGAGACCACATGTTGCACTGAAAGTTACCAGCCCCTAGTTGGGGTTTGAAGGAAGGAGTAGACACAGCTGTGAAAATGCAGGGGGCAGAAACCTAACATTTCCCTGCCCTTAGGCAGCTGTTACTTGTGCAAGGGGGTTGGTGGAAAGTGCTCACTGCCCCACTGTGCCAGAGGCAAAGGTATTAGTAAACCCAATAGGTGTGCTGGGGGTAAAAGTTTGCGATTTTGTGGAGTGGTGATACCCAACATCTGATGTAGGAGAATTGCTAAATCCCCTGTTGGTGAAAATGGATAAGTAATATTGTTATATTATCCTTGCTGGTTCTCCAAAACAGCCGTCGTTTACAAGATGGGTCCGGTGTGACATCACTCTGTGGGACTAAGGTGGTACACACACACACACACACACACACACACACACACACACACACACACACACACACACACACACACACAAGAATCTCTCCCCTGCACCCCACTAATCCTGGTTAGCAATGTTTCCTGAATACCTGGGAACAAGGACTAAAAAGTGAGAGAGGAATATGGGAAAATGAGTCATTGCGTAAAACTGTATTTGTTGTGTTTCATTCTTTGTAGCGATGAATGTACTTTTTAGCCCTTTTCTTCCCTAGCTGGTGTAACTATTCCCCATGTGTATGCTTATTCACAGGACTCAAACTATTGTGTTAGCCTGTATATTCTATATTGAAATCTTACTCAGGTAAATACAGGTGTGTTGTGACCTGGTACATAGTGCTGTCATGCTGCTGTTATGTTAGGGGCATGCCATTCTGTGTATAAGGTCACGTGTTAGGTACTTGCATGGTATCATTGATATGCCTGCATAAACCATCTGTTATTTTTATATAGACATACAGGTAGTACTTATAAAGGAAAGGTATTATCTAATTGAAAAAGCACCTCCACAGGGGACACTCAGGAATCAAACCAATTTCCCTATCATTGTTTCTTCTATTTACTTTTCACTGTTAATCTTTGCGCTCTAACAGACCACTCAGAGCCTGACCCAGCATGTGGCCAGCAGAAGAGCAGCTGTGGGAGAGACCTGAAATGGGATCCCACCAATCAGGAAACTGTGCAATTTCCCCAGGTGAGCACAGCATCATGGGAATTTGGAAGCTTTTAAAAGAGGTTGCTCAGGTCAGTTCCTCATGTTAGTCGCTGGACTTTGGCTAAGGGGTGATTCTCTGCCAAGGTACCTTGCAGAATGCATCACCAGTGTTGTGTGGACTTATACAAACTTACTCCTGTGGGGATTTATACAAATATTCTCCTGTGTACTAATCTGCTATCACTGCTGGGTGGACTCAGTGAAAGTTCAACTGTGTGGAACTGTTTGTGTGTAACCTCTATGTGGAATTGTTGTGGAACGAAATCCTCTTCTGAGACTGACTCTTTCTGGACTGCTACTTGCGTATTGTTTCTGTGCTACATTTACCTCTGGTTCCTGTGTATTATCTACTCCTGTGTGCAGTGAGAAATAAACTATCACTTTGGTTTTATCCGTTCTGTGTCTGAGTGATTACAAGAACCCCGTATCCTCATAATTATCTACACATAGAAAATTTTTGGCACAACAGAGACCATTTTATAAGATAGATATAACACTCTTGGGTGTGCAGTCGCGCTCTGTTATACACACGCCTTGGGTGGTTGAACGCACTCAGCCTTCAGCTTCATGCATCACAATGCACATCAAGGCGTGCGTATATCAGAGCATGACCGCACACCCACGAGTGATATACTACAGTATATCTATTACATATATGTGTGTGTGTGTGTGTGTGTGTGTGTGTGTGTGTGTGTGTGTGTGTATATATATATATATATATATATATACAGAAACAAGATGTCATAAGGGAGCTACAGGTATTGTATATATATAATATCTTTCCAGATTCTGACCACACAGTGATAAAAACAATAGAATTTATTCACATATTATCTATGTACATTTTCAGTAAACATAGACTATCACATAAAATCCAATATTGGATACAATAAAAAAATGCAGTTTATAATTCTGTTGGAGACATGATACAATCAGTATATCCCATCAAGTTGTATAGTTTGCAGGATGCCTGATGTTTTCGCAAGAAACAATACCAGGGGTATTGTTTCTTGCGAAAACATCAGGCATCCTGCAAACTATACAACTTGATGGGATATACTGATTGTATCATGTCTCCAACAGAATTATAAACTGCATTTTTTATTGTATCCAATATTGGATTTTATGTGATAGTCTATGTTTACTGAAAATGTACATAGATAATATGTGAATAAATTCTATTGTTTTTATCACTGTGTGGTCAGAATCTGGAAAGATATTATATATATACAATACCTGTAGCTCCCTTATGACATCTTGTTTCTGTATTCTTATTTTGTACTCTATCTAACAGGGAGTACGTCATTAAGGTTTGGAGCTTTTACTCAGCGCATTATTAGGTCTACACCACTTCCATATATATATATATATATTGTAAAAGTCAAATTACTTTCTAACAAATATTTAAAATGCCAGCTCTATTATATACTGTAGACGCCTGTGCATCTTATTACCATGTGCTATGAATGTGCGCTATACATCGCAAAACACTTCATCCCATAAGAGAAAACAATACACCCACACATTATCTGAGTTCCAAAGCTTATTGATGTATATATTTGTTATTAAAAGGATATGTATTCAATATATCACAATGTACAGTATATATATAGTTACATGGTTACAATTTACACAGTAAGCAGTTATTACAAACTAATTAATTACAGACACGGCCAGCAATACAATTACCATACTTTGCTCAAATGCTCACTACGCTCCCCCTCCATGCTCACAGCAGAGTGTCGGCAGAAACCCATCTCGTTCAGCATCTGGGACAAACAGGGCCATCTGTGTGTGTGTTCAGCAATACCCTGAGTCTTGGGGGCATGCACAGGTCTCTTGTTATTAGTCTAGGGGAGGGAACTTTCTCATTCATGATGAGTCATTGGCAGTTCATATGCAAGCCTTGAAGACATCAAAAGGGCTGGCATGAGTTTCCTGTCCCCATGCTTTAAATGGAATGTCCTTTGTCGTCAGTTGAATTGTGGCTTAATATTCATACATTCAATCATATCTACTCATGGCAATGTGCTACAACTTAATAACCGGCATCAAATGAATCTACACATTAATCTGGTTACTTTGACACCAAGCACGACATGTCCATCTTGCTCCGCTCCACTGATACACACACATGACGTTACTCCATTATATAATTTAAAACCTAAAAAAATATAAGTGAAGGCGCACAAAATGTTAACCGACTGCTGTTTTGATACAAATTGTTGATTTATTTCAAATTACTGATTAAAATCTTAATCTTTAAATACAAACAGTAAAGCAAAATTATTAGCATAAAACCATGAAATATATTAATTTTGTCAATTACTCCATATGCAAGTAAATGTAAACTCCACACAGATTACGCTTTGATTAGTAATGCTCCCTTTTAAAAAGGCTTAATTGCATGCACCTACAAGAATTAAAACAATTAAAGAAAAGTTCTCTTTCAGCTGAAATAATTCCTGCACATAAATAGGCAAAATTAGTGTTTGTTCCAAGCAGAATAGTTGTTAATTCACAGGAGAAAAGAGTTAATTGCATGCACTTATGCGGTTTAAGGCAGTTAAAAAATAATTAATTGTCAAAATTAATGTTTCATGGTTTTATGCTAATAATTTTGCTTTACTGTTTGTATTTAAAGATTAAGATTTTAATCAGTAATTTGAAATAAATCAACAATTTGTATCAAAACAGCAGTCGGTTAACATTTTGTGCGCCTTCACTTATATTTTTTTAGTAACACATTCTTTATGTCGAGTGGATTTCCAGGTCCACATTGTGAAGGCAGCCAAATTTAGGTTGTCCTCTCCATATCTAGAGGCTATATACAAATATTTTTTTTTTTTTTAACTTAGCGCCAGACACATTTTTTCTTGTAATTTAAAACCTTATGATGTCTGGTGCTTGGTATGTTCAATTTATGTGATGTATGAAATATGTGTTGAATATATCTTTGTGACATGTCTGTGTAAATGCGTATGTTACCATATATTGTGGTGCGTGCTGTGCGTATTCGCAAGTATAGCGACTCATAATGTGTGGAGTCTGTATGTTCTCTCTAGGTAATATTTTTGACTTCGACAGTCCACCCTTTGGCAGTAAACAATAACTGCCATAAATTATTAACATAAGAAAAATATTTCAAACAATAATCGGTGACCTGGACACAAGTATCTATTCATTTCGCAAATCAGACATTTGACTATATTTGAGGAAGACAGGGAGAAGGATGAGACATCCTCTATATGCACTTGGCGTCATGGGACCACTGGTTGGGTGTGGGACAACATTCAACCTATAGAGTATGCTGGGACAGTGTTATGGCCTATTGATGTCTGATTTGAATGAACATTTCACACATACATGTACCTACGTCTTTGTACACTGATGTTCGGATTCAATTGAGGTTCTGCTGGGTAGAGGGAGAAAACACAAACAAATCGTGAAAGAGACATAAAATTTTCATGATTTCCATTCCTATCATTTTCTGAACATTGTTTCCATTTCTGGAACGTATGCTAGGTCTATTTCATCATTGAACAAGGGTTATAAGTAGTGTCCTTCCTAAATAACATAAACCTTCGGAGTTCGGGGAGAGTCACTCGTATACCTTTCTTCCACATATATTAATGAGCTCTTTATCTGCTATGTGTGAATAGCCATTGTCTGATTGTTCCTGATTACCTCCCAATTTCCTGATTTCCTGAAATTGGTGAGATTTAAACATACCAAGGATTTATCTATGGTACTGGTGGATCTTAAGACTAGGGGGTCTAGTTATATTATATTCTTTGTCCACCGGTACCCTTCCCCTTCCATGTAATTCAAGTACCTCAGCTAACTCTAAAAAAAAAATATGGCACTAATCCTGCATCTTTTCGTCTTAGAGGTACCTGTGAGCACATCCAACATTTCCGTTTGATCAAAGACCTTACCCACCAGTGAGTGGTAATCACTCAATGGATGTGTGTCAAATACTGCCTTATTGCTAGACTGACATCTCTGGATGCACTCATCTTCAAATATGGGGTCACAATAACTACAAAATACAGTATTCTTCAGATAATAGCCTATCACGTTACCTTCGAACTCCGTAACTACTAGACCTTTGATTTTTTTCTCTGGCTTTAACAAACTGATCGGTTAATCCTGGGATCCTATAACTAAATCACTCCTTCCTCCAGAACCAGTTCCAGTCCCACACTCGACTCCTCATGAAAAACCTCGCAAGAATAGAATGTCCTGAAAAAAATGTTTGTCAGCGGGAAAAAGAGAAAAAAAAGAACAAAACAAATCTTGTCCTTAGCAAATCAATTACGACTGGTCCTTCTGTAATCCTTTAGCACGCTCAGGTAGTGTTCAACAGTGCCGCCTCTCAGTCTTCACGGAACAGACTCTCTGGTGATACTTTTGCGATCTCACTCCATTTACGAGTTCCTTCCGGACTACCGACTTTCCTGCAATGGGAATCGTGGACCCAAGTCTCTCTCTCGGCTACTTTCACTGGGATAGGGCTGTCAACAAAACTTGGTATGGTCCTTCCCACCTGTCTATTAGGCAACCTGAGCATAAGAACAATCACACAATCTCTTGGTTCACAATCAAGACAGTTAGTATTTGGCATACCAGGAATCAACAGTTTCAAGTTCTTTTGTCAAGTTCTCAAATGCTGGCTCATCTCGATAAGGTACTGTACTGTCACCTCATTGGTGTATTTCTGATCATTGTGCGGATCAATCATGACATGGGGTTGTCTTCCAAAAACAAAAAAAACAAAAACAAATTTGTTTTGAAGAGGGTGATTTGTTAAGTGAAGTTCTGGGAGTGAGTCCGATGCTACATAATACTAGTGGCAGTGTCTATGATCACAATAGTCCAGTATCACTGTGCTTCTACTTCTAGGAGTACCATATCTACACCGCAGCATCCGTGGCAGCAGGAAATGCCTCTACCCAGTTTGAGAAAACATCTGTGCACACCAATACATAACAATAATTCCTAAAGGGTGTTAACTGTATGAAGTCGATTTGTATTACCTGAAAAGGTCCATCTGCAGGAGGGATATGGGATGGCTCTGTTAGTATTACCTTACCAACTGTTCTTCCTCATGCAAGTAAGACAGGTCATTGCTTTCCTGCTTGCCTGAGAAGAGAATCCTGGTACAAGCCAGTAAGCTCTTACCAATTTGCACATACCTTCCTTACCCTAGGTGAGTCAGACCATATGCCGCCTCAGCTAGGCTTTGGAGATACGTCCTGGGGGCCACTGGCTTACCTTGTCCATCTCTCCAGAGTCCTGGGGACTCCTAACCATACCCCTTCGACTTCCAGACTTCCTTTTCCTGTAGGGAACACAAATTTGTATCTTAATTTAACTGTTGTGTGTTTGCAATGTAGAGTACCATGCGCATAACTCAAAAAAAGAAAAGAAAAAAAAAAACATCTCTAGAGGAGAGAAAGCAGAAGAAAATATCAGGTCTGCGTTCACCAACGGGCATATCAGTGTCTATACAAAATTTCCCTTCACCAGTATTCTCATCCTTCCTCCACCCTTTGTGCATGTAAGGCCTACTGCAGTAATACTGGTGTCATCGTGCTGGTGAGATATGCCGGGTTCGGGCAGAACTCTGAAGGACCAATTAGGCATGTAGTGTTTGAACTGTAATTGGGTCTATGTATTGTACCACCCTGTGTGAACGCAAAAGATGAAGAGGAAACTGTGGAGAAACAGAATAGAGGTTGGTGACAGATAAGTTTGTAGAGGTGGAGAGGATTTTATTAAAATGACAACTGGATTGGGCCCTACGGGGAATTGACTCTCAAATATCTTGTTTATCCCCCTTAGATCCTGCACTAGCCTGTAACCCCTCATCCCACTCTTTTTCACAGGGAAGATGGGACTATTGACTGTGCTGGACGTCCTGACTAGGATGCCCTGCTGTAGCAGCCGTTCTATGACGGGGTATACTCCTAATTCCGCCTCTGGCTTCAGAGGGTACTGAGGCATCTTTGGAGCTATCCTGCCACCTTTTATTTGTACTACTACTGGGGCTACATTCACCATCAATCCAGTATCCTGTCCATCTTTGGTCCAAAGGGAACCTGGTATTTGTGAGATAATTTCCTCTACCTGTGATGGACATGAATCTAGAACAGTGTAATGCAACATTAGTCTTTGAGGGTATCTAACATACCTTGTACTTCCAGAGCAGGAGTACAATATATGTATTTCACATTTAACAAAATCTCTCTTGCGTTAGTCAGGGGCCATTTCTGTTAGGAAAAAGAAGGAAAGGAAAGGGTTTAGCATCATAGGGGCCCAATCGTAACTTCAGCAGGTGTTTGTCAAAGGGTAATGTTGCACTTCTTTCGTTCCTCCCATTTGGCAAATTAGTGTTTACCAGTGATCTTATCCAGACAGAGAATTTTCTAGTACTGCAAAAGACAAAAGAGAAAAACCAACAAGCTTCTAGGTCATGCGAAGTATTCATTCAATCCTTCTCATCCCGTATTAAGGGTCTGTACATGGTCCAACAAACATTTCCGAGCTCATTTTGACTAGGGGCATTACTAGGAATGAATACTTCTTATATGGTAACTAAAAGAAATACCGGGGGGTTACCCTATCTCTGTCCGCTATCCTACTGGCAAATACTAATGTGCGGACTAGATTTTCTCCATTTCTGACGTTACTTTATTGATTTTTATGTTATTTTTGGGTTTTACTATATATGTACTCGAATGACTCCATATTTATCAGTTCCATTGGTCTCAGCCACTTCCCCTGCAGGCTACTGCTCTTCTTTTACCAGTTGGATACTCCTCTGAGTGCATGAGAAATGGCTGAAACCAGTCAAGTTGCCTTCTCCTCCTAGATAAAACTTCGACATTCATTAGTACATATATAGGTTACATTCATATTTTTCATATTTTTATTATTTTCTATAGTTTGTATGCTGGCCATAACTGCTTCCACATCTATATATGGCGGTGTACTTGCTTTCTCTTTTTTTAATTTTTTTCTATTGTTGCTACTAGTTCAAATAGTTCTTATATTTCCGTTCTTGTCTTGTATGACTTTGGTTAGACATACCACCTGCAATACCTTAGGATCAAACTAACCAACCCCAGGGAATGATGCCCTATCATCAGCAGTCATACGTACCCATTCATTATAAAAAGCCTCCATGTGTGGACCATATTTCTCACACATAATAAACCTCGCTGACCCCCTGGGCCGCGGCTCTCCAGCCTGAACCCTGGCTACTGAACTTCTCTTGCTTGAGCAACTGGCTCCCATTGTGGGTCCTTTCCCACAAACACCACCAAAATACACAATGCAAGCAGACAGTAAAAGTTCTCCGAGCGCTCTTCACCCACTCTCGTCCACGTTGGCCAGTACTATGATACACTGTTGATAGTGGAAGGCAATGTACCCAACCTAGGGCTCCTATAAGACCTTACAGCACCGCAATTTCTTTTCAGTGGAGGCTCTGTTGGAATATTTTCCTGAGAGGCAGCAAAAAATTTATTTTCGGTATCTTTCCACTGGAATTTTTGTAGGGGGAAAAACAGAAAACTTCAATAACTATAGCTCACCCTTTCCCTTGGATTTCCACCAGGGAGATTTCCTGACGTAATCAGCAAAAAACCCTTTCTCTTTCCTGTTACACAATCACGTCTGCGTATGCTCTCCACAGCGCTTATGACACAATAATATCACATTGTGCTGTGTAAAACACATGGACGTGCGGTTCAATCGCACAGCGTATAGATACTAGTTATCTATATGCCCTATGATCGCGGGAGTCGAATTCACAAGCTGCGCTCCTCAGCCAGAGCGTAACAAAAAAACCTTTACTTCAATTCACAATTCTATACTTCTCAATGCACAATTCTAAATCACGCTCCTCTGCAAATCTCCTCACGATTTGCGTATTTCTCTATTTATGTTCACGTAAGGTAGCGAACTTTACGCCACCGGGCCTCTACTAGCCCAGTGTTCCCTACGGGATCCTGAATTCCGGGGTTCGACAACCGTTCACTCCTACTTTCACTCACTCAATTACACCGTGTTTTTCTTTTCTGTACAGAAAATATCACTCCCTGTGACCGGCTACTTTACCCCAGAGGTAGTACAGTTTAAACAAAATATTAAGGTAATCTGCTTTTGAAATCGGATAGTTATGTGCTATTGTATTAAATGTATTCTATCCTGCCTTTAATTGAATAACTATCATTTGATTTGTACTTTGCACCCGCAATCCTACGCAACCTTGCATAACCACGAGACCGTGCGTGCCTTTACGCCATGTGTGCGCTCCTGTACTTTGTCCATACCACGTGTACAAACGTGCGTCCGCAACTCAACAAACCCCACAGTCTCTATAAATGTGAGCAATAAAAGCTACTATCGCTCACAAACACAAAACATCATTTATCCGTATAAACCTAAGTGACCAGGCCGGAACTGCATTTTGTGTTTTACGATTACACCCTTAATACACTATTTCAAATATCTATATAGCAAAGAAATGTATCCGATTTCACATAGATCTATAATGACTGTAATAATCTATAATTTAAATGATATGATTCAGATTGGATAGCTATCTTGCAGAACATACACTGATATAAATATACACATAATTATAATAATATTATATATATATATATATATATATATATACCATTCACTGCCTCTAATTTGCACATCAAATATATTTGCCTTCCCTGTACAAGAAAGTAGTTGCGCAGGTTAAGTTGCATTTCAATGCCTATCCTACCCTAGTAGAGGGTTAACAAATCCTGGGTAAGAAGAAAAAAACAACTATTTTTTTTATCTGTGTGTAATTCCCTTACATCAAGTATTCACTTATCTCACCATTTACTCTCACTAGGCCCAATTGAAACTATTTGTTATTGACTATGGCATGGGTTAAATAAATTCATTGGTAACTTATAAATGGTGCTGGACTTGTAGATATGTTGTTGTTGTTTCTTTGTGACAAAGGAAACTGATTGTTTCAACCAGTCTGAAAATCAGCTATTTAGAAAGTGACCTTCCTAAAATGACTACTGCTCCTCCCCCTTCCACATCCATGTGGCTTGAACAAGATGGTGGACAGGCCATGTGGCTAGCCCAAAATGGAGGACAGACCATGCGGCTGCTTTGTCACAAAGAAATCACACTCCACACAGGCACCAAAAGTTACTTTAGGCCTGAGTTTAAAAATATACAAATTTGCCTCAGCATGCTAACACAGCTATATTATGGCTATGCACCAACTTTTAATTGTACTTTAAATCTACTTAACAGATAAACAATCCAATATGAATCAAACACAATATGACTTATTTGAACTTTGTTTTGCAACAATAAAAATATGCTGTAGCATTTTAAATATTGTGAGAAACACACTGTCCCTTGAATTTCATATCAGCGCCTTACTGATAACACAACAAAACACATGGATGTGACTCGTCAACATGTCGCAATGCATCCATCGTTAGCTGGTCCACCACAGCCGCGTTTGTAATGTACAGTGCATCATTAAGAACGTGATATCGCGGACGCAGCCCCCATCTGTTCAAGTCATATTACTTTCTAACAAATATTTAAAATGCCAGCTCTACTATATACTGTGGACGCCTGCACATCTTATTACCATGTGCTATGAATGTGCACTATACATCGCAAAACACTAATTCCCAAAGGAGAAAACAATACACCCACACATTATCTGAGTTCCAAATCTCATTGATGTATATATTTGTTATTAAAAGGATATGTATTCAATATATCACAATGTACAGTATATATATATAGTTACATGGTTACAATTTACACAGTAAGCAGTTATTACAAACTAATTCATTACAGACACAGCCAGCAATACAATTACCATATTTTGCTCAAATGCTCACTACGTTCCCCCTCCATGCTCACAGCAGAGTATCGGCAGAAACCCATCTCGTTCAGCATCTGGGACAAACAGGGCCATCTGTGTGTGTGTGTGTTCATCAATACCCTGAGTCTTGGGGGCATGCACAGGTCTCTTGTTATTAGTCTAGGGGAGGGAGCTTTCTCATTCATGATGAGTCCTTGGACAGTTCATATGCAAGCCTTGAAGACATCAAAAGGGCTGGCATGAGTTTCCTGTCCACATGCTTTAAATGGAATGTCCTTTGTCGTCAGTTGAATTGTGGCTTAATATTCATACATTCAATCATATCTACTCATGGCAATGCGCTACAACTTAATATTAGGCATCAAATGAATCTACACATTAATCTGGTTGCTTTGACACCAAGCACGACATGTCCATCTTGCTCTGCTCCAATGATACACACACATGACGTTACTCCATTATATAATTTAAAACCTTATGATGTCTGGTGCTTGGTATGTTCAATTTATGTGCTGTATGAAATATGTGTTGAATATATTTTTGTGGCATGTCTGTGTAAATGCGTATGTTACCATATATTGTGGTGCATGCTGTGCGTATTCACAAGTATAGCGACTCGTAATGTGTGGAGTCTGTATGTTCTCTCTATGTAATATTTTTGACTTCGACAATATATATACTATATACACACACACACACACACACACACACACACACTTCTCTCAATAAATTGCAATGATTGCAGAGTTCATTATAATTATTCTGATTAGTGGTGCTTGATACTATAGAGTATGTATTGGCATTATATTGTATCTTTCTGTGTTGAACTACAAGTCTCAGCAGGATAGCACCTCTCATTGTACATTATTTGTAATGAGGGTGGGCAGTCCAAGGTCACCCTCCACATATACTCTATTTCTCCTGCAGGGTCCACAGTTTATCCACGGGATGACATTGGGATATGAGGTAGCGTCAGCAGAATGGCACCAATTGATAAAAAGCTTTCGCCTCCCGGAACGCAATGGGCCAGTCTCCTATATCCCCGCCTCCTGGCTCAGGCAATTCAGTTTTTTGTTGGGTGCAGCAGGAGCCAGACCACGGTCATGGGGCTGCTGTTTTTTTGCAGCCATAAGCTTTTTATTATTTTATTTTTATAGCCTTATTCTTTTTGAGCGATCTATCTAAAAAGCATATTATACGCACCTTATAAAGAGTCGCACCAACAACTCTCTGCCGGATCGCGACAATGCTTACCCATGTATACAGTGCTGTTTCGGCGGGCGTCTGTGTGGATGTATTACCAGGCTGTGGCCGGAGCACGGGGAGAAGGTAAGGTGTCGTTCTGCTTTGCGGGTAAGATGTGAGACACAGCCACACTGTTTTTGGGAGACTACTGATCAGTCGCTGACGCAGCTGCCACCTCGGGTGCACCAGCGTTAGGCCTCAGGGATCGTAGGCTCCAGGGGTTAGTGTGAGGCCATGATCCCTGGGGTTGATGTCAGCAGTGAGGAGTAAGATGCTCCCCTAGTCACCCCTCCCCCGGTTCATGACCAGTTTCCTCCAAGTTTCCCATCATGAACTGATTTCTTGCTTCCATCTGAGATGCTAGATATCTAACTTACCAAGTCGCAGCATAAGCGGCTGTGTCACTGGTGCGTCTCTGTTCACTTGGGCATCTGTGTTCACTGATAATGTATGTGTTCACTTGGGCGTCTGCGTTCACTATTTGTGTCTGAATCCACTCAGCGTGTGATAGTGTATTGATCGATCCTGGAAGCGGGATTAAGATACGTATCCTGCTCTCCTGAGGCAGGTGATACAGCACTAAGTCTCTACCTACCATTGGGGTATGATTAGTTGGATAAGTGCCTAATGCATAGGAGTCTGATAAATTGTTACTGCTGATTCTTTCTCTGTGCGACTGAATATGTTAAAAGTACTATATAAGGTAATGCAGTAATTTGTTTTCCTACATACCCGAAATGTATCTGTAGTTGAATATATGCTCATATTGCTTATTATACTAATGTATAACTTGTGACTGATTGCTAGTGTGGCTGCTGACCTTTACTATACTATACTATACTATACTATACTATATTTCTGTCAGTTCTGCTGTCTTTGTATGTACCGATCCTCAATGCTGGTGCAAGGCAGGGAGGGATCAGATTGTATATACCTTTAGCAAGCTTAAAGTGAATACAGTCACAAATTGTGCAGTTAACACCATACAGGTGTGTGATTTGTTTACCATGTCTAAGAGAGGCAAGGGTGAGGAGAATACACTCTCCACAGCAGTACCATCATTGATATCATGTTTATCATGCAAATCAAGGTTAACTTCTCAAGATCTAGTGCAAAATGGATTATGTGCAAACTGTTACAGCTTTCACCAAAGCCTCCTAAATCAGGCCTGGCCAACCTGTGGCTCTCCAGCGGATGTAAAACTACAAGTCCCATCATGCTTTGCCACAGTTTTGCTATTAGGGAATGCTAACATTGTGGCAAGGCATGCTGGGATGTGTAGTTTCACAACATCTGGAGAGCCACAGGTTGGCCAGGCCTGTCCTAAATAATCCAAGGCATGCAAAGGTGCAATTAGAACGTCCATGGGCTTCATTTGCACAAACATTATCCAGTATAGCTGAGCAGATAATGCTGCCAGCCCCATACCAGGGATAGGTTACCCAGTTAACCCTTACATGCAACATTTCCCTTGGGTCTTATCACATCCAGTCCAGGAATCTGCAGCCTTTCAACAAAAACAGGCTGAAAGGCCTGTGGAAAGTAAATCACACAGACATGAAACAACATCTTCACAGTCTACACATGTTTCAGAAGGGGACACTTCGGAGGATGAGGATAGTTCCTCACATTCTGGGTCTGCATACAGAGATGAGGATGAAGGTTCCATCTCAGTAGATGTACCTGTGCTAATTAATGCTATGAAAGCCATTCTATCCTTAGAGGAGGCAGCAGAGCCTTTGTTAAAATCCAAGGCACCTGTGTTTAAACATCCCAAAACAGTCAGAACAGCTGACAGAAATCCTGCAAGAGGCATGGGTCACACCCAGTAAAAAGTTCATAATTCCAAAAAAATTGAATTCTCATTATACTCTTCTGACTGGGGATTGTTTGAAAAGGGATACGCATGTCATTCGGTTGGTGCGTAAATCTACTTTACCTCTGCCTTCAACATCATCAAATGATGTAATGGATAGAAAGATAGATGGTTTTCTAAAAACTGTTTTTTCCTTACCAGGAGCAGGGGTTCACTACGATATGCCGGCGGTTGGGCTCCCGGCGACCAGCATACCGGCACCGGGAGCCCGACCGCCGGCTTACCGACAGTGTGGCAAGCGCAAATGAGCCCCTTGCGGGCTCGCTGCGCTCGCCACGCTACGGGCACACTATTTTATTCTCTTGCGGGCTCGCCACGCGCGCCACACTATTTTATTCTCCCTCCAGGGGGGTCGTGGACCCCCACGAGGGAGAATAAGTGTCGGTATGCCGGCTGTCGGGTTCCCGGCGACGGTATGCTGGTCGCCGGGAGCCCGACCGCCGGCATACTGAAGACCACCCCAGGAGCAGTTGTTAGGCCAGCAATGGCTTCAGCCTGGATAGCAAAAGCAGTGGTGTCCTGGGCTCATGCATTCAAAGAAGATTTGTCATTAGTGTCTAGAGACAAAAGTCTCATATTGCACATATAAACGGGCAGCTATTTTTATGGAAGAAGCAGCCTTGGATATGGGTACTATAGCTTCTCAAGAATCAGCCTCAGCAGTAGCAGTATGCAGAGCTGTCTGGCTATGTACAGAGAAGGCTGACTCAGAGTCAAAAAAGGTCTTTGCCTTTTAATGGAGATATTCTTTTTGGTAAAGAATTAAGCAATATTCTGGAGTCAGAAGCAAAAGCAGACTCTAAGAAAGTAAAGTTTCCTTCTTCCTAAAAAGTCTAAACCTAGGTTTCCAGCTTATCGGTCATTTCGGACCCAAAGAAAAGTGAAAGAAAAGGGTTATGACAAACAGTCCCAATCGGATAAGTCTGGAACATTAGAGCAAGGAAACCGTCCTCGGCTCGCATTTATTACCGGATATGGCATGCTTATATTCAATGGTGCAGTGACAGGAAGCTTTACCCTAGGTCTTTTAGAGTTTCTAGAGTCCTAGCATTCCTTCAGGCAGGAATGGACAAGGGTGTGGCTTCCTTGAGAGTTCAGGTGTCAGCATTGACTGTATGGTTTCAAAAGAAAACTGCTAACCTACAGAATATTCACACTTTTTTCCAAGGAATACTTCACATCCAACCTCATTTTGTTCCACCTACTGCTCCTTGGTATCTACAGTTAGTCCTAAAGGTGCTTCAAGTTGCTCCATTTGAACCATTGAAGCAAGTGGATCTTAAATGGTTGACAGCAGAAGGTCTCTTTCTACTGGCTATTGCTTCAGCTAGAAGAGTTTCATATTTAAGGGCATTGTTTTGTCGCCCTCCTTTTCTGATTTTTCATCCAGATAGAGCAGTTCTTAGAACCAAATCTGAATATCTTCCTAAGGTGGTTTCCAGTTTCCACCTTTACAAAGAAATTGTAGTTCTGGCTTTCTAAGGGCCCGACCTTTCTGCGGAAGATGTATCATTGGATGTAGTCCGTGCTTTAAGGATCTATGTGGATCGTACCAGTGCCATCAGAAAGACAGACACTTCTTCGTTCTCTACAGATTTCACAAGAGAGATTGGTCTGCTGACAAGCAGACACTGGTGAGGCGGCTTTGGATGACTATTTCAGAAGCATATTCTCAAGCTGATCTCTCTATTCTGGCTAATGTCTCTGCTCACTTTACTCGTAAGGTAGGTCCATCATGGGCAGCACAATGTGGTGCCTCAGCTGAACAGATATGTAAGGCAGCCACATGGTCTTCCATTAACACATTTATTAGACATTATGCCTTTGATAACTTTGCCTCTCAGGATGCTGCATTAGTGCGAAGGATTCTCCTGTCCAATCAGGAGCGTCCCCTCCACTAATATTGCTTTGGCACATCCCAATCTTATCCTGTGGATAAACTGCGGACCCTGCAGAAGAAATAAGTAGTTATGGTAGACTTTCCGACGATAACTCTATTTCTCCGAAGTTTACAGTATCCACAGGGATCCCACCCTGACGCACCTGATTTGAGGATCCTTACACTTACTAACCTCTTCCCTCTTGTGTGAAAGTGTGTGTATGTGTTCTTCTCGCCTGATTAGGGCTCTCTAGGGCTCCTGCCTTGAGCTTTACAAAACAACTGAATTGCCTGAGCCAGGAGGTGGGGATATAGGAGACTGGCCCATTGCATTCTGGTAGGCCAAAAGCTTTTTATCAATTGGTGCCATTCTGTTGACGTTACCTCATATCCAAATGTTATCCTGTGGATACTGTGGACTTCAGAGAAATAGAGTTATCAACAATAAGTCTACCATAACTACTTATATTGTGTGTATATAGTACATTTGAAGGCTGAGGCTCCGTCAGCTTGGATTGGCACACCTCTCACCTGTCCTGAGTGTTCTTAACCAATATGGATCTCTAGCATTCACAGACTGCATATTAATATATAAATTTATACAATTTGTCAGTTTCAGGGATGAGTTTGGTGTGCGGGGCCCCCTGAGTTAGTGTTGCCTGGCTGCTTTGGGGTAGCACAGAATAACATTTAATTTAGCACTTTTTTAGCACTTTCAAATACATTTCTACTAATACAACACTTTCACATTTTAATTAATACCTCTCACCTATATAACACTCAAATACATAGCTTTTGCTTACTTCTAATTTACACTAACACCTCAGATTCTCACTAGTGTGCTACTCTGGGGTAGCTGTCCTTTGCTGGCTTGGTGGGAGCCCCATGCCCCAGACTTAAAGTTAGTGTTTAGGACCCACCAGACAAGGTCACCTGGGTGCTGGTTGGTGGGACAATATGTTTTGGCCAAAAAGTATGCCAAGGACTCAATTTTGCTCTATGCTAGATTGCAGAGTTCATTATAATTATTCTGATTAGCAGTACTTGGTACTATAGAGTGTGCATAGGCATTATATTTTCTCTTTCTGTGTAGAACTACAAGTCTCAGCATTATACCACCTCTTATTATATTTGTAATTAGGGTGTACAATCCAAGATCCTCCACCTCCAAATATTCTGACTATAGGTGGAGGTGGTGGATCTAAATATTTGGAGGTGGGGGATTTTCTGTAGGTGGGGGATTAGAATATTTGTAGGTGGGGGATCTTGAACTGCACACCCTAATTAGGCTTTGGAAGCAAAAGGTTAGGGTTAGGCACTGGGTGGAGGGTAAGGATTAGGGATAGGGGAGAAATACTCACTGGAATGCCAGTCCTTAGATGCCTGCACTGGAAGTGATCCTCACATGACAGCCAGGACCCAGAAGAAGACACTGGAGCTGCCAGTGCCACCAAGAGAAGGTAAGAGAAAACTAGACCACCAGGGACAGTTTGTCAACAGTTAATAATGTCAACATATCCTGTAGACATGATAAATGTCGACACGCTGCATGTCGACAGTTCAACCTTTTCGGTATTCTCTTGTCATACTGATGATGGTCAAACTGATGACTGTCGACAAGTCATACCACACCCCAGTGGGATGAAAGGTAAGAACATTGCCACCACCATTGTGATTTCTGGAATGATCCTATATCCATATAGGATCCCATATCCAAATATTCCGAAATACGGAATTTTTTGAGTGAGAGTGAGATAGTGAAACCTTTGTTTTCTGATGGCTCAATGTACACAAACTTTGTTTAATACACAAAGTTATTAAAAATATTGTATTAAATGACCTTCAGGCTGTGTATAATGGTGCCCACACACTTGTACGATTGAGCGCGATGCAATATCGCTCTTCGATTTCCCTTGAAGCTCCCCATTCGTTAAATTGCATCGGAAGTGTTTATTTGGTGCATTCGATGCGCTTACAATCATGCAATTTATCGCGTGCCCCTTGCAACCAGAAATCGGGTGATCGAATGGGATCGCATCGCATGCTTCCCAAAGCACACCAGATTTATTTGTGAGATCTGTTGAAATTTGCATAGAGTGCTGGGCTATCTGGGGAGTATATAGAGTAGCAGCCATTTTAACACTGTGCACTTCTATTTGCTCTGTGACTAGAGAGGCTTGCTGTATACCTTCTGATCGTTCCACATTGCTAGCTACTGTGCACTGCTTTGTTCTGCCTGGCATTACAAAGTGCTTCTATCCTGCTTTGTGTAGTGATGGATTCTTCTGCTCGTTATCAATCTCTGATGTCCTATGCTGTGCTGAAGTTAAGTGCAGACAGGGAGAGGGATCAGCATAGGAGGAGGATGAGATCATGCTGGACCAAGGAGTGGCTGCTTCAGTGGCCTACTCGTTCCTACATGCCCTTCCTGGATGAGATTAGGGACAATAACCCGGACGACTTCTGCAACTTACTGCGCATGGATGATGACACCTTCCAGGACTTGCTGCATCTGGTGACCCCCTGCATTGAGAAACCGGATACAAAATGACGGCTGCCTATTCATACTAAGGAGAAGCTTGTGGCTACCCTGTGGTTCCTGGCTACTGGTCAGTCATTTGAGGACCTGAAGTTTGGGACCCGTATCTCTGCGCAGGCTTTGGGAGAAAATGACACCACACATTGCTTGTAGATTTACCAAATGTTTTATTTTTAAAACTGCATTTGGTAGAAAACATTTTTGTTTTTTATTTCAAAACATAACTTTTTATTAAATATGTGGCCAACATGGCTGAACATTAGCAAACAGTATAAGTTTTCTTGATGCAGCACATCTGCATCATTATATTTATGGAATAAAAAAAAATTGCTATATTTAGCAGCATATATGGTGCATTCTGATACTACGGCATTGAGTGGCACCGCAGCCAGGGGCACAATGCACACATGCAGCTTGGTGTAGGAAGATGGGTCCCCGGTTCCATCAACCTGCACCAAGTTTCATGTGTGCATTGTGCCCCTGGCAGCGGTGCCACTCAACGCCGCAGTATCAGAATGCACCACATCTGCTGCAATATATAACCACGGCAGCATTACATTTGTGATCCATAAAAAAATGGAATATATATCAAAACATAACTATTTTTATAAATATGCAGCCAACATGGCTGAACTTTTTTTTTTAACATAATTTTTATTAGTAAGATCATAGAAGCAAACAGAGACCAACATATTGTAGTCATAACAATACATTATAAATAAAGATTAACGGTCGGTATTCATAAAGTGAACCAAATATATGATCTATTTTTAACCCATAGATCGGGTAATAAAAGATAGAGTGTCAGCCAGTAGAAAGACTAACCGACTGAGATTGAAATGTAAAACAAGGAAACGTGGAGAAGAGAGAAGAGAAGAGAGAGAAGAAGAAACAGAAAAAGAGAATAGAATCCCCGGGAGGGGTCCATCAATTAAATCTAGAATTACATATATAGCACAGGCAACAAGTTGAAAGGCAAAGGGGTATGTTGGGCAGTCAGCCACGGACTCCATATTTTATCAAATGACTTAGAGGAGCAATTTATGATACTAGTCATGTAGTCCATACGGTAAACGTACCAAGTATGAGAAATTATAGACTGCATGGAGGGTGCAGCAGGGTTTTTCCAGTCTACAGCCAATTGGCAGATTCAGGGGAAGGAGGATATATTTAGGGTTGTAAGTGATAGGAATCTGTAGTAAGCTAGAAAGAAGATTAATTACATCTCTCCAGAGGGCGGTCTTCAGGTTGCCGGCTGTCGGGATCCCGGCGCACAGTATACCGGCGCCAGAATCCCGACAGCCAGCATACAGACAGCTGGCATACCGACACTTTTTCTCCCTACTGGGGGTCCACGACCCCCCTGGAGAGAGAAAATAGATAGTGTGGTACGCGTAGCGTGCCACCGTGCCCGCAGCATGGCGAGCGCAGCAAGCCTGCAAGGGGCTTATTTGCGCTCGCCATGCTGTCGGTATGCCAGCGGTCGGGCTTCCGGCACCGGTATGCTGGTCGCCGGGAGCCCGGCCGCTGGCATACCATACTACACCCCTCTTCAGATATTCACTATTTTGGGGCATGACCACCATACATGTAGAAAAGAGCCCTCTGCACCACATCCTCTCCAACATCTATCTGATGTGTCAGGGTACATTCTGCTCAAACGAGAGGGTACATAATACCATCTATATAATAACTTATAAACGTTCTCCTTGATTCTAACACAAATGGAGCTAGATGCCGCGTTATCCCAGGCTTCAGACCATTCCTCATCATCTAAGGCCGAGCCTAAGTCCATTTCCCAAGCTCTCTCGTGAGGATCGCGCTGAGAAGGTGGTTCCTCATTGAGAGTGGTATATAAGAGGGCAATTAAGCCCTTGGTTGAGTGACGTCTGTTACATAAGGTCTTAAATGTAGTCAAGGGTCTGCTAGAGAGGACGTGGCTCAACGAGGAATGAAAAGTGCCTAAGTTGTAAAAATTGATAGAAAAACCTGGAGGGAATGTCAATACCTTCTTGAATCTGAGAAAACTGAGGAAAGCTAGAGTCCCTAGTGATATCGTTCAGATATAAGATATCTCTATCCTGCCAAGGGGCAAATAATGACTTGTGTTTACCAGGGGGAAATGCTGGGTTATGTAAAATTGGGATGATGGGGGAGGGGGCCGGAGTCAAGCTGTATTTCCTATTGGCAAAGTCCCAAACCATTAGTGAGCGGGACACTATGGGGTGGGAGGCCACATTTCCAGGGCGGCGGGACTTCGGGAGCCAGAGGAGAGAAGAAAGAGTAGAGAGATCTAGTTCATCAGCCTCTATAGATACCCAGACCCTCCGAGAACCTGGGTTGCACCATTGTATACAATGTGCAAGCTGTATGGCTAAATAATATCTTTTAAAGTCTGGAATACCCAGACCACCACTATATGTGGGGCGCTGTAATAGTTTGTCAGACTTGGGGACGCTTATTTGCCCAAATAAATCGTGACGTGTGAAACTGTAGAAATTTAAAAACAGTAGAAGGGATAAAATTGGGAGGGTCTGGAATAGGTATAGAATCCGAGGGAGCATGTTAATTTTCACTGAATTAACCCGGGTGGTCTTCAGTATGCCGACTGACGGGATCCCGGTGCACAGTATACCGGCGCCGGGATCCCGACAGCTGCCATACCGACACTTATTCTCCCTCGTGGAGGTCCATGACCCCCCTGGAGGGAGAATAAAATAGCGTGGCGCGCATAGCGAGCCCGCAAGGGGCTCATTTGCCCTCGCCACACTGTCGGTAAGCCGGCAGTTGGGCTCCCGGCGCCGGTATGCTGGTCGCCGGGAGCCCGACCGCCGGCATACCATAGTGAACCCATTAATCCTACCTATCCAGGAAATAAAAAGGCTAGACCAAGAAGATAAATCTGACTTAATTCGGTCTAGAAGTCTGGGGAAATTAGCTTGGTATAGTTGATGGTGACGATGTGTTAGGAAAACGCCCAAGTATTTAATTTTTTGCTTGAGGCATTGAAATGGGAAAGAACGTTCCAAGGAAAGCTTAATTGGGCCAGGAATATACAAATCCAACACTTCAGTTTTACTTGTATTCATTTTAAATCCTGAATGTTTAAAGTAGAGGTCTATTTCAGAGAGGAGTGGCCGTAACGACTGCGTCGGAGACCCTAGGGATAATAGGATATCGTCAGCGTATAAAGCAATTTTATGCTCAGAAGGACCTACCCGCACTCCAGATATGTCCGCACTAGCTCGAATTCTTGCCGCCAGCGGTTCCATAGCTAAGGCAAATAGCAGGGGGGAGAGTGGGCATCCCTGTCTGGTGCCATTAGGGATTCCAAAAGCGGAGGATGTGAGGCAATTGACAGAGACCGTGGCAGTAGGGGATCTATAAAGTGCAGAGATACCATCCAAAAACTTGCCAGAGAAGCCCATCCTTCGGAATACCGAGAAAGCGAAGGACCAGGATATTCGGTCAAAAGCCTTCTCGGCATCTGATGCAAGTAACAATGAAGGTAGCTTTTGTTTATGAATAGAATATATTAAATCTGTGGCTCTCCTGGTGTTATCGGAGGCCTGAGAGCCAGAGATAAAGCCCACTTGATCTGGGTGTACCAATTGTGTGAGTAGGGGAGCTAAGCGATTGGCCAGAATTTTGGCATAAATCTTAAGATCAATGTTCAGCAATGAGATCAGACGATAACTGGAACATTGTGTGGGGTCTCTCTCCGGCTTCGAAATCACAATAATGTTGGCCTGCATAGTTGCTGGTGCAAGCGATGCTCCATCCAGGACATTATTATAAAGCGAAGTAAGATAAGGGGCCAATTCTGTGATGAATGTTTTGTAATATTGAGCTGTGAAGCCGTCTGGACCAGGGGCTGCTGATAACCACATAGATTTGATAGCAGCAACCGTCTCTTCCAGCAAGATGGCCTCATTGAGTAGAGAGATCTGTTGCTCCGTCAGACACGGCAAGGGGATATCTAATAAGTATGAACATGCTCCCTCTGGACCATCAGAGGAAAGAGGAGGGGCAGGAAGATTGTATAGGGAACTATAAAAGCCCCGAAATTCCTCTATCATCAGTTTAGGATCATAAGTAAGCGCATTAAATTTATGTAAGTATAGTTTTTCTATCATTCTTTTAGCTCACTTGCTTCTCAACTTATTGGCTAAAAGACTGTCTCTCTTATCCGCTTTATCGTAGAATATTTGACGTAGCTTCTGTAATATAGCTACCGCATGTCGCGACAAAAGAGTATTTAACTGACCCCTGAGGTTATCTATCCGAGAAAGCAGGGAGTCACTCAGGGCATTTTTATGTTGGGCTAAAAGCACAGAGGTTTGAGATTCTAATGAAGAAACTTCCTGTGCCACCTTTTTACGGATGGCTGAAGCTTTGGACATGAAATGACCACGAATAGTGGCTTTGTGTGCTTCCCAAACAAGGCTATGAGAGACCTCTGGGGAGATATTTTCCTTAAAAAAAAAAATTGCAGGGTTGATTTAGTGTCTAAAAGAGTGGAGGGATGTGAAAGAAGAGTGTTGTCTAAGCGCTATTTACACATCCTATTAGGAGCTCTGTAGAGATCTACCAGAATATAAACTCCTGCATGATCCATCCATTAACAGGGGGTGATGCCTGCATAAGAGACTAGTCTCATGAGTGATTGAGACACTTGGACCATATCTATTCAAGAGTAATGCTGATGTGGTACAGAGAAATGGGTATAATCCCTAGCAGTGGAATGTTTAAGACACCAGGTGTCATGTAGATTAAGCTGTTTGAGTGAGAATGTTAGCGTGAGAGAGTCATCAGTTGGGGTTGCTACCTTCTTGTTTTTTGGTGGGTTAGATTTATCTAAGAGAGTATCGATAACAGTATTAAAGTTCCCACCCAAAATAATGTGACCCTGAGCTATTCTATTGAGATGCAGAAAGAGTGTGCAGAAAAAACGGGATTGATCTTGATTAGGGGCGTATACTGACACAAGTGTTAGACTCTCCGTACAGAGTGTACCAATCACTATGATGTACCGGCCCTCAGGGTCAGCTATCATTGTAATATGTACAAATGGAATGTTACGGTGGATCAAAATAGCCACCCCCTTTTCTTACAGTTAGCAGAAGCGAAAAAAGTTTGGGTAAACTGCTTACCTTGAAGTCGAGAGTGTGTACCAGTGAAGTCGGTCTCCTGAAGGAAAATATGTCTGCTCTTTCTCTCCTACATGGAAAAAGTCACTGTACGTTTCTTGGGAGAATTAAGCCCATTAACATTTACAGAAAACAGTTTAAGAGCCATGTGATATTAAAGTGTGAAAAAGGGTCAATGGAGACACATCCCGGGGAAGAAGAAAGGAAGAAGAAAAGGAACAGCAAGAAAAAAAGATGCAGAAAAAGAGAAAGTTTTAAGAAACCCATACTCGGAAAAAACCCTGAAACATAGGGTCCCAATCAAGGACCGCTACACAAGTTATGAACATTATAAACTAAATCACAAATAAAGGAAGCATGGGGGTGGTGGTAAAGAAAAACCTATGTAGGAGAAGCTGGTCCTCCTGACCCGCAATAGTTGAGTCGGCAGTGGCTGAAGATTCAGTTATAAAACCCAAAACTCAAAATTGTACTGTGTCGTAACAAGAGGGGAGACAAAAAAGATGGGGGAGTGGGGAATAAGGGGAAAGAGGGAGGGGAAATAGGGTAAAAAGGGGGGAGGAACAAGGGAAAAGACAAGGGGGGAATGGGGAATCAGGATGAGCAAGCCCATCACTATAGTGTAAAACTCTGCAAAACATACAATAAACAGTAAAGCCTAGTAAGCTATATAATAACCAATAACATTCATATTAAAGAAGAAAGACAGAAGCCAGAACCTCCACCTGCCAACAGAGAATACAAGATGAGGAGATATATCCCTGAGATAGTGAAAACTATCCTGTTTTAGCTAAAAGTGCCTGCCATGATCAGGGAGGTTCATTGGTGTCAGTGCGTTGACAGGTCACTCTTGTCCATTCAGGCAACGGAGTTTGGAGATGCCAAGGCCCAGAGGAAGAAGCAGCATCCCCATCAGAGGACTGGTCAGGGAGGAGATCAAGTTTAGCCAACAAATCCTGACCCTGAGTTAAGGTTTTAACGGAATGAGTGGAGTTGTTCACCGAAACTTGTAGCATAAAAGGAAATAGCGTAGCGTATTTGATGCTGTCGTAGTATCCTAGTAACGGGCTGGAGGTCTCATCGTTTTTGAATGTAGAGGGGGCCAATTCCTGAAAAACCTGCAGTTGCATATCACGGAAATCAATCACTGGAGAGTCACGAACCGACATTAGGATCCGTTCTTTTGAGTGAAAATAATGTAAACGAACTATGACATCCCTAGGTGGTTGTGACGGAGAAGGCTTTGCTCGGAGCGCTCTGTGAGCTCTATCACAGAGAGAGTCGCCATCTGAGAGATCATACATGTTGAAAAAATCCTTCAAAAAGGATGGTAAAGAGGAATTGAGAATTGATTCCGCTACGTTGCAGATACACAAATTATTGTGATGGGAGCGATTCTCTTGACCTTCTTGTTGGTCTTTGAGATCCTCTATCTCATCATGGAGTCTAGAGAGTTCTGAATCAAGACGTTGCTAACAACGGCAAAGGTCGTCAGTCTTAGACTCAAGGGCGTCTGTACGATTACCAAGGGCCGTGAGGTCACACTTGAAATTGGCAATAGCTGTAGAGTTCTTGCTTAAAGGCAGATTGGACTTCCTCCAGCAAACTTGTCATGACTGCTTGGATCTGTGGGTCTATACCTGTCTCTGATGAGCAGGGGGGGGGGAGGAGAGTCCATAAGCAATGCAAGAGTTTGAGGGGCCTTAGTTTTTGGTCCCAAATAATTAGTGGAGGCCTGTGTAGCTTTCTTAGATCTTTGCGTCATTGTGAAGGACCAATAGGATAGGTGGGGTATCACAAAGGTAAAAGGAGACACAGTCTTCGCTTGTTTTGTATATGTTAAGTAGAAAAGGGAGAGATATGAAGAAAACTATTACGGTCCAGGTAGAACAAATAGCGTTGCTAGGCCAACATCCCAGGCCGCAGGAAAAGGACAATTAGCGCCCTAAAGTGGCACTTGAATTATATGAAAAAACTATTGTAGATCTCATAGAAGAGCCAACTCTGTGGCTGCAGTCAGGAGCGGTTCTTGGTGCGGGCAAGCAGTGCCTGCACCCGGGGTGCTGCGGCCTGGGGGCACGGCCGCAGGCACCGCTGCCTACCCGCACCTCCCCGGCTGCAGCAGACGCTGTGGGCTGTGTGGGCGTCCGCTGCAGCCGGCTCCAGTGACAGACACTAGAGGTCATTATTGACCTCTAGTGTCTGTGCGGTGCTGCTATGGGAGAGACATAATGACGTCTCTCCCATAGAAAGGAGCCGCAGGAGGCCAGACAGAGCAGCAGCAGCGGCCGGGAAGCAGGAGCGGGGCAGTGTTTTAATTTTTTTAAATTTTTGTGTATGTTTGGCAGCAACAGGGGGCACAGCAGCAGAGGGCACAGCGACAGGGAACACAACTACTGGGGGCAAAGCAACAGGGGGCACAACTACTGGGAAAAATCTACTGGGGCAAAGCAACAGGGGCGCAGCAACAGAGGGCACAACTACTGGGGCAAAGCAACAGGGGGCACAGTGATGGGGCACAACTACTGAGGGCATAGCTACTGGGGCCACAGCTACAGGGGGGGGGCGCCAGTGGAAACTTTCGCACTGGGCGCCACAAGGTGTAGAACCGGCCCTGGCTGCAGTGTCCCCTGAGTGTACTGGACACAGGGAGGTGAAGAGGGAGCAGGTAGGGGATGGCAGCCAGCGGATCCTATGAGAGCTCTATTTGCAACAGCCACTGCAGAGGGCGCGAGCTCTTACAATTATGTAAGTGTGCTTGGTATGTGCACGCGGTATCTGTAGTGTTTACAGAATATTCCCTGCTTCAACGGTCAGTGTAATGGCTGTGGCGAGTGAGTCTCAAACAGCTACAGCGAGAAGGGTCCACAGCTGGCTGCATCAAGCCAGTCAGGACAGGATGGTCAGCCGCAGCGGGGCGGCTTCAGTGCGGTGCCAGTAACGCGTCACCCGGGATGAGCGAGGGCCAGGTGGCTTTAGGGAGATGAAGAAAAGCCGCAGGCGGTTTCACGTCTGCTTCGCAGGGCGGCTGGCCGTAGTCGCTATGGGCAGGTGTAAGAGGGAAAATTAAAATACAAGGGTGTTTCCTGCAGGGGCTCCCACTGTAAGCATCCACCTATGCCATCTGTCAGCTCAAGTCCCTCATACAGCTGCAGTTCAATCCATACACACACTGTCCCAGGGGAAACCTTCACATCAGCAGGGAGCTGGAGAAAGGGCTTAGGGGTTCCAATACAGTGGCAGAGCAGTAGGTAATGCCGCTGTATATGTAGGGCAGTCTCCTGCCCCCGAGACCGGGACCCCCAGAGGAAGCAGCAGGAGGAAACAGTAAGTGTGGTAGCAGTATGGGGGGCGCGGAGGGCGCGCAGTCACGCTCCAGACAGTGTCAGCCCAGCAGGAGGTGCGCCGCACAGACAGAGCAGCCGCCGACCACAAGCTCTGGGGCCTCCGATCAGCGGCAGCCAGAGGGAATCGCAGGACGTGCCGCCGCCGCAAACACTCACCCACATTCACAGGTAAGAGGGGAGCGGCGGTCACTGGTGTGAGGGAGAGTATGCCGGGCTATGTCCGTCAGCCAGGGCCGTTCAGGGGATTACAGGGCACCAATCACGAACCTCCGGCCACTCCGGAACTCCTCACAGGATCCACAGCAAAATTTAGTCCCAGACTCCAGACTCGGGAACAGGCCGCAACCTGCAAGGGCCCCGGGGGGAACCCTCCGGCTCTGCGGGCTTGATCCCTTTCGGTACCCCAGTAGGTGCAGGAGGGAGAGGGGTGCTGCAGCTCGAGGTAGGGCCAGCAAATTTTTAATTTAAAGGGTGAAGTTCGAGAGCTCAGATTAGGCACATCTTGTCAGTCAGCTCATTAGACCACGCCCCGGCTGAACTTTTTCTAATACTATATCTTTATAGTAATGTATCTTAAAATTGTAACTTTGCATCTGGTGCAGTATGATATATGGTGGTAGTGGCACATGATTTCAGACTCTACCGTGAGGAAGAGTGCCTGTGGCTGACTGAACAAACAGAAATCATGTGCCACTACCACCATATATCATACTGCACCAGATGCAAAGTTACAATTTTAAGATACATTACTATAAAGATATAGTATTAGAAAAAGTTCAGCCGGGGCCTGGTGGAGTAGTCAAAGCCCAACTTTTTAGCTGACACTGTGGCCTGGGTCTGGAAAAATATTGCAAATTTATGGACTGTCATTACACACATGATGGTAGGTGCAGATTGAGGTTCCCCGGCACAAACAACCTGCCCCTAGCAGCATGTGTGTATTGTGCGCCTGACAGTGGTGCCACTCTTAACCAAGAATTTCATGATGCAGCACATCTGCATCATTACATTTATGAAATGAAACAGCAGATGTGGTGCATTCTGAAACTGTGGCGTTGAGTGGCACCGCAGCCAGGGGCACAATGCACATACGCAGTTTGGGGTAGGAAGATGGATCCCCGGTTCCATCAACCTGCACCAAGTTGCATGTGTGCACTGTGCCCCTGGCAGCGGCGCCACTCAACACCGTAGTATCAGAATGCACCACACCTGCTGCAATACATAACAATGGCAGCATTAAATTTGTAAACCGTAAAAAAAAATGGTATATATATCAAAACATAACTATTTTTATAAATATGCAGCCAACATGGCTGAACATTCTCAAAACACTATGGGGTATATGCAATTGTGGTCGAATTGCCGCAAAAGTCGAAAAACGGGGCATTTTCGACAAAAAAAAACATGTCGAATTGGATTCGACAATGCAATACAGTACTTTTCGACAAAAAAACGGACGTTTCAGATTCGACTTTTTGCAATTCCAAGCTACACTGGATTTAGGTGAGTATAATTTTATTTTCAGGTACCCCATGGATTCATCTTGGAGACGTGGACAGAGTCGGGGTGTGAACATAGGTAAGTATGTGTGTGTCGGCATGTATGTAATAAAGTTTTACTTTCACGGTGTGCGTGTACTGTTTTTATTTAGGTATTTTTTGCAGTAGAACTACAGGTACCAGCGGGCCCGTTCCCCCCCCGCATGCTGGTACTTGTGGTTCTCCAAGTACCAGCTTGCGGGGAGGCTTGCTGGGACTTGTAGTTCTGCTGCAAAAAACAATATTCTTTTATTTGTCACAAGGCTATCAGCCCCCCATCCGCAGCCCATGGATGGGGGGGACAGCCTCGGGCTTCACCCCTGACCCTTGGGTGGCTGGAGGGGGGGGACCCCTTGGTTTAAGGGGTCCCCACTCCTCCAGGGTACCCTGGCCAGGGGTGACTAGTTGGGGATTTAATGCCACGGCCGCAGGGACCGATATAAAAGTGTCTCCCGGCTGTGGCATTATCTCTCCAGCTAGTGGAGCCCGATGCTGGTGTTAAAAATACGGGGGACCCCTACGTCTTTTGTCCCCCGTATTTTTTTGCACCAGGACTGGACGCAGAGCCCGAGGCTGGTTATGCTTAGAAAAGGGGACCCCACGCAATTTTTTTCAGGGTTTTTTAACCCTTTTTGAGCCGTCCGAAAAGTCGAATCCAGGACGCACTTATCCGTCAATTGGTCCGTTTTTAGACAGCGGGACTGTCGAATCCGTTTTCAATTGAATATGTCGAATTCCGGCACCCACCGGCCGGGATTCGATGGTCGAATTGTGTAGAATTTAAAAACGGGCGAAAAAAAGGCGCAATTCGTCCGGAATTGCATATACCCCTATATTTTTATAGTAATGTATCCTCAAATTTTAATTTTGCACATAATGCCGGTGCAGTATGATATACAGTGTTTTTTGAGTGGCAGCGCTTTCAAGGCACAATGCACACATGCAGGAAGGCCTGGCTTCAGGCTCCCCAGCACCATCAACCTGACCCAATCTGGCACCACTAAAATGCTGTATATCATAGTGCACCAGATCTATCGCAATATATACCAAGGGCGCAGGAATTTTATATATACCAACAAATGTGGTGCATTCAGATACTACGGTGAGTGTCACCGGTGCCAGAGATGCAATGCACACATGCAGCTAGGGAAAGGAAGATGGGTCCTCAGTACCATCAACCTGTCCCTAGCAGCATGTGTGCATTGTCAGCCTGAAAGTGGTGACACTCACCATAGTATCAGAATGCACCACATCTGTTGTTATGTATAACAAGGGCAGCAGTAAATGAGAATCACCCTACATTTCAAAGAGACTTGTCTCCTCCACCTCCTCATGATCCCCCTCTGCCATCAAGGAGGACAGAATTGTGGAGGGGACAGTGGATGTGCGGCTGGCTTGGGAAGGGTAGCTGGGATGAAGAGATTGGATAGTGGAGGAAGGGTGTGTGGATGGGGGCTGGGGTTGACGATAACAGGAAGGATAGCTGGTTTGAGGAGGATGGTAACTGGAGGGATGGTAGGTGGGTGGTGCCTGCCGTGGAGTATAACAGTAAGGGTAGCTGGGATGTGGAGGAGGATGGCTGCTGAAGGAAGGGTTGGTGGGTGGTGGACTGAAGGAAAAAGAGTGATATGGAGCTCATGCCTCAGGTTATGGTTCAGTAATGTGGCACTCTGGTGTCAGTTGTCCTTTGAGAGCTTTATACAAAACCTCGTGCAACCCCATAAATATTAAGTGTGGCACATAATATCTTCAAATGCGAGATTCAACCAGCGTGTCCGCGCATCGCGGGACACATTCGATGTGCATGCAATCCTGCAATTTATCGCACCGATGCGGTCAAAATTGAAGGGTTGTACCAGATATCTCATAAGTGTATGGGCGCCATAAGGTGTATATCAGTGGTTCTCAAACTCGGTCCTCAGGACCCCACACAGTGCATGTTTTGCAGGTAACCCAGCAAGTGCACAGGTGTATTAATTACTCACTGACACATTTTAAAAGGTCCACAGGTGAAGCTAATTATTTCACTTGTGATTCTGTGAGGAGACCTGCAAAACATGCACTGTGTGGGGTCCTGAGGACCGAGTTTGAGAACCTGTGGTGTATATGAAACATAAATGAATTGTGTGAATTTACACACTTTGTTTAATGCACAAAGTTATTAAAAATATTTGCTAAAATTACCTTCAGGCTGTGTGTATAAGGTGTATATGAAACATAAATACATTCTGTGCTTAGACTTAGATCCCATCGCCATGATATCTCATTATGGTATGCAGTTATTCCAAAATACGGAAAAATCCAATATCCAAAATACTTCTGGTCCCAAGCATTTTGGATAAGGGATACTCAACCGGTAATAGTAATTGAAAAAATTCCAGTACGTCTGCCCAATGTTTTAAATGTGGAAATCATTAAAAGGAATGATCAGGTTGGATTTGGCTTTTAAACGCTTGCCACTTTAAAACACAGGGCTGACTCACAGAAATCACGCTGATGCCTGCATTTTTCCAGTATCAAACTAAAAAATCGTGATGTATCAGGCACAAGGATCAGTCTTTGATGACCATCACTACTTGCAGAATGCTTTTCAGACATTGCATTCAGGTGTTAAGTAAAACAAATAAATACATTTTTGGTAGATTTATAGGAATAAAAGTTTGCCCCAACTACAACTGGACCAACTCTTAAATTCTTTAAATTTCTAAAACCTGGCAGAGAATCAATGCTCTATCAAATATGGATCAGCATAAACACTTTTTTTTAATTTATTTCATTCAATGTGATACAATTGTGATATGCAGGGTCAATCTGCTGCAATCTTGGAAAACAAAGCTTTATTTAGAAGACGCTATGTAATTGCAAGTTTTATAGGCGTTCATGGACTTTGGCATAATGGCTGAAATCCTGCCAGAATACCTTCTTGTTTATTAAATAATAATAATCATCATCATCATCACATTTTAGATTTTAAAAATCATAGTTTGACACTATTATTTAGTAAAAAGACCTTTTCCTCTCTCATTCTGTCTATTTGATACCTCTACTTACTCTACTAACAGATGAATGAAACAGACTAATTTATGAAAATTAATTAACCATGTCCTTGTTATATCTAGTATTCATACTCGTATTCTTGGCATTGCAGAAATATAATTGATTTTCTATCTATCTATCTATCTATCTATCTATCTATCTATCTATCTATCTATCTATCTATCTATCTATCTATCTATCTATCTATCTATATATATATATAGTATACAGATACTATATGTTCCAATTTCATAAGTTTATTAAAAGTAAATTTCACATAAAATCATACACATGAGAAATGTGATAACAGTGTCTGTATTTTGACAGAAAATTCCTTCTCCCGACTTCTTGCTAGGAAGATCACAATTGTGTTTTTCCTATAACTGTGATCCCTGATCTTCCTAGCAAGAAGAATTTTCTGTCAAAATACGGACACTGGGGCCGATTCAGACCTGATCACTAGGCTGCGTTTTCTCACAGCCTGCGATCAGATCAGAACTGCGCATGTGTTCTGCATGCGTTCGGGCAACGGTGCATAGCGACGGGATGGTGCAAAAAAAGCGATCACAGGGGCGATCGCAAGGTGATTGACAGGAAGAGGCCGTTTTTGGGGGTGGCAACTGACCATTTTGTAGGAGTGTCCGGGAAAACGCAGGAGGGACCTGGCGTGTTGAGGGAGGGTGTCTGACATCAGCACGGGCCCCAATAAACGCAGCAGCTAAGTCCTGGCCAGTGCAGAGACTGCACAGACTGATGTTTTTGCAGGTCTCCAACAAAAGCAAATGCACACCTGCACAAAGGTAATACCCTCCTCCCCCTCTAGGCAGCAACAACCTGATCGCAGGGATGCAAAAAACATACCCTAGCGATCAGGTCTGAATTACCCCCACTGTGTTATCACATTTCTCATGTACAGGTTGAGTATCCCATATCCAAATATTCCGAAATACGGAATATTCCGAAATACAGACTTTTTTGAGTGAGACTGAGATAGTGAAACCTTTGTTTTTTGATGGCTCAATGTACACAAACTTTGTTTAATACACAAAGTTATTAAAAATATTGTATTAAATGACCTTCAAGCTGTGTCTATAAGGTGTATATGAAACATAAATGAATTGTGTGAATGTAGACACACTTTGTTTAATGCACAAAGTTATAAAAAATATTGGCTAAAATATTGGCTGTGTGTATAAGGTGTATATGAAAAATAAATGCATTCTGTGCTTAGATTTAGGTCCCATCACCATGATATCTCATTATGGGACGCAATTATTCCAAAATACGGAAAAATCCGATATCCAAAATACCTCTGGTCCCAAGCATTTTGGATAAGGGATACTCAACCTGTATACGTTTTTATGTAAAATGGACTTTTAATAAACGTTTGAAATTGGAACATATAGTATCTGTCTGAAAGGACACAAAGGAATTATACTGAACTTGAAGTGTACAACTACCGATTAATATAAATCTGGTTATACCCATAACATTGGGGCGCTGACTCACTATTGTTGTGTATAATTCTCTTGGTTCCGGCTAACAGGGAACTTAGTGAGAATAGCAGCCTATCGCCTATTGTATACTAAATAAATTTACTTAGCGGATAAGAAGGGTATTGTTACATATAATTGTTCAAAAGAAAATAATGGAATTGAAATGTTAATATAAATATACAAATTTATATAGGGGTAAAACACTTTATTTTATCTAATAACTGCTCACACAAAAAGCTTTGTCAAATATGCAAAAATGGTATCTTGATATGTATTGTTGTTTGATGGCCTTGAAATTAATTGCATCCATTTTTATATGCTTACAGTACATCACTTTAGCATGAGCCCAATACTTGTCAAAGATCTGAACATGGCATTTAGAATAACATTGTGGGTAGACCTGCCTGAAAATAATAAAAGTATTGCCACAATTTAAATACTAGTAAACCATTGTTGTATGTAGACGTTACATTGAAACTTCAGGTGGCAAGGAACTGTTGTATATCGGTGGAATGAAGCATATACTTTTAGATGTACTAGCCAGGCTGTAGGCAAAATAAGATACAGCTGAGCCCAGTGTTAATCCAGTCATGTATGAAACCGTCATTGTGTTTCCTGCAAAAGAAGAAATAAATAGTTTAATGTATGAAATCACTGAAAAAAGTGTTCAAAACTATCCAACATTTAACAGAACCCAAATGCAACAAAATACACACACACTTAAACTGGAGACATTTTTGCTGGCATGAATTTAACAATCTGTAAAACATTTGTTTACTTTTGGGTGCTAAAAGCAGCAGAACAGATATATAAAATAAATTATTACTTATCCTAATCCATCGGCACAGAGCCGGGCATAGGCAAAATAGGCAATTCCTGGGGCAGCTGGACAGGCAAGGTCATCTGGGCTATTGAACAAGCTAGGGCATCTGTGCAGGCTTAGATACGCTGTGCTGGCTCTAGCTGACCCAGTGCCACTGATGAACTGATGCCCCCTTCCCTATCAGAGCTGCTGTCTTCGGCGCAGATGAGGGTGAGGAGCCCATACCTGCCAGCAGTTTTATAATGAGTCAAGTAGCCTCATTAGTATACCGTCACGCTACTCTAGGGGCCGTGACTAAGGACCCTGGGGACTCCTCCCCTCTGCTTCCTGAGTGACTGCTGGGGACTGACAGGCTGATGTTGATGGAAGACAGCTGCACGCTGGGGATGATGATTGAGGCCAGGCAGATAGGATGGAGGAATAGTCTGGCCCCTGCCTGCAGAAAGAGTCAGTCCCTTTCACACCTGACCCCAGAAGTAAGTAAACTTACGATTATAGCTTCCTGTAGCCACCTCACAGTTTAGTGCTTCCCTAGTCAACCAATGTCTCCCTGTCATCCTTACCATGTCAACCACATTGTCCCTGTCACCCTCACCATGTCACTCACTATCTCCCTTTCACCTTCTTCCTGACACCCTCTATCTCCATGTCACCCTCACCAAGTCAACCTCTCTGTGTCACCCACTATCTCCTTGTCACCCCTGTCTCCCCAGTCACCCACTATCTCAGTCACCCACCATCTCCCTGTCAACCTCTCACCATGTCACCCACCATCTCCCTGTCACCCATTATATCCCTGTCATCCTCTATCTCTGTCACCCCTGCCTCCTCAGTCACCCTCTATCTCCCTGTCACCCAATGTCTCCCTGTCACCCACTATGTCACTGCCACCCTCTCTGACACGTTATACCTCCCTGTAAGCGCTGCCTCCCCAGTCACCTGCTACCTCCCTGCCACCCACTATATTCTGGTGGGGGAGGCACCAGCCAGAATATTGTCTAGGGCATCAAAATAGTCAGGTCCGGCTCCGCATTAGTATCAGGAATCTCACACCATTCTTTAACATATGCAGTCATTTTATTAAGTGTTTAATAATACAAACATCAATAGCATCTCCCCACATTCACTGAGTCAACCCAGGCTTACTTTATAGTCCTACTGGCAGGACCACCGCTGTATCACTGACAGCTGACATCCTGAAGCTGGTTTAGGGCACAGGGGAGTGTTAGAGTTATCACTAGGGGGCAGGGTTTAGGTACTAAAGGGGGTTGGCCCTAGCTGCCACCCCCCGAAAGTTAGGGTAAGGGGACCTAAGGGGTAGTAATACTTAGCCCCTCTGATGTTAGCATCTCCATGGTCGGGATGCCACGATTGGTCATGTGACTGCCAGTGTCCCAACTGTGGGCAAATCGTATATATTCTGTTTTATCAAGTAGAGCATCATAATGGATGTCAGACTAGGACTGGTATGTGAATCCGGTCTAGGAGTCACTGCGGAAGTGGAGCATAGGAACTTAGGCAGTAAGCTTAGTGGTCTGATGTAGGATCTCTTCATGCATAGCAAGAAACCGAAGAGAGTAGACCAGGACTGCGGTGTGGAGTATACTGGCGAACCAAGCAGGCCCAGTTATATTTAATAGCTGGGTGGCAGGATCTGAAGAGTAGTACTGGCAGCAAGACTGTGAAGGTGGGGAGTGAAGCAGCCCAAGCTATGCAGGATTAATGGGATGATGGAGTACCAGACATGCAGGAGCACTGGTATTTGCAGTACCAGTTAGGCAGGACTACTGGCATGATGTAGTATCAGATATGCATGAGCACTGAGATTTGCAGTACCAATTAGGCAGAATTACTGAGATGATACAGTACCAGATATCTAGGAGCACTGGGATTTGCAATCCACAGCAATGCGAATACAGGAGGAGGTGCATACCACCTCTTCCTACATTTGCAATGTGATTGCATATTGGATGAACATCACGACCATCAGTCACAATGTTCATTCGCGATGTCAGCTTACTAAGGCTTGTCGTTGCAGTGCGGCTTGCGGGGCCAAGGAAACTGCATCTGGAATGCAGTCCTTGGCATCGCCACTCCCGGAAAATGGGGGCGACGTGCCCCCATTTTCCCCAATGCCTGCTGCCCCCTCCCCATACCTCCCTCTGAATACAAGATACATATATAAATATAACTGCTTGCACTGCAGACTAAAATTAGTGTAATTGTATACACTGGCAGAGTAAATATAATGGCTTGCACTGGCAGAGTACATGTAATGGCTTGCACTGGCAGAGTAAATGTAATTGCATGCACTGGCAAACTAAATGTAATTGACTGTACTGGTAGACTAAATTTAATTGCCTGCACTAGCAGACTAAATGTAATTTCTTGCACTGGCAGACTAAAGCTGGATACACAGTAAAAGATCATCTGTCCAATGTTTCTGGTAATGTATGGAAGCAAATGACAATTTGCTCTCAAACACTGGAAAACAGACAAATTGGTTGAATCCATTTGCTTTAATCAATTTATCTGAATGACTATTTTTGACCATTTTCCAGCTTTTGGTAGCAAATGGTTGATTTTCATTTGCTCCAATACATTACCAGATTTGTCTATTTGGCACAATTTGCCATAGTTTAGTGAGGACAGATCTGTATACTTCATGGTCTGGAAAATTAGTCAAAATAGAGGGAAAAAGATCTAGAACACGCTATAGAGAAAAGTTAGTTTACAACCTGCTGCAGTATGCATGAGACTGCTAATGCCATCTTTGGATAACCCAACAAAATTATTTATTATTGCCACAACATGCAACAGAAAGAAATGATACTTTTAGGGGCCGCACTGCAGCTAATGATAAACACAGCCCTAAGAATTATACATTAGCACTTGTTGTCAATAAAACAGCATCCAAATGTAATTATGTGATCATTAGCTGACAATCTGTCATCATACCTGCCAGCTCTTGTTGCTCTCTTACTACTTGCCCTGAAGCTAGGATCATAGGCACACTGCCAAAATATCCATTGGTAATGCCCATGAGGAGAGAGAAGATGCATGGCCAGGCAGGGTGGCTGAAGGTAGGTTTCTCACTTGGATACACACACATTACAAAAAGTGGAATAAAAGCAACACGCATGCTGGAACATATGAGTAGATTAATACCACGCCAGTCATAAGGCAAGGCTGCCAATATCTAGTAAAGAGAGGAAGATATTCAAACATTAGTGCTTATTACAGCATTGTTGTCATCATATAAAAATGTAGGTTTAGCACATTTATCAAAGCTGAGATTAAATCCACATATAGACAATACAGTAAACCAAAATTATACATTCTCCATTTTACAGGCTTATGGATATACAGTCCAAAACAAAAGGATGGTGCAATTACACTCACAAGCGGTACAAGTCAGTAAAGTTCAGTCAGCATAGGCAGGGAAGGCAGAGCCTCAACTCAAGAGTTTTGAAAATGTAAAAAATATTAGAATAATACTAAGAAGCTATTTATAACTTATAGATGAGAGGTAAGTCATCGATGAGCTGAGCTTCCCCTGAAGGCCAGACGCTGCCTGGCTAAAGCGGGGGCAGGGCTGGGCCACACCCAATTACACTGCAGTAAAAAGGACAGGAGAGTCAGCAGTAAAAGCTGCCTCACTGGCATGTCAGCTAGAGAGCAGGAGGTAGACTCTACTTCCAGTCCTCACATTTCTTTTCACTGACTCTGCCTGCTGGAGTCTGAAGACTGGGCACAACACCAGTCTCCTCCTACCAACCTACATACCCCCAGACAGCCACCTCTTCCAGACACATGCTCCCATGTCTCCAGCCGAGTGCCTCTCACTCCCCCCAGTCCATTGGCCTCTCCCATATCACTGTCTCCCCCAATCTCATTGATGTCTCCCATCTCAGTATCTCCCCCTTCCCCAGCCCAGTGTCCCCCACAATCTCAGTATCTCCCCCCTTCCCTCCCTAATCAGCACACTGGCTCATCTTACTGCCCATGCCCCACCCCAATCTAGAACCCCCCAGCCAGCTGAGTCAGTTTCTCCCCCATTCAGCTCAGTATTCCGCTTCTCCAGCATAATGTTCCCCCCTCCCACCCACATCTCACTGCCCTCCTTACCATCCAGCCCAGTGCTCCCATCATATATCACCCCCCCCCCCCCCCCCCAGTGCTTCCCCAGCCATTGATCTTACCACATGTCACTGGTACAAGTGCCCAAAATAAGCTTGAGCTTTTACAGATAACTGCAGGGCCATATGTGCTTACGTTTGAAAAAAGCATTTCAGATAAATTATGAAGGCAACACTTACTGTATTTTGGTAATGCTTCAAAGGGATGTATTTCCCCTGAGTAAGTTATACTGCACACATTGCTGTGAAATGATTAAATTCATTGGGGGACTGCTATTTAGACTGGTGACTATAGATGTCCTACATCAGATAAGCCTTCAATATTTTATGTTATTGTATATGTTGAAATTGCAAAGCATACATTATATACCAGTTTGATTGGAATGTGTCCTCATGCATCTAGCCTCAATACGTCACTCAGTGTGAGATACCTGTCGGGAGTGAGACCCAGGTCTCGTGCAACTGTGTTAGCTTAAGGCATCTTTTTTGCTGAAAATGCATCTTACTCACAACACAATGCATCTGTGCTGATTTATTTGATATGCAACACAAAATCAGGCCCTCAATTAGCTCCTTATATAACAGATTATGGAAATTATTTTAATATTTACTATACACTTTATATTTGCCAAATAAATAAGAGAATAGTTCATGTTTATTGACAGAACACTACTAGAATTGACCTTAATGAAGAACTCACCTTGCCTACAAAATCTGACAGGTTGAATACAGCCATAATGAGGATAGGAAGCCACTCTCCCATAGTGCAGTTTCTGATCTCTGACACCAAACCAGGAAAGAGGCAAAGTGTAATGAAGTATGTCACAGATATAGACATCATATATGCCCATATTAATTGGAACACCAGATAACGATGGAACATCATGTCTACAATGCAAACACATCATATTATTAGTATGTAATGTAAATAGACAGTTCCCTGTATAACTTGCCAAATGTGATCATCGCTGCAGTAATAATGGGGATGAATCCCAATAGTCAGGATGTGATGGTATTTTGACCATCTGCATTATGATTGTTGGGATCCCATACCCAACCCTAATAATGATTTACGTGTACATCACCAATTACGTCCAAAAAGCTGGCATAAATAAAGACATTCCAAGTGAGATCACAATGATTGACATTATCAATAATATCACGTGGGTGACATCAACAATTACTAATTTGTAACATTTACACATAAAATGCAGCCGATATGAATAAATGTAAAAATGCTAAAAGTATTTAAGGTAAATGAATAATGATGCAATCACTTATATTAGAAAGATTTACTCCTCATTAGCATCATTCTGTATGCAGCATCTTGCTAAACTGATTTAATGACATGGTCCTGCTTTGTGAAACAACAAATCATGAGCTGTTCATTTTAGCTGTAAAAACTCTTTCTTTCTTTTTTAAATTCGACAATTTTTATTGTACATTTTTGCTTAAGTTACAGTACAAAAATACAACACAAACTTAAAGCATTGCTGTTGATAACGACATCAAGCAACATATAGCACACCGTGCACAGATAAATAAGCATAATCGGGCGTTATCTGTAAATAGACCTATAAAACATACCACTGTAACCATATAGATAAAAATAAAAAATAAATAAAAAACATACAATGAATTGCAATGGTATTATGTGGTTATGTCATCATTCAAAAACTGCTGTATACATTGATATCAGATATAGAAAGTAGTATCTTGGGTGAGAAACATAGTAAACAGCAATATCGTGCAAACAGTACAATTTCCTAGCCTCTACAGGTATCATCTGGGAATATTATGCTGAAGCTAATCTTGCATCTGCAGATGTAGCAATGTGAGCACCCCTAACATATGGTGATGCCAGCCACCTATCCCATATCGCATAGTATTTAGTAAGGACTTTCCTGGACATGTTGACAAATTTTTCATGTGCCACCGTAGTATTCATTAGGGCAATCCAGGAATCAATATCTGGGCCAGTAGGTGCCATCCACGACCGGGATATAGAAATCTGTGCAAGAGCACACAGGTTGATAACATAACGTCTGGAGGGGGCATCCAGCAACTCCTCATCCAACACTGCCAGTATACACACAGGAGGGTTCAGCGCATCAGCAGGTATACCAGTGGAGACCATAATCCTAAGTACATCCTGCCAGAAGGCATAAACTATCCTACAGGACCAAATCATGTGCCAAAAAGTGCCCCCATCTAGAGTACATTTGGGACATCTAGAATCCATTCTTCCTCCGAATCTCATTAACCTCTCAGGAGTAATATAGACTCTATATAAAACAAAAAGGTGAACCTGTTGGTAACGGACCGTTGTGGTCGCCAGTCTAGAGGCACCCAGTGCACCATCCCAAGTATCATTAGAGATGGTCCCCATATCACATTCCCATCTAGATTTAAGAGAGAGAAGGGCCTCACCATGATAAGCACGTAGTAGAGCCGAGTAAAATATGGAAATAGTGCAAGTTTGGAGATTAACAAATAGTTCCCGTACTGGCGTGTCCCGGAGCATCAGGGGAGTGTCCGCAAATTGAGTTTGACAAGCATGGCGGAGTTGTAAATATCGATAAAAATAGAAGGTAGGAATATTATAATCCTCCTGCAATTGTTGGAAAGACTTAAATATCCCCTCATGATATAATTGCCAAAGAGACTGCAATCCCCGGCGGCTCCAGACCTCCCGTATCTGTAACGAGCAAACTCATTAAGAGTACGTGCGTAAGCCAGAGGCGTATCCGGGTCCCAACCCTCTCCCTGGAGCAATCTATGCGTCTGTCTCCATACCATAATTGCTTGTTTGACAACGGGGAGGTTAAGTAGCGATACACTGTCACTCAACAGTAGTTGTAGTGGGGTGCAATTCTGATCAGTTACATAGAGAATTTGGGAGTTCAATTCATCCCTAGCAGGATCATGTAGCCACTTACTAATATGTACCATTTGTGCCGCTAGATAATATAAACTGAATTTAGGGAGGGCCAGGCCCCCAGAGTCACGTGGGCATGTGAGGGGGTCCAATTTTATTCTGACCCTGCGGTTAGACCATACAATTGATGACAGAAGACTATCTATTTTCCGAAAGGTTTTTAATGGGAGATAACCAGGGGAGTGTTGTAGCACATACAGCAACTTAGGCAGGGCCACCATTTTCACTAAATTAATTCTACCCTTTATAGTTAGCGGTAGAGTCCCCCACACCGCAATACGGGAATGCAAATAATCCATATGAGGTTTTATATTTAAGGAAAAGTATTGAGAAGGATTATTTGTGACCCAGATTCCTAAGTACTTAAATGAGTCCACCCAGCGAAGAGGTAGGGCCACGGGCGGGACACCAGGACAAGCACCCCGTAATGGCAGTATGCAGGACTTATCCCAATTGATGGACAAACCAGAGTACCCGCCATAGGTGTCAATAACACGCAGCACGTTTGGCATGGTATTGCAGTAGTCTGATATAAACAGCAGAATATCATCCGCGTTCTGATGTGCACCGGACATTTTTCGGGTTTTGTGTTTTGGTTTTGGACTCGGTTCCGCGGCCGTGTTTTGGATTCGGACGTGTTTTGGCAAAACCTCCCTGAAAATTTTTTGTCGGATTCGGGTGTGTTTTGGATTCGGGTGTTTTTTTACAAAAAACCCTCAAAAACAGCTTAAATCATAGAATTTGGGGGTCATTTTGATCCCATAGTATTATTAACCTCAATAACCATAATTTACACTCATTTTAAGTCTATTCTGAACACCTCATACCTCACAATATTATTTTTAGTCCTAAAATTTGCACGAGGTCGCTGGATGGCTAAGCTAAGTGACACAAGTGGCCGACACAAACACCTGGCCCATCTAGGAGTATCACTGCAGTGTCAGACAGGATGGCAGATTTAAAAAATTGTCCCCAAACAGCACATGATGCAAAGAAAAAAAGAGGCGCAATGAGGTAGCTGTGTGACTAAGCTAAGCGACCCAAGTGGCCGACACAAACACCTGGCCCATCTAGGAGTGGCACTGCAGTGTCAGACAGGATGGCAGATTAAAAAAATAGTCCCCAAACAGCACATGATGCAAAGAAAAAAAGAGGTGCATAGAGGTCGCTGTGTGACTAAGCTAAGCGACCCAAGTGGCCGACACAAACACCTGGCCCATCTAGGAGTGTCACTGCAGTGTCAGACAGGATGGCAGATTTAAAAAATTGTCCCCAAACAGCACATGATGCAAAGAAAAAAAGAGGCGCAATGAGGTAGCTGTGTGACTAAGCTAAGCGACCCAAGTGGCCGACACAAACACCTGGCCCATCTAGGAGTGGCACTGCAGTGTCAGGCAGGATGGCACTTCAAAAAAATAGTCCCCAAACAGCACATGATGCAAAGAAAAAAAGAGGCGCACCAAGGTCACTGTGTGACTAAGCTAAGCGACCCAAGTGGCCGACACAAACACTTGGCCCATCTAGGAGTGGCACTGCAGTGTCAGGCAGGTTGGCACTTCAAAAAAATTGTCCCCAAACAGCACATGATGCAAAGAAAAATGAAAGAAAAAAGAGGTGCAAGATGGAATTGTCCTTGGGCCCTCCCACGCACCCTTATGTTGTATAAACAGGACATGCACACTTTAACGAACCCATCATTTCAGCGACAGGGTCTGCCACACGACTGTGACTGAAATGACTGGTTGGTTTGGGCCCCCACCAAAAAAAGAAGCAATCAATCTCTCCTTGCACAAACTGGCTCTACAGAGGCAAGATGTCCACCTCATCATCATCCTCCGATTCCCCACCCCTTTCACTGTGTACATCCCCCTCCTCACAGATTATTAATTCATCCCCACTGGAATCCACCATCTCAGGTCCCTGTGTACTTTCTGGAGGCAATTGCTGCTGGTGAATGTCTCCACGGAGGAATTGATTATAATTCATTTTGATGAACATCATCTTCTCCACATTTTCTGGAAGTAACCTCGTACGCCGATTGCTGACAAGGTGAGCGGCTGCACTAAACACTCTTTCGGAGTACACACTGGAGGGAGGGCAACTTAGGTAGAATAAAGCCAGTTTGTGCAAGGGCCTCCAAATTGCCTCTTTTTCCTGCCAGTATACGTACGGACTGTCTGACGTGCCTACTTGGATGCGGTCACTCATATAATCCTAAACCATTCTTTCAATGGTGACAGAATCATATGCAGTGGCAGTAGACGACATGTCAGTAATCGTTGGCAGATCCTTCAGTCCGGACCAGATGTCAGCACTCGCTCCAGACTGCCCTGCATCACCGCCAGCGGGTGGGCTCGGAATTCTTAGCCTTTTCCTCGCATCCCCAGTTGCGGGAGAATGTGAAGGAGGAGATGTTGACGGGCCACGTTCCGCTTGACTTGACAATTTTCTCACCAGCAGGTCTTTGAACCTCTGCAGACTTGTGTCTGCCGGAAAGAGAGATACAACGTAGGTTTTAAATCTAGGATCGAGCACGGTGGCCAAAATGTAGTGCTCTGATTTCAACAGATTGACCACCCGTGAATCCTGGTTAAGCGAATTAAGGGCTCCATCCACAAGTCCCACATGCCTAGCGGAATCGCTCTGTTTTAGCTCCTCCTTCAATGTCTCCAGCTTCTTCTGCAAAAGCCTGATGAGGGGAATGACCTGACTCAGGCTGGCAGTGTCTGAACTGACTTCACGTGTGGCAAGTTCAAAGGGTTGCAGAACCTTGCACAACGTTGAAATCATTCTCCACTGCGCTTGATTCAGGTGCATTCCCCCTCCTTTGCCTATATCGTGGGCAGATGTATAGGCTTGAATGGCCTTTTGCTGCTCCTCCATCCTCTGAAGCAAATAGAGGGTTGAATTCCACCTCGTTACCACCTCTTGCTTCAGATGATGGCAGGGCAGGTTCAGGAATGTTTGGTGGTGCTCCAGTCTTCAGCACGCAGTGGCTGAATGCCGAAAGTGGCCCGCAATTCTTCGGGCCACCGACAGCATCTTTTGCACGCCCCTGTCGTTCTTTAAATAATTCTGCACCACCAAATTCAATGTATGTGCAAAACATGGGACGTGCTGGAATTTGCCCAGATGTAATACACGCACAATATTGCTGGCGTTGTCCGATGTCATAAATCCCCAGGAGAGTCCAATTGGGGTAAGCCATTCTGCGATGATCTTCCTCAGTTTCCGTAAGAGGTTGTCAGCTGTGTGCCTCCTCTGGAAAGCGGTAATACAAAGCGTAGCCTGCCTAGGAACGAGTTGGCGTTTGCGAGATGCTGCTACTGGTGCCGCCGCTGCTGTTCTTTCTGTGGGAGGCAATACATCTACCCAGTGGGCTGTCACAGTCATATAGTCCTGAGTCTGCCCTTCTCCACTTGTCCACATGTCCGTGGTTAAGTGGACATTGGGTACAACTGCATTTTTTAGGACACTGGTGACTCTTTTTCTGAGGTCTGTGTACATTTTCGGTATCGCCTGCCTAGAGAAATGGAACCTAGATGGTATTTGGTATCGGGGACACAGTACCTCAATCAAGTCTCTAGTTGCCTCTGAATTAACGGTGGATACCGGAACCACGTTTCTCACCGCCCAGGCTGCCAAGGCCTGAGTTATCTGCTTTGCAGCAGGATGACTGCTGTGATATTTCATCTTCCTCGCAAAGGACTGTTGGACAGTCAATTGCTTACTGGAAGTAGTACAAGTGGTCTTCCGACTTCCCCTCTGGGATGACGATCGACTCCCAGCAGCAACAACAGCAGCGCCAGCAGCAGTAGGCATTACACTCAAGGATGCATCGGAGGAATCCCAGGCAGGAGAGGACTCGTCAAACTTGACAGTGACATGGCCTGCAGGACTATTGGCTTTCCTGGGTAAGGAGGAAATCGACACTGAGGGAGTTGGTGGTGTGGTTTGCAGGAGCTTGGTTACAAGAGGAAGGGATTTAGTGGTCAGTAGACTCTTTCCGCTGTCACCCAAAGTTTTTGAACTTGTCACTGACTTCTGATGAATGCGGTCCAGGTGACGTATAAGAGAGAATGTTCCTAGGTGGTTAACGTCCTTACCCCTACTTATTACAGCTTGACAAAGGCAACACACGGCTTGACACCTGTTGTCCGCATTAGTGTTGAAATAATTCCACACCGAAGAGCTGATTTTTTTTGTATTTTGACCAGGCATGTCAATGGCCATATTCGTCCCACGGACAACATGTGTCTCCCCGGGTGCCTGACTTAAACAAACCACCTCACCATCAGAATCCTCCTTGTCAATTTCCTCCCCAGCGCCAGCAACACCCATATCCTCATCCTGGTGTACTTCAACAGTGACATCTTCAATTTGACTATCAGGAACTGGACTGCGGGTGCTCCTTCCAGCACTTGCAGGGGGCGTGCAAATGGTGGAAGGCGCAAGCTCTTCCCGTCCAGTGTTGGGAAGGTCAGGCATCGCAACCGACACAATTGGACTCTCTTGTGACTTAGAAGAACGCACAGTTTTTTGCTGGGCTTTTGCCAGCTTAACTCTTTTCATTTTTCTAGTGGGAGGATGAGTGCTTCCATCCTCATGTGAAGCTGAACCACTAGCCATGAACATAGGCCAGGGCCTCAGCCGTTCCTTGCCACTCCGTGTCGTAAATGGCATATTGGCAAGTTTACGCTTCTCATCAAACGCTTTCAATTTTTATTTTTGAGTCATTTTACTGAACTTTTGTTTTTTGGATTTTACATGCTCTCTACTATGACATTGGGCATCGGCCTTGGCAGACGACGTTGATGGCATTTCATCGTCTCGGCCATGACTAGTGGCAGCAGCTTCAGCACGAGGTGGAAGTGGATCTTGATCTTTCCCTATTTTACCCTCCACATTTTTGTTCTCCATTTTTTAATGTGTGGAATTATATGCTTGTATCAATAGCAATGGCCTACTACTATATATACTGCGCACAACTGAAATGCACCACAGGTATAGAATCTAGATGGATAGTATACTTGACGACACAGAGGTAGGTACAGCAGTGGCCTTCCGTACCGTACTGCTATATATACTGGTGGTCACTGTGTCAGCAAACTGCACAACTGAAAAGCACCACAGGTAGAGAATGTAGATGGAAAGTATACTTGACGACACAGAGGTCGGTACAGCAGTGGCCTTCCGTACCGTACTGCTATATATACTGGTGGTCACTGTGTCAGCAAACTGCACAACTGAAATGCACCAAAGGTATAGAATGTAGATGGATAGTATACTTGACGACACAGAGGTAGGTACAGCAGTGGTCTTCCGTACCGTACTGCTATATATACTGGTGGTCACTGTGTCAGCAAACTGCACAACTGAAATGCACCACAGGTATAGAATCTAGATGGATAGTATACTTGAAGACACAGAGGTAGGTACAGCAGTGGCCTTCCGTACCGTACTGCTATATATACATGTGGTCACTGTGTCAGCAAACTGCAAAACTAAAATGCACCACAGGTATAGAATCTAGATGGATAGTATACTTGACGACACAGAGGTAGGTACAGCAGTGGCCTTCCGTACCGTACTGCTATATATACTGGTGGTCACTGTGTCAGCAAACTGCACAACTGAAATGCACCACAGGTATAGAATGTAGATGGATAGTATACTTGACGACACAGAGGTAGGTACAGCAGTGGCCTTCCGTACCGTACTGCTATATATACTGGTGGTCACTGTGTTAGCAAACTGCAAAACTAAAATGCACCACAGGTATAGAATCTAGATGGATAGTATACTTGACGACACAGAGGTAGGTACAGCAGTGGCCTTCCGTACCGTACTGCTATATATACTGGTGGTCACTGTGTCAGCAAACTGCACAACTGAAAAGCACCACAGGTAGAGAATGTAGATGGATAGTATACTTGACGACACAGAGGTCGGTACAGCAGTGGCCTTCCGTACCGTACTGCTATATATACTGGTGGTCACTGTGTCAGCAAACTGCACAACTGAAATGCACCAAAGGTATAGAATGTAGATGGATAGTATACTTGACGACACAGAGGTAGGTACAGCAGTGGTCTTCCGTACCGTACTGCTATATATACTGGTGGTCACTGTGTCAGCAAACTGCACAACTGAAATGCACCACAGGTATAGAATCTAGATGGATAGTATACTTGAAGACACAGAGGTAGGTACAGCAGTGGCCTTCCGTACCGTACTGCTATATATACTTGTGGTCACTGTGTCAGCAAACTGCAAAACTAAAATGCACCACAGGTATAGAATCTAGATGGATAGTATACTTGACGACACAGAGGTAGGTACAGCAGTGGCCTTCCGTACCGTACTGCTATATATACTGGTGGTCACTGTGTCAGCAAACTGCACAACTGAAATGCACCACAGGTATAGAATGTAGATGGATAGTATACTTGACGACACAGAGGTAGGTACAGCAGTGGCCTTCCGTACTGTACTGCTATATATACTGGTGGTCACTGTGTCAGCAAACTGCACAACTGAAATGCACCACAGGTATAGAATCTAGATGGATAGTATACTTGATGACACAGAGGTAGGTACAGCAGTGGCCTCTCCGTACCGTACTGCTATATATACTGGTGGTCACTGTGTCAGCAAACTGCACAACTAAAATGCACCACAGGTATAGAATGTAGATGGATAGAATACTTGACGACACAGAGGTAGGTACAGCAGTGGCCTTCCGTACCGTACTGCTATATATACTTGTGGTCACTGTGTCAGCAAACTGCACAACTGAAATGCACCACAAGTATAGAATGTAGATGGATAGTATACTTGATGACACAGCAGTGGCCTTCCGTACCGTACTGCTATATATACTGGTGGTCACTGTGTCAGCAAACTGCACAACTGAAATGCACCACAGGTATAGAATCTAGATGGATAGTATACTTGACGACACAGAGGTAGGTACAGCAGTGGCCTTCCGTACCGTACTGCTATATATACTGGTGGTCACTGTGTCAGCAAACTGCAAAACTAAAATGCACCACAGGTATAGAATCTAGATGGATAGTATACTTGACGACACAGAGGTAGGTACAGCAGTGGCCTACTGTACCGTAATGCTATATATTATATACTGGTGGTCACTGGTCAGCAAAACTCTGCACTGTACTCCTCCTATATAATATTATAATGGTGGTCCCCAGTCCCCACAATAAAGCAGCACACTGAGCACAGATATGGAGTGTTTTTCAGGCAGACAACGTATACTGGTGGTCACTGTCAGCAAAACTCTGCACTGTACTCCTGCTATATAATACAGCTGCTCCCCAGTGCCCACAATTAAGCAGTGTGAGCACAGATATATGCAGCACACTGAGCACAGATAAAAGGAGCATTTTTTTCAGGCAGAGAATGGATAAAACTGGTGGTCACTGATCAGCAAAACTCTGCACTGTACTCCTCCTATATTAATATAAAGCTGCTCCCCAGTCCCCACAATGATATAAGCAAGCACAAATATTTGCATCAACTCAACAATGAATAAACGGAGAGGACGCCAGCCACGTCCTCTCCCTAACATTTCCAATGCACGAGTGAAAATGGCGGCGACGCGCGGGTGCTTATATAGAATCCGAATCTCGCGAGAATCCGACAGCGGGATGATGAAGTTCGGGCGCGCTCGGGTTAACCGAGCCATACGGGAGAATCCGAGTATGGCTCGGACCCGTGTAAAAAGGGTGAAGTTCGGGGGGGTTCGGTTTCCGAGAAACCGAACCCGCTCATCACTAGTATAGAGCAATTTTGTCCGTGACGGGGCCCACCCGGAACCCCCCCACACGCGAGTCAGAACGCACCAGACACGCTAAGGGTTCCACCGCCAGAGCAAAAAGGATAGGGGATAGTGGGCAGCCCTGCCTTGTACCCCTGGCTAGAGGAAATGCAGAGGAAATGAATCCGTTTATCGAGACCCTGGCTGATGGGGTGGAGTACAGTAGCTTGACCCACCATATAAAGCGTGGTCCAATGCCGAAGCGGGCCATAGACCCCCACAAGAACACCCACTCCACTGAATCAAAAGCTTTAGCAGCGTCAAGAGACACTATAACAGAAGTGTCGGCGTCCCCGTGAGGGTCCTGTAAGTGTGTGAACAAATGCCTAAGGTTAGTTAGAGTGGATCACCCCGGCACGAAGCCAGTCTGATCTGTGTGAATAATTTGGGTGATAACAGAGTTTAGTCTAAGTGCCAGGACCTTTGCTAGGACCTTGACATCAGTAGATAGTAGCAAAATAGGTCTATACGAATCTACCCGCTCCAGATCCTTATCAGGTTTTAAAAGCACTATTATCGAAGCCTCTGACATAGAATCTGGCAGTGAACCGAATTCCAACAAGTCAGTGTACAGAGTAAGCAATTTGGGGCCATAAAAGTCAATATGCTTCTTATAGAGCTCAATAGGAAATCCGTCTAACCCTGGTGCCCTGCCTCCAGGAAACGATTTGATGACCGTTTCAATCTCCATCAATGACAAAGGGGAATCCAGGAATTCAACCACCACATTAGAGAGCGAGGGCAATCGTATACCAGCAAGATAATTATTTATTTCTGTTAAATCAGCCGACAATATCGTACTATACAGACAATAAGCAACAAATTGGCCCCCTATTTCAGGGGTTTTCACATAAGTTACACTATCATCCCCGCGTATCGCAAGGACAGTATTAGAAGATTTATCTGTTGCCGCTAAATGTGCTAGATAAGTACCAGGTCTGTCGCCTGTGGCATAGTATGAGTGTTGGGCATACAGTAAACGGTATTTGGCTTTATCAGACAGACAGTTCCTCCATTTGGACTGTGCAAGCAACCATGCATCCTTGGAAGATACCAATCCATCATGTAAATATTGGATTTCTAGGGACCTACATGACGTTTCAAGCTCCATTTCTTGGCGTTTGTAGCCAGTTTTTAAAGTAGCAACCCGTCTAATTAAGGAACCCCGTATAAAGGCTTTAAATGCGTCCCAGAGGATTGTTGGGCTAGCAATACCCCTGTTCAGCTCCAGGAACTCCCGCCATGGAAGCTCAAGCTCCGCACCAGTGCTCATCTGTGAAAGCCAGAATGAGTTAAATTTCCAAAATAATGGCCCCGGGTACCCCCAGTAACCAAATTCAATAGTATTGGTGAGTGGTCAGAGATACCTCTAGTTGCATACTGGACATCAACAATTTTAGGAAGTAAACAGGGGGAGACCAGGGCCATATCAATCCTAGAAAAGGAGGAGTAAGTAGGCAAGAAGCAGGAAAACTGGCGAGCAGCCGGATGCCATGCCCTCCTGACGTCCACCAAACCCATACCCTCCACTAACAGTGCAAATTTACCCGGACGTGGATGAGGCACTGAATCTTATTGGTGCTGAATCTATCCACAATTAGATCCATGACATTAATAAAGTCCCCAATGCAGACAGGCAGACAGTGGGGATGTTGGCGTAAAGGGTCATAAAATCAGCAGCCTTACGTAGAACCTCCGGAGAGTACGGTGGAGGAATGTAGATAGCCAACAATAATAAAGACATAGAGTTTATCTGACATTTAAGAAAAATATATCTACCCCACTGATCCACCTGAATCTGACCCAAAACAAACGGGACAGATCTGCGAATCAGGATGGAGACGCCTCTGGAATGGGAGTTATGTGTGGAGTGGTATAACCACCCGACCTATGGTCTTTTAAGAGAAAAAACCTTGGCTCCCTCCAGGTGCGTCTCCATAAGACAAATATTATCTGCTGAGTACTGCCTACTTTGCCTAATCACTAAGGCCCTTTTAATTGTATCATTAAGGCCCCGCACATTGCAGGATAAAATTTTTAGACTAAGTGATGCCATAGTATATAATAGCACCAAGTGCTAAATGTGCCCAAAACATCAAAGCTATTTGAAAGAAATAGAAAAGCAACCCATTGCAAAAGGTGTTTCTAAACAAGTCGCAATAGCAATGCTTAAAAAACATCAACAAACGAAATCCTCCCTTACCCCCCACCCTGTATACCGGCCCGAACTGTGGCATACCTAATCCCTAAGAACCTCCTAACAACTAAAAAACTAGTAAAGAGGACAAAAAATACAGTGGCCAAAGGCAGGCATTGGTCCCCCGCCCTAGCCTAATTCCCCCAGGGCCAAATAGGCACCCAACACCGGAAAATGCAGGGGCCTAATATCAAGTGTAATATTTAACATACTATCAATACATTTTGTATTGTCCCCCTAGAAGGAAAAAAATCAAAAAACATTAATGCAACAACTGTATACATATATACTGAATGACATAAATCCCAGCCCTGTCAGTGGACAGCAGTAGCAATCAGTCATGTGCCAAAGCGCGCCCTGCCGGGAACTGCCGGTCAAGCCACGTCTCTGCCTCCCGTGGGGTCGAAAATAATTTTGTCTCTCCTCCCGCAACCACCCGCAATTTTGAGGGGAAGAGCATAGCATAACGGATATTGAGTTCCCGGAGGCGTCTCTTGATTGGAAGAAATTGGGCTCTCTCCTTCTGAATATCAACCGCAAAATCAGGAAAAGCCGAGATCCGGGTACCATACCATTTAAGTGGACCTTTGGTGCGTGCCAGGGTAAGAACCATGTCTCGATCTTTGTAGTGAAGGAATTTAGCTATAAATGTACGAGGAGGAGCCCCCGGCGGTAGTGGTCGCATAGGGATTCTATGTGCTCGTTCCACAGCGAAGTGTGACGTAAAAGCATCCGTTCCAAAGAAATATGTAAGCCACTTCTCCAGAAACTGCTCAGTTGCACCACCCTCTTCCTTTTCAGGCAAGCCCACAAACCGAATGTTATTTCTTCTCAGACGCCCCTCCATATCGGTTAACTTTTTCTGCACCTCCGTCATCTGGGATTCAAGGGTAGTGGTGCGTCGTCCAAGCGAAGCCACCATGTCCTCAACAGTAGAAATGCGGCTTTCCGCCTACCCCACTCTCTCTCTAACTCGTTGTAGATCCTGATGGATTATAGAAAGATCGGATTGCACTTGAGTGATTTTGTCGGCCAGCCTGCCTTCGCTGGTATTAACTGATTCCAGTACCTTTTGGATAGCATCCTCCGAAGCCTCAGGTGGATTGGAGTCAGTATTCGTAGCCGGAGAGGGGGGAGAGGAACCATCCTGCGAACCCCCCGTCCTCTTATTTTGTGCAGGGGGATTTCTAGCGTATTTTTCAAGCCTGGCCGCAGCCTGATGATTCTTCCCAATAGTATTCTATGTAGTAAACCCTAGAGGGAGTTGCAGCACTAAATGAGAAAGTTATGGTAAAACAAGCAGGCAGACCTCCAGTTAGTGTTATATCAACAAATCAGGAATCCCACAGTGGTGGGCAAGCAGCTTCTAATTGGATATATATAATGAAAAGAGAAAAAGTCACAGCAATATATTCCAGGCAGTGAATATGCAGCCTTTGCACAGGCAATACTGAACAGTTAGAAGGACAAGGGGTGGGAGCTTAATCCCTCACCTCCCAAGCCCTGCAAGCAGCCCAGAAAGGGGAGAAGAGAAGGGGGGGGGGCCTCCGTGCAGCCTGACTTGTTGCTCAATATGAGGGGCACACAGGGGTTACCCTACAGAGGATCACCCCTGACTCTAAAACATACCAGTGTGCTTTGGAAGGGTAGTCCCAATTCAGTAGCACCAGCAGGGGTTCTCAGAGGCTGAAGCTGGGAGTGCCAGGGAAGCTTGTTTGCATAGCCTCCCTCCACACCACCCTATTATGTGGAGCAGGATATCAGCGGCAGCAGGAGCGCTGCTCCTCCGGCGCCAGCTGCAGGCAGGAGATAGCAGACACATGGGGGAGCAGGGGCACACTCAGCCCAGTGGACCGCAGCAGTCATCCGGTGCTACCGCTCCGGCCGCGTCTCCCAGCCGCCGACTGGAAGTAGCGCGGCCTGAGCAGGGGAGTCTGGAGCCACACTCACAGCAGCGGGTCTGAGTGGTAGCAGGAGGCGGGAGCTCAAGGAGCGCCCAGTCGCAGATCTCTCCCCTGCTGCCCGACAGAGGATGCAGATGTACCGGACAGGACCCCGCCGCCACGGATAAAGCGTCCCACATGGTGCGGCAGCAACCAGGCCAAATCCGTCCTGCTGGCCAGATACCCATGTAGGAGAGCAGATCAGGCCATAAACACTCCGGAGGGTGCACCCACTTATAAGGCAGGTCTGGGACACCTTTTAACCCTGGGGGGAGCTGTCAGGATGAAGTATAGGAGATTCAGGCAGGAGAGCTCAGCAGGATACGTGCTACTCCATGCCCATCATAGCCACGCCCCGCAAAAACTCTTTTTGAAGAGTTTACCAAGCACTTGTGATTCTCAACTGCCACCATAAAAAATATGTCTGCTGTAATTGCTAGTGTATAAAAAGGGAAGGTCAGGGAGTCAAATATAAAAAAAAACTCACAAGTTCCCATACAGCACTTAATTCCTAACAGAACAGATTGTTACAGTTAAACTAGTGCAGGATTCAGTATGAGTTCCCGACAGTCGAAATACCAACGCTGGAATCCCGACAGTCAAAATCCTGACATTGAGTACAGCTTTGAGCTTAGTGTCAAGCTTTGCTTGCCACACTATTATATTCCCCGTCGGGTGGTGGCGTGGACCACCACCCTGGTGGGAATACCGGGCGGCGGTCGGGATTTCGACCGCTGGCATTTTGACTGCTGTCGGGATTCTGACATTGGTATGTTGACCGCTGGGATCATGACTGTCGGGAACTTAACTGCATTCCCTGGTGCATACCTCCCAACATGACCCATTTCAGGATGGACAAAATGATCTGTTCCTGGACTTCCCTCTTAATCTATGATTGCCACACTTTTGGAGAAACACCTTTCTTATCCATCAACTAGTTCAACACAGGTGATGACAATCATAGATTAAGCAGGAAGTCTAGGAATAAAGCATGTTGTCCCTACTGGAAAGGGTCATGTTCAGAGGTATGCTAGTGGATACTCCAATATGATGTGTACGCTACCAAAATAAGATGCAAACAGCAAAAGAAGAATGAGTCTGCACCAGGTAGAACCTCCTATAAACACTGCACCAGGTAGAGCACGTCATACAGTACACTTTGCTCCAGGCAGAGCACATTATACACATTGCACCAGGTGTAGAACCTCCTATACACACTGTGCCAGGTAGAGCATGTTATACATATTGCGCCAGGTAGAGCACATTATACACATTGCACCAGGCAGAGCACATTATACCCTTTGCGTCAGGCAGAGCACGATATACACTTTGCGCCAGGTAGAGCACATTATACACATTGCGCCAGGCAGAGCACATTATACACTTTGCGTCAGGAAGAGCACGATATACACTTTGAGCCAGGTAGAGCACATTATACACATTGCGCCAGGCAGAGCACGTTATAGACTTTGCGCCAGGCAGAGCACATTATACACATTGCACCAGGACAATAATGGAAAATGTGCAGTAGAAAACGTCAAAATTAACATTTAATGATGTGAACGTAAATCCTATAGTCCAGTGCTTCTCCAGCCGGGTTGCGTTTAATTTACCGGTTGTCTGAATCCCAACAGCCGTCTCAATGCCGGCGCTGGAATCCTGATCTATGTAAGTATACCTACATCGTTACGTTTGGGGTTGGGGAAGGGGGTTACTTTAAATGACCCTTGGGGAGGTTAGGATTAGGCTGCGAGGGAGGAGGGAGGGGTTAGGGTTAGGCACCCTTGGGGAGAATTAAGGTTAGGCTGCGAGGAGGGGGGTGAGGGTTAGGCTGCAGGGAGGGGGGTTAGGCACCCACGGGGAGGATTAGGGTTAAGCTGCGGGGAAGGGGGTTAGGGTTAGGCACCCACGGGGAGGATTAGGGTTAGGCTGCGGGGAGGGGGGTTAGGGGGTAGGGTAGAGGAGAGAACAGCCCCAACTCACCCTGTTAGCTTTCCAATCTTCGTGATCCTGGCTTTGGTCTTCTGAATTTACACCAAAGTGCTCGGAGCCCTATGGGGAAGCAAGCACTTTTGTGTGAATTTGGGCTGCATTAAATTGCGGCCACTGTTGCGATGATTTGCATCTGCGGCTAATAGGATTAATCCCTTAGTGAGGACTGAGGAGCTGATTTGAGAAGCACTGGAATAAATAGCCATAACCATTGCTATTATGCTTACCCTAGGTTACAATTGCACTTAGCAGCATACCACTCTAGATTAGTACATATAACTGCGTGTACCATGCTGCTATTCTCTACTTACTCACCTGGCTGCATGCTGGATAAATGCAGCTGATTCCATCCTCCATACCAGGGGCTCTGATGACGTGCTGGCTGCCGATGTCCATGAAATCCAGAGTCTGGAGCATAGAGTGCTGCTGGCCGACTGGTGGGGGTGCCAGAGTCCGGGGGTGGGGGTGCGTTGAACACCGGGGGCCACAGCAAGAGGAGCGGGTAGTGGGTGCTCTGCTCCATGCACCTGTCTGCTCCTGACCGGTGTGGTGCACAGTGTGCGTGTGCGGCACTCACTTCCTGACTCCACAGGCAGCAGGGAGGGGACACTGCACCCATAGCGCCAAGACAACAATGAGCACCGAGCGCCAGCAGGAGCACATCACCACCACACGCTATAGGCGGCGTGTGCCGCAGCAAAGGACACGGACAGCGCTGCTGGCCAGAGCGCGTCCTCAAGGACCCAGCAGTTATTTATTTTCGGGTCCACACTGTCAGTTCTTGGGTAAAATATGCACTATAGCGCATTTTTGCGATCACTGAGGTACAATGTTACAGAGCATTTCCTCATATCCATTTTAGACATGTCAAATATATATAATATTATATTTTTATAATATACATAGAATTAAGCTGGGATTGAAGACTGGTTAAACATGCATCATGCAAACACACTTTGGCCTGGTTCTAATTAAAATCTCTACACATGTGGCCTGGTATAATTAGCATTTAAACAAGCATGGCCTGCTCACTGTACTAGATAATAGCTTCCACACACTTCCTGCGGAAGACACACCCACAAGTTGAATGTACTACCTGAACAGCTGAGAGACATTACACTAACTTAGAATCAAGCTGGCCTCTCAGAAGCATGGACCTCTCATCACCAAGACTGATCTCCTTATGGCTAAGTATTGAATACATATGGCTTAATGGCATAGAATAGTTAATCTGGAAATACATATGGCTTTAAGGTTAATGGTGCTGCTGCAATTATGTGACATTGTTATGCATTTGTGATATACGTTTGTAGATGGTGATTTAGAATAGATTGTGCAGGTGTGTGAATAGTATATCTGGTTAATCATGCCGTTACTTGATTTATATGTGTTTTGTAGCAATGGCATGCTAGGATGTGTAGTTACATTCTGGTCTTGTAATGGCTCATGTGGCATGGACAGTGTGCAGTATGTGGAATGTGAAATTGAAGTCAGTTCTTGGAAAGTTTGAATAAATTGGTTAAGTTGGATTGGAATTGTGAAATCAGCACATATGTATTATGTTGTAGTTTATACATTCTGGAATGTAGTGAAGTCTTTCAGAGATATGTCGGTTCGTTCAAGATGGCTATTGCCCTGTAACTTTTATGGCTTAAGAAAGAATGCCATGTGCTTGAACCTGGAAACATAGGATGATGGCATTGTTATAGTATTGCGATGTTATAGCTATAACCATAGGCTGAAATCAGTGTTTTTGGGAATGGATGTAGGTACATGAGTTAGTTGGTTCATAAAAGATGACTGCTGGCATATGGCTGATGGCATTCCCTTTTGAACCATGTGTTGCAGACTTTGGAATCATGGGAGCTTTCCAAAGTGGAGTCTAGCTTGTGTCCCATGTAATTTCTACACATCCACACTAGCAATTTCCCCTCTAGGGATAACTCTATCTCTCTCTCTCTCTCTCTCTCTCTCTCTCTCACACACACTCACATACATAACCCAAAACCTATATCCCCTTAGATCAGTGATGGCTAACCTTGACACTCCAGCTGTTGTTAAACTACACATCCCAGCATGCCATGCTACAGTTTTGCTATTTGGCCTTGCTAAAACTGATGCAGGGCATGCTGGGATGTGTAGTTCAATAACAGCTGGAGTGTCAAGGTTAGCCATCACTGCCTTAGATGTTTCTTCAGATAGATGTTTCTCCAGCATTTATTATTAAGTCTAGGGTTTGATTTTATTAAGTCTGTGATTTGCCGAGAGCATGCAGTAATATTTCCCCAGTAAATAATTAACTATACACATACATACACTTCTCACACGTGTCTTTCATACTATTTCTTTCTTATATAGGGGTCTATTCATGAAGCAGTGAAAAGAGTGGAGAGGTGGGCCTGTGGAGAAGTTGCCCATGGCAAACAATCAAAAGGAGGCACAGAGCTACAATATACCACTTGACCGGCCCGAACTCCCTGACTCCTAGCCGCAGTGTGACGTCATCGAGCCGCGACCTAACATCTAGCCGCGATCCCTTACCGCTGGACGCAGCGGTACGGGACAGAAGGGTCCTTCACACCACCTTCTGGAATCCTGCATGGTACCGGTTAGTAGTCAGGGATAGTTAGAACATTCACACTTTGTGAATCGGAATGGACTGAGCTCAAATTCTCCAAAAGGAGCTGTAAACACAATTTATAAAAACTAATAATCTTTTTTTCCCACAGGTGCCACTTTTCACTTTTTTTTTATATATTAGATCCATTACATTCATTTTATAGCGCTCATTATATGAATTTTACAATTGTATAGTATGCAAATTATAAATGCTACGTCAATGCTGATTGGTTGCCATGGCCAACTTCTCCACTGGCTCACTTCTCCCCACTTTTTACTGCTTCATGAATAGACCTCATAGTTTGAACCTGTGAAAATATTCTATGGTGACTTGCATTGTATTTGACCAATACTGTTTAATGATAAATGTGAATTTTATGAGTATCAATTGTTTGTGGAAATACATTCTTACATTTTACATTCTATATAACTGGCGTGCATTCTTCCATGAACAGAATATTCCTAATGGTTTAAACATATATTTCAACCTTTGTGAGTATGTTATTAAAAGGTACATAATTAGTGATTAATTACTATAAATCACTAAATGGTTAAAATTATACATTTGCTTCGAAGATATGAAATAATGTAATACAAGCAATGGGAACAGAAAGGTGGAAAAAGCAATCCCCTTTATCATATACAATAAACATTTCAACACCAGTATTAAAATAGAAACACAGAAATCCCCATTAAATCTCCTTCTGGTATGCCTATACAACAAATGTGCATGTAATACAAAAAAACTCTCCTTCAAAATAACCACCATAAAAATATCGAGTGGCCCGGGTACTCTTAGGCTGGGTAAACACTTGGCGATGTCAGTGACATCGTGCAAGATCCCCCGCAAACAATATAGTTCATACACACTGAACTATATAGTTTGCGTCTCGTCAGTGACGGCATGCACCCACGTCCAGGTGCAATGCCGTCTCGTACACTATCTATAGATTTCCAGTTGAAAACTAAAGATATTGAACCTCGTTATCAACCCGCTGGAGTGTGCATCGTTAACGATATAGGGTATACACACTTGCCGATGTATACGATATATTGTCCAATTTGCCAGTTCGGACGATATATCGGGTGCACATCGGCAAGTGTGTACCCAGTCTTAGTCTAATATTGCACAGTTGTGGCCCTTCAGTACCATATGTTGATATTCATGTTATCAAGTTTAGATAGGAACAAAGCAATAACTCTCCCAATGCTTTAGTTCCTTTTTTTCTATAAATGATTATAAGCTGCTCCTATACAAATAATGTTCTTGAAACACTGGATGATGTAGACTCTACAGATTTAGTTTCTACCTCTCTGGCTCTATTATCCTCTACTCCTGAACTAAAGTTCTGGTAATAAATTAGTGTGAACAGTCTATAAATAGAGCTCCATACTCGCAGTTTGTATAATGGGCCTAAGTCTGAGTTGATCGCAGCAGCAAATTTGTTAGCAGTTGGGCAAAACCATATGCACTGCAGGAGCGGCAGATAGAACATGTGCAGAGAGAGTTAGATTTGGGTGGGGTGTATTCAAACTGAAATCTAAATTGCAGTGTAAAAATAAAGCAGACCGTATTTACCCTGCACAGCAACAAAATAACCCACCCAAATCTAACTCTCTCTGCAAATGCACATGAGTTTGCCCAATTGCTTTCAAACTTGCGGCTGCGATCAACTCAGAATTACCCCCAATATGTACTTCACTTTGCTACTTTTATTTCTCCCTGTTTGCTAGCTAATTACATTCCATACCCGTGCTCTGCAACCATCCTAGAATCAACGGACTCTGAATTGTTTCCAATAACTTGACACGATGGGGGTCATTCTGAACTCTTTGCACGCAGCGGATCGGAACTGCGGCTGCGCAGCACCCGTGCATCGGTGCCCAGTGACGGCAGTCACCGGGCAACGACGCCAGGATCAAAGAAAGCGATCGCAGGCCCAATCGCAAGAAGATTGACAGCCGGCGTCTACTCACCGTTTCCCAGGCGTGGTAAGGCGAACGCAGGCGTGTCCAGGCATTTGGAGGGTGGATGACTGATGTCACAGCCGGGACCGTCATCCCTGCATCCGTCACACTGGGTAAGTAGCTGCAGGGCCGGTCTTGTTTTGCAGAAAACTTTTTTAGCATAGCAGGGCTGCACACGTGATCACAGCCCTGCTATGCTAAAATACACTCCCCAATAGGCGGTGTCAAGTTGATCCCACGATCAGCAAAAAGTTGCTACGTGCGATCAACTCGGAATGACCCCCAATGTACTTTGCTTTTCTTTCATTATGACTAAACAGTTAATCCAATGGACACTTGCTATACGATGTAAGCTTTCCAATTAATTTGTCCTTTGAGGGTTGTAAAACTAGATGGAAATGTTTTCTCCCTGCGTGTTGAAAAAAATCAATTTGCAAGCTTTGTGATAGTTATTGTATTCCCTTTGACTGTAACTTATAGATAATTATCTTCTAGTAAAATGCCTTACTTGTAAATCTGTATTATACAGTATGTCCTCTCTCTGTTAACTTTGAGCTGTAAGTCTATCACTTCCCTAGCTGGTGTTTTGTAGATGTTATTCAGCCAGCTTTGAAACAGTTTCTAATAATTAACACAATGTTGCTGCTCTCCTTACTCAAGTTTATAGGGTTGGTTAATTACAATTCATGTTAGCAACTATTCCCTTCAAAAGCTGAATTACTTTATTCAATAGGGCAGAATGTGGTACAAGTCTGCTATCTCACAACTTGTAAGCTTTACATATAAAAAATGCTCTGCCTACTCATCAATGGCTGTATCTGTATACAGGCCACACCTCAGCCTCTGCTGTTTGGTTCCTGCTGCTGCCAGTACTTTCTCTCTGCCCAGCCTCACAGTGTACTCTGATAGGGCTGCCTCTGTAACCACAACCCTGCTGCTATAGCATTAGGGGTGCTAGCACTGGTGTTCCTTCAGTCTGCCTGTCCCTATATACTGCTGTATGCAGGGGCGGATTGGGAACAAAAAGCGGCCCTGGAAAAATTTGTAATAGTGGCCCCACATGGGCAGCACCAGTGGTGTAAGGTCTAGCCATGGGCCATGGCAGCAGCACCCTCCCCCCAAGACTTTCCAGATAGTGGGCATGTCCAGCATCAAGGGGTAAGTTAAAAAGAAATACAATTACATATTATGAGCACATTATATGATACACCTTCAGAATTTAGGAAACTAGATCACTCTTTAGAAAGATATATTTTCTTGCTTATTACACCAACCGTATCCCAATCACTATTCACTCAATCTTATATGTCAGCCAAGCAGGCAGACAGAGCATACACTAGATCATCTGCAATCACAGGCTAAGTAATTTTCATATATGCAAATTATTTTGCATCTTATTCATTATGTCTATAAAAAGGACCACATGTCCTCAAACTAAACAGGCCCCACGGGTGCGTCGGCCCACCGGGGACTTCCCTGTAAACCCTATGGCCAATCCGCCTCTGGCTGTATGTCATATGCAGTTTGTTTTGATAAACACAGGTGTAATGGGTTATCATCATTCACTTACACATCTTCAGATCACTGGTGACTGAACTAGATGTCACTCCCCTGACTCCGCCTTTGCTAGCTGACTGGACAGGGCTGTCCCTTCTGGTGTGTCACCGCTACTAGCTGTGGCTCTGCCTCTGCCTGCCGGGACAACACCCGCTGTCTGTTTGATGTGCTGAGAGCCACTTCAACTGTCACCGCCATGAGACCCCCCGAGCCTTTTGCCAGCAGCACCCCCAGGTTGTGACAGGTACCTACACAACACCACCAGCTTGCTGCTCTCACTGCCCCAGATACAGCACCCTTTCTCTAGCTGTACTTCCCTGTCTCAGCTGCAATACTTGAGCCTCAGCTACTGCTGTAATGTTTACAGCACAGCTCTCTTCCACGGCACTGGAGGCTCAGGTGTTAGCGCTACCAGGGGGATCTGCAACTGCCTCACCACCGATGGGGAGCGCCTTCTATACACTCGCCCCAGGTAGCATGTGACCCCCTCAGCGTCTCTCGACTCCCCTTTTTCCAGCTCCCTGTGTGTGGGTCCCTCCAGCCATGCGGACAGTCTGGAAGCTTCTCCTGCTTCCCCAACAATGCTGAACATAGCACACTTTAACCCCCTCATGGCTGCTTGCATACAAATTACCATGGCAATGAACCACTAACACCGCCTCCAGCATTATTAATTGCCTTGTCATAGTTTTGTCAAACAAGCCCTTTTCCTCTCATTAAATTAGTATATCTAACAGTTTACAGTCATAAACCACACAGTACATAACATTATATATGCATTATTATTTGGCAATAATAAGAATTTACTCACCTGACTATCTGGTGTGCACTGGCTCCTCCCCCTATGACCCTCCTCCAAGCCTCAGTTAGGACACTGTGCCCGGAAGAGCTGACACAATAAGGAAGGATTTTGAATCCCGGGTAAGACTCATACCAGCCACACCAATCACACGTATAACTCGTGATAGGAACCCCGGTTAACAGTATGATAACAAAAGGAGCCTCTGAACAGATGGCTCGCAATAATAACCCGATTTGTGTAACAATAACTATTTACAAGTATTGCAGACAATCCGCACTTGGGATGGGCGCCCAGCATCCACTACGGACTACGAGAAATAGAATTACCGGTGAGTAAATTCTTATTTTCTCTGACGTCCTAGTGGATGCTGGGAACTCCGTAAGGACCATGGGGATTATACCAAAGCTCCCAAACGGGCGGGAGAGTGCGGACGACTCTGCAACACCGAATGAGAGAACTCCAGGTTCTCCTCAGCCAGGGTATCAAATTTGTAGAATTTTGCCAACGTGTTTGCCCCTGACCAAGTAGCAGCTCGGCAAAGTTGTAAAGCCGAGACCCCTCGGGCAGCCGCCCAAGATGAGCCCACCTTCCTTGTGGAATGGGCTTTTACAGATTTAGGCTGCGGTAGTCCCACCGCAGAATGCGCCAGCTGAATAGTGCTACAAATCCAGCGCGCGATAGTCTGCTTAGAAGCAGGAGCACCCAGTTTGTTGGGTGCATACAGGATAAACAGCGAGTCAGTTTTCCTGACTCCAGCCGTCCTGGAAACATAAATTTTCAGGGCCCTGACTACGTCCAGTAACTTGGAATCCTCCAAGTTCCCAGCAGCCGCAGGCACCACAATAGGCTGGTTCAAGTGAAACGCTGATACCACCTTCGGGAGAAACTGAGGACGAGTCCTCAATTCTGCCCTATCCATATGGAAAATCAGATAAGGGCTTTTATAGGACAAAGCCGCCAATTCTGACACACGCCTGGCCGAAGCCAGGGCCAACAGCATGACCACTTTCCACGTGAGATATTTCACATCCACAGTCTTAAGTGGTTCAAACCAATGTGATTTCAGGAACTCCAAAACCACATTGAGATCCCAAGGTGCCACTGGGGGCACAAAAGGAGGCTGAATATGCAGAACTCCCTTGACAAAAGTCTGAACTTCAGGCAGGGAAGCCAGTTCTTTCTGGAAGAAAATCGACAGGGCCGAAATCTGGACCTTAATGGACCCCAATTTTGATGCCCAACATCACCCCTGCTTGTAGGATATGCAGGAATCGCCCAGTTGAAATTCCTCCCTTGGGGCCTTCCTGGCCTCACACCAAGCAACATATTTTCGCCAATGCGGTGATAATGTTTTGCGGTGACATCCTTCCTGGCTTTGATCAGGGTAGGGATGACTTCCTCCGGAATGCCCTTTTCCTTCAGGATCCGGTGTTCAACCGCCATGCCGTCAAACGCAGCCGCGGTAAGTCTTGGAACAGACAGGGCCCCTGCTGCAGCAGGTCCTGTCTGAGCGGCAGAGGCCAAGGGTCCTCTGAAAGCATCTCTTGAAGTTCCGGGTACCAAGCTCTTCTTAGCCAATCCGGAACCATGAGTATAGTTTTCACTCCTCGCCTTCGTATTACCTTGGGAATGAGAGGCAGAGGAGGAAACACATAAACCGACTGGTACACCCACAGTGTTACTAGAGCGTCCACAGCGATCGCCTGAGGGTCCCTTGACCTGGCGCAATTCCACCTGTGGTCTTTCCCACCGGTTTACCAGTATTTGGAAGACTTCTGGATGAAGTCCCCTTTCTCCCGGGTGGAGGTCGTGCCTGCTGAGGAAGTTTGCTTCCCAGTTGTCCACTCCCGGAATGAACACTGCTGTCAGTGCCAACACATGATTTTCCGCCCATCGGAGAATCCTTGTGGCTTCTGCCATTGCCCTCCTGCTTCTTATGCCGCCCTGTCTGTTTACATGGGCGACCGCCGTGATGTTGTCTGATTGGATCAGTACCGGCTGGTTCTGAAGCAGGGGCCTTGCGTGGCTTAGGGCATTGTAAATGGCCCTTAGCTCCAGAATATTTCTGTGAAGCGAAATCTCCTGATTTGACCACAGTCCTTGGAAATTTCTTCCCTGTGTGACTGCCCCCCAGCCCCGAAGGCTGGCATCCGTGGTCACCAGGACCCAGTCCTGTATTCCGAATCTGCGGCCCTCTAGTAGATGAGCCCTCTGCAGCCACCACAGCAGCGACACCCTGGTCCTTGCCGACAGGGTTATCCGCTGTTGCATCTGGAGATGGGACCCGGACCATTTGTCCAACAGGTCCCACTGGAAAGTCCTTGCGTGGAACCTTCCGAATGGAATTGCTTCGTACGAAGCTACCATTTTTCCCAGGACTCGTGTGCATTGATGTACCGACACCTGTCCCGGTTTTAGGAGGTCTCTGACTAGAGATGGCAACTCCTCGGCTTTTTCCACTGGAAGAAACACTTTTTTCTGGTCTGTGTCCAGAATCATTCCCAGGAACAGAAGACGTGTCGTCGGGACCAGCTGTGACTTTGAAATATTGAGAATCCAGCCGTGCTGTTGTAGCACTTCCCGAGAAAGTGCTACCCCCACTACCAACTGTTCCTTGGACATCGCCTTTATCAGGAGATCGTCCAAGTACGGGATAATTAAAACTCCCTTCTTGCGAAGGAGTATCATCATTTCGGCCATTACCTTGGTAAAGACCCTCGGTGCCGTGGATAACCCAAACGGCAGCCTCTGGAACTGATAGTGACAGTCCTGTACCACAAATCTGAGGTACTCCTGGTGAGGGGGGTAAATGGGGACATGTAGGTACGCATCCTTGATGTCCAGGGAGACCATGTAATCCCCCTCGTTCAGGCTCGCAATAACCGCCCTGAGCGATTCCATCTTGAACTTGAACCTTTTGATATAAGTGTTCAAGGATTTTAAATTTAAGATGGGCCTCACCGAACCGTCCGGTTTCGGTACCACAACCATTGTGGAATAGTAACCCTTTCCTTGCTGAAGGAGGGGTACCTTGACAATCACTTGCTGTGAATACAGTTTCTGGATAGCCACCAACACTGCCTCCCTGACAGAGGGAGTTGCTGGTAAGGCAGATTTTAGAAAACGGCGGGGGGGGGGGGGACGTCTCGAATTCCAGCCTGTACACCTGAGATACTACTTGAAGGATCCAGGGATCCACCTGTGAGAGAGCCCACTGTGTGCTGAAATTTCTGAGACGGGCCCCCACCGTACCCGGGTCCGCCTGTGAAGCCCCAGCGTCATGCTGTGGACTTACCGGACGCGGGGGAGGACTTTTGCTCTTGGGAACTGGCTGTATGCTGCAGCTTTTTCCCTCTACCTTTGCCTCTCGGCAGAAAGGATGCGCCTCGAGCCCTCTTGTGTTTATGGGGCCGAAAGGACTGTACTTGATAATACGGTGCTTTCTTTTGCTGTGGGGTAGCCTGTGGCAAAATGTCGATTTCCCAGCCGTAGCTGTGGAAACGAGGTTTGAAAGACCATCCCCAACAGTTCCACCCCTCAGCAAAATATTGTCCCTATCCAGGGTATCAATATTATCCGACACGGAATCTGACCACGCAGCAGCAGCACTGCACATCCATGCTGATGCAATCGCTGGTCGCAATATAATGTCCGTGTGTGTATATATAGCTTTTAGGGTAGCTTCCTGCCTTCTATCAGCAGGATCCTTTAGGGCGGCCGTATCCGGAGACGGTAGTGCCACCTGTTTTGATAAACGTGTAAGCGCTTTATCTACCCTAGGGGATGTTTCCCAACGTGACCTATCCTCTGGCGGGAAAGGGTACGCTGCCAATAACCGTTTAGAAATTATCAATTTCTTATCGGGGGAAGTCCAGGCTTCCTCACACACCTCATTTAATTCCTCAGATGCAGGAAAAACTACTGGTAGTTTTTTCTCACCGAACATAATACCCTTTTTTGTGGTACCTGGGGTACTATCAGAAATGTGTAATACATTTTTCATTGCCTCAATCATGTAACGGGTGGACCTATTGGAGGGTACACTAGTCTCATCGTCGTCGACACTGGAGTCGGTATCAGTGTCGACATCTGTGTCTGTCATCTGAGGTAGCGGGCGTTTTAAAGCCCCTGATGACATTTGAGACGCTGGAACAGTCACAAGCTGAGTAGCCGGCTGTCCTATGTCGTCAAACCTTTTATGTAAGGAGCTGACAATGTCACGTAATTCCTTCCATAAGTCCATCCACACAGGTGTCGACCCCTCAGGGGGTGACAACACATTTACAGGCATTTGCTCTGCCTCCACATCATTTTCCTCATCATACATGTCGACACAGCGGTACCGACACACAGCACACACACAGGGAATGCTCTGACAGAGGACAGGACCCCACAAAGCCCTTTGGGGAGACAGAGGGAGAGTATGCCAGCACACACCAGAGCGCTATATACCACAGGGATATCACCTATAAAGAGTGTTTTCCCCATATAGCTGCATATATATATTATACTGCGCCTAAATTTGTGCCCCCCCTCTCTTTTTTACCCTTTCTGTAGTGCAGGACTGCAGGGGAGAGCCAGGGAGCGATCCTTCCAGCGAAGCTGTGAGGGAAAATGGCGCCAGTGTGCTGAGGGAGATGGCTCCGCCGCTTTTTCGGCGGGCTTTCTCCCGCTATTTTAATATTTCTGGCAGGGGTTAATATACACCTATATAGCCTCAGGGGCTATATATGGTGTCAGTTTGCCAGCCAAGGTGTTATTTATTGCTGCTCAGGGCGCCCCCCCCCAGCGCCCTGCACCCATCAGTGACCGAAGTGTGTGGTGTGCATGAGGAGCAATGGCGCACAGCTGCAGTGCTGTGCGCTACCTTGGAGAAGACAGAAGTCTTCAGCCGCCGATTTTCCGGACCTTCTTGCTTCTGGCTCTGTAAGGGGGACGGCGGCGCGGCTCCGGGAACGGACGACGAGGTCGGGTCCTGTGTGCGATCCCTCTGGAGCTAATGGTGTCCAGTAGCCTAAGAAGCCCAAGCTACCACCACTTAGGTAGGTTCGCTTCTTCTCCCCTTAGTCCCTCGGTGCAGTGAGCCTGTTGCCAGCAGGTCTCACTGTAAAATAAAAAACCTAAATTATACTTTCTTTCTAGGAGCTCAGGAGAGCCCCTAGTGTGCATCCAGCTCAGCCGGGCACAGAAATCTAACTGAGGCTTGGAGGAGGGTCATAGGGGGAGGAGCCAGTGCACACCAGATAGTCATAAATCTTTCTTTAGATGTGCCCAGTCTCCTGCGGAGCCGTCTATTCCCCATGGTCCTTTACGGAGTTCCCAGCATCCACTAGGACGTCAGAGAAAAATACATTATTATTAAGCAGGGATACATTTCTCCCCTTGGTGATCTAAACAAATTAATTTGAGTTAGATCACCACATACCAAATAGTCTTTACCTAATCACTGACCACATGACTTTCAAAATATGGTCAGGTAAGTATGGCATTAGGGTGTATTACTCTAGGGACTTTCTGCAGTAACCCCAGTTGGTCATATGTAAGTATTAAAGGGGATCATCTCTGTCTCTGAGGTCTGCTTATAAATTCTCTCTCCAAACTCTCTTCACTACAGTATGGATAAAGATCAGAACTCTCCTGCATGTCATTACTCTCTTCACCCAGAATGCTACTATCAAAGTTTACAAGTTTCATATAGGTAACTTCCTGGTTAAATTATGCCAGAACTCTAGAGGGTCCCCTAGTATTTTCCTTTTCGGTAATCTCTCCACACTCCGTACCTTGATCCCAATAGTAACATCCCTGGCTTTCCTACTCCTCTACATAATGCTCAGTATCATTAGGCTTCAGCTGCCCAATTGATTCTGTGAATTTCCATTATTTATTTTAAATAAACATTTCAAATGCCAGCGTTAATATATACTGCGGACGCAAGGTGCATCTTATTACCATATACGATAAAAGTGCGCTGAACGTTGCAGCACTATGTCCCTTAAGAGAAAGCAAGCAGTTGCACACATGGTATTACTGAGGTCCAACGCTCAGAGATATATGTATTTGATATAAAAAGTTATGCATACAAAATAACATATCTACAGAATATCATTCGGTATAACATATATAAATAAGGTTACAGAGTTACCGTTACAAAAGAAGCAGTTGCAGTTACATAAGAATCAATTACAGCAAATATACATATGCTTAGTTTCACTGGAATCAGGCAGCCTGTCATCGGGTAGGAGACTTCTGATAAGGGTGTGTGGGTGTGTGTGTGAGAGTGTATATGTGTGTGAGAGTTAATGAGAATGTATGTGTGTTGCCTGATTCTCGGTCCCTCTTTTTATACAGTAAAATAATGGGTGTATACAACAGTGGGTTTAATCTTCTTCCATTGGTCCAGAGGCCAGACATCTCAAGAACTCAACGGCTCATAGGTCAGTGTGAGGGCTTTTGTCCTATGTTGCAAACACATGTGTTTGCCCCTAGGGCCATGTTGTGAGGCCAGTTTCAAGTCTCCGGAAGTCCTTTGTATTCATACATTTGGTCATAAATGATCGTTGCAATGTGCTACAATTTACCTATAGCTATCAAATTAATCCACACATTCTCCTGATCATTTTGACACTAAGCATGATATAATTAACTTGTTCCGTTCCAATAATAGATATATATCTGATGTTATACTCTATTATATAAATACAATTTAAAACAAAATGGTGCTAAACATGTTTCTCTGACGTCCTAGTGGATGCTGGGGACTCCGAAAGGACCATGGGGAATAGCGGCTCCGCAGGAGACTGGGCACAAAAGTAAAAGCTTTAGGACTAGCTGGTGTGCACTGGCTCCTCCCCCTATGACCCTCCTCCAAGCCTCAGTTAGATTTTTGTGCCCGAACGAGAAGGGTGCATACTAAGGGGCTCTCCTGAGCTGCTTAGAGTAAAAGTTTAAAGTAGGTTTTTTATTTTCAGTGAGACCTGCTGGCAACAGGCTCACTGCACCGAGGGACTAAGGGGAGAAGAAGCGAACTCACCTGCGTGCAGAGTGGATTGGGCTTCTTAGGCTACTGGACATTAGCTCCAGAGGGACGATCACAGGCCCAGCCATGGATGGGTCCCGGAGCCGCGCCGCCGGCCCCCTTACAGAGCCAGAAGACTGAAGAGGTCCGGAAAATCGGCGGCAGAAGACGTCCTGTCTTCAATAAGGTAGCGCACAGCACCGCAGCTGTGCGCCATTGCTCTCAGCACACTTCACACTCCGGTCACTGAGGGTGCAGGGCGCTGGGGGGGGCGCCCTGAGACGCAATAGAAACACCTTATTTGGCAAAAAATACATCACATATAGCTCCTGGGCTATATGGATGCATTTAACCCCTGCCAATTTTTCCTTAAAAAAGCGGGAGAAAGGCCGCCAAGAAGGGGGCGGAGCCTATCTCCTCAGCACACTGGCGCCATTTTTTCCTCACAGCTCCGTTGGAGGAACGCTCCCTGACTCTCCCCTGCAGTCCTGCACTACAGAAACAGGGTAAAACAAGAGAGGGGGGGCACTAATTTGGCAGATAAATATATACAGCAGCTATATCAGGGAAAAACACTTATATAAGGTTATCCCTATATATATATAGCGCTCTGGTGTGTGCTGGCAAACTCTCCCTCTGTCTCCCCAAAGGGCTAGTGGGGTCCTGTCCTCTATCAGAGCATTCCCTGTGTGTGTGCGGTGTGTCGGTACGTTGTGTCGACATGTATGAGGAGGAAAATGGTGTGGAGGCGGAGCAATTGCCTGTGTTAGTGATGTCACCCCTAGGGAGTCGACACCTGACTGGATGGTCTTATGGAAAGAATTACGTGATAGTGTCAGCACTTTACAAAAGACTGTTGACGACATGAGACAGCCGGCAAATCAGTTAATACCTGTACAGGCGTCTCAAACACCGTCAGGGGCTCTAAAGCGCCCGTTACCTCTGGTCGACACAGACACAGACACGGACACTGACTCCAGTGTAGACGGTGAGGAAACAAACGTATTTTCCAGTAGGGCCACACGTTACATGATCACGGCAATGAAGGAGGTTTTGAACATTTCTGATACTACAAGTACCACAAAAAAGGGTATTATGTGGGGTGTGAAAAAACTACCCGTAGTTTTTCCTGAATCAGATGAATTAAATGAGGTGTGTGATGAAGCGTGGGTTTCCCCCGATAAAAAACTGCTAATTTCTAAAAAATTATTGGCATTATACCCTTTCCCGCCAGAGGTTAGGGCGCGTTGGGAAACACCCCCTAGGGTAGATAAGGCGCTCACACGCTTATCAAAACAAGTGGCGTTACCGTCTCCTGATACGGCCGCCCTCAAGGAACCAGCTGATAGGAAGCTGGAAAATATCCTAAAAAGTATATACACACATACTGGTATTATACTGCGACCAGCAATCGCCTCAGCCTGGATGTGCAGTGCTGGGGTGGCTTGGTCGGATTCCCTGACTGAAAATATTGATACCCTGGACAGGGACAATATATTATTGACTATAGAGCATTTAAAGGATGCATTTCTATATATGCGAGATGCACAGAGGGATATTTGCACTCTGTCATCAAGAGTAAATGCGATGTCCATTTCTGCCAGAAGAGGGTTATGGACGCGACAGTGGTCAGGTGATGCGGATTCCAAACGGCATATGGAAGTATTGCCGTATAAAGGGGAGGAGTTATTTGGGGTCGGTCTATCGGACCTGGTGGCCACGGCAACGGCTGGGAAATCCACCTTTTTACCCCAGGTCACCTCTCAGCAGAAAAAGATACCGTCTTTTCAGGCTCAGTCCTTTCGTCCCCATAAGGGCAAGCGGGCAAAAGGCCACTCATATCTGCCCCGGGGCAGAGGAAGGGGAAAAAGACTGCAGCAGACAGCCTCTTCCCACGAACAGAAGCCCTCCCCCGCTTCTGCCAAGTCCTCAGCATGACGCTGGGGCCTTACAAGCGGACTCAGGCACGGTGGGGGCCCGTCTCAAGAATTTCAGCGCGCAGTGGGCTCACTCGCAAGTGGACCCCTGGATCCTGCAGGTAGTATCTCAGGGGTACAAATTGGAATTCGAGACATCTCCCCCTCGCCGGTTCCTGAAGTCTGCTTTACCAACGTCTCCCCCCGACAGGGAGGCGGTATTGGAAGCCATTCACAAGCTGTATTCCCAGCAGGTGATAATCAAGGTACCCCTCCTACAACAGGGAAAGGGGTATTATTCCACGCTGTTTGTGGTACCGAAGCCGGACGGCTCGGTGAGACCTATTTTAAATCTGAAATCCTTGAACACTTACATAAAAAGGTTCAAGTTCAAGATGGAGTCACTCAGAGCAGTGATAGTGAACCTGGAAGAAGGGGACTATATGGTGTCTCTGGACATCAAGGATGCTTACCTCCATGTCCCAATTTGCCCTTCTCACCAAGGGTACCTCAGGTTTGTGGTACAGAACTGTCACTATCAGTTTCAGACGCTGCCGTTTGTCCACGGCACCTCGGGTCTTTACCAAGGTAATGGCCGAAATGATGATTCTTCTTCGAAGAAAAGGCGTCTTAATTATCCCTTACTTGGACGATCTCCTGATAAGGGCAAGGTCCAGAGAACAGTTAGAGGTCGGAGTAGCACTATCTCAAGTAGTACTACGACAGCACGGATGGATTCTAAATATTCCAAAATCGCAGCTGATTCCGACGACACGTCTGCTGTTCCTAGGGATGATTCTGGACACAGTACAGAAAAAGGTGTTTCTCCCGGAGGAGAAAGCCAGGGAGTTATCCGACCTAGTCAGGAACCTCCTGAGACCAGGCCAAGTGTCAGTGCATCAATGCACAAGGGTCCTGGGAAAGATGGTGGCTTCTTACGAAGCGATTCCATTCGGCAGATTCCACGCAAGAACTTTTCAGTGGGATCTGCTGGACAAATGGTCCGGATCGCATCTTCAAATGCATCAACGGATAACCCTGTCTCCAAGGACAAGGGTGTCTCTCCTGTGGTGGTTACAGAGTGCTCATCTCCTAGAGGGCCGCAGATTCGGCATTCAGGATTGGGTCCTGGTGACCACGGATGCCAGCCTGAGAGGCTGGGGAGCAGTCACACAGGGAAAAAATTTCCAGGGCTTGTGGTCAAGCATGGAAACGTCACTTCACATAAATATCCTGGAACTAAGGGCCATTTACAATGCCCTAAGTCAGGCAAGGCCTCTGCTTCAGGGTCAGCCGGTGTTGATCCAGTCGGACAACATCACGGCAGTCGCCCACGTAAACAGACAGGGCGGCACAAGAAGCAGGAGGGCAATGACGGAAGTTGCAAGGATTCTTCGCTGGGCGGAAAATCATGTGATAGCACTGTCAGCAGTGTTCATTCCGGGAGTGGACAACTGGGAAGCAGACTTCTTCAGCAGACACGATCTCCACCCGGGGGAGTGGGGACTTCACCCAGAAGTCTTCCACATGATTGTGAACCGTTGGGAAAAACCAAAGGTGGACATGATGGCGTCCCGCCTCAACAAAAAACTGGACAGATATTGCGCCAGGTCAAGGGACCCTCAGGCAATAGCTGTGGACGCTCTGGTAACACCGTGGGTGTACCAGTCAGTGTATGTGTTCCCTCCTCTGCCTCTCATACCCAAGGTACTGAGAATCATAAGAAGGAGAGGAGTAAAGACTATACTCGTGGCTCCGGATTGGCCAAGAAGGACTTGGTACCCGGAACTTCAAGAGATGCTCACGGAAGACCCGTGGCCTCTACCTCTAAGAAAGGACCTGCTCCAGCAGGGACCATGTCTGTTCCAAGACTTACCGCGGCTGTGTTTGACGGCATGGCGGTTGAACGCCGGATCCTGAAGGAAAAAGGCATTCCGGATGAAGTCATCCCTACCCTGATCAAAGCCAGGAAGGATGTAACTGTGCAACATTATCACCGTATTTGGCGTAAATATGTTGCGTGGTGTGAGGCCAGGAAGGTCCCTACAGAGGAATTTCAACTGGGTCGTTTCCTGCATTTCCTGCAAACAGGACTGTCTATGGGCCTAAAATTAGGGTCCATTAAGGTTCAAATTTCGGCCCTGTCAATATTCTTCCAAAAAGAACTAGCTTCAGTTCCTGAAGTTCAGACGTTTGTCAAGGGAGTACTGCATATACAGCCTCCTTTTGTGCCTCCAGTGGCACCTTGGGATCTCAATGTAGTTTTGGGGTTCCTAAAATCACATTGGTTTGAACCACTCACCACTGTGGACTTAAAATATCTCACATGGAAAGTGGTAATGCTGTTAGCCCTGGCTTCAGCCAGGCGTGTATCAGAATTGGCGGCTTTATCCTATAAAAGCCCTTACCTAATTTTTCATACGGATAGGGCAGAATTGAGGACTCGTCCTCAATTTCTCCCTAAGGTGGTTTCAGCATTTCACTTAAACCAGCCTATTGTGGTACCTGCGGCTACTAGGGACTTGGAGGATTCCAAGTTGCTGGACGTAGTCAGGGCCCTGAAAATATATGTTTCCAGGACGGCTGGAGTCAGAAAATCTGACTCGCTGTTTATCCTGTATGCACCCAACAAGCTGGGTGCTCCTGCTTCTAAGCAGACGATTGCTCGTTGGATTTGTAGTACAATTCAGCTTGCACATTCTGTGGCAGGCCTGCCACAGCCAAAATCTGTAAAAGCCCATTCCACACGGAAAGTGGGCTCATCTTGGGCGGCTGCCCGAGGGGTCTCGGCTTTACAACTTTGCCGAGCAGCTACTTGGTCAGGGGCAAACACGTTTGCTAAATTCTACAAATTTGATACCCTGGCTGAGGAGGACCTGGAGTTCTCTCATTCGGTGCTGCAGAGTCATCCGCACTCTCCCGCCCGTTTGGGAGCTTTGGTATAATCCCCATGGTCCTTTCGGAGTCCCCAGCATCCACTAGGACGTCAGAGAAAATAAGAATTTACTTACCGATAATTCTATTTCTCATAGTCCGTAGTGGATGCTGGGCGCCCATCCCAAGTGCGGATTGTCTGCAATACTTGTACATAGTTATTGTTACAAAAATCGGGTTATTATTGTTGTGAGCCATCTTTTCAGAGGCTCCTCTGTTATCATGCTGTTAACTGGGTTCAAATCACAAGTTGTACGGTGTGATTGGTGTGGCTGGTATGAGTCTTACCCGGGTTTCAAAATCCTTCCTTATTGTGTACGCTCATCCGGGCACAGTATCCTAACTGAGGCTTGGAGGAGGGTCATAGGGGGAGGAGCCAGTGCACACCAGCTAGTCCTAAAGCTTTTACTTTTGTGCCCAGTCTCCTGCGGAGCCGCTATTCCCCATGGTCCTTTCGGAGTCCCCAGCATCCACTACGGACTATGAGAAATAGAATTATCGGTAAGTAAATTCTTATTTTTTTTCCTATGTGTTGTATGAATCTGAGTTGAATATGCCTTTGTGGCTTCTCTGTGTGAATGCGTATGCTACCGTATATCCTGTGCACGCAGCGTGTATGCGCACAAACAGAGACCTCTTTGTTTGGAGTTTGTATGTTGTGTGTATGTAATATTTATGACTTCGACAGTCCACCCTTTGACAGTAAACAATAACTGTCATAACTGTCACACTAAACATAATTACAAAAAAATATTTCAAACACATAACTGGTGACCTAGACACACGTATGTATTCATTTCGCAAATCAGACATTGACTATAGTTGGGGAATACAAGGAAGAGGACGAGACATCCTCTATAGGCGCTTTGCGGACACGGGACCACTGGTTGGGTGTGGGACGACATACAGCCTATAGAGTATGCTGGGACAGTGCTATACCCTATGATATCTGCTCTGAATGATCGTTGCATATATCGTTGCATATATACATGTACCTACGTCTTTGTACACTGATGTTTGGATTCGATAGAGGTTTTGCTGGGTAAAGGGAGAAAACACAAAAAAGTCGTGAACGAGACATATAACATTTTCATGATATATATTCCTATCATTCCCTGAACATTGTTTCCATTTCTGGATCGTATGCTAGGTCTGTTTTATCATTGAACAAGGGTTATAATTTCAGGTAGTGTCCTTCCTAGATAACATAAACCTTCGGAGTTCGTGGAGAGACACTCATTATTAGCTCTTTATCTGCTATGTGTGAATAGGCCATTGTCTGATTGTTCCTGACTACCTCCCAATTTCCTGACTAGGGGGTCTAGTTATATTATATTACTTGTCCACCGGTCCCCCCATGTAATTCAAGTACCCCAGCTAACTCTAAAGAATGTGGCACTAAACCTGCATTATTTTGTCTTAGTGGTACCTGTAAGCACATCCAACATTCCGTTTGGTTTCAGACCTTACCCACTAGTGAGTGGTAATCACTCAAGGGATGTCTGTCAAATGCTAGACTGACATCTCTGGATGCACTCATCTTCAATTATGGGGTCGCAGTAACTACAAAATACAGTATTCCTCAGGCAATAGCCTATCACGTTACCTCCGAACTCCATAACTACTAGACCTTTGATTTTCTCTGGCTTTAAACAAAGTGATAGGCTGATCCCGGGATCCTATAAAGACATCGCTCTTTTCTCCAGAACCAGTTCCAGTCCCACACTCGATTCCTCATGAAACCTCACAAAAATAGAATGTCCTGGAAAAAAATGTTTGTCAAAAGAAAAAGAAAGATAGAACAAAACAAATCTTGCTTATAGCAAATCCATTATTTTTGTAATCCTTTAGTATGCTCAGGTAGTGTTCAACAGTGCCGCCTCTCAGTCTTCACAGAACAGATTCTCGAGTGATATTTCTGCGATTTCACTCCCTTTACGAGTTTCTTCTGGACTAACGACTTTCTTGCGATGGGAATCGTGGACCCAAGTCTCTCGGCTACTTTCACTGAAATTGTGCTGTCAACAAAACATGGTACGGTCTTTCCCACCTGTCTATTAGGCAACCTAAGCGTAAGAATAATCACACAGTCTCTTGGTTCACGATCAAGACAGTAGTTGGCATATCAGGAACAGTTTCAAGTTCTTTTGCCAAGTTCTCAAATGCTGGCTCATCTCGATAAGGTACTGTACTGTCACCTCATTGGTGTATTTCAGATCATGGTGGGATCGATCATGACATGAGGTTGTCTTCCCAAAAAAAAAAATTCAAAGAGGGTGATTCGTTAAGTGGGGATCTGGGAGTGGTTCTGATGCTACATAACACTGGTGGCAATGTCTATGACCACAATAGTCCAGTTTCAGCTATCACTTTGCTCCTACTCCTAGGGATACCATATCTACACACAAATTCCTGCACAATTTTCTTTGCGGTAAACACAGCAGTATTTGTGGTGGCAGGAAATGCCTCTACCCAGTTTGAGAAAACATCAGTGCACACCAATACATATTTCAAATTCCTACAGGGTGTTAACTGTACAAAGTCGATTTGTATTACCTGAAAAAGGCCCGTCTTCAGGAGGCGTATGGGATGGCTCTATTAGTGCTACCTTACCAAATGTTCTACCTCATGCAAGTAAGACAGGTCATTGCTTTCCTGCTTGCCTGAGAAGAGAACCCTGGTACACACCAGTAAGCTCTTTCCAATTTGCACATACCTTCCCTACCCAGATGAGTCAGACCATGTGCCGCCTCAGCTAAGCTTAGGAGGTATGCCGTGGGGGCTACTGGTTTACCTTGTCCATCTCTCCAGAGTCCTGAGGACTCCTGACCATACCCCTTCGCCTTCCAGACCTCCATTTCCTGTAGGGAACACAAATTTGCATCTCAATTTAATTGTTATGTGTTTGCAATGTAGAGTACCATGAGCATCATTCAAAAAAATAAGAAAAAACATCTCTAGAGTTAGTATATATATTGGCTGACATATCTTCTGCCAACTCGCATTCCCTGGTCAGTGAGACCAGCTCAGCGACCAGTGCTGCATGCAGTCTGCCGAAAGGTTTAAGCTTCTATAATACCTCGGTCATCTACAACAGCATATCCTGTGACGTTTGTCTGTCTGTGGTAACTACCGTATGTCTAGGGGGAAAAAAAATCATGTCTGCATTCACTAACGGGCTGTTACTTATGTCTGGTCTCATAGTAAAGGTCTGATTTAGATATTCCACACAATCATGCATATCAGTGTCCATACAAAATTTTCCTTCACCAGTATTCTCATCCTCCACCCTTTGTGCATTACAAGGCACATGCAGTAATATACTGGTGTCATCCGTGACAGCTCTCTTTTGTAACTCGTGCTGATGAGACATACCGGGTTCGGGCAGAAATTTGAAGGACCAATACGGCATGTGGTGTGTGAACTGTCAAATCATGTACCAGTACTACGTCTTAAGTATTTGACCCTTGTCCTACACAACTGCAGTTTATCCTTTGAGACCTTGAGTCCTGTCTGGAAGAGATAAAACAAAAGTTTTTAGTATCCGCCAGTGAAGACACAAATGTACTGTGAATTTCCATTATTTTAAATAAACATTTCAAATGCCAGCGTTAATATATACTGCGGACGCAAGGCTCATCTTATTACCATATACAATAAAAGTGCGCTGAACGTTGCAGCACTATGTCCCTTAAGAGAAAGCAAGCAGTTGCACACATGGTATTACGGAGGTCCAACGCTCAGAGATATATATATTTGATATAAAAAGTTATGCATACAAAATAACATATGTACAGAATATCATTTGGTATAACATATATAAATATGGTTACAGAGTTACCATTACAAAAGAAGCAGTTGCAGTTACATAAGAATCAATTACATACAGCCAATATACATACGCTTAGTTTCACTGGAATCAGGCAGCCTGTCATCAGGTAGGAGACTTCTGATAAGGGTGTGTGTGTGTGTGTGTGTGTGTGTGTGTGGGTGTGGGTGTCTGTGTCTGTGTTTGAGAGTGTGTATGTGTGTGTGAGAGTAAATGAGAATGTATGTGTGTTGCCTGATTCTGGGTCCCTATTTTCATACAGTAAAATAATGGGTGTATACAACAGTGGGTTTCATCTTCTTTCATTGGTCCAGAGGCCAGACCTCTGAAGAACTCGACGGCTCATAGTTCAGTGTGAGGGCTTTTGTCCTATGTTGCAAACACATGTGTTTGCCCCTAGGGCCATGCTGTGAGGCCAGTTTCAAGTCTCAGGAAGTCCTTTGTATTCATACATTTGGTCATAAATGATCATTACAATGTGCTTTAGGGACTCCACACAATTTTTAAACATGATTAAGAACGTAAGATGGAAAAATAGTTACAGGTTCTTGACTTGTGATGTGGAGTCCCTATATAGCAATATACCACATGGTCGGGGTGTAATGGCTACCGAATCTTATTTAATAACTGATAATTTTATGGATGGTTCATTGCGTCAATTTATAATAGACGCTATCAAATTCATATTATCTCACAATTATTTCACTTTTGATGGTTTGTTTTATTTACAGGTCCTCGGTGTGGCGATGGGTGCCAGGTTCGCCCCGAGTTTTGCTAATCTATATATGGGGCGACTGGAGGAGTACCTCATTTGGGGGGGCCCATTCGGGGCGAACCTGGTACTTTATGGTCGCTACATCGATGGCCTGTTCTTTATTTGGGATGGGGATTTACAATCCACTTCATCATTTCTCACATTTTTAAATTCTAATGATTATGGTTTACAGTTCACTAGCACAGTTCACGATTCACATATCACGTTCTTGGATATTGATTTATCCATTAATGATGGCATAATTGTCACTTCCACCTTTCGTAAGGAGGTTGATATGAATAATTTTTTAAATTATAGAAGCTATCATTTTCGTCCTTGGCTTAATAACATCCCTCAAAGCCAATATCTTAGAATCCGTAGAAATTGCTCACAGATGGTACAATTTGAGAGGCAGGCTTCAGTCCTCACATCTGCATTTAAAGATCAGGGATATCCGGATAAATTAATGGAGGATGCTTTATTAGAGACACGTTTGAGAGGATAGAGATTCACTATTGGTATCTAAGATAGAGAAAGATCATCTTTCTAAAGTAGATGGACAACAGCCTAGATTTATTACTAGATTCAATACAGGTTCAAAAGAACTCCAGGCCATAATAAATAAAAATTACTCTGTGCTGAAGAAGAATTTTATCTACTATATTAGATGAGAAACCATGGGGTATATTTACTAAGGTCCCGATTTTGACCGAGATGCCGTTTTTTCTTCAAAGTGTTATCTCGGTAATTTACTAAGCAAAAATCACGGCAGTGATGAGGGCATTCGTAATATTTTGGAAGTCCTAGGAAAAAAATCACGAATCAATACACCATCGGTCAAATACGCCTGCAATTTGGTAGAAATCGGGAATTTACTAAAAAGTGCAAATCACAAACACTGCCGACAATAGCCAAACACTGCCGTGCAGAAATACAAATCGTAAAAAAGTGCTAAAAAAAAACAGACCTGCTTTTTTATCCCGTGTTTGGATAGGCATGCACGGATCCATGAGATCCGTGCATGTTTATCAGTGGGAAGGGGATGGAAAAGTGTTAATTTATAGGAAAAAAATTGCGTGGGGTCCCCCCTCCTAAGCCAAACCAGCCTCGGGCTCTTTGAGCCGGTCCTGGTTGCAAAAATATGGGGAAAAAATTGACAGGGGTTCCCCCATATTTAAACAACCAGCACCGGGCTCTGCGCCTGGTCCTGGTTCCAAAAATACGGGGAACAAAAAGCGTAGGGGTCCCCCGTATTTTTGAAACCAGCACCGGGCTCCACTAGCTGGACAGATAATGCCACAGCCGGGGGTCACTTTTATACAGCGCCCTGCGGCCGTGGCATTAAATACCGAACTAGTCACCCCTGGCCGGGGTACCCTGGAGGAGTGGGAACCCCTTCAATCAAGGGGTCCCCCCCGCCAGCCACCCAAGGGCCAGGGGTGAAGCCCGAGGCTGTCCCCCCCATCCAATGGGCTGCGGATGGGGGGCTGATAGCCTTTGTTGTAAGTTATGAATATTGTTTTTAGTAGCAGTACTACAAGTCCCAGCAAGCCTCCCCCGCAAGCTGGTACTTGGAGAACCTGAAGAAACCCTCTTAGACATAAGTCAGAGGGGGTTTCTGGCATTCGGGGAAAGGGGTCCCATGTGAAATATGGTGGTGTGTATGTATGCATTAAAGTTATACTTTCAAGGTGTGTGTGTTATGTCTTTATTGGGGTATTTTTTTAGTAGTAGTACTACAGGTACCAGCGGGCCCGGTTTTCCGCCACATGCTGGTACTTGTGGTTCTCCAAGTACCAGCTTGCGGGGGAGGCTTGCTGGGACTTGTAGTACTGCTACTAAAAACAATATTCATAACTTACAACAAAGGCTATCAGCCCCCCATCCGCAGCCCATTGGATGGGGGGGACAGCCTCGGGCTTCACCCCTGGCCCTTGGGTGGCTGGAGGGGGGGGACCCCTTGATTGAAGGGGTTCCCACTCCTCCAGGGTACCCCGGCCAGGGGTGACTAGTTGGGTATTTAATGCCACGGCCGCAGGGCGCTGTATGAAAGTGACCTCCGGCTGTGGCATTATCTGTCCAGCTAGTGGAGCCCGGTGCTGGTTTCAGAAATACGGGGGACCCCTACGCTTTTTGTCCCCCGTATTTTTGGAACCAGGACCAGGCGCAGAGCCCGGTGCTGGTTGCTTAAATATGGGGGAACCCCTGTCAATTTTTTCCCCATATTTTTGCAACCAGGACCGGCTCAAAGAGCCCGAGGCTGGTTTGGCTTAGGAGGGGGGACCCCACGCAATTTTTTTTTAAAGTTTAAACATTTTTTTTTTTTTTTACAAGGTGCACAATGAAGCCCAGCACGGATCTCTCAGATCCGGCCGAGATTCATTGTATTAAAGTCGGCAGTGTTTTACAAGTCACTCACGTAAAACACTGCCTAAAAAGACGAATGACATCGACATCGGAAAAACCGAAAATGCAGAATACGGCAGCTTAGTAAATTAGTCGTAATCAATTCAAAAAGTTGCATATTTACACTTTCGATGTCATTCGTGATTGAACTTTGACCTCAAACGGGAAAATACGATTCTTAGTAAATTTACCCCCATGTGTAACATTTAAAAGAGCTGCAAATCTACAAACTTACCTTGCTCCTAGTCATTTTAAAACATTGGATACGAATTTATCAGCTAGTAAGAATATGTGGCTACAGAGATCAAAAAGGCCACAAGGTTGCTATAAATGTAGAAAACAGAGGTGTATTACCTGCTTATTCATTATGGATAAGACTACTAAGGTTTATTCACACACCTATGGAACACAATTCGAGATACGAGATAGTATTAATTGTAGAACTAATTATGTGATCTATGCCATAAATTGTGTTTGTGGGATACAGTATGTAGGTCGGACAACACGTTTACTACATACTAGATTTCTAGAACATAAGAATAATATTAAAAGAGGTACCAGTCAACATAGTTTGGTCAGACATGAATTGGATACCCATGATGGAGATGTTAAGAGTATAAGCATACAGGGTATAGAACACATTGAACCTACCGTCAGGGGAGGCGATAGGTATAATTGCTTGTGTAAACGAGAGGCTTTTTGGATACATACTCTGGGTACTCTCTTTCCAGATGGTCTAAATGACTGCATTGAAATGAATAACATCTGATCAAGGAGGTCTAATATCCAAACATGATGAATTGATAGTTATTGGTCGTATATTCAATAATATTTTATTATTAATAATATTTCATTATTTGTGTCTAGAGGTTATTGGATAAATATAAATTAATATATTCCTTCTGTTTATTTCATTGGTTCAAGGGTCTATTGATGTAGGTGCACCAATCTGGTGTATGACATACTAAGCAATTATCAGGTTGTTCATATTAGGGAGTTCAGATGATGTCATTATATTATGTCCTTAGGACGACAAATAGCTCATGGAGGATACATTTGTGGTGATTGATGCACTACTTTTGGATTCGTCTAGAATCTCTCTCGGTATCATTATACTATAACAAATTAAAATTATTATAATAAATTAAAATCATTGTAATAAATTAAAATCATCCATGTGGGTGCTTTTTTTATATAAAAATGACCCTCGTGATCTCATGGACATGTGGTATGTGTGCTATATGCACTAGCACACATGCTTATATGGGTATGATTAGATAAAATGTATGATTATTCTTTTACTTGTGTATATGTATTGATGTTGAATATGCTATAATTAATCATAATTAATCAAGTTCAATATGTGTAAATTTCATGAAGGGTTAGTGGTTATATTGATAAAATAGTCTTACATCTCTAATCCATATATTTTAACCATTTTTAATAATGAAATAGTTTAAGGGTTAATCAATGATAGTATATCAAATCTAATAATTAATAATGAAAAATACAAAATAATACATTAAAAAATCAAATGATGTTTGTGGTGGGACTTGAACCCGGGCCTGTTGGGTTGCGGGATTGGGGGATTAGTGCACTCAGCCACACGGCCTCATACTAATCAGAGGTCTGAATTGGTATATTTAACAAATACATAAGAAATATATATGCTATTTATCTCTCCGTGCTGTCTGTTAGAATCAAATAAATTATTGTAGATAGATATATTTGTCTAGATAGAAAGTATTAGATTTGTGTTGTATTTATTTTAATGTGTATGGTTTTTCACCATATATTTGAAAATATAATTATTATGGTTCATATATTGCATTACATGTATTAAGGTTCACACCAGGTATTAATTTATACAGGTGTTCCTAATCTGAAGAATGTGCCAGAGAGGAATTTTCATTGGATAATGACTCCTTTAAATATCAGCTATTTCCCAAGCACAGGAACCTATTCTGATGAAACCGACTGCCCTTAAGTCGGAGAAACACGTTAATTAGGGCTGGAGCAACACCATTTACGTTTCTGACCGCCTCTACACACCTGCTTTCAGGCATTTAGCCGATCATCTTTGCTGCCGTGGAGCCGCGTCTGTCTCCCCCCCCGGGACCTGCCAACGTCCGCACACTGCCTTATTTGGGACTTGCCTTCGTCTCTACACAGCAGCTCCCGCACTGCATGGTCCTCCTTGTGCCATAGGATACGGCTGCAGCATATCATCATACTTGCGGTGAGCGTCCAGCGGTCTGGACGGATGTGTATGTGTGGGGGTTTAAAAGTGAAGCAGTACGCAGGCTAGGAGAATCCAAAGCTCATCTCCGTGTAGGCGGCTTTCATAACAACCTCATCAATATGCCTTTTCCAACATAGTATATACAGAGGTTTTTACAAATCATTGTGGATTGACTTCATCATATGGAGTTGGAAGCAGGTTATTTTATTCATTAACACTTCGTATCTTGTCCTCAAGCAATTATTGGACATTTCCTTCACACGGGACAATAATGGTTTAATAATAGTTATCAGTGATGGTCAGCTGATTATTTGCTCCACATTTAGCATTTATGTTGCTCATCTGAATATATATATTATATACTTTTAAGATTTTAAATAAATTGTATTTACTTATTCAGTATCTTGCGCTCTCTTATATGGTTATATAAGTATAATTATATCTATAAAATATACTGTTTATTTGGGTAAATACAGATACCCTACATGGGAGCTGCAATTTATATGTAACCATATTAGAGTGAATTTTATACACTGGTTATAACTCACCTTAGCGCCTGTATTGATTTTGCTTCAATAGTAAAATCAATATTAATTATCAAATTAATCCACACATTCTCCTGATCATTTTGACAGTAAGCATGATATAATTAACTTGTTCCGTTCCAATAATACATATATATCTGATGTTATACTCTATTATATAAATACAATTTAATACAAAATGGTGCTAAACATGTTTTTTTCCTATGTGTTGTATGAATATGAGTTGAATATGTCTTTGTGGCTTCTCTGTGTGAATGCGTATGCTACCGTATATCCTGTGCACACTGCGTGTATGCACACGAACAGAGACCTCTCTGTTTGGAGTTTGTATGTTGTGTGTATGTAATATTTTTGACTTCGACAATTCCCTTCCTATCAATCTAATTTTATCTTTCTCCTCAAAGTTTTCCAAATGCACTTCTTTATCTATAAAGAGCAGATTCTGTCTATGATGTGTTAAAACAGTGTCTAATTGTATCCTATACACGGGTAGATTTGCAAACTTTTCCATTACCACATAAGATTCTTCTCTCCACCTGTTAGTGAGTTTGAATTTCTTAGATCTTTCCAGCTGCTTTAGTAACACTCTGTCTCCAGGAATTAAAACCTGATCACTTATCTTCCAATCTTAACGAGCTTTGTTCTTTCTCCTGATTTACTAGCAGCACGTTCTACTAAAACATAGGCTTCCTCTAGCTCCTTTCTCAGTTTTTCTATATATTTTATGTGTGAAATAAAAAGGATTTCCACTGGAGGCGGTCCCCATGCACACATCTATAGGGAGTTTAGCTTCTCTTCTGAACATAAAATAGTACGGTGAAAATCCAGTCGCTTCATTATGGGTGCAGTTATAAGCATGCACTAATTAATATATATTTTCCAATGCTGCTTGTTCATAGGGTTAAGATTCCCCAACATCTCTAATAAAGTTATATTGTACCTTTCAGGCTGTGGGTCATCCTCGGGGTGGTAGGGAGTAGTTCTTGATTTAGTAATCCCACATCTCAGACATAGGGGTTAATTCAGGCTGGATTGCAAATCATAATGCAATTGGAATTATTGCATTCGCCCTGAGGGCGCATGCGCAGCACCCATTCTGCACATGTGCCTGCACTTTCTGCGCGTGCCCCGCAGAAATTGCAAACGCCTCTGCCTGTCAATCAGGCAGAGGCATCCGCAGGGCGGGGGGTGGCAAAATGGATCATTGTGGGGGAGTGGCCTGCAAATGGGGGACGTTCCAGCATGAACAGAGGCGTGACGGGGCGTGATCACGGTGGCTGCGTGATGTCACACGCAGCCGCTGCGATCGGGAACACGGCTGCGGGACTCCTGCGGGTGAAGCTAAGTTGCACCGGCAGGAGGCATCCTTAATCTCTGCTAACAAGCAAAAATTGTTATGCGTTCACAATTTCTGCTTGTTGAAGGGGGGGAGGTGGTGGGCAGCATGCTGGGTGGCCTTGCCCTGTGATGGGCGGCCCCCAGCATGCTAACAAAAGGATTGCATATTCTGCTAATTAGCAAAATTTGAATTCCTTACTGAATAAGGCCCATAGTTCTTTTATCAACCGGCTTTCAAAGTCTCTCCCTTGGTCTGAATGCAGCCTGTTGGGTAACCCATAATGAATAAAAAATTTATCCAATAAGGTTTTTGCAACTGTGGAAGCTGTCTGAATTGGAGTTGCTTATGCCTGGGCGTACCTTGTAAAGTGGTCTGTTATAATCAAAATGTTACATTTCTTCCCTGGTTCCACTTTCTGTGAGAGGTAATCCATACAGAACAAGTCCATGGGCTCATTGCTTTTGAGTGTTACCAAAGGGGCCACTCTGGCAGGTAATGTCTACCGCACGACACAGTTCCCACAGTTTTGGCAATATTCCCTTATTTCTTTTATCATTCCAGGCCAATAAAACCTGTCAGCTACAAGATTTAGCGTTTTTTCGAATCCCATATGGCCACGTTTATCATGTAAAGCATGCATTACTAGAGCATGATGTTTCTTCGGCAGTGCTAATTGAAGCCTCCCTCGTCCATCCTGTTGTCTCATGTTGCAGTTTAATTTCCCATCTTTAGGACTAGATTCTTCTTCTGCCTCCTCAATAATCTAACTTCTTCTGTTGACTCTGGTGCAATTGCCTGCTCTATATTACACAAGATCACATGCTTAATACTGGGATCTTGTCATTACTCTCATAGACGTTGGCATCGCCTCAACCTTGGAAGGTCCTCCAATTTGACCTGGCTGATCCAGCAATATGATAAAGGTAAAACTGCCGATATCACTCTCAATGCACCAATCTTCCACTTTCTGCAGTAATATTTACATATATACTGTATATTGTGACACATCCCTTTGATTTCTCTGTCTGGTACTTCAAACCACTCTTCTTAGATATCTCTAGACTGCTGATGTGGAATTCGGGCAAGGGAGTCTGCATTGATGTTATTAACACCAGGCCGATACTTGAGAGAAAAGTCATACAATGTTATAGCGGCTAACCACCAATGTCCCATAGCATCCAATTTAGCTGTTGTTTGTACATATGTCAAAGGATTGTTGTCAGTATGTACTTCAAATGTCACTCCGTATAAGTAGTCATTAAATTTGTCTACTACACTCCACTTTAAAGCCAAGAATTCCAATTTGTAAGTTGGATACCGCTTTTCACTATTAGTTAATTCTCTACTAACAAATTAAACTGGCTTTAATCCATCGTGATGTTTTTTTTATGTAAAACACCTCCAAGTCTGCCTAAAGAAACATCAATGTGAAGAATATAGGGCAATCCCGAAACTCCACATAGGCTAGGACAGCGGCATTCATTATCTTTAGCTTAAAAGATATGTAAGCCAACTCACACTCAGGTGTCCACCTCTCCGAATTGTTCACTCAGTTTATACCAGTGGTTTCCCCCTTGCTTCTGTTCTAGTCCCTTCTTCTTATTTGGTGATTAATACCCTTTAGTTAGGCCAGTCACAGGTTTAGTAACGTTAGAGTGGTTTAGGACAATCCTAGGATAATACCCGCAAAATACTAAACAAGTTATGGCCAATTCTTAACTGCTTCGAATGTATTGGGGTCAGTAGCTACTCAATCTCTACTAACAATAGTTCCCAGGTATTTGACAGTAGATTGGCAGAGGCGACATTTGTCTAAAGAAAGTTTCAAACCTCCATTCATCAATCTTTCTAAAACCTTAAGGAGAAGGTCATTGTGTTCTTTCAGTTTAGCTCAGAAGACAATTATATCATCTAAATAAACAATAACCTTGCGATAGTTCATATCCCCTACTGTTTTTTCCATTGCCCTTTGAAAGGTGGTAGGAGCTCCTTTCACTCCTCGGGGCATCTGCAAAAACTCACAAAATCCCAAAGGGCATATGAAAGCAGTCTTTTCATGATCCTCAGGTTTTATCAGGATTTTATAGAATATATTTCTTAAATTGAGCACCAAAAACCAAGAGCTCCCTTGGAGGCAATCCAGAGCCTTATTTATTCTTTGCACTGTGTATTGATCCATTACCATTCTTTGGTTTAATGTTCGATAATTGACACACATTCTTATGTTTCCATTCTTCTTCCGTGCAATTACTAGATGCATATGGACTTCTAGACTCTATTGTCTTGGTTTTCAAGCAACCCTTTAAGATGCTGTCTAATGTCTTCAAAGTCAGCAGGGGCTATTCTTCGAGATCGCTCCCTGAAAGGAGTATTATATGTGAGTCTAACGCTGTGCTCAACCCCTTTGGCTGTTCCTAATTACAAGTGTATCTGATGTGTGTGGCAAAGCCACAACACACCGGGGGAAAGAAAATTCCTTTGTTTGGAGCACTCTTTTATTATGAAAATTACATGATTATTTTTTATTAAAACAACTTTTATGGACTTCCGGTGGGCGGGGCATCCAGCATGGCCACATTTTAACCGGGCTCCCAGAAACAATTCCCAAATCCAGGATCATCCTGCCTAATTCTATCTCCCGACAGGATATTTTACTCCTGTGGCAATAACTCTTTTCAGGGACCATTTTAAGCCTATTATCGGCAGGGAGAAATTATTTGCCACCGACGCTGATGGCCCTCATGGACGCCTGAGACACTGTGGGTAGCGCTCATATCAGCGGAAGACTCTACCCTCTGCCCGAATAACTATCTAACCAGTTACAGGCACCAGCGGTGGGGGGGTGAACTATCGATCTCGGCCGGACTCGCCTGCTGTGGCAGCAACGGGTGTGGAGGTGGAAGGAAACCGCGGGCGGACCTCTGCTTGACCCCTTATTCCCGGCAGGGCACCCACGTTAGCGGGACAGTGAGCTTACAGTCCCGGTGGTCACAGCTAGCGGCACTTAGCGTAGACGGAGCGGTGGGGGAGAACCGGGAATCTCTGCCCTGGCAGTGGGACAGAAGCACCGCGGCTCACTACTTCATCCCTGACCGGGCTACTCGGGATGAGTTGTTGTATGACCCTGAGGCCCCTGCTCGTGGACTGTTCTTTGGGGACATCCCTACCTTGGTGCAGCTCGGGTGTTAAGCAGACAAGGGAAGAGGCTCTATTATTAGAGCTGTAATTGCTCTCCATGTCTGCAGTCTATCCTGGTGCACCAAGCACAATCTAATCAGATGGGTGCCTTGTTTATTACGTGGTGGCTGCCTTGGAAATTGATCTTAGCTGCTTGTGGAGTGACCAATATCTCTGATCTTACCTGCAGCAGTCCTCCCACCCTCAACCCTCACTGACTTAAGACTTCTCCATTTCTGCGGCGCAAACGTGACACAACCTCTCTATCTAATCTCTGGTCTACAGCTCTCTTCGTTGCTGACAGTTACCTGAAAACAAATACCTGTGAACCAGTTTGGTCCTGTGGCTGAAGCGTTCGAGAGGTGGCCAATTTTTGTGACACTGAGAACCCACGGGCCCTCTATCATCAGATAATTCCCCCCCCGTAGGTCTAAATATTGTCTGTTTTCCCCCACTATCCTTTTCACTAATCTCTCAACCCCTTAAATCAACCTACCTGACTCTATTTGCCTTCCCTCCTTATGTGTCACCCATTCCCTCATTACCCCCTCCTCCCCTATCCCATATCTCATTTTACCACTACTGCCTTCCCTGCTTTTTCTTTTTAGAGTGGTCTTATATGGACAATTTGGGACCTTGCTCAGGAGCTCTTTGTCACCCCTGAAATCACAGCAATGGTTTATTTTCCTCACGAAGGAGAAGTGGTGCCTTCCCTAATAGTAAACTTCTACCTGCTCTGCCCTGCAGGGTCTTTGTATGTTGTAATAACCACAGCCTTTTTTCATTACTGAGCATAGTCAAAGTTTCACTTCAGTGGGACAGTAAACAATGTATTATGTTAAATATTTTATTTGCTGTTTTATCTATCTTTGTTATAGCTCTGCTATTGCTGACTAAATCAATCCTACTCACCAATACATATCTTTTGGGACACCTTTTACCATAAGTGTTAGTTTGTACTGACACCCTGTGGTGTTCACTGACATTACATTATTACCTGAGGGTAATTTTTTTTTCTCTTCTCTTATTTTCCATCTCAAGTATTACCGTATACTATTTAGACCGTTATTCTGTCTTTACATTGTCGAAGGCTAAACACTGGTTAAGCCGCGTGGGTATCTCAGGAAGATTTTAGATCTATCACTCTATCTACAGGGCTATTTGTTTGTGTGCTATATTTTATAATCTTCCCACTTCACTGCAAACCAGAAACTTCATATATATGTTATATACAATACTTTCATTACTTTGAGCTGTCAGGTGGTTATATGGCACTACGTTGCTAAACCTCATGTTACTTAATTGTACTGTTGCAGTTATTTATTCTCCTGCTGATAGTTAACGGTGTTAAAAGCAACAACTATTCCCTAACATACCTGCATTTTACCTATTACTTACACTTTTTTTTCATGCTCAGTTACTGGCTTAACGTCTGAATTATAAGGTGTGTCTCCTCTAAGGGATTTTTGCTCTCTATATAAATATTAGACAGCGCCTTGCTTACATATTTCATATTGTTTTCTCATGTGAGAAATTCACTACTTTGCATAATGTGTGACTACAAAATGTTTTGTCCTTTTGCTCTTGTTGGGGTGCTACTCATGAGGAACATGTTTTTGGTAAAATTGCATAACAGAATTATACCACCCGAGAAATATTAACTTTCATTACCAGATCTTAGGTGATTTCCGTACTTTTGGGCCTCCAGCATTGTCCACTCCTTTCCAAATCCCTTGGGGTATGGATAAATATCTTGATAAAAATATGCCTCCAAAACAATCAAACCCCGCAAACAGAGCAGGGAAAGGGAAAGAGGCTACACAAAAGTCAGGCACCTCCTCTCCTTCTAGCTGTGAGGTAGAAACTTCAGAAACACATGGGGACAAAAACTCTTCCTTGACGGCAAAAGATATTGCTGATTTTATGATGCATCTAATGGACAAAAGATTTAATGACCTTTAGACCCGCTTGGATGCTGGGTTGGCCCGCATAGATTCACATGCAGCTCGCATCACAGCACTAGAGTCTAGAGTAAGAGATATAGAAAGTAACGTCCATTCATGTCAGGATGAGGTGACCACCCAGCAAAGACTCACACAACAGCTGCAGGAGAAATTGGACGACTTAGAAAATAGATCCTGCAGAAACAACAATAGGATTTTAATACCTACCGGTAAATCCTTTTCTCTTAGTCCGTAGAGGATGCTGGGGACTCCAAAAAGACCATGGGGTATAGATGGGATCCGCAGGAGACATCGGCACTTTAAGACTTTGAATGGGTGTGAACTGGCTCCTCCCTCTATGCCCCTCCTCCAGACTCCAGTTATAGAACTGTGCCCAGGGAGACGGACATTTCGAGGAAAGAATTTGTTTAAACACGGTGAGCGTCATACCAGCTCACACCTCAAACATGCCGCAGAACGTGGCATTCAATAGAACACCAGTCGACAGCATGAAAAATATACAGCAATATGCTGACCGAAAATGTAACACAACCTGTGTGTAAACACAACCAATAATAGCATACCGCATGCCATGGCATGAATAACGTCAGCAACCGACTGACTGAAAAGAAACACAACATGAGTGTAACCATAACCAATAACTGCAGATACAGTACGCACTGGGATGGGCGCACAGCATCCTCTACGGACTAAGAGAAAAGGATTTACTGGTAGGTATTAAAATCCTATTTTCTCATACATCCTAGGGGAGGCTGGGGACTCCAAAAGGACCATGAGGTCTATACCAAAGCTCTAGAATGGGCGGGAGCGTGAGGATGACTCTGCAGCACCGATTGCCCAAACAAGAGGTCCTCCTCAGCCAACTTGTAGAATATTTGCTAAATTGTTTGAACCCAACTAAGTAGCTGCTCTGCAAGGCTATAAAACCGAGACCCCTCGGGCAACCGCCCAGGATGAGCCCACCTTCCTGGTAGAATGGGCCTTCACCAATTTTGGTAACGGCAATCCAGCCGTAAAACGAGCAAGCTTAATTGTATTATAGATCCAGCGTGCAATAGCCTGCTTGGAAGCAGGAACCCCAATCTTGTTTGGCATCATATAGGATAAACAGATCCTCCGTTTTCCTGATCTGAGCCAATCTGGCAACACAAAATTTCACAATTCAGACCACATCAAGATACTTCGATGTCGCCCAGGCGTCAGTAGCCACCTGCACCACAATAGGTTGGTTCAAGTGAAACCGATGAAAACACTTTTGGCAGAAATTGCTGCCGAGTTCTCAACTTCGCTCTATCTTCATGGAAGATTAAACAGGGCTCTTGTGAGACCAAGCCGCCAACTCAGACACCCACCTCGCGGATGCCAAGGTCAACTGCATGACCACTTCCTAAGTGAGGAATTTCAACTCAACCATACTGAAAAGTTCACCAAAGAAATTGCAGGAACTGCAACACCACGTAAAGATCCCATGGTGCCACAGAGGCACAAAGGGAGGATGGATGTGTAAGACTACTTTTACGAAAGTTTGAAACTCTGGAAAGGAGGCCATTTGTTTTTGGAAGAAAACCAATAAGGCTGAAATCTGAACCTTAATCGAGCCCAACCTAAGATCGCATCCACACGATCTTGTAAGAAAAGAATGGAGAAAACGATCCAACTGGAATTGTTCCGTAGGAACCTTCTCGGATTCACACCAAGACACATAATTTCCTCTAAATATAGTGGTAATGTTTTGATGTTACTTCTTTTCTGCCTGAAGAAGAGTAGGGATGACTTCACTGGGAATACCCTTTCGGGCTGGGATCCGACGTTCAATCTCCAAGTCGTCAATGGAAACCGCGGTAAGTCTTAGAACACACACGGCCCCTGCTATAACAGATCCTCTCACAGAGGAGGAGGTCAGGGATCTCCTATGAGTAATTGCTGAAGATCCGGATACCAGCCCTCCTTGACCATTCTGGAACAATGAGGATCACCTGAACCTTTGTTCTTCTTATAATCCTTAACATCTTTTGAAAAGATTGGAAGTGGAGAGAACACATAGACCGACCGAAACACCCACGGTGTCACTAGGGCGTCCACCGCTATCGCTTGAGGGACCCTCGACCTGGAACAAATTTCTGAAGTTTCTTGTTGAGGCGAGACGCCATCTTGTCTATTTGCGGAATTCTCCAAAGATTTGTCACTTCTGTGAAAACCACTTGATGAAGACTCCACCCTCCTGGATGGAGAACGTGTCCGCCGAGGAAGTCTGCTTCCCAGTTGTCCACTCTTGGAATGAACATCGCTGATAGAGCGCGTAAATGTTTTCGTCGCCCAGCGGAAAATCTTTCTGGCTACTGCCATTTCTCCTCCGGTTTTTGTCTGTAGAAAACCGTTATAAACGGCCCTTAACTCTAGACCTTTAATGAGGTGACAAATATCCTAACATGACACTTGTCCTCGGTGAGAATTGCGCCGCTACCACAGGAGTGAGATACTGGTCTTGAAACCATGATTATCCCAGGTGGGAACCGGACCACTTGTCCAACAGGTCCCGCTAAACACTCAGGCCTGCAACCTACCCACTGAATGGCCTCGTAGGCCGCAACCATCTTTTTCAGCAACTGACTGTATTGACGGATTGACACCGTTGCAGGTTTGCAAGACTCTGAATTCTCAGAGCTTCCCTTTTTTTTTTTTTTTTTTAGAAGCAAATAATCTCTCCTCAGTACTGCATCTAATAATATTGCCCAAGCCGATCACCGCGTCGTTGGGACCAACAGGGATTCTGACAAGTCCTGTTGTTGAAGAACTGTCACGGAGAAAACAACGTTTTGCACCATTAGGCTTCTTGATCTCTCCGTAATTCGGAGAGCGATCCAGTACAGAATAATTATGACTCCTTACTATCGAAGGAACCCCCTCATACCGCCATCACCGGTGAAATGGTAACAACAATCCTAAATCGCAGACCTCAGGTAAGCCTAATGCGGAAGAAACCGTAACTAGACTTCCTTACTCCACTTTCAGAGTGGAGAACCCTGCCATGAGAGATTCCCTCATGGAGTTTAAGTAGGAATATTGGGATTTGTCTGGCCGAGCCGTCCGGCCTCGGGAGTACGAAAAAGCTTGAATAACAGCTTCTTCTCTTTTTTTTTTTATGACGGAACAGCAGGACAATGACCTGATCCTGACACAACTCTTGTATTGCGTCACATACCACCTCCCTGTCATGAGGACGATCGGTAAGATCGATTTGAAAAATCGGTGAGGGGAACGTCTGGAACTCCCGTATGTCCCCCTAGGGACTTTATCCTTAACTCACTGGTCCATGTCCTTTCCAGGACTGACTGAAGAGTTTTAGACGTGGTCCCACTGGTGTGGGCCCCCGCAAGATAGACCCAACGTCCCGCGGTGGACGTGGCAGAAAACAATGGATGATTTCTGCTCCTGTGAACCTGAAAAGGCAGCTGACCTCTTACCTTTTTTACTTTCCTTTACCTGCAAAGAAAGGGGAATCCTTATCTATTCGGTCGAAATTACTGCGTCCTACAACAATGCGTCACCAACCGTTGTGAGGGAATATAGGGCAGGAAGGTAGACTTACCCGTGGCACCTGCTGAGAGCATATTAACAAGGCCATCACCAAGCCAGGCTTCAACTTCATGGGGAAGAGACTCCACTTCTTTTCGGAGTCAGCATTTGCATCCCTCTGGTGAATCCACAACGCCCTCCTAGCCGAGACCGCCATGGAAGTGGCCCGCGCACCCAAGAGTCACATCCCTTGTAGTCGCACGGCAGTATGTTGCAATGTTATAGATATGACCCAACTTAAGGCTTATCACATCTCTCCCCAGGGTAATTATATCGGATGACAAAGTAACCGAACATTTCTGAATACAAGCACTCCCCCCTGCGCATGCAATGCAAGTATAATCAAAGCATATAATTAAAATATCACTTAGCTTCCTGTAAACGATCCTTTGTGACAGGGCCCCGTGCAGAACAGGGGTTGACTCTCACTTTATTCTATCCACGGCGGGAAAAGAATAAACATTCGGACTCCTCATGAGGATTTGAAACCATCTTGTCACGGCTGACCTAGAGTTATTCAACAGAGCGACCAGCACATGAGAAGGAAAAGTTTACTTCAGCATTCATAATAATTTTTTTGTATAAATATACACATTTAAATACACATATACACACATATATCTATATATACATATCTCATATATATATATTTTTGTCAGGAACAGCAGGGTCCCTAGTGACATTAATACGTTCTTAATGTGTATTAAACATGTACTGAATGCCGATGTTGTGGATCTAATCAGGAAACATTATGGTCGACATAAGACATAGTATTCGTGTCGACAGCAGGGAGTAGTAACTGGGCAAAATAACATTTTGCGACCCCGAGGGGCCTGAGGGAAATATATATATTATTAATATTATGCCCCCGCAAATATTACTATGTCTGTGCTCGAGCCACAGATCAATGCAACCGTACCATACATATACATATATATATATATATATATATATATGGAGAAAAAGGTACAGGTGCGCTGGTGATCCTATAATGAGAGTTTGTCAGTCCACAGTGAATGAATCCCTGGGCTGTAGCACTGGTGTAACCAACACCGCTGCAAATCTCCAAATGAAGCTCAGAACTCCTTGAGCAAATTGTGTCTGGAAAAAATCAGGAGAATGCGCCCATAGTGCAGTTAAATTTATTTCACACATAAATTAAAAACAGGACATTCCATGGATTATAAAAGACTCGTACCATAAAAGACCCACTCTTTGGGCCAGTTAAAACACATTAAACAATCCACCAGGCTATCCACCAAACCTGCTGCAGTCAAAGACCGGACCATGCACCGCGCCGGTAGAAGCCGAACTCGTCAGGTCACTCACAGTGAAGCAGCCGGGATGTGTGAGCCGGGTGGGAGAAGACGCACGTCTGGCAAGCTCCGCCTCTACGCGTTTCGTAGTTACTTCGTCAGGAGGCTGGCTTGTCAGACGTAATGGGAGCTATTTATATATCACAGCAAGATATTTTACAAGCTGTATCCACTAATTAGCAGCAGTTATATTGGTTCTCCTCAATTACAGCCTTAGCATGAAACAGTAATACACAGATAATTACACAGATAATTAAACAGCTACCGGGCAAGCATATATCAATAAATACCCAGTAGCCAACATACTCAGAACATTTTAAGAATGGATTATACATTTTTTATCAGTAAAACACGCTTTTCCTAACCTCAATTGAACTCATTAATTTCCACATTGATGTTTAGTTTTTTAATCATTAGGTGTCTGCCAAATAAAGTGCTAGTGCAAACTTCATACAGGAATATGCTACCATCCATCTATGCTAATTATACAGTTTAATAATAATAATATCTACTTATGGTCTAGCCCTACATTTTTTCATTTCACATAATATCCGAATGACAGCCAGCCACAATCAAAAGCAATAAGCGGCTTAAGCAAACTGTGAAAAAACATGCAATTATAGTTATAATAGACAGTATTGCAATAAATGTATCTATCAGTTTCAAATTGCTCACAATATGTTGTCAGATTATTCCCATTGATAAACAAAGCTATTCGCTTCTATTGCACAATCCTCCTGCATTTAGAAACCCATTTTCTCACATCAGAAAGATCAGAGTATGACAAAAAATATATATGTAACAAAAAATGTCACTATCAGAGTACCATACATTGTTAATGAGAGTTACATATAGCAGCCATTCTCCTGGAGCCCTGATTAGTGGCTCCCCTTATTTGAGGAAATCTATAGACAGAAAAAGTCCAGACAGAGTATATTATCTGTCTCTAATAAACGGAGTGATCTCATAGTTTTCATTGAGACCATGAGGGATCAGCGTATTAAGTGTTAATATCCAGAATGTCTCCCTCTTAAGTAAACGTTCCTCTCTATTTCCTCCCTCTTTAGTGAGTGCCACATGTTCGATACCGGCAAATCTTAAAAGGGACGGATCTGCGTTATGTCGTTCTAGAAAATGCCTTGGAACGCTGTGATTCATAACTCTATTCTTAATATTTCTACTATGCTCAAGTATTCTAGTTTTCAGTACTCTTTTGGTCTTTCCAACATATCTAAGACCGCAGGGGCACATGAGAACGTAAATACAGAAGCTAGTATTACAATTTATAAAAGATTGAATAATGTGATTATGACGTAGGGAATTTTTCTCCATGATCTTTTTGGCCCCTTTTTCAGCCAGATTACAAACTTTGCACCCCCCACACTGAAAAAAGCCTTTCATGGGTGCAAGGAAATGAGCATCCTTTTCCACCTGAACCTTCTCAAGTTTACTTTTTGACATCATAGTTTTTAGGGATCTTGCCTTTCTATAGATAATGTCAGGTTTTTTGGGGAGCTCAGGTCCCAATACGGGGTCCAATTTGAGAATCTTCCAATTTTTTGGGGCTAGTCTCTCCAAATCCCTAAAACCCGTACTAAATTGTGTAACCAGTGGGCAGAAAATCTTACGTTCTCCCTTATCTTTATTCTTATATACCAATAACGAATCTCTGTCCCTATCCCTAGCTTTAAGCATAGCCTTCTGTGTAAGATCTTTAGGGTAGCCCCTCTCCATGAATCTGTCTGAATATATTTCTGCTTGTTCATCAAACTTGGAGAGGTTGGTGCAATTTCTTCTTAGTCGAGTATATTGGAAGTACGGTATATTCTCCTTCCACTGAGGAAGATGACAACTCTTAAAATCCAAATAGCTGTTGCTATCTACCTTTTTAAAATGTGTAAAGGTCTCTATCTGACCTGTATTTAAAAAGTCTTCAGTGGATATGACTAGATCCAAGAATTCTAGCCTATTTGGATCAAAATTACCAGTGAATCTCAAATTATATGTATTCACATTAATTTTTCCCAAAAATTCAAGCCACTCCATTTCATTCCCATCCCAGATAATAATCAAATTGTCTATGTATCTTTTATACATGACAATTTTGGATCTCATCTCACCTTTCAACGTTTCAGCCTCCCATTGGCCCATGTAGATGTTAGCTAGGCTTGGGACACAAATGCTCCCCATGGCCGACCCGCATACCTGTTGGTACCATTCTTCCAAAAATGTAAAGTAGTTATACTTAAGCACAAATTCTAAACACTGGCAAATTAATTTACACTTTGTATCACTGATCTCAGGGTCTTCCTTGAGTTTGGCCTCTACTGCCAGAATTCCCTTGTCATGTGGAATCGACGTGTAGAGCGATTGAACATCAATCGAACACCATTTATAAGATTCCTGCCATTTTAATCCCTTTAGTAAGTGCAAGACCGCAGTAGTGTCTTGAATATAAGAATCTAGACTAGAAACATTTATATATTCACTAAGTGAGATGCTATTAGTGGATAGAATGGTCTATCCACTAATAGCATCTCACTTAGTGAATATAATTATTTATACAATCGGCATCCACGGATGGCCACATTTTATCATATTCCCAAAATCCATAAGAGTCTATCCCACCCCCCAGGAAGACCCATCATTAGTGGCATTGGGTCACTTACATCTAGAGTCTCTGAGTTTGTGGATTGTTATATTAAGAAATATGTTTCTAGTCTAGATTCTTATATTCAAGACACTACTGCGGTCTTGTACTTACTAAAGGGATTAAAATGGCAGGAATCTTATAAATGGTGTTCGATTGATGTTCAATCGCTCTACACGTCGATTCCACATGACAAGGGAATTCTGGCAGTAGAGGCCAAACTCAAGGAAGACCCTGAGATCAGTGATACAAAGTGTAAATTCATTTGCCAGTGTTTAGAATTTGTGCTTAAGTATACCTACTTTACATTTTTGGAAGAATGGTACCAACAGGTATGCGGGTCGGCCACGGGGAGCATTTGTGCCCCAAGCCTAGCTAACATCTACATGGGCAAATGGGAGGCTGAAACGTTGAAAGGTGAGATGAGATCCAAAATTGTCATGTATAAAAGATACATAGACGATTTGATTATTGTCTGGGATGGGAATGAAATGGAGTGGCTTGAATTTTTGGGAAAAATTAATGTGAATACATATAATTTGAGATTCACTGGTACGTTTGATCCAAATAGGCTAGAATTCTTGGATCTAGTCATATCCACTGAAGACTTTTTAAATACAGGTCAGATAGAGACCTTTACACATTTTAAAAAGGTAGATAGCAACAGCTATTTGGATTTTAAGAGTTGTCATCTTCCTCAGTGGAAGGAGAATATACCGTACTTCCAATATACTCGACTAAGAAGAAATTGCACCAACCTCTCCAAGTTTGATGAACAAGCAGAAATATATTCAGACAGATTCATGGAGAGGGGCTACCCTAAAGATCTTACACAGAAGGCTATGCTTAAAGCTAGGGATAGGGACAGAGATTCGTTATTGGTATATAAGAATAAAGATAAGGGAGAACGTAAGATTTTCTGCCCACTGGTTACACAATTTAGTACGGGTTTTAGGGATTTGGAGAGAATAGCCCAAAAAAATTGGAAGATTCTCAAATTGGACCCCGTATTGGGACCTGAGCTCCCCAAAAAACCTGACATTATCTATAGAAAGGCAAGATCCCTAAAAACTATGATGTCAAAAAGTAAACTTGAGAAGGTTCAGGTGGAAAAGGATGCTCATTTCCTTGCACCCATGAAAGGCTTTTTTCAGTGTGGGGGGTGCAAAGTTTGTAATCTGGCTGATAAAGGGGCCAAAAAGATCATGGAGAAAAATTCCCTACGTCATAATCACATTATTCAATCTTTTATAAATTGTAATACTAGCTTCTGTATTTACGTTCTCATGTGCCCCTGCGGTCTTAGATATGTTGGAAAGACCAAAAGAGTACTGAAAACTAGAATACTTGAGCATAGTAGAAATATTAAGAATAGAGTTATGAATCACAGCGTTCCAAGGCATTTTCTAGAACGACATAACGCAGATCCGTCCCTTTTAAGATTTGCCGGTATCGAACATGTGGCACTCACTAAAGAGGGAGGAAATAGAGAGGAACGTTTACTTAAGAGGGAGACATTCTGGATATTAACACTTAATACGCTGATCCCTCATGGTCTCAATGAAAACTATGAGATCACTCCGTTTATTAGAGACAGATAATATACTCTGTCTGGACTTTTTCTGTCTATAGATTTCCTCAAATAAGGGGAGCCACTAATCAGGGCTCCAGGAGAATGGCTGCTATATGTAACTCTCATTAACAATGTATGGTACTCTGATAGTGACATTTTTTGTTACATATATATTTTTTGTCATACTCTGATCTTTCTGATGTGAGAAAATGGGTTTCTAAATGCAGGAGGATTGTGCAATAGAAGCGAATAGCTTTGTTTATCAATGGGAATAATCTGACAACATATTGTGAGCAATTTGAAACTGATAGATACATTTATTGCAATACTGTCTATTATAACTATAATTGCATGTTTTTTCACAGTTTGCTTAAGCCGCTTATTGCTTTTGATTGTGGCTGGCTGTCATTCGGATATTATGTGAAATGAAAAAATGTAGGGCTAGACCATAAGTAGATATTATTATTAAACTGTATAATTAGCATAGATGGATGGTAGCATATTCCTGTATGAAGTTTGCACTAGCACTTTATTTGGCAGACACCTAATGATTAAAAAACTAAACATCAATGTGGAAATTAATGCGTTCAATTGAGGTTAGAAAAAGCGTGTTTTACTGATAAAAAATGTATAATCCATTCTTAAAATGTTCGGAGTATGTGGCCTACTGGGTATTTATTGATATATGCTTGCCCGGTAGATGTTTAATTATCTGTGTAATTATCTGTGTATTACTGTTTCATGCTAAGGCTGTAATTGAGGAGAACCAATATAACTGCTGCTAATTAGTGGATACAGCTTGTAAAATATCTTGCTGTGATATAGCTCCCATTACGTCTGACAAGCCAGCCTCCTGACGAAGTAACTACGAAACGCGTAGAGGCGGAGCTTGCCAGACGTGCGTCTTCTCCCACCCGGCTCACACATCCCGGCTGCTTCACTGTGAGTGACCTGACGAGTTTGGCTTCTACCGGCGCGGTGCATGGTCCAGTCTTTGACTGCAGCAGGTTTGGTGGATAGCCTGGTGGATTGTTTCATGTGTTTTAACTGGCCCAAAGAGTGGGTCTTTTATGGTACGAGTCTTTTATAATCCATGGAATGTCCTGTTTTTAATTTATGTGTGAAATAAATTTATCTGCACTATGGGCGCATTCTCCTGATTTTTTCCAGATATATATATATATATACACACAGGTATAGCTTTTTGAAATGCATCACATCATCATGTTAATTTATACCCAGTCAGATTAGTTAGTGCCCTCAGGGTTACCCACATACGTCTGTGTCTCCCATATAGTTTTTTCTTTTGGAAAAGCATACAACTACTGACATGCTGACACTTACTCTCATGAAACAAGTACCATCAGGAGTCGGCGTTGCCGACAGAGGGATTCCCATAGCCGTTTGTGGCAGAGCACTCAGACATGCCGACATTACACTGACTATAAGGGGTAGATCCCAGTATCCGACAGGGAAAACACAGAAAACGTTTACCAGCTCATTTACCACACACCATTATATATAGTGCTTTATTTTTGTTCATATATTGCACTAAACAACCGTGCCCCCCCCCCCCGTTTTACACTGTGAGCTGTTCATCAGTGCTTTGGCAGGACCAGCATCTCTGTGAGGAGAAAATGGCACTGGATAGAGTTGTGAGGGCTAAGCCACGCCCCCTTATCAGCGCGCTTCAGTCACGCTACCTTTTCAAATTTTTATACTGGCGGGGGTCTGTATACATTGCCTATGCACTGTGTACCTCTTTGCCAGGCTAATATATAAGGTATATTGCTGCCCAGGGCGCCCCCCCCTGTGCCCTGCACCCTTGTAGTGCCGCTTGTGTGCGGGAGCAATGGCACGCGGCGCGCAGCGCGACCGCTGCGCGGTACCTCAGAGACACTGAAGTCTTCTGCCGTCACTGAAGTCTTCTATTCTTCTTTTACTCACCCGGCTTCTTTCTTCTGGCTTTGTGAGGGGGGTGATGTTGTGGCTCCTGGAACGAGCAGCTATGCGTACCAAGTGATCAGACCCTCTGGAGCTAATGGTGTCGAGTAGTCTAAGAAGCAGAGCCTTTAAACTCACAGAAGTAGGTCTGCTTCTCTCCCCTCAGTCCCACGATGCAGGGAGCCTGTTGCCAGCAGTGCTCCCTGAAAATAATAAACCTAACAAAGTTTTTTCCAAGAAACTCAGTAGAGCTCCTCAGTGTGTGACCAGTCTCTCTGGGCACAGAATCTAACTGGAGTCTGGAGGAAGGGCATAGAGGGAGGAGCAAGTTCACACCCATTCAAAGTCTTAAAGTGCCCATGTCTCCTGCGGATCCCGTCTATACCCCATGGTCCTTTTGGAGTCCCCAGAATCCTCTAGGACGTATGAGAAATCAGGTTTGTGGGTATACCTGAATCCGTTACAGGGCCGGCCCTCACATCATTTCTTGACACGGACCTACCTACGTCATTGGGGATTCTAGATTTTATTGAGATCCTCCATATTGAGAGAGCTCATAGATTGGGAGTCTTGAGAGGGGGGGCGCAAAGGCGCTCTCGCCCTGTCATTGCCCATTATCTCAATTATAGAGCTAAGGAGCAAATATTGACCGCTTACAATAAAGCAAGAGATCTGGTGGTCAGTGGGCATAAAATCTTGATCTTTCAGGATTTCTCAGCTGCAGTTGCCTAAAAGAGAAAATAATTCTCTGAGGTTTGTTCTTTTCTACATAGCAAAAATATCAGATTTGCCTTGTTATATCCTGCGAAACTGCGGGTAATGGAAAACGGCAGTCAAACCTTTTTCAGTGACCCCGAGGTAGCAAAGTCGCATTATTTGTCAGATAGGCTACCTTAGCGATCACCACGTAGGCAAACAACTACAGACCAGTAGGCAAACAACTACAGACCAGTGAGTCTTAAGGTGTGTACACACGGTAAGATCTTTTCTTCCGATTCTGACTATATAGTCAGAATCGGAAGAAAAGATAGTGCAGATCGCAAGGTGACAGTCACCTTGCGATCCCGATCCGATGCCGATGCGCGGCCCCGCGCGGTCGGCATCGGCCGAAAAAATAGGCTGTGCAGGCAAGTCAATCCTGACTATCTCTATAGAAGAGATAGTCAGGATTGACACTTAGCCAAAATCGCACAGAACCAGGATCACAAGCACACTCATTATGTGCTTGCGATACTGGCTAAGTGCCGACCCGGCCCCCCGTCGCACAATGAGAATCGGATAAGTCCGAATCTCACCGTGTGTACACGGCCTTACATCAGTAGTAGGGAAATTGATGGAAACACTCTTAAAAGAAAGAGTTATAGATTATCTCAAATCCGGCAATTTACAGGATCCCAAACAGCATGGATTCACTGGGGGGAGATCATGTCAAACAAATCTTATTGACTTTTTTGATTGTGTGACTAAAGTGATGGATAAAGGTGGAGCCATGGATATAGCTTATCTAGACTTTAGTAAGGCTTTTGACACTGTTCCACATCACAGACTGCTAAATAAACTTGAAAGTTTGGGATTGGATATTAGGATTATTGAATGGATAAGATCTTGGTTGAAGGATAGAAAAAAAGAGAGTTGTGGTAAATGGAGTGCATTCACAGGAGGGAAATGTTACCAGTGGAGTAACCCAGGGATCTGTACTTGGACCCGTGCTTTTTAATATCTTTATTGGTAACATTGCAAATGGCATTAAAGGGAAAGCATGCCTTTTTGCAGATGACACAAAGGTATGCAACAGGGTAGACACACCAGGTGGGGTAAAACAAATGATTGAGGATCTAGGTAGACTTGAGGAATGGTCAAGAGTCTGGCAATTACAGTTTAATGCCAAAAAATGCAAAATCATGCACTTGGGTCTCAAAAATCCTAAAGCTAAATATAGTATTAATGGCACTATACTGGAAACCACTGAGGAGGAAAGTGATCTAGGAGTCACTATTTCAGATGACTTAAAGGCAGGTAAGCAATGTAACAAGGCAATGAGGAAGGCTAGTCAGATGCTTGGCTGCATTGGGAGAGGAATCAGCAGCAGAAAGAAAGAAGTAATAATGCCACTGTATAGGTCATTGGTACGGCCTCATCTAGAATACTGTATTCAGTTCTGGAGGCCATATCTTCAAAAGGATATTAATACATTAGAAACTGTACAAAGGAGGGCAACTAAAATGGTGCATGGCCTACATCACAAAACATACCCAGAAAGACTAAGAAATCTCAATATGTATAGTTTGGAGCAGAGATGGGAAAGGGGGGACATGATAGAAACTTTCAAATATATCAAGGGTTTTAACAAAGTCCAGGAGGGAAACATTCTCCAAATGAAGAGAAGCAATAGGACACAAGGACATGCACTGAGGCTGGAGGGGGGGAGGTTCAGGGGAAATTTGCGGAAAAATTATTTCACAGAAAGGGTAGTGGACAAGTAGAATAGCCTCCCATCAGAGGTGGTAGAGGCTAAGACAGTAGAGCAATTTAAACATGCATGGGATAGACATAAGGATATCCTTACAAAGAAATAAGGATCAAATAAGGTTAGAGATAAAAATAATGGAAAAAAAAAAAAGGGGCAGACTAGATGGGCCAAGTGGTTCTTATCTGCCGACAAATTCTATGTTTCTATGTTTCTAGATAGAACATTATTTTAGCTCCATTTGAATTGTGATTCACCAAGAATTAATCGTCTCGGGTGGTACCAGTTGTTTTTATCTTTCTATTTTGTTTTCGTTTTCTGTTCTTTTTGTTCCTTATTGGAATGGCATCCCTACATACTAGAGCTTTATTGCCGGAATTGGTAGTGTTCGGTGTGCGCACCACTAGGCCTAGATGGTGCCCACCATAGTTTTGGTTAATTGGAAAATGTTTGAAAATGGAGTTATGAGTCATTATGGATATTCGTATTTGTTTCATGTTTTATGCACTTTCTTGTCAACAATGTATACAATTTGTATCAGTATGCTGCCTTGGGAATGGGAGGGAGCTGCCAATACAAACTAGGTTACTTGGCCGATTATGATGCTGCACATCTGTTTCTGGGGTGGTGAGTAGCCATGCCGTCTTCTATAACTAACCCCTCTAACGTTTTACCCTTGAAACCTCTCCAAATAATTTCCTGGAATGTTGGTGGTTTAAATACGTCTGTCAAGAGACGGCGAGTCGCAACACTTAACCCCTGCATCCAGATGTGGTGTTCCTATAGGAAACACACTGGATAACAGGTGAACAAAACACACTGAAAGCTCCCTGGATTGGTTCATTGGTTCATGTATATCTGCCCCTTTCCATAGGAAAAAATAGGGGAGTTGCCATTTTATTTCGTAAAGAACTTCCGATAAATATTTTGGAAGACATAACTGATCCTGATGGAAGGTTTATAATTCTAGATATTGAAATCTTCCATGCCAAATATATCCTGGTTGATCTCTATGCCCCTAATATCAACACACACTTGTTCATTCAGGACCTCAGTTACATACTTCAGGGTAGAACAAATTACTCTCTGATAGTGGGGGGAGACGTCAATATGGTGGAGGACTCTATAGTTGATAGATCGCCAGCCATGCCCAAGAATACTGATTTTCACGACAGATTTTTATCTTCCTTCAGACACTCCTTGGATTTGTCAGATCCATGGAGATTACTAAATCCCGGTGATAGAATCCACTCACACCTATCACTGGCCCACAACTCGTTATCCTGTATAGACAACATTCTAATAGCTGATGTCCTAATATCAAATGTTTGTCAGATTGACATACACGATATATTGATATCAGATCATGCCCCTGTCTCCTTGGTTCTTACCCATTCTTCCATGCACCCGACATATCGTCTATGGCGCTTTGCACAATATATAGCTCATTCAGAAGACTTTAAATTATATCTCACCTATCACTGGATGAATTTCTTCGATGAGAATCTAGACTACTGGGATCGACCCGAAATCTTTTGGAATGCCTCTAGGCAGTGATGAGAGGACATATAATAAGCAAACTTGCCTAGAGAAAAAAGGAGGCTAAGGCAGAATATATTGCATTAAGGACAGTAATGTCAGAAACCTTTTGGACATACGTTTCTACCCCATCGGAAGACACGCTGAATGCATACAAGCAAGCGCGACAACTGCTGGAAACATATCTAGCAAAACTAGCAAAACATTCCATTGACTACACAAAAAACAAATTCTATAGATGGGGTAATAAGGCGGGTAGGTTGCTTGCAGTCATATCTCAACCCCCTAGAAACCATCATACAATAACTGCATTGAAACACCCTACAACTGGCACCATTATCACTAAATCTCATGAAATTGCATCTCAATTTCAAGACTATTTTAAAACTTTCTTTAGTTCTTCACAGGTAGATAATAATATTCAGGAACGCCTACTCAGACACTGTATTACCTCCTTTAACTTCTGATCAACGGCAAATTCACAGTGGAGGAAATTAACCACACCATTTCACACTTACCTCATGGTGAATCCCCAGGCCCAGATGGCCTCTCAGGCGACTACTATCGCATATTACAACCGCATATTACAACCGCATATTACCCCCTCGTTATTGGAACTGTTCCAAGCTATATACAAAAAAACTGTCCATCTCCCTTTTTTAATGAAGCACACATAACCCTCCTACCAAAGCCAGACAGGGACGCAACGTTACTCTCTTCGTATAGACCTGTTAGTCTCCTGAAAGTCGACTATAAGATTTTGGCAAAAATTATGGCAACACGGCTCCAAGTTATTCTTCCCGATATTCTCACAAATACTCAGATGGGGTTTGTACAGGGCCGACACGCAGTCAAGGCAATTCGCACAGCTTTGGCTGCAGTGGTCACTTCCCAAAATTCCCGTGCCGATTCAAAAATGCTCTTAAATCTCATGCTAACAAAGCGTTCGATATGGTGTTATGGCCACATTTATATACACAGTCTTAGAAAGCAGGGGCTTCGAAACTAAATTTCTAGACTATATACGGTATATTTACAATAGACCTTCTGCTTCTCTCCTAATAAATGGAGTTAAGGGGCCGAGATTTTATCTAGAAAGAGGCACCCGCCAGGGATGTCCTCTATCACCGTTATTATTTAATCTGGCATTAGATCCTTTGTTGCGTATAATCCAAGAGTGGACAACATTTCAGGGAATCAAAATAGGTACATAGGAGATTAAACTGTCGGCATTCACCGATGATATACTTCTTTATATTAGTTATCCTGACAGGTTCTTCAGCAAATACTCGGCAAGATCCAATTATTTGGATCTATTTCAGGTTTTAGCATAAACATGGACAAATCCAGAGCAATGTTGCTATGTGGGACTAATACAAACACGCAATGGATTGCTCAGTTTCCTTTAGAATGGGTCCATACACATATCCCTTATTTGGGGATACTGATACCACGAAATGTAGACGAGTTATACAGATTAAATATCAGTAAAGCTATAAACACCCTATCAGCGGATATAAAGGGATGGGATCGTCTTCCGTTATTTTACTTAGGCAGGGCCAATTTGCTTAAAATGGTAGCCATCCCCCCGTTTACTCTATCCGTTACAAACACTTCCGGTCTTGCTCACAAAGACAGACAATCAATTAACACGCTCATTAGGAAATTTATCTGGAAAGGCAGCAGAGCCAGGATAGCGCTGCGAAAGTTGGCCCAACCTAAATTGCATGGAGGAATTAACTTCCCCGATATTGAGGTATACAACCACGCTGCTCTCTTAAGACACCTGATGGACTGGATACAATAAAGTTTGGTTTATACGAACACATCATTAGAACAAAATTTCTTGCATAACATAGATTTGACATGCTTTCTTCACCAACATGACCAGAAAATTCCAGATTATATTAAATCCAATCCACTCCTGTAGACTACCAGAAAATTATGGCACATTCTGCGCCATAGTGCTAAATTAAATCAGTACCACTCCCTACACCTACCTTTACTCCAAAATCCTGAATTTCTAGATGGTATGGCTGCTCATCCCTTCACCATATGGAGATTGGCTGGGATACAGACAGTTCGATCTTTGGTTTCCACAGTGGATCAAAGAATATTGACCTTTTCTGAGGTATCCTCGAAATTCGTCATGACCAGTCCATACCCCTTAGCATTTATACAAGTGCGATTTTACATAAATCATGTTCTCAAACACCTCACAATAGCGGATTGGAATAATTCTCTAGACAGCCTTTTATCATACCCGCTCCCACAACATAAAGCCATCTCTTCTCATTACACTTTCTTAAGGAAAATCTTAGATCATGCCAAAATTACGGGAGGCATATCTAAGTGGTTAAATCACTTCCCTAGATTAACAATGCCTACACTGGAAAAAGCCCTGCTGTTCTCGCGCAAAGTCTTACCAGCCAGCATGTATACAGAATTATTTTTGAATGTATATCACAATGCATATTTGTCCTCTCTGCGACGTTTCCAAATGTGAACCTCCGAAATGTCATTAATCTGAAGCTGACACTTATCATTGTCTATGGGCTTGCTCAATTATTCAATACTTTCTCGTCAGGCGTTATGCTCAAGCCAAATTAATAACCTAATGGGCAATTTTGGGCATTATAGATCCGAATCTTAGAATGCCCCTAGAATGCAAATAATGGCTTGTAGCCCTTAGCGCAGCAGGGAAAAAGACAATACTCCAGGGGTGGATAGACACTACGCCTTCTCAGATATCTTTATTTTTAACTAAAATATATAATCTATTCCAGATGGATTGGGTGGAGGCAATAGTAGACAAGGGTAAACAGGTGGATTGCTTTTTTACGCTATGGGTATCGTATATTTCTGCACTCCCTCTTACCACACGGCAACAAATACATCATAGCCTAAAAAACACCACGTGGTATTTAACAAGGTTGGCAGCACAAGATCCACCTGTTTCCCTATATCAGCGTTTCCCAACCTTGGTCCTCAAGGCACACTAACAGTCCTGGTTTTAGTGATATCCAGGCTTGAACACAGGTGACTTAATTAGTAGCTCAGTTATTTTGATTTAACCATCTGTGCTGAAGCCTGGATATCACTAAAACCTGCACTGTTGGTGTGCCTTGAGGACCGTGGTTGGGAATGCCTGCCCTATATTGATGCCGGATGATATTTGGCGGCTCCCTTCAAGGCAAATGTATTAACTTTAAGGTTTAAATGTTACCTTAGTGAAACAACAATAACACTGATACCACATAACAAATTAACTTTGCTATTGTTTTATTTGTGATACCATTTATTGTATTGTATAGCAACAAGATTGTTTAAAACATGCAAAGGATGTTATTGAAATGTTATTGACGCTCTACCACATGATGTCTCAATAAAAAAATTGTTTAAAAAAAAACCCAAAAAGTTTTATTACTCAATTCACATTCAAAATTTATGGGGTATCCAAATAGAAGATAAATATTCATCTTATTCCCCCCCTATTCCCTTCTGTTCCTAAATCCCATTCTCCAACAGAAAAGGCCTGATTTCTAGACTATAGTTCTGCAATCAAGATAGATTTTTCTTTGGAATGGATGTCCCTCCCCTTGAAATGTGTGTCAAACTTACTCTCTGGTGTTACTAAACGCTCTTTTGGTGGTACACAGCAGACATTCATAGAAGATGTTTTGTTTTTCTTCATGCCACTCAGTGAGTAAAGGATATATCCTTGCAATGGTCCTTATGATTGCCGCTCCCTATAGGAACTGCAGGACACATTAGCGCAATAAGAGGTACCTGCAACCCCATCTCTTTTCTTACATCCCTACTGAGCTTGAGTGTAACTTGCATATATTCCAAGCATGGGTATTTTTCCACACTAATCCACTTAAAGGTTGAATAGGAACATCAGGAATACTTCCTTTATACCAGTTATCAAAAATTATAGAGACTTGAGAACCACTATCCACTAAAATCTTGCAGTGACACCCATTTATTAACCCCTCAGGTAAACTCACACTCCAACAAGTGTTCCCCCATGGCACAATGACTGACTTCTTGGAGGCCTGTGTCAGGCCCACAAACCCTCCCCATTTATTTTGTGGCTCTGAGTTTTCTCTATCTTTGCCACCATTTGGGGCTCTTGAAGAATTCCGGTTTTAAATTCCTATTCATATTGCATTGAAAAGCCCTGTGTCTAGCTCTCCACATCTGAAACACCCTCTTGTAGAGCTGTTATTTCCTCTTCCTATACCTCTCAGTGAAATGTTGGCAACTGATTCCTGTGAGGAAATATTAGCATTCTGTGTAGCAATAAACTAGTCTATTTTTAATATTGTTCCCTTTCACTATTTTGTCTCTCGTCTCTATTAATACCTCATCTTGTTTTATCTTCTTTAGCAGCTCATGGAAGGGGGTTCTTTCGTCCCTGAACACCTCAACTACTGGGATACTGGGACTGTGGTTATTGCACCCCTCAATCAGGGCTTCATCTGACTCTTATCCACCACACTTCTCATTATACCTGCTTTATAAACTATTTTATACGACAACTTGTCCAACCTGATCAAGAATATACTTAATTTCTCCCCTGGCTTTTGGGAAGTATGGTGTAGGGGATCTTACCTCCAGATTACATCTTCAAGGGTGCCATAAGCATAATACAGTGCCTCAAAATATGTCTCCAATGTGGCATTCAGTTACTGTGCCTAGCAGCCTGTATAATCTCCATGGCAGGCCCTCTTAGACTCTCCACTACCCTTTGACTTTTGATTTGGTCAGGGCACTGCCACTCTTCTGCCTGCTGCACTGCAGCCTCCAAGCTTCATAGGTCTTTTCTACTAATGGTACAGGTGTAATCCCAGAGAAAATTGTTGGTATCACTTCCTTCACCCCTATCGGAAACACCTGGGGAAGATGCTGATAAATGCGCACTAGTCGCCTCCTCATCTCACACACTGGGCCACATAGTGTTCCACCTTTTAGCTATCTTTTCATCAGCCACTATTATTAGTGGTATTACATCAGCATCTAATTCCTTTTCTGTCTCTATTAACATTGCAGCCAGTACTCCCATCTTTCCTCTCCATTTATCTGCCAATTTGGGTCCATGTATTCCATACAATCTTGCTAATTTCCCAACTATCTCTTCATCAGAATATCCAGAAAATATTTCCTCTCACGCCTAAACATTTCTTGGGCTCTTTTCTCTCTGGCACCAAGTACTTATATCTTCCCAAGTAATTATTTCCATTGTTATTCCCTGAGTAAATGTATCTCAGCAATGTACCAAATGTAACCCTCCCTTTCTACAAATGCTATGCTATTGGGCGATTACTATTTATGTGTGCCTCCACCCAGGTTAAATACTATATTTAGGCTTGCCTGGTTAAGCCTATTGGAGATTGTAAGTATAGTACTCTCTATATCAGGGGTGGGGAACCTTTTTTCTACCGAGGGACATTTGGATATTTATAAAATCCTTCGGGGACCGTACAAAAATTCTCAACTTAAAAAATTACCCTGCCCCCCAGTAGGTCTGCCCCTTAGAGGTACTGTGTGTGCGCGCCGGAGGCGCGCACGTGCCAAAAAAATGGGTGTGGCCAGTTAAAATGGGACGTGATACACATATGCCCCCAATAGTGCGGTGCCAGATCCACAATTGCCCCCACAGTGCCAGGTATACAAATGCCCCTCACAGTGCCAGGTATACAAATGCCCCTCACAGTGCCAGGTATACAGATGTCCCCACAGTGCCAGGTATACAGATGCCCCCACAGTGCCAGGTATACAAATGCCCCTCACAGTGCCAGGTATACAGATGTCCCCACAGTGCCAGGTATACAGATGCCCCCACAGTGCCAGGTATACAGATGCCCCCACAGTGCCAGGTATACAGATGTCCCCACAGTGCCAGGTATACAAATGCCCCTCACAGTGCCAGGTATACAGATGCCCCCACAGTGCCAGGTATACAATGCCCCCCACAGTGCCAGGTATACAAATGCCCCCCACAGTGCCAGGTATACAGATGCCCCCACAGTGCCAGGTATACAAATGTCCCCACAGTGCCAGGTATACAGATGCCCCCACAGTGCCAGGTATACAAATGCCCCTCACAGTGCCAGGTATACAGATGTACCCACAGTGCCAGGTATACAGATGCCCCCACAGTGCCAGGTATACAGATGCCCCCACAGTGCCAGGTATACAGATGTCCCCACAGTGCCAGGTATACAGATGTCCCCACAGTGCCAGGTATACAGATGCCCCCACAGTGCCAGGTATACAAATGCCCCTCACAGTGCCAGTTATGCAGATGCCCCCACAGTGCCAGGTATACAAATGCCCCTCACAGTGCCAGGTATATAGATGTCCCCGCAGTGCCAGGTATACAGATGCCCCCACAGTGCCAGGTATACAGATGTCCCCACAGTGCCAGGTACACAGATGTCCCCACAGTGCCAGGTATACAGATGCCCCCACAGTGCCAGGTATACAAATGCCCCTCACAGTGCCAGTTATACAGATGCCCCCACAGTGCCAGGTATACAAATGCCCCCCACAGTGCCAGGTATACAAATGCCCCCCACAGTGCCAGGTATACATATGCCCCCACAGTGCCAGGTATACAAATGCCCCTCACAGTGCCAGGTATACAGATGTCCCCCACAGTGCCAGGTATACAGATGTCCCCACAGTGCCAGGTATACAGATGCCCCCACAGTGCCAGGTATACAGATGCCCCCACAGTGCCAGGTATACAGATGCCCCCACAGTGCCAGGTATACAGATGTCCCCACAGTGCCAGGTATACAGATGCCCCCACAGTGCCAGGTATACAGATGCCCCCACAGTGCCAGGTATACAAATGCCCCTCACAGTGCCAGTTATACAGATGCCCCCACAGTGCCAGGTATACAAATGCCCCCACAGTGCCAGGTATACAGATGCCCTCTCCCCTCCCCTCTCCCCTCCGTGCTGCTTACCGTGGGACACGGAGGAGAGCGCGGCTGTCGGGTGGGAGCGGCGGCGTGTAGTACTTCAAACCAGCCGCCGGTTCGAGAGCCAATCAGAGCTCGCAGACCGGCAGCCGCGGCTCCTGATTGGCTGCCAGTCCGCGAGCTCTGATTGGCTCATGGACCGGCGGCTGGTTTGAAGTACTACACGCCGCCGCTCCCACTCGACAGCCGCGCTCTCCTCCCTGTTCTGACAGCTGAGACACGCTGCCGCCGGACTGAGCGGCAGCGTGTCTCACTGACACAAGCTGGTGGGCCGAGCCAAACGGAGGTTCCCCACCCCTGCTCTATATCAATATGCCTATATGCTCATATATCTGTTCTTCTTTTCCAATTCCTGTATAGATTTTCAGATAAACAATGCTGCAGGTAAGTATCTATGCTTTAATACATCAGCAACAGGTATAAAATAAACATTTCAGCAACAGTTTTAAAATAGAAACACAGAAATCCCCTTCTGGTATGCCTATACAACAAATGTGCATGTAATACAAAAAAAACTCTTCTTTAAAATAACCACCATAAAACTAAGTGACCTGGTTACTCTTAGGGGCCCTACACACTGGCCGACCCGCCGCCGAGCTGCCCGACGGCGGATACGGCCGACGAGCGACCCGGCGGCGGGGGGGCAGTGACGGGGGGAGTGAAGTTTCTTCACTCCCCCCGTCACGCGGCTCCATAGAACTGCAGGCAAATATGGACGAGATCGTCCATATTGGCCTGCATGCACAGCCGACGGGGGACCAGCGATGAACGAGCGCGGGACCGCGCATCGTTCATCGCTGGAGCCTCCACACTGAAAGATATGAACGAGTTCTCGTTCATTTATGAACGAGATCGTTCATATCTTTCAAAAAATCGGCCAGTGTGTAGGGCCTATCAGTCTAATATTGCACAGTCGTGTCCCTTCAGTAACATATGCTGATGTTCATGTAATCAAGTTTAGATAGGAACAAAGCAATAACTCTCCCAATGCTTTAGTTCCTTTTTTCTATAAACGTTTATAAGCTGCTCCTATACAAATAATGTTCTTGAAACACTGGATGATGTAGACTCTACAGATTTAGTTTCTGCCTCTCTGGCTCTATTATCCTCCACTCCTGAACTAAGGTTTTGGTAATAAATTAATGTGAACAGTCTATAAATAGAGCTCCATACTTGTAGTTTGTATAATATGTACTTCATTTTGCTACTTTTGTTTCTCCCTGGTTGCTAGCTAATTACATTCCACGCCTAGTGATGGAGCCTTGCTCATCTAGCCTTTTCTGTTGCATCTAGGTGCACCAAGGTATATTAGCATAAGCCTTTCATCTATTGTTCTCAACTCCAATACAATACAGAGAGAACAATACAGCAGAGGATTAAGTCATTACAGCAGGGGATTAAATCCGACAGCACTGGTTTAGTTAATCCTATTAAAGGGATAGATAAGCAGGGCTCTATCTGTGTGCTCTGCAACCGTCCTAGAATCAACTGACTCTGAATTGTTTCTAATAACTTGACACACTGGGGTATATTTACTAACATTCGTAATTCTCCCGATTTGGTGGGAGAATAATCACGAATGACATCGAAAGTGTAAAACTGCAACTTTTTGAATTTATTACGACTAATTTACTAAGCTGCCGTATTCTGCATTTTCGGGTTTTCCGATGTCGATGTCATTCGTTTTTTTAGGCAGTGTTTTACGTGAGTGACTTGTAAAACACTGCCGACTTTAATACAATGAATCTCGGCCGGATCTGAGAGATCCGTGCTGGGCTTCATTGTGCACTTTGTTAAACAAAAAAATAAAGTTTAAATGTAAAAAAAAAATTGTGTGGGGTCCCCCCTCCTAAGGCAAACCAGCCTCGGGCTCTTTGAGCCGATCCTGGTTGCAGAAATATGGGGAAAAAATGGACAGGGGTTCCCCCATATTTAAGCAACCAGCATCGGGCTCTGCGCCTGGTCCTGGTTCCAAAAATACGGGGGACAAAAAGAGTAGGGGTCCCCCGTATTTTTGAAACCAGCACCGGGCTCCACTAGCTGGACAGATAATGCCACAGCCGGGGGTCACTTTTATACAGTGCCTTGCGGCCGTGGCATCAAATATCCAACTAGTCACCCCTGGTCGGGGTACCCTGGGGGAGTGGGGACCCCTTCAATCAAGGGGTCCCCCCCCCAGCCACCCAAGGGCCAGGGGTGAAGCCCGAGGCTGTCCCCCCCATCCAATAGGCTGCGGATGGGGGGCTGATAGCCTTTGTGAAAAGTGATTGATATTGTTTTTAGTAGCAGTACTACAAGGCCCAGCAAGCCTCCCCCGCAAGCTGGTACTTGGAGAACCACAAGTACCAGCATGCGGCGGAAAAACGGGCCCGCTGGTACCTGTAGTACTACTACTAAAAAAATACCCCAATAAAGACAACACACACACACCTTGAAAGTATTACTTTAATACATCCATCCACACCTCCATATACACATACTTACCTTATGTTCACACGAGGGTCGGTCCTCTTCTCCAGTAGAATCCATGGTGTACCTGTAGAAAAAATTATACTCACATAATCCAGTGTTTTCGGCTCCTCGGTAACTCCTTTTGTAATCCACGTACTTGAAAAAATAAAAAAACGGATACCCGACCACGAACTGAAAGGGGACCCATGTTTTCACATGGGCCCCCTTTCCCCGAATGCCAGAAACCCACTCTGACTGATGTCTAAGTGGGTTTCCTCAGCCAATCAGGGAGCGCCACGTTGTAGCACCCTCCTGATCGGCTGTGTGCTCCTGTACTGACTGATAGGCGGCACACGGCAGTGTTACAATGTAGCGCCTATGCGCTCCATTGTAACCAATGGTGGGAACTTTCCGGTCAGCGGTGAGGTCACTTTCGGTCAACCGCTGAGCAGAAAGTTCCCACCATTGGTTACAATGGAGCGCATAGGCGCTACATTGTAACACTGCCGTGTGCCGCCTGTCAGTCAGTACAGGAGCACACAGCCGATCAGGAGGGTGCTACAACGTGGCGATCCCTGATTGGCTGAGGAAACCCACTTAGACATCAGTCAGAGTGGGTTTCTGGCATTCGGGGGAAAGGGGACCCATGTGAAAACATGGGTCCCCTTTCAGTGCGTGGCTCGGGTCTCCGTTTTATTTTTTTAATCAAGTACGTGGATTACAAAAGGATTATCCAAGGAGCCTGGTACCCTGGATCTGGTGAGTATAATTTATTCAACAGGTACCCCATGGATTCTACTGGACAAGAGGACCGACCTGCGTGTGAACATAAGGTAAGTATGTATGTATGTTTGTGTGGATGGATGTAATAAAACTTTACTTTCAAGGTGTGTGTGTATTGTCTTTTTTTGGGTATTTTTTTAGTAGTAGTACTACAGGTACCAGCGGGCCCGTTTTTCCGCCGCATGCTTATACTTGTGGTTCTCCAAGTACCAGCATGCGGGGGAGGCTTACTGGGCCTTGTAGTACTGCTACTAAAAACAATATCTTACACTTTTACAAAAAGGCTATCAGCCCCCCATCCGCAGCCCATTGGATGGGGGGGACAGCCTCGGGCTTCACCCCTGGCCCTTGGGTGGCTGGGGGGGGACCCCCTTGATTGAAGGGGTCCCCACTCCCCCAGGGTACCCCGGCCAGGGGTGACTAGTTGGATATTTGATGCCACGGCCGCAGGGCACTATATAAAAGTGACCCCCGGCTGTGGCATTATCTGTCCAGCTAGTGGAGCCCGGTGCTGGTTTTAAAAATACGGGGGACCCCTACGCTTTTTGTCCCCCGTATTTTTGGAACCAGGACCAGGCGCAGAGCCCGATGCTGGTTGCTTAAATATGGGGGAACCCCTGTCATTTTCTTTCCCATATTTCTGCAACCAGGATCGGATCAAAGAGCCCGAGGCTGGTTATGCTTAGGAGGGGGGACCCCACGCAATTTTTTTTCAAAAAATTAACACTTTCCCACCCCTTCCCACTGATATACATGCACGGATCTCATGGATCCGTGCATGCCTATCCAATCACGGCTCAAAAAAGCAGGTCTGTTTTTTTTTAGCACTTTTTTACGAGTTGTATTTTTTCACGGCAGTGTTTTTTTTTTTTTTTGCTTTGCACTTCTTAGTAAATGACCGAGATTCATACTTAAACAGCCGCGTTTTGACCGATGGTGTATTCATTCGTATTTTTTTTTGTTGGACTTCGAAAAAAATACGAATGCCCTCATCACTGCCGAGATTTGAGTTTAGTAAATGACCGAGATGACACTTTGAAGAAAAAACGGCATCTCGGTCAAAATCGGGACCTTAGTAAATATACCCCACTGTACTTATTCACTTTGCTTGTCTTTCATTATGACTAAACAGTTAATCTAATGGACACTTGCTATATGATGTAAGATTTCCAATTAATTTGTCCTTTGAGGGTTGTAAAACTAGATTGAATTTTATTCTCCCTGAGTGTTGAATAAAATCAATTTGCAAGATTATGCCTTTCCTTTATGACAGTTATTGTACTCCCTTTGACTGTAATTTATAGTTAATTATCTACTAGTAAAATGCCTTACTTGTAAATCTGTATTGTATGTCCTTCTCTCTGTTAACTTTGTTTCGTTTGAGCTATCAGTCTAACTGTCTCCTAGCTGGTGTTTTGTAGATGTTATTCAGCCAGCTTTTAAACAGTTTCTAGTAATTAACATTATGTAGCTGCTCCCCCTACTCAAGTCTAAAGGGTTGGTTAATTACGGGTGTAGTAGGGTATGCCGGCGCCGGAATCCCGACCGCCGGCATACCGACAGCTGGGCGAGCGCAAATGAGCCCCTTGCGGGCTTGCTGCGCTCGCCACGCTGCGGGCACAGTGGCGCGCCACACTGTCTATTCTCCCTCTAGGGGGGTCGTGGGCCCCCAAGAGGGAGAAAAGGTGTCGGTATGCTGGCTGTCAGGATTCCGGCGCCGGTATACTGTGCGCCGGGATCCTGACAGCAAACTGAAGACCACCCGTTAATTACTCTATCCAGTGGGCAGAATGTGGTACAAGTCTGTTATCTCACCACCTGTAAGCTTTACACATAAAAAATGTTCTGCCTACTCATCAATGGCTGTATCTGTATACAGGCCACACCTCAGCCCCCTGCCACTGCGGTTGTGTCTATGTTACCTTCGTGATCAGGAGCTGGAAGTGACATAACGAAAGGGCAGGAGAGAACTTCCGTCCTTACAGCACCTAAATGTTTTCTCCGTACTCCGTTCGTTTGAGGTTATTTCTTTATCTATGCACCATTGGACCCTCGGGGGCTCGCTTTGCTCGCCACGCTTCGGGCTCAGTGTCTCGCTCCACTCCGCTTCGCTCACCACAGGTTACTATTCCAAATAGTTTGTCACATGGACTCAGGGGCTTATGGGAAAGGTCCTCTCCACAAAGGGAAACTAGACGCTACCCTGCCACTGCCTGTAACTCTCTCTGCCCAGCTTCACAGTGTACTTTAATAGGACTGCCACAACCCCGCTGCTATAGCATTAAGGGTGCTGACACTGATGTTCCTTCAGCCTGCTTGTCCCTATATACTGCTGTATGTCATATGCAGTTTGACACAGGTGTAGTGGGTTATTAGCATTCACTTACACCTCTTCAGATTGCTGGTAACTGAACTACCTATCACTCCCCTGACTTATTCTCTACGTGCTGACTGGACAGGGTTGCCCCTTCCGGTGTGTCACCGCTGTTAGCTGTGGTTCCGCCTCTGCCTGACAGGACAACACCTACTGGCTGCCTTGATGTGCTGGGAGCCACTTCAACTGTGGGACCTTCAAGCTTCCCGCTAGCAGCACCCCCGGGCTGTGACAGTTACCTGTTCAGCATAATGGCTTGCCGCTTTCACTGCCCCAGGCACAGCACCCTGCCTCTCGCTGGTCTGCCCTGTCTCAGCTGTACTATCTGAGCCTCAGCCGCCGCTGTAGCGTTTACAGCACAACTCTCTTCATCGACGTTGGAGGCTCAGGTGTTAGCGCTACCAGGGGGATCTGAAAATTAGTGATGGGTAGTTCATGAATGATTAGTTCAAAATGAACTAATCTTCAAAGTGAACTAGTTCATTCAGTTCACAGCTCTGGCAAAGCTTAGTTCATCAGGAAGGAGGAGTTAGACACAGACAGAATAGAGCCAGCAGCTGCATTAGGCTACTGACTGTTTCACTCACTGGACTTTCACTTCCTGAATCTGATGCTGTAAAATGAAAGTTAAAAGTACAACACAGCCTAGCAACACAGATCTAATAAAAAATAGCATCTGCACTGCCTAGCCAAAGTCTATGTGTGTCTGTGAGTGATCATATGTGGTCATGCTGCTCACCTTTCTGTGATACAATCACTGTCCTATTAGTCCAGATGTCCAAACACTTGCTGCTTCTGGTACTACTGGCTCCTGTGCATACTGCTGTGCTAAATCTTCTGCTGGGTGTTGTGTAGGTTCTGCTGCAGCAGCACTGTTGTTATTCAGCTCTCACTCAGCAGTACTCATGAGCCAGTATATATCTGCTGCCACAGGTGGCACTGCTGTGCTCAGACATGGAGTGGACTAACTCTGTGGAGCTGATTGAGCTACATTGTCCTGACGACTCATGAGTCATTCTCCTTGCAAGTAGATCAGCAGTTCACTGATTCATACAAATCACTGATCAGCTCACTGACTCAATGACTCATACAGCCATAACGAGTCAGTACAGTACCTCTAAGTTACCATGTGTGGCACTGCTGTGCTCAGGCATATGCATTGATTGTATGGAGCTGATGCTGAGCTGCATTGTCCTGATGACTCAATCTCCTTGCAAGTAGTTCAGTAGTTCACTGAATCATACAGATCACTAATCAGATCTCTGACTCAATGACTCATACAGCCATAACAAGTCAGTACAGTACTTCTAAGCTACCATGTGTGGCACTGCTGTGCTCAGGCATATGCTATGGAGCTGATCCTATACTGCATCTAGCCATGATTAATTAACCTAGCATATTAGGTCACAAGGTACACTGTCACTCCCAATCAGCCAAATACACAGTTCTGAGTGCTGCATAATATCCTGTAGGGTCTGATTACTCCACACAAGACATAGGGGGATATGTACTATGAACCTTCAGTGACATAAAGTAGAGCAGTGCCCCTAGCAACCAATCAGCTTCTGCCACTTTATATACTGTTGAAGATAAATGACAGAAGCTGATTGGTTACTTTGCAACATCTCCGCTTTCTCTCTCTCTCTAAGGTCTGTTACATTGGGGCAAAGGGACTTTTTTTCTTTTAATTACTGTATTTTAAAAGCAGAAAAAAGTGAGACTTATTACATTACTCTGAATTTGGGTCTTTCACTTGCATATTGTGAAGTAAAAATTAGTACCAACAATGGGATGAATATTGCAGAGATAAATATGTCACTATAAGGTTGCTATAAAAGTTATTGCTTTTCTTAAATATAAAAAAAAATCTGATCTATTAAACATACTGTATCTGATCATTCAAACAAGACTATAACTCCTACAATGAGCTAGTATTAGAAATACCTACTCTATGTGCAATAGTCTAGACTAGTTCTAATTCCATTCACTTCTCTGAGTCTCAGAGCCAGTGAGTGAAATGATGAACAACATGAACTAATCTCCTGAACTAATCTTTTCAGTGAACTAGATCATAATTAACTAATCACAAAGTGAACTAGATTCTCCATCACTACTGCAAATGCCTCACCGCCGACAGGGAGCGCCTTTTATACACTCTCCCCAGGCGGCATGCGACCCCCTCAGTGTCTCGCGGCTCCCCTTTTTCATGCTCCAGTCACGTGGAAACTCTGGAAGCTTCTCCTGCTTCCCCAACAATGCTGCACTTCCTGTCACTTTTTCCATAGGTGATCAGCCGCATCAAACACCGCCGCCAGGGAGCCACACCGGTCCATTAGCGTCCCATACCGCTGGCCCTGCAGACGAAAACAGTCAGCCACATCTAACATCGTCGCCAGGAGGCAGCTCTGGTCCGTGGACATCGAGTTTTGCCGGTTACAAGCTGCATGTGCCCAGGGACGCTCGGGTCACAATCATCTCCTCCTACCTGCAAATAGGTCCCCAATACAAGTGATACACGGGACAGAGTGAGTACAGCAAAGACTGTTATATGCGGCAAAAGGTGAAATAAATGAGCACTTTATAATTCTTTAGCCGGGTATAATCACCTATTGTTTCATTGTAACATTCGGGAACCCCAGTTTATTATCATTAAATCCATTTGGATTAACTGTTTTAATTGGGACTGAACCTACAGTATATCATCATTTACTCAGCTATTGAGGACATTGAGTCATCTGTATTGATACACTGTTCATAATATTTGTCCTAATTTACAGTTACAATTGTATCCACTAGAGGTTGTCTACCTTATATTCTGCTATAGGTCAAATTTTGTATATGTGGATTTTTTATGTGTAACAAATAAATATTTGTTCTTTTTTATATTGGTGTTTTAAAATCATTAAACTGGTTCTTTAGCGCAACCCCTTAAGCCAATTGTATATTATCTAGGAAACTTTGGCCTATTGTCAAAACTGATCCTGATCTCAAACTTCAGACAATGTCCTTAATGCCATGTTACACCTGAGGACGTAATTTACATGACATTTTGGTTAAATCTGATGTCACTAATCTAACTAGAAACCCCAGTGATGTTAAAGGTAGAGGAGGTTGTATTAGGTGACCATGCTCCACTTGTAGGTTTACCATACCTGGAGATACGTTTTTTCCTCCTAGATCGGGACAAAAATTAATTATTAGACATACACTTAGTTGTGAATCAAAATTTGTTGTGTACCAAATATTATGTCCCTGCTGTCTTATATTGGGAAGACAGAGAGGACATTTAAAGAAAGGATAACTGCTCACCGGTCTGCTATTAGGGCTGCCCTGAGTAGTGGGCAGGGTGAGCAACCTGTTGCACGCCATATTGTTATTACGTGCCATTCATTGGCATAGCTGAAATATCGGATGATATCCGTGGGGGGCATAACGAGATTTATGGTAAGAACTTACCTTTGTTAAACCTCTTTCTGCGAGGTACACTGGGCTCCACAGGGAATGACATTGGGGTGTAGAGTAGGATCTTGAGCCAAGGCACCAACAAGCTCAAAGCTTTGACTGTTCCCAGAATGCCTAGCGCCACCTCCTCTATAACCCCGTCTCCGTGCACAGGAGCTCAGTTTTTGTTAACCAGTCCAATGCAGTAGCAGGTAAAAGAGACGACAACAGTTAGTAGCCACAAACACCACACACTCACGACAGGAGGCTAATGCCATACCAACCCAAAGAAGCTAAGTGCGTCAGGGTGGGCGCCCAGTGGAGCCCAGTGTACCTCGCAGAAAGAGATTTAACAAAGGTAAGTTCTTACCATAAATCTCATTTTCTGCTGCAGGGTACACTGGGCTACACAGGGAATGACATTGGGGATGTCCTAAAGCAGTTCCTTATTGGAGGGGATGCACTGTAGCGGGCACAAGAACCCGGCGCCAAAGGAAGCATCCTGGGAGGCGGAAGTATCAAAGGCATAGAACCTTATAAACGTGTTCACTGAGGACCACGTAGCCGCCTTGCACAATTGTTCAAGGGTCGCACCACGGCGGGCCACCCAAGAAGGTACAACAGACTGAGTAGAATGGGCCTTAATAGTAGCAGGAACTGGACGGCCAGTCTGTACATAAGCATGTGCAATCACCATTCTAATCTATCTGGCCAGGGTCTGCTTGTGAGCAGGCCAGCCACGTTTGTGAAAACCAAACAAGAACAAAGAGAGAATACGACTTCCTGATGGAGGCAGTTCTCTTCACGTAGATACGAAGAGCCCGTACTACATCCAAAGACCGCTCTTTGGAAGACAAATCAAGAGAGGCAAAGGCCGGTACCACAATCTCCTGATTAAGGTGGAAAGAAGACACCACCTTAGGTAAATACCCGGGATGTGTTCTAAGAACCGCCCGATCACGGTGAAAAATCAGATATGGTGACCAACAAGACAAGGCACCCAAATCCGACACCAGTCTAGCAGAGGCAATAGCCAGCAGAAACAATACCTTAAGAGAAAGCCACTTAAGGTCTGCAGATTCAAGAGGCTCAAATGGAGACCCTTGCAATGCCTCCAAAACCACCGACAAGTCCCAAGGGGCCACTGGCAGGAAATAAGGAGGTTGAATCCGCAACACTCCCTGAGTGAACGTATGTACATCAGGTAGAGTCGCAATTTTTCTCTGGAACCAAACCGACAAGGCGGAAATATGAACCTTGATGGAGGCCAGACGAAGGCCCAAGTCTAGGCCCTGTTGTAGAAAGGCCGAAAGTTTGGCCGTACTAAACTTGTAAGCGTCATGATTGTTAGATGAGCACCAAGCAAAGTAAGAATTCCAGACCCTATGGTAAATCCGAGCAGAAGCCAGTTTCCGGGCCTTCAACATGGTTTGAATGACCACCTCAGAAAATCCCTTGGCCCTCAAGACAGAAGCTTCAAGAGCCACGCCGTCAAAGCTAACCAGGCTAAACCCCGATATACACAGGGGCCCTGAATGAGGAGATCTGGGTGCTGTAGAAGTAGAAGGGGACGCTCTATCGAGAAACCCTGAAGATCTGAGAACCAGTGCCGTCTGGGCCATACTGGAGCGATCAGAAGTAGGATTCCTCTTTCTTGCTTGAACTTCCTTATTACTCTGGGCAGAAGTGACACCGGAGGGAACACGTATGGCAGCCGAAATTTCCATGGAATTGCCAGTGCATCCACGAACGCTGCTTGAGGATCTCTTGTTCTTGCTCCGAAGACCGGAACCTTGTGATTGTGGCGAGACGCCATCAGGTCCACATCTGGAAGGCCCCACTTGTCCATGAGGAGTTGAAACACTTCTGGATGGATGCTCCACTCTCCAACGTGTACGTCCTGATGACTGAGAAAATCCGCTTCCCAGTTGAGGACCCCCAGAAGGAACACTGCCGATATGGCTGGCAGATGGCGTTCTGCCCACTGAAGAATCCGTGATACTTCCCTCATTGCCATGCGGCTTCGAGAGCCGCCTTGATGATTTATATACGCCACTGTGGTGGCATTGTCCGACTGTACCTGAACAGGTCTGTCCTGTATCAACCGTTGGGCCAAGTTAAAGGAGTTGAACACCGCCCGCAATTCCAGAATGTTTATTGGGAGGAGAAACTCCTCCTTGGTCCACCGACCCTGAAGGGAGTGTTGCTCCAACACCGAGCACCAACCCCTCAGACTGGCATCTGTCATCAGAAGGACCCAGCTGGAGATCCAGAAGGGACGACCCCTGCTCAATCGTTGGTCCTGAAGCCACCAGCTCAGTGACAGATGAACCTCCGGAGACAATGAGATCATTTGAGACCTGATCCGGTGAGGCAGGCCATCCCACTTGGCAAGAATCAGCCGCTGGAGAGGGCGGGAATGGAATTGAGCGTACTCCACCATGAAAGCCGACACCATGAGACCTAGCACTTGCATTGCCAAATGTATCGACACTTGCGGACGAGATAGGAATCATCGAATCCTGTCCTGAAGCTTCAGGACTTTCTCCTGGGACAAGAATAACCGCTGGTTGTGAGTGTCCAACAACGCTCCCAGGTGCACCATGCTCTGAGCAGGGACCAGGGAGGATTTCTTCCAGTTGATGAGCCACCCGTGGGCTTGCAGAAACTGGATAGTCAAATCCAGATCACGTAGGAGAATCTCTGGGGAATTTGCCAGGATCAACAAGTCATCCAAGTACGGTAGGATCCTGACCCCTTGACGGCGGAGTACAGCTGTCATTACCGTCATAACCTTGGTGAAGACTCGCGGAGCCGTGGCCAAACCAAAAGGTAACGCCCAAAACTGGTAATGAAGGTTGCCAACCGCAAACCTCAGGTACTGCTGATGTGACACTGCAATGGGAATATGCAGGTAAGCATCCTGTATGTCCAGTGAGACCATATATTTTGGACCAGGCTCCAAAGCCAGAACAATAGAGCGAAGAGTTTCCATACGTAACTTGGAGACCTTCACAAACTTGTTCAGGTACTTGAGAATGGGCCGGGAAGACCCATTTGGTTTCGGGACTAGGAACAGCGGTGAATAGAACCCCTTGCCTCTCTGAGCCAAAGGCACCTGTACTACCACTCCTGTGTCCAGGAGGGACTGTACCACCAAATGAAGAGTCTTTGCCTTCACCTGATCCGAAGGGATGTCTGTCAGGCAAAATCGATGAGGGGGACGACTCTTGAAGGATACGGCGTAACCTCAAGTGACGACTTCCCGTACCCAGGCATCGGAAGTGGTCTTCAACCATTCCTGGGTAAACCCTAGAAGTCGGCCCCCCACCCTGGGACCCCACAGAGGGAGGACTGCCTCGTCATGCGGCAGGCTGGTCAGTTTTGGAAGCAGGCTGATGGGCAGCCCAGGCCAGTTTGGGTTTATTGGGTTTGGAAGTGCGAACCTGTTTCGGGTATGCCTGACCTTTTGCTTTCCCTGAAGGACGAAAGGCGCGAAAGGAAGTACTCTTAGCCTTCGGCACCGAAGGAGCAGTACTAGGAAGCTGTTTTAGCAAACGCTAAGTCAGCCACTATCTTGTCAAGGTTTTCTCTGAAAAGAATGTCTCCTTTGAAGGGGAGTACCTCCAGGGTTTTCTTAGAGTCCATGTCCACAGACCAGGACCATAACCAGAGAATTCGGCGAGCCAAAATGGACGTAGTAGAAGACTTGGCCGCCAGAATACCGGCATCAGAAGCCACCTCTTTAATGTAATGAGACGCTGTAACAATATACGACAGGCATTGTCTAGCATGATCAGAAGCATTGGAAGGCAACTCTTCCTCCAGCTCCTGAGCCCACGCTTCCACAGCTTCTGCAGCCCATGTTGCTGCAATAGTGGGCCTATGCACCGCACCAATTAGGGTGTAGATTGCCTTCAAACAACCCTCCACACGCTTGTCCGTCGGCTCTCTCAAGGACGTGACAGTAGTTACAGGCAGAGCTGAGGATACTACCAGCCGCGCCACTTACGATTCCACTGGCGAGGGTGTTTCCCAATTTTTACTAAGCTTCACAGTGAGGGGGAAGCGAGCCAGCATCTTCTTGTGAGGAGTGAACTTCTTTCCTGTATTTTCCCAGGACTCCTGACGTATGTCAACTAAATGATCAGAGTGAGGTAAAACTTGTTTAATCACCTTCTAAAGTTTAAACCTTTCCGGTTTCTTAGGGGCAGTGTCAGGCTCCGGTTCATCATCAACCTGAAGAATGAGCCTGATAGCCTCTAACAAGTCAGGCACATCCACCTATGAAACAACTTCCCCATCAGAAGCATCAGGATCAGAATCTGTGGGGTCCGTATAAGCGCCATCCTCATCAGACGAGGTGTCTGGGATGTGGGTGGATTGTGAGGAAGTAATTGCCCGCTTAGAGGACCCCTTGGTCTTATACGGGCGAGGGTTAGACTTTTGAACAGTCAGTGATTGGTTCAATTGCTGTAACTGATTGGACAGTTGATCTGCCCATGGCGGATTAACCGCGGGGACCATAAGCGGTTGTACCGGCACAGGAGGTCCCATAGGAGGTGTTAGTCTAGTTACCAGCGTATTCAATAGCTTGGAGAAGGTAGCCCAAGGTGGGTCATTTTGCACCCCCGTTGCTACAATTCCACTGGGGGGGCAAGGAACCCCCAGAACCTGAACCCTCAGCTGCTATGTTATCCTCAAATGTGTCTGTAGCGTCAACATCACGCAATGTGGGATCAGCCCCAGCTCCATTGCCCTTTGTTGCTGACATAATCAAAAGCTCAATACAAGGAATGCAAGGCAACACAGTACAATATCAGCAGCACAACACCTGACAAGAACCCCCTGTGCAGTGTATCAGCACAAACAGGGAATTCAAGAGGTGACTAAAAACCACAGAGAAAAATACACACTGAGTATACCCTGTGAACTGCCTATATTATGATAACCCTGACACACTTAGCCCCCTCAGGTTATAGAATATAGGGATAGCAATCTGAGTGAGAGACACAAAATGGAGGTCACACAGCAGCTATATGCACACACACACACAGAGTCACAGTTGGTACAATGCAGAAATTATGACATGCAGTAAAACTGCACTGGACTAGCTATACAGAGTAGTACTATGTATAGCTATACACTGAATAGATATAACAATGTACAGTAAAGACTGGATGTAAATCACAGGGTACTTGTACTAAAGGGTTCACTACGGCTGGCCGGCAGTCGGGCTCCCGGCGACCAGCATACCGGCGCCGGGAGGCCGACCGCCGGCTTACCGACAGTATGGCGAGCGCAAATGAGCCCCTTGCGGGCTCGCTGCGCTCGCCACGCTATGGGCACGGTGGCGCGCTACGCGCGCACACTATTTTATTCTCCCTCTATGGGGGTCGTGGACCCCCACGAGGGAAAATAAGTGTCGGTATGCCGGCTGTCGGGCTCCCGGCGCCGGTATACTGAGCGCCGGGAGCCCGACCGCCGGCATACAGAAGACCACCCGTACTAAATAACCCTGACTAAATGCACTTTTTCTTAACCAGCACTGTCAGCAGACATGTAGAATACTTAAGTGTCCTGTAAAATGCACAGCGCTGACAGGCAGGCGGCTTTACAGAGGAGGATTTGCCCAAACAGTCCCAGGATCAGCTCTGCTTGCTACAATGGCATCCAAACGCTGACAGGGAGTGAGGGAGAGAGAGATATGCAGCTCCAGGGCGGGAACATTTACTCTAAATAGCGCCCTGGGGCTGGGGGAGGGGTTACAGGTCGAAGCCTTATCCCCCTGCTGGACTTCACCACCGGGTACTGGGGGTTTAGTAAAACAGTTTTATAAGAGACCTGTGCCCATGCCCTGGTGGTCTAGTGAGGTCCCTGTACTACCACAGTGTCCATGCCAGCACGTGCGGCCCACCTCCCACCGTCCTCGCGGGATCGTGATTTACAGAGGGTCCCGTTGAGGGGACCCCTTACCTCCTCCCTGAGTGCGGCCACGCGATCCGGGAAAGCAGCGGTCGTGTGTGTGACTAACAAGGATGAAAACCGGAGCCTCCGCTGTAGGTACCCGGCAACCAGGGTGCGGAAGTGTACAGCGCCGTTGGGGGAGGTGATGGAGCTGCAGCAGGAGATGTCTGACTGACATCTAACACAGTCAGTTTCTCTGCTGCAGCCCTTGAAGTCTTCAAAGTTCTTTAAAAGCATCTCTCAGGGCTGCTGGAGCAGCCCCCCTGTTAAGTGCCTGCTTACTGCATGGCACCAACTACAAAACTGAGCTCCTGTGCACAGAGGCGGGGTTATAGAGGAGGCGGCGTTAGGCATTCTGGGAACAGTCAAAGCTTTGAGCCTGTTGGTTCCTCGGATCAAGATCCTACTCTAAATCCCAATGGCATTCCCTGTTCCTTACAGCCTGTTTATCAGACCATTGCAGCCACACCCATCCCTCCTCCATGGTTGGACTCACTCTCTAGCTCTATACTGAGCTTGGCTGTTTCCTCTGCTGCATTTCACAACATGGTGCAGGGTTAGGGCTCACTACTACACCTACTGCTATTAAGCGTACCGTGCCTTCCTTGTAGTCTACACCCCTCTTTGATTCTGAACAATCCTCAGTTACTGATGATGCAGAATCCCACTCAGGGGATGAGGCGGTCCAACCAAAATTTAATGTGGCTGCATTAATCAGAGCGGGTAAATTCTTCCTTCAACTAGAAGATCCTGAACCTGCGCCTACAACTAAGGATCCTCTGCGCAAGAAGCAGTAGGTAGTGCTAGCTTAGATTCCACACTCGGACCACTTTGCAGAAGCTATGAACGAGGCATAGAAAACACCTACTAAGAAATTTAAGGTTGCTAAAAAGCTCAGCTCCTTTTACCCGTTTCCCACATCAGATTGAGCAAAGTGGGAGAATCCACCTACTATGGATGCTCATGTGACGCAGTCAATTAAAAGTTCCATCCTTTCTATCCCAACTACATCCGCTCTTAAGAAACTACCGGATAGACAACTGGATACAGATGGAGCCCTCCTCATCTATCCCTTTAATAGGATTAACTGAGCCAGGGCAGTCGGACTTAATCCCCTGCTGTATTGTTCTCTATTACATTGGTGAAGCGACAATGGATACTGTTCTGTTATACTCTAAGGCTGTTTCCATTGAAGCTTGCAGCATTATGTGGCTCCACTTGTGGAAGGCAGATTTATAAGCCAAAAAGGCACTGGAAGCTTTACCATACATGGGTGATCTCTTGTTTGGACCAGGACTGGACAAGATTGTCAAGAAGCTGGCAACCTCCAAGACAGCTTGCCTACCTTCGGCTTCCTCAGTGCCTTGTACTTAATTCTTTGGTCCTTTCATCCACAGGGCAAAGTGCCCCAAGGCAAGAAATGCATTGGAAGCCACAGCAGGAAGAGACCGTCCACTGCACAGAGTTTGCACCTGGGACCAGCTGTGACGTCATCCACAACTGCCGATCGCGGCTAGACGCACCACCTGGCAACAGAACAACGTTGAAGATAGGGACAGTAACAACTGAACTTTTTCTTGCAACAATCTCCTAGCAGCTCTACCCAAACAAACTCCTAAAAAGGGCTGTAAACATTTGCTGACCAATTAATTTATTTATTTTTTTACAGGTGCAGCATGTTTGTAATGTGTATTTTTAGTTATAACACCTATATCTTCTTAAATATCTCCAATTTGTTGTCCTACTGTATGTTAGCATTTCCAAATCCAGGCCGTACCTCTCAGACTGTCCACAGCTCCCTGAGTGTTCGCCAAACTCATGGTAGTGATGCCAGGCCATCTCAGACAGCAGGAAATTTGAATACTGCCTTACTTGGTTGATCTCCATTTCTGACGCAGTCTCCAGTGGTGCTGGAACATCACCTATGTTTGACTATGTCATTTCTCCAGAGCCCGGATGGCTAATCAACTGGACCAAATCCTCGCTCATCCCATCTTAGAGGATGCTCCACCTTGGAGCACTACTGGATGCCAGCATACAATGTATCTTCCTTTCTCAGGACAAGATTGCAGCATTGCAGTTGCACATCTCGGTCCATTCAGCATTGCAGACACTGGGCTCCATGGTATCAGTCTTCGACATGGTGAAATAAACCCAATTTCACTCCAGGCTCTACAGCACCTGATACTCACCAAATTGAATGGTCTACCAATGCAGATCACATCCCAAACTACAGATGGAGCCATGCTCATTGAGCATGGCTGCATTGCAGGTGGGGGCGAGTGGCATGCTTAGGCGCGCCTCGGCACGCTGCCGAGCATAGAGACACTCCTTTTCAAAGTGAATGGGGCGTGTGCACATCTATGACACACATGCATCCCATTCGTGCCCGGTGGTCCACCTCGCCGGGCGTGCCTAGTCGCAAACGGAGTCATGATTATCGTGGCTCCATTTGTATGATACTACCACAGGCTATCCGGACGTCCCTCTCATGGTGGCTACACACGTCCAACCTGGACATGGGGAGGCCATTCTAGATTTTACACTGGACACTGCGCAAAACTGACACCCACCTCCGAGGGTGGGGAGCTGTCACGGACAGTCACTCCTTTCAGTGTCACTGGTCTCTGATGGAAAGGGATCTCCCGACCTTTAGGTGGTTTACCATGCCCTTCAAATGGATCGGGACCTGTTACGTGGTAATCCGGTTCAAATCGTCAGACAATGCTAAAGCGGTGTCTTACATAAATCGACAGGGCTGCACTTGCAGTGTGGCAGAGATGCAGGAGGTAACTCATATTCTCACCTGGGCAGAATGCCACCTTCCAGCCATCTTTGCAATATTCATTAGTGGAGTCCTCAACTGGGAAGCGGACTTCCTCAGTTGACAGGAGATTCACGCCAGAGAGTGGTCTCTAAACCCAGATGTCTTTCAGATTCTGGTACACAAATGGGATCTTCCAGATGTGGATCTCATGGCCTCCAGACAAAACCACGAGGTTCCAGTGTATGGGGCCAGGACACGAGATCTATCTGGCCTCTCTCTTCCCTCCAGTGTCTCTTCTTCCCAGAGTAATATGCAAATTCAAGGAGGATGGCAGCACAATCATAAGGGTGGCTCCAGCATGACCCAGAAGCCATTGGTTAATGGATCTGCAAGATCTCTCCCTACCGGAGCCCTTCCCTCTGCCTCTTAATCCAGACCTGCTCATCTCAGGGGCCCTGCCTCCATCTGGACCTACCTTGTCTGTCTTTCTTTTTAAATATTTTTTATTAGAGATTTTCAATGTAGAGATACAAGAGAAAATACATGTCAAACAGAGCATACTAATGTACATTAGATAGAAAGAGAAATTAACATACATCTTGGAAAGACTCATTAGAAATATAAGATGGTAATAGTCCCAAGAAAGATGAAATCATCCATTTGACATGGGATATGAATTGGAAATAACATAAGATCAGGACCAAAATGTACCTAATATTCAAGTTGATGACAAGGAAACGTTGACCAGGTATATAAAGTGAGAGTCCAACAAATTGTCCATAGGTAAGACGGATCCAGTATTTGAAAAAAGAACAAATATTTGAGATGTGTCAAACTTACTATTAGGACTATAATCATAATTCTTCCTGATAGTAGATTAAAAACAAAATATATCTTAATGTAACTTATACACTTCTTCATTATGCATATAGTAAAGAAATACTATGTAGAAAAAGGGGGGGAGGGGTAAGAAGACAAAGGAAAGAAACATGAGGGAGGGTGGGGAAAGGTAGGACTGATTGCATAAAACGTCAACTCAAGACTATTAATAGGAACAAGTAATACATGAGTACATTTAACCTTAGTGGTCAATAACACATGCCTGGTAGGTGGGCATAGTACAGTCTAGGACTTTTAATACATGAATTTTCATTGGGAAGTGTAAAAGGTTTTCCACTTATTGAATTTATGAGAACCGTTATTTGTTGATGTATAAAGCGTCCTTCTATCGTAAGAAAGAAGTTGAAAAAGTTTTTGTTTTATTTCTGATATGGATGGAGCTGAACGCTTTACCCATCTGATTAATTTACACTTTTTGCTCAGTGTAAGAACAGTACTGAGTAGCGGGACAAACTCTGATTTTATAGGCCAGTTTTTGTAATTCAAACACAAACACGCTAGTGGATCAGGGTTTAAGCTAACTGAAAACAATTGACCAATATAAGTAAAAAGTTTAAGCCAAAAACGTTTCATTTTTCTACACTCCCATATACAATCTATAAAAGTAGCTGAGGACATCCCACATTTGTTACAGTTTCCTGTTTCATTAGGAACCATATGTTTGCGCTGTAAAGGCGTGATATAAGCCCTGTGTAAGGTTCTAAAATGGACTTCATGTAAATATGAAGAAAATAGATATTTAAAAGATTTCTCACAAGGATCGATAAGATCATTTATGTCTGTTGTTGTAGGGATATCTTCTCTCCATTTTAGGTACAAATTATCCCACTGAAAAGAGGATGAACAAGATAATAACTTAGTATATAGATATTTAACCTTAAATGGACAAGTTTGTGAGGATTTTAGTAGATTATCTATAACTTTAGATATCTGACTATTGTTGGGGTTAGAAGAAAAGTATGATTGTACAAAGTGACACACTTGGGTGTACATAAACATGTGATGCCTAGGAAGGTCATATTGGTGGCATAGATCTCAAAAAGAATATATAGCGCCTCCTAGGTCAAAATATTTAGCAAAAAGGTCCAATCATTTGATTCTCCAAAGTGAGTATGTGGAATTTTGCAATGACAGGGGGGCGGGGAGGGAATGCTGGGTTACCCCATATGGGCATATAAGGGGAGACATAGGGGTTTCTGTGACACCTTTTGTTAATAGAGGTCCATGCAGCATAAGTATCTTTAAATAAAATGTGGTCTCTTATTATAGAGGGGATCCAGGAAGGTTTTAAATTAAGCAGTGCACTAGTAGAATAAGGAGAAAATACTGCCAATTCTAGATCATAATCTGTATAGAGGGATTTATGAAGAAGCCAGTCACTTATGTAATGAAAATGTACTGCATAGAATAAGCATATAAATCAGGAGATCTAAAGCCACCGTCCTTTTTGGGGACTTTTGTCTGGCTATACATGGTCTCCTATCACGCCATATGAATTTTGAGAAGAGGGCTTCCAATTTTTGAATATCAGATTGTGTTAATGAAATAGGTAACATTTGTATATAATAGAAAATCTTAGGAAATATAATGCTTTTTATGACTTCAAGCCTACCTAAGAGTGATAGAGGGAGATCTTTCCACGAATCAAGTTTTAGTGCTATCTTTGAAATTGCAGGGGAATTTTTTTTATTTTATATAAATTGGAAAGGTCTGGACAAACATTAGTACCCAAATATTTAAATTGGGATTGTGTCAATTTAAAGGGGGGATATCAGCATGAGAGAGAACTGATTGAGGAGTGTTCCCCAGCAATACAATTTGAGACTTAGTTATATTCATTTTGTAACCAGTAGCCTTCCGAAATGAATCTATTAGATTAAGTAGTGCTGGGAGGGATTGTAATGGTTTTTGCAAGAATAATAAAGTGTCATCAGCAAATAAGGCTATCTTCAATTCCTCTGATCCTGGATTAATGAGGATTTACGAATTGCTATAGCTAGGGGTTCAAATGATAAATTGAAGAGGAGAGGGGAAAGGGGACAGCCTTATCTTGTTCCTCTCTTTAATTTAAAAGGGGAAGACAGAAGACCGTTACACGCAACATTAAAAGTTGGAGAGGAATAGAGAGATCGAATGATTCAGACAAATCCTTTCAGGAAACCAAAATTTTCTAGCGTATGAAAAAGATGAGGCCATAATAAAAGCTCAAAGGCCATTTCTGCATCTTGGGTAAGAATTAGACTATCCAAAGAATCCGAAAAGGATGAAGAAGAAACCTGATGCATAACCGATAGGACTCTCCTAAGGTTCACTACCGAGTGTCTACCAGCTATAGAGCCAGTCTGGTCTTTGTGTATGATTAACGGTAGGATTAGTGTAACCCCTCCCCTAATACTATAGGCAAGAAGCTATTTAAGTATTGTACTATGAGATGATTACCCAATAGTTGTGCCTCCACTCAAGCTACGTGTGGTGTATAACTATAGTTAAGGCTTGCTTGAGGAAGCCTGCTTTTCCTCACTTAGATATACTATACAATAAACCTGTCTCTCTCTCTCTCTCTCTCTCTCTCTGCTCTAGGATCTTCAGATTAACCTTCAGACGGACCAGATATATGCGGTAAGTATAACATTTTTTAAGTAAAATTGTCAAATAAATTAAACACACAGTAACAATTCACCATTAATACATTTAACACATCTACTTTGAAGTTATCAATCCCCACTAACCCTTTTATATATTTGGCCTATACACAATACCTGCATGCAATAAACAAAAATTACTTTTTAAAGTAACACCCTTAGGTGTTAGAGTAACCTGGGTACTCTTAATACGACAGTGCACTATAAGGGCCCGGAAGGTTCATAAAATATCAGTAGTTGGTACCTAACATTTAACATCACATGTTAATAATAACATCCACCTTTCCCTTTCAATCTGTGGAAGAATTGCTTAACTCAGTACTGAATGTTATTGTAGCAATCTCTGCCTTGTATAGTGCCACTTATGTTTCTCTTTTGTCTGCTAAGTAAAAAGTATCCTTTTCCTTGGGAGTAGCAAACATCAGCAATAGGTTGGTACCTTTCCACAATAAAATTGTGCTTGCAGCTATACAATTCTATATTGAACACTTTGGGAAATTTTACCTCTGGCAGCTGTGTTCCTTTAACAAACTGTACTGTAATCCTTTGTATTTCACAACACAAGTGTCCTTTCTAATCCTGCGAGGTTTAGATTTAAATAGTTTCTTAGCAATGTCCTGGTTTAAGACACTGAATGAAATATATTGAAGATCTGTTTGTTTAAATACTCTGGCTATTAACTGCCAGTCTCTTCACAATTTACATGTATTATAGCTAGGATAACGAACTGTTTTATGCAGGTAAATTGGGATATTAGGCTATCTCTTTGCTGTTATAAGGCTCTCCTTTTATCCGCTGTCTTTGCCTTAAACTATGACCATTAACTTAGTCACTGATCTCACCAGTTCTGGAGTATAAATATACACCTCATACACACTTCAGATTTTAGCTTTGAGGTTTCATTTATAGAGCTGCATTAAAAAGACCAGTCTCTCCTTCACTAATACTGAAGAAATGTCTTGAATTATAATAAGTTTATAACTGCAAATGTGACGTGTTAACGCAGTTCTATTTTACACCATTCACTGTATAATTTGACAGCACTATCCAACACTCCAAGGCTCTATTATAATGTGCCATATACCGTAGTGCTGCTATCATAAGTCACCGGGTTATAATTCACTATACTTCCTTTACAAGTAGCCACTGTTGTTTACTTCTCAATAACTGTAGTCTAGCTCTGGTTTGCTTAATCACATTCTAAATATGGCTAGATGTCTCTTTATGGCTTATGGTGTTAAGTGTAATGTAGGTGGCTGCTTAATACACTTACACTTTGACGTTTAGGCTGCGTTGCTGTGAGATGCTCCCCCGACTCCTATCAGCGACTGACAAGCTGCTTCTCAGTCGAATGGAGCTCTGCATTCGGGTACTGCCTCCGTTGGGAAGGAAGGACTGTGGCTGGCGTCTAGGTTGCTATGACGCCACTTCCCTTCTTTAATCACTGGTACCTGGAGCTCTTTACCGCTACGCTGCTGCCTCGACACCCGCCTGGATGACAGTGGGTACGGCATACAGCAACTCAGCGATGCCCACCTGCCGCTGTAATGTCCAAAGCATGTACAGCCCTTCAGCGGCACTAGAGAGGCTTAGGTGCGAGCACTCCCAGGGGGATCCGCAGACTGCCAACAGCCGGCGGGGAGCTCTATTTATACTCCCCAGACTCCCGGGTCTCGTGCAGCTCCCTTCCCGCCTAAGCCGCGCGCTATCCCCCCTGTCAGCAATCAATACATCGCTCGTGTGGGGCGCTCGGGAGCTCATGACACCTCCAGAATCTTCTGTCAGCCCTGTCAGTGTGTGACACAGTAATCACTGACAGCGGCTGCTGCGCCCACATAGCCCCCCTTGTCTCTCTATACTGCTATGCTAAAGGCTATAATGTTAATAATCACCTGCACTTCTCTCACATTAAACTGCATAATTTAATAAATTATAAATATCTAATCCCTTCAGATCCATTTATAGCCCTGCCTGTACTCCCATTTTATACATATATATACATACACCTACACACACACACACACACACACACACACACACACACACACACATACACACACACATATATAATCAGTGGTCGAAGTGGAAATTTTGAAGTGGGGGTATGCAAAAGTCAAGGATGTCATTATGCGCGCGCCGAAGGGGGCGTGGTCACCCAAAAGGGGGTGTGGTCACCCAAAAGGGAGCGTGTCCCGTGTAGTAGAACCCCTTATACTATCTAGTACTGGTGCCCCTTTCACATTATAGCACACTGAATGAGCTGAAATTCACATTATAGCACACTGAATGAGCCGAAATTCACATTGTAGCACACTGAATGAGCCGAAATTCACATTGTAGCACACTGAATGAGCTGAAATTGTGACAGCAGGGACAGCCAGAGTGACGACAGGGAGAGAGACAGTGACGACAGGGAGAGAGACAGTGACGACAGGGAGAGAGACAGGGAGAGAGAGTGACGACAGGGAGAGAGACAGTGACAACAGGGAGAGACAGTGACGACAGGGAGAGACAGTGACAACAGGGAGAGAGACAGGGGGAGAGAGAGTGACGACAGGGGAGAGCGAGTGATGACAGGGGGAGAGACAGGGGGAGAGAGAGTGACGACAGGGAGAGAGTGACGACAGTGATGACAGGGAGAGTGACGACAGGGAGAGTGACGACAGTGACGACAGGGAGAGTGATGACAGGGAGAGTGACGACAGTGACGACACGGCGAGTGACGACAGGGAGAGTGACGACAGGGAGAGACAGTGACGACAGGGAGAGTGACGACAGGGACAGCAGGGAGAGAGGTGACAGCAGGGGAACATTACCTTATTTGTTGCTGGCAGCAGTGAGCGGTGGGCTGCTGGCGACGTCGGGCGGCTAGTAGCTGGCGCCAGGCGGCTGGTGAGTGGGAGCGGCGGGCGGCTGGTGAGCGGGAGCGGCGGTGAGCTAATACAGCGCTCTACACAGCCGCCGGCCACCACGCAGGGATGGGGAGCACCATGTGCAGCAGGATGCCACTTCCCTCGCCTCCTGCTGCACTTTCATGGGCTCATTTCCGGGTCAGTGGAAGAAGTGGCAGTATACCATACCGCCGTATACCGCCCCACTTCGACCACTGTATATAATAGGATTTTAATACCTACCGGTAAATCCTTTTCTCTTAGTCCGTAGAGGATGCTGGGGTCACATCAAGAACCATGGGGTATAGACGGGATCTGCAGGAGACATGGGCACTTTAAGACTTTCAAAGGGTGTTAAATGGCTCCTCCCTCTATGCCCCTCCTCCAGACTCCAGTTATAGGAACTGTGCCCAGGGAGACGGACATTTAGAGGAAAAGGATTTATTGTTAAACTAAGGTGAGATACATACCAGCTCACACCTCAAGCACGCCATACAACATGGCATTCAACATAACGCAAGTCAACGGCATGAACAACGTCAGCAACAGGCTGACTAAAACTGTAACACAACATGTGTTGAAACATAACAAAAAACTGCAGCTACAGTACGTACTGGGACGGGCGCCCAGCATCCTCTACAGACTAAGAGAACAGGATTTACCGGTAGGTATTAAAATCCTATTTTCTCATACGTCCTAGAGGATGCTGGGGTCACATCAAGAACCATGGGGTTATACCAAAGCTCTAGAACGGGCGGGAGAGTGCGGATGACTCTGCAGCACCGATTGACCAAACATGAGGTCCTCACCAGCCAGGGTATCAAACTTGTAGAACTTCGCAAAGGTGTTTGAACCCGACCAAGTAGCCGCTCGGCAAAGTTGTAATGCCGGGACCCCCCGGGCAGCCGCCCAGGACGAGCCCACCTTTCTGGTAGAATGGGCGTTCACCGATTTCGGTAACGGTAATCCAGCCGTAGAATGAGCATGCTGAATCGTATGACAGATCCAGCGCGCAATAGTCTGCTTGGAAGCAGGAGCCTCAATCTTGTTGTGAGCACACAGGACAAACAGAGCCTCCATTTTCCTAAACTGAGCCGTTCTGGCGACATACATTTTCAAAGCTCTGACTACATCGAGAAACTTCGATTCCAGCAAGGCGTCAGTAGCCACTGGCACCACAATAGGTTGGTTCAAGTGGAACGACAAAACCACTTTCGGCAGAAATTGCAGACGAGTCCTCAACTCTGCTCTATCTTCATGGAAGATCAAATTAGGGCTCTTGTCAGACAAGGCCGCTAATTCAGACACCCACCTTGCAGATGCCAAGGCCAACAGCATGACCACTTTCCAAGTGAGGAATTTCAACTCTACCTTCTGTAAAGGTTCAAACCAATGAGATTGAAGGAATTGCAACACCACGTTAAGATCCCACGGTGCCACTGGGGGCACAAAGGGAGGTTGGATGTGCAACACGCCTTTCACAAAAGTCTGAACTTCTGGAAGGGAGGCCAATTGTTTTTGGAAGAAAACCGATAAGGCTGAAATTTGTACTTTAATTGAGCCCAACTTTAGGCCCGCATCCACACCAGCTTGTAGAAAATGGAGAAAACGTCCTAACTGAAATTCTTCCGTTGGAGCCTTCCTGGATTCACACCACGACACATATTTTCTCCAAATACGGTGGTAATGTTTAGACGTTACTCCTTTCCTGGCCTGAATAAGAGTGGGGATGACTTCCTTGGGAATACCCTTTCGGGCAAGGATCCGGCGTTCAACCGCCAAGCCGTCAAACGAAGTCGCTGTAAGTCTTGGAACACGCACGGCCCCTGCTGTAACAGATCCTCCCTCAGAGGAAGAGGCCAGGGATCTCCTATAAGTAATTCCTGAAGATCTGGAAATCAAGCCGTCCTTTGCCAGTCTGGAACAATGAGGATCGCTTGAACCTTTGTTCTTCTTATGATCTTTATTACTTTTGGAATGAGTGGAAGCGGAGGAAACACATACACCGTCTGAAACACCCACGATGTCACCAGGGCGTCCACTGCTATTGCTTGAGGTCTCTCGACCTGGAACAATATCTCTGAAGTTTCTTGTTGAGGCGAGACGCCATCATGTCTATTTGAGGAATTCCCCACAGACTTGTCACTTCTGCAAAGACCTCTTGATGAAGACCCCACTCTCCTGGATGGAGATCGTGTCTGCTGAGGAAGTCTGCTTCCCAGTTGTCCACTCCTACAATGAAGATCGCTGACAGAGCGCTTGTATGCCTTTCCGCCCAGTGGAGAACCTTTGTGGCCTCTGCCATTGCCGCTCTGCTCTTTGTTCCGCCCTGGCGGTTTATGTATGCTACTGCTGTTATGTTGTCCGACTGAATCAAGACGGGACGATTGCGAAGAAGATGTTCTGCTTGCAAAAGGCCGTTGTAAATGGCCCTTAACTCCAGAACGTTTATGTGTAGACAAATTTCCTGTCTTGACCATCTTCCCTGGAAGCTTTCCCCCTGCGTGACTGCCCCCCAGCCTCGGAGACTCGCATCCGTGGTCACTAAGATCCAGTCCTGGATCCCGAACCTGCGTCCCTCTAGGAGGTGAGAGCTGTGCAGCCACCACAGGAGTAAGATTCTGGTCTTGGAAGACAGGATTATCCTTCGGTGCATGTGCAGATGGGACCCGGACCACTTGTCCAACAGGTCCCACTGAAACACTCTGGCATGGAATCTGCCAAACTGAATGGCCTTGTAGGCCGCCACCATCTTCCCCAGCAACCAAGTGCACTGATGAATTGATACTTTTGCTGGCTTCAGTATTTGTTTATCCAGTTCTGAATTTCCAGAGTCTTTTCCACTGGAAGAAAAACTCTCTGTAATTCTGTGTCCAGAATCATTCCCAAAAACGACAGCCGTCTCGTCGGAACCAACTGTGATTTTGGCAAGTTTAGGAGCCAACCATGTTGCTGCAGAATTGTCAGGGAGAGCGTAATTTGGTAATGACAATCCTGAACTGCAAACCACAGGTAAGCCTGATGTGGAGGATAAATGGGAACATGTAAGTAGGCATCCTTTATGTCTACCGACACCATAAAATCCCCCACCTCCAGACTGGAGATCACTGCCCGGAGAGATTCCATCTTGAATTTTAATTTTCTTAGGTAGAAATATAGGCATTTGAGGTTCAGGATTGGTCTGACTGAGCCGTCTGGCTTCAGGACCATGAACAGGCTCGAATAAAAGCCTTCTCCCTGTTGCGACGGGGGAACCCTGACAATGACTTGATTGTGACACAATTTTTGTATTGCGGCACATACCACCTCCCTGTCCGGAAGAGAAGCTGGTAAGGCCGATTTTAAAAATTGGTGAGGGGGAACGTCTTGAAACTCCAGTTTGTACCCCTGGGACACTATTTCTAAAACCCATGGGTCCAGGGCCGAACGAGCCCAGAACTGACTGAAGAGCTTTAGACGTGCCCCCACTGGTGCGGACTCCCGCAGAGGAGCCCCAGCGTCATACGGTGGATTTGGCAGAAGCCGGGAAGGACTTCTGCTCCTGGGAACCGGCCATGGCCGGTGATCGTTTACCTTTTCCCTTTCCTCTAGTAGCAAGGAAGGAAGACCCTCGGCCTTTTCTGTATTTATTGGGCCTAAAGGACTGCATCTGATAGTGGTGTGCTTTCTTTTGTGGTGCAGGCACATTAGGTAAAAATTATTACTTACCCGCGGTAGCCGTAGATACCAAATCGGCAAGGCCCTCACCAAACAATACACCACCTTTATACAGTAGAGACTCCATAGCTTTCCATTGATGAATCCACAATGCTCTCCTAGCTGAGACTGCCATGGCATTGGCCCTTGATCCCAAGAGGCCAATATCCCTTGCAGCTTCCTTTAGGTAGACTGCAGCGTCCCTGATATGACCTAGAGTCAAAAGATTGCTATCCCTATCCAGGGTATCTATTTCAGATGACAAGTTATCTGCCCATTTTTTGATAGCGCTACTCACCCACGCAGATGCAATGGCTGGTCTGAGTAGCGTACCCGTGATGACATAAATGGATTTCAATGTATTTTCCTGCCTACTATCCGCAGGATCCTTTAGGGCTGCCGTGTCAGGGGACGGAAGAGCCACCTTTTTGGACAGCCATGATAGAGCTTTGTCCACAATGGGGGGTGAGTCCCATTTTTCCCAATCCCAAGAGGGAAATGGATATGCCACTGGAATCCTTTTGGGAATCTGAAACTTTTTGTCAGGATTTTCTCAAACCTTTTCACAAAGCGTGTTCAGTTCATGAGAGGGAGGAAACGTTACCTCAGGTTTCTTTCCTTTATACATACAGACCCTAGTATAAGGAACAGTAGGGTCCTCAGTGATATGTAATATGTCTTTTATTGCCACAATCATGTACTGAATGCTCTTTGCCAGGTTTGGATCTAATCTGGCATCAGTGTCCGTGTCGGTATCCGTGTCTGCCAGCTGGGCAAATGAACGTTTTTGTGACCCCGAGGGGGTCTGGACTTGTAACAACACATCCTCTACGGATTTCTTCCATACCTGGTTCTGAGACTCAGATTTATCCAATCTCTTATTTATCAGAGCCACATTAGCATTCAAAGCACACAAAACATTCACCCAATCAGGTGTCGGCGGTGCCGACAGGGTCACTTCCCCAGCCGTTTGTGTCCCTAACATAGTCTCCTCCTGGGAAGAGCCTTCAGCCTCAGACATGCCGACACACGTGCACCCAACACACACTGGGCATATAGGGGACAGACCCACAGTAAAGCCTGTCAGAGAGACACAGAGGAAGTTTGCCAGCTCACAACCCAGCGCTCAAACCCGGCTCTGAAACAGTTACAGAATGTGCCAGACCTGCAGCGCTTTTATAATACCTTATATTGCACCAAAAACCACTGTGCCCCCCCCCCCCCCCCCCGTTTTGCACCCTGTTACTTGTACAGCAGTGTGAGGAAGGACCAGCGTCTCTGCAGCTTCTGTAAAAAGAAAATGGCGCTGATGTGAGCTGTGAGGACTAAGCCCCGCCCCCATAATGGCACGCTTCAGCCCCGCTATTTTTCTAAATCTTTATACTGGCGGGGGTTTGGACAGTGGCTTGGCACCTTGTCCCCTCTTGCCAGTCACTTTTTTAGAGGTGTATATGCTGCCCAGGTCGCCTCCCCCCCGCGCCCTGCACCCTATAGTGCCGCTGAGTGTGGGAGCATGGGGCGCAGCGCGGCTGCTGTGCGGTACCTCTGAAGCCGTCACTGAAGTCTTCTGTCATCTTCTACTCACCTGTCTTCTGACTTCTGGCTCTGTAAGGGGGTGACGGCCGGCTCTGGGAACGAGCATCTAGGCGTACCTAGCGATCAGAGCCTCAGGAGCTAATGGTGTCCTGTAGCCAAAGAAGCAGAGCCTTTAACTCACAGAAGTAGGTCTGACTTCTCTCCCCTAAGTCCCACGAAGCAGGGAGACTGTTGCCAGCAGTTCTCCCTGAAAATAAAAAACCTAACAAAGTCTTTTCAGAGAAACTCAGTAGAGCTCCTCAGAGTGCATCCAGTCTGCCTGGGCACAAGTCTAAAACAGGAGTCTGGAGGAGGGGCATAGAGGGAGGAGCCAGTTCACACCCTTTGAAAGTCTTAAAGTGCCCATGTCTCCTGCGGATCCCGTCTATACCCCATGGTTCTTGATGTGACCCCAGCATCTTCTAGGACGTATGAGAAATTTTTTATATATATATATTTATATATATATATATATATATAATTCCAAATGTGGTCGCACTCACACAAAGGAGTATAACATCGACTGGGGTGACTCCCAAGAGGTCCAGAGTATTAGTCCAGACGTCAACGTATAGAAAGACAGCATAAAGGGGCACTCACCAGAGTTTTGCACGTAAAAAGCATTAAATATTTTATTTATACTTATCAAGGTGATTTCACAAGGAGAGTTCTTTCAATGTTTCGATCCATCAGGATCATCATCAGGAAAATACAGCATAGGCAGCATGTACAAAAAGTTGCATCCGTTCATGTACACCAGTATCTGGTGTACATGAACGTATGCAACTTTTTGTACATGCTGCCTATGCTGTATTTTCCTGATGATGATCCTGATGGATCGAAACGTTGAAAGAATTCTCCTTGTGAAATCACCTTGATAAGTATAAATAAAATATTTAATGCTTTTTACGTGCAAAACTCTGGTGAGTGCCCCTTTATGCTGTCTTTCTATATATATATATATATATATATATAACACAATAGAAGAATTGGTGCCAGCAGATCGTATCAATGACTAGTATCGGAAACAGAACCCTTAGAAGGTTTCAATGTCAAAACATATTAGTGACATGTTCCATCTAAAAACTTTTTTTATTATAAAAACATGAAATCAATATTTGTACAGAGAAGGTGTAAAAGAGCACTTCACCCTTCTTATAGATCAACAAGAAGACAATCCAACGCATTTGTCTTTTCTCCAAGACTTCATCAGGGGTGAATCTATGATTGTATAAGAACTTATCAGTAAAACATTCATAATTGTATAATTAAGGCGTAGGGAACATCTCACACAAAAAAATTTTTTTATGTAAATGTGCAGAACATGGCTAAGAGCAAACAATAAGAACATAAGAGAAAGTATTGGAGAAAAGACAAAACGTGTTGGGTTGTCTTCTTATGAAGTCTTTTTATGAATCAATATTGAGGAAAAAGAGGAAATTACAGAAAATTACCTGCAATGTACTGTAACTGTGATTGTTGATCTGTAAGAAGGGTGAAGTGCTCTTTTACACCTCCTCTGTACAAATATTGATTTCATGTTTTTATAATAAAAAAAGTTTTTAGATGGAACATGTCACTAATATGTTTTGATATTGAAACCTTCTAAGGGTTCTGTTTCTGATACTAATCATTGATACGATCTGCTGGCGCCAATTCTTCTATTGTGTTATATTTCTACTTTCAGTTCCTTCTAACAGGGAATTTAGAGGAATCAGGCAGCCATTCCTATATTCAGTGCAGTAATTGCATTAAGTATACTACACTTACTAGCGCAGAAGGAGAGTATTGGTTTGAGATATATATATATATATATATATATATATATATATATATATATATGTGCACATCTATACATACATAAATATATAAAACCGTCGGACATTACCACGTTTTTAGTATAATTTACACATGAATATATACATATATACACCCTAGAAATATGACATTTCATACATTGACGGTAATAAAAAAAACAGTATACATACTACATTAGTTTGAGTCTTTCTGCTAAAATTTTTGTGAAAATTTTGTAATCGACATTTAATAATGATATTGGCCTATAAGACCCTGGTAAAAATAAATCTCTACCTGGTTTAGGTAAGACTTTTATTATAGCGGCAGTGAAGTGATCAGGTAGAGCCCCATCGGTCAAGAATTGGATAAAAGACAGACTGTAAAGTAAGACATATTTTTGAAGATAGAGCTTTATAGAGTTCATTCGAATATCTGTCTGGGCCAGGAGCTTTAGATAATTTAAGCTGTTTAATGGCAGTTGACACTTCTGCTAAATGTAATTGGAGAAGTTAAGGAGGGGAGAAATTCTGCAGGTACCTGGGGAAGGGTGTCCTAAAATGGTGTCAAATGAGGAGATTGAGGTTCCGGAGTAGGCATAGACATAGTGGGAGGGGAAGGGGGAGGAAGAGAGTAAAAGTTTACATAAAAGTCCCGCATGATTTCAGTTATTTGTCTATTTGAAGTAGAGAGTGAGCTATCTGAAGTACGTAGTGGGTGTACCACCATTGGGTTTCTTGATCCTGCTAGTAATGTGGTGAGGAGCTTGCCAGACTTGTTCCCAAATCGGTGATATCTATAATTAACATTAAAATAATGTTTATCACCTACTGAATTCAATAGATGATTAAAGTGTGACTTGGCTGTAATACAGGTTTGTTTGTTTTTTCTACAGTGGGGCTTAGTTTAAATAATTGATAAGCTGACATTAATAATTGTTGTTTTTCCAAATATAAAAGGTTATGTTGTTTTTTTAATATGTGCACAATAGGAAATCACCTCACATCTCAAGACAGTTTTAGCTGTCTGCCAAAAGAGGGAGGGGTTTTCTGATTCATGAATAAAGTTGGTGTGTCTAAAATTTTCCCATACTGCATTTAATTTAGTTTTAATGCCAATAGAGTTCGCTAAATGCGAGGGGAATTTCTACAGAGGGTTAGGGTTTGATTCGCGCAGATAGGTCAAGTCTATCCAGACCAACCCATGATCTGATAATGATAGGAGCTCAATTATAGATTGTCTAACATTTGGGAAGAGAGTTGAGGCAATTAGGATATAATCTATCCGGGACCATGTATTATAGGCCATGGAGATGCAAGAAAATTATTTTTTTTCCGTGGGGTTAATCGCTCTCCATGAATCTAGTAAATTTAGTCTTTTTGCTAGCCAGGGGACTCCTATTTTAGGGAAAGGTCTGAGGGATTTGTTTCAATAAGATCTGTCTAGATAATGGGAAGAAACTAAGTTAAGGTCTCCACATAAAATTAACGAGAAAGTATCACATGTATATAATTTGGCCATAAGGGAGGTAAAGAAAAAACTTTTTTTTTTTTATAATTGTTAGGTGCATATTACATATTTGACATAATTTTCCACTCAGCTTGAGGTCTATCAGGACAGAGCGACCCTCAGTATCAGAATCTACTGATAGTACCTGTATAGGGAGAGACCTTCTAGCCAATATAACCACTCCACATGATTTTAAATTAAGTGAAGCAGTCCCCAACAATGGCTAATTAAGCATCTGTAGTTTTTTTAGTTTCTTATTAAACCAAGTGCATCTCCTGCAAACAAGCAATGTCAATAGCTTTTTTTTTAGATACATTAAAATTTTACGGCGTTTAGCTGAGGTGTTAATACCCCCTACGTTCAAAGTACCAATATTAATGCTTTCCATATAGATTACAGTATAAGAAAAGCACCATGTATTGAAGTACAATAAATAATTTCAATATCGAGGGAGGGTGAGGAAGTGAAGAAAGGGGATTGAGTGGGAGAGTGGGCAGGGAAGTTATAATAGGAAAGTGACAAGACATCGGACAAGGGAAAAGTGAAAGAGAGAAAAGAACAGGCAACACCAATAGCCTTAATAATGGAAACATCATCAAATATATTGTGGAACTGGACTTCAGGTAAAGTATTGATAACCATACTAAACAGCTAATTTAGAACTTTCTAGCAGTAGAGCTTCCGTCTTACCACAAGTACCCATCAGTAATGGGAATATAATACATAAGAATAAAACATACAAATTTATATAGTTGTGGCCCAAGTGCTACTCAAGCAGACCATCACATAATTTTAGAAGGTGGTAACAGTAACTGAGGCTATATAAACCAATGTTTTGGTTTTTTTTTCCCTGCCCATATAGCCAAAATTAGCATAAAGCAGCCTTAACTTTACACAGTTGGATTATCAGAGATGTCATGAAGACGAGATTCAGCATCTTTGGGGTTTGTGAAATCGATAAATGACGATCCTTTAAATACACGAATACGTGCAGGATATAGCATGGCAAACTTGCGCTTTTCTTTCACCAGGAAAGCACAGATAGGGGCATAAACTTTGCGAATTCTTGAAAGTTCTACAGCGTAGTCTTGGAAGTTACTCAGGGTTTTACCTTCCCTTTGTAGAATGTCCACTTTACATGAGGCTCTCCAAATAGCTGTTTTATGTAAAAAATTAATCATCTTGAAGGTTACCACACGCAGTTTCTTGGAGCCTGTATGGGGTTGGTCTCCCATCCTATGAACACGTTCTATAACCATATCGGTACACTCTGCTTCAATGTGTAAAAGCTTTGGGAGAGTATTACGGACAAATTTTCAAGCCCTGGACCCTTAATCGACTCTGATAGACCAACTAAGCGCAAATTGCGGCGTGTGCGATTTTCAATATTATCAATTTGATCAAGAAGACGCTTGTTATCTTTTTCTAGGAGTGCAACTGAATGTTTCAGTAGTATAATATCATCAATTGTGGTCCCTGGACGCACCTCTGTCTCTGATACTCTGTGTGTGAGCTGCTGCATTTGTGTAGAAATATCACTCGCTGCTTTCTGCAGCAGTGGAGTCATAGTGTTCTGAATTGCAGCCACAATTTCATTATAAGTGACTGGGGCCAGAGGCGGAACTACCGCCAGTGCAACCAGTGCGTTGCACTGGGGCCCGCCACTGTCCAGGGGCCCAAAGCATGTAATGAGTCAAACTGACTCATTACATGCCGCTGTGTGCTGCGGGCAACTGCTGCCCGCAGCACACAGCCGCCCGGAGAGGAGAGAAGAACAGTGCAGCGGCACGGGGGGGGGGGGGGATGGGGGGAGAGAAGGAGGAGGAGGGAGGTGGAGGAGGGAGCTGCAGCAGCGCTGTGTAATTGGTTGAGGCACTGAAGCTGGTCTCACTCTGCTTCACTATAGGCTGTCTTCCACCGCTGTGAAGCGTATCCCAGCATTCACAGCGGCGGAGAACAGCCTATAGTGAAGCAGAGGGACAGCAGCAGCAGCAGCGCCTCCACCAATAACACAGTGCTGCTGCAGCTCCCTCCTCCACCTCCCTCCTCCTCCTTCTCTCCTGCCCGGGATCTCTGGAGAAGCTGCACCGAGGAGCCTGAGCCAGCGGAGAGAGTAAGTATAATTCTCTTTCTTTCTTTCTCTCCTTTCTTTTTTTCTCTTTTTCTTTCTTAAAAGGGGGACTGTCTGCCGTAATGTGTAAAAAAGTGGGAATCTGCCTGACGTAATGTGTAAAAAGGGGGAATCTGCCTGCCCGTAATGTGTAAAAAGGGGACGCTTTCTGCCGTAATGTGTAAAAAGGGGGAATCTGCCTGCCGTAATGTGTAAAAAGGGCACGCTGTCTGCCATAATGTGAAAATAAGGCACGCTGTCTGCCATAATGTGTAAAAAGGGGACGCTGTTGTCTGCCGTTATGTGTAAAAAGTGTACCCTGTCTGCCGCTATGTGTAACAAGGGCACGCTGTCTGCCGTTATGTGTAAAAAGGGGACGCTGTCTGCCGTTATGTGTAAAAAGTGTACGCTGTCTGCCGCTATGTGTAACAAGGGCACGCTGTCTACCGTTATGTGTAAAAAGGGGACGCTGTCTGCCGTTATGTGTAAAAAGTGCACGCTGTCTGCCGCTATGTGTAAAAAGGGCACACTGTCTGCCGTTATGTGTAAAAAGGGGACGCTGTCTGCCGCTATGTGTAACAAGGGCACGCTGTCTGCCGTTATGTGTAAAAAGAGGGACGCTGTCTGCCGTTATGTGTAAAAAGGGGTACGCTGTCTGCCGTTATGTGTAAAAATGGGACGCTGTCTGCCGTAATGTGTAAAAAGGGGAATCTGTCCGCCGTAAGGTGTAAAAGGGTCTCTACCTGGTGTAGTGGTGCTACTGTGCGGCGTAATTTGAATAATGGAGACTACTGTGCACCGTTTTATGAATTGGTATTATTTTGTGGCCACACCCCTTCCCCACGAAGCCACACACTGCACCTATTTTGCATGCAGGGGTGGGGCTCCGATGCCGTTTCTTGCACACAGTGCTAAAATGTCTAGTTACAGCACTGTTGCTAGGTATCCATTTCTCTGGCCCTGAGCAGGTCCCCCTCACCAGATCCTCTCCAGGGGTGAGCGGGTGGACTTGGATGCGATGAGGGGGGGAAGGGGGGCAAAGCATTTTGTCGCACCTGGGCCCACCGCTCGCTAGTTCCACCACTGACTGGGGCAGCTGAGATATCACACACCTGTGCCTGGTCAGGGCCTCCCGCGGCAGCAGTGATAGCTTTTTTAGCTGCTGGCATTCCTGGAGCCGAATCCACGCTTAGCGCCATGTTCTGATCAGCGCGGCGTTTCTCCTGCCTGGGAGGGAGAGCTGGCGGCGGTATTCTAGTGTGAGCCGAAGCACCCAGAAACTTCTCCATATGGACAGGTGTCCAAACAGAGTGGAGGTGGGGACTGGGGAAAGGTAATAGCACTCAGCGGTACACAGGTATGTTGGTGGTGACTGAGGAGCTCACGGGAGGTGCTACTTACTCCTCCATGCCTAAACCGGAAGTGCTACCTTGTCTGTCTTTGACAGCGTGGCTCTTGAGACATCCCTCCTAAGAGGAAAAGGCTTCTCTAGTGCGGTGGTTCAAACTATGCTTCAGGCCCGGAAACCAGTCTCAGCCCGCATATATCACCGGATATGGTACTCCTACTTTCAGTGGTGTGCTCATCATCACTATGACCCTAAAGTTCTCAGGATTCCTAAACTGTTAGCCTTTTTACAGGCGGGCCTAGCCATGGCACTTCGCCTGGCTTCTCTGAAGGTCCGGTCCAGGCCTCGGTCTTGTCTGGTTCCAGAAGAGACTGGCTCCCTTGCCAGATGTGTGTATCCAGATGGTACTCCAGATACAGCCTCTATTCGTCCCTTTGGTTGCTCCATGGGATTTGTCTTTGGTTCTTCGGGCCTGCATTTGAACCATTGGAGATGGTGTACCTCAAGTGACATACCGCTAAGATTATACTTATCCTGGCTATAGCTTCAGCCCGAGACTTGGGCGCTCTCTCCTGTCGCTACCCCTTTTTGATATTCCACCAGGACTGGGCAGTCCTTCGGACTAAACATGGATACCGTGTGTCTTAATTCCATATCAACAAACCAATTGTGGCATCGGCCTTTCAGGAACCTGGACCTTCCAGGAACCTGGTCTTTCACAAGAGGAAAGCCTGTTGGATGTGGTCCATGCTCTCAGGATCTACGTTGATCGTACTAGTTCCATTAGGAAAACATATTTCTTATTCATCCTCTATGGATTCCACAAGCAGGGATGGCATGCATATAAGCAAAGGTTGGCAAGTTGGCTCCACATGACCATCTCACAGGCTTATACCCAGGCTGATCTTCCCATTCCAAGTACAGTCTCTGCTCACCTCTAGATTGACAGAGTTCACCTGGAGGACACAGAACCCCTTTATGGATGGAGAGATTACACCTGGAGGACAAAGCACCCCTTTATAGATGGAGAGTACCCCTGGAGGACACAGTACCCCTTTATGGACACCTCTGGATGGACCACACAGCACCCCTGGATGGAGAACACAGCACCCCTGTATGGACACCGCATGGACACGTCGGTTCAATACACAGCTGGAGTGAAGATGGTGCGATCACCGGGGACCTTTATAGAACTCAAAACCCATGAGAACCTGACAGTGGGAGGAAGACGTTTTACCTCATTTTGGGATCCAAGTCATGCATGAAACCCTGAGCCAGACTTGGATCCCGGCTCGGATCGTAAAAAATTAAGGTGAGTCCAGTTCCCGGAGAACCGTACCCGCTCATCACTAGATTTAGTTTAATAAATTTCTAACAGTTTTCTGCCAAATTTACATCTCTATGTCTTTAATAATTATTATTATTACTAGGTGCTTCATTGCACCCTACGGGCGCTCTTCACAATGTCGCAAGAGGCTACACCCCATTAACCTCTACACGCCTTTCTGGGAATCAGTATTTGTATTATATGGAGTATGCGGGTGGGGGAGGGGCAGGTGCAGAGGTGCATGCGGGGTGGGGAAGGGCTGGTGCGGGGCTGCCGTGGGTGGGGGAGGGGCAGGGTGCCACGGATGGTGGAGAGACGGGATAGTCCATACCTCTAATCCATGGCTTGAACCATGTAATGTCCTCAGCTGCTGCGCCCCAGACCTGCTCAGGGTGTTGAGGAGCGGAAGACATGATGGTGGTGCTGTCCCCGCACAGGGTGGAGTACCGTGCCCGGCTGCTGCAGGTGAGGTGTGCGGCGGAGTCAGCGGCCTGGCACTGGTTCCTGATCCCCGGGTCACGCAGCTGAGCAGTCCCCCATGCAGCATGGTGCACAGAGAGAGGCTGCGCCTGGAGAGCTGTGCCCAAGGCAGACCGCTGGCCAGGGAGAGCACTGTGCCTCAGCCCCCCATGCCTGCAGCCATGCTGGCACACCAGAGAAAGTGGATCCTCGGCTGGTTGTTTATTTTCCCATCTCCTATATAATTGGCCAGATCTGTGACTGCGACCCCGCCCAGCGCTGTGACTCTGCCCAGCGTTAGGCACACAGAAACACAGAGTCACAGATCTGGGCTATTATACAGGAGATAGTTGTTAAGTGATTTGCATACATGACACACCTCATTTGATAAAAGGTTTATTGGTTTCCACTCTGACTTTTCTATTGTGTGCAGTGTGTTTGGTTGTCTTTGTGCATTGTCCTTCAGTAATAATACCCTGGTGTTGTTATGCTGTATTCAGATTAGTATTGGGCTCCTATCTTTGTCTGTCAATATCTCCGCCAACTTCCTTAAAGTTGTAGGACCTTACACATAAATCCAGAGGCCATAAATCCAGAGGTCAACTGAGTACTGGTGAGCACATAGTTATCTATGGGATAAAGGGATGCATATTTGAGGATGTTTGTTCTTTAAGTTTATACAGAAGTTGAGTTTAGTTAGTTATTATAACAATAATGTCATGGGGGACAGAAAATCCAAGCAATCAAATGTCCAATGTACAGTACAGTCAATCCACTTAGATTGCTCACCTACCTCCCTTCTTTTGACTGCTGTGAACTATAGATAGTACCAAGTGTTATATTGAATGAACAAGAAGAAGGAAACATATTTACTGTTTCAAAATTTATCTTCGATATTACTGAATACATGTAGTGCTGTCATAATAATAATAATATTTTTTTTTTACAGAGCTCCTTCTCCAATCGGACTCAAGGCGTTTAACATATATGAACATAACACAGTACAGAAAATATGGACATAATAAATAGGATTTTAATTACCTACCGGTAAATCCTTTTCTCGTAGCCCGTAGAGGATGGGGTCTACATTAGTACCATGGGGTATAGACGGGTCGAAAGGATGTAGAGAGAGACCTCTTACTGGGTCAACCCCTAGAGAAGGCTTACTGTGTGGCGCACTCTTTTTGTTAATTTTTTACGTTTCACATAGGCTTGTTCACATCGGAGTTAGACGGCTTCATACATCTGAGCCGTATAAATAGCAGCAGTGGGCGTAACTTCTAATCATTGATCATAGCTCACAGCAGGAGGGAAAAACAAGAGTCTAATTGCTTTAGAGGACCTCTTTGTATTCAAACTAAAAGTACATACGTTCCCAGCAACAAGATTTATTGATTACAGAAATACATACGGTTAATTCCCTAAGTATGTAGAATATCCAGACAAAGTAAACATAATGGCCCTCATTCCGAGTTGTTCGCTCGCAAGCTGCTTTTAGCAGCTTTGCACACGCTAAGCCGCCGCCTACTGGGAGTGAATCTTAGCTTATCAAAATTGCGAACGAAAGATTAGCAAAATTGCGAATAGACACTTCTTAGCAGTTTCTGAGTAGCTCCACACTTACTCGGCATCTGCGATCAGTTCAGTGCTTGTCGTTCCTGGTTTGACGTCACAAACACACCCAGCGTTCGTCCAGACACTCCTCCGTTTCTCCAGCCACTCCCGCGTTTTCCCCAGAAACGGTAGCGTTTTTTCGCGCACACCCATAAAACGGCCAGTTTCCGCCCAGAAACACCCACTTCCTGTCAATCACATTACGATCACCAGAACGAAGAAAAAACCTCGTAGTGCCGTGAGTAAAATACCTAACTGCATAGCAAATTTACTAGGCGCAGTCGCACTGCGGGCATTGCGCATGCGCATTAGCGACTAATCGCTCCATTGCGAGAAAAAAATAACGAGCGAACAACTCGGAATGACCCCAATGTTTCGACTGTTATGTATAGGCAGCTATCAGAGCAGTTTTCTAAAACATTCTACATCCTGTTACAAATAAATTTATCACTACATATGGGATCACTGTATTCATTTGAGATGGATAGGATATATGTTATTATTTATATACATAATGTCCCTCTTATGTATATAAATACTCCTTAATTGCTTGACTCACTTATTTACCAATATAAAAATTGTATAAATTGTAAATTATCAGGATAACTAATCAAAATGTAATATTTTTTATTTTTTATTATTTTTTTGTTAATATTGACACATTGTTTTGATAATATTACATCTCAAAGCATGATAGTCCTTATCTATCTAATCTGTTGTTGTAGAAAAATATATATAGGGATCAGTCACCAAATTAAAGGTTAATCCGATACATAAAAAAACAATATTCATGATGCATACGGTAAAACAGACAAATACATAATCTTCATGGTTGTGTTGAGTGGTGTCTGAGAGTAGTAAAGATAATTTCAAAGAGATCAGAGATACTATCGTTTTCTCCCGTAGTATATATCACACAGATTGCCCATATTCTTTCCATAATTTGGACACATACATGTTCCCCATCCAAAAGAGAGCATATCTGTCCCCAATTACGGACATCATTAGCGTAGCATGTTAGTGCGCTGTCTTAAGAGTGAATGGGTTGAATAGCATGGGAAGTCAAAAAAGTGGAATATAAGGATGTGTAATATAAAAACGTGGAAAATAAAAACACTCCGCCCGTATTTATTAGCACTAATACCTTATAATATTCCGTATGATGTAAATAAATTGTGTGTCCCATGTACTATGCTTGTATGATTCTCTTAACCAGTAAAGATAAACTATCAAGCGTATGGACATTATCTGTGCCCTATCTCAGTGTCATGGGCGGTCACTCAATGTAGCGCCCTTGTATTTATATTTTAATTTGTACCACATTAGAGTTACTCATATGTCCTAATAATACCATATAGACGGCAGTCTTATATAGGTCCTAATATGGTACAAAAATAACCAATAATTATCGTACCATTACTCAGCATAAATTGCCCATGAGGCACATATACCAATATGTATGCCCAGATGATTATGCAGGCATTATGACAATTTTAACATTATGTTGCGCAAAAATCTCTCACCCATACATCTTGATAGGTAAAAGGGCAGATAATTCTTATATCGCTATTTTGCACAGATTATCCAAGGTACATTGGTATATGTCCTGGTGGTTCTACAGACAGATAATTACTGTATCACTGTTCTGCCCAAATTGTCCAAAGTACACGGGTATATGTCCTGATGGTTCTATAGATGTTATATTTACTCAGAAATAGGTGATGAAACAAAATCACACTTACAAAGGAATATACTATATTGGCAAAAAGACACTGTAGTTAATGTTTTCATTCAAGCCGAACGGGGCCATAGTATCGAGCTTGAATATCCACTTACTCTCCAGCTTTCACCACCTCTAATTCCCATCCTCAGTTTCTCAAGACAGAAGAACTTAAATTCATCCGGAGATTTGGAGTGTTGATGATAGAAGTGCCTAGCCACAGATGTAATCTGTATGAATCATGCCATATCAGTTTCAACATTTCTAATATTCCCCATATGCTCCATGATTCTTACTTTTACCATTCTTGTCGTCATACCTACGTATAACATTCTACAGGGACACTGAATGCAGTAAATGACACTTGATGATTGTCAGTTTGTGAATTCACCCATTTCCACCCTATTGCCATATCTGTCTTGAATCACTGGATTTGTGTCCACATGTTCACATACTCTACATACTCTGAATGTAGGTTCCCTTCATTCCCATCTTCCGTCTAGATGTTCGAGTAAAGTGACTTCTTACCAGCTTATCCCTGAGAATGGGTGACCTTTTCCTGCTCATGGATACTGACGAATCTAGATTGTTGGCCAGATCTGGATCATTAAGGAGTATCGGCCAGTGTTTGTTGATAACATGCTTAATTTCACGCCACTGCTGGCAGAAGTTACCGACAAATCGTAGTTTGGGTTTGCTTCCATCCTTCAATCGTTTGTCTCTCTTGCTTTCTTGGAAAATGAGGAATTGTCTGTCCATTCGGAGGAGTGCCTTCCTTTCTTTTTTAATGCATCTAATACTGTATCCTCTCTCCTTCAGCCTAATGGTCAGTTCTTTACTCTGGATTTTAAATGACTCATCTTTGGTACAGTTTATCCTTCATCTCAGGAATTCCCCCCTGGGTATGTTTTGTACCGTTGGCGGAAAGTGGGAGCTAGTATGTAAAAGCAGCCTATTTGTGGTCATTTTTTTCCTATACAGGTTGAGTATCCCATATCCAAATATTCCGAAATACGGAATATTCCGAAATACGGACTTTTTTGAGTGAGAGTGAGATAGTGAAACCTTTGTGTTTTGATGGCTCAATGTACACAAACTCTGTTTAATACACAAAGTTATTAAATATATTGTATTAAATGACCTTCAGGCTGTGTGTATAAGGTGTATATGAAACATAAATGAATTGTGTGAATGTAGACACACTTTAATGCACAAAGTTATAAAAAATATTGGCTAAAATGACCTTCAGGCTGTGTGTATAAGGTGTATATGTAACATAAATGCATTCTGTGCTTAGATTTAGGTCCCATCACCATGATATCTCATTATGGTATGCAATTATTCCGAAATACGGAAAAATCCCATATCCAAAATACCTCTGGTCCCAAGCATTTTAGATAAGGGAGACTCAACCTGTATAGCTTAGTTGCCAGCATATCGTTGGTATCCCTATAGATCTTTAAATCTAGGAAGGGAATCTCATTTCTGCTAATCTCGTGCGTCAATCTCAGGTTCAGATTATTATCATTAAGTTTTTTGACAAAATCTTCCAGATGTTTCTCTTCTCCTTCCCAGATGATGAATATATAATATATGTAACAAAAAGAGTGCGCCACACAGTAAGCCTTCTCCAGTGGTTGACCCAATAAGAGGTCTCTCTCTACATCCTTTCGTTCTAAGTTACTGTACATGCTTACTGGCGCACCTCCAGCCCACTCCACACTAGTTTAAGGATCGAACCAAATTAAATAGATCTCTCTCAAGGCTGGTTTAGACATTTTATGGTCATTTCTCCTGGAAAATAGAAGCCTGTGCATAGCCTTTTAGACTATATGTCTCCCTCTGCTAATAGGTATAAACAGGTCCACGAGGAGCCACTGGCACTTTAAGAGTTTTATAGTGTGGGCTGGCTCTTCCCTCTATGCCCCTCCTACCAGACTCAGTCTAGAAACTGTGCCCGAGGAGACGTACAACTTAGAGGGAAGGATTTTACACAGATAGTGGCAAGATTCACACCAGCTCACACATACAAGGCAAACCAAGCTAACCAGCTTGAAAATTCAGCAACGGCTGAACAATATTACTTAACCAAGTAAGAAAAACAGAACTTAACCAAGAACAAAGCAGTACTGAACTAAGTAACCACTGCAGGATAACGAAGCGCAGTAGGTAATTAAAATCCTATTTTCTCTTATGTCCTAGAGGATGCTGGGGTCCACATTAGTACCATGGGGATGTACCAAAGCTCCCAGTACAGGAGGGAGAGTGCTGAGATTCCTGCAGAACAGATTGACCAAACTTTAGGTCCTCAGATGTCAAAGTATCGAACTTGTAGAACTTAGCAAACGTGTTCGACCCGTAGCTGCTCGGAAAAGCTGTAAAGCTGAGACACCCCGGACAGCCGCCCAGGAAGAACCTACTTTACGAGCAGAGTGGGCCTTAACAGATTTTGGGTACGGCAATCTTGCCGCAGAATACGCGTGCTGAATAGTGAACCTGATCCAGCGAGAAATCGACTGCTTAGAAGCAGGACACCCAAGTTTTCTTGGGATCATACAGGACAAACAGAGAGTCCGATTTTCTGTGACGAGCAGTCCTCTTCACATAGATCCTCAAAGCCCTCACAACATCCAAGGACTTTGATGTAATTGAGGAGTTAGTAGCTGCTGGCACCACAATAGGTTGGTTGATATGAAAAGCCGACACAACCTTTGGAAGGAACTGCTGATGTGCCCTGAGCTCAGCTCTATCTTCATGGAAGATTAAGTAGGGGCTTTTACAGGACAAAGCCTCCAATTCCGACGCACATCGAGCAGAAGCTAAGGCCAACAAAGTGACAGCTTTCCACGTGAGAAACTTGACCTTAGCCTCCTGTAAAGGCTCAAACCAATCCGATTGCAGGAAATGGATAAAGCCGAAATCTGGACCTTTGTGGATCCCAAACGCAGGCCCATATCCACACCTGCTTGCAGGAAGAGGAGAAACCGTCCAAGGTGAAACTCCACCGTAGGAAACCTCTTGGATTCACACCAAGACACACATTTTCCAAATGCGATGGTAATGTTTAGACGTTACTCCTTTCCTTTCAGGGTAGGAATAACCTTGCTCGGAATAGCCTTCCGTGCTAAGATCTGGCGTTCAACCTCCATGCCGTCAGACGTAGCCGCGGTAAGTTTTGATAAGCGAACGGCACCTGTTGCAGAAGATCCAACGAAGAGGAAGAGGCCTAGGATCTTCCAGCAGTAAGTCCAGAAGATCCGCGTACCAAGCTCTCCTTGGCCGGAACAATGAGAATTGCCTGAACCCTTGTTCTCTTTATGAGTTTTAGAACTCTTGGAATGACAGGAAGTGGAGGGAACACATACACTGACTTGAACACCCATGGTGTTACCAGGGCACCCACCGCCAGTGCTTGTGGGTCTCTCAACCTGGAACAGTACCTCCGAAGTTTCTTGTTGAGAGGTTAGGCCATCATGTCTATTTGAGGCACGCCTCAAAGACTGGTCACCTCTGTGAACACCTCCGGATGGAGACCCCATTCACCTGGATGGAGATCGTGCCTGCTGAGGAAATCTGCTTCCCAGTTGTCCACTCCTGGAAGGAAGATTGCTGACAGCGCCACAACGTGCTTTTCTGCCCAGAGGAGGATTCTTGTTACTTCTGACTTAGCAGCTCATAGCAGCTCTGCTCTTTGTTCCTCCCTGTTGGTTTATGTAGGCCATCATCGTCACATTGTCCGACTGTACTTGAATGGCCTGATTTTGCAGATGATGTGCCACTTGGAGAAGACCGTTGTATACAGCTCTCAGTTAACAGAATGTTTATTGGAAGAATAGATTCCAGACTTGACCACCTTCCTTGGAAGGTTTCCCCTTGAGTGACTGCGCCCCAACCCCTGAGACTTGCATCCGTGGTTAGAAAGATCCAGTTCTGAACCCCGAACCTGCGGCACTCCAGAAGGTGAGACATCTGCAGCCACCAGAGTAGTGAAATCCTTGCTTTCGGCGACAGATGTATCCGCTGGTGCATGTGTAGGTGAGAGCCCGACCACTTGTCTAGGAGATCCAGTTGGAAAGACAGAGCATGAAATCTTCCGAACTGTAGAGCCTCGTAAGAGGCAACCATCTTCCCCAGAAGGCGAATGCACTAATGAACAGATACCCGGGTAGGCTTCAAGACATCCCGGACCATTGATTGTATCACCAACGCTTTTTCCACCAGTAGAAACACCCTCTGTACTTCCATGTCGAGGATCATCCCCAGGAAAGACAATCTCCTTGTCGGCTCCAAATGCGACTTTGGAAGGTTCAGGATCCAACCATGTTCCCTGAGCAGATGAGTCGTGAGAGCAATGGACCGCAACAACTTTTCCCTGGATGATGCCTTTATCAGCAAATCGTCCAAATATGGAATTATGTTCACTCCCTGTCTACGGAGGAGAACCATCATCTCTAACATCACCTTGGTGAACACCCTTGGTGCCGTGGAAAGACCGAATGGCAGTGCCTGGAACTGATAGTGATTGTCTAACAGTGCAAATCTGAGATAAGCCTGATGCGGCGGCCAAATCGGAATGTGGCGGTATGCATCCTTGATATCTAGGGATACCAGAAACTCTCCCTCCTCCAGACCTGAGATCACCGCTCTCAGAGACTCCATTTTGAATTTGAACTCTCTCAGATAAGGGTTTAACGGTTTCAAGTTCAAAATCGGTCTGACCGAACCATCCGGTTTCGGTACCACGAAAAGGTATGAATAGTAACCCTTGTGTTGCATATGAGGTGGAACTGGAACAATGACTGTTGACCTTTCCAATTTTTGGATGGCTTCCCGTAGGATAGTCCTTTCTGTCAGTAAAGCTGGCAAGCCTGATTGGCAGAATCGGTGAGGCGGGAGTTTTTGAAACTCCAGTCTGTAACCCTGGGACACAATATCCTGTATCCAGGGATCCAGGCCGGATGACAATCAGACATGGCTGAAACGTCTGAGTCTCGCCCCCACCAGCCCATTCTCCAGGCTGTGTGGACCACCGTCATGTTGAGGATTTAGAGGAACCGGAAGCAGGCTTCTGGTCTTGGAAACTTGAAGGGGCAGGCTTCTTGGATTTTGCCCGACCATCTCTAAAGAAGGTGGTGGAAGGCTTGGACTTTTTCGTATTAGCAGTCCGAAAGGACTGCGATGTAGATGAAGATAAGGGTTTCTTCGTAGAAGGAGTAGCTGAGGGAAGAAAGGGTGACTTACCCGCGGTTGCCATGGAAATACACGCTTCCAACGCTTACCCAAATAGAGCCTGACTTGTGAAGGGTAGGTTCTCCACACTTCTCCTGGATTCTGCGTCTGCAGACCATTGGCGTAGCCAGAGTCCTCTGCGAGCTGAGACAGCCATGGAAGATATCCTTGCATTCAGCGTACCCAGGTCCTTCATGGACTGTATGTTACGTAAAAATAGTTCAATGTCACTTCTATCCAATGTATCTAAGTCTTCTAGTAACATGCCTGACCACTTTACTATAGCTTTAGAAATCCACGCACAGGCAATAGTGGGCCTTAACGCCACTCCTGAAGCAGTGTATATGGATTTGAGCGTAGTGTCAATTTTACGATCAGCCAGTTCTTTTAACACGGTAGATCCAGAGATAGGCAAAACCACCTTTTTTGACAGTCTGGAGACAGATGCGTCAACTATGGGTTGGTTTTCCCATTTTTTTCTATCCTCCTCAGGGAAGGGAAAAGCAACCAGAATCCTTTTTGGGATCTGTAAAGTTTTCTCCGGGATTTCCCAGGATTTTTTAAATACAGCGTTTCATTTTTTAGACCCAGGGAAGGTTAGCGAGGCTTTCTTATTGTCTGTGAAGTAAGCCTCCTCAACCTGCTCAGGTGGTGTGTCAATAGTGTTTAACACATTCCTAATGGCCTCAATTATAAGCTGCACCCTCTTTGCAAGGGATGCCCCCCCCCCCCAGCAAATCCCCATCACCGTTTGCCGTGTCAGAGTCTGTATCCGTGTTGGCTTGCATAATCTGTCAAGCGCACGTTTCTTTGTGTATACGATAGGGGATTTAGAAGGAAGGAATAGGAACAGAACCTGACCAAAATGCCATAGAATTCTTTAAAACCTGAGTTTCAGTCTCAGTATGAGCCACCCTAGTAGAAATCTGAGAGAGCATTCCCTTAACTGACGTCAGCCATTCTGGCTCAGATATAGAAGCCTGAGACAAGACATTACATTCCTGGGTACATGAAATGGATTCCTCTGGAGAAGAAACCTCCTCTGCAGCATAAGACAGAGTCCCTGGGCATGGCTATGTGAGAGAACATACACCCTCACACACAGGAAAATGTCAGACACAGTTTTCCTCCCAAGTTCCTCCAGAGAAACACAGAGCTCAGAGCCAGCACACACACAGCGCTTCAATAGGTAGATATAAACCAAATACCTGGCGCTGACTGTGTACCCTTAAAAGACTACACAGTAATTTACAGCCTACCCCCCCCCCCCCCCTTCTACAACCCCCTGGTATCGCACAGGATAGCTGGAGTTGTGTGGAGGGATAGCACTCCCTGTCAGCGTCGCTGTAGGTGTATCTGCAGGGAGAAAATGATGCTGGAAGCCGCTGGGTCCGCTCTGAGGAGAGGCTCCGCCCCTTGAACATGGCGCATCTTCCCACTTTAAATTCTTTATACTGGCCTGAAGTATGGGCTAGCAGCGTTACCTAGGTCCCTGACAGCCTTGAGTGACCAGTGTAGGGTATTCGTGCTGGCTAAGGGCGCCCTTCATAGCGCCGCAATGTGTACCACTGAGCTAACTGCGCTCCTACCCTGTTGCCGCCATTCACACTGGCTCCCCGCTTGTCGGGTCGCCGGTGACTCACTCGCCACCGGAATCTTCTGGTTCTGTTAGGGGGTGGCGGCATGCTGCGGGAGTTAGCGGTCGCCTCGGGCGGCTAACGATCATCACCCTCAGGAGCTCAGTGTCCTGTCAGCGGAGATAGTGGCCATTAACCTCTCAGGGTTGGACACTACTCCCCCCCTAAGTCCCACGAAGCAGGGAGGCTGTTGCCAGTAGCCTCCCTGTGCCTAATTCTAAGAAAAATAATAAAACTAGAAAAACGCTTATGGAGCTCCCCTAACTGTGACCGGCTCCTCCGGCCACATTTTCTAAACTGAGTCTGGTAGGAGGGGCATAGAGGGAGGAGCCAGCCCACACTATTAATCTTAAAGTGCCAGTGGCTCCTAGCGGACCCATCTATACCGCATGGTACTAATGTGGACCCCAGCATCCTCTAGGACGTAAAAGAAAAGAGGTTTAGATTTGCATGAAATACAGAGGTCATGGAGCTAATACAGGGGGGCCCCCCCTGGCTGGAGTTGCTCCGACCAGAAGCAGCTCTCTGAAGGGTCTAATTACTAAGCTTCGAATGGAGATAAGGCCGATGGAGATAAACTACCAACCAACCAGCTCCTGTCATTTTTAAAACCCAGCCTGTGACATGGCAGTTAGGAGTGACTTTATTACCACCCAAGGCTAGTAAATAGACCCCTTTGTCCCTGCGCAGCAGGTCAGTTGCTTTGACACCGCATCCTTGGCCCATAATCTGCCACAGCCAGGGCACAGGAGGAGGGAGGATGCGGGACTAGAGGAGAGCAGTGCTGACAGTGGAGAGTAGGTACTCTGAGTGAAGATGGAGCCAGCCTGGACACAGTGTTGGCACCAGGAGAAAGGTAAGCACACATTCATAGACACGCCAGAGTCCTGCTACCTCGGGCACGCTATAATTCATGCACAAATCTGTGGAGATAAAGGGGGGTGTGCTGGGGAAAAAAACAGGATGATGGGCCAGAGAACCACCTGGGAAATGATGCCTAAAGAGCCTGGGTGATAAGGTTAAGAGATATAGAAGGAGAGGGGGAGGATGAGAGACACAGTGGAGTTGAGGATGAGAGACACAGGACGATGAGGCTGAGACACGGGGGGGGGGGGGGGGGGGGGTGAGACACAGGGGATAAGAGGCACTGGTTCCCAAAAGTACCTGGTCCCTTGTGGGCTCTCAATGCTGCTGCAGGAGTGCAAGTAGGACCTGCACTGCTGCTTCCTCATGAAGGTATGGGAAAGGATGTGCGCACAGAGCAGGCACAGCCAGAAGAGCAGTGCTAACCGGAGGTGAGGGCTCCCCTATTTAAAGTTCTCTGGGCCTCCAAATGGTTAAATCCAGCCCTGGTTGCAAGGATTATTCATCATACCCAAGGAGAATCTGGTTGATTACACTGGACAATGCTTGGAATTGATGACACATAATGGGGGAGATAGATATATTAGGCAAGGTCCTTGCAAGGTTATCAAAATTAAGCATTTAGTGTACACAGAGCACTAGACAAAGCAGCGATGTTGGGCACACTATATTGGTTACAATGTGCAAATAAGCATAGAGATAATGATGAAAAGAACAGTGAACTAACAAAATACCCACAGTCGGGGCATAGCCAGAACTTTGTGGTCCCTACTGCAACATATTGAAGGGGTGCCTGTCCCAATGCTTATGTTTATTTTAAGCCCCATAATAGTGTCCTGGTTACATTTTTCAACCATACCAGTGCCCTAGTTAATGTTATGCCCTATTGTAGTACCCTAGTTTATTTTATGAACCATAGTAGGTCACATTATGTCACTTTGTAGGGCTGCCAGTACACATTATGCCACAGCGTGCCTCCAATTCACTATACAACATACAGTGCCCTCAGTTCATATTATGCCACACTATAGTGCCTCTACCTCATATTTGCCACATTACAGTGCCACAGTTCAAATTATAAAACATTATAATGCCCTCCAGTTCATTTTATACCAGATTACAAAGAGCAGGTCCAGGGGCATACCTACTGTAAATATTTTGCAGGCCTCAAGGCTAAAGTTTGTAAGGGTCCCTATGTAATACCCAATGGTGAAAAATTTATAAACACATGTAACTTTGATGGGGAAGGTGGGCCCCTCTCAGCTCTGTGCCCCATAGCACATTTTTGGTAGTGGGCCTTTGCCAACAGAATACCGGCGTAATCTCCCGAATTTAGCATGACAGTCCTGTTTATTCACTGTGAGAGAGGATCTTAAAAAAAATGGCTAGCAGCTGGTCATGCCCCCACAATGGCGATAATAGGGGTGTGGTCTATGATTGCGGCACTTCCCATAAGGCCATGCCCCTAGCTGCGAGGCCACACCGCCTAATTTTAGGTCCATGCCTTTGGTGCACGTCTGTGTCCTGCCTCCCAATTTTAGAAAGTTGTGAGGTATCTAACAGTATAAATAATTCAGTTGGTTGCTCAATCTGCCCTTGAAAGCACCAACTGCAGACTGAGCAAATGGTATAAAGCAGAATGCTAAATCATGTGTACAAAACAAAGTGGGCAGCAAAAAGGTGAGTCCAACAACATAAAGGTTCAAGTATGGGCAGCTGGCCCGGGCCCCACGATTCTAGGGTCCTTCTTTTTAATGGTCTGTACTGACTTGAACTGGGGGCTGGCCTAGTAAAGCCCTCTCCCATCTAATTTCATTTTTTGTTTCCCACAATCAAACTACACTAGTGGTAACCCAAACATTTGCAAAGCAATGCATGTGAAATGAACACCCATAGTATTAGATACAATTTTTAATCACCACTATATACAAAAATAATAAATGTGCTATAAACAAGATTTTTTTTAAATGACACAAGAATAAAATGAATTGTACATATATAATTTTCACATATTACAATGTATGAAAAAAATCATTGACAATAAAACTATAGTCCACACAGGATTCCTTTTACAGGGATATACTTTTTAATTTTGTCATTAGGGTTCTACTTTGATTTATGGGGCTAGAGATCCCAAGAGCACTGCTTCCCCTATCTGTTTAATCTGGATGTCCCATCCTGCCCAAGCTACTGTATTACAGAAACTTTTTCAAGTTCGCTGAATGAATATCACAGTAAGTACCCTCTGGTTGTACTAATATGTCAGGTTGAGAACAACTGATTAAAACTATTGGTACATATTGTGACAATGAGGAAGACGGCCACCATGAACTTTGAAAAAGCGTGGAGGGAAGATTATTTTCAAGAAGTAAACTTTCCAAATATAGAAATGAATGATCCTTCATTTAGAAAAAAATGGATTATGTGCATGAAAGTAGGCACTGAGCCAGCCTATATAATTATCTAAAGAAAAACTAATTTTTACATTTTAATACGAACAGTGATATGTCTTACCTCTGAAGTTTGGCCAGCAGCTTTTTATTTTGGGCACAGGAACATCAAATCTGACGTAAGTTCCTCTAGTTGTTAAATCTGACTGCAATTCCATGCTGTTTTCAGTGGTGGTACCTCTGTTCTCCTTAAAGATAGTATACCATAATATAAGTAATGAATATAAACTATGAGAAATGTATCTATTATATAAAATTAATATAGTCACATAATTTGAACAAGAAAATACACAAATATAATTTGACTGCTGAAAATATGAAAAATAATAAATATCTGTACTTAAACAATATCAAAAAGAAAAAAAAATAATGGATTGTTTGAAAGCTTCAAAGTTAAATATCCATTGAAAAACAAGGATTGTTCTGTATGTTCTCGCTTCATTTTTTTCACAGAGACATACATACTCTAACCCTAACCCCCCTCCCTGCAGACTAAACTTAACCTCCAGTTCCCGCAGCATAACCCTAACCCCCCCCCCCCCCCACACACACACACACACAGCCTAATCCTACCCCCCCCCCTACCCCTTACCTCTCTGGCAGCATAGCAATGACATGATCGGGATCCCGGCTGTCGGGATGCCAACGCGGCATTGTAATACTATTCGGGATGCCAGTGCCAACATTCTGGTCAGTATCGGAAATCCGGCGTTGGTATTTTGACAACTGGGATCTCGACCGTCGGGATCCTGACTGGATGCCCTCTATGAACCAGATTCATGCTTGTAAGGAATTGCACAGCTGCAATTCTAATGCAGCAGGAGGCATCTGTAGGAGATAGATGCCTCCTGTTTGCATTAACAAATATCTGAGTGCTGCATCTGAGGACGCAGCCCCGGATCACCATCGTGACAATCGGCGATGATTCCTGATGGTTTTAGGAACTGGCAAGCCGGCGTAAGAGATCCAGATACTCCGGGTTCAGGAAATTGCGTACAATGATGCAAACACTGGACCCATCACACCTTCAAAATGGGGCTGACACCCCTTATTTTGATAGCAGTGTTGAGTGCTGACCCCAAATGTCAATCATGTTGTGGCTGATGGTGCTGCAAGTGACATCGCAAGACCCATTCTGCACATGCTCAATGTGTCTTGCGCCTATGCAGATCCCCAAAAATGGTACTTGTACACAAGCCATTGTGTTTGCATACAAATATGAATTAGGACATATATTCCTGTCATTAGCAGTCTCCATTGCTTACTAATGGTACAAGTCATTTTTTTTATTCATTATTTTTATTGAAACACTATAATGAAATATCGTTACCTTACATTATCATTTTAAATAATAAATCCTTTTCCATATCCAATGTTGAAAATATAATGTTACAGATAATGTATTAACTTTAAAAATACAATCACATACAGTATAATAGATGCTTACGATAATTAGTCATAATTGTCAATGAGAATTGTCAGATGAAAATACCATTTTCCTTAAACATGTTGATATACAAATAAAAGACATAGGTCAACAAATAAATTCAACCTTTAAAGGATCCCTTATGAGGGATTGTATTTACTCTTTAGTTATTATAACCAGGAGCAGATAAGTGAGAGCCAAAATGCGGAACCGGAGACCCAGCAAAGGAACCATAACGGAGAATTACTACAAGAATGTCTGGAATCAAAATTGTTTGAAGGGTCACCTGCTGTACAATACCACAGATGCTCTGTTTCAAAGATTCACCAATCTGATGCCAGAAATCAGACTTAAGGTAGTGCTATAACTGTCCCATGTCTCAAAAAACGTAGAAACACGCGTTTCTTTCTCCAGCGTGGTTTCCATCCAATCCATGTGAAAAACATAAAAATTGTCTTGAAATTATTTAAATGTAGGGAGTGATAAATCATCTCATGTATGCAAGATATCCTTATGGGGCACATCACTTATAATTAAGAAAGATTTCTTGCAGCCTTTTGTCACTTGCGCTCCTTCCAGAAGGATTCCAAATTTCACCCACACATCTTTAAATGGAACATAATTCACCAAGTGCTCAAGGGCTTATTTTCATACCATCAAACAGAATCCCTAAGAAGAGGGCAATTCCAAAAATAATGGTACAGGTCCACCACTGGCGACTGACAGTAAAGACAGGAAGCCAAAGCATTCCAGCTACAAATTGGCGATGAGGGGGAAAATACACTTTATGGAAAATATTCAAAAATATCTGATATTGAATAGCTGTGAGCAATTTCCTGGAAAGTTGAAGTGCTTTCAACAAAGTATAACACAATAAAGATGGAGTTACCTGTGTCCACCTACTCAAACCAGAACGCACCTGTTCCTGGTCCATCTGCATCCTCAGAAAGGAATAGTGTACAGAAATTGTTTGCCTAGGAGCCGGCAGAAAAAGGAGCATCCCATCCAATGTATTACCCAATCCCTATCTGAAAACCATTGAGTGATTGAGACAGCATAATTCTTAGCCTGCATATAGGCAAATAGATAAATGCGGAAGGTGGGGAATTTGTCTGACACTTGAGTTTACTAGAGGGGACATTTAGACGGTATATCCAATAGTGCATCAATATTAATCCCTTCTGGTATAGCTTAGTGAATGGAAATGACGCCATCCACCTATGAAATTCTGGATTCCTTAATAATGGCAAAAATATCGATTTTATGGGAATTCAAATTCTGCTTATGATGCAGAATTGGGGTTATTCAAATGTGGTTGGAGGTGCTTCTTTTGCTGCAAAGTACTAATTATCAGTACTTTGCGCATTCACAGGATCCGTTATGCGCTTGTGGAAACTGGTCCAGCGATGAAGGTAGTAGGACAGCAGCAGACTGTCAGGGATTGACAATTCTGCCATCTGGTGGTGGGGAGGGGGTAGCAACAGCCCCCATTTGTGAAAGTGGAGGGTAGAGGCCAGGGATCACTGAGATCTCCTGGCCTCTGCAACTGGTGGCTTGCGCAGCACCATGGGTACCGCAAGCAACCCGATGGTGGATGAGAGATTCGATTCTGCATCCTAGGACAAAGTTGGATCACTACTGCAGCAGGAGGCATCTGCTTGTAATAGGCGCCTCCTGCTGCATTACCGTACAGTGGTATCACTGCTGCTTTTAAGGAAGCAGCACTGATATCACTTCTAACCACATCTGAATCAGGCCCAATATGCCATCATTTCTGCATACATATCTTCTCAGGGATCTCACTATCATATAAGTGTAGAAATCCTAATGGACTACAACCTCCAAGAATTGACGCTCAACTGATGTGTTGGCATATAAGTCTTACCCATGCAACCAATCTCGTAAATATTGCAGTATGGCTTTATGATTATAATGCAATATAAGTGGCAAGTTGATACCTCCATTATTTTTTGTAAGTATAACTTTCCAGGAAACAATTTTGATCAAGCTTGCTTTACCCATATAAGATAGAAAGAGATGGCTCCAAACTTCAAATTCACTGGAAATTGTGATATAGTTTTAGAAATTTTAAGTTTGTACAACTCTGATTGTCTTTTGGGATGCTGAATTCCCAGGTAGTGAATATAAGATTTAGCCCATGTTACAGGGAAATGATGGCCTCATTGTAAAACCTGCATCCGTGGATGTAGAAAGAGGCCCCTAGATTGGATAAATTCACTGTTCACTCTGAAATCACTCTAAACTCTTTTGTTCAAAATCTGCCCCATCAGCATTGACAGAGCCTTGTTAAAGTATTCACCCCCTTTGCATTTTTCATGTTTTGTTGCCTCACAACCTGGAATTTAAATGGATTGTTTGAAGATTTGCATAATTTCATTCACAGAACATGGCTACAACTTTGAAGATGTTTTTTATTATTGTGAAGCAAACAACCAATAGGACAAAATAACAGAAAACTTCAGTGTACATAACTATTCACCCCCCTAAAGTCAGTACTTTGTAGAGCCACCTGTTGCGGCAATACAGCTGTAAGTCGCTTTGGATAAGTCTCTATGAGCTTGCAACATCTTGCCATTAGGATTTTTGCCCTTTCCTCAAGGCAAAACTGCTCCAGCTCCTTCTTGTTGGATGGTTTCCGCTTGTGAACAGCAATCTTCAAGTCTGACCACAGATTCTCAATTGGATTGAGATCTGGGCTTTGATTAGACCATTCCAACACATTTAAAATGCTTTAGCATTATGATTCGGGTCATTGTCCTGCTGGAAAGTGTACCTCCATCCCAGTCTCAAATCACAGGCAGACTGAAACAGGTTTTGCTCAAGAATATCCCTGTATTTAGCACCATCGATCTTTCCCTTGATTCAAAACAGTTTCTCAGTCCCTGCTGCTGTAAAACATCCCCACAGCATTATGGTGTTCTTGGGGTGATTGGATGTGTTGGGTTTGTGCCAGGCATAGCATTTTCCTTGGTGGCCAAAAAGTTAAATTTTAGTCTCAACTGACCAGATCACCTTCCTCCATACATTTGGGGAGTCGTCCACATGCCTTTTTTTCAAACTCAAAACATGCCGTCTTATTTTTAACACTAAGTAATGTCTTTTTTTGGACACTCTTCCATAAAGCCCAGCTCTATGGAGTGTATGGCTTATTGTGGTCATATGTGCAGATACACCAGTCTCTGCTGTGGAACTCTGCAGCTCCTTCAGGGTTACCTTTGGTCTCTGTGCTGCCTCTCTGATTAATGCCCTCCTTGCAGTGGCAAAAGCAGGATTTTCATGGGGGGGTTCTGTAAATGTATGTATGCACATCTGTATGTGGTTGATTGATAGATAGATATATCCCAGAAAAAAAACAGGGGCCCTTATATTTTATAAAAAATAAGTAAAAATAAATATATTGTGACAAGGATCACACACACGGGGACTTAGATGACTTTCGGTGTTTATTTTGCACAGCAGATCACCACATAGCAAGTTGATTCCATACAGTCGGTATTACAGGCAGTTCCATACAGGTACTCACAGCATAGCAGACTCTTGATAGGCTCCAGTGGTCCCTAGCCTAACTTAAACAACCCGGCCTATCACTCGGGTAGCTATTCCACCGTCAAGAGCAAGGCGACTCTGTCCTGGAAACCCTTATATGAGAAAATCCCAGGTGCTGCTGATCACACACCTGGGAGTCTGCTACTGCTTATAAAACCTGGTCTGGATCCTCCACATTACTTTCACATGGAAAACTGCTGTCTCTGCCACACTCCTCCCCCCTTAGCTTCAACCACCCTGGTGAAGCTACACTATTTTCAGGCGAGCTTTCTGCCTCGCCCACCCCTTCCTGTGTCATCCACCCAGGAACACAGCCTTCCACTACTTTCCAGAGGTCACCCACCTCGCCGCCTTCCTCCTCCCCTAGCTTTACCATAGGGTTGCTTGGAGGAACAGGATCTACAAACCTCCTGGAGAGGGCATTGGCATTGAGGTGTTGTTTTCCCGGACGATGCCTCACCTCAAACTTAAATGGCTGCAAAGCCAAAAACCAACGGGTCACACGACCATTCATCTCTTTGTTTGTATGTATGCATTCACTGTAAGGGTGCATGGTCTGTGACCAACAAAAACTCTTGTCCCAATAAATAATATCTTAATAACTCAACTGCCCATTTAATGGCCAAGCACTCCTGCTCCACAGTTGAGTACCTGCCCTCCCTGGGCAATAATTTATGGCGAAGCTAGAGGATGGGCTTCTCCTCTCCATGTACTTCTTGGGATAGGACTGCTCCTAATCCTGTCCCAGAGGCATCCGTTTGTAACACAAATTGCTTTTTAAAGTCAGGAGCTTGTAAGACAGGCTCAGTACACAAAGCTCATCTTAAATCTTGGCAAGCAGTTTCCACTGGTCCAGACCACGTTATCTTGTCCGGGAATTGTTTTTTAAGACATTTGGTTAGTGAAGCCGCTCTAGCGGCGAAATCTCAAATGAACCTGCGATAATATCAGACCAAACCGAGAAATGTTTTAAGTTGCCCACAATGTACTCCAAATACTTGGCCTCAATCATACCAATGACACATTTCTTGGGGCTGGCGGTAAATCCGTGTGCCCATAGAGACTGTAAAACGGCTTCTACCTTTGGTAGGTGTGACTCCCAATCAGAGCTGAAAATAACGATGTCATCTAAATATGCAACCGCATATTACCTGTGGGGCCGCAGCAACTTATTCATAGCTCTCTGGAAGGTTGCTGGGGCACCATGTAAACCAAATGGGAGCATTTTCTATTGGAATAAGCCTTCCAGGGTAGAGAAGGCTGTGTTTACCTTAGCTTCTGTTAACGGAATCTGCCAATAACCTTTTGTCAAATCAAGTGTAGTGAGATACTGACTATTGGCTAAATTTTCTACTAACTCATCCACCCGGGGCATAGGGTAGGAATCAAACCAGGACATTTGATTTAATTTACGGAAGTCATTGCAGAACCACAAAAAGGCACCTGAAGGCTTCGGAAGTAGGACAATTGGATTATCCCACTCACTGGTGGATTCCTCGATAACCCCTAGGCATAACATCTCTTCCACCTCCTGCTTTACCGCTGCCCGCTTCGTTTCGGGTATGTGATATGGCCTCTGTTTAATGACCACCCCACGTGGAGTCACATCATGTTGGATGATCTGTGTCTTTCCAAGGAATGGCAGAAAACACATCTTGGTAGCACTTCACCAAGTTCACCACTTCCCGTTTCTGTTCAGGAGTAAGCATGACTTCAATGGGCAACTGGCATTCTGAAATCTTTTTAGCTACCAAAGTGGGCCAATTGGCAGTTTACTTCTAGGGTTTTAACAGGTTTACATGGTAGACTTGTACCTCCCTCCTTCTACCCTCCTGTCGGACCCTGTAATTGACCGGTCCCACTACCTCGATGATCTCATAGGGGCCCCGCCATTGTACATACATCTTGCTTTCTGTGGTGGGCACCAGCACTAACACTATCTCCCGAATTAAAGGACTGGTTAACTGAGGTGATGTCATACCTCTGTGTCTGACGCTGTTGGGCCCTTTCCATGTGTTCATTCAGTAGTGGCGCAATCTGCCTTAAGAGGCCTTATAACTGGGCCACAAACTGAACGACGTTAGGGTCCTTGCAGGGTTGTTCTTCCCACCCTTCTTTTAAGAGATCTAGAATTCCTCTGGGCTGTCTTCCATAGAGGAGCTCGAAGGGACTAAACCTTGGAAGTCTCTGGCTTTTGAGTTGTTTCGGTGGTTGACGGCTTGTGGGTAGCATGCCAGGTAACCAGCTCCTGCAGCAATGGAAAGTCCCGGCCCAGGATCAGTGGATACGGGGGTCTGGAGCTCACTGCCGCCACCACCTTTAACGACCAACCAGGGGTAAGTAGACGCGTGGGCGCTCCTCCACATCGTCATGGACGCACAACACCCTGACAGGAGGCTGGACCTTGTCAGCTCCCAGGGTTACCACGTTGGCTGTGACAATGGTGAGCTCACTGCCGGTATCCACCAGGGCCGAAATCTCCTAGTTTCCCACCTGTATCCACACCCGGAACAGGGAGGACTCTGCTTGGGATACCCCTGCCACCGCCATGCTGGCAAACGGCCAAGCCGTTTTCCCCTAACTGCAATCCATCGGCTCGCCCTGTTTCGGGCAATCTTGCCGTACATGACCAGGCTTGCCGCACTCAAAGCACACCAAGGGAGGTGGAGCCTTTGGTTTAACTACTGGGACCTGAGTCCTAGGTTTAGGTGTTGGCCCGTATCCTGACCTGGCTTTATTCAGCTTTCCCAGCATCAGGTGCCGCTCAATCACCACCGCCAACTCCTCAAATGTCTGGGGGTTAGCCTGAAGAGCCCACTGCTGCACCAAGCGGTCTAACACTCGCATAGCCTGGTCCAGCGCGACTACTTCCACAATCTGTACTGCAGAGTTTTTATCCGGCTGCAACCAGGCCCTTGTCAATCGGGCTAGTCTGGCCAGCTGAATCCTGGTAGGCTCAGAGCCCTCCAGCCGCCAGCCATGGAATTCTTGGGCTTTGCTGGGCCCCGTCACTCCAATCCTATCCAGTATAGCCTTTTTCAGGCCAGGACAGGAGCGTGCCTCAGCCACAGTCATGTCCACATATGCCCGCTGTGCCTCCCCTGTTAAACAGGGAGCCAGCCTGTCAGACCGTTCCTCCGCAGGTCATCCCAAGCACATGGCCGTGCACTCGAATGTGCAAAGGTATGCCTCTATATTATCTGCTGGGGTGAGCTTTGGTAGCCTTTCCCGCTCCGGCTCAGATTTTTTTAAAGCGCTTTTAACTCATCGCACAATAATTATGAACCTGCCATACTCATATTAATATTGAGACAGGATATATATTCTCACCACATAAATATATGAAAAAATATTTTCCAAAAAATATTTTTACCAAGGCAATTATAATCCTATTATTATAAGGATGCACTGTATGTTTGTCTTCTGTCTTTTGCCATACATCATTTTATCTAATAAATATTAAAAGTTATATTTTATTATAAATGAAAACATTTTTTTTCAACAAATGAGTGCCCCAACAGTCTTTCTTTTTTGATTCTATAAGAAGAGTTAAGTACCAAGCTTCTGCTAAGCCAAAACGGAGCCATTATGGGACTGGCATGGGAATCAGAGAACATCATACTGTACATGTAGGAAAGTCTACTCTATAAGGCAGATTTCTGCTGAATATGTGCATTTCAGCATCCACAGAGGTTATTGGAAACTCCTTGAGAGAACATGTTTAATGGGTAGCAATATGACATGCCCTAAAGATGTGAAGTAGAGCAGGTACAATCCATGAAAACAAACTCCTCCTGCCTAGGAAACTGCTGTTGCATAGCAGATCAGACTACAGAAGAAACCCAGAAAGAATCCTTGTTTATTCTGTTTGTTCCCCTTCTTGTTTGTTTTATAACCATCCAGAGATACCAAAGCTAAAGGCAAACCATAGGATGGGAATAAAGAAGGATGCCCTCAATAAGTCATTATTTCTAAGTTAAAGTGACCCAATTGCCCTGTCCTATACAAGTAAAAGCAACAATCTTCAAATACAGTCAGAGGGCAATGATAAATTAACACTGGCCTACCAGCACTCAGGACGCGGCTTCATGCCAAGGGATCAGGCAGACTGCACACTCCTTGAGGCAGTGGCTTATGACTGGGACTTGATCTCATGCATGCTGCGCCTTGGGAGAAGGACACCAATGCTCTGCTCCGAGTCAACCCTGATCAATTAACTGTACTACAAAATATATAGATCAGTGCAGTTAGACCTCACGTGGGATTTAACTAGGGCTGGGATGATGTGGTAGATATGGCAGAAAGGTGTGGCTGGAGAGATACCTTCCCCCATTGAAATATGAACAATTCCTAAGGGAGATTCTTTGCTACCATATTGTAAATGGAACCACTACTGGTGTAAGTGATACATGGCCAATATAAAATGATGTGCTCCCCTGGCAGTGTAATGTGATGGACACCTTTACTGGCATTATATGTTGGTCATCTCAGCAGCTAATATATAGTGTGTTTAGTTTTTTCTATGGGGGTTCAGTGTATTTTTTTCTTGTTGGGGGCCAATGTGGTGTTTTTTTCCCTGTTGGGGGCCAATAAGTACCTGTCAGTGGCCGAAGTATTTTTTTTACTATCGGGGGCCATTGTGATAAAAAAAATTCTTATTGAGGCCAATGTGTTTTTCTTGCTTTCTGTATTATAAGGCAGTCTTGCCCACTCCCTACCTACCCCCAAAAATAACTCCTATCGTGTACTTCAAAAAAATTATCTTGCCTAGAGCCCCATGAGGTCTAAATCTGCCTGTGTATACATTAAACACTGACACCACATCATAATTAACCTGCATAAGTCAATCATTTGAGTTGTATAAGGGGCTGTAACCACTGATCCCACTCACAAGGATCTAATAAGTGCAGACCTATTATAAATAAACGGATTGTCACAAAACTATAATTTTGATTAGCATCAAATAAAGAAGAGATTACCTAAAACTGTATAATATAATCACTATCTGTGACAGCAGTTGCTTGTTTTATTTAAAAGTGGTATAATAGTACTCACGGTACAACTACTACAGTAGTAACATTTGATTTAACAAACATGTATCCATATTATATACATAAAGCTAATAAATAGTAATCAACTAAAAGACTTTAATCACCTGACTGTGATGAAGCTTTTGGGGTAAAAAAAAAAACTAATCGTCGACGATATCAGTGCAAAAGTGTGTTTATATTTATGAGAGGACAGAAATACAGAACTATACTGCATCCAATAATTTCCTTTGCATAGACATATCTAGAGTATATTGAAGCTAACTCACACATTTCTCTTGATGAATCACTTTGATACATCAGAAAGAAACAGCTACAGTAATACAATTCTGTTGTAACAATGGGCCTAATTCAGAGCTGATCGCTGCAACGGCCTTATGTGGTGTGCACACACACAGCTACCGCACTGGGTGTGCGCACACAGTGAGACACAGGCAGAGGCAATCGCCGGGCGGGAGGGGGCATGCCAGCGGAGTTTGAACGCCTGTTGGGGGACACGGTCCGTACAATGAAGGCGTGTCCGAACCGCTGCTGGGGCGGGCTGCAGTGGCTGCATGACATCACACGCAGCCGCTGCGACCCAAAACATGGCGGGGAGCCGCCTGCCTCCACAGCTAGGCTACGTAGGCAGGGAACTACTCGCCGGGTGTGAAAGCATCACCGCCGTGCGATGCTTTCGCACATGTGCAGAGGGGGGGGGGGGGGATCAGCAGGGCCTGGCATGCAGGGCAGACTAACCCCGTGTTGGGTGGTATCCGTTCACATGGTCGACCATGTTATGGTCGACAGTCATTAGGTCGACCACTATTGGTCGACATTGACATGGTCGACTTGGACACTTGAAAATGGTCGACACATGAAAAGGTCGACATGAGTTTTTTTACTTTTTTTTCTTTTGGGGAACTTTTCCATACTTTACGATCCACGTGGACTACGATTGGAACGGTAAACTGTGCCGAGCGAAGCGGTAGCGGAACGAAGGCACCATGCCCGAAGCATGGCAAGTGAAGCAAGCCATGCGAGGGGACGCGGTGCACTAATTGGGGTTCCCAGTCACTTTACGCAAAAAACGACACCAAAAAAAGTTAAAAAACTCATGTCGACCTTTTCATGTGTCGACCTTTCATGTGTCGACCATTTTCATGTGTCGACCATGTGTCCATGTCGACCATGTCAATGTCGACCAATAGTGGTCGACCTAATGACTGTCGACCATAACATGGTCGACCATTCATACCGGAACCGTGTTGGATTCCCCCCCATGTCACAGTTTTTGATTGTAGGTGTGTTTTACGCACATCTACGATCCAGTTTGAATCAGGCCCAATATTTGGTTACTCTTGATATTGGGGGTAATTCAGAGTTGATCGCAGCAGCAAATTTGTTAGCAGTTGGGCAAAACCATGTGCACTGCAGGGGGGACAGATATAACATGTGCAGAGAGAGTTAGATTTGGGTGGGTTATTTTGTTTCTGTGCAGAGTAAATACTGTCTGCTTTATCTTTACACTGCAATTTAGATTTCACAAAATCTGAATTTGAACACACCCCACCCAAATCTAACTCTCTCTGCACATGTTATATCTGCTCTCCCCCCCGCAGTGCACATGGTTTTGCCCAACTGCTAACAAGTTTGCTGCTGCGATCAACTCTGAATTAGGCCCCTTGTACAACTGTAATTACTACAAAATTCAAACACTCCATCAGCATCCTTTTTCCTTAATGTATAGTAGGAAAAACTCCATAATCAAAATTAAATACTGGCATGAAGTTTAGACGATATAATTTGCATATTGAAACAGCAATTTGTATACTATATTGAATTGAAGTTAATAAATAAATAAATAAATACACAAAGAGCCATGATTTTTAAATCTTTATTTCTTTCTTCACTTTTTTTTTTTGTTTTACAGTATTTCACTATAAGCACATATACTATTTCTTAAATGTTTTACCTTTTTTTTTTTTTTTTTTTTTTAAATAATACAAATAAAAGTTAGCTTTTAATACCTCAACAGACAGTATGTGAGTGAACCAAGCTGGACATCTTCCTTTCAACTCTTTTGGAAATGATGTGCTCTATATACATTTCCATGGTTGCACCCCCTTATATCATTTTGTAATAACAGATACATAAATACAAGTAACTATTAAATATATATTTAAAGAGGTTTATACACACATATAATTACAATATTCCAGTGCAGAGTTTTTACCTCATTTTTGGGGACCTGTGCCTGTACCTGCCCGCCGCCTTTGCTAATCAAGTGTTATGATGTGTACACACGGTGAGATTTTTCTTACGATTTCGACTGTATAGTCAAAATCGTAAGAAAAGTTAATGCAGATCGCAAGGTGAAAGTCACCTTGCGATCCCGATTCGATGCCGATGCGCGGTTGGCATCGCAAGAATAGATAGACTGTGCAGGCAAGTCAATTTTGACTATCTCTATAGAAGATGTCAAATCCGGACACGAATAGGCTGAAGTGATCGCAAGCGCTGAGTAGGTTCAGAGCTACTCAGAAACTGCACAAACTGTTTTTGCAGAGCTCTGCTGCACATGCGTTCGTACTTCTGATAAGCTAAAATACACTCCCCAGTGGGCGGCGGCATAGCGTTTGCACAGCTGCTAAAACTAGCTAGCGAGCGATCAACTCGGAATGACCCCCTTAGTCAGTATCGCAAGCACACTCAATATGTGTGCAATACTGACTATGTCCCGATCTAGCCACCGTCGCATAGTGAGAATCGGGCATAGCCCGAATCTCACCATGTGTATGGGCCATTATACTTACCTTTTCACAGATTTTGGATCTTATTGACTAGCATCCCATCCCTCAGTAAGAATTTGGATAATTTAACCCCATAAGAATCACATATTTAGAACCAATATTTTCACCATTGATTTGGCATCTTGAACCTTTATTTGTTAACAGGCAATCAAGATTTTTATAGGTAGATAATATCTGTTCACCACACTTTTTCTTTGAAAAAGTTTTTTTTTTTTAAACTTTTTATGTATTTACATTGTTTTATCAAACAGGGATTTATTAAAGGTTACATTTTATATACTATTTATCTTCACATACTTATGCAATTACATATCTATACCTCTTAACTGTTGACTTTTTGCCGGCAAAACTGGTCAGAAATTGTCAGGGTCTTTGTCAATGTAATATAGTTTAAAAAGCATTTTTAAAACTATAATTAACTTCTTTTTTAAATATGCTTAGGCGGTGTCTTGCACCACCCCGTGTCAATTAGCCCCCATTATAAAATGACTTTCCACCCCAAATTCTTTGCATCCCCCCATCTCCTCCTGTGAGCCCCCCGCCCCGCAACACATAACTAGAGGTATTCCCCCCCCCCCCCCCCATAGAGCACAGCGGAACATATCTGGGTCTTCCATGCTTGAGGCAGACATTGCTGGCTTGCCCAGTAGCTGCTACTCTCTGCAGCCGTTGGGTACATTCATGGGGAGCAGTGCTGACATCCCAGCAGCTGCTGCCCTCTGCAGCCACTGGTAACATACAGAGGGAGCAGCATCGGCCAGGGGTGGATTTAGATCTCACAGGGCCCTAAGCAAGACATCGATTTGGGGCCCCCCTTCTTCAAACAATCCTCAGTGTGCCCCCCACCACCAATTGTAGCAGACAGCTCCCCACTCATTGTAACACCGACTATAGTATTATTATCATTACATTTTATTTATAGGGCGCCACAAGTGTTACGCAGCGCAGTACAAAGGACAGTACAGGGAGACAAAACTTAGCATAACAATAATTAAATAACAAAAATGGAGTACAGGTAACAAAGAGCACCACAGTTCTCAAAACATAATACAGCTGAGATGTAAGTAGCAAGGGAGTAATCATTGTACTACTTGGGGCTGGCGGCCATAGATAGAGAGGAGCCTTTACCAGTAGGAGAAAAAGTAGGTAAAGATGGTCGCTGACTGAAATGTGTCGAGAAGAGGGCTTAGACAACAATAGGAAAGAGGGTCCTGCTCTGAAGAGCTAACAATCTAGTGGGGACGGGTGATAGACAGATGACATGAGGTGCAAGAAAGCAGGAGGAAGCCTGATGGCAGTATGCAAGCAAAGCAGAGATGTTCAAGGCGTGGAGCAGGGGGATGGAGGAGCAGCCTAAGGACTAGGTTATGCATTGGAGGGGTACATTTTGATAAATAGGTGGGTTTTCAGTGCCCGTTTGAAGCTTTGCAAGGTCGGGGAGAGTCTAATGGAGCGGGGGAGCGCGTTCCACTGAAGGGGTGCAGCATGGCGGATGGTAGTTGCACTAGTATACTTAAAATCACACTGTAGGCACTGCGCACATACATGTGCAATCAACTGGCACCTGCCAGCAATCTAGTCACTGACAGCCTGCTGGGAGTATTCAGCTAGCCCAGCACTTGGACATTTTCGTCAGAAATCAGAAATGCCCTCCCGATTCCTGGGACCCGCCGGGCCCTTGCGGCTGCTTTGGTTGCCTAGTGGTAAATCCGCCACTGCATGGTGGTAAGTTCGCTAACTTGTCAGGCCTCGTATAATGGAGTCACACTGAAGGCACTGATAGTCAATACAGTCACTGAAAAGTGGTGCAATAATGGATATTAAAAGTGATGGGGGATGTGCTACAATCAGTGTGTGTGGGGGGGGGGGGAGCGGGGGGCACTGATATATAATGCAGGCACCCATACCTTACAATTACAGGTTAGTGTTGATGGCATTATACAGAACATGAGTGCCTCTCTCCCCCCCTTACTGATTGCAGCAGCCTAGAGGTCCCCCATCCCTTATAATACCAATTATTACACCCCTCAGTGTAACTGTATTGATTATATATCCGTGTCCCACTGATTGCAGCAGGCACCTCATATACAAGGTAGTACTTAAAATAGAGTATAATAGCATACTGATGTATCACCAGTCAATGTGTTGCCCCCTTTGCCCCCCCAGCCACGATTATAGCAGGCAGATGTTAGAAACTGTACTTAAAATAACGTTGTCCACCCTCCATCCCCCACTCTCTGTCTCATTGGATTTTGAAGTAGGTGGATGTTATATAAAATTAAAAAAATACTGTAAAAGTGGACACTAGAAGACCTAATTTTTTTTTTTTTCTGTGCACATCCTAGCTTCTCTCTCTAAGCATCTGACATCATACACACGTGTGTCATGACTGGTCACACGCGCAGTACTTCAGGACTGGAGACACAGGCATGTGCTGGAGCAGGCACCCAAAAGCTGACTAATCAGTGACAGCCTGCCTGGAGTATTCAGCAAGCCCAGCTCTTGGACAATTTGAGTGAAGCTTGTTGTTAGCCGTAAATACCCTTTATACAGCCTTGTTGGTGGGCCCTCTAGGACCAACAGGGCCCTAAGCAGTCGCTTTGGTTGCATGTGGAATATCCTCCACTGGCGTTGTTATCCCAGTGTCTGCTGCTCTCTTCAGCCACCAGGTATATACAGGGGGAGCAGCACTGACATCCCGGTGCCTGCTGCTCTCTGCAGCCACCAGGTAACATCAATAAAGATAGGCTTTCCTGGCAACTGCTGCTCTCAGTAGCCGCTGGGTGGGAGGGTGTGATGCCGGGTTTCCCAATCACTGTTGCCACAGTGATCAGAATGCACTAGAGGAGGACCCATAGCTGCTCAGAGGCCAAGAGGTCCCTCTTACATTGGCGGCTGTGGGAAGAATGTATTCCCACAGCAGCCCATTGGGCGTTTCTGACTGGTCGCATCAGATGCAACCATGTCAGGGAAAACCCAGCCTGGTGTGGTCGCATCTGATGCGACCATGCCAGTTAAGTGGTTAAAGAGTTCTCTCCAAAAACAGTGAGGAGTGGCTGACTGGTGCCTGGGGGCTACAGGGAATGATGACTGTGTGGCCAGGAACATGGACCTAAGCCTCAGTTAGCTGTGGTGGGTCTTTTTCGGCAGCTTACAATGGTGCAGGCAGTCTGCAGCTGCTTGCAGTCTGCCTGTTGTAGCCTTGACAGAAGATCAAAGTAAAATAATATAAAAGGCTGGGGATAGCCCTAAGCAGTCGCTTTGGTTGCATGTTGTATATCCTGGGGATAGCACCTGGCTCCCTTGGGCACTAATCTAAAACTAAGATCCAGTGAGGTATAGACGGGGAGGAACCAACTACAATTCTAAAGAAATCTGAAGAGCCAGGCTCCACTTATCTACCCATCTATACCCCAGTGTATACTCCAGTGTCCCATAATAGATGAATAAGAAACTTTTTTTTATTATCGCTCCACATCTGTTCCAGCATGTTAGCTAGTCTGGTCACCTTTATTGTTGAATGTACTGTTGCGGTTTATCCTGTGTGTTATTCTGATCTGGGCCGTGATTTGCAGCACTTGGGTTTCCAAGCATAGGAGCTGTTGACTTTGATGTTGCAACCAGGTGTCCCAAAAGATTTGTTCCGCATTTTGTGGTGGTGTTGGTGACTGGCTGAGGTGACGCAATGGTGGTGTTGTGGGTGGCTCACTTACTTCCTCAAATTTAATGTGAATGTTACCTCTTGTGCTTCAGGAGGTTTCATTTGTGTTTCTCCACTGCAACTAAGGATGAGAAGTGTGCAAGTATTTTTTTAAACAAATTTTTTTTCTACTAAAGTGCATTTTTTGCACACGCATTTTAATTAGGTTATTTTTTATGAAAAAAAAAATTATACATACAGTATAACGTTTGCTGTTTGTTTGTTGGGGAGTTCATCACTACTTCTATAAAGTATTAATGTAATTGTTTGTATATTGACATTGTATTTGTAGTGCTTAACAAAATTAGGACCAGTAGGCTCCGTAGTATAATGCAAAAGAATATGTTTTGCACAAGATTGCAAATTTGCATGTTTAAAAATTCAACTAAACAAAGTGTGCACATTTATTGTATAGCAACGTTTGAGTAAAATCATTCACTATGGTGCCTCCTTTTATCTAAAAGTGTGTGTGGTGCAATGTTAAAGTGTATATTGTTTAGAAAAACAGACTCACCAAGAAGCTGCGGGGACTGGGGCATCATCTCCTCTATCAGTGCCAGGATGGTGTTTGGTGGCTTTGAGGACCCCGCTGACAGCCAAGGCTGATTTAACAATGGGGTGGATGGAACTGCAGCTCCAGGCCCTCAATCAAAATGTGCCCACAGCATCTGCAGTGCTGCTGCTGTAGACAGGAAAAAATGTTTTCCTCCTACAGTAGCCTGACAGTGGACCGTCCGAGGTCTCCCACCACCCGCTGACAGCGGTCGGGGACTCCTGTGTCACTGGTAGATCACAATGGGCCCTTCATAAATTTCAGCGCCATGCCCATGAGGTCCTTAATTTGGGACTGCTGACAGCCTCAGTGTTCTTAGTGGAGGTGCAGTAGAAGAACCTTTGCTTTTCCATTCCATTAAAAACGTAATTACCAGCATACTTATCATCATCAGAATGTCGCTGTGTGGGTGCTGGTTTATGAGCAGACTTTTTCTGTCCTGAAAACAAATGTGTTTGTTATAAAAAGCATATTGAACTATAAAAATACAAGAATGTTTTTATACAGTACATCTGGAAAGTATTCACAGCGCTTCACTTTTTCCACATTTTGATACATTACAGCCTTATTCCAAACTGGAATAAATTAATTTTTCCCTCAAAATTCTACACACAATACCCCATAATGACAACGTGATAAAAGCGTTTTTGAGATTTTTGCACATTTATTAAAAATAAAAAAACTAAGAAATCAAAAGAAAGAATATTTAGCACTTGTGTAACACTCTTCTTTTTCCACTAATACTACTCTTTTGAGTATTTTACTAACACCCTTATTTTTGTATCACTTTCTAACACATAGCTCCTGCTTCTTTCTTATTAACACATATTAACACTTTAGTATTTCAATGGTGTGCTGCCCTGGGGTGGTTGGGCCTGAGCCGACTGTGTGGGGTCCACGACCTGGACTTATACTTAGTATTACGGACCTCCAGCAATAGAACCGCTGTGAAGTGGCCTGGAGGCTTATCATATTTTTTGCAAAATATGTGTAACTAAGAGCTCTAAATGTTCTATTATTATATAGTGTACAGTTCGTGTTACTAACAGCCCTCAGAGTACGTGGAAAAATCCTTTTGTTTTTCTTGTCTAGAGTAACCCCCTCCCGCAGCACCTGAAGAATGTTACCAGTTTAATTAAAGCAGTTTGCCATTATATATTGCAGTTCAAAGAGGCATAGATGGAGCCAGCATTAGGAGGGCATGCTGGGTCCTGTATTGCCATGGAGGATATAGGGGTGACTCCAGGTAAGCTAGTTCTCAATCTGGATATATTTTGTATGTGCCATTATCATGTGGCCGTACATTAAGCAATTATATGACCCATAGGGGATATAATTATTATTATGCTGTGTGTGGGTTTGGGAGTCGTACCCCCCAGGTCTGGTGTGACCGGGCTACCCTGGGGTAGCACGCCTAATATTTATTTAGCACTTGTGTAACACTCTTATTTTTCCACTAATACTACTCTCTTGAGTGTTTTACTAACACCCTTATTTTTGTATCACTTTCTAACACATAGCTCCTGCCTCTTTATTAACACATATTAACACTTTAGTATTTCAATGGTGTGCTGCCCTGGGGTGGTTGGGCCTTAGCCAACTGTGTGGGGTCCATGCCCTGGGCTTATACTTAGTATTAGGGACCTCCAGCAATAGAGCCGCCGTGAAGTGGCCTGGAGGCTTATCATATTTTTAAAAAAAATATATGTAACTAAGAGCTTTTTTATTATTATATAGTATACAGTTCTTGTTACTAACAGCCCTCAGAGTGCGTGGGAAAAATCCTTTTGTTTTTCTTGTCAAGAATCAGTTTCTGCAGAGGGCGGGAATGGAATTAAGCGTACTCCATCATGTCGAAAGCCGACACCATGAGACCTAGCACTTGCATCGCCGAGTGTATTGACACTTGCGGACGAGATCGGAAGTATCGAATCCTGTCCTTAAGCTCCAGGACCTTCTCCTGAGACAAGAACAACCACTGATTGTGAGTATCCAACAGCGCACCCAGGTGCACCATGCTCTCAGCAGGGACCAGGGAAGATTTCCTCCAGTTGATGAGCCACCCGTGGGCTTGCAGAAACTGGAGCATCAGATCCAGATAACTTAGGAGAATTTGGGGGGAATTTGCCAGGATCAACAAGTCGTCCAGATACGGGAGGATCCTGACCCCTTGACGGCGGAGTACAGCTGCCATTACCGCCATGACCTTCGTGAAGACTCACGGGGCCGTGGTCAAACCAAAAGTTAAAGCCTGAAATTGATAATGGAGGTTGCCCACAGCAAACCTCAGGTACTGCTGATGCAACATTGCAATAGGAATATGCAGGTAAGCATCCTGTATGTCCAGGGAGACCATATAATCCCCGGGCTCCAAGGCCAGAACAATAGAGCGAAGAGTTTCCATATGACGCTTGGAGACTCTCACAGACTTGTTCAATGACTTGAGGTTGAGAATGGGCCAAGAGAACCCATTCAGTTTTAGAACTAGGAATAGTGGTGAATAGTACCCCTTGCCTCTCTGAGCCAAACGCACTGGACTGTACCACCGAATGAAGTGTTTTTGCCTTCACCTGATCCGAAGTGACGTCTGTCAGGCAAAATCGATGAGGGGGGCGATTCTTGAAGGATATTGCGTAACCACGAGTGACGACTTTCCGTACCCAGGCATCGGAATTGGTCTTCAACCATTCCTGGGTAAAACCTAGAAGTCAGCCTCCCACCTTGGGATCCCCCAGAGGGAAGCCCGCCCCGTCATGCAGCAGGCTTGTCAGTTTTGGAAGCTGGCTGACGGGCAGCCCAGGCACGTTTAGGTTTGGGCATAGTGGTTTTGGAAGTGCGAGCCTGTTTCGGATACGCCTGACCTTTTGCTTTACCTGAAGGACGAAAGGAGCAAAAGAAAGTACTCTTAACCTTCGGCACCGAAGGAGCAGTATTAGGTAGACACGCTGTTTTAGCAGAAGCTAAGTCAGCCACTATCTTGTTGAGGTCCTCTCCAAAAAGAATGTCTCCCTTAACAGGGAGCACCTCCAGGGTTTTCTTAGAATCCAGATCCACAGACCAGGACTGTAACCATAGAATGGCGAGCCATAATGGACGTAGTAGAAGCCTTGGCCGCCAGAATACCAGCATCAGAAGTCGCCTCCTTAATGTAATGAGAGGCTGTGACAATATACGACATTATCTAGCATTATCAGAAAAGTTGGAAGGCAGCTCCGCTCCCACCACCTGAGCCCACGCTTCAATAGCTTCTGCAGCCCAAGTAGCTGCAATAGTGGGCCGATGCACAGCTCCAGCTAGGGTGTAAATCGCCTTTAAGCAACCCTCCACACGCTTATCCGTCGGTTCTTTTAGGGAAGTGACGGTAGTTACAGGTAGAGCTGAGGATACCACCAGCCGCGCCACTTGCGAATCCACTGATGGGGGTGTTTCCCAATTTTTACATAGCTGCGCAGCGAGGGGATAGCGAGCCAGTATTTTCTTGTGAGGTATGAATTTCTTTCCTGGATTTTCCCAGGATTCCTGACATATGTCAACTAAATGGTCAGAGTGAGGTAAAACTTGTTTATCTTCTGATGTTTAAATCTATCCTGTTTCTTAGAGGTAGCATCAGGCTCCGGGTCATCAGTAATTTTAAGAATTAGCCTGATAGCCTCCAATAAGTCTGGAACATCCACCTGTGAGACAGATTCCCCATCAGAAGTATCTGGATCAGTGTCTGTGGGGTCAGTATACACGCCATCCTCATCAGACGAAGTGTCTGGGACGTGGGTGGATTGTGAGGAAGTAATGGCCCGCTTAGAGGATCCCTTGGTCTTAGGCCGGCGAGGGTTAGATTTCTGTTTAGTCAGTGAGTGGTTCAATTGCTGTAACTGAGTGGACAGGAGATCTGGCCATGGCGGATTAACCGCAGGGACAATGTGTGGCTGTACCGACACGTGAGGTTCCATAGGGGGCATAAGTCTAGTTACCAGCGTATTCAGTAAAGTAGAGAATGTAGCCCAAGGTGGATCATTGTGGACTCCCATTGCAACGGCCCTACTGAGAGACAAAGAACCACCAGAACCTGAACCCTCGGCTGCTGCTTTCCTCAAATGTGTCTGTAGCATCACCACCACGTGTTGTGGGATCAGCCACAGACCCATCGCCCTGAGAAGCTGACATAAAATGACAGAGTGAACCACGGGAACACAGTACAATATCAGCAGAATAATACTGGACCAAGAATCCCCTGTGCAGTGAAAGCACAAACAGAGGATTCAAGAGGTATATGGTGACTGAAAATCACAGAGAAAAATACACAAAGATTATATCCATTCTCTTCAGTTTTCCGGCTGTCGGGATGCCGGCGCACAGTATACCGGCGCCGGAATCCCGACAGCCGGCATACCGACACTTTTTCTCCCTCTTGGGGGTCCACGACCCCCCTGGATGGAGAATAAATAGCGTGGCGCGCGTAGCGAGCCACTGTGCCCGCAAGGGGCACGTTTGCGCTCGCCACTCTGCTGGTATGCCGGCGGCCGGGCTCCCGGCGCCGGTATGCTGGTCGCCGGGAGCCTGGCCACCGGCATACCATACTACACCCCTAAGAGACACCTATATTAACTAGTAACCCTGATGCACTTAGCCCCCTGCAGGGTACAGAATACAGGGATAGCAATCTGAGTGAGATACACGGAATGGAAGTCATGCAGCAGCTGTATGTGCACACGCACACACACACACACACACACACACACACACACACACACACACACACACACAGGTACAATGCAGAAATTATGACAGGCAATAAAACTGCACTGGACTATCAATACTAAGTAACAATAAGTAAAGCTATACAGATTAACAGGTATATCAATGCACAGTAAAGACTGGATGTATATCACAGGGAACTTGTACTACATTACCTTGAATAAATGCACTGTTTCTTAACTAACACTGTCAACAGACATGTAGAATACTTAAGTGTCCTGTAAAATGCACAGCGCTGACATGCAGGCGGCTTTACAGAGTCGGATTTGCCCAAGCAGTCCCAGGATCAGCTCAGCATGTGAAAATGGTGCCCAAACGCTGACAGGGAGTTAGGGGGAGAGAGAGATGCAGCTCCAGGGCGGGAACATTTACTCTAAATGGCGCTGGGGGAGGGGTTACAGGTCAAAGCCTTATCCCCTTGCTGGACTTCACCACTGGCTACTGTGGGCCATATAGCAAACGTTTTTTGCCAAAACCGACCTGTGCCCTTGCCCTGGTGGTCTAGTGGGGTCCCTGTACTGCCACAGTGTCCACACCAGCACGCGCAGCCCGCCCCCCACTGGCCACACCGGATCACGATTTCCAGCGGGTCCCGCCTGGGGGACCCTCTTACCTCCTCCCTGAGTGCGGCCACGCAATCCTGGAGACTGCAGTGGTGTGTGTGCCTGTATGTTGAAACTGGAGCCTCCGCTGTAAGTACCCGGCACCCAGGACGCGGGAGTATACAGCGCCGCTGGAGGAGGTGGGCTACTTGGAGCAGCTCTGCCTGTTGTCTGCCTGCACTGCATGGCACCAACTACAAAACTGAGCTCCTGTGCACGGAGGCGGGGTTATAGAGGAGGCGGCGCTATGCATCCTGGGAACAGTCAAAGCTTTTAGCCTGTTGGTGCCTCGGATCAAGATCCTACTCTACACCCCGATGTTATTCCCCGTGGAACCCAGTTCACCTTGCTGCAGAAAAATAAAAAATCACCTATATACTGGTCTATGGCTGCAGTGCAATAAGTATGAAAGTAGTAAGCTGGGTGTTTGGTGAGGTGTGGTATGATATACCCAGGGCCGGCTCCAGGCCTACTAGCACCCTGAGCGAGAAAATGTAAAAGTGCCCCCCCCCCGCTCCCGGAAAAGTGGGTGTGGCCTCTGGAAAAGTGGGCGTGGCCTCATAACTTCATATCATCAAACTATAAACATATTTTCACACAATTAGCAGCCTTACACATAGTCACAGTAGTGTTCCTTACACACAATGTCTCCAGTATAGTGCCAGATACACATAATGTGCAGTGCCAGATAGACATGACATGCCCCCCAGCAGTGCCAGCTACACATGACATGCCCCGCAGCAGTGCCAGCTACACATGACATGCCCCGCAGCAGTGCCAGCTAGCTAGCTACACATGACATGCCCCGCAGCAGTGCCAGCTACACATGACATGCCCCCCAGCAGTGCCAGCTACACATGATAGTGTTCACTTTTTAGGGCATGGTGCTGATCACAGGGAGGGCACATTTTTAAGTTAGGAGGGCAAAATGATGTACATACTGCTTGTTGTTCCCATACCTACATGTCAAAGAATGGACAGTGCGCGCCAAAGGCGCGCAGCAAAAATTAAGGGGAGTTACTTCGTGGGGAAGGTACGTGGCCACATAATAGTGGCAATTTGCATTACACCACACAGTAGTGTAGCTAATACACACTGCACCAGGTAGAACCTCCTATACACTTTGCGCCAGGCACAGCACTGAGACGCATTGCACCAGGGAGAGCACTGAGACACATTGCCTAGCCACAGACGCCTAGCGGGAACACTACATGACATGCTCCCCAGCAGTGCCAGCTACACGTGACATGCCCCCCAGCAGTGCCAGCTACACGTGACATGCCCCCCAGCAGTGCCAGCTACACGCGACATGCCCCCGAGCAGTGCCAGCTACACGCGACATGCTCCCCAGCAGTGCCAGCTACACGCAACATGCCCCCCCCAGCAGTGCCAGCTACATGTGACATGCCCCCCAGCAGTGCCAGCTACATAAATGGCCACACAGTGCCAGATATGCACCCACAGTTCAGATACATAAATGCCCCCAAAGTGCCAGATACATAAATGCCTCCACAGTGCAGATATGCCCCCCACAGTGCCAGATACATAAATGCCCCCACAGTGCCAGATACATAAGTGCCCACACAGTGAAAGATACATAAGTGCCCCCACAGTGCCAGATATAAAAATGCCCACACAGTGCCAGATATGTCCCCACAGTGCCATATATAAAATTGCCCCCACAGTGCCAGATATGCCCCTACAGGGCCAGATACATAAATGCCCCCAGTGCCAGATAAATGCCCCCACAGTGCCAGATAAATGCCCCCACAGTGCCAGAAATGCCCCCACAGTGCCAGAAATGCCCCCACAGTGCCAGAAATGCCCCCAGTGTGCCAGATATGCCCCAGTGTGCCAGATAAATGCCCCCACAGTGCCAGATAAATGCCCCCACAGTGCCAGATAAATGCCCCCACAGTGCCAGATAAATGCCCCCACAGAGCCAGATATGCCCCCAGTGTGCCAGATATGCCCCCAGTGTGCCATATATGCCCCGTGTTCCAGAAATGCCCCCAGTGTTCCAGATATGCCCCCACATTGCCAGAAATGCCCCCACAGTGCCAGAAATGCCCCCACAGTGCCAGATAAATGCCCCCAGTGTTCCAGATATGCCCCCAGTGTTCCAGATATGCCCCCACGGTGCCAGAAATGCCCCCACAGTGCCAGATAAATGCCCCCACAGTGCCAGATAAATGCCCCCACAGTGCCAGATAAATGCCCCCAGTGTGCCAGATATGCCCCCAGTGAGCCAGATATGCCCCCAGTGAGCCAGATATGCCCCCAGTGAGCCAGATATGCCCCCCACAGTGCCAGAAATGCCCCCACAGAGCCAGATATGCCCCCAGTGTGCCAGTTATGCCCCGTGTGCCAGATATGCCCCCAGTGTTCCAGAAATGCCCCCAGTGTTCCAGATATGCCCCCACATTGCCAGAAATGCCCCCACAGTGCCAGAAATGCCCCCACATTGCCAGAAATGCCCCCACATTGCCAGAAATGCCCCCACAGTGCCAGAAATGCCCCCACAGTGCCAGATAAATGCCCCCACAGAGCCAGATATGCCCCCAGTGTGCCAGATATGCCCCCAGTGTGCCAGATATGCCCCCAGTGTGCCAGATATGCCCCCAGTGTTCCAGAAATGCCCCCAGTGTTCCAGATATGCCCCCACATTGCCAGAAATGCCCCCACAGTGCCAGAAATGCCCCCACAGTGCCAGATAAATGCCCCCACAGAGCCAGATATGCCCCCAGTGTGCCAGATATGCCCCCAGTGAGCCAGAAATGCCCCCAGTGAGCCAGATATGCCCCCCACAGTGCCAGAAATGCCCCCAGTGTGCCAGATATGCCCCCAGTGTGCCAGATATGCCCCCAGTGTGCCAGAAATGCCCCCCACAGTGCCAGATAAATGCCCCCACAGTGCGATCCATAAATGTTCGACCCCCCACCAAATACCTGAGGCGCTGAGAGGGGGAGGAGGAGTGCTGGCGGGAGTGCTGGCGGGCGGGAGAGTGAGGGTCCGAGTGAGGGTCCGGGTGCGGGTGGGCGGGCGGCCACTTGTGTGCGCTATGCGCGGCGCCGGCGTCTGACGTTAGACACCGGCGCCGCGCAGCGCGCATAGCGCACGCCGCACACACAGACGGCGGGACAACGCTGCACACACAGGGCCGGCTCCAGCTTCGAATATGGCGGCGCCAGCGCGCGGCGCCCATTAAGGGTGGCGCCCTGCGCGGCCGCTCTATTTGAACATGCCTAGAGCCGGCCCTGGATATACCAGCAGACGGGATGCCGTCTGTCAGTATACCGACAGTGGCATTCCACCTGATGGTATACCAGCAGCGAGTCCGCTCGCCGTGCTTCGGGCTCGAGTGGGAATTACGGGCGGGTTTCGGATTCCAACCACCAGTAAAATGTTGGCTGTCGAGATTCTGGCATCGGTCTCCTGATCCTGGCAGCTGGCATTATAACTGCATCCCGTCCGGTGAATGTGGGACACTACAGACCTCTCAGCTATATCTGAATACGAAGTACTGTGCTGCAGCCTGCCTCTAATATGGCCACTCCCTCATCTCCTCCCCCAGCTGGTGTGTGTAAAGGGAGAAGCTTTCTCACTGCAGCGCACTTACAAACAAACGTGGTTTAATCAGCATTAAAAACAAGATTTCACAAGGTATCCAGCTCAGCAGACAACAGCAGCCACCCTCAGGTCCTAGTCCAAGATGGAAAACTAGACAGGTAAGTGATCCCTCAGTCCGGATAAGAGGGTCCACACCGGGAGTAGTTACCGCGATCAGCCGCCAGGTCCTTGTAGATCGAATGTATGGAAAAGGAACACTTAACGCGTTTCTGACCTTATGGTCCTTCGTCAGCCTGGCGGCTGATCGCGGTAACTACTCCCGGTGTGGACCCTCTTATCCGGACTGAGGGATCACTTACCTGTCTAGTTTTCCATCTTGGACTAGGACCTGAGGGTGGCTGCTGTTGTCTGCTGAGCTGGATACCTTGTGGAATCTTGTTTTTAATGCTGATTAAACCACGTTTGTTTGTAAGTGCGCTGATGTATTAAATTTTTACATGTAAAAAGGATTATTGCACTATTGTTTTTCCTTATGTGCCTCAACCTCGAAACACATAATATGTGGAGGTAGTCACATTTATTTTCTAGATATATGCATCGATCCAGATCCAGATCCTTGTCCAGATATCTCTAGCTGGCTGATGAGCTGTATGCCGTGTGGGATCATGAGACATGCTGTTTATTAACATTCGTTTGTAAGTGCATTGATTTATTCAGAAAATTTCCTTTGTAAAAGGATTACTGCACTATCTTTTGTATTCTTTTTGTGTTGGTATGTGGAGGTAGCCACATTGTGTTTTCTAGATTTCAACTAAGAACGGTGAAAAAAAGAAAAATCAAGTTTATATTCCAAGTCCTCTATCCTCTCTGGAAATAGTGGGGTGATTATTGTTTTAAAGTCTTTATTGTGGTGGACTATTTTTAACCTCTGAGCGCCTTGTGTATGCGTACTTCTCTATTTCTGTATATTGCTCTAAGTGTTTTTTTGGATGTACACTGTACCACGCATATTTAGGCTGCACATTTTTCCTACCTTCTTTCACCTCTCCTATGCAGCCGCCTGGGTGAATGGAGCTAAGCAGGTACGGCCAGTCAAAACCCTACTGTGCGTGCTGCTCTGTCTAACTGCTGCTGCCATCCCAGGCTGCATCTTGGAAGAGCCAGTGCTGGCCGGGTCGACCCGGGCAAGGCTACAAAGGAAGTGCGGTGTGGCTAACGGTCCCTGCAGCCAGAGCCGGTGCTAGGGTGTTCAGCCCCCCCCCCCCTACAAACTATAAATTTGCGCCCTCCCATACTTTACAAAGGGATAGCGCACATAATGCCCCCTGTAGCAGTGATGCTTATACACACAATGAACCCTGTAGTAATGGTGCTTATACACAACGCCCCCTGCAGTAGTCACAACACCCGCTGTAGTAGTGATGCTTACACATGTGACGTCCCCTGTACCAGTGACGCTTATACATAAAGCCCCCTGTACCAGCGATGCTTACACACGTAATGCCCCCTGTACCAGTGACGCTTACATGCGTAACGCCCCTTGTAGCAGTGACGCTTACACATGTAACGCCCTCTGTAGCAGTGACGCTTACACGCATTATGCTGCAGTCATACATACACATAATGTAATTTACTGCCTGGTATTCTAGGGGGTGGGGGAGTGGTTGTAGATTCCAATTATTAGTGTTTCACATGCAGTATTCCTCTACTTAAATTCTATTGTGCAGGCTGTGCAAAGCTGGTTGGCTGTGCATTTAACATACCTCCCAACATGACCCTCTCCAGAGGGACAGAATGCTCTGCTGCTGGACTTCCCTCTTAATGTATGATTGCCATCACCTGTGCTGAAACACCTTTCTTATCCAGTAACCTGTTCAACACAGGTCATGGCAATCATAAATTAGGAGAAAAGTGCAGAAGCAGAGCATTGTGTCCCTCCTGGAAAGGGTTATGTTGGGAGATATGATTTAATATCAAAGTGCATATGCATCAAAGTGCAATAAAACTGACACATAACAGCAGCATTCCATCAGCGTTCAATCGAAGTGAAAAAGAAGGAAAACAGAAGGACACCATTCTAACAAAACACAGAAAACTGAAAAACTAATATCGTGGAGGTTATTCAGGTTTGTTAGCAAACCAAAAGTGCACACTAATGGAAAAAACCATGTTGCACTACAGGTGGGGCAGATGTAACGTGCAGAGAGAGTTAGATTTGGGTGGGTTATATTGTTTCTGTGCAGGGTAAATACTGGCTGCTTTATTTTTACACTGCAATTTATATTTCAGTTTGAACACACCCCACCCAAATCTAACCCTCTCTGTACATGTTACATCTGACCCCCCCTGCAGTGCAGCATGGTTTTGCCCGTTCGTCTGCTTATTTTGGTTTGCAAACAAACCTGAATAAGGCCACAAATGTGAGTTACGTTACTTACTCTTCATATCACTCACCTCCTGATTGTCGCATCTGATCAAATAGCACGGAACTACCTGCTTTGGACATTTGAACAACCATCCATTTTACCAACAAATGTTTTTATCTGTAATTTTGTAATCTGTTATTTATGCACAGCTGAACCAATGCAATTTTACCAACAAACACTTAAAAATCCTTTCAGAATTACCATTGCTTTTTAACCCTCTCACAATCCTATAATTTCTACCAGTCTGCACCCTCTTTATCTACGCTTTTGATTCACTTCAAACTAAATCTACACCCATTGAGCTTACACTGCTTTTCTCACCTACAATTCTGCAATTCTTCTGCTCTGGTTCCCTTACAGCCTCCTCTCCTACTTCTAGTTTCCCTCAACCTATTTACCTCATACTTGCCTACTCTTCCGGAATGGCCGGGAGGCTCCCGAAAATCGGGTGGCCCTCACGGCCCCCCGGAAAGGTGGGCAAGCCTCCCGCTTTCTCTGCAGCCTCTCCACGACCCTCCTTGGCCGCCCGCAGCAGAGAACAAGTGGGCGGTCCGAGGGGGTCTGATGACGTGATTCGCGGTGAATCGCGTCATTGTAGCTCCGCCCTCTGCTATACAGCTCCTCTTTTCTCGGCACAGCACAGCGGGAGGCGGAGCCACGATGACGTGGCCCTGATGCCACGCCCCTGGACTGTCCACTTCCCTGTCAGCCACACCCCCGGACCTCCCATCCTGCTGCCAGCCACGCCCCCATGCACCTACAGCGCTGCCTCCTCCCGGAGGAGGGGGCAGCAAAGTAGGTAAGTATGATTTACCTACTTAACACTATGTCCAGGTTTTACTCTACTCCCCACATCACTCAGTGTCTACCTAGTCATGTGTCTTGCCCCCTGTTCACACATTTATCCTTCCTCCCCCTAGTCTCCTACACCTCATCCTCTCTCCCCTCCTCTGTCTCCCCTCCATCCCTCTGTTTTCTTCCCCCTCTTTTCCTGTTACCCCACTTTCATTCACCTCTGCTCCATGATCCTGCTACCTCACAACTCTGCCCTGCTCCCTTCCTCCCTGTCATCTCCCCACACCCCCATTCACATCACACTGAACATCCTCCCTGCCCACCTCATGCAGCTTCCCCTCCTAGCTCAGGCACCCACACCATCACTACTCTCTCATCATCCTCGCCCTCAAAGCATACTTGCCTACCTGACCCTCTCCATGAGGGAGAAAATGCTCTGTTCCTGGACTTTCCTGGTAATGTATGATTGCCATCACCTGTGGTGATGGAATCAAGGGGTTTGCATGGAGTGCACAGTATGTGTATCTTGTTTAAGGGGGCTGCTGGTATCTAGAGAGTTGTCCAGACTCTAGGGCTAGTGTTATCGTACAGGTTTTGGATACCTGCGCTCACCCTCTATTTGGTGTTTGTATGTGAGAAATGATGTATCTCTATAATCTGTAAATACCTTTATAAGTCACAATGCTTAGTATAACAGATGGTACAATAATTCATATATAATTGATGATATTGTGATTACACATAAATGCCCTTATTTGCAAATAGTAACATGCATATTGTGTGAACATCCGATGTATAGGGAAATTAAACACAAGATGAAATAAAATATGGTATTGCCGCTTGATGAATATCCTAAAGAAAAGTCTTGTGAGAAAAGGAGTATCTTTGTTCCAGATATATAGGAGTCAGTCTTTATCTGAAGGGATTTCCTTTCCCCTCAGTGTGAGTCTAAACAGTGTGCCCAGAGGCGGTTCTTTTGTCAATAATTGATCGTAGGTGGAGGTCGTGGTCTGGGAGGCCGGCGTCCCGGCCTGTCAGGTGCAACTTACCCTCACGATGTGATGTTTAGTTCTCTTTGTTCACTCTGTGGTGAGTGATGATGTGGCCACTTGCGCTGTTTCCGCTGTATCCGTCCCCGGTGGTGCTCCTCAGCAGCCAGAGCTGGAAGCCTTCCTGGCTCTGCTGCTAGGCTGCCGGGTCCCGCCGGAAGCCGCACTGAACAACCGAAAGTTGCGTTGCCGCAACGCTCCGCTTCTTCCTATGTCCTGTGCGGTCTCAACGGCCGCTCCACTCGCCGGCCGGCGAGGAGTCTTGTGGATGTAGTTTGCGGTGATGTGCTGGCAAGCTTGAGGTGTCTGCATGGATCTGTTCCAACGCATTTCGGCCGCAACTGGCCTTCTTCAAGGATTCAGAGTGCTGTCCCATGGGGTTCTTTTATTGGTCTTTCTGACCAATCGGATGCGATGGGTGTGGTTCCAAAAGGGTGATTGATGTTGTGGTGGGTGTGGTTCCAAATGGGTGATTGATGTTTCCATGGAAATGCTTCACTTAGTGCATCTGTTCATTTCAAACAGTAGTGTGCCAGACTTTTTTACTTTTATGGTATGGTGTTTGACGACAACGTGTATGTCCCATATATAGATAGTGGTTTCTTGGTCATATGTATCAACATACATGAATAGTAGTTCTACGGTTAAGTAGAGATATCATTTTCTACAAACATATCACATTTGCATATGTATTCATGTCTATGTATAAGTGGATATGGGTGTCTGGTTTTCCAGTGTCCGATAGTGTGCTCCAACCTGTAATAATTATTTGACTAGTATGCTGTTGCTAAAGTCAATGTTGAGACCTTTCGGTGCCATGGTTTTGAGATTAAAGATCCATTTTAATTCATTCCTATCCAATATTTTATTGAAATCCCCACCTCTCCAATTTCTGAGTGGTTTCTCTATTGCCATGAAGAACAAAGTGGTTGGATTTGCCCCATGTACTTCTTTGTAATGTTTTGATACGCTGTGGTTCTCATATCCAATTTTGATGTTTCTTATATGTTCATATATCCTATTTTTTAATGGTCTGATGGTTCTGCCTATATATTCTAGCCCACACGGGCATCTCAGTAGGTATATCACCCCCTTACTTTCACATGAGACGTCATGTTTGATTTTGAATGACTCATTTATCGTGGAGGAGTGGAATTCCTCTATTCTCTTTGTGGTGGTCTTGTGTGTGATCTTGCAGCCTGAGCATTTGCCATTTTTTAGAATGGGGTGCAGACGAACAGGTCTGCGGAACCAAAACATTAGCAGGGGTGAACACAAAAAAGAAAAGGAGGGACACAGAGTCAGACGAGGATGTAGGGGAGGGCAGAACGCCAAAAAAGGCAAAACAAAGGGACAACCAAACATTGAACCAAAGATAAACAGTACCAACATCTTTAATCTCAGTCAAATGGAATTTACAGAACATCACAAAACAGTACTGAACAAAGGGCTTAAGTTCGCACCTACCAAACAACCTAACAAATTCGATGTATATTGTGATCTCCAGACATTCATAAGAAAACTGACACTGAAGAAATATTTTGCTAGTAATCCAGTTATCAGAAATGCCAATGACAGGGACATGGATAAATACACCCACACACCACATAGGCCCCAGTCCACATTTTACCCCAGCCACCTCAAAAACCACTACATTAAAACGTTTGAAGCCCTCGTGACGGAGGACTTAGACAAATTGGATCAGAAGAACATAAGGACACGAACACATAGACGCAATAACCTCACCAATAATGAAACCAAGGCACTGAGAGATCTGGAGAAAAACAAGAACATAATAATTAAGCCAGCAGACAAAGGGGGGGGGGGGGTATAGTTGTCCTGAACAAAACAGACTACATTCAGGAATCATTGAGAATTCTGGGAGACACAGACACATACCGGATACTACCAACTGACCCAACAGAGACATACAAAAAAGAACTGGATCAATTCCTCAAACAAGAACAGGAGTTAGGTATATTGACCAAACAAGAATTTCTATTTCTATCCAACAACCACCCAGTCATTCCCGTATTTTACTACCTCCCTAAGATCCACAAACATCAGACAAACCCTCCCGGACGCCCAATTATCTCAGGAATCAACTCACTCACCTCAAACCTCTCACAATATATAGACACGTTCTTAAAAGAGAAAGTCAAAAACCTGCCATCATACATACGGGATACCACGGACATAATTAGAACATTACAGACGGTAGAGTGGCAACCAGATTACTTGCTGGCGACCAGCGACGTGACATCACTATACACAGTAATTGCACACAACCAAGGGCTTGAAAGCATAAAACATTTTCTACAGACAGACGGTACTCTGGATCCAGAACAAACTGATTTTATTGTCACAGCCACCGAATTCATACTGAACCATAACTATGTGTGGTTCAACGACACCTACTACCTGCAGACGACCGGGACCGCTATGGGATCGAGGGTGGCGCCAAGTTATGCCAACCTCTTCATGGGCAAATGGGAGGAAGAGAACATATGGAGAGGGCATGACTTTGGCGCCAACCTCGTCCTATGGCGGCGCTACATTGATGACATAATTTTCATCTGGAAAGGGACACAGGACACCCTGAATTAATTCATCCAACACATGAATAACAATGACAGGAATCTCACATTCACAACTCCCACTAGCAAGGAGAAGGTTGAATTTCTGGATTTGGAGATCTTCATTAAAGACAATTCATTACAGACAAAAACATTCAGGAAGGATGTGGATGTCAACAGTTACATCCTAGCAACCAGTGGACACCACAACACATGGCTTCGAAACATACCTAAGGGCAATTCATGAGAATTAGGAGAAATTGCTCAGATGTGGGTGATTTCAAGACACAAGGGAAACAGCTGGGGGACCAATTCTTGGAAAAGAAATACGCCCCCGAACTGGTAGACAAAGCATTTGCAGAAACAGTACACTTAGACAGACAAACACTGCTACAGGACAAAACCAAACCACGGAATTCCCCAGGAGAGAGGACCTACTTCATAACCCAATATAACAGATAGAGAAGACATTGCAAACACATTGGAGTATACTAAGGAAAGATGAGGACCTTAATAAAATCTTGGATGACAGACCACACATAGTCTACAGGAAAGCCCCTGACATTAAGCAGAAATTGGTAAGGAACCACCTCAAACCATCAGCAAAGGTACAAGCTACGTTACCGTACACAGGACACCATATGGGCTTTCACTATTGTGGCAAATGCTCAGGCTGCAAGATCACACACAAGACCACCACAAAGAGATCCATGCAGACACCTCAAGTTTGCCAGCACATCACCGCAAACTACATCCACAAGACTCCTTGCCAGCCGGCGAGTGGAGCGGCCGTTGAGACCGCACAGGACATAGGAAGAAGCGGAGCGTTGCGGCAACGCAACTTCCGGTTGTTCAGTGCGGCTTCCGGCGGGACCCGGCAGCCTAGCAGCAGAGCCAGGAAGGCTTCCAGCTCTGTCTGCTGAGGAGCACCACCGGGGACGGATACAGCGGAAACAGCGCAAGTGGCCACATCATCACTCACCACAGAGTGAACAAAGAGAACTAAACATCACATCGTGAGGGTAAGTTGCACCTGGCAGGCCGGGACGCCGGCCTCCCAGACCACGACCTCCACCTACGTTCAATTATTGACAAAAGAACCGCCTCTGGGCACACTGTTTAGACTCACACTGAGGGGAAAGGAAATCCCTTCAGATAAAGACTGACTCCTATATATCTGGAACAAAGATACTCCTTTTCTCACAAGACTTTTCTTTAGGATATTCATCAAGCGGCAATACCATATTTTATTTCATCTTGTGTTTATTTTTCCTATACATCGGATGTTCACACAATATGCATGTTACTATTTGCAAATAAGGGCATTTATGTGTAATTACAATATCATCAATTATATATGAATTATTGTACCATCTGTTATACTAAGCATTGTGACTTATAAAGGTATTTACAGATTATAGAGATACATCATTTCTCACATACAAACACCAAATAGAGCAGAGGTTCTCAAACTCGGTCCTCGGGAGCCCACACAGTGCATGTTTTGCAGGTAACCCAGCAGGTGCACAGGTGTATTAATTACTCACTGACACATTTTAAAAGGTCCACAGTTGGAGCTAATTATTTCACCTGCGATTCTGTGAGGAGACCTGCAAAACATGCACTGTGTGGGCCCCCGAGGACCGAGTTTGAGAACCTCTGAAATAGAGGGTGAGCGCAGGTATCCAAAACCTGTACGATATCACCTGTGGTGAGCTAGTTAATTGATAAGAAAGGTGTTTCACCACAGGTGATGGCAATCATACATTACCAGGAAAGTCCAGGTACAGAGCATTTTCTCCCTCATGGAGAGGGTCAGGTAGGCAAGTATGCCTCAAAGTTAATGTCACCTCACCGCTACAGTAACCCTGATAATCTCATTCACACCTCTCCCACAGTCTCCTATCCCCTCTCCTGTGCCCTCTGGAATGCCAGATCTGTTTGTAACAAACTGGTCCCCACTCATGACCTTCTCATTTCCAACTCCCTGCACCTAACATAGAAACATAGAATTTGACGCCAGATAAGAACCACTTGGCCTATCTAGTCTGCCCCTTTTTTTTGTTTTTTACATTATTTTTTTTCTCTAACCTTGTTTGATCCTTATTTCTTTGTAAGGATATCCTTATGTCTATCCCATGCATGTTTAAATTGCTCCACTGTCTTAGCCTCTACCACCTCTGATGGGAGGCTATTCCGCTTATCCACTACCCTTTTTGTGAAGTAATTTTTCCTCAAATTTCCCCTGAACCTCCCCCCCCTCCAGTCTCAGTGCATGTCCTCGTGTTTTATTGCTTCTCTTCATTTGGAGAATGTTTCCCTCCTGGATTTTGTTAAAACCCTTGATATATTTGAAAGTTTCTATCATATCTCCCCTTTCCCTTCTCTGCTCCAAACTACACATATTGAGATTTCTTAGTCTTTCTGGGTATGTTTTGTGATGTAGGCCATGCACCATTTTAGTTGCCCTTCTTTGTACAGTTTCTAATGTATTAATATCCTTTTGAAGATATGGCCTCCAGAATTGAACACAGTATTCTAGATGAGGCCGTACCAATGACCTATACAGTGGCATTATTACTTCTTTCTTTCTGCTGCTGATTCCTCTCCCAATGCAGTCAAGCATCTGACTAGCCTTCCTCATTGCTTTGTTACATTGCTTACCTGCCTTTAAGTCACCTGAAATAGTGACTCCTAGATCCCTTTCCTCCTCAGTAGTTTCCAGTATAGTGCTATTAATACTATATTTAGCCTTTGGATTTTTGAGACCCAAGTGCATGATTTTGCATTTTTTGGCATTAAACTGTAATTGACGGGGCGTGGCATGGCGGCGAGCGGGTAGGCTGCGGGTCTCTGGAGCTCCCTGGGCTATAAATCCTGACACCCATTCTGGGCCCCCTCCTGAGGCTGCACTGAGCTGCATTTAGCCCCCTATTTCTCTGGGCTGCGGCGGGCGTCCCCTGCTGCCTTCCTGGCTGGATGTCTGGCTGCGACGGCTGCCGCCCAGAGCTGAGGCCTAGCCCGGCACTGGATCCCCGGCCTCAATTTCCTGCTTCCGGCCGGGCGGTCCCGGGTTACCGCGGTGATGCATCCGCGGCGGAGGTCAGAGCCATCAGGTCCCTGGGGTGTGGAGTGACCCCCTGAAGCCTCTGTGCACCCTCACCTGGCCATCCAGAGTCCCCAGATCTCGAGGTTCCTGCACGAGAGGGAGGAGAGAGCTGTGGGTCTGGAGGCCATCTTGAAAGCAGCTTCCTTAATAGCTCAGCACTGCACAACATTGTGATTCTGGGAAGGCTGCTTCAATGGGTGAGCTTGCCCTCTGGGCACACTGATATCATCTCATGCACTTTAATTATTGACTGCCTTTCCTGATTATATGTAGCTGGGATTTTGCTGCCTATCCTTTTATTGAATATTTGGAACTTTGCTGCCTTTCTTGACACTGAATATTTGGGACCTGAGTGTCCCCCGAGCCTGTGGTGCCTGTATTTTGTGATTATGCCTGCACTCCCTTATCTGTCTGATTGCAGGTTCACCTTTGGTTACAAGAAACACGAACAAAATATTGCCACAAAGCGCCTAGGAAAACAGTACCCAATGGTTGTATAATTTAATAGCTGCCACAGAACACTGTGTGTGTGTTCAAGGACGAGAAATGGGATAAGAAAAAGAGAGTGGCTGCGCAATGTGTAAGAGCATATATATGCTAATTAGGAGCTGACATGTAAGAATGTAGAAATGTTTTATTATATAGATAGCATTGATTAAGCACGTAAAAACAATATTATAGTGCAATATAGTAAAATATAAAACAGAAACACCTTGAACTTAAAATTGTATGATGTCCTCCGGTTTTAATGAGGAAGCAGATCAAATTGAATGTCCATATGCGGATCCACAATCAGGTAAGCAGCTGAACAACATATGTTAATAAACGGAGGCCGTAATAGGAAGTCTGAGTGTGGCAACAAACAAAACTGCTGTATGAATAAATACCTCTCAGTGAGTTGGTCCCGACCGAGCGTCCTCGGTCGTATGTTCCTGCAGTGCCCAACGCTGAATAATGCAGCAGAAGGAGAGAGTGTGTTTATCCCTTAATGGATGGAAGCAGTTGATCAGCAGCGTGCTGACGGAGGTCACCGGCGGCAGTTAGCAAAGCCGTGACCGGAGCCGAGGTCTCTCTGTAATTCACCCAGAGGATGGAAATCACCGGCAGTAGGTGGATAAGCAGGGACGGGAATCCGAGTGTGACAAACTCAGCAAGCAGATGGAAATTACCTTTGATAAAGTCACATTATCTGTGACATCATACAATTTTAAGTTCAAGGTGTTTCTGTTTTATATATTACTATATTGCACTATAATATTGTTTTTACGTGCTTAATCAATGCTATCTATATAATAAAACATTTCTACATTCTTACATGTCAGCTCCTAATTAGCATATATATGCTCTTACACATTGCGCAGCCACTCTCTTTTTCTTATCACCTTTGGTTACCATGGTGAAGGACGGCCAGCGCGCAGCTGCGGCTAAATTGGAGAAATATGCATGTCAGTCTACCAGCCAGCTGACGCAGTCTTCTCCTAAATCTTCCCCCTCCACTAATCCTGATTCCCCATCCGGGGACGCCTCAGGTTCTTCTGCGTCCCCTCCTGACCCTTCCATTCAACAGGTTCTGGAGGCTATTGCGGGGAGTGAACAACGTTTATCCGACAAAATGAAGAAGGTGCAATGCAATCTTTCTTTATTGAGACAGAATGTCCAGCGTATCCGCGAGACAGTGGGCGAGGCCGAGACGCGGGTCTCCAACCTGGAGGATTTTTGTGACCCTCTGAAACAATCCGTTTCCACAGTGTCCTAGCAGGTCTCGTCGCTGCAAACTAAGATCTTGGATATGGAGGGACGCCTACGTAGAAATAATGTGCGATTTGTTGGCCTGCCTGAGAAAGAGGAAGGGTCACACCCTGAGGACTTTCTGGAATCTTGGCTCAAGGAGCTGTATGGCATGGAATCCTTTACTTCACACTTCGCGGTGGAACGTGCCCACAGGATACCCTCTAGGTCTCTACCTCCAGGCGCCCCTCCACGTACTTTTATTGCCAAATTCTTGCATTATAAAGACTGTGACTCTGTCCTTCGTTTGGGTCGCACGAAGGGACCACTCCTTAGGAATGGTGTCAGGGTGTCAGCATTTCCGGACTTTGCCGTGGATGTTCAAAAGGACCGGGCCCAATTCCTGCCCATCAAGCGTCGTCTCCGGGACTTGAATCTCTCCTACTCTATGCTATTCCCGTCCAGGCTTTGTGTGGTAGCGGACAGGGAGACCAAATTCTTTAATTCTCTTAGAGAGGCTGCTGCCTGGCTGGACAGATATGCTCCGGGCGCCCGTCAGCTGGCTCCAGATTGACCTCCAGCATTGCTATTTCCGAAACTTCTATGCCTAGGATATGCAAGTATAAGTCCGGGGAGCCCCCTTGCTCTGGTGGTTCCGGGCTTCAGTGTTTAGTGATATTTACATTTCCGTATAGGTTTCTCTTGGGAAGTTAGATCTTAAGGGTTTTGGGAGTTGTTAGGGATACAAGTATGCCAAAGTTTGGGGAGGTATACGGGGTGAAGGTTTCTTATGCAGGTTATGTCTGTGTTAGTGTGTTTTTTTCTTTCTTTAGTTTGTTATTTTTCTTATTTCTGTATTTCTGACTGTGACATGCAGGTATTCTGTAGTAATTGGCCAGGCTACTGCCCGGGGAAAGCGGACAGCGAGTGGTTGAACTCCATTCCTCTCTGGGGCTGTTTTATGTTAGGTCTCTCCCGGGTACTGTTGACCCTGTGTTCCCATACTAAAGCTCTCGTATCTCTGGCTGCTTTTGTTGATAGGTTGGCGTACCCTTGATATATTGCATTTATCCGTTATGGGTCAGATACTTTCACATGTGCAATGCCAGACCTGAAACTTTTGGCTTAGAATGTCCGCGGTGTTAACAATAAAATAAAATGTTTCCTAGTGCTTAAAATGATTGGGAAATATGGCCCGGACATAGTTTGCTTGAGTGAGACCCATTTAGATGGAACCAGACTGCTGTCGTTCCGCAGACCCTGGGTGGGATGGATTTACCACTCCACACACTCATCCTTCTCTCGTGGGGTGTCAGTTTTGATTAAAATGACTGTGCAATTTGAGTTACTTACAGTTGCCACTGACCGTATGGCTGAGTTCCCAGACCTTTTTTCTTTTGTCTGTTTATGTGCCTCCTCCATTCTCTTATGAAGTTTTGCAAAAGGCTGCCTCGTTTATTGCCTCTTCCCCTTCCACCCGTTATCTGTTTAGGGGATTTCAATAATGTTCTCGATGTCTCTCTAGATAGGTGGAAGTCAACTCCTGCACCCGGGGTGGGTGGGGGCCCGACTAAATTTGCTGATTTCGTGTGTAGTCTACAGTGGGTGGATGTCTGGAGGACTCTATTTCCTACGCTTCGGCAATTTTCTTGTTTTTCTAGCATGCATAGCTCCTTCTCTAGAATTGACCTGATCCTGGTTTCCCCTGCACTGTTGCCAAAAATTTCAGATGTTCACTACGAGGCTAGAGGTGTCTCTGATCATTCACCAATAATAATGTCACTTAATGTGGAGTACCAGAGGGGACAGTCCAATTGGAAATTACACCCTTCTTGGCTGGTTCAGTTGGGTGACTGTTCAGACCTTGAGTCTCAGTGGGAGGGATACTTCGCAGATTATGTAGGTACGTCCCCTGTATCTGTAGTTTGGGATTCGTTCAAGGCTATTCTAAGAGGCACATTGATTACGGATAGCTGCCCATAAAGTGTCTAATAGAGAAAAAGAGAAAACTCTTGAATCAGACTTTAGGGAACTGGAGACTCAATACTTGGCAAGACACGCTGGTTGGCGGCTCAGTCGGCGTGGTTAACCCATCTTGCTGATGCCAACTCACGTTCTCTTTTATTTCGAGCCACTAATTTATACTTGCAAGTGGATAGACCTGGCAGCTTCTTGGCTCATTTAGTTCATTATGACCGACCTGGGAATGTCATTACACAAGTGTGTGGTCCTGACGGCACTACTGTTGACACTACCCCTGATATTGCGCAGCTGTTTCTCTCCTACTACAAGAATGTGTATCAGTCTCGGCTGGCTTGCTCCGACACTGACCTCCGTCAATATGTGGAGCGTATATCCCTTCCCAAACTCTCCCCTGAGGCTTGTGCCTTCTTAGACGCTCCTATTACATTGGATGAAGTGACTGCGGCACTGGGTATGTCTCCCAATGGTAAATCCCTGGGTTCTGACGGACTACCTAATGAACTATACAAACAACACATAGATTTTTTTGGCCTCAGGTTATATTCTTTATTTTTGGATTTGTTCACTAGCAATCAACTTCCCCCCTCCATGTCTGAGGCTATTATTATACTCCTGCCGAAACCTGATAAGGACCCCAGGCTCTTAGATTCCTACAGGCCAATCTCTCTCATTCCCACCGATGCTAAGATCCTGGCAAAAAATTTAGCGATTCGGCTTAACACGGTTATCTCCTCTATAATTCATCAGGAACAATCCGGCTTTATGCCTGGTATGTCCTCATCTATAAACTTGCACAGATTGTATACCATACTGCAATGCCTGCATGACTTTCCCACTGACTCGGTCATGGTCTCGGACGCAGCCAAGGCTTTTGAAGGCGTTGAGTGGTCGTATCTGTGGGAAGTCATGAGATGTATGGGCATCGGCCCTAACTATATACAATGGACTAAACTGCTATACCAAAGTCCAATTGCCAGGATCTCAGTAAACGGATATATTTCCTCCTCTATTAAACTGTCCCGAGGCACCAGACAGGGTTGCCCCCTCTCCCCCACATTGTTTGCCATAGCTATCGAGCCTTTGGCTTGTTTAATACGATCACATCCTGACATTGTAGGTATTGCTACTGGCCCTCGGAGGGACAAGATTGCCCTTTATGCTGACGATCTGTTGTTGTTTCTACATGACTATGCCACATCTATGCCCATTCTATTACAGGTCATGGAGGACTTTGGCAACGTCTCTGGCCTTCATATCAACTGGACTAAATAATTTATTATGCCTGTCATTGGACCCCCTCCCAAGATTCCAAAAATGTCTTTACCTCTTCGTTGGACAAATCAATTTAAATACCTAAGTATCCATATTAAAATAATCCCTCTGACTTCATACCTTTAAACCTTGACCCACTCATGCATCAGATTACACGTAAATCAAAATCTTGATGTAAACTCCCATTAACGGTGACCGATAGAGTTAGCCTCATCAAAATGATCTTGCTACCAAAAATTTTGTATATTATTTTGCATGCTCCGGTATACATTTTCCCGACATTCTTTAGGAAATTGAATAGTATTTTATCGTCTTTGGTTTGGGCCAATAGAAGACCTAGAATACAGTTGAATACTCTCACCAGACAAAAAGTTGATGGTGGATTGGCTTTGCCTAATTTTCAATTGTATTACTATGCCGCTCAGCTGTCACACATTAGTACCTGGGTACAGGGTAGTGATGTGGGCTCGCTACATTGGGTATTTCTCCAATGTTACTTTCCAGGCCTCTCTCCCACACAGGTCCTTCTGAATGGGCATATGTCTCGGGTTTCACCTCCCATTGTCTTTCAGGCTGCAAAGATTTGGCACGCCCTGAGAGTCCTTCTTGGTTTTGACGGCCTGGACCCGGATACTCCCCTCTGGTACTCTGCTTGGCTCCCTGAATTGAAAACCTTAGAGGGTAGAGGTTTGGGCTTCTTAGTCAATAATCTCCATTTCCCAACTGTATAGTGATGGCATTTTAAAATCTTTCCAGCAATTGAGGGATGAGTTTCATATACCCAACTCATACTTTTATAGATACCTACAACTCCGGCATGCCCTACAGTCTCAGTTTAAGACTTCTCCCCCTGTGATCCTCCCATTTCCCATTAAGGTATTTGTAAGTAAACTGGGTAGAGTTAAGGCGATTTCTTTCACCTACTCATACCTCCTAACTACACATCACTCTGACCCAATTTCTCGTCTTTGCAAGAGATGGGAGGGTGATCTGGGCCCCATAGATGCAGAAGACTGGGAACTTGCCCTGGAATACCCGAGTTTGGTTACTAAGTCCCCTAGAATTCAACAGATACAGCTCTTTCTTTTACATAGAACTTACATGATACCAGTCAGACTGGCTAGATTTGGGGCTGGCCACTTGGATGTTTGCCCTAAATGTGGGATTACTGGGGGTTCTTTTTGGCACCTCATGTGGGACTGTCCATCGCTGCGGATATTTTGGTCTGGGATCAGGTCGGTTCTAGAGTGAACAGGGATACATGGAAGTGTGCTTACTCCGAGGTTTTGTCTTTTGGGAAGGAGAGGCCTTAACTCAATGTCTAAGTTGGAGGGTCTATATGCTCGCAATTTATGTGTCTTGGTCAAGGTGTGTATTGCGAGACTATGGATGGCCCCTACCTGTCCTTCGATATCTGCTTTTAAGACCCTGGTGAATGATACTATCCTCAAGGACCGATTCATATATATGAAAAACATTGCTATTTCTAAATTTGAGAAAATTTGGTCCCCTTGGCTAGAGTCCTCGTATTCCTCCCCTGATCTTGCACTATAGCGGGCATTGTGATTTTCTCATAACCGGTGTCCTGGGTTGATGTCGAACCTGGTGTACTTTATACATGTTATGCAGCTTCACGTTCACTTTTTCTTCTTCTCCTTCCTTTGGTGATGGTTTTATTTTCCTTTCCCCCTTTTTTTCCCTTTTTAAAAATGTTTGTGTTTTTTTTTATTTAGCATTGTTAGATACTTGCGAATGCAAGGTAAATGGGAGAAAACGTTAAAAAACATGTTCATGTTGTCTCATACCATGCTTACAGATTTAGCTACTTATACATATTGTATTGTGTTTTTTATATACAGCTGTCTGATGATTATGTTCTGTATCTGTTACATAATGCTGTATGACTATGTGCTGTACTTGATGTCATATGTCTCATTTGATATCTGTCTATGACAACTTATTTTGAATAAAAATTACTCTATTTAAAAAAAAAACTAATTGCCACACTCTTGACCATTCCGCTAGTCTACCTAGATCCTCAATCATTTGTTTTACCCCACCTGGTGCATACCTTTTGTGTCATCTGCAAAAAGGCATACTTTCCCTTTAATGCCATTTGCAATGTCACCAATGAAGATATTAAAAAGCACTGGCCAAGTACAGATCCCTGGGGTACTCCACTGGTAACATTTCCCTCCTGTGAATGCACTCCATTTACCACAACTCTCTGTTTTCTATCCTTCAACCAAGATCTTATCCATTCAATAATCCTAATATCCAATCCCAAACTTTCAAGTTTATTTAGCAGTCTGCGATGTGGAACAGTGTCAAAAGCCTTACTAAAGTCTAGATAAGCTATATCCATGGCTCCACCTTTATCCATCACTTTAGTCACACAGTAAAAAAAGTCAATAAGATTTGTTTGACATGATCTCCCCCCAGTGAATCCATGCTGTTTGGGATCCTGTAAATTGCTGGATTTGAGATAATCTACAACTCTTTCTTTTAAGAGTGTTTCCATCAATTTCCCTACTACTGATGTAAGACTCACTGGTCTGTAGTTGTTTGCCTCTTCCTTGCTTCCATTTTTGGGCAGTGGGACTACGTTTGCTCTTTTCCAGTCCTCTGGAATTACTCCTGTAGCTAATGACTGGTTGAATAATTCTGTCAGTGGTGCTACCAGCACCTCTTTAAGTTCTTTTAGTATTTTTGGATGTATCCCATCTGGCCCCATAGATTTGTCCACTTTCAGCTTTGAGAGTTCTGTTAGGACCTTCTCCTCTGTAAATGTACTTGTTTAATTTTCCTGAATATCCCTGCAATTTAACTGTGGCCCCTTCCCCTCTCTTTCAGTAGTAAATACTGAGCAAAAATAATTATTAAGATGATCTGCTATTACATTGTCTCCCTCAACAAGAATCCCAGTCTCTGTCTTTAGTTTTATTATTCCACCTTTTGTTTTTCTACTTTCGCTTATATATCTAAAAAAAGTTTTGCCTCCTTTACCCACTGACTGGGCCATTTTCTCCTCAGCTTGTGCCTTTGCACATCTGATCACCTTCTTAGTCTCCTTCTGTCTAACAAGATATACTGTATCTCTTTGTCTTCATTATTTTGTGTCTGCTTATATTTCCTAAAAGCCATCTTTTTTGTTTTCACGATATTTGCTACTTCTTTTGCAAACCACACTGGCCTCCTTTTCCTTGTGTTTTTCCTAACACTTTTGATACAAAGGACTGTTGCCTTTGCTATTGCACATTTTAATGTTTCCCACCTCTCATTTTAATGTTTCCCACCTCACCTACTAGCCATTACTGAAACCTGGATTACGCCCTCAGACACTACCTTTCCTGCTGCTCCCTCTTCTGGGGGCCTCGCATTCACACACACCTGGGGGTCGCCATGGGGTGGTGTTGGGATCTTTTTACCTTCTAGTTACTCCTACCAACTCATACCACCAGATCCGTCCCTTACATTCTCTACATTTGAGGTCCATGCTATACGCCTCTCCCAACCAGTCCATCTTAGAGTAGCTGTCATTTACCGCCCCCCCCTGGCGTTGCCTCCAAATTCATCGACAACTTTGCTCCTGGCTTCCTCACTTCCTCTCTTCTGACATTCCCTCCATTATCCTAGGTGATTTCAACATCCCTATCGATATCCCCACACAATCCCCTGCCTCTAAACTCCTTAACCTCACCTCTTCACTTGGTCTCTCCCAGTGGACCTCCATGTGAATGGGAGCTCATTGGATTTGGTCTTCACTCACCGTTGTGATATTTCTGATTTTTCCAACTCCCATTTCCCCTCTCTGACCACCACCTGCTCTCCTTTAACCTATCTCTCTCTGCTTCCCCATCTCTACCTCCTAAGGCTACCATCACTAAGTGTAACATTGAGGCTATTGACACCACATTCCTTTCCTCCCTGTTTGACTCACTTACTTCTCTCTCCTATTCTCTCTCTCTCATGCCCTGAACAAGCCACTTCCATATACAATGCATCGCTTACTTCTGCTCTTGACTCTGTTGCTCCACCAACCACTATTCACCCTCGCAAATTAACACCTCAACCCTGGCACACCAAATGCACCAGATATCTGCAAAAATGCTCACGTCCTGCTGAGCGACACTGGAGGAAATCACACTCTAAGGCAGACTTCCTCCATTTCAAACTTATGCTTTAATCCTTCAGTGCTGCCCTTTCCCTTGCTAAACAGTCATACTTCAATAACCTCATCTCCTCCCAGTCTTCCATCCCCTGGCGCCTTTTTGCCACTCTCTACTCACTCCTCTGCCCACCTCGTCTCCCCTCCTCACTCTCTGCTCTTGACTTTGCCACTTACTTCACATCCAAAATTGACTCCATACGTCAGGACATCACATCACAGCAGACCATCAGCAACCAGCCTCCTCCCATAACTTACCACACCTCCCCATCCCTCTCATCAACTCTTACATTTTATCCCATGCATTGGGTGAGGAAGTTATGGCCCTCATTCATTCCTCTCCCCTTACCACCTCCCCTCTTGACCCTATACCCTCCCACCTCTTCCGCTACCTCTCTCCTTCTGCCTGTATCCATCTTTCCCACCTTCTCAATCTCTCTCTCTCATCAGGCACTGTCCCCTCTGCCTTAAAGCATGCACTCATCTCTCCTATTTTTAAAAAACCTACCCTTGATCCAAACACTCTCTCCAACTACCGACCCATCTCTCTTCTCCCTTTTGCCTCCAAACCCCTTGAGCGTATTGTCTACAACCGCCTTACTTCCTTTCTTTCCTCACACTCACTGCTTGACTCATTCCAGTCTGGCTTCCGTCCTCTCCACTCCACTGAAACTGCCCTTACAAAAGTCTGCAATGACCTCCATGCTGCTAAATCTAAGGACCACCCTCTCCTACTGCAAATCCTTCACTCCATTGGTCTCCATGATACTGCCCTCTCTTGACTTCTTCCTACCTCTCTGACCATTCATTCTGTTTCCTCTCATGACTCCACCTCCCGCTTACTTCCACTAACTGTAGGTGTACCCCAAGGCTCTGTCCTTGGTCATCTCCTTTTCTCTCTCTATACATCCTCACTAGGTAAGCTCATTAGCTCTTTTGATTTCCAATATCATCTCTATGCTGATGACACTCAAATCTATCTTTCCTCTCCGGACCTCTCCCCTGATCTCCTCACTCGAATCTCCAACTGTCTCTCTGCTATCTCTGTTTGGATGTCCCAGCGCTTTCTTAAACTTAACATATCTAAAACTGAGCTGATCATCTTCCCTCCCTCCCGCATAACCTCACCTCTCACAATCTAATTATCTATTGATGGCACTACTATCTCCTCTAGCCCCCAAGTGTGCTGTCTTGGAGTAATCCTTGACTCCTCCCTCTCCTTCAAACCACACATTCATCACCTCTCACAAATCTGATGTTTTCATCTAAAAAATATTTCCAGGATCAGATCCTTTCTGACCCAGGATGCTTCTAAGACCCTTATCCACTCACTGGTCATCTCCAGACTGGACTACTGTAATCTTCTCCTGACTGGCATTCCTGATAAATACCTCTTTCCACTCCAATCTATCCTCAATGCTGCTGCCCAGCTCATTTTCCTCACCAAACGCACTATGTTCACCTCTCCTCTCCTATAAGACCTTCACTGGCTTCCTTTCCCTTTCAGTATCCATTTCAAGCTCCTCACACTCACTTACAAAGCCCTTACCCACTCCTCTCCCATTTACATCTCTGACCTTATCTCCCCTTACACTCCCACCGTCCTCTTCGCTCTGCTAATGCACGCCGACTTTCCTGCCTACTGATTACTTCCTCCCACTCCTATCTCCAAGATTTTTCACGTGCTGCTCTAATTCTCTGGAATTCCCTACCTCTCCACCTCAGACTCTCCACCTCTCTACAAAACGTCAAACAGGCTCTTAAGACCCACTTCTTCACCAAACCCAGCCAAATCTCATCTGAACACTCTGTTCCACATTCTCTCCTGTCACTCCTGTCTGTCTACCCCTCACCTTTAGAATGTAAGCTCTCACGAGTAGGGACCTCTTTCCTCATGTGCTTATCCTCTTACTTTAATAATCTTCAACTGCATCAACTCCAGCAGTCCTCTGCCACCTGATACTTATTTCAGTGTTATCTGCTGATGTAGCTATGTTTATTTACCCTGTACTTGTCCTATATTGTCTTGAACTGTAAGTTGCTGTTTTCCTGTTTTGATTATTTGTTTATGTACTCTGTAATTGGGCACTGCGGAACCCTTGTGACGCCATATAAATAAAGTATAATAATAAAATAATAATAATAATACACACATACAGTGACGCTTACACGTAACGCCCCCAGTAGCAGGAACGCTTACACACGTAACATCCTCTGTGTCAGTGACACTTACACACATTATGCCGCAGTCATATATACACACATACATACTGTACATACATTACACACATACAAAGTCACACATACATATACAGTACACAGATACTGTATACACACACACAGTTTCACTCACTCAATCTCCATCTACTTACCTAAGGAAATCTGGCAGGTAGGAGATGCAGTATGTTATCCTCCTGTGTTACAGGCTGCAGTCTGGTCCCGTGTAGCTCCGCACATTTTCCTGTGTATCTGCGTCCCCTTTTAGGTTCGCGGTGCACGCACACATACTGGGCTGTGACAGGGGAGGGGGAGAGGAGGCTTCATGCTGCCGGGCCAGCGCCGCTGCCAGGCACCGTCTGAAGTTTCTGGTGCCTGGAGCTTGCACTCCACCAGAGCTGCCCTCCCTATGCCCCTGGTTTCGCCCATTCCTCTTTGCAGCACCTCTCATGCTCCATCAAGTTGGATGGAAAGCGTCGGTGCACAGCCATTTTCAGATCTCTCCAGAGATGTTCAATCGGATTCACGTCTGGGTTCTGGCTGGGCCGCTCAAGGACATTCACAGAGTTGTCCTGAAGCCACTCCTTTGATATCTTGGCTGCGTGCTTAGGGTTGTTGTCCTGCTGAAAGATGAACAGTCATCCCAGTCTGAGGTCAAGAGCGCTCTGGAGCAGGTTTTCATCCAGGATGTCTCTGCTATTTTGTTTCTCATGGTCTGAGAATCCTTCAGGTGCATTTTGGCTAACTCCTGGTGGGCTGCCATGTGCTTTTTACCAAGGAGTGGCTTCCGTCTGGCCACTTTATCATACAGGCCTGATTGGTGGATTGCTGCAGAGATGGTTGTCCTCCTGGAAGGTTCTCCTCTCTCCACAGAGGAATGCTGTAGCTCTGACAGAGTGACCATGGGGTTCTTGGTCACCTTTCTGACTAGGGCCCTTTTACCCTGATTGCTCAGTTTAGACGGCTGGCCAGCTCTAGGAAGAGTCCTGGTGTTTCCGAACTTCTTCCATTTATGGATGATGGAACCCACTGTGCTCATTGGGACCTTCAAAGCAGCAGATATTTTTCTGTACCCTTCCCCAGATTGGTGCCTTGAGACAATCCTGTCTCGAAGGTCTACAGACAATTCCTTTGACCTCGTGCTTGGTTTGTGCTCAGACATGCACTGTCAAGTGTGGGACCTTTACATAGACAGGTGTGTGCCTTGCCAAATCATGTCCAATCAACTGAATTTACCACAGGTAGACTCCAATTAAGTTGTAGGAACATCTCAAGGATGATCAGTGGACAGGATGCACCTGAGCTCAATTTTGAGCTTCATGGCAAAGGCTGTGAATACTTATGTAAATGTGATTTCTTCATTTTTAATTTTTAATAAATTTGCAAAAATTTCAAAAAACTTTTATTCACATTGTCATTATGGGGTATTGTGCGTAGAATTTGGAGGGAAAAATGAATTTATTCCCTTTTGGAATAAGGCTGTAACATAATAAAATGTGGAAAAAGTGAAGCACTGTGAATACTTTCCAGATGCACTGTATTATTGTAAAAAAAACTGTGTCAATACTGTTTGTTTCTCATTGAATTACCTTGTATAAGGAACGCTAACATTTTTATAGCCATAAATATCGTGTTTATGGAGATCACAATATGAGCAATACTTAAAAGCACACTATTATTATGACACAAAAGGAATGCTGTTTTAAGTGTTTTAACATTACATAAATTGTGTTAAAATTACACTTCCAATGTATTTTTGGTTGTTGGTACTTTATTTTTACAAACTCAAAAAATACCCCTATTTTTAAATAACTAAATGTAAAAACAACCATATTTACAGTAGGTGGGTATTTATCATAACTCAGAGAGAGACAAAAATGTGAGCGAGAAGGAACTAGTCAATATGCTTTGCTTTACATTTTACAGGCTGGGTGTGAAAAATGACAGTTACAGTAGGTGCAGATTGCTTTGTATTTTATCTCCAACAACTGTATGTGTCGGTAAACTTTGAAAAGGAGAACAAATTGACAGAATAGGAGAGGAGTGGGTTAAACCTCAGCTAGTCTGGGAGGCAGGACGGTAAGGCATTATGGGAGTTTATGGTTAGCCAATAGGAATGAATGTTGGGGGTAGGTGGAAAGGGTTCTTAAGCCTGGTGAAGGGGCTGGGTCAGCCTCTTCTGCTTTTGTCGTTGTGAGGGTGAGTGCTCTTCCCCCCTTTGTCTCCTTGCTGTGCTGCTTGCCATTGTGAAATATTAGGTTGCTGCTACTGTGGCAGTGTGCTTTATACTTATTATTAACAGTTTCTTATATAGCGCAGCATATTCCGTTGCGCTGTGCCTCCTCTGTCCCCATTACCTGGGATTAACTTGCATACCCTCCAACATTTTACACAGAAAAATCGGTACAAATCGGAAAAAAGGGGCGTGACCGCGGGTAAGGGGGCGTGGCCACGCCCCTTTCCCCTATGCTTTCAATGGAAGTTTGGAGAGCCAAAAATCGGTACAGACCATAAAAAAAAAAGTACTGTACCTATTAAAAAGGTACAGTTGGAGGGTATGTACTTGTGGCCTGCCATGCCCCGTCCCCGCCGCTCCTCTGGCCCCCCTGCCCGCTATATTGATGCAGCTCCTGCTCGGGAGCCGGCGTCCGGTGCCCCGGGCCTGAGCACTTTGCTCACAGCTGGGGCTGAGCCTGCTGGCGCTGCTGCGGGCGCCCGTCCACGGGCGCGTGCGGCGGCGCGTGCATCCGCCCCTTCGCCGGCTATGCCGTGGGCGCCGGGGGATTCCTCCGGCGCGGCGGCGGCTGGCGGGGGACAGGGCGGCGGCCGGTGGCGAACTGGATCTGGCAGCCGGCGGCGGGAGCCGGCCGGGGTGCCCGCTGGTGTGAATCCCCCGCCGGCTGCTGCGGCGCGGGGATGCATGCGCGCGCGTTCCCTGCGCCCTCCACCGCTGAGAGTCACCGGCGGCTCCCCAGAGAATGAGGGGACTGCTTGCAGGGATGGGGCCAGTGGCTCTTCCACTGGCCGTCCCTTAAGCCAGGCGATTTCCGTGTCGCGGGCGCGCCCGTGGGGCTGCTGCACTCCCTGGGCGCTCTCCTCGCTCTAGCAAGGGGGGCTCCCGGGGGCCTTTGGTGGTGTCGGCACGGGACCAGAGGGAGGGGGGTGATGCCTGGAGGCGGGGGTCAGCGAGTTCTCCCGGTGGGGGGGGGGCAAGTAGGGGCCGGGGCAGCGCTGCGGCTCGTGGTGCACCGCAGGAGAGAATAGGGGTTCTTAGGGCGGCTAGCGCCGGTTCCAGGCGGGGCCGGCCTGGGCGGCGTGAGGACGCGGTTGGAGCCGTCCCTGCTTCGGACCCGGGGACCGGGGGGACCACTGTAGCTGCGGCTCCGGATCCCTCCGCCGTTGCAGCGGCAGTGTCGGCCATGACGGCGGCGTCTGTGCCGTTCTTGTCGACTTTGTCTCCGGGTGACGTTTCCGTGGTTCCCGCTTCGGTCGACGCGACCGTTCTCCCAGGTGCTTCTGGCCCCGCCATGGCGCAGTTTCTACAGGCGTGTCGCAGTCTGGGCTCCGCCGCTGCATTGCTGGGTAGCGCTACCCCATCGCCCGCAGGGGCGTCTGCTTTCATTCCCGCCGGGGGGGCTTCGGCTCCTGTGGCGGTTGTCCCTTCTTTTTCAGGTGCGGATCCGGATGGCGATCAGGACGAGGAGCTAGTCGTGGGCGACGTTTCGCCTTCCGTAGGCGGGCCTGCCGGTGAGTGGGACGCCGATACAGTTGCTATGTCGCTGGGGTCCTCTTCTTCCTCGTACGGCAGTACATCAAGTAGATCTTCTTCCTTGTGCCAGTCTGCGGTTAGTAGCACCGCAAAGGCTAGGAAGAGGGCTATCAAGTACGCGCGGCGCGAGGCGCGGCACCGGGATAAACAGTCTCGGAAGAGTAGTAGTAGTTCCCGTCGGGAAAGGAGGAGGCGTAATTTGCCGGGCGTGGTTCGCTGCAAGCACACGGCAGTCTTGCGAGGGTTGCGTGAGAGTTGCAGGAGGAAGATTAGATGGGGGGAATACGTCCTTTTTACGTTGACGGAGGACACCAAGAGGGAAGGTAAGGAAGCGCTTGCGAAGGGCGGTATTGGGGCGGAGGCCTTCCGCTCGTATGACAACTGGTTGGTGGGTTTCTGTGTCTTCGCGGCGTGCTACTTGGATGATCGCCCTGATGAACACATGAACGTCATCAGGTATATCCACCTCGTGCATGACATGCAGCGTCAGTCTAAGGACGATTCGTGGCTGCATTATGACAAGCAATTTCGTCAGAAGCACGATTGCCTGCACATCATTGACTGCGGATGCAAAGATGTGGAGGTATGGCTTCGGGTCACGCGAGCGCAGGATATGAAGATGGTGACTAAGGGGGCGGATGTGGCGCAGGCCGCGGCGGCGAGTCAGTTTCGGCCCGCGGTTGAGGCTCCGCCGCGCCGCCTTTGGACCGCGGCCCGTTCTCCGCAGCAGGCGCCGGCGAAGTGGAAGTGTTTCGCGTTCAACAATTCCACGTGCCCCCTCGGGCAACGGTGTCGTTTTCGCCACCTTTGCTTACGATGTAACGGATCCCACCCTGCTTCCAATTGCTTCCGCGGGGGGCGACCGGGTGCCAGGGCGGCTGCGGGCCCAGCCAGAAAAACAGCTGGGGGGCTTGCCGCTAGTTAGGGCACCGACCCCGGTTCGTTTGGGGGCCATGCTAAAATGGTCGGGGTGGTACCCAAACACAGACAACGCAAAATTTTTGCGAGAGGGTTTTGCGTCGGGTTTTCGTTTACCAGTGGTGGGGGTGGTTTTGGTTCGGGCCGCCAGGAACCTGCAGTCTGCTCGGGATTTCCCCGAAGTGCTTCGGGAAAAGGTTGAGCAGGAGGTTCGCCTGGGGAGAATGGCGGGCCCCTTTGCCCAAAAAGGCTCCGGGTAAGTTCCGGCTCATTCAACATTTGTCTTATCCATCTGGGTCCTCGGTGAATGATGCAATTTCGCCGGAATATTGTTCGGTGGTGTATCAGTCCATTGAGGATGCTTTGGACATGGTTCGGGGCTGTGGCCCCGGGGCCTTCATGGCTAAACTGGATGTTGAATCGGCTTTTCGCTTGCTCCCCTTTGCACCCGGAGTCGTTTCGATTCATGGGTTTCTGCGTCGGGGAGGAATACTTTGTAGACAAGTGTCTGCCTATGGGGTGTTCCGTTTCGTGTGCCTTTTTCGAAAAGTTCAGCACCTTTTTACATTGGTGTGTGGAGTTTTCTTGCGGAGATAGCGGGATTGCACATTACCTGGATGATTTTCTGTGCGTGGGGCCCGCGGGCTCTCCTCGCTGTGGTTTCCTGCTGTTTTCGCTGCGTGCCTTGTTGGGGCATTTTGGCGTCCCTGTGGCCGAGGACAAGACGGAGGGGCCCCTCTTCTGTTTGTCCTTTTTAGGTATCGAGATCGATACGGTCGCGGGGGCTTGCCGGCTGCCTCAGGACAAGGTTGCGAAGCTTCGGGAGTCCATTGCGCAGTGCTCGGAGTGGCGTAAGGTGACGTTGCGGGAGGCTCAATCCCTCCTAGGCCTGTTGAACTTTGCCTGTCGGGTGATTCCCATGGGCCGGGTTTTTTGTCGGAAGTTGGAACGGTCCACGGCTGGGGTGTCCAGGCCGCACCATTTTGTCCGTTTCTCGGCTGAGATTAGGCGGGACCTCGCTATGTGGGTTTCGTTTCTGGAGGAATTCAATGGTGTGCTGATCTGGATGGCCCCGCTCGTTGACAGTTTCGACCTGCAGTTGTTTACGGATGCGGCGGGCTCGTAGGGGTTCGGTTGTTACCTAGACGGGGCTTGGTGCGCGGCCTCATGGCCCGAGTCTTGGTCACGGGAGGGGCTGACCGGCGACCTGTTGTTGCTGGAGCTTTTTCCCATCATGGTGGCCTTGGAGGTTTGGGGAGAGCGCCTTCGCGATCGCAGTATTCTCTTCCGCTGCGATAACTTAGGGGTCGTGCATGCGGTTAACAACCAAAGAGCTAAGGCCCTCCGGGTCCTTCGGGTGCTGTCGCGACTCGTGCTGACTTGTATGCGCTGCAATATTCTGTTTAGGGCTCAACACGTCCACGGGGTTGATAATGGGATCGCCGATGCATTGTCCAGGGGGCAGTGGGATAGGTTCCGTTTGCTGGCTCCGGAGGCTGATTCGGCAGGTTTGCCCTGCCCTTCTTATGTTTGGCAGGTCATCATGACGGATTGGAAGGGCTAGCAGAGCTGTCTTTGGCTCCGTCCACTCTCGCTGGATACCGTCGGGCCTGGAAGGAGTGGGAAGACTTTTCCCGTGACCAAGGGCCTAGAGGTAAGAGGGATCAGAGCTTGTTTCTAGACTTCGTTTGGCAACTCTTCGTAACAGGGAGATCGAGGGCCGTGGTGTCTCGATACCTCGCCGGGATATCCTTTTATTCTAAATTGAAGGGTATGCTGGATTTTACGAAGGGTTTCCTGCTGGCGAGGGCGCTTAGAGGTTGGGCGCGCTTGGCACCGGTCCCTCCTGATGGTCGGCGCCCTATTGATGCGTCCCTGCTTTCTTCCCTCTTGGTGGCGGGGGTGGCGGACTCCCGTTTTGAAGCACTCCGGTTTTAGCTGGCTTTTTCCATGGCTTTCCATGGCGCGTTTAGGGTTTCTGAGCTGGTTGCGGCTTCTAAGAAGTCCGAGGCCATGACACGGCGCGCGGATGTTGTCGTGGGTGGGGGGTCCGTGCTGTGCAGGCTGCGCCGCTCCAAAACTGATCAGATGGGTAAAGGTCATTGGATCTCTTTGGCACCATGGGGTGGTGAGGACTGTTGTCTGGTGGCGTTGGCTAGTCGGTATGCGGAGGTCAGGCCCTTGTCTGAGGGGTCTTGGCTGCTACATTACGATGGGTCGCCATTGACGAAGTACCAATTTACATGGATGATGCGGTGCTGCCTGTCCAGTTTGGGCCTCTCCCCTCGGGACTTTGGTTCACATTCCTTTAGAATCGGGGCCGCCACTTCCGCAGCATCTGCAGGGCGTGCTGTGGACGAAATTAAGGCTTTGGGCCGCTGGAAGTCGGCGGCTTATAAGCGTTACATTCGGCCCACTGTTGCGTAAGCGAGTTTGTTGTTCGTTTACTGCGTTATGTGTTTCAGTTCAGTGTGTTCATGCTGTTTTGTTTGTCTCCCCTGTCCTCCTTACTCGGATGGCTAGCTACTCGCCACTGCTGGCAGTGGGGGTCTGGAGTGCTTCGCAATTTTTAGCCTGAACTGACGAACTGATTTGGCTTAATTCATTCAATTCGGCTAATTGGCATCTAATTACAAGTTCCTCAGCAGGTTTTTACGTTTCACCTCCAGCCGAGTTATCCTGTGTGTCCCTACACCCCCCCCCCAACTCTAACCCCCCCACCTTCCCTCCCCCTTTTTTATTATTTTGCTTTTCCTTTTGTTTCTTTCTGTTGCTTCGATTGGCCTGAAGCTTGTCCAAGAGGAAAGTTATAGTCCTCTATTCAATTTTTCTTTTTGTCAGATCCTCGTTTTGGTAGTTGGTTCCTGTTCTGAGCTGGGTTTGGTTTTACCTCACATATTCACATTTGTTTATCTGTCTTTCCCTTTATAGGTTGGCGGGAGGATGTGTGTGGTGTGTGGGTGTTTGGTCACTCCTATGTTTATTGGGCAGCCGAGTTTCTGGCTGCGGAAGGGGCTCTTTGCTTTGTTGGATCGGATGACGTACGGTGGATAGGTGTTCGGGGTATGCTTTGGCATGACCTGAAAGCGAGGCTTATGGAGCAGGTTCGGCGTTTTGGCATCCCCAAGCTGTTGGTGATTCACTTAGGAGGGAACAACCTGGGTAAGAGGAAGGCGGTGAATCTTCGATTGGCCATTATTCAGGATTTGCAAGTGATTACGTGCGCTTGGCCAGGCTGTAGGCTTATCTGGTCTTGTATAGTGCCACGGTTGTGTTGGCGTGGAGTGGTGGATTGTCGGGCGATCGATGTGGCTCGCCGGAAAGTGAATGCCGCGGTTGCCAAGTTTGTGGTGGCCCATGGCGGTGCGGTAGTTTGGCACCAGCGGATCAAGTTCCGGTACTTCTACTTGTTTGGACCTGATGGGGTGCACTTGACAGGACAGGGACTATCTATGTTTCTGGAGGATCTGTTTTCGGTGGTTGGTTCGGTGGGTTAGGGGTATGGTGGCGGTGCGTAGTTTCTGTGGAGCAGAACTTCGCTGTTGGCGGGAAAGAACGGCAAGTTAACATTTGTTGTATTAAAGAGTGGATTGGAGGTCGTTTGGTGGTTGATTTTTAGGTGCGCTCTCCTTCGCTGACTGGTTTTACATCTGCTGGACCGCCTTCTCGGGTGGCAGCCTCATCACCTTCACGGGTGGGTAGTCAGGATGGAGGTTGAGCGGATACCTATTGTTTGTTGGAAGATTTACGTCAGTTTTTTATAAGATAGTTTGTTTATGGGATAGGGTTGTTTTAGCCGTTCTTTCTGGCCACCATACTTTAGTTTAATTATCCACAGTTAATGGTTCACTTAAATAAATAGCTAACTTTTTCTGCCAAATTCAAGTCTCCGTGTCTTTATTTATTATAATTAAGTGTTAAGATGTTATGGTTTATGTTACGGACAATCCTCAGAATATATGAGGTTTAATAACCCCCTTACACACATACATGTTTAGAAAAGGAAAACAGATCCTGCACATCACTGCAATGTAAAGAAACTCACATGTTGCCAAAGTACACACAATGGGCCCTTACGCATGTTTGTAAGAAAAGCAAAAAGCACAGAACTGGACATAACCATGTTGCACCTCAGATGGGGCCAATGTAATATTTAGATTTTGGTGGGGTGTGTTCAAACTGAAATCTAAATGCAGTTTAAAATTTAAAGTGTCTAACATTTGTGGACTACATGCAAAAGCAGTATTTACCCTGCACAGAAACAATATAACCCACCCAAATCTAAATCTCTCTGCAAATGTTCTATCTGTCCCACCTGCAGTGCAGTCAGTTTAAAATTTAAGATGTCTAACATTTGTGGGATTCATGCAAAAGCAGTATTTACCCTGCACAGTAACAATATAACTCACCCAAATCTAAATCTCTCTGCACGTTACATCTGCCCCACCAGCAGTGCAGGAAGGGGCCCTAGACTACACACCCTTTTATAAATAATGAGAGTTGCTACTTTGCTGAGCCCTATAGTGCCACATACAAAGAAAAAAGATGCAGGTGCACTATTTAAATATTACTCATTAGAATTGTACAAAAAATTGCACTAAATTTGACAATACATGGAGTTATTTTGCATAATCTTGGCCAGGGTTATGGTCCAAGCCACCACATCCAGGTAACCTCATCGGGTAGGTCCCTAACATTCTAAAGGTTCAAGTCTAGTGCATGGGACACCAAGTCAGCCCAGGCAAACCACCCCAATGCATCACAAGTGAGACATGTAAAGCAGGGGTGGGGAACCTCAGGCCCGGGGGCCGTATAAGGGCCGCAGAGCTACTTGATCCGGCCCGGCCATGCTCACCTAACCAAGGGATATGCCGGGAGCACGCTGAGATTTTGTTACTAGCAGGCACCCGGCTTCTTCCCCTCTGCAGCAGCCGGAGGCAGGAGCTCACGCCTGAGCTCCGGCTTACGGCTCTGGCAGTGTGTTTGTGCGGCTGTGCAGTGCTATGGGAGAGATGTCATGACGTCTCTCCCATAGTTCTGAGAAGCAGACAGCCAGGTGGAGGGCAATGGTCTGGAAGCAGGGCTGATGAGTATTGTGGTTTTTTCTTTTAATGTGTGTGTGTAAGCGGCGCTACTAGGGGGCATATATAATGGGCATATCTAATGGGGCATAACAAGTGACTGGGGGCATATCTAATGGGGCATAACAAGTGACTGGGGGCATATGTACTGGGGACATATATACTGGGGCACAACAACTGACTGGGGGTATATTTACTGGGGGCATAACTACCGACTGGGGGCATAACTACTGGGGGCATATCTAATGGGGGCAGGCTAATTATTAAGTTGATAATTTTTGTACGGCCCCCGAAGGATATTATAAATATCCAAATGGCCCTTGGTAGAAAAAAGGTTCCCCACCCCTGATGTAAAGAGTACAAGTGTTAGATAGACAAGAGCAGCTTCTGCATCTGTGTGCGATAGAGTGCAAAAATAAGTGTTTTATTTTGATGCCCTGAAGCAGCCCATTCAAAGCTATTCAGGGGGCCCCACGCCTCAAAACTCACCCCATAACTGACATACTATATAAATTAATATGTCTTACGTACCTTAATTGTTCCTTATTCAAATGTGCTAGGTACCCTTTTTGAAAACAATTAGAGTGGGGAGGTGTGCTACCCTAGGCTGAAGGTGCCTCATGCCTTCAAGTATACATATAAATACACAGTATAAGATATACAGTATAGGACGTGGCCCTAGACTGCACACCCTTTTACAAGAAATAAGAGGTGCTAACTTGCTGATAGGTGCTAACGTGCTAATAGTGCCACACCAAAAGAAAAAAGATGCAGGTGTACTATTCAAACATTACTAATTCGAATTGTATTAAATATTGCAATAAATAGAGTTTTTTAGCACAATCTTGGCCAGGGTTATCTTTCTAAGGGTTCAAGTCTAGGGCATAGGACACCCCTAATGCTAGCCACACACCAGGCCAACTTTCCTCAAACCATCCAACTGACCAACCGTCCAACTAAAACACTGCCCCACACACCTAACCAACTTTTTCATCCAACCAGCCACCCAGCCAACTTTTTCATCACACCAGCCAACTTCTCTCCTACTCGTGATGTCACAGAAGTAGGCGGACAGTGTCTGTCTACTTTGAATGTTTTGAATACTTTTTTTTTTTTTAGAAATATATTTCAATATGCTTTTTTATGCTATTGACAGGTTTTCAGTTATCTAGGGAACAGGACTAAACTGCTGCACTACTGCATTACAGCTGAAGTAATTTACCTTTGTTGAAGGTAACAAATAGATACTTTTTTTTTACATAAGTTACAACTACCATAAGCAGATACATAGTTGTTGACATATCCGTCACATTACACCAGGTACAGCCCTTATACTCTTTACGCCGTTTACAGCCCCTTACACCAGTGGTTCTTAAATTGTGTGCTGTGGCACCCAGGGGTGCCTCGGGATACTTGCAGGGGGGCCTTGGATTGGTGGTCCAGGACCAATTTAAATTATTTATGATCAATGTAATAGGCAAAACCAGTGCAGGTGGCTGTCAATCATATAATACGTGGAGAAACAGAAGTAAATCCTGACCCTCACCACACAATTGAACCTAAGGATGACATATAAACACAATTTACTTAATATTTCTTTCTAAATTTCTCACTAGGAAACTTTTGGCCTAGGGTTGCCGTGAAAAAAAAAAAGGATGATACTCTAGGGCACCGTGATTCAAAAAAGTTTGGGAACCACACATTACGCCAGGTAAAGCCCCTTACACGCATTACGCCAAGTAGAGCCCCTTACACGCATTACACCAAGTAGAGCCCCTTACACGCATTATGCCAAGTACAGCCCCTTACACGCATTATGCCAAGTAGAGCTTGGAGGTCTATTTAGTTATTCAATAAAAATGTTAATAAAAGTGCCAATGATCAGATGGACCCACTGCTACAGGTTCATTTTGCATGTTCCATCCCCTGCTGTCACTATCGCCACAAGGGATCCTGGGCTGCCGGGTGCCGGGCACTAATGGACTGGCAGTGGTGGTGATCACGGGGCGTAGGTGTGCCAGGCGGTGATCATGGGGTAGTTTGCGGGAATTTGACACAAAGGTGCTGGTGATTGCGGGGGTGGGAGGGAGGGGGACCCTGGCTAGGTGTAGTGTTGGACATAATGGGGGGCTCATTGCCAGCTGACAGGGGCAGCCCAGCAGTAGTGATGGATTGCTGCGGCTGTCCCTGGTCCTCCTCCCGGCTCCTGCATGAACACTGCAGCCGACATGGATCCATGGCGGCAAGTGAAAGTGGTGGCGGCCCGCGGGTGCCGCAATTGTTGAGGAGTCACAATCGCGAGTGGGAAAGTACAGTGATGCGGCAATTGCGGGTGGTGGGGTGCGGGGATGCCGCTATCATGGCGATTGCGGGGGTAGTATGCGGGATTGCAGGTGGGGATGTAAGGGGTGCCGCATTCGTGGTGAGGTGCGGGGATGCCACGATCCTGGTGGTTGCAGGTGGTAGTATGTAGTATGGTCGTGGGTGAGGGTGCCTGGAGGGTGGTGTGTGCCACGATCGCGGGTGGGCCGGTGGAAATTCACTGTGGTCATAATTGCAGGCATAGGGGGAGGGTATTAGGTAAATGCAGCATTCTGAAGCATGTAATGCTCGTTCCTGCCCAGGGGGTGTCCTGCCCGTGGGGAGCTGTCACCAGGGAGATGGGGAGGGAGATTACAAGCTCCCTGTATGGTCCATGTGTTCTGGGGTCAGGACCATTCCAGTTTTTACCCAATCCCTGGGGGGGACTGCAGGGTGATCATGGGGTAGGAGGGAGGGTGCCAACCTAGAGGACATGGTGATCGCTGGTGCCCGTGAGGGGGGAGATGTGGCAGTGTGACATGCGGCTACAGGTCTTCTCCTCTTCCCGCTCCGCTGCTGATGACAGGGGCAGCCTGACAATGATGAAGTGCCGCAGCAGTCCGGGAGCAGCTCCATTCTACAGCAGCAGCCGTAGCTTTGTGAGCGGTGCTGGCTCTAAGCTCTCACGCCCCACTGAATGCCAATAAGACCCCTCCGGACAGCTCCTACACCACTGCTGCTGGGTTGACAGGGGCAGCAGTGAAGTACTGTTTCCAATGGTGTCGTCCCCCCCACCCCCCGCTGTGCTGCCACTGCAGGGGATCCCGGTGTCAAAGGAGCAGCGGGTCAGCTGCCCCTGGTTCTCCTCCAGCCACCTCTGCTGCCGGTCCCCTCCCCTCCTCCGCTGCGCCACCACTGCAGGGGATCCCGGGGTCACAGGAGCAGCGGGGCAGCAGTGGAGTACTGCCGCCACTGCCCCTGGTTCTCCTCCAGTCACCTCCACTGCCGGTCCCCTCCCCCGCTACGCTACCACTGCAGGGGATCCCGGTGTTACAGTAGCAGTGGGGTACTGCCGCTGCTGCCCCTGGTTCTCCTCCATTCACCTCCGCTGCCACTGCAGGGGACCCCAGTGTCACAGGAGCAGTGGGGCAGCAGTGAAGTACTGCCGCCGCTGCCCCTGGTTCTCCTCCAGCCACCTCCGCTGCCGGCATGACAGGGGCAGCCCGGCAGCAGTGATGGACTGCCGCAGCTGCCCCTGAACTATCTCCCGCTCCACAGTACTGTCGCTGCCGGGGATCCTGGGATGACAGAGTTCCATAGTACCGTCGCTGCCAGGGATTCTGGGATGACAGAGTCAGCCCAGCCGGCAGTGATGGTGACAGAAGTAGGCAGACACTGCTGGCCAGTGTCCACCTACTTATCGTTCAGTTGGGGGGAAAGTTTTCCCTACACCTGAACGATTAGTTGGGAAAATCAAACAGGTTTGATTTTCCCAACTAGTTGGACAGATCGTTTCTGGACTTTTTTTTTTTTAACGTTTGGGAGCAAACGGCTAATAATCATTTGCTCCCACACACTGCCAGATTATCTTTCCAACCAGCCAAAAAGTTGGCTGGTTGGAAAGAAATCTTTCTGATGTATGGCTACAGCCTAGCTAAACCACCCCAAGGCATCATGCTAGTGAGATAAGTAAAGTGTACAGATAGATAAGTGCAGCTTCTGCATGTGTTAGGAGTGTTATAGTGGTGAAAAATAAATGTGCTAAATAGGTCACATATACTGTATAAAAACAAATAATAGACGTGCCATAGAGTACTAAAATAAGTGTTATATTATTATGCCCAGTCAAAGCAATTCAGGGGCTCCCATGCCTCAAAACTCACAGACAACAATAAATATATTTGCATGGTTTTACAAGGTTTTGTCCAGTTGTGTGCTTTTCTTGCTTTGCTTACAAACCTGATTCAAGCCCAATATGAAGAATCATTACATTTTCAACAACAAAAGTTGGGACAGTGATTGTTAAAGTCACATTAAAATGAATGTTAACTTACCAGGCTGCCTTCGCGCATTTGTATCCCAGACTTAAGTGTACTGAATGACCTCCACTGGTATTAGAATCTTCAGTGGCTCCTCGTATTCAAGGTAGTTGGCCTCATAAGTGGATCCTCAGCCTGTCTGCTGGGCCACTTTTATCTCTTTCACCATATTCGCCTTCAGCCTGCTCTTTATGTTGGAGAGGTGTTTTCTGCAGCTCTCTTCATTCCTGCATACCGTGCCCTCTGCACTCACCGCAGCCATCACCTTCTCCCATATTGCATTCTTCTTGCTCATAGAAACGTTGACCGCCTCACACCCAAAGAGCTGCCAGTGATGTTTTATGACCTCCTGTACCACGGCCATATTCTCTGCAAATAACAATTTAACATTGCGGCCCATGTTGGTCCTGGTGCACTGCATGGCTTCACTGCACTGAGGATCCTTGGCTGCTACCGCCTCCTCCACCTCACTACCCTCTGTCCCTGGCATGCTCCAAACACAACAAACACAGAACACTGTAAAGTAAGACAGACAAACACACTCCTCCACTACCACAACACTAACAGCACACACCCCACAGACACATATACAGACAAGAAACATAAATAAAAATTACAAAGGCAGAAAAATAAGAACACTGATAAGAAACTACAGATGGAGCCGCACTCATCTGGGTCGACTCCATCGCAGGCGTGCACTTCCGGCGTAACTAGGCGATCCATCCATCCACCTAGTCACGCCTGGAGTGCACAGAGACGTTCTCCCATTCTATGAGGAGAGCGTCTCCGTCTGGGCGTGGGCGCCTGCCCGGACTAGGACGATGTAGTCGCTAGGCGCACCTGGGCGGGAACGCCCAGGCACAGACGAAACCATGACTAGCTCCATCTGTACATAACAAAGCTGACAAGACTAGTTACACTGCAGAAATACCACTCAGAAAAAACAAATCTCAAAATCCCCAAACTCCCCTGCACTCTCTTATTAACTCCTCTAACTAAAACCATGAAGGTCGAACAGTTTTGGCATATGTAAAAGGCTCTGGCATGTCACTGGTACATGGGACACAACACTTTCTGCCAATGAAAAGTGTCTTCCGTATTCTCCCATATTTTGCAAACATGGACCGGAATATGGGTACAATTGGAAAACACTGATCAAACTGAAAACAAGCCATTTACTGTTACACATTACGGCAGCCAGTCCCCTTTTACACATTACGGCAGACAGCTTCCCCTTTTTACACATTACGGCAGACAGCGCCCCCTTTTTACACATTACAGCAGACAGCGACCCCTTTTTACACATTACGGCAGACAGCGTCCCCTTTTTACACATTACAGAAGACAGCGTCCCCCTTTTTACACATTACGGCAGACTGCGTCCCCTTTTTTATGGGTGTGGTATGGTATGCCGGCGGCCGGGCTCCCGGCGACCAGCATACCGGCGCCGGAAGCCCGATCGCCGGCATACCGACAGCGTGGCGAGCACAAATGAGCCCCTTGCGGGCACGGTGGCGCGCTGCACGTGCCACGCTATTTATTCTCCCTCCAGGGGGGTCGTGGACCCCCACGAGGGAGAAAAACTGTTGGTATGCCGGCTGTCGGGATTCCGGCGCCGGTATACTGTGCGCCGGGATCCCGACAGTCAGCAACCTGAAGACCACCCCTTTTTTACACGTTACAGCAGACAGAGTCCCCCTTTTACACATTAGGTAGACAGACAGACAGACAGATAGATAGACAGATAGAATAGATAATACTTACCATCTCTCAGGCAGTCAGGCTCCTCGGTGCTGGCAGCTCTGGGTGGCAGGGGAGAAGGAGGAGGAGGGAGCCACAGCAGCACACTGTAATTACCGGCGCTGCCGCATGCAGCTGTACCTCTTCTTCAGCATTGGCTGGCCGCCGCCGCTGTGAATGCTGGGATGTGGGAAGCGCACTGGGGATCCCCCATATTTAAACAACCAGCACTGGGCTCTGCGCCTGGTTCTGGTGCAAAAAATATGGGGGACAAAAGACGTAGGGGTCCCCCGTATTTTTAACACCAGCACCGGGCTCTACTAGTCAGAGAGATAATGCCACAGCCGGGGGACCCTTTTATATTGGTCCCTGCGGCCCTGGCATTAAATCAGCAACTAGTCACCCCTGGCCGGGGTACCCTGGAGGAGTGGGGACCCCATAAATCAAGGGGTTCCCCCCTCCAGCCACCCAAGGACCAGGGGTAAAGCCTGAGGCTGTCCCCCCCATCTGTGGGCGGTGAATGGGAGGCTGATAGTCTTTTGTGTAAAAAAAGAATATTGTTTTTTGTAGCAGAACTACAAGTCCCAGCAAGCCTCCCCCGCAAGCTGGTACTTGGAGATCCACAAGTATGCGGGGGGAAAACATTGGTACCTGTAGTTCTACTACAAAAAAAATACCCAAATAAAAACAAAACACACACCGTGAAAGTAAAATTTTATTAAACATACATGCACACTTACATACATACTTACCTATGTTGACACGAAGCACTCGGTCCTCTTGTCCAGTAGAATCCCGGGGTACCTGTAAATAAAATTATGCTTACAAAGAATCCGGTGTAGATCGGTCCTCTTCTTAAAAGTTATAATGCACGTACTTGCTAAAATAAAAAAACGAAATACCCGGACCATGCACTGAAAGGGGATCCATGTTTACACATGGAATCCCTTTCCCCGACTGGCGGGACCCCCCGTGACTGCTGTCAAAGAGGGTCCCTTCAGCCAATCAGGGAGCGCCATGTCATGGCACTCTCCTGATTGGCTGTGCGCTTCTGCACTGTCAGTCAGGCAGCGCACTGTGGATACAATGTAGCGCAGCGGCGCTACATTATATCCAATGGTGGGAACTTTGCGGTCTGCGGTAGACCGCAAGGTTAAGCGGGGTCACTCTTGTGGTTGCCCCCACTTAACCTCGCGGCCTACTGCAGACCGCAGCCAGCCTCCTCAAACAGAGAGACAAATGTGAAAAATACCAGGTAGGCGCTCTATCCAAATGATGCAACCAAGAAATAATTAAAAACACTGTTTATTACACACACAAAAATGAAAAACAACATAAACAGTTATATAGACCAAAACATATACTAATAGATTTTAACCTAAGGTATAAGGTATCTCTGGTATATATAATATACTCAATAAAATGAACAAAGGTATCACTGATAAAATCAGTTAAAAAGGAAAACGCTGATCTTTCTACATAGGAGACTCTCAAAAGATTTTGTCAGTCCCTAGTACTAAATTAGCAGCCCACAGTGTGAGAGAGGATAAATCCTCCAGCTGATATGGTTCATACAAGTATGTGTCCTGAAACAGAATGAACTTTATATGGTAATTGTCCATCCGCTTAGGTCCGTTGTAACAACAAAGTAAGTTTACATATGTATTAATTTGATGGTAGTTAGTACTCACTGCACCAGTGTTGGTAGTCCTTGCGACACAAAGTTGATAATGCAGACCCGCTCCGTATCACCCTTTGCACGGGTGAAGAGGCTGTGAGCGGCGCGGTCTGCTATGAGCTGTTCCCCATCGTGTGCGGTGCAATGTGGATGCGCAAAGCTACGGTCTCGTACTCCCAGCACGGGTAAGGTTTGTAACAGCAGCACAGTGTCTGGACTTAGCCGGTTGGGGAGGAACAGATGGTGCAGTCTCTCCACAATGTTAATTTCAAATTTACCGGCAATTGGTGGACCATGAGCTATGTGCCCTCAATGCGTTTCTCTGCACACCGGGCGGCTTTTTCAAGTGCTTTCAGTCTTTTATATCCTGTCTTTGTAATTAACATAGGCATGTGTGCCTGTAATCTCAATTCAGGTGAGTTGAAAGCCTTGCTCTCATACATCAGCAAATATAAAACTAAAAGTCTCCATTTAAATAATCTAATGGACTATAGTTTATAGTTTAAAAACTGTATTTTAAACACATATTCTTAATACTAATACTTTACATGTCATGCGGACAGAACACACGTTTAATATCATTCTAAACAATTGAAAAATGTTTTTTTCAGCACAACTCTGCATGCAACAGATAATATATTCTCTTAAAGGGAAATGATGTCTATTTCCATAGCCATAAAAGCTATGTTTCTAAAAAGGTGTCACATTAGATTTAATAGATAGCACATAGTTTTGATACATATTTTTAATGTATTTTACAATTTATTTATTTATTTTATTTATTATTTATTCTACGTTATATAAACATGGGGCTCTGTATATCTACATATACACTCATTCATAAATGTCAATATATAACCACATACATGCAGACTTATTAAAATGCAAGAAAACGGGAAAGATATAAATATCTAGATAGACAATATATGAGCAATAAAATAATAATAATAATAATAATAATTATTATATATCTAAGCATTGTTCATCAGTGTCATTTATATTCCTCCTACACCAGAAAGACCCCCGCTGGGTGCTCTGCATAGTGGCGTCTCATACCACGACTAAACCCTAATAGGCATGCCACTAGCAATATAGGGGCAATACCACATCCGATCGCAGTCGTGGACTCCGTCCATGCAGCGCACCTCTATGCGGATACACACCTAGACCTCAACATATGAAAGTAAACATAAACCTGTGAGCTGGAGTATAAACCAGGCAGTTAGCCCTTTTACATGAAGGAAGAAGAAAGAGACAAGAACTTGAGCCCTATAGCTACAACTAAAGCCTAAAGCTGCCAAAAGGCAGGAATAAACCAGGGTAATGATCGTGAAAAAAAATAACAGGGCAACGTAGATGTACTAGTTACATATATGAATTCGAGATCTATCGTCTCATTTAATCCTTGTGGCTTTAGAGTTTGTAGTCTCAAAACCCATGCAGCCTCCTGCCGACACAATGTTCTGAAGCGATCTCCTCCCCTAGGGGTGACATGAATCTGTTCTAAACCAACTTTCTTAAGGCAAGCAGGGTAACTAGCATGTGATTCCGCATAGTGACATGAAACGCTATGGTTCATATATCCTTTAAGGATATTCCTCCTATGCTCCATGAACCGGAGCTTCAATGCCCTAGTGGTACGTCCTACGTAGTATAACTGACAAGTACAATATAATAAATATATAACAAAGTGCGTACTGCAATTAATAAATTATAGAATCTTAAATTCTACTTTAGAACAGGAAGAAAAGACTTGTTTGATTTTATTGGCAACATGAGTACATATTGTGCATCTATTGTGATTACATCTAAACGAACCCACTACTTTAGGACCCACTATTGTTTGCTGTCCAGTAGAATCGATGCTCTCACGTGATCTCTTAAAGAAACTGGGTGCCAGTATATTTCTAAGGTTCCTAGCTTTCTTGAAAATAATAGTGGGATTTACAGGAAGAGTAGTACTTAAGATCGGATCAGTGAACAGTAATTTGGAATTACGTTTGATAATACCAGAAATTTTATTTGCTTTTACATTAAATTTGGATTTAAACGCTAAATTATATTTATTAATTTTATGAGTTTTTTTATTTTTAGATTTTTCAATAAACTTATTAGGTTTCGGAAGATGATCTCGTATTGATGTATCCTCTATTCTTTCATTTTCATCTCTACTTTCCATAGTTTGTGATACCTCTTTAGTCTTAAGAATATTCTCCCTATCTAGAGTTTTGGAATAGGTAATAGCTTTATCTAATGTATCCTCATGATATTCCCGTTCTCTAAAGGAGGTGATAAGTTTCTCAACTTGTTCTGCAAATTTACAATCTAATGTACAATTACGTCTTATTCTAAATATTTGGCTTTTAGGTACATTATTTAGCCAGCTCTTCTTGTGATTGCTGGTATATGGAATATAGCTGCAAGTGTCAACGGGCTTTTTGTAAGATGACACAATAAGATTCTCCCCTACCGCCTCCACTGTAATGTCAAAAAAATTAATACGTGAAGGATGGTGCATGCAGGTGAAGGATAAACCATAATCTGTGGTGCTATCCCCTTTCCAGATGAAAAACAGGTCGTCGATATAGCGACAGTAGAGGACCAGGTTCGCCGAGTAAGGGCCCTCCCAAATGAGGGACTGCTCAAGGCTACCCATGTAGATGTTAGCAAAACTTGGTGCGAACCTGGTCCCCATCGCCGTACCGAGGACCTGTAGGTAGTGACAGTGATCAAACAAAAAGTGATTGTGTGTGAGGATAAAATAAATAGAAGAAGTGATAAAATTGCGCTTAATCTCTGAGCCCATTCTGGCTTTGATAAGTGCAGAATCAACAGCTCGCACACCTTTATTGTGTGGAATATTCGTGTACAGTGCTTGTATCACATGTGAAAAATGTATATCCAGGGGACAATTTGTGGCTCTCCACAAGTTTGATAAACTCAGTAGTATCAAGGATATGGGATCTCAGATATGTAGCACAGGGTTGTAAAAAGTGATCAACATAATAAGATAAATTAGACGTAAAACCCCCTATCCCGGAAATTATAGGTCGCCCTGGAGGTTCGTGCAGTGTTTTGTGGATTTTGGGGAGGTGATAGTGTATCGGGACGATAGGGTGGAGGGGGTAGAGGAAATTCAAGTCTTCCTGAGTAATTACACTATTAGTATGAGCAGTTACCAGAAGACTTTTTAGTTCCAGCTGATACCGATGGGAGGGGTCAGTGGTCAATACTTGATAAAATGTTTTATCTAACAGTTGGCGTTTAGCCTCTTTTACGTAATCACATGTATCTTGTATCACTATTCCCCCTCCCTTGTCTGCCGATTTGATAGTAAGTGAGGCATCATTTGCTAACTCCTTAAGCACCTTACGTTCTTCATTGTTTAAATTATAAAGACAGGGATGTATTTTATTATCACACAATGACCGAAAGTCATCTAGGGATTTGTAAAATGTTTCAATTGCACTCGTCTTGTGTTGTAGAGAATAGAATTGAGATTGATTTTTAAACAAAGACTGTGGAGTATTATTTATATCAAAAATCAAAGTTTCTGGTATATTTTGCATCTCGGAGCTTGCGCTCTTTAAAAGTACACAAAATCAAATCCCCATAGAGAGGGGAAAGGACAGAGAAACCAGGTACGATTTGAGGTGCACTCAACCCAACTAAAGTTTTAATGTATTTATTTTCAAAACTGTGTATCCTCCCTATAATACCAAATAAATTTAAATACTCGTTAACCTAAGTTGATACTTGAAATTATTATTGCGTATGGGACTTAAATATGTCCTTTATTAATAATAGAGCAAAATATTAAAATCCAAAGAGAAGGAAAGAAAATATTAAATGTGAAAGAAATAGAACAAAATGTGAATAAAGATTAAAAAAGGCTAATGTGTTATTCCCTTCATGTATTCCTTTAGAATTATTTCAAATGTACAGAAATATGCATATATTCATGCAGCACTGTACCAGTGCTAAAAGAAAGAAAAACCTATGTTTTCCGTATAATTTGGAGCTTAGATTATATACCTCAGGGAGAGATATGTTATCTCTTGCCTTCGAGTTACAAGCTATTATGTAAGGTTGTAACTGATGTTCAAATATTGCAACAATGAATCTCTATAACACGCACTGTGAATGTGATGACTCATTCCTTGGTCTTATGGTTTAAAGTAGATGAAACAATGTTGCTAAGTACATGACTCATACACTAAATCCAAAACATCACATGGTACAAATACCCTTGTTATATATATTATATTATATGTTGCCTAATCACAGAGAGAACTGTTAGAAGATACGTCTAGCAATAACAGCATTTGTTAGGTCACATGCAGCTATATAAATTGATATATTATATGCAATGATGGCTCTGGATACTAGGCTGCCCTTTTACACTGTATTAAATTAAATATACTGAATGAGTCATGGCAGTAATTAGTACCTGTGGATCATATTATTGGTACATATAGATAGAATACATTAGTATTTCCTATATAGTATAAATGCACAATAATTCGTAATTAAGCTGCACTGTAATAAATTATATCAGATCAGTGTCACACAGCAGCACATTATACCCACTGCTCATGCTTATTGTGTATCGTTTTTTTTATAGCTCACAATTATCTGGTATATATACAGGGTAGATAACACTGCTTATTATTGCATTATGTATGTATATATTAGTAGTACCTACATAAAAATAATGAATTGATATTTCCTGTATAGGATAAATGCACAATGATTAATTATTAAGCTATACTATGTTGAATTGTATTAGATCAATGTTACTTAGCAGCACTTTATACCTACTCCCTGTGCTTATTATGTATCATTTTTTTAATGCTCAGAATTAGCTGGTAGGTATGCAGGATAGATAAAACTGATTATTATTATTGCATAATCTGTGTATATAGATATTTAATATACAATATAAATTAGCAGTAATTAATTCTCGTACCACACAGAATTAAATTGTGCTTGTGCTGGACATGTAAATAGCCCTTAGAAATCACTGACCATATTTAAATATATGCAGACTTGTTGCACTTCATACAGATATCAAGAGACACTGCCCCTGTATATAGATTGACAGGAGGGGAAAGTTTGTGTGTGTATGTAGCGCTGTGTGTTATTAATATGCAATCGTAGATTATTAGAATGTTTGCACTAAACGATTACTAAGCACAGAAATCACATAACATCCACAAAGTGTCTGAGGAGGAAATCACGTAGTTCTCTTAGTATCTAATGTAATTCCCTGGCTGTCTCTCATGTAAATCCCTAAGAGATCATGATCCACTGTGCCTATATGGATTGTTAATAAATGTAAGAAGGCTGCGTTGAACAGTTAAAGATAGCATCCTGGCTTAATGAAAGCGTTGATTCTTTCGCTCTCTTCCTCTGTCCCCCTCGTCTCCCTCTTCTAGTTCTCTTGCTCTTTTTGTAGTCCCTGCTAGAGGTTCGTACCTGTTGTGGTGTCGGAAATGAGGGGAAGAGTTCACTAGGTCCCCTGATCTCCTGGTTTGATCTAAAAAAGGTTCCTGATGGGGCTTGGATCCCCGATTATAAATGAGTATTTTTGTTGTTAGGGTACTTATTCCCCCACCTTTTATAACAAACTTCTCTCCACCCAGGTGATGATTGTGGATAGGAATAATGATGTCTCATATTATTCCTTCCACGGTTATAATACCGTTCAGCCGACCTCGGTGAGTCCTGTTCCTCCCTTTCCCTATTTGCTGTTCTACCATCAGAGTGTATTTTCCCTTGTCGGGGTCTTACAGATGATTGTGAAATATCTTGTCTCTGAGTCTTAGAAAAACTCCTCACACAATTGGACTGATAATCAAATAAATCTCAAATTTCTTTTCTTTTCTATCAATTGTCTCCCTCTCATATTCTTCTATCATTTTATTAACAATAATTTCTCTTTCCTTGTAATAAGATTCTTCCTTATGTTTTCCCAATTGTTCTTGTATAATTTTAATCTCTTTTTAAATTTCCATGAGTTTAGATTCTCTATAAATCAATCAACAACTGCATTAATGCAAAAGAACATTTATCTAGAACATTCTCCCATTGCGTTCTAAGTTCAGGATTATCCTGAAAAGATAAATTCTTAAAGATTCGTAGACCCCGAGGAATTTTGTTATTTTCAATGTATTTGGTGAGAGAGGTCTTATCCCACCAATGTCTACATTCTACTTTTAATAATTCCTCAAGTCTGTTAGAATCTTGAAGAAATCCATCATAAATAGAATTACCTGTTTTCCTACTAACATTTTCAGGCACATAATTTTTCAATATATAGTTTCAGAACATTGTGTCGGCAGGAGGCTGCATGGATTTTGAGACTACAAACTCTAAAGCCACAAGGATTAAATGAGACGATAGATCTCGAATTCATATAGGTAACTAGTACATCTACGTTGCTCTGTTAATTTTTTTTTTCACGATCATTACCCTGGTTTATTTCTGCCTTTTGGCAGCTTTAGGCTTTAGTTGTAGCTATAGGGCTCAAGTTATTGTCTCTTTCTTCTTCCTTCATGTAAAAGGGCTAACTGCCTGGTTTCTACTCCAGCTCACAGGTTTATGTTTACTTTCATAGGTTGAGGTCTAGGTGTGTATCCGCATAGAAGTGCGCTGCATGGACGGAGTCCACGACTGCGTTCGGACGTGGCATTGCCCCTATATTGCTAGAGGCATGCCTATTAGGGTTTGGTCATGGTACGAGACGCCGCTATGCAGAGCACCCAGCGGGGGTTTTTCTGGTGTAGGAGGAATATAAATGACACTGATGAACAATGCTTAGATATATAATAATAATTATTATTTTATTGCTCATATATTGTCTATCTAGATATCTATATCTTATTCTGGTTTCCCGTTTTCTTGTATTTTAATAAGTCTGCATGTATGTGGTTATATATTGACGTTTATGAATGGGTGTATATGTAGATATACAGAGCACCATGTTTATATAATGTAGAATAAATAATAAATAAAATAAATAAATAAATTGTAAAATATATTAAAAATATGTATCAAAACTATGTGCTATCTATTAAATCTAATGTGACACCTTTTTAGAAACATAGCTTTTATGGCTATGGAAATAGACATCATTTCCCTTTAAGAGAATATATTATCTGTTGCATGCAGAGTTGTGCTGAAAAAATAAGATTTTACTCACCGGTAAATCTATTTCTCGTAGTCCGTAGTGGATGCTGGGTACTCCGTAAGGACCATGGGGAATAGACGGGCTCCGCAGGAGACTGGGCACTCTTTAAAGAAAGATTAGGTACTACATCTGGTGTGCACTGGCTCCTCCCTCTATGCCCCTCCTCCAGACCTCAGTTAGGGAAACTTTGCCCGGAAGAGCTGACATTACTAGGAAAGGATTTGGAATCCAGGGTAAGACTCATACCAGCCACACCAATCACACCGTACAACTTGTGATAATTATACCCAGTTAACAGTATGAACAACAGCTGAGCCTCATTAAACAGATGGCTCAGAACAATAACCCTATAGTTAAGCAATAACTATATAAAAGTATTGCAAAAGTCCGCACTTGGGACGGGCTCCCAGCATCCACTACGGACTACGAGAAATAGATTTACCGGTGAGTAAAATCTTATTTTCTCTGACGTCCTAGTGGATGCTGGGTACTCCGTAAGGACCATGGGGATTATACCAAAGCTCCCAAAGGGGCGGGAGAGTGCGGATGACTCTGCAGCACCGAATGAGCAAACTCAAGGTCCTCCTCAGCCAGGGTATCAAACTTGTAGAATTTTGCAAACGTGTTTGATCCCGACCAGGTAGCAGCTCGGCAAAGTTGTAAAGCCGAGACCCCTCGGGCAGCCGCCCAAGAAGAGCCCACCTTCCTCGTGGAATGGGCTTTGACTGATTTAGGATGCGGCAGTCCAGCCGCAGAATGTGCAAGTTGAATCGTGCTACAGATCCAGCGAGCAATAGTCTGCTTAGAAGCAGGAGCACCCAACTTGTTGGGTGCATGCAGGATAAACAGCGAGTCAGTTTTTCTGACTCTAGCCGTCCTGGAAACATAGATTTTCAGGGCCCGGACTACGTCCAGCAACTTGGAGTACTCCAAGTCCCAAATAGCCGCAGGCACCACAATAGGTTGGTTCAAATGAAACGCTGATACCACCTTAGGGAGAAATTGGGGACGAGTCCTCAATTCTGCCCTGTCCATATGGAAGATCAGATAGGGGCTTTTACATGACAAAGCCGCCAATTCTGACACACGCCTAGCCGAAGCCAAGGCCAAAAGCATGACCCCTTTCCACATGAGATATTTCAACTCCATGGTCTGCAGTGGCTCAAACCAATGTGATTTTAGGAAATCCAACACAACGTTGATATCCCAAGGTGCCACTGGAGGCACAAAAGGGGGCTGAATATGCAGCACTCCCTTAACAAACGTCTGAACTTCAGGCAGTGAAGCCAGTTCTTTTTGAAAGAAAATCGACAGGGCCGAAATCTGGACTTTAATGGATCCCAATTTTAGGCCCATATTCACTCCTGACTGTAGGAAGTGCAGAAATCGACCCAGCTGAAATTCCTCTGTTGGGGCCTTCATAGCCTCACACCAAGCAACATATTTTCGCCATATGCGGTGATAATGTTTTGCTGTCACATCCTTCCTAGCTTTTATCAGCGTAGGAATGACTTCAACCGGAATGCCCTTTTCCATCAGGATCCAGCGTTCAACCGCCATGCCGTCAAAGGCAGCCGCGGTAAGTCTTGGAACAGACATGGCCCCTGCTGTAGCAGGTCCTGTCGGAGCGGCAGAGGCCAAGGGTCCTCTGAGATCATTTCTTGTAGTTCCGGGTACCAAGTCCTTCTTGGCCAATCCGGAACGAAGAGAATAGTTCTTACTCCTCTCTTTCTTATTATCCTCAGTACCTTTTGTATGAGAGGAAGAGGAGGGAACACATAAACCGACTGGTACACCCACGGTGTCACTAGAGCGTCCACAGCTATCGCCTGAGGGTCCCTTGACCTGGCGCAATATCTTTTTAGCTTTTTGTTGAGGCGGGACGCCATCATGTACACCTGTGGCCTTTCCCAACGATTTACAATCAGCTGGAAGACTTCTGGATGAAGTCCCCACTCTCCCGGGTGGAGGTCGTGCCTGCTGAGGAAGTCTGCTTCCCAGTTGTCCACTCCCGGAATGAACACTGCTGACAGTGCTATCACGTGATTTTCCGCCCATCGGAGAATCCTTGTGGCTTCTGCCATCGCCATCCTGCTTCTTGTGCCGCCCTGTCGGTTTACATGGGCGACCGCCGTGATGTTGTCTGACTGAATCAGCACCGGCTGGTTTTGAAGCAGGGGTTTTGCTTGACTTAGGGCATTGTAAATGGCCCTTAGTTCCAGAATATTTATGTGTAGGGAAGCCTCCTGACTCGACCATTGTCCTTGGAAGTTTCTTCCCTGAGTGACTGCCCCCCAACCTCGGAGGCTTGCATCCGTGGTCACCAGGACCCAGTCCTGTATGCCGAATCTGCGGCCCTCGAGAAGATGAGCACTCTGCAGCCACCACAGCAGAGACACCCTGGCCCTCGGGGACAGGGTGATCAGCCGATGCATCTGAAGATGCGATCCGGACCACTTGTCTAACAGATCCCACTGAAAGATCCTTGCATGGAACCTGCCGAAGGGAATCGCTTCGTAAGAAGCTACCATCTTTCCCAGGACTCGCGTGCAGTGATGCACCGACATGTTTTGGTTTCAGGAGGTCTCTGACCAGAGATGACAACTCCTTGGCCTTCTCCTCCGGGAGAAACACCTTCTTCTGTTCTGTGTCCAGAATCATACCCAAGAACAGCAGACGCGTCGTAGGAACCAGCTGCGACTTTGGGATATTCAGAATCCAGCCGTGCTGTTGTAGCACTTCCTGAGATAGTGATACTCCGACCAACAACTGCTCCATGGACCTCGCCTTTATAAGGAGATCGTCCAAGTACGGGATAATTATAACTCCCTTCTTTCGAAGTAGTATCATCATTTCGGCCATTACCTTGGTAAATACCCTCGGTGCCGTGGACAGACCAAACGGCAACGTCTGGAATTGGTAATGGCAGTCCTGTACCACAAACCTGAGGTACTCCTGGTGAGGTGGGTAAATGGGGACATGTAGGTAAGCATCCTTGATGTCCAGTGATACCATATAATCCCCCTCTTCCAGGCTTGCAATAACCGCCCTGAGCGATTCCATTTTGAACTTGAACTTTCTTATATAAGTGTTCAAGGATTTCAAATTTAGAATGGGTCTCACCGAACCGTCTGGTTTCGGTACCACAAACATTGTGGAATAGTAACCCCGTCCCTGTTGAAGGAGGGGAACTTTGATTATCACCTGCTGGAGGTACAGCTTGTGAATTGCCGCCAGTACTACCTCCCTGTCCTGGGGAGTAGCTGGCAAGGCTGATTTGAGGTAACGGCGAGGGGGAGACGTCTCGAACTCCAGCTTGTATCCCTGAGATACCACTTGTAGAACCCAGAGATCCACCTGTGAGCGAACCCACTGGTCGTTGAAGTTCCGGAGACGGGCCCCCACCGCACCTGGCTCCACCTGTGGAGCCCCAGCGTCATGCGGTGGACTTAGTGGAAGCAGGGTAGGATTTTTGTTCCTGGGAACTGGCTGTCTGGTGCAGCTTTTTCCCTCTACCCCTGCCTCTGGGCAGAAAGGACGCGCCTCTAACCCGCTTGCCTTTCTGAGGCCGAAAGGACTGTACTTGATAATACGGTGCTTTCTTAGGCTGTGAGGGAACCTGAGGTAAAAAAGTCGACTTCCCAGCTGTTGCTATGGATACGAGGTCCGAGAGACCGTCCCCAAACAATTCCTCACCCTTATAAGGCAAAACTTCCATGTGCCTTTTAGAATCAGCATCACCTGTCCACTGCCGAGTCCATAATACTCTCCTGGCAGAAATGGACATTGCATTAATTCTAGATGCCAGCCGGCAAATGTCCCTCTGTGCAGCCCTCATATATAAGACTACGTCTTTAATATGCTCTATGGTTAGCAAAATAGTGTCCCTGTCAAGGGTATCAATGTTATCAGACAGGGAATCAGACCATGCGGCTGCAGCACTACACATCCATGCTGAAGCAATAGCAGGTCTTAGTATAGTACCTGAGTGTGTATACACAGACTTCAGGATAGCCTCCTGCTTTCTATATGCAGGCTCCTTTAAGGCGGCCGTATCCTGAGAAGGCAGTGCCACCTTTTTTGATAAGCGTGTGAGCGCCTTGTCCACCTTAGGGGATGTCTCCCAGCGCAACCTATCCGTTGGCGGGAAAGGGTACGCCATTAGTAACCGCTTAGAAATCACTAGTTTCTTATCTGGGGAACCCCACGCTTCTTCACACAATTCATTTAACTCATCAGATGAGGGAAAAGTCACTGGCTGCTTTTTCTCCCCAAACATAATACCCTTTTTTGTGGTAACCGGGTTAATGTCAGAAATGTGCAACACATTTTTCATTGCCGTAATCATACATCGGATGGCCCTTGTGGATTGTACATTTGTCTCATCCTCGTCGACACTGGAGTCAGACTCCGTGTCGACATCTGTGTCTACCATCTGAGGTAGCGGGCGTTTTTGAGCCCCTGATGGCCTCTGAGATGCCTGGGCAGGCGCGGGCTGAGATGCCAGCTGTCCCAAAGCTGCGTCATCGAACCTTTTATGCAAGGAGTTGACACTGTCGGTTAATACCTTCCACATATCCATCCACTCAGGTGTCGGCCCGCAGGGGGCGACATCACACTTATCGGCACCTGCTCCGCCTCCACGTAAGCGTCCTCATCAAACATGTCGACACAGCCGTACCGACACAGCGCACACACACACAGGGAATGCTCTGACTGAGGACAGGACCCCACAAAGTCCTTTGGGGAGACAGAGAGAGAGTATGCCAGCACACACCAGAGCGCTATATAACAGAGGGATATACACTATATACAAAGTGAATTTTCCCCCAATAGCTGCTTATGTCACAATATGCGCCTAAATTTATGTGCCCCCCTCTCTTTTTTACCCTTTCTGTAGTGTATACTGCAGGGGAGAGCCTGGGGAGTGTCCTTCCAGCGGAGCTGTGAAGAGAAAATGGCGCTGGCTGTGCTGAGGAAGATAGCCCCGCCCCTTCAGCGGCGGGCTTCTCCCGCTTTTTTAATGAAAATTATGGCGGGGGATTAGGCACATATACAGTTTAGAACTGTATTATGTGCAGTTTGCCATGTAAGGTATACTAATTGCAGCCCAGGGCACCCCCCCCCCCCCCCAGCGCCCTGCACCCACCAGTGACCGGAGCGTGTGGTATGCTGTGGGAGCAATGGCGCACAGCTGCAGTGCTGTGCGCTACCTTATTGAAGACCGAAGTCTTCAGCCGCCGATTTTCTCCGGTATCTTCCGTCTTCTGGCTCTGCAAGGGGGACGGCGGCGCGGCTCCGGGAACGGACGATCGAGGTCAGGCCCTGTGTTCGATCCCTCTGGAGCTAATGGTGTCCAGTAGCCTTAGAAGCACAAGCTAGCTGCAAGCAGGTAGGTTTGCTTCTCTCCCCTAAGTCCCACGTAGCAGTGAGTCTGTTGCCAGCAGATCTCACTGAAAATAAAAAACCTAACAAATACTTTCTTTATAGTGAACTCAGGAGAGCCCACTAAGTGCATCCAGCTCTGGCCGGGCACAGATTCTAACTGAGGTCTGGAGGAGGGGCATAGAGGGAGGAGCCAGTGCACACCAGATGTAGTACCTAATCTTTCTTTAAAGAGTGCCCAGTCTCCTGCGGAGCACGTCTATTCCCCATGGTCCTTACGGAGTACCCAGCATCCACTAGGACGTCAGAGAAAAACATTTTTCAATTGTTTAGAATGATATCAAACTTGTGTTCTGTCCGCATGACATGTAAAGTATTAGTATTAAGAATATGTGTTTAAAATACAGTTTTTAAACTGTAAACTATAGACCATTAGATTATTTAAATGGAGACTTTTAGTTTTATATTTGCTGATGTATGAGAGCAAGGCTTTCAACTCGCCTGAATTTAGATTACAGGCACACATGCCTATGTTAATTACAAAGACAGGATATAAAAGACTGAAAGCTTTGCTCAGAGAAATATACTCTGCCTCTTGAAAAAGCCGCCCTGTGTGCGGAGAAACGCATTGAGGGCACAGAGAGAGGGATCGCTGATACCTGTAGTGCCCACAGAAGAAGATATTACCTCCAATAGCTGATGGTCCACCAATTGCCGGTAAATTTGAAATTAATATTGTGGAGAGACTGCACCATCTGTTCCTCCCCATTCCGGCTAAGTCCAGACACTGTGCTGCTGTTACAAACCTTACCCGTGCTGGGAGTACGAGACAGCAGCTTTGCGCATCCACATTGCACCGCACGACGGGGAACAGCTCATCTATGACCGCGCCGCTCACAGCCTCTTCACCCAGGCAAAGGGTGATACGGAGCGGGTCTGCATTATCAACTTTGTGTCGCAAGGACTACCAACACTGGTGCAGTGAGTACTAACTACCATAAAATTAATACATATGTAAACTCACTTTGTTGTTACAACGGAACTTAGTGGATGGACAATTACCATATAAAGTTAATTCTGGTTCAGGACACATACTTGTATGAACCATATCAGCTGGAGGATTTATCCTCTCTCTCACTGTGGGCTGCTAATTTAGTACTAGGGACTGACAAAATCTTTTGAGTCTACTATGTAGAAAGATCAGCGTTTTAATTTTTAACTGATTTTATCAGTGATACCTTTGTTCATTTTATTGTGTATATTTTATTGTGTATACCAGATATATCTTATACCTTAGGTTAACATCTATTAGTATATGTTTTGGTCTATATAACTGTTTATATTGTTTTAATTTTTTGTGTGTAATAAACAGTGTTTTTAATTATTTCTTGGTTGCATCATTTGGATAGAGCGCCTACCTGGTATTTTTCACATATGTATGTAAGTGTGCATGTATGTTTAATAAAAATTTGCTTTCACTGTGTGTGTGTTTTGTTTTTATTTGGGTATTTTTTTTGTATTAGAACTACAGGTAACAGCGGGCCCGTTTCCCCCCTGCATGCTGGTACTTGTGGTTCTCCAAGTACCAGCTTGCGGGGAGGCTTGCTGTGACTTGTAGTTCTGCTACAAAAAACAATATATTTTTTTTTACACAAAAGACTATCAGCCTCCCATCCACCACCCACGGATGGGGGGGACAGCCTCGGGCTTCACCCCTGGTCCTTGAGTGGCTGGAGGGGGGGGACCCCTTGATTTAAGGGGTCCCCACTCCTCCAGGGTACCCCAGCCAAGGGTGACTAGTTGGTGATTTAATGCCAGGGCCGCAGGGACCAATATAAAAGTGTTCCCCGGCTGGGGCATTATCTCTCTGACTAGTGCTGGTGTTAAAAATACGGGGGACCCTACGTTTTTTGTCCCCTGTATTTTTTGCACCAGGACCAGGCACAGAGCCCGGTGCTGGTTGTTTAAATATGGGGGGACCCCAGTCAAATTTTTCCCCATATTTTTACAACCAGGACCGGCTCAAAAAGCCAGAGGCTGGTTATGCTTAGGAGGGGGGACCCCACGCAATTTTTTTTACTGATTTTTAACTCTTTCACACCCCTTCCCACTGATGAACATGCACGGATCTCACTGATCGATGCATGCCTATCAGAATACAGTAAAAAAAAAAAAACAGGTCTATTTGAAAACTGCTTTTTTTTTTTACGATTTGTATTTTTTCACGGCAGTGTTTGGCTATTGCCGGCAGTGTTTGTGAATACGAATTTTTACTAAATTGGAGAGTTTTATAAAAAAAAACGGCGTGTTTGACCAATGGTGTATTAATTTGTATCTTTTTCTTTGCCTTCAAAAAAAAATACAAATGCCCTCATCACTGCCGAGATTTGAGTTTAGTAAATTCCCGAGATGACACTTTCAAGAAAAAACTCAAAATCGGTCAAAATCTGGAGCTTAGTAAATATACCCCACAATCTTTAGTTGCATCTGCATACACAAGTGTTTTAACATGTTCGTTTGTATCTGTATAAACTATCTTTTTAACTCTCTCCGTCTGACCATTGGTCACCATCTGTGTGTACAGTATGTAGTACAGGACTGTATATTAACATTACAGTCGTCACTAACCATTTTCCAGAGCTTGTAGATCAATCCACCGCTATTTGATCTAAAGTACTGGATTACTGGAGCATTAGCCACCCAGTGGTAGAGATGTGTATTGCGTGGTGAGCATCTAGTGGCTCCTCAACGCGCCTGTCCGTGATTAAACTCAGCAACCTAAGCTATCGCCTAGGCATGACTAAACCTCCGTCTAGGCGCAGAAAGAGCCAAGATAACGGAGGACCCATCTGTAGATCACAAATAATGCTGATCACCCAGAGCTGATAAAATATATATTTTTTAAATCACACATTTTATTGTCTTCATTAAGAAAAACTGTACAGCATAAACTGCCTATATGTAGAGCTAGGTTGCCCAGGATGTTTTAATCTACGTCCATATTTTACTCCAGACAGCTAAAAGACTATGGTAATGGAGTATCGTAGAGCCAATCTGAGCTCAGTAGAATACAGTAATTGTTGCCATAGATGTTCCTGTCTAATTATTAAACCTACAGAGGACAAGTATGATTCCGCACCGGTTAGGGGTATGCAGAAATTAATATGTTCTAAAGACCAACATTTGTCCAATATTGAGACTGTCTCTTATGGTATTTGTTGGCGGTGCACCATAAAGTCAGTAATCACTTACTGGACATTCAAGAGGAAGGAGAAGAAAGAAGACTTCTTTTTTGGCACACCATTAATTACATTTTTAAACTAAATTGTTTTTTGGCACATCATCAAAACAATTTAGTTTAAAAATTGAATTAAGGGAGTGCCAAAAAAAAAGTCTTATTTCTTCTCCTTCCTCTTGTATACCCAGTAAGTAATTATGAAACCTGCAGAAAAAGGAGGTGAATTACTGTCCAGGACCAGTTTGTGGCAGTACAGAATTTTAATCTGTAAATTCCAATTTATAGGAGAATATAAAAAGTATTACTACTTTTAGCTGTAAGGGTGTTTTTTTTTTATAGTGGAGCATAATACTCAGTCCATAGAAGAGACTAGAAGAGAGCTTCAAAACTCTGTCATTACACTACCGGTTTTAAGGATATCCATGCTTGAACACAGGTAACTTAAATAGTTCCTCAGTCAATTTTATTTAACCATCTGAACTCAAGCATGGCTATTCTTAAAACCTGAACTGTAATGGTAGAGTTTGGGAAACCCTGGTCTAGAAGATAGGGGATAAGAGCTAGCAGGATAGACATGCAGTGCCAAAAAGTATCCAAGAGCAGTAATACAGTGCAGTACAGTACAGTACAGTAGTTTATCGCACACGTGTCTATTTTTTTGGAGCTCGCATCCAAGTAGCTAGTACAAAGCAAACAAACCACAATATTCCTGGCGCCGCAATTGTCGGATTTGAAAGCAGCTCTCTCAGGGGTAATAGGTCATTTACCCCAAAAATAAGCCAAAAAAAAAAACATAATCTGAGAATGCGCTTTTCAAATCCAATGTAGATTTTATTAATTATCTATATATTATATAAAAAATATATGCATTTAACTATCACAGTTATATATATTTTACCGGCCGGCCACATAAAAAGCCTATTTTAACTAAATAAAAATATGTTTATATATAATTAATTAAAACTTGATTACAATAGACAAATCTTATATATTTATATATATTTTTTGCACTGGGATCTTTGACAAATCCTACAGTCACTTTTTCCAATAATAAACAATCTGCTCAAGTCCATGTATTCATGAATCAATTTAGCAACTTATTGCACAAGATGTAATTAGTAGCAATCTGTTGAATAAACCCATGCATCCATAGTCAGATTGGTAACTGTGGCAAATGGTTAATGGCAATCTGTTGAACACAGCCTTCCTCACAGCTGAGCAGTTCCGTTTAACCAATTCACAAAGTTAGATTTGTTACAACTGTAACTGGTTAGAACTACTGTGTAGCAAAACAAGATTTGTATACCGTACAGAATGCCTCTGTTGTCCACCGTACGTGCGGCGTCCCTCCTGGTTAGTGTTTTTTTCACCATCCGCTTTCTCTGGAGGGGAATCTGTTTGTACCGCTCGCCGCTCTTATCCTCCTGGCGCTTAGCCTCCTGGCTGGTATTTCTCCTTGTCAGCCTTAACAGGAGTTCGTGGACTGGTGTCAGGCAAAAGTTGCACACACTTCCCCTTGCCTTCGGGGTGTTGTGTTAGCCGTCCAGCTGGTATAACAAATGCTGCAGTCTGTAAGAGAGTACGTGACAGACGCGTTTCCCTGCCTACTCACAAGCATTGGCGGCTTCCTCAGTGTCAATAACCCTCCTCTCTACTACCTCCCTTTAAATAGCAGTATGCATAATATACGCATGTGCAGTGAGCACACTTCACAGGTATTCTTTCCATCTCATTAACCATGGGCATCCCTATTAACCATATATATTCTCTAATCGTAAATTATGCATACTTGCAGCATAACAATTAACTTAGAGTCACAATATTCATCTTAAAAATACGCTATATACCATTCTAAGCCTAGAGACATGCATACATGTGAATAAAATCACTATCTCTAAATGTGAACACACTATCGATCACCATTCCTATTAATATGAACAAAAAATAACTTTTATTTTTACCATAGTCACATATCAGCGCCTAATATGCGCCCTATAATTATAATCAGAGTGTTTTATGTATACTGACATCACGTTGAATTTACTCAACATATTACTTGCATATAACACCGATTTTTTACCATTGCAGCATAAATGGATAATTAAATAAATAGACTAATAAACTCATAGACTCAATTATATATCGTTCTTCTCATTCCAGATATCGTAAATATTTAGTACATTTGTCTATTGTAATCAAGTTTTAATTAATTATATATAAACATACTTTTATTTAGTTAAAATAAGCTAGTACAAAGGGTATGGTTATTTGATTTGCCTATTGTTCAATATGTTGTGATTCGCAATAAATACTGTAGCATCATAAAGCTCCCGCCTCACCCATTACACTAGCGAGCGACTACCTGAAACTCAAAAGAATTCCTGACATTCAGGGAAAAATGTAAACTAGTATCGTTTAGAGACACTGGTTAAAAGAGGCAAGTTCAATAAACTAGGCTATTCATGTATTGGTGGAGTTGGGGTTAATTAATGTAATTGGGTTGGGGATTGGCTGTTAATTTAATGAAGTGATGGTGTTGATCACAATGCAACTGAAGTGACAGACCGGGTTATTAATTTATACCCCTTTCAGGCTAGCATAAATTTCCCGAGTTATTGCATATGAATCAACACGGGATTTGGCTTAGTCTGAAAGGGTCCTGAAGGAATATCTCGAGCGTCCTGGCATTTCACCCCAGGTCGTGACCTGGGTTGAAATCAGAATCAACCTGGGATGTGGTGCAGTTGTGAATGCCCCCTACCCGCATTTCTAAACCCGGGACAATTAAAGGACTGTGATTGGAGCTTAATTTGGCCCTGAAACTATGCTGTCATCAGCCAGCACCCCGGAGAGCATGGGCAGCACCACGGAGAGCAGAGGCAGCTGACCGGAGATCATAGGCAGTGGCCCGGAGAGCATAGGCTGTGTCCTGGAGAGCATAACCAGTGCCCAGGATAGCATAGCCAGCGCTCCCGAGAAGAGCATAACAAGCACCCAAATGCACCAGGGACTGCAGAGCCAGCTCCCCAGAAACCATAGAGGAGACAAGTACCAATACGTGCACGCAGGGGGGGTTCCCTAGTACCTAGAAACACCCACTGATACATCGGTTTAGCTGACTGATTTTTTTAAAACTTTTTGACGGAGGAACGGAGACTACAGGATGCATATGCAGCGCTGCAGCCTCCTTATAGTTACACTACAAAGCTGTGCTGACTAAATGTAGGAGGAAGAGCTGCAGTGCAGAGCGCCTGTCAGGCAGCAGCAGGGTGAGGCACTGACTCTGGCATGTGTGTGTCTGCCATGCATGCTGGCGGGATTCCCGGGGATGCGTGCAGGCGGGGAGAAAAATGGGGACAGGTAAGAACTTACTTTCCTCCCCTCTGTTATGTCCGACAGCCACAGCAGCTTGTTTGGGGACGGGGGAAGCAGCTAATAATGGGTTATATATACACTCATACTTGCATTGGGGTGGGGGTCACACACACATACATACACAAGGGGGGGGCAGCTAATAAATGGGTTATATACACTCATATACTTGGATTAGGGCTGGGGTCAAACACACACACATGCATACACACACGGGAGAAGCAGCTAGTAAATGGGTTATATATTCACTCATATACTTGCACTGGGGTGGGGGTCACACACACACAAAGTGTATGTGTATATACAGCGTATGTGTGTGTGTATATATATATATATATATATATATATATATTATATCCTGCATTTGCCACTGGTACCATGGCAACTTGGAGCGATGAGGAGGTCAGACAAATTCTCAGCATAAGGGGGGAGGAAGAAATAAAAAGACATATCACAGGCGCAGTAAAGGATGCCATTGTTTATAAAAAGATTGCAGAGCTGCTGGAAGCCTGAGGAATAATCCGTACACAACAGCAGGTTGTCAACAAAATGAAGACTCTGCGTAAACAGTTAAGATGCATGACAACAACCGGAAGAAGAGTGGGGTTGGCCGGACAGACAGGCAATATTACGACATCTGCACAAATGTCTTTGGACACACAGCTCTCTGCAATCCTGTGAGTTTGTCATCCAGTTCACAGTTCAGTGCTACAGAAAGCCGCCAAGACCCAGAAGAAACACAAAGCTTGCCAACCAGTGAAGCCTGCCAGTAGTCATCCCTGTTAATTGATGACACAACAGACAACAGCGAACAGGAACACGATACATCCACCAATACATCTACAAATGATAGCATATGTAACACCACTGACGAGGTTGTGGAGGTTCAGCCCAGTGACAGCGGAACTTCACAAAATACCATCACCCCAACTGTGCAGAAAAACAGTAAATATATTAATTCAATAATATGAGCCAGTATTAAAGGTGGAGAAGTGTGCCAGTGGCAAAGTTGCTCATTGCAATAAATATATTTGCCATGGGCGTCTTCTCCACTACTACACTTCTCCGCATTTTTCCACTGCTTCACATATGGACCAATTTTAGAAACATTACAAGCCACTTTTAATGCTAATCATGTCGCAGGGTGTAGCTAGTGTGTAGGTGGGTGAATGCCACAAACACGTTTGCTAACACAGCTATTTTTATGTATGCTCAATGCTGATTCTAATTTGTATTTTTTTCTTCCCATCACAGTTTTCAACGTTCCAGCTAAGCTCAAGAAAATAAATAAAGATGAGCAAGTGGCAAAAGCAACGCCAAGTGTACTTGTTGATCAACTCAGAGAGATGGACACTGCAATGTACGCACAGGAAGACACACGGCTCAACAGGTTTTTAGAGGGCGAGTGCCAAATGCAAGACTCGTTTATGTTGCAGTTCTTGAAAATGCAGGAAGGCATGAGTAGGGAAGCACACGAGCGTCATAGGGAGGCCCAGCAAATGCACATAGCTTTCCTTGAACGAATGTTCATTAGTACTAAAGGCCCAACAGAACACCACAACTCACAATACCCTGAACATCCTTATAGCACATTCAATCCTGACCCATTCTATGACCCTAGTACACCAACACCAAACCAACATAGTTCAGAGAATACTGTAATTCGCAATTTAACTTAAGTGTTTATGTGGTTGGATAAAAGTATTTAAGCACAATTGTTTGTTGCCAAAGTTTGAGTGTTTATATTTAAGCAAGCACGTTTTGCTTCGGGAAGGGAGGGGTGGGGGTGAGTGTTGGGGTGGGATGGTAGCGTGTGTTACATTTTGTAAAGTGTCTACATGCACATACTGTATGAAAGGGTGGTCTTCAGTATGCCGACTGTCGGGATCCCGGCGCACAGTATACCGGCGCCGGAATCCCAACAGCTGGCATACCGACACTTTTTCTCCCTCGTGGGGGTCCACGACCCCCCTGGAGGGAGAATAAAATAGCGTGGCACGCGTAGCACGCCACCGTGCCCGCAGCGTGGTGAGGGCAGCGAGCCCGCAAGGGGCTCATTTGCGCTCGCCACGCTGTTGGTATGCCGGTGGTTGGGCTCCCGGCGCCGGTATGCTGGTCGCCGGGAGCCCAGCCGCCGGCATACCATACTACACCCGTATGAAAAGCACCTTTGTTTTTACACTGAGAACCATATACTGCAGGTATACTGTGGGTAAATTTATGTGTATGTATACACGAATCCCTACCAATTAAGCAGGGTTGTTTTTTTCATTAAAAAAAGTTTACAACCATATACATATACAGTATATGTGTGTACATATTTTGAAGTAACCAAAATGTGCATATCAAAGGTAGACCATGTTAACCTGGTTTTTTTTTTAAGTTCAACAATTGTTTGACCATTTACACACATGCTGATTCTGTGTGTATTGTTTGTATAATTTAATACAAAAACCGGGTTGAAACAGAATAAAACATTTTTATTAACCCTAAGAGGTTGTGTCGGCTATATGAATAGTGCACAAAGGTCAGGGCCAGATGAAGGTCTGTGGGGGCCCCTGGACAACAACCTTGTGGGGACCCCTATCATTAAAGTGATGTAATGGTGATGTTTTTATTAATATACTAAATATGAGCACTGCAGTGCTCCCTGGTTGCTGCTGGTTCAGGCACCATTGCTCCGTCTCTGATTCAAAGGTGCTGCACCACAGGGGTAGGGTACAGAGGTCAGGCTCGGGAACCCCGCAAAGAAATAGCCAACCGCCCACCACAATCAGACAGTCGGCGCTGCTGAGGATGGAGGCAAGAACAAAATGGCTCTTACACGGACAATGACCACAGTATTAGTCCTGCTTATACAATACATACAGTATTAGTGCTGATTACAATTTATGCCTACAGTAGTAGTGACCCTTACATAAAATGCCCACAGTAGTTGTGCAGCTTACACATACAATGTCCACAGTAGTAGTGCCACTTACACACATAATGGCCAGATTAATAGTTACCCTTATACATAAAGCCCACAGTAGTAATGGCGCTTAGACATACAATGCCCACAGTAATGGTGGCTCTTATACATAATGCCCACAGTGGTAATGCTGCTTACACACACTATGTCCACAGTATTAGTGCTCCTTAAACAATGTCCACTGAAGTTGTGCCCCTTACACACAATGTCCAGATTAGTTATGCCCCTTACTCATAATGTCCACACTAGTAACTCTGCAATACACACAATGGCCAGAGTGATTGTTCCTCTTATACATAATGCCCACAGTGGTAATGCCGCTAGCACACACAATGCCTACAATAATGGTGCCCCTTATACATAATGCACACTGTGGTAATGCAGCTAACACACACAATGCCCACAGTAATGGTGCCCCTTATACATAATGCCCACAGCAGCAGTGCCCTTCACACAATGCCCACAGTAGCAGTGCCCCTCACACAATGCCCACAGTGGCTGTGCCCCTCACACAATGCCCACAGTGGCTGTGCCCCTCACACAATGCTCACAGTGGCAGGGTCCCTCACACAGCGCTCACAGTGGCAGTGCCCCTCACACAATACTCAGCGTGGCAGTGCCCTCACAGAATGCCCTCAGTGGAAGTGCCCCTCACACAATGCTTACAGAAAAGACACAGCACTATACTTAACATTTCCCCCCAAGCATCCTCTTGGAGCTGCTGGTGTTGTGGGCGCACAACCACGGAAGGAGCAATACTGTAGCATCACTCACCAGGAGCCAGCAGCCGGCGCTAGGCAGCCACACATGATGACAATGGCACACATTGTCAGACTCACTGTGGCAGTGACAGATGGCACCGTGCATTTAATTGGACGGCCCTGTGTGAGACTGACTGAAGCTCCACCTCAGCGGCCATATACGGGGGTTAATGTAGACACAGCTGAATGATATGCTCTGATAACTGACCTGTTTTTGCATTTGCAGCTGCAAAAACACATGGATCTGGGAACTTCTAATGGATCCATGTGTTCTTGCATGAAAAAAATGGGCTACAATTGAATTGCCCAATATTGACCATCAGGCAAAAATCATGAAAAAAGACATATTTTTCCTCATGAAAACTTAACAGGCATAATTGAAATCCTCCATAAATCTCATCAATCCAAGCTCCCAAATCTCTGACGTAAAAAAAATAAATAAAAATAAATAAAAATGTAACATACAATACTTCACATGGCAACTGCATCTGGTATTCTACAAATGTACTTTTTTTATTAATACACGGTTTAACAGAATATTGATTAAATATGCCAGTTAGCGTAGCATATCTTGTGTGAATTTGATCTGTGCATGCCTTAAACAGTGGGCACATGCCTATACATGCACCCTAGCAGATTTTTGATCCCCATGTGAACAAAGGCATGTCTGCACAATGTAAAAAAAAATGCATTTAGGCTGAGAAAACCGGATTTTAATACCTACCGGTAAATCCTTTTCTCCTAGTCAGTAGAGGATGCTGGGGTCCACTTCAGTACCATGGGGTATAGACGGTTCCGCAGGAGCCATGGGCACTTTAAGACTTTTTCAGAGTGTGAACTGGCTCCTCCCTCTATGCCCCTCCTCCAGACCCCAGTATAGGAGCTGTGCCCAGGGAGACGGAAAGGATTTACTTTTAAGATAATGGTGAGATTCATACCAGCTCACACTTCAACCATGCCGCACAACATGGCATTCAACAAACCACATGCCAACAGGCATGAACATTACAGCAAACGTGCTGAAATTTTTTTCAACAAATTAACAACTGCAGGTAAAGTACGCACTGGGCTGGGTGCCCAGCATCCTCTATGGACTAGGAGAAAAGGATTTACCGGTAGGTATTAAAATCCTGTTTTCTCATACGTCCTAGAGGATGCTGGGGTCCACTTCAGTACCATGGGGTTATACCAAAGCTCCAGTACGGGCAGGAGAGTGCGGATGTCCCTGCAGCACCGAATGACCAAACTTTAGGTCCTCATCGGCCAAGGTGTCAAACTTGTAAAACTTAGCAAACTAATTTTCCCCTGACCAAGTAGCTGCTCAGCAAAGTTGTAATGCCGAGATCCCCCCGGGCAGCCGCCCAGGATGAGCCCACCTTTATAGTAGAATGAACAGTCACCGAATTCGGTATTGGCAATCCTGCCGTGGAATGAACGTGCTGAATTGTATCACTGATCCAGCGCGCAATAGTCTGCTTAGAAGCAGGACACCCAATCTTGTTAGGAGCATACAGGACAAACAGAGCCTCTGTTTTCCGTATCTGAGCTGTTCTCGTGACATAAATTCTCAAAGCCCTGACCACATCCAGAGACTTTGAAGCAGCGAAGGTGTCAGTAGCCATTTATATGGAAAGAAGAAACCACCCTTGGAAGAAATTGCTGACGAGTTCTTAACTCCACCCTATCTTCATGGAAAACCAAGTAAGGGTTCTTGTGAGACAAGGCCCCTAACTCAGACACCCTCCTTGTGGATGCCAAGGCCAACAGAATGACCACTTTCCAAGTGAGAAACTTCAACGCTATCTCCTGGAGAGGTTCAAACCAATCTGATTGAAGGAACTGCAACACCACGTTAAGCTCCCATGGTGCCACAGGAGGCACAAATGGAGATTGGATGTGCAGAACCCCTTTCACGAATGTCTGAACTTCTGGAAGGGAGGCCAATTGTTTCTGAAAGAAAATGGACAAGGCCGAAATCTGGACCTTGATTGAACCCAGCCATAGACCCGCATCCACACCCGCCTGGAGAAAATGGAGAAAACGTCCTAACTGAAACTCTTCCGTTGGAGACTTCTTGGTTTCACACCAAGACACATTTTCTCCAAATACGGTGGTAATGTCTAGACGTTACTCCTTTCCTGGCCTGAATAAGAGAGGGAATGACTTCTTTGGGAATACCCTTCCAGGCAAGGATCCGGTGCTCAACAGCCATGCCGTCAAACGTAGCCGCGGTAAGTCCTGATACATGCACGGCCCCTGCTGCAGCAGGTCCTCGCGAAGAGGAAGAGGCCGAGGATCTTCTATGAGCAACTCCAGAAGATCTGGATACCAAGCCCTCCTTGGCCAGTCTAGGACAATGAGGATCGCTCGAACCCCTGTTCTTCTTGTGATCTTGAGAACTTTCGGTATGAGTGGAAGTAGAGGGAAGACATACACCGACCGAAACACCCACTGGGTCACTAGTGCATCCACTGCTATTGCTTGAGGGTATCGACCTGGAACAATATCTACAAAGCTTCTTGTTGAAACGAGATGCCATCATGTCTACTTGAGGAACTCTCCAAAGACCTGCCACCTCCGCAAAGACTTCTTGGTGGAGGCCGCATTCTCCTGGATGGAGATCGTGTCTGCTGAGGAAGTCTGCTTCCCAGTTGTCCACTCCCGGAATGAAAATTGCCGACAGAGCTCTTGCATGTCTTTCTGCCCAGAGGAGAATCTGTGTCACCTCTGCCATTGCCGCTCTGCTTTTCGTTCCGCCCTGACGGGTTATGTACGCGACTGCTGTTACATTGTCTGACTGGATCTGTACGGGTTGATCTTGAAGAAGATGCCCCGCTTGTAGAAGGCCATTGTTAGTGGCTCTCAACTCCAGAACGTTTATGTGAAGACAAGTTTCTTGACTTGACCATCTTCCTTGGAAGCTTTCCCCCTGTGTGACTGCTCCCCAGCCTCGGAGACTTGCATCCGTGGTTACAAGGACCCAGTCCTGAATCCCGAACCTGCATCCCTCTAGTAGGTGAGAACTGTGTAGCCACCACAGGAGCGAAATTCTGGCTTTGGATGACAGGATTACCCTCTGATGCATATGTAGATGGGATCCAGACCACTTGTCCAACAGGTCCCACTGGAATACCCTGGAATCGGCCAAACTGTATGGCCTCGTAGGCCGCTACCATCTTTCCCAACAACCGAATGCATTGATGAATCGACACTCTTGTTGGTTTCAGAATTTGTTTGACCATTCTCTGGATTTCCAGAGCCTTTTCTACTGGAAGAAATACCCTCTGCACCTCTGTGTCCAGTATCATCCCCAGAAAGGACAACTTGTCGTCAGTTCCAACTGTGACTTTGGAAAATTTATGATCCAACCGTGTTGTTGAAGTATTGTCAAGGAGAGTGCGATGTTCTGCACCAAGCTTTCTCTGGACCTCGCTTTTATCAGGAGATCGTCCAGGTCAGGAATTATATTGACTCCTTGATGTCGAAGGAGGACTATCATTACTGCCATCACCTTGGTGAATACCCTCGGTGCCGTGTAGAGTCCGAACGGCAACACCTGAAATTGGTAATGACAATTCTGTATTGCGAATCTCAGATAAGCTTGATATGAAGGATAAATGGGAACATGTAAGTAGGCATCTTTTATGTCCACTGACACCATGAAGTCCCCCTCCTCCAGACTGGAAACTACTGCCCTCAGAGATTCCATCTTGAACTAGAACCTTTGTAGGTAGAGATTCAGAGTTTTCAGGTTTAGAATCAGTATGACTGAGCCGTCCGGCTTCGGAAACCACGAATAGGCTTGCAATAAAACCCTTCTCCTTGTTGTAACAAGGGAACCAGTACAAGGACTTGATCCTGACACAATTTTTGTATTGCTGCTGCCACCACTTCCCTGTCTGAGATAGAAGCTGGTAAGGTCGATTTGAAAATACGGCCTGGGGAAATGTCTTGAAACTCCAGTTTGTACCCGTGGGACTCTATTTGTACGACCCACAGGTCCAGGCCAGATTGAACCCAGAACTGACTGAAGAGTTTCAGACGTGCCCCCACCTGAGCGGACTCCCGCAAGGGAGCCACAGCGTCATGCTGAAGATTTGGCAGAAGCAGAGGTTGATTTCTGCTCCTGTGATCCTGGAGACACTGTGGACTTTATTTCCTTTTCCCCTTCCTTTACCCACAAAGAAAGGGGAACCTTTACCCTTTTTGTATTTATTGGGTCGAAAGGACTACATCTGAGAGTGATGTATCTTTTTCGCCGGCACAGGAGCATTAGGCAAGAATGATGACTTACCCGCGGTAGCCGCAGAAACTAAAGCACCCAGCCCATCTCCAAACAAGGCCTCACCTTTATATGGGAGAGCCTCCATATTCCTTTTGGAATCTGCGTCAGCATTCCATTGGCGAATCCACAACGCCCTCCATGCTGAGATTGCCATGGTAGCGGCTCTTGATCCCAAGAGACCAATATCGTTTATGGTTTCTAGCATGTACGCAGCAGCGTCTTTGATATGACCTAACATTAGGAGTATCTCGTCACTATCTATTGTGTCAATGTTTGATAAGTTTTCTGACCACTTTTCAATAGCACTACTCACCCACGCACAGGCAATGGTAGGCCTGAGTAGTGTCCCATTGGCCACATCAATAGATTACAACGTAGTCTCCAACTTGCGGTCTGCCGGCTCCTTAAGTGAAGCCGCCCCAGCCGCAGGGAGAAACACCTTTTTCTTTAACCGTGACAGGACACTGTCTAAAATGGGGGGTGACTCCCACCTTTTCCTGTCCTCTGCAGGGAAAAGGGTAAGCTGCCTGAATTCTTTTAGGAATCTGAAATTTCTTTTCGGGTTAAACCAGACTCCCTCAAAGAGACTGTTCAGCTCATGAGGTGGAGGGAAAGTTACATTACTTCTTTACTAAAGTAAGCCTTCTCCTGTGGTAAAGGAGGGGGCTCCGTAACTTCTAACACCTCCTTTATAGCAACAAACATGTTTGGAATCACTAGTGTCAATACAGGAATCAGAGTCCGTGTCAGTATCAGTTTGTACTACTTGTGCAAATGTTTATATGGCCCAGAGGGGTCCCCTGTGGGTGAAAGGCAGAACTATTAAAAAATCACATCTTCAACAGATTATTTTCAGTTTTCTGCATGAGACTCAGACTTATCCAATCTCTTACTGATATGATTCACACTATCACGTAAATCTCTCACCCAGTCAGGTTCTTGGCGTGACGGCAGCGCCACCACATTACAACTCTGTGTCCCTAAAATGGCTCCCACAGGGGAAGAGCTCCCTGCCTCAGACATGTCACACACGTGCACAATCACACCACAGACACTCCGGGGCTTATAGGGGACAGACCCACAGTAAAATCTGTCAGAGGGACACAGAAAGGAATTGCCAGTCCACAACTCAGCGCCTAAAGATAAAAATCCCTGTGTCGTGTACTTTGTACACAGAGACTTTCCGCTCTATATATACATAGCCAATAATAGGTTATAGTACCACAATATACACTTTCCCTCCCCCCCCCTTTTTGCACCCTGATACTAAAATCAGAAGTTGAGAGGAGGATCAGTGTTTCTTCCTCTGCTTTTTGCTGGAAGAAAATGGCGCTGAGCAGTGTACTGGCTGCCTGAGGAAGAAGCCCCGCCCCCTGCAATGGCACGTTTTTCCTCAGCTAACTAGATATTTATACTTGCAGGGGGTGTAGGACTGTGCCACAGCATCATGCCACCTTTTGCCAGTGAGAGTAGGTTTCATGCTGCCCAGGGCGTCGCCCCCCCCACCCCGCGCCCTGCTGTGCACTGTGTAATGGATAGCATGTTCACGCAGCATTCCCGCTCGCTGCGCGGTACCTTAAGCCATCACGATGACCGGAGATCCCTCTCTGCAGACCTCCGGTAATACTACTCACCAGTCTTCTGACTCTGTTAGGGGGGTGACGGCATGCTGTGGGAGTGAGCGCATAGCCGCAGCTAGTGTTTAGTACCCTTCAGGAGCTAATGGTGTCCTGTCAGCAGAAGCAGAGCCATGAAACTCTTTAGGAAGTTGGTTCCTACTTCTTCCCCCTAAGTCCCACGAAGCAGGGAGACTGTTGCCAGCAGCCTCCCTGAAAATAAAAAACCTAACAAAGTCTTTTAGTGAAACTCAGTACAGCTCCACTAGAGTGCGACCAGTCTGCCTGGGCACATTTTCTAAACTGGGGTTTGGAGGAGGGGCATAGAGGGAGGAGCCAGTTCACACTCTGAAAAAGTCTTAAAGTGCCCATGGCTCCTGCGGAACCGTCTATACCCCATGGTACTGAAGTGGACCCCAGCATCCTCTAGGACATATGAGAAATTTTATTATTTGCCGGTCTTCAGGGAACTTTTCATTTATACTTATTATTGATATTATTACCTTTGTTTAATATATAAATATATACATATAATGTATTTTAACAGCAAAGCACTCACCAGTCTTTTTTTAGTAAGAAAAAGGTTTATCAAACCTCTCACCAGTGGCAAATACATGGTCATGTATTTACCGCTGGTGTGAGGTTAGATAAAACTTTTTCTTACTACAAACAAGACTGGTGAGTGCTTTCCAGCTAAAATATATTATTATAGGGATCCTGCAGGGTAATCCCTGGATTGTATGCACCCCAGCTGATGTGGACATAATATATACAGTATGTGAGTGTGACTTTATTACTTTTGATAAATATATAGTCCTCCAAATCAGCTGGCACTCCATGCTAAAAAACCAACTGGTCCCGCTGCCACAGTGCAAAATGCAATACACTACTCTAAAAAAGCACAGCACTCACGAGGACTCGTTCTAACAGTTTAATCCAGGTGTCAATATCGACATGTTTCGAGGCTTGCGCCTCTTCCTCAGGACACACCAACAGTAAAAAAAACAATAAAATAAAGTGAAGTTAAATACCTTATAACCAGGGTGACACTCCCGCTGCTGCCATCATCCCATGCCGTGGCTGCCGGATGTCCACAGGTACCTCACTTCCAGGTAAGCATAGACAGGTGTTGCTAGGCAACCTCCAGTTTTCGTTCCAGTGGAGGAGACCCGATTACACATCTCCGGGCAGCGCTGCAACAGGACTGGGGCGATAGGAGAGGATATAAACAAAAACATAAAAGAACACAATACATACATATATCAAAACATAAAATAAAAAGTCCATACCAAATATTGTAGCTGAAAACAGCCCCCAACTCATGTGAGGCTGCCAGTTTCAATCAAAAAAGAAACATACTATACTATAAATTATGCCCATCGTATCAAATATCAGAAAATAGGTTACAGAGAATAACATTATCACTAATGTGAAAAACAGTTCCCAAAATACAAGTTAGTTGGGAATAATTTTTATCATATTAATTGTTTCTCTTTGACTAGTAGATATTATAAATTAATTATATACTATATTATAAAAAATATTATAAAAAAACTACGTCAGACTATTCCAGTTTGTTTTATCATTTAGTCCCTTGGGGGCAATAGAATTAAGGCACAATATCCATCTAGATTCTGTTAATAATAAAGTTTTTACTCTATCACCACCGCAGGGTGACTCAAGCATATGATCGATTATAAAATATTTTAGATCTGTCAAGGTGTGGCCTACCATTTTGAAGCGGCGGGCCACCGGTTTATCAGTGGATCTGCCCTCAGATGATAACTGTATTGCTGACCTGTGAAGGGCCATCCTTTCCCAGAATATCCGAGAGGTCTGGCCCACATAATACAGGCCGCAAGGGCATGTAATCACGTACACCACAAAGGACGAGGTGCACGTGAGTACAATCTGAATGTCATACTTTTTTGGCAGTGTGGGTGCTGAAAAGATTTGCATGTAATCATAAATTTACAGGTGGTACAATTATAACAACTATAACAACCTGGAGGTTTAGTGTATACATTAGGCATACGTGGAATACCTCTACCTGTAATGTCAGTTACCATGAGTCTATCTTTTAAATTGCGACCTCTTTTAAAGGCTGCAATAGGACACACGTTACTTAAACCCGGTAGATCTCTATCAGAAGCCACAATAGGAAATAATGCCTTAGTGGCGTGTTTGATGACCGGGCTTGCCGCAGTAAAACTACTAGCCCAAGGCAGAACTTTCTCAGATTTTTTGTTGTGGGGCTGAAGTAATTGTGATCGTGGCATTTGTAACATTCGTGATTCATTATGCAATAGCATCTTAGGGTCGTATCCTCTTGCTGTAAACTTCTTAAGCCCATAAATAGTATCAGAAACTTTTGTTGGGTCATTCGTGATCCTTGCCACCCACATCATTTGGGATAGGGGTAATCCACATTTGAGTGGTGCTGGGTGATGACTCAATGCTAACAGGAATGTATTCCTGTCCACATCTTTATTGAATACTTCTGTTTAAATCATACCATCTCTCACAGTCATTTGCACGTCAAGGAAATGTGCCATTACCTCACTACAAGAGTACGTAAACTTAATGGTACAGTTCTTACTATTGACTTCGTCCATTAATAACCTAAACCTCTCAACACCTCCTGTCCAGAGCATGAATATATCATTGATATATCTAGTGTATAATTGATTACATTGAGACATCTCTGGATGATTAAAGAACAATAACTCCTCTTCCTCAAACATATAAACATTAGCGTACGATGGGGCCACTGCTGACCCCATCAGACAGCTGAATTGCTGAAGGTAATAGCGACCATCATAAAGGAAGTAATTTCTATAGTCAATTCCAAAAACATTAAAAAAAGATCATGATTAAACAGAGCAGGATCTAGAAATTGTAGCAGAAAGTTCCTCATCAATGCAAGTCCACCCACATGTGGAATCAATGTATACAAACTGAATACATCGAGACAGCGCATTACTGTGCCCTTAGGTAATTCTGAGATATCATTCAGCAATTTCAGGAATTCTGTAGTGTCTTTAAGGAAAGAGTCCTTCTTTAACAGCAGAGGTTGCAGGAGATGATCTAGGAGCTGGGCCGTGGGTTGGTACAGAGACCCACGATCCGATATGATGGGTCGATCAGGTAGAGTCCTGTTTTTATGCAGTTTGGGTAAAGTGTACAGTGCCGGGATTTTAGGATGTTCAACTTCCAAAGCCTTAAAGAGTTTTGTTGTTATTTGATTTTGTTGAACTGCAGTTAGTAGAATTTCACGTAATTCTCTCTGATATTGAAAGGTTGGGTTTTCAGGCAACTGCACATATACTCCTTCCTCAGCTAGTTGACAACTAATCTCGGTACGATACTCATTAATGTCTTGTACAACTATGGCCCAGCCCTTGTCGGCAGGCCTAATGATAATATCTTCATATGAGCTGAGATTTTTTAAAGTAGTAGACTCCTCCTTGGTAAGATTTTTATGGATTTTTCCTGGTGCCAAAGTAAATTTAGTGACAGACTCGCTCAACAAACGATTAAATGTTTTAAGGGAAGAGTTTGTAGAAACTGGGTAAAATTTTGACCTTGATTTTACCTTAAGGAAGGTTTCCAATAGTGAAGGTTCTGCAGCATTATTATGGTGTTGGAAATGCTCTTTCAATCGAAGATTTCTTGAAAATCTGTGATGATCCAGTCTCCATGTGAAATCATCATGGATATTAGTTGGAACAAACAAGAGTCCTTTTTGTAACACCTGCATTTCCACTGCTGTCAGAGTTCTTGTAGACTAATTAAAGATTAAGTTGTTTTTTTGCAAGAGGGATTTCTCCTGATCTTGCGTACCTCTTTGGTTTTGCCTGCCCCTGCGGGTGGTTTTCCTCCACCTGATTGGGTAGCAGATACCTTTCCTAAAGGGACATTTTCTGATGTTAAAGCCTCATCCGTCTCTGACACTGCAAATTCATGGTCACTATTACTTTGGGAAGCCATGGTCCGATTATGGCTCTGTGGACGTCGTTGTTGCCATGGCCTTCTACATCTCTCCAAGGCACTATTGTGATTCCCTGATCCACCGCCTGACAGCCATCTGTAGACACGATTTTTTTTCATAATCTGCATCAACAGTATACTTTTTATTCTTTTTAAACTGAACCAAGTTCTTTTTGTATTCATTGCGTTGTTGCTGCAATTTAATAAGCCAGCTCGCATTGGTTTCATCTTCATATAAATTATTCCCAACTAACTTTTATTTTGGGAACGGTTTTTGACATTAGTGATAATGTTATTCTCTTTAACCTATTTTCTGATATTTGATACGATGGGCACAATTTATAGTATAGTATGTTGTTTCTTTTTTGATTGAAACTGGCAGCCTCACATGAGTTGGGGGCTGTTTTCAGCTACAATATTTGGTATAGACTTTTTATTTTATGTTTTGATATATGTATGTATTGTGTTCTTTTATGTTTTTGTTTATGTCCTCTCCTCTTGCCCCAGTCCTGTTGCAGCGCTGGCCGGAGATGTGTAAGCGGGTCTCCTCCGCTGGAAAGCAAACTGGAGGTTGCCTAGCAACACCTGTCTATGCTTACCTAGAAGTGAGAAACCTGCGGACATCCGGCAGTCGCGGCATGTGACGGTGGCTGCTGGAGTGTCACCCTGACTATAAGGTATTTAACTTCACTTTATTTTATTGTTTTTTTACTGTTGGTGTGTCCTGAGGAGGAGGCGCAAGCCTCGAAACATGTCGATACTGACACCTGTATTAAACTGTTAGAACGATATATATACATACATACATACATACATACAAACAGTGTATTTGGAAAGTATTCACGGTGCTTCACTTTTGTCCACAGTCTGACTGCTGATCTGTGTGAATGCATATGTTGGAGTCTGTGCAAATTCTCTAGTGGAGTTATTGATTACCAGTAACATAGTGGTAACATAGTAACATAGTTTCTGAGGATGAAAAAAGACAATTTGTCCATCGAGTTTAACCCATTTGTGTTCTCCTACGCTGTATTATTTTTAGGACCAATTCCTCTTTTTTTTTTATAACTATAGTGCATGACTACGCACCATAACCCTGTTTATCCTTATCCATTAGAAATTTATCTAGCCATTCTTAAAAGTGTTGACTGAGTCTGCCATTACTACTCTCTCAGGCAGGGAATACCAAACACTTATTGTCCTTACTGTGAAAAACCCTTTTCGCCTCTGTGTGTGAAGTCTCTTCTCCTCTAACCTAAGTGGGTGTCCACGTGTCTTCTGTGTTGATCTTACCAAAAACAGATCCCCCGCAAGCTCTGTGTATTATCCCCTTATATAGTTGTAAATATTGATCATGTCCCTCTTTTCTAGTTTAAATATGCCTAGCCTGGCAAGCCTTTTTTTGTATTCCAGCATCTCCATCTCCTTAATTAGTTTGGTCGCCCACCTCTGAACCTTTTCTAGTTCCAAGATATCCTTTTTGTAGTATGGGGCCCAAAATTGTGCAGAGTATTCAAGATTTGGCCTCACTAGTGATTTACTGTATATATCTATGTGAACACCTAAGTCTTTTTTCAGTACAGAATCCCCTAATTTTACCCCATTTAGTATGTAGGCGTTATTTTTCATTTGCTACCAAAGGGGGTGATTCCGAGTTGATCGTAGCTGTGCCAAATTTAGCACAGCTGCGATCATTAACTCAGACATGCGGGGGGACGCCCAGCACAGGGCTAGTCCGCCCCGCATGTCAGTGCCAGCCCCCCCACCCACAAATACAAAAGCATCGCACAGAGGCGATGCCTTTGTATTTGAGGAGTAACTCCCGGCCAGCGCAGCTCCTGCGGCTGGCTGGGAGTTGCTCGTCGTGCCCGCTGGCCGCAGCGTGAGACGTCACGCAGCCGCCGCGGCCTGCTCCCCCAACGGTCCGGCCACGCCTGCGTTGGCCGGACCGCTCCCCATAAACGGCGGCTTAATGCCGCCGTTCAGCCCCCTCCCGCCTATCGACCGCCTCTGTCTCAGAGGCGATCGCTAGGTAACGAAAGCTGCCATGCGCCGGCACACTGCGGCACCGGCGCATGCGCAGTTCCGACCCGATCGCTGCGCTGTGACAAACTGCAGCGAGCGATCGGGTCAGAATGACCCCCAAAGTGCATTACCTTACATTTGTCTGTATTGAAGCTCATTTTCCATTTTGCTGCCCATGCTTCCAGTTTAACTAAGTAATTCTGAAGAGACTCAGCATCCCCCTCCGTATTTATAACCTTACACAATTTGGTATTGTCTGCAGAAACTGACACCATGCTCTCTAGATCTACTGCTAGATCGTTAATGAAAATGTTGAACAATAGTGGTCCAAGTACAGACCCTTGTGGGAATTTATTATCTATATCTGGGCATTTGTAGATGCCATTTATATACCTTTTTGGGACTTTTACCTAATAGATTTTATACCCTCATACCACACGAACCTTAATTATGCCTTCAAAATTGAACTGGAGGAATGGCTGCTTCCATGTAACCCTCTTAAGATCTAAGTGATTCATGCCACTGAAGAAGTCATAGAGATGAAACGCGTAGGGTTCACCAATTTGTATCCATTGTGTTGTTGAGATAATAATCTCCACCTTGAGCTCACACCTTTGCTAAGGTGAGGGGAGATTTATAACATCTATTGTACAATGACATTCATATGGATTTGTTTGGAATTGTGATTTTATACAATTTTTTTATATTGTCAATCAAATAAAATAACAATGTTTTGATATTAATCGTTCTTATCTCTTGGGTGATTTTTTTTCCTGGTGAGAGGGTTCTTATCCTAGGGTGCTATACATCAAAGGAATATCTCTGGTACATCGAATAAATGATAGGCTTATTGAGGTGGATCGGTTAACTACCCCACCATATACTGAATCTACAGTTATATATGCATTAGCACACTGGGATATGTTTTGTATTGTTTTTATATATATATATATATATATATATATATATATATATATATACACACACACACACACACACACACACACACACACACACACACACACGGGCAAAAAAGTATTTGGACAGCCACTGATTGTGCAAGTTGACCCACTTAAGATGAGAGAAGTCTGTAATTTCCATCATACTGTAGGTACACTTCAACTGTGAGAGACAGAATCTGAAAAAAAAAACAGGAAATCACATTGTATGATTTTTAAAAAATTTATTTGTATATTCTTGTGAAAAATAAATATTTGGACACCTACCAAGCAGCAAGATTTCTGGCTCTCACAGACCTGTTACTTCTTCTTTAAGAAGCTCTTATATCCTCCACTCGTTACCTGTATTAATCGCACCTGTTTGAACTGGTTGTCTGTATAAAAGACACCTGTCCACACCCTCAAACAGTCAGAGTGCTACCTCTCCACCATGAACAAGACAAGAGAGCTGTCTAAGGACACCAGGGACAAAATTGTAGAGCTGCACAAGGCTGGGATGAGCTACTCGACAATAGGCAAGCAGCTTGGTGAAAAGAAATCAACTGTTGGCGCAATTATTAAGAAATAGAAGAAATACAAGATCACTGACAATCTCCCTCGACCAGGGGCTCCATGCAAGATCTCACCTCGTGGGGTATCAATGATCTTGAGAACCGTGAGGAATCAGCACAGAACTACACGGGGGGACCTGGTCAATGACCTCAAGAGAGCTGGGATCACAGTCACAAAGGTTACCATTAGTAACACACTACGTCGTCATGGACTGAAATCCTGCAGCGCCTGAAAGGTCCCCCTGCTTAAGCCATCACATATCCAGGCCCGTATAAAGTTTGCCAGTGACCATCTGGATGATCCAGAGGAGGATTGGGAGAATGTAATGTGGTCAGATGAGAGCAAAATCGAACTTTTTGGTATAAACTCCACTCGCCGTGTTTGGAGGGAGAAGAATGATGAATGACATTCCAAGAACACTATACCCACTGTGAAGCATGGGGGTGGAAACATCATGCTTTGGGTCTGCTTTTCTGCAAAGGGTACAGGATGACTGATCCGTATTAAGGAGAGGATGAATGGGGCCATGTATCGTGAGATTTTGGGCAAAAACCTCCTTCCCTCAGTAAGAGCATTGAAGATGGAACGTGGCTGGGTATTCCAGCATGACAATGACCCCAAACACCCCCCACCGGGCAACTAAGGAGTGGCTCCGTAAGAAGCATTTCAAGGTCCGGGAGTGGCCTAGCCAGTCTCCAGACCTCAACCCAATAGAAAATCTGTGAAGGGAGTTGAAAGTCTGTGTTGCCCAGTGACAGCCCCAAAACAAGACAGATCTAGAGAAGATCTGCATGGAAGAATGGGCCAAAATACCTGCTACAGTGTGTGCAAACCTGGTCAAGAACTACAGGAAACGTTTGACCTCTGTAATTGCCAACCGAGGTTATATCACAAAGTATTGAGTTAAACTTTTTGATCAAATATTTATTTTCCACAAGAATATACAAATAAATTGTTTAAAAATCATACAATGTGATTTCCTGTTTTTTTTTCTTTCAGATTCAGTCTCTCACAGTTGAAGCGCACCTATGATGGAAATTACAGACCTCTCTCATCTTTTTAAGTGGGTCAACTTGCACAATTGGTGGCTGTCCAAATATTTTTTTGCCCTAAGATAGATATATATATATATATATATATAGTGCATCTGGAAAGTATCCGCAGTGCTTCACTTTTTCCTTACAGCCTAATTCTAAACTGAAATAAATTCATTTTTTCCCTCAATATTCTACACACACAATACCCCATTATGACAACATGAAAACAAGTTTTTTTTTAGATTTTTGCAAATTTATTAAAAATAAAAATCTAAGAAATCAAATGTACATAAGTATTCACAACCTTTGCCATGAAGCTCAAAATTGAGCTCAGGTGCATCGTGTTTCCACTGATCATCCTTCAGATGTTCCTAAAACTTAATTGGAGTCAACCTGTGGTAATATCAGCTGATTGGTCATAATTTGGAAAGGCACACCCCTGTCTATATAAGGTCCCACACTTGACAGTTCATGTCTGAGCAAAAGCGAGCATGGAGTCAAAGGAATTGTCTGTAAACCTCAGAGACAGGATTGTCTCGAGGCACAAATTTGGGGAAGGGTACAGAAAAATATCTGCTGCTGTGAAGGTCCCAATGAGCACAGTGGCCTCCATCTTCTGTAAATGAAAGACGTTCAGAACCACCAGGACTCTTCCTAGAGCTGGCCAGCCGTCTAAACTGAGCGATCAGGGGAGAAGGGCCCTAGTCAGGGAGGCGACTAAGAACCCGATGGTCACTCTATCAGAGCTACAGCATTCCTCTGTGGAGAGAGGAGAACCTTCCAGAAGGACAACCATCTCTGTAGCAATTCATCAATCAGGCCTGTATGGTAGAGTGGGCAGACAGAAACCATTCCTTAGTAAAAAGCACATGGCGGCCCATCTGGAGTTTGCCAAAATGCACCTGAACGACTCTCAGACCATGGGAAACAAAATTCTCTGGTCTGATGAGACAAAGATTGTACTCTTTGGCGTGAATGCCAGGCATCATGTTTGGAGGAAACCAGGCACCGGTCATCACCAGGCCAATACCATCCCTACAGTGAAGCATGGTGGTGGCAGGATCATGCTGTGGGGACGTTTTTCAGCAGCAGGAACTGGGAGACTAGTCAGGATAGTGGGAAAGATGAACACAGCAATGTACAGAGACATCCTGGATGAAAACCTGCCCCAGAGCGCTCTTGACCTCAGACTGGGGCGATGGTTCATCTCTCTGCAGGACAACCACCCTAAGCACACAGCCAAGATATCAAAGGAGTGGCTTCAGGGCAACTCTGTGAATGTCCTTGAGTGGCTCAGCCAGAGGCCAGACTTGAATCCGATTGAACATCTCTGTAGAGATCTGAAAATGGCTGTGCACCGACGCTTCCCATCCAACTTGATGGAGCTTGAGAGGTGCTACAAAGTGGAATAGGCGAAACTGCCCAAAGATAGGTGTGCCAAGCTTGTGGCATCATATTCAAAAAGAGTTGAGATTGTAATTGCTGCCAAAGGTGCATCCACAAAGTATTGAGCAAAGGCTGTGAATACTTACGTACATGTGATTTCTTAGTTTTCAATTTTTTCATAAATTTGCAAAAATCTCAAAAACACTATTTTCACGTTGTCATTATTGGCTATTGCGTGTAGAATTTTGAGGGGAAAAAAATATTTATTCCAGATTGGAATAAGGCTGTAACACAACAAAATGTGGAAATAGTGAAGCGCTGTAAATACTTTCCGGATGCACTGTATATAGATAAAAGCACAGGATATGAATGCACAACCAGTGTTCAGAGTCCTTAGTATATATGATCCAGTTTCCACAAGATGTGAATGCAGGCACTTCCCAACAGCCTTAACCACTAGCTGTAGCTTTCGTACATGCAAAAAAATTAAAATGAGGGCACACTCATTGGGGGAGATTCAAATGTTGGAAAACTCGGTTGGGTATCTGTTTTTTCCTGTCTATTAGATAGGAAAAAACAGACTCCCAACTGACTTGTCAAACACTTGAATCTCCCCCATTGAGTAATATTGTCATGCAATTTTACCAAGAATGTATCAAGCTCACATACATCTTAAATTAAAAACATCAGCATAGTGACCGTTCCGCCAATGCCTCGGAATAGCAGTCAGCTGCCTGATCCATGTTGCTGTGTGCGGCAATAACTAGCACTTATCTGTGCTCATCAGACCCAGTACGTTTTGCCATGTCAGGGGGTGTGGTCTAAGCCCTAAATACTCCATATGTATAGCAGTAGCTCATTAATCTTAGCAGTGTCAATTTCAATACATATTAAAAAATATACATCAATAAAAAAATATTTTGTTTCTATATTCATTTCACAATTAAAATAATTAAATATATATAAAAGAGTTCATAATCATACCATTTTTGTACAAAGCAAAAGGGCATATAACTCACTCACTATAGTCACTTCAATCAGGTCACCAGTTAAGCACAGCTTATTTCATTAATTGGCACAATTACTCCCAACCTGTCTATTTTAATTCAAATAAATAGCAGCAACCCTAGGGACTTCATATATCATTCATATATTGTCCCAACTGCTTCCTTACTGAAGAGATCTTTCAACAGAGATAATTAATTCATATACAAATAGAATTTCATAGAGCCAAAGTTAACAAAAAAGTTTATAAACAAAATAGAAACAGATGGATCCTTAACCACTTAACTGACGATTTATTTAGCCAAAAACCGCTCCAAAATTGTCGTTTTTTTATGAGTGAATTAGGTGAAGAACATGAATTTAACCCTATCCCAAATGATTTTAGTTAAAAAAAAAAAAAGAAAAAAAATATTTTTTGTGATGTAAAAAAAAATATATTTCCCCAAACATCGATCGGGAACATCGTGACCATCGTAGCTTTCATTTTGAAAGCCGGGACAGCCTCGAGGTATGCAGGGAGGGTCTGGGGGCAGCTAGGGAGGGTTTATTACACTCTCCACCGGCTGCCATTGTCTGCAGCCACTGGAGGGGGGGGGATCCTGCCGTGCTGACCGATCAGCAGTGATCGGCAGCACGGCAGACACAGGGGGAGAGTGCAGGGAGGCAGAGGGACCTTCCGGTCCCTCTGACAGCAGCAGTGGAGGGAAGTTTCCCTTCCCTGCTGCCGCTAACACTCTCTGACTGGTCGCATCCTGTGCGACAAGGTCAGATAGAGCACTTGCATATATAGTCTCATCTGATGCGACCATGCCAGGCAAGTGGTTAATAAACAGCATAGTGGGTCTGTCACAATATCAAAAACATGGCACCGGAACCAATGGCTCAACATCAGTGCCATAAATGTATTGCAACAAGTTTCTTAGTGGTAATGTGTGTGCGCGCTGAAGGCCAAAATGGTTGTAAATGAAAATGGGGACGTGATACACATATGGGGGAGCCAGATACACATATGACCCAAAAATAGTGTAGTGCTAGATACACATATGCCCCCAATAGTGGAGTGCCAGATACACATAAGCCCCCAGTACTGCAGTGCCAGATACACATACGCCCCCACAGTGCCAGATATGCCCCCACAGTGCCAGATACAAATATGCCCCCATGGTGCCAGATACACATATGCCCCCACGGTGCCAGATATGCCCCCCCAGTGCTAGATACACATATGCCCCCACAGTGCCAGATACAAATATGTCCCCACAGTGCCAGATATACATATGTCCCCAGAGTTCCAGATATGCCCCCACAGTGCCAGATATGCTCCCACAGTGCCAGATACACATATGCCCCCCCAGTACCAGATACTCATATGCCCCCACAGTGCCAGATAGTCCCCCCCAGTGCCAGGTACACACATGTTCTCCCCAGTGCTGCTCACCGCTACAGCTGCCATTGCTCTGGCTGCTGCTGTGCATCAGAGGGGAGGAGAGCGCAGTGCACGCCACTCCTGCCCCTCAGTCTGGCCTCCGGCGGCATGTATCTCAAATCAGGCGCCAGTTCTTGAGTCAATGAAAGCTTGCGGTCCCTCAGCCAATCATGAGCCGCCACTGCAAGTCCATGAGCTCTGATTGGCTAACAAACTGGTGCCTGATTTGAGATACACACTGCCGCAAGAGACTGGACTGTCAATTTCTTACCGGTACATAGTATCGCGCCGTACCGCCTTACTTGTAGCACTGATTATGCCCCACAAAAGTTTCCAAGCTCATGTTATACCACATAGTGGCACCAGTTAATATTATGCCACATTGTAGTGCTGCCAGTACACATTATGGCTCAGCATGCCTCCAGTTCACATTATGCCACACTGGGAGCTGGGACCAACCAGCTCCTACATGAGGGTGATACTTCCTAATGCAAGATATTTCATTTTGAGTGATCTTCTTAATTTCGGTACACTGTTCCTTTCTGGAACAGTCCCAATCTCTTTGATCAATTCCTGTCCTCCAGCTTCACAAAGGCAGTAAACAAGAAGAATCCTACTCTCTAACTGCTGGGCTTACTGATTAGCTCAGCTAAGTCTGTGCATCAATATAATGTACCATAATGTGGGGGTTCTTATCCCAACTTCACTCAAAGACTGCACTTTCCCCTTGTGCACTACCCGGTCCCTTTATCATGGGTAAAACACTAGATCCATTTTTCTGTTTTTCATATATATCCTGCTTGAACTCGTGATGCTACATTTTTTCAGAAAAAAACATTTCCTGTAAAGAATTTTAAAAACATCAGAGCTTTTGAACTCTTTCAGTTAGTTAGACTGAGTATACAAGTCTTCCAGATTTTGTATCTTTATTTGACTATCCTCTATAAGCTGTGCTTACAGAATTTTCTATTTCTTTCATATAATGGGGTATATTCAATTAAAGTCGGATCCATTCCGACATGTATTTGTCGGAATGGATCCGACAACCCCTATTCAATCCCCATCTTAATTCGACTTTTTCAAGTCGAATTAAGATGGGAAGCAGAGGAGGAGAAGGGGGGCGAGCCGCGGGGGGACAGCCGGCGGGCATACAGGAAGATCAGCGCTACGATCAGCGCTACGGTAGTGCTGCAGCAGGATGTCACTCAGCCACCTGAACTCACGTCAGCTTCCAACCGGCTCCAGCAGGGTGGAAGCTGCCGTGAGGTCGGGCAGGTGAGTGACATCCAGCTGCAGCGCTACTGTAGCGCTGATCTCTCCTGTGTGTCCGCCGGCTGTCCCCCGTCTTCTTGCGGCTCCCCCCCTCCTTGCCTCCTCTGGGTCCATCTCATTCCGACATCATTTAGATGTCGGATTGAGATGGTCGGAAACGGGGCCAAAACCTGTCAGATTTGGGCCCATTTTCGACATCAACACGTGGATCGGCAGCTATTTCGCCGATCCATGTGCTTTTCGACAAGTCGAATGCCTCGACTTGTCGAAAAGCTTTGAATAGGTCGAATCAGGATTTGTCCTTAAAAAGTCGAAAACTGCCGTCTTTTCGACAGACGCCAGTTTTCGACTGCAAATGAATATACCCCTTAATATGACAGAATCTTCTCCTACAGTAGCTCTAATTCTTAATTGATGAGGAGCCAGGTATAAACTAAGGATGGTATCCAATTAGCCACGACAATTTACCATGGCTAACCACCTCCCACAGGGCTATCCAATTAGCCCAGATGCCGCCACTTATCTGAAATTTTTGAGGCAGGCGAAAAGAAATCCGCGATAAGCAGGCTTTTTTCCATGATTGCGGCTGCAAAAATACATACTGTAGGTCCATGGCTTTTCACTGATTTGCATGAAAACAAAAAAAATTCAGATGGAAAAAACTGGGGGCTAATTCGATAGCCCACAAAAAAAATCAGTGATAAAAAAAAGTCGCTAATTGGATACCCCCTTGTTTTGTTCATATGTTTGTAAATCCAGTCATAAGGATACAGAGACATGTGAATTCACTGCTGTGCTGTTTATTCCATCACCAACTCTAGACACACTGCACACTGGACCACCCACTTCCCAGCATCCCCCTGGTCCTAGGGACCATCACTGTAGATTCAGGCTTACACAGATTAGTAAGGGAGTGTCTACAAATATTAAGCATTGTAATACACTAACATCACATCCTCTTTTCTTTAAAGATAAGCCCTATACGCTTCAATGCAACAATTAACAACGTCATTAAGAACATCATCGAACACGTTTCAATGAGTCTCTCAGGTCTGCGTATTTCCCTTTTGGGTCTTTCATACACAGTCTGTGTTTCATCGACCATGTTGGACCTTTCTTGAATCGTGGTTGGTTCACCATTATCAGGATCATCATACATGTCAGATGAAGGGTATTCTTCAGTCATGTTGTCTTCATTATGGTTAGGTTGAGATCTTAAATCCACCCGATTTCTTCTTACTTCCATTCCACGCTCTGTACGTATAGTATAAGATCTTGGTTCTACTTGTGCTTGCACAATACCTTTCTGCACCCAAATACCTTTCTCGTGATCTCTGAGACGAACTTGGTCACCCGATTTTAGATCTGATAAGCTTTTTGTTCATCTGTCATGGAACAGTTTCTGTTTTGCCTGTTGACGTTCCTTACTCAGTCTGACCAGACGCTGAGTTATGTGTATTAAGCAGTTCATCATGTATCGGGAGATTTGCTCTAATCCTCCTTCCCATCAGCATTTGTGCAGGAGAAAGTCCATTCTGTAAAGGTGTACTGTGGTAGATTAAAAGACTTTTGTAGACATCTTCTTTACCTTCTTGAGCTTTTTTCATGAGACTCTTTACAGTTTTTACTGAACTTTCCACCAACCCATTTGAGCGTGGATAGTGGGGACTTGACGTAGTATGGACAAATTCCCACTCATCAGCAAATTGCCTAAATTCAGCACTGGAAAACTGAGGACCATTGTCAATGAACACTTCCATAGGAACACCATGCCTTGCAAAGATTGACTTCATGCAATTGATTACGGCTATACTAGTAGTTGTATGCAGTGTCTTCACCTCAGGGTAGTTAGAGTAATAATCAGTCACGACAATGTACGTTTTCCCATTACAATCAAACAAATCTGCGCCAACTTTCTGGTACGGTCTCTCTGGCACTGCGTGAGGACTCAGTGGCTCGACTAGTTGTTTCGGTCTATACGTAAGACATAATTCACATGTAGCTGTAGTCTGTGCTATGTCTTGGTTCATTCTTGGCCAATACATAACTTCACACGCTCTCCGCTTACATTTTTCTTCTCCTAAGTGGCCTTCATGTATCTTGCACAGCATAGTTTTTCTTAGTCGTGCAGGTATGACAAACCTACTGCCTTTGTAAATAATAACATCGACAACTGTAAGGTCACTGCGGTACATCCAATAATCATGGATAGACAGCGGGCACGCATGTTTTTCTGCTGGCCAACCTTTCAGAATGATATCTTTCAACACTTTCATTGTGTCATCTGTCTCAGTTTCTTTCCTAATCTGTTCTTGTCTTGCAAGAGACACTGGTAGAGAAGCTACGATCAAATTAACATAGGCTTCTATCTCTTCATCCATCAGACTTTTGGAACCTTCACTTTTGTCCACAGCACAAGAAAGTGTATCAGCAATGTACATGTATTTGCCGGGACAGTACAGCAAGTGTATATCATATTACTGTAGTCTGATAAGCATTCGTTGAATTCTCATGGGACAGTCATGTAATGATTTAGTCATGATAGCTACCAATGGCTTGTGGTCAGTTTCCACTGTAAATGTTTGACCATACACAAACTGATGAAATCACTCACATGCATATGTGATCGCTAGAAGTTATTTTTCTATCTGAGCATACCTTGTTTCAGCACTTGTCAGTGCTCTTGATGCATAGATTACTGGTTGCCATGTATCCTCATGTTCTTGTAACAGCACTGAGCCTAGGCCAAATTGCGAAGCATCTGCTGAAATTCTTATTCTTTTCGTAGGATCAAAGAATTTTAGCACTGGTTGCTCTGTAATGATCTGTTTCAAGTTTTGCCAGCTTTCTTCTTGTTCTTGTGACCACATCCACTTGTTATCTTTGTCCAACAACCATCTAAGGGAGGCTGTTCATTCAGAGAGTTGAGAAATAAACTTTCCTAAGTAAGTAATCATTCCTAGGAATCTTCTGACGTCGTCTTTGCTGTAAGGACGTTCCACGTTCACTATGGCTGATATTTTCCTTGGGTCTGGTTTTACACCTTGATCCGAGACCACGTCGCCCATAAAGGTAAGTGTATACACGCCAAATTCACATTTGTCCTTGTTTAGCTTTAGATTCACTTTCTTGACAAGTTCCATTACTTGTCTCAATCTAGAATCATGTTCTTCCTTTGTAGATCCCCAGACAATAATGTCATCCATCATTGTTTCAACACCTGGAATATGTTCAAAAATCATGTGTATCTTTTTGTGATATACTTCTGGAGCAGACAATATTCCATATGGTAGTCGAAGAAATCTGTATCGACCTTCTGGTGTATTAAATGTACAAAGCTTTGTGCTGGCCTCATCTAGCTTCATTTGCCAGAATCCTGAAGATGTGTCCAATTTACTGAACCATTTTGCTCCCGCAAATTGCGACATGATTTCATCTCTGGTTGGTAGTTTGAAATGTTCTCATTTAATAGCTTTGAATAAATCTCTGGGGTCTAGACATATTCTGAGTTGTCCATTTTTCTTTTCAATAATTACTAAGGAGCTTACCCATTCAGTAGGCTCATCAACTTTCTGTATCACACCCAAGGCTTCCATGCAATTTAACTCTTGTTTCAGTTTTTCTCTCAGCGCAAACGGCACTTTTCTACAGGGGTGTATCACTGAAGAAACTTGCGTGTCTATATTTATTTTATGCTCTCCAGGCAAGCAACCTAGACCTTCAAACAAGTCTCTGTATTCTGTAAACATCGATTTGCAGTCATCTTCTACATGTGATGTCACCATAAAAACTTTTAGCAAGCTTAGTTTCTCACAGGAACTTAATCCTAGAATCGGTTGCACATTTTTATCCACAATCAGTAGAGATGTTTTAAACTGTTGTCCCTTATATTTCAGTGTCACTAAGCATGTACCTTTCACAGGAATTTCCTACCCAGTGTACCCTGTAACTTTCACTTTGGCTGGATGAATTTTAGGTTTTACTCTAAAAGTCTTATAGTCTTGAAACAATATTAAATTCACCTGCGTGCCAGTATCAAGCTTAAAGGGAATGACAATCTCGTTCACAGTTAAAGGGACAATCCATTCTCTCTTATCTGTACTGCAAAGTTCAATGCAATCCACAAAGAATTCCTCTGTTTGTTTAACAGCATTCACATTGGTTGTTTTCCTTTTCATTTTACAGCATTTGGCAAAGTGATTAAGTCTACCACATTTCATGCAGGTTTTACCATAAGCAGGGCACATTTTAGGATTGTGAGCATTTCCACATCTACTACACATTTCCTTATTAGACTGTGGCTTAGACTGCTTCATTCTTGAGAATGGAGGTTTGCTTTGCTCTGTGTTCTGCGCTACATGGACAGCAGCATCAACTTCCTTGTGTAACTTTTTGGCTTGAAATCTAGTTATTTCTGCAGATCTGCACATAGTCACTGCCTTTTCTAGTGTTAGGTCTTGCTCTCTCAGCAATCTCTCTCTGAGTCCATTATCAGGTATTCGACAGACAATACGATCTCTAATCAGTGAATCCTTTAAATCACCAAACTCACAGGTTTTACTGAGTGATTGCAGCTCTGTAACATACTGATCAAAACCTTCTCCAGACTTCTGATAACATGTGAAAAACATATCTTTCATATGTCACATTTTTTCTTGGCACAAAGTAATCTTCAAACTTTTGCATTAAAGATAGCACCATATTCTGCCCCCATCAAACTGAAAACTATTATAAATGTCCAGCACATCCTCTCCTATCACATGGAGGAAAATGGATGCCTTCGTTTTGTCAGCCTCTGTATCAGCTCCACATGCAGCAAGATATATATTAAACCTTTGCTTAAATCTTTTCCAGTTTTCAGACAAGTTACCAGACATCAGCATGCCGGTTGGAGGAGCTAGTCTATCCATGGTTACTCACTGTTTGAAGAGAGGAGCACACGGCAGGCTTTGCAGACACTGAGTATCACAGCCTTACATACGTCTGCAGGATTCTTTCACACTCTGAGAGCACTAGCAGTCCAAGTTAAACTTCTTCTGACACCATGTTTTGTTCATATGTTTGTAAATCCAGTCATAAGGATACAGAGACATGCGAGTTCACTGCTGTGCTGTTTATTCCATCACCAACTCTAGACACACTGCACACTGGACCACCCACTTCCCAGCATTCCCCTGGTCCTATGGACCATCACTGAAGATTCAGGCTTACACAGATTAGTAAGGGAGTGTCTACAAATATTAAGCATTGTAATACACTAACATCACACCCCTAAGCCTGAAAACATTTCTTTGTTCATTATTTGGTTAATATCCTTCCTTCTTACAGTCTCCTTCTTACAGTATGCATATGACAATGACCTTTTAGACAAGTGAATACTGTGCAAATTATGACACTCGTGTGATATTCCTTTATAGTTTTAAATGCACTCTATTGGCTAAAACTATAGATGCTTTTGTATTGTTTGAAACTACAGATAGAGCCTCGCTCATCTAGCCTTCTCTGCTGTGCCATGGTGCTACATGGCTTATTAGCACAAGCCTTTCATCTATTGTTCTCAGCTGCAATACAATACAGAGAGAACAATAAAGCAGGGGATTAAGTCATTACAGCAGGGGATTAAGTCCGACTGCACTGGCTCGGTTAATCCTATTAAAGGGATAGATGAGCAGGGCTCCATGGGTATTCATGACATGGAAAAGAGGCGGAGCTATTGTATTATAAAGTATTTTTCTATAAACAAATCTTCAGAACAAAACTATTCAAAAGTAGCTCTGCAATTCTCCTCACTAATTAGTTAATACACTGTTTTTTGTTTGTTTTGTACCCAGCTTCATCTTTGTCATCACTGACATTTTCTATAGATCATGAGAATTGGGCAGGTACAAATAACAGGTGATGATATGACGTCACCTTACCAGCACTCTCAATTGGCAGCCCCGCGCATCGCTATCACTGGTGCTAGATTGGCCTGCATGCAGGCCAATCTAGCAGGTCGGTCATTTCACCCGCTGGTGCCTGTCATAAACCGGGTGCATACTGTATGATACTGTTGCCGAATTACTCACATGTTCAGATAGATGCTACATTGCATATTATCTCAACTGAAAAGAAATCTGCACTTGTGTTTTTGTGTACAACTACAGACAACTTTGCATCTGACCCATAGACTGCAGCTGTTTTTTTTTCATATGCCCATTAGGGATTGGTATCGATATACCGGTGCTTGTCATCCCGGTGGTCAGAATTTCGACCGTGGGATGCCGGTAGCGGGGCGAGAGCAAAAGAGCCCTTGTGGGTTTGCCGTGCTTGCCACGCTGTGGGCACGGTGGCGAGCGTCGCTATTTATTCTCCCTCCAGGAGTGTTGTGGACACCCCAAGACGGAGAATAGGTGTTGGAATCCTGGCGGTCGGGATCCCGGCACCGGTATGCTGAGCGCCAGGATCTCGACAGCCAGGATATTGAATGCATCCCGCCCAGTAGTATTCTGTAATTCAATAGCATACTATACTACCTTGTTGCATACTTCTCCCAAGTCCTGGAAGTCTTCTCTATGTTTCAGTTCTCTGGTAATAGCACAGCCTGGACAATGTCACTAAAGATTAGGGTGACATCGGTAGCTTGTAACTGGTCAGTGATTAAAGCCATACAGTATATAAAAGAAAGTGATGCTACAGCTAAGGTTGTGAGTCACTATGATACGCCAGGGTGGACTTACAATTTGCATGCTAATAACAAGGTCAGAAAAAGCCCCTTTCAGACTCTGAGCAATAGTGCAGGAGTATAATATGATATGATATTATATTATTATTATATATATATACAGTGCATCCGGAAAGTATTCACAGTGCTTCACTTTTTCCAGATTTTGTTATGTTACAGCCTTATTCCAAACTGGAATAAATTAATTTTTTTCCTCAAAATTCTACACACAATACCCAATAATGACAACGTGAAAAAAGTTTTTCTGAGGTTTTTGCAAATTTATTAAAAATTAAAACTAAGAAATCACATGTACATAAGTATTCACAGCCTTTGCTCAATACTTTGTTAATGCACCTTTGGCAGCAATTACAGCCTCAAGTATTTTTGAATATGATGCCACAAGCTTGGCACACCTATCTTTGGGCATTTTCACCCATTCCTCTTTGCAGCACCTCTCAAGCTCCAGCAGGTTGGATGGGAAGCATCGGCGCACAGTCATTTTCAGATCTCTACAGTGATGTTCAATCGGTTTCAAGTCTGGGCTCTGGCTGGGCCACTTAAGGACATTCACAGAGTTGTTCTGAAGCCACTCCTTTGATATCTTGGCTGTGTGCTTAGGGTCATTGGGCCTAATTCAGACCTGATGGTAGATGTGCAAAATTTAGCACATCTACGATCAGTCACACAGACATGCGGGGGGACGCCCAGCACAGGGCTAGTCCGCCCCGCATGTCAGGCCCGCCCCCCCCCCCCACACAAGTACAAAAGCATCGTACAGCAGCGATGCTTTTGTACTTTATGAGTAACTCCCTGTCAGAGCAGCTCCTGAACGCTAGCAGTAGCTACTCGCCATTATGAGGGTCGCAGCGGCTGCGTGTGACGTCACACAGCCGCCGCCACCCGCCCCCCTCAATGGCCCAGCCAAACGCTGCCAGCCTTCCACCTCCCACCCAGCGACCACCTCTGCCTGTCAATCAGGCAGAGACGATCGCAGGGCTGAGACAGCCGTCGGCTGTCTGGCATGCGCCGGTGCACTGCGGCACCAGCACATGCGCAGCTCAGACCTGATCAGCTGCTGTGTGAAAATGCACAGCAGCGATCAGGTCTGAATTAGGCCCATTGTCCTGCTGAGAGATGAACCGTCGCCCCAGTCTGAGGTCAAGAGCGCTCTGGTGCAGGTTTTTATCCAGGATCACTCTGTACAATCCTGCATTCATCTTTCCCTCTATCCTGACTAGTCTCCCAGTTCCTGCCACTGAAAAACATCCCCACTGTATGATGCTGCCACCACCATGCTTCACTGTAGAGATGGTATTGGACTGATGATGAGCGGTGCCTGGTTTCCTCCAAATATGACGCCTGGCATTCACGCCAAAGAGTTCAATCTTTGTCTCATTGGTCTGAGAGTCCTTCAGGTGCATTTTGGTAAACTCCAGGTGGACTGCCATGTGCTTTTTACTAAGGAGTGGCTTCCGTCTGGCCACTCTACCATACAGGCCTGATTGGTGGATTGCTACAGAGATGGTTGTCCTTCTGGAAGGTTCTCCTCTCTCAACAGAGGAATGCTGCAGCTATGACAGAGTGACTTCTTCTCGGGTTCTTGGTCACCTCCCTGACTAGGGCCCTTTTCCCCTGATTGCTCAGTTTAGATGTTCGGCCAGCTCTAGGAAGATTCCTGGTGGTTCCCAACATCTTCCATTTACGGATGATGGAGGCCACTGTGCTCATTGGGACCTTCAAAGCAGCAGATATTTTTCTGTACCGTTCTCAGAGGTCTACAGACAATTCCTTTGACTTCATGCTTGGTTTGTGCTCAGACATGCACTGTCAAGTGTGGGACCTTATATAGACAGGTGTGTGTCTTTCCAAATTGTCCAATCAACTGAATTTACCACAGGTGTACTCCAATTAAGCTGTAGGAACACCTCAAGGATGATCAGTGGGAACAGGATGAACCCGAGCTCAATTTTGAGCTTCATGGCAAAGGCTATGAATACTTATATACATGTGATTTCTTAGTTATAATTTTTTTATAAATTTGCAAAAATCACAAAAAAACTCTTTTCATTTTGTCATTATGGTATATTGTGTGTAGAATTTTGAGGGAAAAAATAAATTTATTCCATTTTGGAATAAGGGTGCAACATAACAAAATGTGGAAAAAGTGAAGCGTTGTGAATACTTTCCGGATGCACTGTAATAATCTGCTAAAGTTTGTCTCATTTTAGGAACCCACAGTTCCCTCTTCAGCTGCAGGACAGATCCAGCAATGAGAATGTGGTATTCTGCTGGAACAGAGTGGGGAGGGGGTGGTACAGAGTGGGTGGTGGTGGGGGAGCAGAAGGCAGATTTAGCATATGCGGGATCACTCTACTAGTATATTATATTAGGACCCAGATATTTGCTTATCTACCATGCCAAAACAGCCTCATTTTTTAAAATACAATATAAAATTCACATGGGGTGAAACCAATATAGTGCTAAATTCATGTATTCATATTGCTGTGACAGAAAATTATATCAGTAGGGGACCCAAAAATGTGGGATTTTGAATTTTGGATAAGGGATACTCAACCTGTATAAACATTATTGTGATATTACAACTAAATTTTACTGAGTTATAGATGACAGTCCTGAAATGTTGTCACTGTTAAAGTAATAAAAGGGTCTATTCATTATGCCTTAATTTCTATAAAAATAGGTGAATTTTTTTTTTTTTAAACTTTTGTAAAAATGTATATTAATTATAAAGGTAATGCAGGAGATAATAGGATTTTAATACCTACCGGTAAATCCTTTTCTCTTAGTCCGTACAGGATGCTGGGGACTCCAAAAGGACCATGGGGTATAGACGGGATCCGCAGGAGACATGGGCACTTTAAGACTTTAATGGGCGTGAACTGGCTCCTCCCTCTATGCCCCTCCTCCAGACCTCAGTTATAGGAACTGTGCCCAGAGGAGACGGACATTTCGAAGAAAAGGATTTTGTTAAACTAAGGTTGAGATTCATACCAGCTCACACCACAACACACCGTACACCATGGCATTTAACTAAAACCAGGTAACAGCGTGAACCAAAGAGATTAGCAACAGGCTGACCTTAACCGAAACACAACCTTTGTGTAACAAAAGCAATAACCATTAACAAGTACTGTAGAAAAAATCCGCACTGGGACGGGCGCCCAGCATCCTCTACGGACTAAGAGAAAATAATTTACCGGTAGGTATTAAAATCCTATTTTCTCCTACGTCCTAGAGGATGCTGGGGACTCCAAAAGGACCATGGGGTTTATACCAAAGCTCCAGACCGGGCGGGAGAGTGTGGATGACTCTGAGCAAACATGAGGTCCTCATCAGCTAGGGTATCAAACTTGTAGAATTTTGCAAAAGTGTTTGAACCCGACCAAGTAGCTGCTCGACAAAGTTGTAACACAGACACCCTGGGCAGCCGCCGAAGACAAGCCCACCCTCCTAGTGGAATGGGCCTTCACCGATTTCGGTAACGGCAATCCAGCCGTAGAATGAGCATGCTGAATCATATTACAGATCCAGCGTGCAATAGTCTGCTTAGAAGCAGGAGCCCCAACCGTGTTGGAAGCATACAGGACAAACAGCGCCTGTTTTCCTAATACGAGCCGTTCTGGCTACATAAATTTTCAAAGCCCTGACCACATCGAGAGACTTTGACTCAGCCAAGGCTTCAGTAGCCACAGGTACCACAATAGGTTGGTTCATGTGAAACGAAGAAACCACCTTTGGGAGAAATTGTTGACGAGTCCTCAACTCCGCTCTATCTACATGGAAAACCAAGTAGGGGCTTTTGTGAGACAAAGCCGCCAACTCTGACACCCGCCTTGCGGACGCCAAGGCCAATAGCATGACCACTTTCCAAGTGAGAAATGTCAACTCAACCTTTTGTAAAGGTTCAAACCAATGCGACAAAAGGAACTGTAACACCACGTTAAGGTCCCATGGTGCCACTGCGGGCACAAATGGAGGCTGGCTGTGCAGCACGCTCTTCACGAAAGTCTGAACTTCTGGAAGCGAGGCCAATTCCTTTTGAAAGAAAATAGATAAGGCCGAGATCTGCACTTCAATGGAGCCTAACTTAAGGCCCAAATCCACACCAGCTTGCAAAAAATGGAGAAAACGACCCAGCTGAAATTCTTCCGTAGGCTTCTTCTTGGATTCGCACCAAGACACATATTTTCTCCAAATACGGTGGTAATGCTTCGCCGTTACCTCCTTTCTAGCTTTCAGTAGAGTGGGGATGACCTCTCCGGGAATACCCTTTCGAGCTAGGATTTGGCGTTCAACCGCTATGCCGTCAAACGCAACCGCGGTAAGTCTTGGAACACGCACGGCCCCTGCTGTAATAGATCCTCTCTTAGAGGAAGAAGCCAGGAATCTCCTATGAGTAATTCCTGAAGATCCGGATACCCTCCGTGGCCAATCTGGAACAACGAGTATCGCCTGAACCCTTGTTCTTCTTATGATCCTTATCACCTTTGGGATGAGAGGAAGTGGAGGGAACACATAGACCGACTGAAACACCCATGGTGTCACTAGAGAGTCCACAGCTACTGCCTGAGGGTCCCTCGACCTAGAACAATAAGTCTGAAGCTTCTTGTTGAGGCGAGACGCCATCATGTCTATTTGAGGAATTCCCCAACGACCTGTCACTTCTGCAAAGACTTACAAAGGAAGAGAAAGAAAGCTCTTGTGTGGGCGCACTCTTGAAAAAAGAAAAAAGAAGAGAAAATTCTTCAGATATGAGTTGAGAAAATGTTAAAACAAATATTTATTGAATAATCGATTAAAAATTGTTCATATCCCACTGTGATCAAAAAGAATTTTTAATGAATATAAAAATTTTTATATTTTTTATTTTTATATTGTTTTATTTTCCTTTATTAGAAAAAATGTGGAAAAAATAGGCAAAAGTAAAAGTAAAAATAAAGGAAATGTTCTGGTCTCGTTAATCACAAAAAACGGATTAGAAAGGTTACAGACACTTGATAGTCTAGCAACCGTTTCTCCTGACCAGCACAGAAATTCTGTGTTAATGAAAACGAACAAGGAGATCCAATTCTATGTCTTTGAAGACCACTTAGGGGGTCAATGTTGGACAAATTGCTGATCACCTACTGTACCTAGGTCACAAAATTATCGACATATCTTAAAATTCTTAAACATGTAGAAATGATTATCGTAATCAGAAAGAAGGAAAGGGGTAAAGAGATGATTGAGAAAAGAAAAGAAAAAGATGGGTATGTGGGAGAGGAAAGAGGGGAATGGAAGGAAGAGGGAGGGAGGTGAAAAAGTGGTGATACTGCTGTTGGTGTCCACCCTTCAGATGAAGGGGAATAGTGTCCTTCTCTACAACACCAGGTATTCCCAGGAAGTCTCCTTTCAGGTACTGACCTGGCCCAACGCTGCTTAGCTTCCAAGATCGGACGAGATCGGGCATTAACTGCGTGGTATGATAGTAGAGAGGCTATCTACCAATGAGAGTGCACCTATATATGAAAAGTGGAAAAGAGTGGAAAGAAAAGACCAATAATGTGAATAATGTGTGGATCTGCTTTCCACGTTAGGCAAGGTGACTCATTCGCCAATTGGCCAGTGATACACCCTGGATCATGGATGAGAGTCCACTGAAATGGGATGGACCAGTGAGGAACAAAAGGGGAAAGGAGGGGCAAGGAAGGACAAAGGGGGGAAGAAAAAAGAATGGAGGAAAAAGGTTATAAAGTCACAGAGAAAAGTATAATAATCAAATGGTGTTAATAATCACAAAGGGGTTAGCCAAAGAGAGAGAAAAAAGCCGATGAACTATACAGTAGGTGGGAAATCCCCCAGATTTAAGATCACTAACATCTCTTTTGCATAGTTAGAAGAATCTCCTGTACGAATCCGTAGAAAACGCGTTTCGCCCGTTAGGCTTGTTCACTTCCGGGATCTCGGAAGTGAACAAGCCTAACGGGCGAAACGCGTTTTCTACGGATCCGTACAGGAGATTCTTCCATGGATGACTACTGATTACCATAGGCCCCTGGAATCTGATATCCTCACACCATGAGTATCAAACTTGTTATTTCTAACTTTTTAATGATATGCGTAACTATGCAAAAGAGATGTTAGTGATCTTAAATCTGGGGGATTTCCCACCTACTGTATAGTTCACCTTTTTGCATATATACAGGGTAATTAACCCCGTACGCCACTCGGGATAAACAAGGTGTGCATTGCACTATTCTCTTATCATCAGTGAACTTGCATCACTTTACTCATAGGTGCTCATGCACACAATATATCTGACATCATTGTATATAATCTATAAATCTACTTGATGTGATTTCAGATATCCTGCAAATTTTGTGCAAAACAGTGAATTCACATCACTGTATTCCTAAGTGCCCGTGCACACGACATATCCGGTCTCAATTCATATTTACCCATTCACTTTATGTGCTTTCAGGTGATATATAATAATTTTTGCCATATATAGAGACATCGGCTTTTTTCTCTCTCTTTGGCTAACCCCTTTGTGATTATTAACACCATTTGATTATTATACTTTTCTCTGTGACTTTATAACCTTTTTCCTCCATTCTTTTTTCTTCCCCCCTTTGTCCTTCCTTGCCCCTCCTTTCCCCTTTTGTTCCTCACTGGTCCATCCCATTTCAGTGGACTCTCATCCATGATCCAGGGTGTATCACTGGCCAATTGGCGAATGAGTCACCTTGCCTAACGTGGAAAGCAGATCCACACATTATTCACATTATTGGTCTTTTCTTTCCACTCTTTTCCACTTTTCATATATAGGTGCACTCTCATTGGTAGATAGCCTCTCTACTATCATACCACGCAGTTAATGCCCGATCTCGTCCGATCTTGGAAGCTAAGCAGCGTTGGGCCAGGTCAGTACCTGAAAGGAGACTTCCTGGGAATACCTGGTGTTGTAGAGAAGGACACTATTCCCCTTCATCTGAAGGGTGGACACCAACAGCAGTATCACCACTTTTTCACCTCCCTCCCTCTTCCTTCCATTCCCCTCTTTCCTCTCCCACATACCCATCTTTTTCTTTTCTTTTCTCAATCATCTCTTTACCCCTTTCCTTCTTTCTTATTACGATAATCATTTCTACATGTTTAAGAATTTTAAGATATGTCGATAATTTTGTGACCTAGGTACAGTAGGTGATCAGCAATTTGTCCAACATTGAACCCCTAAGTGGTCTTTCAAGACATAGAATTGGATCTCCTTGTTCGTTTTCATTAACACAGAATTTCTGTGCTGGTCAGGAGAAACGGTTGCTAGACTATCAAGTGTCTGTAACCTTTCTAATCCTTTTTTTGTGATTAACGAGACCAGAACATTTCCTTTATTTTTACTTTTGCCTATTTTTTCCACATTTTTTCTAATAAAGGAAAATAAAACAATATAAAAATAAAAAAAATATAAAAAAATTTATATTCATTAAAAATTCTTTTTGATCACAGTGGGATATGAACAATTTTTAATCGATTATTCAATAAATATTTGTTTTAACATTTTCTCAACTCATGTCTGAAGAATTTTCTCTTCTTTTTTCTTTTTTCAAGAGTGCGCCCACACAAGAGCTTTCTTTCTCTCCCTTTGTAAGTATAACTACTTTCTAGCTCTGGGTGCACTGCCAATAAGGACCACAATTGAAAAGTTGTTTTCTTTTCCAATACTTGTCCAATTTTGGCTCTTTTTAATCTCATTATAATTCATACCGGTGCCAGGTCATCCTTTCTTTTGTCAACACTTCTGCAAAGACCTCTTGATGAAAACCCCACTCTCCTGGATGGAGATCATGTCTGCTGAGGAAGTCTGCTTCCCAGTTGTCCACGCCTGGAATGAAGACCACTGACAGAGCGCTTGCATGTTTTTCCGCCCAGCGAAGAATCTTTGTGGCCTCCGCCATCGCCGCTCTACTCCTTGTTCCGCCTTGGCGGTTTATGTGCACCACCGCTGTTATGTTGTCCGACTGATTCAGGACGGGTAGGCCGCGCAGCAGATGTTCCGCTTGTAGAAGGCCGTTGTAGATGGCCCTTAATTACAGAATGTTTATGTGTAGACAAGCTTCTTGGCTCAACCATTTTCCCTGGAAATTTAACCTCTGTGTGACTGCTCCCCAACCTCGGAGACTTGCATCCGTGGTCACCAAGATCCAATCTTGGATCCCGAACCTGCGACCCTCTAGAAGGTGAGAAAGTTGGAGCCACCACAGGAGAGAAATCCTGGCCCTGGGTGACAGGCTTATCTTCCGGTGCATGTGTAGATGAGACTCGGACCACTTGTTCAACAGGTCCCACTGAAAAGTTCTTGCATGGAACCTGCCAAACGGAATGGCCTCGTAGGCCGCCACCATTTTCCCCAGCACTCGAGTGCATTGATGAATCGACACTCTTGCCGGTTTCAGAAGCTTCTTGACCATGTTCTGGAGTTCCAGAGCTTTTTCCAACGGGAGAAAAATTCTCTGTAGTTCCGTGTCCAGAATCATGCCCAAAAACGACAGCCGTGTTGTCGGAATCAACTGCGACTTTGGCAAGTTTAGGAGCCAGCCATGTTGTTGCAGAACTGTCAGGGAGAGCGCAACGTTTTTTTTAGCAACTGCTTCTGTGATCTCGCCTTTATCAGGAGATCGTCCAAGTACAGGATAATTGTGACCCTTTGCTTGCGCAGGAGTACCATCATTTCCGCCATTACTTTGGTGAAAATCCTCGGGGCCATGGAAAGACCAAACGGCAACGTCTGAAATTGGTAGTGACAATCCTGTACAGCGAACCTTAGGTACGCCTGATGGGGACATGTAGGTAAGCATCCTTTATGTCGACTGACACTATAAAATCCCCCCCCCCTCCCCCTCCAGACTGGAGATCACTGCTCGGAGAGATTCCATCTTGAATTTGAATCTTTTTAAATACAGATTGAGAGATTTTAAGTTCAGAATCGGTCTGGCCGAGCCATCCGGTTTCGGGACCACGAACAGGGTTGAATAAAACCCTTCCCCCCGCTGTAACTGGGGTACCGTGACAATGACTTGCTGCGGACACAGCTTTTGTATTGCCACACACACTACCTCTTTTTCTGGAAGAGAAGCTGGCAAGGCCGATTTGAAAAATCGGTGCGGAGGCATGTCTTGAAACTCCAGTTTGTATCCTTGGGTCATAATTTCCAGCACCCAAGGATCCAGGCCCGAGTGGACCCAGACCTGACTGAGGAGCTGAAGACGCGCCCCCACCGGTGCGGACTTCCGCAGCGGAGCCCCAGCGTCATGCGGTGGATTTGGCAGAAGCCGTGGAGGACTGGGAGCTTGCCACAGCCGGCGATCTTTTTCCTTTTCCCTTACCTCTAGCAGCAAGGAAAGAGGACCCTCGTCCTTTCCTGAATTTATGAGACCGAAAGGACTGCATCTGGTATTGAGGGGTTTTCTTTTGCTGTGGAGGGACAAAAGGCAAAAAGGACGACTTACCCGCCTTCACCAAACAAAACTTCACCTTTGAAGGGCAGAGCCTCCATAGCCTTTTTAGAATCAGCATCACCATTCCATTGATGCGTCCACAACGCCCTCCTAGCCGAGATTGCCATGGCATTGGCCCTTGAAGCCAAGAGGCCAATATCTCTCGCAGCGTCCTTTAGATAGACTGCAGCGTCCCTGATGTGACCCAGCGTCAAAAGCATGCTTTCCCTATCCAGGGTGTCTATTTCAGATGACAAGTGATCTGCCCACTTTTCAATAGCGCTACTCACCCATGCCGATGCCACGGCCGGCCTGAGCAGCGTACCCGTAGTGACATAAATAGATTTCAAGGTAGTTTCCTGCTTACGATCGGCAGGATCTTTAAGTGCTGCCGTGTCCGGGGACGGTAGCGCCACCTTCTTGGACAAACGCGCCAGGGCTTTGTCGACCGTAGGGGAGGATTCCCACCGTAACCTATCCCCCGAGGGAAATGGATACGCCATAGAAATCCTCCTGGGAATCAGTAGTCTCTTGTCAGGAGATTCCCAAGCTTTTTCAAAAAGAGCGTTCAGTTCATGAGAGGGAGGAAACGTTACCTCAGGTTTCTTTCCCTTAAACATTGTCTCAGGAAAAGCGGGGTCTTCTGTGACCATCTCCCATGGATTGTATCCATGCTTGGTTCTGAGCCTCAGATTTGTCCAACCTCTTGTGCAACAAAGCCACACTTGTATTTAAAACACTCCACATCTCTACCCAATCAGCAGTCGGCGGTGCCGACGGAGTCACTCCCTCATTCTATTCAGCCCCCACCACAGCCTCCTCCTGGAAAGAGCATTCAGCCTCAGACATGTCGACACACGCGTACCGACACCCACTAACACACTGGGCTATAGGGGACAGACCCACAGTAAGGCCCTTCAGGGAGACAGAGAGGGAGTTTGCCAGCTCACACCCAGCGCCTCACCGGTCTGAAAGAATTAAATAATGCCCCAGACCTATAAGCGCTTTTATATAATAGAAACCAACACCAATTGCTGTGCCCCCCCCCCCTTGTTTTTAGCACCCTGTTATTGTGACAGCAGTGAAGGGCCAGGAGCAGCGTCTCTGCAGCAAGCTGTGGAGATAAAATGGCGCTGGTTAGAGCTGGAGGACAAAGCCCCGCCCCCTCAATGGCACGCTTGTATCACGCTTTTCTTTATACTGGCGGGGGTATGTATACAGTGTCTATGCACTGTATACCAATTTGCCAGTCTCAGAGGTTTTATTGCTGTCCAGGGTGCCCCCCCTGCGCCCTGCACCCATGTAGTGCCTTGTGTGTGTGTGGGAGCTGCGCGGTACCTCAAGGAAGAACTGAAGTCTTCTGCCGACTCTGAAGTCTTCTTGCTTCTGCTACTCACCCGGCTTCTTACTTCAGGCTCTGTGAGGGGGACGGCGGCGCGGCTACGGGAACGAACAGCTAGGCTATACCAAGTGATCAGACCCTCTGGAGCTAATGGTGTCCAGTAGCCTAAGAAGCAGAGCCTTTGAACTCACAGAAGTAGGTCTGCTTCTCTCCCCTCAGTCCCACGAAGCAGGGAGCCTGTTGCCCGCAGTGCTCCCTGAAAATAATAAACCTAACAAAAATCTTTTTTAGAGAAACTCTGAAGAGCTCCCCTAGTGTGTGACAAGTCTCCTCTGGACACAGAATCTAACTGAGGTCTGGAGGAGGGGCATAGAGGGAGGAGCCAGTTCACACCCATTAAAGTCTTAAAGTGTCCATGTCTCCTGCGGATCCCGTCTATACCCCATGGTCCTTTTGGAGTCCCCAACATCCTCTAGGACGTAGGAGAAATCATGGATATTTCCTTATTACCTTTCAGTCCCGATCTGTACTGCTTTCTCCACACACTAGTGTATGGGGAACTAAATTCATAAAACTCAGAAAAACAACATTTTTGGAGCTGGACAGCAGGAACCTTTGCGCTTCTTCCCTATGGTAATGAGCCCTGGGTTGCAATGAGGAATCTGTGTGTCAGGATTCTGTAACTTTGTCTGTCCCCGGATGGGGCACTAGTGGGTCAGTGTAGGAGTGATAGAGGAAACGGGGAAACTGACGAAAAGTTCAGCGCATGTGCGCTTGATATTTATTATCACACAGGGATAACGGATGACAGGAACCATGAATAATAACTTAATCCGATAAATTAATATTTCAAAAGTCAATGGTAACAAATGAGCAATGAAGATGAACTTGTAACTTGATATAAATGATAAGGCAATAATGAAATCAGATGCAGCAAACGAAACTACGATATATAACAAATACCAATCAAAGCACACAGTCTCTGTAGAAGCACACGTCTTTAAGCCAAGCAAGGCCCTAGCACAGGGGTGGGCAATTATTTCAGCTGGGGGGCCGCTTAACACTTCCAGCGAATATTCGAGGGCTACACACAAAATACTCAAAAAGAGATCCCTTTTTACACATTACGGCAGACAGCGTGCCCTTTTTACACATTATGGCAGACAGTGTCCCCCTTTTTACACATTACGACAGACAGCGTCCCCTTTTTACACATTACGACAGACAACGTCCCCTTTTTACACATTACGACAGACAACAGACAGCACCCCCATTTTTATAATTACGGCAGACAGCGCCCCCGCTTTTATACATTACGGCAGACAGTGCCCCCGCTTTTATACATTACGGCAGACAGCGCCCCCGCTTTTATACATTACGGCAGACAGCGCCCCCGCTTTTATACATTACGGCAGACAGCGCCCCCGCTTTTATACATTACGGCAGACATCGCCCCCGCTTTTATACATTACGGCAGACAGCGCCCCCGCTTTTATACATTACGGCAGACAGCGCCCCCGTTTTTATACATTACGGCAGACAGCATCCCCTTTTTACACATTACAGCAGACATCGCCCCCGTTTTTATACATTACGGCAGACAGCACCCCCGTTTTTATAATTACGGCAGACAGCGCCCCCATTTTTATACATTACGGCAGACAGCGCCCCCGTTTTTACACATTACGGCAGACAGCGCCCCCGTTTTTACACATTACGGCAGACAGGGCCCCCGTTTTTACACATTACGGCAGACAGTCCCTACCCCCCTTTCCCCACCCTCCCCTAAACCTATATAGCAGTCCTTACCCTCCCCCCCCCCACTCCCATAAACCCATACAACCGTTTTTAACTCCCCTCCCCATAACTTATAGGGCAGCTTTAGCTGTATCCAGGGGGTTTACCTATTTGTCAGTGACGATCACCACTGTCAGTGATGATCTGCGCTGCTGCTGCTTCTCCCAGCTGGCCGCCGTTTCTTCTCCCCACTGGCCTCCGCTTGTGCTCCCCACTGGCCGCTTCGTTCTGCTCCGAGTCCCACTCTGCAGTGCCCGCCCAGCACCGCCCCCGTGACGCCCAGCGCATGAGATAGAGGAAATCCCGGTCAGCTGACCATGTGACGTGACCGGGATTTCCTCAGCGGCGCCGCGTCTGCGAGCAGTGCAATGACAAGCGGCCTGTCGGGCCTCTTGTCATTGCACTCTGGTGGGGCACAGCGGGCCAGGCAGGATCGGGCCGCATCCGGCCCGCATGTTGCCCACCCCTACCCTAGCAGGAGACAGTTCTAAGGCGCCCTACACATTAGGCGATGTGCCGCCGAGGTGACCGACGGCCGATACGGCCGACCTGGCGGCAGGGGGGCAGTGACGGGGGGAGTTAAGTTTCTTCATTCCCCCCGTCACCCGGCTCCATAGACGTGCAGGCAAATATGGACGATCTCGTCCATATTGGCCTGCATGCACAGCCGACATGTCACCAGCGATGAACGAGCGCGGGGCCTAGCATCGTTCATCGCTGGTGACTCCACACTGCACGATATGAACGTTATCTCGTTCATTAACGAACGATATCGTTCATATCGTGCAGTGATATCGGCATGTGTGTAGGGCCTATAACACAGCAAGTTGTTAAGTGCTGAATGCAATGCACAATGCTAGATGCTGGTAATCAGGTGCACAGGCTGAGTAATGGAAGAACACCTGAAGAAAGTCTCTTACTGCAAGTTGTTGTGGCAAACTGTGGCTGGAGTTCATAGCAAACTGAAGACTGAAGAATGACAACAACGAAACCACTGGAAACAGGAACACAGGAACCAGGAGAACTTGTACACCGAATGTGACTCGTAGGAAAGCTGGAATGGATGCTGGTACTTGTAGTTCCACAGGAACACTGGAACAGGGAAACAACTTGGAAATGCCAGAAATAGGAGATCGCTGGAAACAGGGGATTGCAGACTGGAACTGGAATGGAACTGCTGGAACCTGTAGTTCCACAGGTCCAATACACTGGGGAATCACTGAAGACAGGAGCCGCCTGTTCAAAGGATGTGACGCGTTGTCCAAGGCAATGAGACTGACCCAGGAACTGGAGTTTATACCCCTTGGTCTGTGATGATTGGATGTTGCATCTCTGTGAGAACACACCCCGCTGGACTGGGTGTTCAGATCAGCTGTGAGTTAGCTGAAGCACTGTGTACTCCAGGCTGCAGTAGACTGAAAACAGGAACTGGAACTGAACGGCTGGAACCTGTAGTTCCACAGTAAGTGATGCGATAGAGAATGCAGATTCCTGACACTGTGTTCCTGTTTGGCCCCCTATTTGGAAGTTGCACGTGTGAACACAAGTAAACACATGCATACATGATCTCGATTTTGGAGACAGCTGATCTTTGAATCCACTGCTGCTACTCGGAGTAGTATTATTACTCACTCAGTGTGCATTAGGGAACACAAATTGTTTTTTCTTACACAGAATTACCCCTCCCTTTTAGCACCTGACTGATATTACATCTGATTGAGCAGCTTTCCAATATTTGTGCATTGTATTTAGAGAGGCATGGATGGGTCAGCATTAGGAGGGATTGCTGGCTCCAGAGTGCCATTGGAGAAGCCAGGGGTGTCTCCAGGTAAGCTGGCTCTCAGATGCTGTAGGAGCCATTATCATGTGGCCTTACACTGGGCATTTAGACCCAGACATATATGTAATTATTTATGGGGTGGGTGTGGGGTGCGGTGGCCCCTGTGTCGGTATGGCTGGGCGGCTTCAGGTCGGCACACCCTAACACTTTATTAACACTCATGATTTTCCCTATCACTTTGTATATATTTTTGTATTTTAATCACACTTCACTTATATAGCACTTCTGTGCTTCTTTTTAACCCTTATTATTTTTCACCTGTGTGCTGACCTGGGGTAGCCGGCCTGTGCCGGCATGATGTGGTCCTGCATCCCGGACCCATACCTAGTATTAGGGACCCCCAGTGACGGAGAAGCCTTGTCGATCGGCCTGGGGGCTTAACCCTATATCTGCAGATATACGCAACTAAGATTTCCGTATTATCTGATTATTATGTAGTATTATTACTCACTCAGTGTGCATTAGGGAACACAAATTGTTTTTTCTTACACAGAATTACCCCTCCCTTTTAGCACCTGACTGATATTACATCTGATTGAGCAGCTTTCCAATATTTGTGCATTGTATTTAGAGAGGCATGGATGGGTCAGCATTATGAGGGATTGCTGACTCCAGAGTGCCATTGGAGAAGCCAGGGGTGTCTCCAGGTAAGCTGGCTCTCAGATGCTGTAGGAGCCATTATCATGTGGCCTTACACTGGGCATTTAGACCCAGACATATATGTAATAATTTATGGTGTGGGGTGCGGTGGCCCCTGTGTCGGTATGGCTGGGCGGCTTCAGGTCGGCACACCCTAACACTTTATTAACACTCATGATTTTCCCTATCACTTTGTATATATTTTTGTATTTTAATCACACTTCACTTATATAGCACTTCTGTGCTTCTTATTAACCCTTATTATTTTTCACCTGTGTGCTGACCTGGGGTAGCCGGCCTGTGCCGGCATGATGTGGTCCTGCACCCCGGACCCATACCTAGTATTAGGGACCCCCAGTGACGGAGAAGCCATGTCGATCGGCCTGGGGGCTTAACCCTATATCTGCAGATATACGCAACTAAGATCTCCGTATTATCTGATTATTATGTAGTATTATTACTCACTCAGTGTGCAGTAGGGAACACAAATTGTTTTTTCTTACACAGAATTACCCCTCCCTTTTAGCACCTGACTGATATTACATCTGATTGAGCAGCTTTCCAATATTTGTGCATTGTATTTAGAGAGGCATGGATGGGTCAGCATTAGGAGGGATTGCTGACTCCAGAGTGCCATTGGAGAAGCCAGGGGTGTCTCCAGGTAAGCTGGCTCTCAGATGCTGTAGGAGCCATTATCATGTGGCCTTACACTGGGCATTTAGACCCAGACATATATGTAATTATTTATGGGGTGGGTGTGGGGTGCGGTGGCCCCTGTGTCGGTATGGCTGGGCGGCTTCAGGTCGGCACACCCTAACACTTTATTAACACTCATGATTTTCCCTATCACTTTGTATATATTTTTGTATTTTAATCACACTTCACTTATATAGCACTTCTGTGCTTCTTATTAACCCTTATTATTTTTCACCTGTGTGCTGACCTGGGGTAGCCGGCCTGTGCCGGCATGGTGTGGTCTTGCACCCCGGACCCATACCTAGTATTAGGGACCCCCAGTGACGGAGAAGCCTTGTCGATCGGCCTGGGGGCATAACCCTATATCTGCAGATATACGCAACTAAGATCTCCGTATTATCTGATTATTATGTAGTATTATTACTCACTCAGTGTGCATTAGGGAACACAAATTGTTTTTTCTTACACAGAATTACCCCTCCCTTTTAGCACCTGACTGATATTACATCTGATTGAGCAGCTTTCCAATATTTGTGCATTGTATTTAGAGAGGCATGGATGGGTCAGCATTAGGAGGGATTGCTGACTCCAGAGTGCCATTGGAGAAGCCAGGGGTGTCTCCAGGTAAGCTGGCTCTCAGATGCTGTAGGAGCCATTATCATGTGGCCTTACACTGGGCATTTAGACCCAGACATATATGTAATTATTTATGGGGTGGGAGTGGGGTGCGGTGGCCCCTGTGTCGGTATGGCTGGGCGGCTTCAGGTCGGCACACCCTAACACTTTATTAACACTCATGATTTTCCCTATCACTTTGTATATATTTTTGTATTTTAACCACACTTCACTTATATAGCACTTCTGTGCTTCTTATTAACCCTTATTATTTTTCACCTGTGTGCTGACCTGGGGTAGCCGGCCTGTGCCGGCATGGTGTGGTCTTGCACCCCGGACCCATACCTAGTATTAGGGACCCCCAGTGACGGAGAAGCCTTGCCGATCGGCCTGGGGGCATAACCCTATATCTGCAGATATACGCAACTAAGATCTCCGTATTATCTGATTATTATGTAGTATTATTACTCACTCAGTGTGCATTAGGGAACACAAATAGTTTTTTCTTACACAGAATTACCCCTCCCTTTTAGCACCTGACTGATATTACATCTGATTGAGCAGCTTTCCAATATTTGTGCATTGTATTTAGAGAGGCATGGATGGGTCAGCATTAGGAGGGATTGCTGACTCCAGAGTGCCATTGGAGAAGCCAGGGGTGTCTCCAGGTAAGCTGGCTCTCAGATGCTGTAGGAGCCATTATCATGTGGCCTTACACTGGGCATTTAGACCCAGACATATATGTAATTATTTATGGGGTGGGAGTGGGGTGCGGTGGCCCCTGTGTCGGTATGGCTGGGCGGCTTCAGGTCGGCACACCCTAACACTTTATTAACACTCATGATTTTCCCTATCACTTTGTATATATTTTTGTATTTTAATCACACTTCACTTATATAGCACTTCTGTGCTTCTTATTAACCCTTATTATTTTTCACCTGTGTGCTGACCTGGGGTAGCTGGCCTGTGCCGGCATGATGTGGTCCGGCACCCCGGACCCATACCTAGTATTAGGGACCCCCAGTGACGGAGAACCCTTGTCGATCAGCCTGGGGGCTTAACCCTATATCTGCAGATATACGCAACTAAGATCTCCGTATTATCTGATTATTATGTAGTATTATTACTCACTCAGTGTGCATTAGGGAACACAAATAGTTTTTTCTTACACAGAATTACCCCTCCCTTTTAGCACCTGACTGATATTACATCTGATTGAGCAGCTTTCCAATATTTGTGAATGCTACTAGGAGTGAGCAAGTTGCTAAAGTTTAGAGAAGAGCGCGCTCGGATCTCTGAGATCCGAGCTCACCGAAACCTAACAAATACGAGGAATCTGGACCTGCTGCTTGAATCTCCATGCCAATTCTGGACTTCAAAATGAGGCAAAACATCATGAGCTGGTATGGGATCTGTTGTGAGTTTTGGATTCTATGTTAGACCCCACGACCCCATTTCTCACTATCTATGCTCTGGGCTGTGTTGTCTGCATTGTACAGTGGGGGTAATTCCAAGTTGATCGCAGCAGGATTTTTGTTAGCAATTTGGCAAAACCATGGCCCTCATTCCGAGTTGTTCGCTCGCAAGTGAATTTTAGCAGATTTGCTCATGCTAAGCCGCCGCCTACTGGGAGTGAATCTTAGCATCTTAAAATTGCGAACGATGAATTCGCAATATTGCGATTACACACCTCGTAGCAGTTTCTGAGTAGCTTCAGACTTACTCGGCATCTGCGATCATTTCACTGCTTGTCGTTCCTGGTTTGACGTCACAAACACACCCAGCGTTCGCCCAGACACTCCCCCGTTTCTCCGGCCACTCCTGCGTTTTTTCCGGAAACGGTAGCGTTTTTTCCCACACGCCCATAAAACGGCCTGTTTCCGCCCAGTAACACCCATTTCCTGTCAATCACATTACGATCGCCAGAACGATGAAAATGCCGTGAGTAAAATTCCTAAGTGCATAGCAAATTTACTTGGCGCAGTCGTAGTGCGGACATTGCGCATGCGCATTAAGCGGAAAATCGCTGCGATGCGAAGATTTTTACCGAGCGAACAACTTGGAATGAGGGCCCATGTGCACTGCAGGGGAGGCAGATATAACATGTGCAGAAAGAGGTAGATTTGGGTGGGTTATTTTGTTTCTGTGCAGGGTAAATACTGGCTGCTTTATTTTTACACTGCAAATTAGATTGCAGATTGAACACACCCCACCCAAATCTAACTCTCTCTGCACATATTATATCTGCCTCCCCTGCAGTGCACATGGTTTTGCCCAACTGCTAAAAAAAATCCTGCTGCAATCAACTTGGAATTACCCCCAGTGTCCTTCCACTCCAGTCAGTGGCTGCTGGTCTGTGCTGTCTTCATTGTGCTATGTCCATCTACTCCAGTCAGTAGCTGCTGCTGTAAAAAAAAAAGAAGCTAGAAAACTGCCCTTATGTAGGGCAGCTCTAATTGATAGAATAAAAAATAAATAATACTGTATATGGTTAAGAGTAATAGTGCCACCTGTAAGAGAAAATATTAAGTTAGTATAAAATGTTTGTTTACAGCTTCTTATGGAGAAATTTTTTGGATGGGAATGTGTGCAGGAGCTGCTACACACCCCATCCCAAAAAATTACTTCGGAAGGAGCTGTAAACAAAAATTGTATACTAACTTAATATTTTCTCTTACAGGTGGCACTATTACTTAGCACAGCCAGGGTGCAGTGCTAACAAGAGGGGGATGGCCCTCCTTTCTTATGCGCCCCAGACCCCGAAGGCTTAATCCGGCCCTGGTCTCATGACTGACATGTCAGGTGCTGTGTTATGCAGCCAGCGCTTCCCCTCGTGCCTCAGACCCTACTCTCTCCTTCCCTTGGGGTTATGAAGTGGTTATTTTGATATTGAGCTGCTTAATAAGTATAAATGTACTAAACGCTGTGGGAGTTAATTATTGGTGGGTATGAGTGAGTTAATGATTTATTAAGTGGCTAATTATGTTGAAGAGGGTTGGTGCCAAAAAGTTAGTGATTTTTTTAAATGAAGGTTAGTATAATGAGATGATATTGTAGGATGGTCCCAAAAATGCTATCTGTATTGTCTGTTGGTCACTAAAACGCTTTTAGTATTGTATGGAGTTCACTAAAAAGCTCTTGGTATTGTATGGTGGTCACAATAATGCTCTCCGAATTGTCTGGCGGTCACAAATTACACTTTGTATTCTAAAGCAGTCACTAAAATGCTTTGTATTGTACTGTGGGAGTCATTCCGAGTTGTTCGCACGCAAGCTGCTTTTAGCAGCTTTACACACGCTAAGCTGCCGCCTACTGGGAGTGAATCTTAGCTTCTTAAAATTGCGAACGAAAGATTCTCTAAATTGCGACCACACACCTCTTAGCAGTTTCTGAGTAGCTCCAGGCTTACTCGGCATCTGCGATCAGTTCAGTGCTTGTCGTTCCTGGTTTGACGTCACAAACACACCCAGCGTTCGCCCAGACACTCCTCCGTTTCTCCAGCCACTCCCGCGTTTTTCCCAGAAACGGTAGCGTTTTTTCGCACACACCCATAAAACGGCCTGTTTCCGCCCAGAAACACCCACTTCCTGTCAATCACACTCCGATCACCAGAACGAAGAAAAAACCTCGTAATGAATGCCGTGAGTAAAATTCCTAACTGCATAGCAAATTTACTTGGCGCAGTCGCACTGCGGACATTGCGCATGCGCATTAGCGACTAATCGCTCCGTTGCGAGAAAAAAATACAGAGCGAACAACTCGGAATGACCCCCTGTGGTCACTAAAATGCTCTAGCAGTTCAGTAAAATGCTTTTAATTTTGTATAGCGACCACTAAAATTCTTGTAGTATTGTATGGTGGTCACTAAAATGCTCTCTGTACTGTCTGGCGGTCACAATAATGTTCTCCGTATAGTCTGGAGGTCACAAAAATACTCTTAGTATTGTAAATGTTGGAGTTCACTAAAATGCTCTTACTGTTGTCATGGGCTTGTCGTTCATTTTATGAAATGGAAGAGTTGTTATGGGAGAATCGGGCCCCCAACATCTATTTTGCCCCTGGGTGATTGGGATGAATTTATGCCACTGGTCCATCCACTGCATTCAGTGGCTGCTGCTGGTGTTATGCTGTGTCCACTGTCAATCCACTCCAGTTAGTAGCTGCTGCTGTGTTGTGCTGTGTCCATCAACTCCAGTGGCTGAGCTGACCTTGACCTATCTCTCCACTGTGTTTATCCATGCCAGTGGCTGAGCTGACGTTGACCTATCTGTCAAAAGTGTCCATCCATACCAGTGTTGAGCTAACTCAACTGTCCATTGCAGTCCCCTTAGTGTAATATTGGCTGAACTAGATGTACAGTACAGTCAGTTAGCAAATCATTGTTTGTTATTTTTATAATGCAGGAATTTAGTTATTATACCTATTGTGTATGCTGCATTCCACACTCCACAGGCTGTACCCCACTGTGTTCAGTGTCATTTGCGAAAAAGTTAATAAAAAGTTTTTTTTTAAAGAGTTACAAAACATTTTTATTTTTTTTGTACAGCCTGTGTGCACTGTCCCCCACTGCATTCACATAAATATAAGTGGTGTGACTCTACAGTGTCATATGTGAAAAAAGTTTTAATAAAAGGTCATAAAAATAAAAGCTCTTTTTAAACAAATTGTTATGTGTGCTGTACCCCCACAATGTTTGCTCACATACATATAAGCACTGTGATAACCTGCACTGTGAGCGGTCATTTGCAAAAACAAAAATATATTGTTCTTTTGTTTGCATTACTTCTTCTATGTTATACCCTACTGTGTTTGTTCACATTCATATAAGCACTGTGATACCCTGTAGTGTGAGCAGTCATTTGTGAAAAAAAGTAGTAAAAAAAGATATATTGTTCTATTGTTTGCACTACTTCTTTGTATTATACCCCACTGCATTTGTTCACATACATATAAGCACTGTGATATCCTGCAGTTTGAGTAGTCATTTGAGAAAACAAAAATATATATTGTTCTATTGTTTGTACTACTTGTGTGTTCATCAATATGGAAAATGATCAGTTGAGAGAAAAGCAAGAACAGCAACCAAATACTAGTGCTGCAGCTTCTGCCACCAGTCATGACGATACTAGTCCTTCAATGCCATCTACCAAAACCAATGTCCAAGGGCAAAAAGTTTTTAAGTAAGAGCATCTAAAATTAAAAAATATATATATTTTACAGTGGCAAAGAAAAAAAGAAAAAAATTAGTGCAGAAAAACATAAAATTGTCAACATGCCATTCACCACATGAAGTGGCAAGAAAAGGATCAGGTCTTGGCCTTTATTTATAAGTGGTGGTTCTGTAACTGTCAGTGAGGCTTCTTCTTCTGCCTCTTATGACAATGTAAGCCCTTCTCACTCAGAGCCTAGAAGAGGTGTCAAAATGAAAACCACTAAGGCAGTAGAAAAAACTGTGTGTTTAGAAATGTCACAAATCCTTGAGGAAAATCTAAGTGTGTCCACAAGTGCTATGTGTGAGCCTGACCTTTCTGATACTGTACTCATAGAGAATCCTCCTTCCACCATTTCTGCACCCTCTGGAAATGTGGGGATGAGCAGCACAAGTCAACATGCTGACATGGAAAGTGAGGATGCTACCATTGAAGTGCAACAGGATGTGAGGGATATTTGTGTAGCTGACGTTGGTGCTAATGAGGATGTTGATGATGAGGATGGTGTTTGTATAGGTCAGGCACCAGTGGCAGCAGATCTTGACCATGATAAGGAGAAGGAAATTGTCATACCTGGGCATAGGCCTAAAAAATGCCACCTCTTATACTGTATGTAGAATAATTTTTACCCAAATATTGACAACAACTGTTAAATTATCTGTAGCATTTGTAAAGCCATAGTAAATAAAGGAAAGGATGTTAACCATCTAGGAACCTCCTCCTTATTATGTAATTTGCAGCAAGTTCATGAAAAGTGTTTGTCAACATCAGAAACTTATGCTAAAAAACAACAACAAGCAGTCCAGTATCAGCTAGCTCTATTCTTTCAACTAGATCTCAACACCTGCATTCTCCAACACCAACACATTCATCATCAATATCCTCACTTATGATCAGAGGATCAGAGGTAGTCTTGCATCCAAATTTAAAAGGCTTGGTGATCTTCCCCTATCCATGATTCCTTATAAGAATAATTAAGCGCTATCCCTGCTGCTGGATCTAAATCCCAGAAGGAGATCAAGAAGACTGCTAGTGTTAGTTTAAAAAACAATTGGTAAACAGTCCTCTGCAAGAGGTAGAAAGTAAGACAGCTGTTACCAGTTGCACAGTGGATCACTGATGCCATGACAGCTATGCAAGTATTAGATCTGCATTCAATATCTGCCATTAATGCACTGGTTTTTACACAGTTAATTGAGGTCCTGTGTCCCTAGTACCAAATTCCATCTTGGTTACATTTTACCCAAAGCAATTCCTCCCCTGTACCGGGATGTTAAAACAAATCTAATTATTGGTCTACAAAAAGCCATTTTACCCACTGTCCACTTAACCACAGATATGTAGACAAGTGGAATTGGACAAACTAAAGATTACATGATTGTAACAGCCCACTGGGTGGGTGAATCACCTTCAGTAGCAGCAGGATCTAACAAACAACACCAGATCATTCAGAAACAGGCTACTCTCTGCATCAACGGCTTCACTAAGAGGCATACTGCTGACAACCTCTTAGAAAAGCTTGGGGATGTCATAGCAAAATGGCGTACTCCACTTGGGCTACTCAGGATTTGTGATTTTTGATAATGCAACAAATATTGTGAGAGCATTACAACTGGGTGAATTCAAACACATTCCATGTTTTATTCACACAATCAACTTGGTAATATAGGGTTTTAAAAAAAATAACAGGGGAAGATGCTGTCTGTAGCCTTGATAAAATTCGGGACATTTTTGGCATTCAGCCACAACATGTAGGAGATTGCTGCAGCTGCAAAGCAGTTCAATTTGCCCTGCCACCAACTGAAGCAAGAGATAGTAACAAGGTGGAATTTCATCCTTTATATGGCTCAGCTGATGGAGAAACGACAAACAGCCATACAAAACTACACATTAAGTCATGACATTGGGAGAGGAGGCGAAGTGTACCTTAGTCCTGTGCAGTAGAGAAAACTTTCCGTGTTGTACAAGTTGTTCAAACCCTTCAAAGTAGCCACCTGTGAAGTGAGTTCAGACACTGCAAGCTTGAGTCAAGTGATTCCCCTAATTAGACTTTTGGAAAATCAGCTTGAGAAATTGAAGGAGATGAAACAAAGCAATGCCACTAAGTGGGTCGGACTTGTAGATCAAATTCTTTTATTTGCGTTGCCAGGATTCAAGGGTTGTCAATGTCTTGAAATTGGATCACTACATTTTGGCAACTGTGCTTGATCCTACTGTAGGTTTAAGTCATCATGTCTTTCTTTCCAACTGACCCAGATCTTAAGAGATGAAAAGAGCTCCTGGTGAGCAATTTGTCAGCTCAAGTGGCACAACAACATCTCCTCTTTCAGTTTCTCTCAGGCAACTGCTGCTGAGATTTCCCAAAAGACCCAGTGGTGATGCAGATGAGTCAACACAAATTTTGACATCTGGCTAGTTGAAAAAGAATTTCCCAAAATTAGTGACACTTGTACAAGTACTCCATCTGATATGGCCATCATCCATAGACTGGTGGAGGATTATTTTAGTGACAGTGTACAAGTAGGCATGTCAGACAGTCTTTTTGACTGCTGGAAGGATAAAAAGACAAATTGGAAGCCCTTGTACAAACTCATTTTGCATTACTTAAGCTGCCTTCCCTCCAGTTTGCACTCAGAAAGAGTTATCAGCACAGCCAGAAACCTTAAGAAGAAAACAATTTAATCTAGGCGCTGACCAATTAGGAAGGATCCCCTATGGATCAATATTCTCCACTATTCTGGGTGTACTGCAGCTTCAACAAATGGAGATCACTGTTTCTCCAGAAAAATGCAAACAACATACAGGTTGAGTATCCCATATCCAAATATTCCGAAATACGGAATATTCCGAAATACGGACTTTTTTGAGTGAGAGTGAGATAGTGAAACCTTTGTTTTTTGATGTCTCAATGTACACAAACTTTGTTTAATACACAAAGTTATTAAAAATATTGTATTAAATGACCTTCAGGCTGTGTGTATAAGGTGTATATGAAACATAAATGAATTGTGTGAATGTAGACACACTTTGTTTAATGCACAAAGTTATAAAAAATATAGGCTAAAATTACCTTCAGGCTGTGTGTATAAGGTGTATATGTAACATAAATGCATTCTGTCCTTAGCTTTAGGTCCCATCACCATGATATCTCATTGTGGTATGCAATTATTCCAAAATACGGAAAAATCCGATATCCAAAATACCTCTGGTCCCAAGCATTTTGGATAAGGGAGACTCAACCTGTAAAAGAAAACAATTGAAGTGCTGTATAATCAGGATATATATTTTATAAATGTAATATCACAATACACACAAACATAAAACATACAATACAGACGGCCGGTGTTTAAAAGAGTATATATATATGCATTAAAATGTGTGAAGAGGGGTGTGGCTTGGCAGCCATTGAGATAGGACAGGCTTTGTGTGGGCTCCAGCTTTAACAACCCTATAAACTCCTTTACTGGGGCTTAATACTCTCCTACTGTCTCCATATACACTCCCTTGGTGCCAGGACACCTTCCCAGTCACAGGAGTCGGGTTTGTGGAGCCGGGAGGGGTCTCCTACCCCTCTGCGGGTTGCGGCCTGTCTCCTCTCCTGAAGCCAGGGACTAAATTTTCCCCTCCATCCCGCTGGTGACATCCGCTGTGCGGCCTGGTACCTCTCTGACCCCGGACCCGCCGCGCGACCCCTCCCGCAGTTTACCTCTGCCTTCAGGTCTACGGAGACCGTCCCCTGCATCGGCTCTGCCGCCAGCCAGCGTCTCCTCCTGCAGTCCGCACGGCCACACACAGCCACGGCCGCAGCTCTGGCCTCCGCCCGCGATGCCTGTTGCAGCCGCAGCTTTCTCCCTCTGGGCCCGGCGCTTGACTCTGGAGCCCTCCCTGCCGCCTGACTTCAGCTCACCTACCTCTGGAGTGCGGAGGGGTGCAGAGGAGCTTGCCTGCTGCGGCCTCCCTCTCCTGCTTATTCACCTGGCGGCCATCTTTTCCTGGAACTGGAAAACACTGCTGCAGCCTGGAGCCATTCATCTGATCTGGTGAGATCTCTCCATTGCTCCTACTGCTGCTGCCCCCCCTTTTTGTCCCACCATTAATTAGAGGGCCATTTGTCCCCATTGAGACTGGTGCTGTGCCTGTGGAAATTAATACTTTCTGCTGTTTATTCCCTACATCACAGTGGATTCTCCTCGTGCAGTGCATATGCTGGGCTGGAGCTCCCCCTAGTGGCTCTCCTCGATACACTGATTCACTTCTGTAATTCCATTGCTCTTGCTCGGGTATACCTACATTGACAGATTTTGCTAATTATCTCGGGACGCTTGCTGTGTGCTGGTGACACAGTTGTTGTCCTGCACTCGTCCTCTCCTTCCCGAGGAATGAGGAAACCTGTATCCAATGTGTTCTTGCTGGCCTATCGGTTGAAAATTGATTAATGGCATGCTAATGCCATTCCACTGGGAGTCATCATACTGAGGGCACTTAACAGCGTACTGAGCAGTTCCCTTGCAATTCGACTCTCTGCCACATGACCTCGCCTAATCATCTGTCCTACATCCGGGAAAAAGAAAGGTAATACATTGCAATCTGGGGAGACCGTGACCCAGCCGGGAATGAGATCCTTCCTACAACCTACTCCTGCTAAATCCTCTGGAGATCTCTCTCCCTCCAGTCCCTCTTCCTGTCACTCCGCCTCTCCTGCCTCCCCCTTAGTGATGGATCAACCTACTCTGCACGTTCAGAGCGATACCGCTTTCCAAGACATTTTGATGTTCATGAAAACTGTACCCACTAAGCAGGATCTCCAGGATACCATGCGTAGAGAGTTGGCATCTATCAAACATGATATCACACAACTGTCTGACAGGGTGACCGCATTGGAGGACCATCGTGACTCTGCTGATGTCTTCATGGGATCCCTCATGGATGTTATCAAGGCTCAATCGGATGAAATCCAGTGCTGCGGTCCCGTATGTTGGATTTGGATAATAGAAGTAGGAGAAATAATATCCGGGTGAGAGGTATTTCCGAGGATGTCCCCCAGACAGGCTTAGTTGATGCTCCGGCGAAAATATTTAACGCAGTCCGAGGCAAGGACCCGGCTAACACTATAACCTTCGACAGTTCTCACCGTGACCTTAAACCGAGAGAGCTCCCTACAGACCGCCCCCCGGGACGTCATCTGTCGCTTGCACTACTACTATCAGAAAGAGGAAATTATGGGTATAGTGCGCCACCTCAATAGCCTGGACTTTAATGGCGACCCAATTGCCATCTACCAAGATCTTTCCTGGCACACGCTCCAACAAAGAAAGGCCCTCCGACCCCTCACAGAGGAACTCCGCAAGCGTCAGCTGAAATACCGGTGGGGCTTCCCCTTTAACCTTCAGGTCTCCTCTTCCGGTAAGCTCCATACCCTACATACTCCCTTCGACCTTCCCACTTTCTGTTCCGGTCTTGGTCTCCCGCCCGTAAAGATTCCTGATTGGTACTTCATCTCTCCTGATCTGCATCCGCCTCAACCTTCTGGAAGTGGAGCGTCATGGCAGGTTGTACGTAATTCCCAGAGGAAAACCTCTAAAGCCCTCACCGCTTACCAGGACTCCTCCATTACCTGATTGCATTTTCCCCTGTTGCCTTAAAAATTTACCCTTTTTTTTTTTGCAGAGGTGTTGAACTTTCCAGGCGGGGCATAACGGGTGAGATACATTTTCCGCTGCCTCGCATTACTACTACCCCGTTTTGCCTAATTCTCTTTGGTTTCATCTACAAACCTGGAGATTATTATTGAGGCTATGCTGTTATGCAGTTTGTTGTTACTGTCAGTTCCTATTTTTCTACATGTTCATAGTTGATATAGTGCCTATGGGGGTGACTCCCTTGCCCCGTTCCGGCACATGGCCATAGTGCCCTATGGGACTTCTGGTTTGTATATTTACCAGTCCTCCCATGGCGGGTTTTTCCTTGTTATTGACAGTTCTATTTTCTGTGACTTGTCCTTTTCCTTTTCTTTCTGCACCTTGTCTCTTTTTCTCTAGTGACCTATCCGAGTCTCCTGCTACATTGTACTATTATAAGATTTGATGTCTGTCCCTGGTAGACTTAAATTTGCCTCAATCAATGCTAAAGGTCTTAACGTCCCTGAAAAGAGGTCCCATCTACAGTATTTAGGACACTGTGGTCAGATAGAGTGGATGTACAGGAGACACACTTTAAGATCTCTGCCCGCCGCCCCTCTCTTGTGAACCATTAGATTTCCCCTTGCATTCTACTCCAATAACCCTGAAAGTAAATCCAAGGGGGTCGCTAAACTTTTTTCTAAATCTTTGCAAGTTGCTGACATCTCAGTTCACAAATTGGTCCCTGGTAGATTATTGGTGGTCAATTGCACTAGGGCCCTCATTCCGAGTTGTTAGCTCGCAAGCTTCTTTTAGCAGCTTTACACACGCTAAGCCGCCGCCTACTGGGAGTGAATCTTAGCTTCTTAAAATTGCGATATATATATAGCGAAAAGACATCTCTGTGCAGTTTCTGAGTAGCTCCAGACTTACTCGGCATCTGCGATCAGTTCAGTGCTTGTCGTTCCTGGTTTGACGTCATAAACACACCCAGCGTTCGCCCAGACACTCCTCCGTTTCTCCAGCCACTCCCGCGGTTTTGCCAGAAACGGTAGCGTTTTTTCGCACACACCCATAAAACGGCCAGTTTCCGCCCAGAAACACCCACTTCCTGTCAATCACATTACGATCACCAGAACGAAGAAAAAAACTCGTAATGCCATGAGTAAAACTCCAAACTGCATAGCAAATTTACTTGGAGCAGTCGCAGTGCGGACATTGCTCATGCGCATTAGCGACTAATCGCTCCATTGCGAAAAAAAAAATAACGAGCGAACAACTCGGAATGACCCCCTATATTCTCACAAACATACACTCTCATATCCCTCTACGCTCCAAATCAGGACTAACTTTCTTTCGTTCCCAGCTTCCCCGTCTTGAAGCCCTTTCGACAGGTATTGTTATTTTGGGGGGTGACTTGAATTGGTCTATGGACCCATCCATTAACACTTCCCCTTCTTCCCCTAAATTTTCCGAACAAAAACACAGACAGGTTAGGAAGGTTTTTCACGAACTTCAACTTGCTGATTCCTGGAGGGTCACACACCCCTCTGACAGGGATTACTCATTCTTCTCTCACCCGCACCAGGTTTACTCACGATTAGATGACCTGTTTCTGAGTCATAGGCACCTCCCTTTATTAGTGGATGCCTCCATTGGCAGATCATGCCCCGGTGTTTCTGTCTCTCTCAGCCCCATCCCGAACCCCCGGACATTGGACTTGGCGCCTTAATGAATCCCTCCTACATGACAAATGTTGCAAGGATGAACTGGATAGGGGAATATCTGATTATTTTTCCATTAACGACACGGAGGAGGTGTCCAAAATAACTATTTGGGAGGCTCACAAATGTGTTATACTGGGCAAATTGATCCAATTAGGCGCTTATGTGAAGAAAGATAGACTGGCCCTAACCACCGCACTTTTGCATAAAATTAATTCTTTAGAGGCCCTTCATAAATCCTCCCTGTCTCCCTCCGTTTTGGTGGATCTGTCCGAGGCCCGGGCACGCCTAAAGAAAATTCTCAACAACAAAACCCAATTCTCTCTGTGTAAATGCAGTAATAAATATTATCGATGGGGTAATAAGCCAGGCACTTAGATCCCAGAGAACAGCCTCCTTTGTTCCCTCTATGAAAAATAGTGCAGGCTCTGTCTACTTTAAAACTACTGAGATAGCAGCGTGCTTTAAACATTATTATAATACCTTATATAATCTAGGTGACCCCTCTCCAGCCCACGATCCCCTTTCTAATATACTGAGATCCAGGAAATATTTGGTTAAAGTGGCGTACCCTAAATTGTCTCTCTCTGATCGACAGTCCTTAGAAAAACCCTTTACCTTACAAGAGGTTGAACAAGTTATATCCTCTACGCCCTCGGGTAAAAGTCCAGGCCCGGACGGTTTTACCGCCATTTACTATAAGATATTTAAAGATGCTCTTGCCCCCAGATTATTACAGGCCTTTAACTCCATCTCGGCTGATACTCATTTCTCCGATCAATCCCTGGAAGCCCAAATCACTGTGATTCCTAAACCAGGGAAGGACCCCTCAGTGTGCTCCAGTTATAGACCCATATCCTTGCTCAATGTGGATCTTACATTTTTCGCAAAATTGATGGCTCTTAGATTGAACAAGTTCCTCCCATCCCTTATTCACAGTTATCAAGTGGGCTTTGTCCCAGGCCGCGAGGCTAAAGATAATACTACAGAGATCCCCAGCCTTATCCATTTGGCCTCTAAAAGTCGGACCTCTACTATATTGCTATCTACAGATGCCAAAAAGGCCTTTGACAGGGTCAACTGGGACTTAATGAGGGCTGTGTTGGAGCACATTGGGCTGGGTGCACAAGCACTTCACAGAGTGTTATCCCTTTATACACGGCCATCAGCTCGAGTTCGGGTTAATGGGGTCCTCTCCGACAAATTTCCTATAAGCAATGGAATGAGACAGGGTTGCCCCTTGTCATCCCTGATATTCATCCTTTGTATTGAAGCCTTGGCCAGGGCTATTAGAGCAAATGATCACACTAAAGGGCTCCGAGTGGGTGATACTGATTATAAACTTGCCTTATTCGCTGACGACTTGCTGACAGTCGTCACGCGACCTACTCACTCACTTCCACACCTCATATGTGAATTGGACGTTTTCAGTTCACTTTCCAGCTTTAAAGGTCAATGCATCCAAATCATATGCCCTTAACATTTCAACCCCCCATACGACAGCTTTTTTAAAATCTACTTTCCCATTCATATGGAGGGATTCCCATATAACGTACTTAGGGGTCCAACTTCCCAGCGATTTATTGCGCCTGATGTTCCTGAACTTTTACCATCTACTCCAGTTCATTAAAAACGACTACTGTAGATGGCAACACAATAACCTATCCTGGCTAGGCAGAATTAATGTTGTGAGATGAACACTTTGCCCGAACTTCTCTATCTCCTCCAAACATTGCCAATCCGAATCCCGGACTCCTGGTTTCGGTCCATACGATTCTTGATCAAACAATTTATTTAGCTTCGTAAGAGGCCCTGTATTAGTAGATCCTGTATTACTAGGTAGGTACACCTACCTAGTAAAGGCAGATTTCAACTCCCAAACATCAAAAATTACTATCATGCAATCCTGTTAAACAGGATCTTGGACTGGACCAGAAGCTGGGAGGTTAAACAATGGGTGGTCTTAGAGGGCTTATATGTTCAACAATACCATGAAATTTTCTCTTGGCTCCCGACCCTACCCAAACTCCCACAACCCCACCTGACTATCTCTCCTACGCTCTCCTTTTGGAAATTGATGAGACGGCGATCGTGTCTCTCTTCGGATTTTGGCCCCTTTACTTCTTTCTTGAGTAACCCTGCTTTCCCACCTGGCCTCTCTCTCGTTTACTATCAAAACTGGGCTCTGGAGGACTTTTTAGAGTGGGTCAGCTGGCACAACCATCTGGGGTTAAGCAATTTTAAGATATTCGGGCAAAATGGGATATTCCACAGGCTGACTTCTAGAAGTTTTTGCAGGTGCGACACTTCCTGTATACGGGCAATAACTACTAAGATGCCAAGCATCTCGGGAGATGACTCCATTTGAAAAGATGTGTGTTGCTTCTCTACACCCTATGCACACGATATCTACCCTATATAAACTCCTACAATTGTCTGACTCCTTTACCCCTCCTCCTTTTACTCAGAAAGGGGAAAGGGATCTGAATCTCTCACTTTCAGTCAAGGAATGGGAATCTATATTTCTTAAGACTCATGGGAGTTCCATTTGTATACAATTAAGAGAAACGCAATCTAAGATACTGATGAGATGGTACAGACACCCCTCTCTTCTACATGTTATTTCTCTGTCTATTTCCCCCGCCTGTTGGAGATGCCATAAATACTTAGGTTCTTTGTTACACCTTTGGTGGACCTGTCCCCATGTTAAAACTTTTTGGGATGATGTACTTTCCATTTCTAGTGCTATCCTACACACTCCTGTCCCATCTGACCCAGCCCTTTGGTTATTGAACCATTCCTATACTCCTCTATCCACTTATAAGACATCACTGTTGAGACACCTTGGCAATGCCGCCCGTGCAGTAATTCCCACTCTGTGGAGGTCCACTAGTTCCCCTACTCGGAACATCTGGTTTTCCAGAGTAGATTACTATATGAACATGGAAGATATTTTATTAAGCTCTAGAGATAGATAGACCGAGTTTACAACCGTATGGATGCCTTGGATAGAATATAAATCCTTTGAGTCCTACAAAACCTATATCTCTTCCCTGAAATTATGTGGCTGTCAATTTGTTACTAGTATATTTATTTGGATGTGTCCGTCTTCTCCCTTTTTTTTCCCCCCTCTTATTATCTCTGCATTCTCGGCTCGGTCACATTTTCTTTCTTTTTCTCTCTTTCTTCCCCCTTTTCTCTGTCTCTTTCTAATTTTCCTGTTTTAAAATACATAATGGACACGTTGCTTTGATCCCGTTCATACTACTGTACACTGCAGTGTGCGGCTGTTTTCTATGTGTTCGATACTGTGTTTTCTTGTGATTATGTATCGATTTATGTCTGTATTATTTTCAAAACAGATTATACAAAACAAAAGAAAATTGTGTTAGGATGATATACATGCTGATGAGGGTGAGGATGAGGATCATAATGATGATGACATCATGCCATTGTAGAGCTGTTAGCTAAGCCCATTGGTAACTTGTTTTGTGAGGGCCTAAACAAACCAAGCACTTCAGCCACAAAAGTGTCAGTCTTTGTCGCTGAAATGCTTGGTTTGGTAAACTGTGCATGTCCTTTTTAATATAAAAAACCACTTTGTTAGGCACAGGATTAAATATAAAACACAATTGATATCTCTATTCTCACAAATTTGCCACACATATAGGATAAATCGCTCACATGGATTGCTTGTGCTGTTACAGCAAACAATTAAAGAATTGATACACAATGATCAACTGCCGGCAGTTCTTTGAAAAAGTCACATGTTGCGTGACGAAACGCGTCAGGACTCCTCCCCTTTTCTCACCTATTGACCACACGATTTGGGACACAACCCATAGCTCCAATTTACCGGCCATAGGAGCAAACGGTGTACGTCTCAACATAGGACGAAACCGCAGCATCAGCTCAGCATACGGATAGTGGCCGGACGTCATTTCTTCTCCGTCTCATTATTCACGGACAGCATACGTCCAGAGAGCAGTGGAGAAGTACTACAGAGTGCTGGATTCCCACAACGGCTTCAATCCAATCAGCCGCGCACCTGCCTCTCCCCACACACTACAGCGGGCGGTGCACACCCAGGGGAAGAATTACACAACTGTGGGATTCCGGCGTGTATGGATAGACTCTCCGATCTACTGTTCATTGGGCAATCTGAATCTACCTGAGGACGCTCGGGTTTTACAGCCCTACTGGAGAGGTAATTCAACATATTAATTCCATACAATTGGCTTCTGGAACTTTAAGGCTATGTATCATACAGTTTAACATTCACGGAAGCATTCCATTGCCTTCAATAATTACACTCTTATCCAGTAACTGTGCTTCATCCAGACAGTGGATTATAACAGTCTTGGCTACAGTGTTACAACAGCTGATACATTTGAACTGCCGGCAGTTGATCATTGTGTATCAATTCTTTAATTGTTTGCTGTAACAGCACAAGCAATCCATGTGAGCGATTTATCCTATATGTGTGGCAAATTTGTGAGAATAGAGATATCAATTGTGTTTTATATTTAATCCTGTGCCTAACAAAGTGGTTTTTTATATCTTTTTTTATATCACTTTTATATTGATTTAATTTAAGAATAAATATTCAATTAATTTTATCCCTTGGTTGTGATGAATTTATATTTTTACAGTGCCAAAATGAAATGAGCGCCTCTATTTTTTCCTTTTTTTTTGATCCATTATCTGTGAGAGTAACACATAACTCTCTATAGAGGCGAACGTACATTTTTTGCACTACTGATCTCAGAATTAAGACACTAGTCTGGTATAATGTATAAGTGATTGACACAGGCGCAGCAACTTTTCTCTCCATGTCCTTTTTAATGTCCAACATAAGTGTGGCTGGGAGGTCCCAGTGACAATTCCATCATGCACCACTTTTCTTTTTGGCCACTGCTGTGTGGCTATAAACTGCCATATGTTTGTGTCACTGCTCTGTTGCTTAGTAGCCAGCCAACTCACTGCAGCCTTTGGCCTAAACTGGATGAAAACAATATTGTGAGCTGTGTGGTGGTCAAATTTGACTGGAAATTACTGAAAATGAATGTTATTAAGGTTAAAATACTGTAGGAACAAAAAAAGGCCCAAATTATTTTAGCTATTTTTATCATTTAAAAAAAATAATACAGTTTCAAAACCAAAACATGTGAAGTGGTTTTGGCAAAAGCAGATCCAAAACGAAAACCTGATGATGAATTTGAACCAAAACCAACAAAAATGGGCAGGCGCACATCTCTACTTAATTCTTGGGTGCCACTCGGCCCCAATGAAGAATAGGATTCAAAATCTTACAGCTGGGTCATAAGAGATAAGCTGTGCTCAAAAAGCACTAGTTAACTCTCTAATACTGTACATATTAAACTCTGTGAACAGGGATGCATCTAGAGAGGATGAGGTCCGTGTGCAGGCTCTGACTGGCCCTTAGCTGGCAGTGCTGTAGCTCTGGGCTCTAGGGTCTCTACACGACCCTAGGGCTGTCCCAGAGTCTAGTGCGCATGCGCAGGTTTCCTTGCTGCGCATATGTGCAAAACACCAGGAAAATGGCACTGCACCATTTTCCTGGTGACTTCGGCAGCACTGCTGCTGCCAATGCAGAAGTCATAGAATTTTAATTTGACGGCAGATAAGAACCACTTGGCCCATCTGGTCTGCCCCCCCCCCCCTTTTTTTAACCATATTTTTATCTCAAACCTTATTTGATCCTCATTTCTTTGTAAGGATATCCTTATGTCTATCCCATGCATGTTTAAATTGCTCTACTGTCTTAGCCTCTACCACCTCTGTTGGGAGGCTATTCCACTTGTCCACTACCCTTTATGTGAAGTAATTTTTCCTCAAATTTCCCCTGAACCCCCCCCCCTCCAGTCTCAGTGCATGTCCTTGTGTCCTATTGCTTCTCTTCATTTGGAGAATGTTCCCCACCTGGACTTTGTTACAACCTTTGATATATTTGAAAGTTTCTATCATGTCCTCCCTTTCCCTTCTCTGCTCCAAACTATACATATTGAGATTTCTTAGTCTTTCTGGGTATGTTTTGTGATGTAGACCATGCACCATTATAGTTGCCCTTCTTTGTACAGTTTCTAATGTATTAATATCCTTTTGAAGATATGGCCTCCAGAACTGAACACAGTATTCTAGATGAGGCCGTACCAATGACCTATACAGTGGCATTATTACTTCTTTCTTTCTGCTGCTGATTCCTCTCCCAATGCAGCCAAGCATATGACTAGCCTTCCTCATTGTTTTGTTACATCGCTTATCTGCCTTTAAGTCACCTGAAATAGTGACTCCTAGATCCCTTTCCTCCTCAGTAGTTTCCAATATAGTGCCATTAATACTATATTTAGCCTTTGGATTTTTGAGACCCAAGTGCATGATTTAGCATTTTTTGGCATTAAACTTTAATTGCCACACTCTTGACCATTCCTCGAGTCTGCCTAGATCCTCAATCATGTGTTTTACCCCACCTGGTGTGTCTACCCTGTTGCATACCTTTGTGTCATCTGCAAAAAGGCATACTTTCCCTTTAATGCCATTTGCAATGTCACCAATAAATATATTAAAAAGCACTGGTCCAAGTAAAAATCCCTGGGGTACTCCACTGGTAACATTTTACTCCTGTGAATGCACTCCATTTACCACAACTCTCTGTTTTCTATACTGCAACCAAGATCTTGTCCATTCAATAAATCCTAGTATCCAATCCCAAGCTTTAAAGTTTATTTATCAGAACTCCAAAGGATAAATACTGAAAACAAGGTGCAGGGTGTGCAGTGAGGGCACCCCTGGACGTCGTGGGCCCATGTGCACCGCACACACTGCACCCATTATAAATATGCAGTGGCTGAGATTAAGCATCATACTGGAAAATATAAAATTGTTTTGGATGTTTAATGTGCTAAAACATTACATTTTCATAGCCTGAATATTCAAAGATTGATTGTCAATCTCTTCAATAGGTACAGCTACAAAAAAAAATCAAGATATCATATGCAGATAATGTCCTCATACATCTTTGCAGCAGTCATACCAAACAGTCCCTCTTGCTGAGCCAGGTCATGTGTGAAAGATGCCCATCTAGCATTGGGCATCTTTTTGCTGAAAATACCTCTTATTCACAGCGCAATGTGACTAGGATGCATAGGGAGACTGATTAATTTGATATATGACACTTGTATATAAGTGTGTGACTGAGTCTGTGAATCTGTCCCTCATTAGGATGTGTAGTTTCACAACAGCTGTAAAGCCACAGGTTGGACAGGCTTGTGGTAGCACTTTGTGACTACAACATGCCCTGCCACAGTTGTAGCATTCCCTAATAGCAAAACTGACAGGGCATGCTGGACCTTGTAGTTTCATAACAGCTAGAGAGCCTCAGGTCGGCCGTGTCTTATTTCAAATAGAATTTCTGTTCTGCTCCGTATACAGAGTCAGTCACACACAATATACAATAGTTGCATTGAGACTAAGATGTATTTCCCCGCTGCCTGGTGTATTGAGGTTCTAAACCCCAAAAATACCAAAAAGTTCTTAATAACAAAAAAATTAAATCAAACAGATGTGATTGCAGGGCCTTTCCTCCTACAATCACTAGGCCAGGACAGCAATACAAAGTAATCAAAAGGATGATGTAAGGTGCGATATAGCAAAATATTAGTATATTTAGTATATCTTAGACATTGGCCCTCATTCCGAGTTGATCGCTCGCTAGCTACTTTTAGCAGCCGTGCAAACACATTGGGGGTAATTCCAAGTTGATCGCAGCAGGAAATTTTTTAGCAGTTGGGCAAAACCATGTGCAGTGCAGGGGGGGCAGATATAACATGTGCAGAAAGAGTTATATTTGGGTGGGTTATTTTATTTCTGTGTAGGGTAAATACTGGCTGCTTTATTTTTACACTGCAAATTAGATTGCAGATTGAACTCACCACACCCAAATCTAACTCTCTCTGCACATGTTATATCTGCCTCCCCTGCAGTGCACATGGTTTTGCCCAACTGCTAAAAAATTTCCTGCTGCGATCAACTTGGAATTACCCCCATTGTCGCCACCCACGGGGGAGTGTATTTTCACACTGCAAGTCTGCGATCACATGTGCAGCCAAGCAGTACAAAAACAATTTGTGCAAAACAAGACCAGCCCTGTAGTTACTTATCCTGTGCGATGATTCTAGCGACGGAGGTCCCGGAATTGACGTCAGATACCTGCCGTGCAAACGCCTGTTCACGCCTGCATTTTTGCTACAACTCCCAGAAAATGGTCAGTTGACACCCATAAACGCCCTCTTCCTGTCAATCTCCTTGTGATCGTCTGTGCGAATGGATTCGTCGCTAGAAGCATTGCACATCAACGATGCGGTTCGTACCCATACAACGCGTGTGCGCATTGCGGTGCATATGCATGCGCAGTTTTGCAGTTTTTTTACCTGATCGCTGCGCTGCGAAAATCATCAGCGAGCGATTTACTCAGAATGACCCCCTTTGTGCTTAACATTGCTCTGCAAATAATTGTTAGCTCTTCTACAGTAGTTTTCTGTGGCAGGAGATGGTGCTGAGGGAGAGTAGATCAATCTGGGAGAAAGGATATGGTGCTGGGGAGACAGGGCCGGCAACAGGGGGGAGGGGGGGTGAAAGGGGACACCGGTACTGGGTCCCAAGGATATGCCACTTAGTGCCTGGCAGGGACATGAGCTGTTTGCCCACATAGGACAGCAAGCTGTAGGCAGTGTGGGTGTGGCCTTAGAGTGACGGGAGCCTCTCATACACAGTGACTGTGCGGCGGGAGTGTGTGCCCACTCTTCCAGGTCCAGCTGGCTTCCTCTGATGGGGTCTGCTGTGCGGTGTTTGGAGTCTGGGTACTGGGGAGCGCATAGCAGGTGAGTCTCTTCCTGGGGTAAGAGCCGGGAAGACACACGGGTATGGCACTGGGGAGATGCACGCAGGGCAATGGAGAACCTGGTTGGGCCCATGTACTTTGCAGGGGGTGTGGCCTAATCACAGCAGGTTTGGCCATGCACCCTTAGAAAAATACACAGACAAACTTGTATTTTAAGTGCTTCCCTGGCCATACTGTAACCCAGCACACAGCAGAGAGAAGAAAAGCTGCAGCTGCTGGGTGGGTGGGGGGGGGACCTGGGCCCCCACTGGGCCCCTCTATCAGACCTGGGCATGGGTTATTAGTACCCTCTCCCCCCCCCCCCTCTCTCCGTGTCACTGGATACATGGGGTTGGTGCTGGGGAGACACAGGGGGATGGTGCTGGAGACACACAGGGGGGTGGTGCTGAAGATACACATGTAGGACCACTGGTAGGATCAGAAGAAAGGATGGGGGACATTAATCTTCAGTAAGACACCAATTCTAAAGAAACCATATTACTGATACAAATGGTAAAAAATAAGCAAATATATGTTATTAAAAATTAGATTTTAATTACCTTCCGGTAAATTCTTTTCTCGTAGACCGTAGAGGATGCTGGGGTCCATTTTAATACCATGGGGTATAGATGGGTCCACTAGGAGCCATGAGAGTTTAATAGTGTGGGCTGGCTCCTCCCTCTATGCCCCTCCTACCAGACTCAGTCTAAAAACTGTGCCCGAGGAGACGGACATACTCAGAGAGAAGGAAATACACAGATAGTGGTGAGATTCACACCAGCTCACACGTACAACAAAAGGAAAGCCAAGCTAACCAACTGGGAACACTTCGGCAACAGCTGAACCAACAAACTGAACCAAACAACAAAACAGGAATACGAAGCACTTTGCGAGCATCCAGCATTCTCTACGGACTACGAGAAAAGGATTTACCGGTAGGTAATTAAAATCCTATTTTCTCTTACGTCCTAGAAGATGATGGAGTCCATTTTAGTACCATGGGGATGTACAAAAGCTCCCAGTACGGAAGGGAGAGTGATGAGATTCCTGCAGAACAGACTGACCAAACTTTAGGACCTCAGAGGCCAAAGTATTGAACTTGTAGAACTTAGCAAATGTGTTCGACTAAGACCAAGTAGCTGCTCGGCACAGCTTTAAAGCCAAGACACCAAGGGCAGCCGCCCAGGAAGAACCCACTTTACGAGTACAGTGGGTCTTAACAGATTTTGGACACGGCAAGCCTGCCGTAGAATAAGCATGCTGAATAGCAAACCTGATCCAGCGAGAAATTGTCAGCTTAGAAGCAGGACACCCAACCATGTTGGGATCATAAAAGACAAACAGAGCGTCCGACTTCCTGTTACGAGAAGTTCTCTTCACATATGGGCCCTCATTCCGAGTTGTTCGCTCGCAAGCTGCTTTTAGCAGCTTTGCACACGCTAAGCCGCCGCCTACTGGGAGTGAATCTTAGCATAGTAAAATTGCGAACGAAAGATTAGCAGAATTGCGAATAGACACTTCTTAGCAGTTTCTGAGTAGCTCCAGACTTACTCGGCAACTGCGATCAGTTCAGTCAGTTTCGTTCCTGGTTTGACATCACAAACACTCCCAGCGTTCGCCCAGACACTCCCCCGTTTCTTCAGACACTCCCGCGTTTTTCACAGAAAAGGCAGCGTTTTTTCACACACACCCATAAAACGGCCAGTTTCCGCCCAGAAACACCCACTTCCTGTCAATCACATTACGATCACCAGAACGAAGAAAAAACCTCGTAATGCCGTGAGTAAAATACCTAACTGCATAGCAAATTTACTTGGCGCAGTCGCAGTGTGAACATTGCGCATGCGCAATTAGCGGAAAATCGCTGCGATGTGAAGAAAATTACCGAGCGAACAACTCGGAATGAGGGCCCATGTTGGGATCATAAAAGACAAACAGAGCGTCCGACTTCCTGTAACGTGAAGTTCTCTTCACATATGGGCCCTCATTCCGAGTTGTTCGCTCGCTAGCTGCTTTTAGCAGCAGTGCAAATGCTAAGCCGCCGCCCTCTGGGAGTGTATCTTAGCTTAGCAGAAGTGCGAACGAAAGGATCGCAGCGCTACTACAAAAAAAATTGTGCAGTTTCAGAGTAGCTGCAGACCTACTCCTACCTTGCGATCACTTCAGACTATTTAGTTCCTGTTTTGACGTCACAAACACGCCCTGCGTTCGTCCAGCCACGCCTATGTTTACCCAGCCACTCCTGCGTTTTTATCTGGCACGCCTGCATTTTATTACACACTCCCCGAAAACGGTCAGTTACCACCCAGAAACATCCACTTCCTGTCAATCACTCTGCGGACAGCAGTGCGACTGAAAAGCATCGCTAGAGCTTGTGTAAAACTGCATCGGCTTTTGTGAAAGTACGACGCACGTGCGCAGTGCGCCCCATACGCATGCGCAGAAGTGCAGATTTTTAGCCTGATTGCTGCACTGTGAACGAAAGCAGCCAGCGATCAACTCGGAATGAGGGTCATATTTTCAAAGTCCTCACAACATCCAAGGACTTTGAGGTAATTGAGGAGTCAGTAGCCACTGGGACCACAAAAGGTTGGTTGATATGAAAGGCTGACACAACCTTCGGAAGAAATTGCTGACACTTTCTGAGCTCAGCTCTATCCTCATAGAAAATCAAGAAGGGGCTCTTGCATGACAATGCCCTAAATTCCGACACAGGTCTAGCAGACACCACTGCCAACAGTGTGACCGATTTCCAAGTAAGAAACTTGACGTCCACGTCTGTAAAGGCTTGAACCAATCTGATTGCAGGAACTGCAGTACCACATTGAGATCCCAAGGTGCCGTAGGCGGCACAAAGGGTGGTTGAATATGCAGTCTGAACTTCAGGAAGAGCAGCCAATTGTTTCTGAAAGAAAATGGACAAGGCCGAAATCTGGACCTTTATGGAGCCCAAGCATAGGCCAACAACCACACCTGCTTGCAGAAAGAGGAGAAAACGTCCCAGTTGAAACTCCACCGTAGGAAACTTATTGGCTGCACACCAAGACACATAGTTTTTCCATATCCGATGGTAATGTTTTGATGTTACTCCCTTCCTAGCCTGTATCAGGGTAGGAATTACCTTTTTCAGAATGCCCTTCCGAGCTAAGATCTGGCGTTCAACCTCCATGCCGTCAAACGTAGCCGCGGTAAGTCTAGATAGGCGAACGACCCCTGTTGAGGAAGGTCCCCGCGAAGAGGAAGAGGCCTCGGATCCTCCAGCAGTAATTCCAGAAGATCCGCATACCAAGCCCTTCTTGGCCGGTCCGAAGCAATGAGGATCGCCTGAACTCTTGTTCTCTTTATGAGCTTGAGAATCCTTGGGATGAGTGGAAGTGGAGGGAACACATACACAGACTGGTACGTCCACGGAGTTACCAGCGCGTCCATCGCCACTGCGTATGCGTCTCTCGACCTGGAACAGTACCTCCAAAGCTTCTTTTTGAGGTGAGAGGCCATCATGTCTATTTGAGGTACACCTCATCGGTTTGTCACCTCTGTGAATACCTCCGGGTGGAGTCCCCATTCTCCTGGATGGAGATCGTGTCTGCTGAGGAAGTCTGCTTCCCAGTTGTCCACTCCCGGAATGAAGATTGCTGACAGCGCCACCGCATGCTTTTATGCACAGAGGATGATTCTTGTTACCTCTGACATCGCAGCTCTGCTCTTCATTCCGCCCTGCCTGTTTATGTAGGACACCGCTTTGACGTTGTCCGACTGAACCTGAATGGCTTGATCTTGCAGAAGATGTGCCGCTTGTAGAAGGCCACTGTAAATGGCCCTCAGTTCGAGAACGTTTATTGGAAGGAGAGATTCCTGACTGGACCACCTTCCTTGGAAGTTTTCCCCTTGGGTGACTGCTCCCCAACCTCTGAGACTTGCATCCGTGGTTAGAAGGATCCCGAACCTGCTGCCTTCGAGTAGGTGAGAAGCTTGCAACCATCATAGGAGTGAAATTCTGGCTTTCGGTGACAAGCGTATCCGTTGGTGCATGTGAAGATGTGATCCCGACCATTTGTCTAGGAGATCCAGTTGGAAGAACCTCGCATGGAATCTTCCGTACTGAAGAGCCTCGTAGGATGCAACCATCTTCCCCAGAAGGCAAATGCACTGATGAACCGATACCCGGGCTGGCTTCAGGAGCTCCCAGACCATTTATTGGATCACAAACGCTTTCTCCACGGGTAGAAACACCCTCTGCACTTCCGTGTCAAGTATCATCCCCAGGAAGGGCTCCTTGTCGACTCCAAATGTGACTTTGGAAGGTTCAGGATCCACCCATGATCCTGGAGTAGTCAAGTTGAGAGAGCAATATTCTGCAACATTTTCTCCTTGGAGGATGCTTTTATCAGCAGATCATCCAGATATAGAATTATGTTCACTCCCTGTCTGTGGTGGAGTAGCATCATCTCCGCCATGGCCTTGGTGAACACCCTTGGTGCTGTGGAGAGGCCAAATGGCAGTGCCTGGAACTGATAGTGACAGTCCAGCAGCGCATATCTGAGATAAGCCTAGTGAGGCGGCCAGATCGGAATGTGAAGGTATGCATCCTTGATATCCAGGGATACTAGGAATTCCCCCCTCCTCCAGACCTGAGATCACTGCTCTCAGAGACTCCATCTTGAATTTGAATTCCCTCAAGTAGGGGTTCAATGACTTTAGGTTTAATATTGGCCTTACCGAACCGTCCGGTTTCGGTACCACAAATAGGTTTGAGTAATAACCCTTGTGTTGTAGGTGAAGTGGAACTGGAACAATTACATTCGTTTGAACCAATTTTTGAATGGCTTCCTGTAGGATGGCACTTTCTGTCAGCGAAGCTGGTAAGCCTGATTTGAAGAATCTGTGAGGTGGGAGTTCTTGAAACTTCAGTCTGTATCCCTGGGCAACAATGGTGGTCATTCCGAGTTGTTCGCTAGCTGTTTTCAGTCGCTGCGCAGCGATCAGGCAAAAAAACGGCACTTCTGCGCATGCGTATGTGGTGCAATGCGCACGCGCGACGTACTTTAACAACAGCCGATGCAGTTTCACACAAGGTCTTGCAACGCTTTTCAGTCGCACTGCTGGCCGCAGAGTGATTGACAGGAAGTGGGTGTTTCAGGGAGGTAACTGACCGTTTTCGGGGAGTGTGTGTAAAAACGCAGGCGTGCCAGAAACAATGCAGGCGTGCCTGGGGAAACGCAGGCATGGCTGGCCGAACGCAGGGCGTGTTCGTGACGTCAAAACAGGAACTAAATAGTCTGAAGTGATCGCAAGCTAGGAGTAGGTCTGGAGCTGCTCAGAAACTGCACAATCCTTTTTTGTAGCAGCGCTGCGATCCTTTCGTGTGCACTTCTGCTAAGCTAAGATACACTCCCAGTGGGCGGCGGCTTAGCTTTTGCACGGCTGCTAAAAGCAGTTAGCGAGCGAACAACTTGGAATGAGGGCCAATATCCTTTACCCAGAGGTCTAGGCATGATGAAGCCCAAACGTGACTGAAAGCTTTTAGTCTCGCTCCCACCTGCCCGACCTCCAGGCTGGGATGTCCACGTCATGCTGAAGATTTTGAGGAAGCAGAACCTGGTTTCCGTTCCTATGAACCTGATGGTGCAGGTTTTCTGGACTTTCCCCGACCTCCTCTAAAGAAGGTGGGCGGGGGTTTGGATTTTTTAAATTTTGCGGTCCGAAAGGACTGCAGTGTAGGCGAAGGATAAGATTTCCTAGCCGGTGGTGCTGCTGAGGGAAGAAAGGTTGACTTACCCGCAGTTGCCGTGGAGATCCACGCATCCAATGCGTCCCCAAACAGAGCCTGACCTGTGAAGTCCTCTGCACGCCGAGACCGCCATAGAAGTAGCCCGTGCATTCAGCATGCCAAGGTCCTTCATGGCCTCCACCATGAACCCTGCAGAATCCTGTATGTGACGCAAGAAGTCCTCTAGCAATGTGCCTGACCACTGTACTATAGCTTTAGAAATCCACGCACAAGCAATAGTGGGCCTTAAAGCTATGCCAGTAGCAGTGTATAGTGATTTGAGTGTAGTCTCAATCTTGCGGTCAGCTGGCTCTTTTAAAGCGGTTGAACCAGGAACAGGTAAAAACCACCTTTTTTGACAACCTAGATATAGAAGCGTCAACTATAGTGAGTTTTTCCCACTTTTTTCTATCCTCCTCAGGGAAAGGAAAAGCAATGAGAACCCTTTTTGGGGTCTGGAATTTTTTCTCATGGTTTTCCCAGGATTTTTCAAACAAAGAGTTTAACTCCTTGGAAGCCGGGAAAGTAAGCGAGGATTTCTTACTTTCTGTAAAGTAAGTCCTTAGAGGTACCGTCTCAGTAATGTGCAAAACATCCCTAATGGCTTCAATTATTAGTTGCACCCCTTTAGCAAGGGATGAAATCCCCCCCCACTGCATATCCCCATCACCGTCCCCTATATCAGAGTTGGTATCAGTGTCAGCTTGCATTATCTGGGTAAGTGTACGCTTTTGTGGGTATGTAGGTGGGGTTTTTGACGAATTAGTGGGGGCCAAATACTGCAAATCCTCCACAGATTTCCTCATAAACTGCATCTCTTTCTCAGTATGTGACATACTTGTAGAAATGTGGGATATCATTCCCCTTAAAGAATCCACCCATGCAGGTTCGGCTGAGAAAGCATATTGCAATCCTGAGTACATGGAATAGACTCCTCAGGAGAAGATAAACATTCTGCAGCGCAGGATACAGGGTCCTTGGACATGGTAATGTGGGATATACACACTAATACCGCTTTCAGATCGCAAATGCCGGATCCCACCCGGTAAGAGAAACGTGTCCTTACCAGGTGGGATCCGGCATTTGCTCTGCTTTTGTTGGCTTTACGACCCGGCAATATACCGGGTCGGTTGCCATAGCAGCGGGGGGCGCAGCAGCAGCAGGGCGGGGTTGGAGGCGGCGCTGGGAGATGAGCTAATCTCCTGTGCCGCCTCTCCCTATGCCGTGAATGGGAACCCAGTCGCATCGACGCGGCTCCCATTCACACTGCGCCTGACCCGGTATTCAACCCGGGTATAATCCTTCTTTTATACCGGGTTGAATTAACGGGTCAGGCGACCCGCTAATTCGCCGAAAGTGCTTTCACATCACACACTGACCCGTGTCGACACGGCAATATGCCGTGTCGATACCGGGTTATTTGTGCGATGTGAAAGGGGTATTACACACACACAGAAAAAATGTCAGATACAGTTTCCCCCAGAGTACCTTCAGAGAGCCACAGAGTCTAAGGAGCCAGCCACACAGCGCCCCTGTGGGCAGTTATTATGATAAAAGCCCGGCGCTGACTAACCAACCTTAATAGGTTAATTAGTACTAACAACACACTCCCCCCCTGTCTATAACACCATGGTACCACAGAGGATAACTGGAGTTATGTGGAGGGCAGCGCTCCCTGTCAGTGTCCTATGTCTGCAGGGAGAAAATGGTGCTGGTGAGTGCTGGATCCGCTCTGAGGAGAAGCCCCGTCCCCTGTAATGGCGCGCGGCTTCCCGCACAATTGGATTATACTGGCCAGAGCTTTTATATGCTAACAGCGGGATTAGCCCCTGTTAGCTGAGTGACCAGTTTAGGGTGATTGCGCTGGCCCAGGACGCCCCTCCGAGCGCCTACACTGTGTGTAGCTGAGCATTCATGGAGCACAGCCTGTCAGAGCTGCACTCCCACCCCTGTGCCGCCATACCCGCTGACGACCCACTAACCGGGACGCCGGCGCTGTACTCACCACTCTTCTATCTTCTGGCTCTGTTAGGGGGTAGTGTCCGTGCTGCGGGAGTGAGCAGTCGCCTCATGAGTTTGCAAAAAGCACCCTCAGGAGCTCAATGTCCTGTCAGCGGAGATAGAGAACCATTAACTTCAAGAGTTGGTTCCTACTTCCCCCCTAAGTTCCACGAACCAGGAAGGCTGTTGTCAGCAGCCTATTAAAACAAAACAAAAAACTAAGAAAACTCCTAAGAGCTCCCCTAGCTGTGACCGGCTCCTCCGTGCACATTTTCTAAACTGAGTCTGGTAGGAGGGGCATAGAGGGAGGAGCCAGCCCACACTATTAATCTCTTAAAGTCCCCATGGCTCCTAGTGGACCCGTCTGTACCCCATGGTACTAAAATGGACCCCAGCATCCTCTAGGACGTAAGAAAAATAAAATTGTTTGATCAGGGAAACTCACATTTTGCCCTTCTGTTGCTAGGTATTATCTTGTTGAACCTCTGTTGTGTGATAATGAAATTGGTTTTATTCCTACAGATATGTCCTCACACATCCAGCCTCAATAAGTCATGCAGTTCGAGATGCCTGGCATGAGTTGTCCACCAGGTCCCATGCAACTCTGCTACAGTAAGATGTCTTTTTGCCAAATAATGTGCCTTAGTCTCAACACAATGTGGCTAGAATGCATGAGAAGACTGTGCTGATTAATATGATATATGACACTTGTATATTGTGTGTGACTGAGTCTGTACTGTTTATGGAGAACAACAGAACTTATATTGGAAAAAAAGCTGCAGCTACTACATCGTACAAATTCAGACTCAGTCGTGCAAAGATATACAAGTTTCATATATCAAATCAGCTGATGGACTACTGCAGGCCTGGCCAACCTGTGGCTCTCCAGCTGTTGTGAAACTACACATCCCAGCATGCCCTTCCACAGTTTTAGCCTTCCCTAATAGCAAAACTGTGGCAAAGCATGATGGGACTTGTAGTTTTACAACAGCTGGAGAGCCACAGGTTGGCCAGGCCTGGACTACTGTATATGATCTCCTACATAAATGTTCATGAATTCTGACTCATGACACTGCCTGTCCAGGGAGGATCAATGTCTTCAGAGGTTCCCCGTTGCAGAAAAACCTCCATATAGGTAAGAGAAGACTCATTCACATTCACGCGTGTTCTGTTTACTGGAGAGAGGGACTGGAGGCATGCTGCCAGTGTGATGAAAATGTGGGGAGTGGTTCGTGGGCAAGGCATTTCATGAGAGGTCATACCCCTTTTCCAAAAGGGAGCCTAAGGTGCAAGCAAAAGTTTCATTATCCCCTACAAGAAACTGCAGTGTACAACATAGCACAGCCCTCCATGGCATGCTCCTCTATTGGGGTCATACATTTATACGCATTGACCTCAATACACAACATTGTGCTATTGGCCATTCCAGGCATCCTGCAAACCACAAGCAGGTGCCATGGGGCAGTTACGGTTCTGCCCCCAGGGCCCTGCATCCTGTCAATGGCACAGGTATGGGACTCAAAGTCGACAGCCATTAGGTCCATACCCATTGGTCAACAGTGGGTAGGTCAACACTAGAAATAGGTCGACATGGCAATTAGGTCGACATGAACAAGGTTCACATGAAAAAAGGTCAACATGATATTTTTATGTTTTTTTGGTGTAGTTTTCTCCATTAAGTGAACGGGAACCCCAATTCATGCACCGCATCCCCTTGCATGGTGAGCAAAAAGGTGCCCCAATTGTAGTCCAGTATGAAAAAGTCCCCCCAAAATTGTGAAAACTCATGTCGACCTTTTTCATGTTGACCTATCCACTGTCCACCGATGGGTGTCGACCTAATGGGTGTCGACCTAGAGTCCGGATATCCAATGGCACACCCTTAGTTACAGCCTTGTGTGTATATATTTCTTACCATGATAATATTTCAGATCTGACAATGGGGGTCATTCCGACCCGTTCGCTCGCAGCGGTGCTTCGCTGCGATGCGAATGGGTCTGAAATGCGCATGCACGGCTTGCGCATTGCGCACTTGCATCGTTGCCCGGCGACAGAGGTGGCAGGGCAACAACGCTAGCAATGAAGAAAGCGGTCGCAGCGGCAATAGCAAGAAGATGGACAGCAAGAGGGCATTCCTGGGCGTCACCTTACTTCACCTTACGTTTCCTGACGTTTTCGGGGAGTGGTAAGTAAAACGCAGGCGTGTCCAGGCGAACAGAGGGCGGAGGTGTTACGTCAAAGCTGGCCCCATCAATGATGAGATCGTCGCACAGGGTTAAGTATGTCCAGGGCTGGTCTTGTTTTACACAAAACTTTTTTAGCTAAGCAGGGCTGCACAAGCGTTCACAGCCCTACTAAGCTAAAATACATTCCCCCATAGGCGGGGATTAGTTGATCGCACCAGCAGCAAAAAGTTGCTGGCTGCGATCAACTCGGAATGACCCCCAATATCACAACATGCTGGTAATAGCAGTGAAAAAAATAAAAAAAATAAAAAAATATATATATTATTTCTTCACTTTTTATGTTGATAGGTACTTCTGTAAATAAATAAATGTAACTTACGTCTTCTGCATAGGTATTGTGGTGCACTTTATAATGGATGCTTGGCTCTGACAGACTCCTCATCAGTGAGTTTTTGAGCAGAGATTTATTTGTGTAGTACTGGACAAAACGAGTTCTTCTCACCAACAAGTGCAAAACAAAGCACATAAGCTCCAGTGATATGGAAATTAAGAAAAAGATTACTGTGCTCTCTTTCTCATCTGGTAGCAAAAGCTTTGTAAATATGCGGCTGAGAGAGATTATTACTCCAGCAGTACCTGAAAAGACAAATGAAAAAGCATGTTAGATAATGTCCTAACTCCTCATTAGTGATGAGCACACCACAATCACCTTTTAGGCACATTCATACTGTGCATGTTAACAAAGGGCAAATCATCTACTTAAAATTATTAAATGAGTTGAGGTTTCATTGAGTACATAATGGAATACTCAAAACAGCTTGGTGCTCATTGCATACAACCATATTTGCCTACCCTCCAGGGAGGCTGCCAAAAATCATCTGAGGTGTATATTTACTAAAAAGTGGATATGTTACCAGCAGCAAACAATCAGTCACTAGCTATAAACTTATAGAAAGTGCTAGATAAATGAAAAGTAGAATCTGACTGGTTGCTATGGGCAACTTTTGTAAACCCAAACTTAAGTAAATATACCCTTGAGAATCAATTTGAGTAAACTTTCAAAACTTTGTTGCAGAGATTAACTGAAACCCCAAAAACCTCAAGTTTTAAGAATAATTATTTTGCTCATCTCTGCTCATCAATAAATTCTTAATGATGGCAGATGCAGGCGACACACATAATAATGATTCCACATAGCAAACAGTTTAATAAAGGCCCGGTGAAGCCAAAACCTGAAAACAGATTTAAACAATTAAAAAAAGAAAATCATAGACTCAGTGTCAGAATTTGCATAGGCCAATTACCAAGAATCACCAACAATTAAGTGACCTAGACGCATTGTTCATATAAGTATATAAAACTCATTGACACATTTCTATCTATCTATCTATCTATCTATCTATCTATCTATCTATCTATCTACCGGCATTCTGCCCGCCAGAATGCCAGCAGCAGGGCGAGCGCTAAGAGTCCCCTTGCGGGCTCGCCTCGCCTGCCACGCCGCGGGATCGGTGGCTCAGTGCGCTCACCACAGGATCTCTTCCAACTCTATGGGTGTTGTGGACACCCACGAGTGAGAATAGCCCAAGTGCGCCAGGATTCCGTCTGTTGGCATTGTCGGCTGTCTGGATTTTGGGGTTGGCATTCTGAACACTGGGATCCCGACAGCCGGCATTTTAACTGCAATAAAGTGGAAGGTGATAACACACCAGCCAGTCAGCTCCTATCTATCTATCTGGACAAAGAAGCTGTGTAGTGGAAGTGCACACTTGTCCATTATGGTTTATTTAATAAGGTTGACCGCAGAACAGTAACTTTCACAAAGTAAATGATCATGGCCCTGATACTACCCAACAGAGATCTGCTTCTTAGTCACTGGCCAGCTTTCCCGGTGAAGGCCATACAGATAAATGGCCCAGGTAGTCATTTATACCTAAGACTCCTCCCCCCCTCCACCACACTCCCCGACTAACAGGCATACCCACCCTACCTTTATAAGCGAGTTCTTCACAGGTGCTCTGGCTGATCACTGACATGCTATTAGCTGTACCAGACTGCAGGGGAGAGGGGCACTGCAGGTAAGACACACAGGGGCAGATGTATTAAGCCTGGAGAAGTGATAAAGTGTAAGGCGATAATGTACCAGCCAGTCAGCTCCTATCTATCTATCTATCTATCTATCTATCTATCTATCTATCTATCTATCTATCTATCTACCTAATTTTTGCTGACTTTTTTTCTCCTCTCTGGGAGGAGGTGCAAATGACCACACCGGGGGTGGGGCAGACTTTTCTTATTATTAGGCCATTAAATCATGTCATATTGTCCTGCCCCATCTCTACGGACCCGTGATTCCTGGTATTTTTTTCACCATCCTGTCATCTTCACTAGGAAGTGGGCTGGAGGCTGGAGATCTACCCACTCTTTCGGAGGTCCTGGGGACTACCCAGAATATCGTGAGTCATCTGGACCTTCTGGGAAAGTAGGTAAATATGATTTATCTACTATCTGGCCCAGATGCTGCACCTAGCTTTGCCTGATGTGAAAGATTACTTGATTTTCCTTCAATGATCTGCTCTTAGCTACAGCTATTCCCGTGTCCAAGGATGCAACATGTGTTTTAAGAAACAGGAAGTTGCATCATTGCGAATTCCTGTAGACTGCATATTCAACTGAATTAGTACTGTGGCTCTAACTGAAATGCAAGTGATGATGAAAGTAATGTCAGATCAGGTTGAGTAAAGGGTTGCTTTCAAACTGTCAGTGTGTCATTGCCATTGTAAACCTGTGGGGCATATTCAAGTAGCTGCAAGTTTAGCAAACATATCTTACCTGCAGGGTTTTTCTTAGCAGGCGCAAGATTTTTGGTATTCACTTGGGTGTGTAGTTTTTACAATTTTTAAAGAGTAGAATTTTTTTTGGGAGCGCTTCCAGAGGAGGTCCAATTTTTCCTTAAATCCTTTGTTTAGGAAAAATTGTCAGCTGGAATCCTTTGCACTGCCCCCCTAATGACTAAGCAATTGGAAGTTTTCAATAAGCCTAATTAGTCCTTAAGTACTCACCTACTGCAGCACTGTCCTCCTCCATCTCATCTCCAACATTGCACACAGCTTCTTGTGCCGAGAACAGAACAGGTTCTGTGTACCCTGTATTGTTCTAATATCTGCAATATGTACGGCACTGATAAACATTTGTGGCACCCTATAAATAAAATGTAATAATAATAATACTACCCCTAACCTTGCACTAGCTCCCCATAGACACAACCTACACTACTACTCACCCTGCACCCGCTCCCTGCACACACTACATACTACCCCTAGCCCTACACGCACTCCCCACACACAGTACACTACACTACCACTCACCCTGCACCTGGTCCTCGCACACACTATAATAACACTACACTGCACTTACTAACCACATAAATCATCGGCAGCCATCTTGCCCACAGAATACTCAGCGACCAATTTTTTAAAATTAGATACTGTGGGTATGGGGAGCGTGCATACCTGCAGTAATTCAAAATATGTTGTGAGGTCCATGTACTTTTTTGGAGGCAAAACCTTGCGGCCAATTGGATTTGCCCCTCTGTGTAGGTTATTGTCATCTTGTGTCAGTTACTATCTATGTAAATATGAGTCGGTGGGTCAGTCTATGGTCCAAATTCAGTTACAGTATCCATAGGTAATTGTGGGTAAAAAACCTGTGGACATGACTTTAATTTGGCAAAAATACACTTTTACTATCATATTTAATATGTTCAAAAAATATATAAAAATCAGCCTATTGACACTGTAAGAACTATAGCGTAACTACTGTCCTTGCATTAGGTACAAGGGCCCTGTGACAGGGATTCAGCAATTTCCAAAATAGCCTCCCTTAGGATCCTGCACCCCAGCAGAGGCCCAAGCTCTGCTCTTGAACTGCAGAGTAGAGGGCTTTCTCAGACCATGCATGTCCAGTAGAATACCTCTGCTATTTTGAGAGCAGAGAAAGGAGGCCCAGAATGGTAGAGCATTTTTGTTAGACTCTTATCAAAATTTTCCTACAGAGCCGCAGTGCTCTACTCCTGCCTCTAATATGCTTTCAGAAGTTTCATTAGAAAGTACATTATCCGGGATATAATATATATTTTTTATCTTATTAAACCCTAATGATATTCTCAAATTATAGTAGTTCACTCGGTTCTGTAGCTAACATGATTTCACGAATGTTAAAATCTGAAACTTGATTTTATTTGACATAAGTTACTGGTTATCATTTAGCAGGTACTTGTTTTACAACTGATAGCCATTTGTTGAGCATTTGTATCCCTGAGAAAGTCATATTTAACGATTATTAAAGGGAACGGGGAATGGGAAATCTACTGCACTAGTGTTGTATTATGAATCACAGGATGAAAAGAAGACCCTATAGTACTGTATGTTGTATATCCTTATATTAAATCAAGTCTGGGGGTGGTGCCACAAAATATATTGTTGCCAGTATAAAAAGGTTTGTTTTGAAGAAAGGGAAAAGAATTGGACTTATAGTGGCGCACTAGTACAAATAATTATATTCTTAAAATATAACTTTTAATTCTACATTGTTAAAAAGCCAGTAACTGTGAAATATTAAAACCAATAAAGGACAAATGAAAGACAAGTTGTAACATATAATATTAAAACCACACACTACACCCAATGAGCTGTGCAGTATCTTTAGAATTAATTGTCTTATTATAGGTACTATGACCTTAGTTATAATAATTTGAGGTGTCAGAATATATAGAGTCCCAACTGAATAAAGGTCAACTATACCATGTAATGCTCATATGGTTTGGGCTCCTTGAGTGCGGTATTCTATAATATAATTCCAAATACTAGGTTGATTGTAGGCAGAGGCATAACTAGGGTTTTCGGAGCCCAGGGCAAGATGGAAAATGGCGCCCCCCCAACAAAAAAAAACCACACACAAAAAGAAGCATGTGCGCGCGGCGAAAAATGGGCGTGACCACACACCAGAAGGGGTGTGGCCACGCTCCAGAAGGGGTGTGGCCACTGAAAATGGCCCACAGTGCCAGTCACATTGCCCCACAGTGCCGGATACATGCCCCACAGTGCCAGTTACATTGCCCCACGGTGCCGGATACATTGCCCCACAGTGCCGGATACATTGCCCCACAGTGCCAGATACATTGCCCCACAGTGCCAGATACATTGCCCGACAGTGCCAGATGCATGCCCCACTCAGTGCCAGATACATTGCCCCACAGTGCCAGTTACATTGCCCCACAGTGCCAGTTACATTGCCCCACAGTGCCAGTTACATTGCCCCACAGTGCCGGAAACATTGCCCCACAGTGCCAGATACATGCCCCACTCAGTGCCAGATACATGCCCCACAGTGCCAGTTACATTGCCCCACAGTGCCAGATACATGCCCCACTCAGTGCCAGATACATGCCCCACAGTGCCAGTTACTTTGCCCCACAGTGCCGGATACAATGTCCCACAGTGCCAGATACATTGCCCCACAGTGCCGGATACATTGCCCCACAGTGCCAGATACATTGCCCCACAGTGCCAGATACATTGCCCCACAGTGCCAGATACATGCCCCACTCAGTGCCAGATACATGCCCCACTCAGTGCCAGTTACATTGCCCCGCAGTGCCAGTTGCATTGCCCCACAGTGCCAGTTACATTGCCCCACAGTGCCGGATACATGCCCCACAGTGCCAGATACATTGCCCCACAGTGCCAGATACATGCCCCACTCAGTGCCAGATACATGCCACACAGTGCCAGTTACATTGCCCCACAGTGCCAGATACATGCCCCACTCAGTGCCAGATACATGCCCCACAGTGCCGGATACAATGCCCCCCAGTGCCAGATACATTGCCCCACAGTGCCAGATACATTGCCCCACAGTGCCATATACATTGCCCCACAGTGCCAGATACATGCCCCACTCAGTGCCAGTTACACTGCCCCACAGTGCCGGATACAATGCCCCACAGTGCTGGATACATGCCCCACAGTGCCAGATACATTGCCCCAAAGTGCCAGATATATTGCCCCACAGTGCCAGATACATTGCCCCACAGTGCCAGATACATGCCCCTCTCAGTGCCAGTTACATTGCCCCACAGTGCCGGATATAATGCCCCACAGTGCCGGATACATGCCCCACAGTGCCGAATACATTGCCCCACAGTGCCGGATACATTGCCCCACAGTGCCAGTTACATTGCCCCACAGTGCCAGATACATTGCCCCACAGTGCCAGATACATGCCCCACAGTGCCATATACATGCCCCACAGTGCCAGTTACATGCCCCACAGTGCCAGTTACATGCCCCACAGTGCCAGATACATTGCCCCACAGTGCCAGTTACATGCCCCACAGTGCCAGATACATTGCCCCACAGTGCCAGTTACATTGCCCCACAGTGCCAGAAACATTGCCCCACAGTGCCAGTTACATGCCCCACAGTGCCAGATACATGCCCCACAGTGCCAGGCCCCACTCAGTGCCAGTTACATGCCCCATTTGGTGCCAGTTACATGCCCCACAGTGCCAGTTACATTGCCCCACAGTGCCAGTTACTTTGCCCCACAGTGCCAGATACATTGCCCCACAGTGCCAGATACATTGCCCCACAGTGCCAGTTACATGTCCCACAGTGCCAGATACATGCCCCACAGTGCCAGGCCCCACTTGGTGCCAGATACATGCCCCACTGTGCCGCCGGACCCCCGTGCCGCCGGACCCCCCCCCCCCCCCCCCGGTCACTTACCGGCCACTTGTTGATGTTGCTATGTGAGGGGAGGAGAGCGCAGCGCCTCTCCTTCCCCTCACCGCTCCAGGTCTCCGGCGGCTGTCTGGCGCCGGTTCGCTAGCCAATCAGAGCTCGCGGACCGGGAGCCAATCAGGAGCCGGTCCGCAAGCTCTGATTGGCTAACGCCGGAGACCGGACACAGCAGCGCTGCTGGCAGCGCTGCTAGTGCTGGCATCGGCGGTGAGGGGAGGGAGAGACGCTGCGCTCTCCTCCCCTCACATTTAGGGTTGACGGGGGCGAGTGGGGCATGATGCCCTGGACGCCGGCGGCGCCTCCCTCTCCTGGACCTGCCAAGGCGCCCAGGGCACGTGCCCCACTCGCCCTACCCTAGATACGCCTCTGATTGTAGGATGGACATAATGGGCTCAGCATCAATGTGTAGCTCTTATGTATGAAGAGTATTATTACACTGCTGGCTAGTGTTCCCTTCTCACCTGCTTCCACTAAATTCACTATACAACTGCTATCATTGGTACTAGTTTTTCCCTTAATGCAGAGGTTCCCAAACGCGGTGCTCAAGGCACACCAACGGTCCTGGTTTTAAATGTATTCATGCTTGGCCACAGGAGACTTAATTAGCACCTTAGTCAATTTGATTTAACCATCTATGCTGAGCCATGGATATACCTAAAACTTACCTAAGACTGTTGGGGTGCCTTGAGGACCCCGTTTGGAAACCTCTGCCTTAATGTTAAAGCAGGTTCGATGGACCCTTATAATGCATCCAATAATATTCACAATGCAGATGTTAAATGCATATAAGTATAATATTGGCTAGCGTTCTCAGACTCTGCTGTTAATGCTGCTAAATCTAAATCACTGTAATGTTATGAACACAATGGGGTATATTTACTAAGCTCCCGATTTTGACCGAGATGCCGTTTTTTCTTCAAAGTGTCATCTCGGTTAATCTCGGTCATTTACTAAACACTAATCACGGCAGTGATGAGGGCATTCGTAATTTTTTGCAAGTTCAGGTAAAAAATTACGAATGAATACACCATCGGTCAAAACGCGGCTGTTTAAGTATGAATCTCGGTCATTTACTAAGAAGTGCAAAGCCAAAAAAGAACAAACACTGCCGTGAAAAATTACAACTCGTAAAAAAGTGCTAAAAAAAAACAGACCTTTTTTTTTTATTCGTGATTGGATAGGCATGCACGGATCCATGAGATCCGTGCATGTATATCAGTGGGAAGGGGTGGGAAAGTGCTTATTTTTAAAAAAAAAATTGCGTGGGGTCCCCCCTCCTAAGCATAACCAGCCTCGGGCTCTTTGAGCCGATCCTGGTTGCAGAAATATGGTGAAAAAAATGACAGGGGTTCCCCCATATTTAAGCAACCAGCATCGGGCTCTGCGCCTGGTCCTGGTCCCAAAAATACGGGGGACAAAAAGAGTAGGGGTCCCCCGTATTTTTAAAACCAGCACCGGGCTCCACTAGCTGGACAGATAATGCCACAGCCGGGGGTCACTTTTATACAGCGCCCTGCGGCCGTGGCATCAAAAATCCAACTAGTCACCCCTGGCCGGGGTACCCTGGGGGAGTGGGGACCCCTTCAATCAAGGGGTCCCCCCCCCCCCAGCCACCCAAGGGCCAGGGGTGAAGCCCGAGGCTGTCCCCCCCCATCCAATGGGCTGCGGATGGGAGGGCTGATAGCCTTTGTTGTAAAATAAAAGATATTGTTTTTAGTAGCAGTACTACAAGTCCTTTCTGCCCTGCGGTTGACCTAAAGTGACGTCACCGCTGAGCAGAAAGTTCCCAGCATTGGTTACAATGTAGCGCATAGGCGCTACATTGTAACACTGCCGTGTGCCGCCTGTCAGTGAGGACAGGAGCACACAGCTGATCAGGAGAGTGCTACAACGTGGCACTCCCTGATTGGCTGAAGAAACCCACTTAGCCAGAAGGCAAAGTGGGTTTATGGCATTCGTGGAAAGGTGACCCATGTGCAAACATGGGTCACCTTTCAGTTCGTGGTCGGGCAACCGTTTTTTTGTTTTATTCAAGTACGTGGATTATCCCTGGATTTGCAGAGGAGCCTGGACCACTGGATCTGGTGAGTAGAATTTCTTCAACAGGTACCCCTTGGATTCTACTGGAGAAGAGGACCGACCTGCGTGGGAACATAAGGTAAGTATGTATGTATGTGTGTATGTATGTAATAAAATTATACTTTCACGGTGTGTGTGTCTTGTGTTTTTTTGGGTATTTTTTTAGTGGTAGTACTACAGGTACCAGCGGGCCCGTTTTTCCGCCGCATGCTGGTACTTGTGGTTCTCCAAGTACCAGCATGCGGGGGAGGCTTGCTGGGACTTGTAGTACTGCTACTAAAAACAATATCTTTTATTTTACAACAAAGGCTATCAGCCCTCCCATCCGCAGCCCATTGGATGGGGGGGGACAGCCTCGGGCTTCACCCCTGGCCCTTGGGTGGCTGGGGGGGGGGACCCCTTGATTGAAGGGGTCCCCACTCCCCCAGGGTACCCCGGCCAGGGGTGACTAGTTGGATTTTTGATGCCACGGCCGCAGGGCACTATATAAAAGTGACCCCCGGCTGTGGCATTATCTGTCCAGCTAGTGGAGCCCGGTGCTGGTTTTAAAAATACGGGGGACCCCTACTCTTTTTGTCCCCCGTATTTTTGGGACCAGGACCAGGCGCAGAGCCCGATGCTGGTTGCTTAAATATGGGGGAACCCCTGTCATTTTTCCCCCCATATTTTTGCAACCAGGATCGGCTCAAAGAGCCCGAGGCTGGTTATGCTTAGGAGGGGGGACCCCACGCATTTTTTTTTTTTATTTTGCATTGTTTAATTAAATTAAAAAAAAATAAGAACCCCAGCACGGATCACACAGATCCGGCCGAGATTGATTGTAAAAAAAAACGGCAGTGTTTTGCTAATCACTGCCGTAAAATTAGGTAAAAAAACACGAATGACATCGACATCGGAAGAAAAGAAAAACCCGAATACGACAGCTTAGTAAATCCATCGTAATCAATTCAAAAAGTTGCAGTTTTACACTGTCGATGTCATTCGTGATTGAACTTTGACCTTTTTTCGGAAATTACGAATCTTAGTAAATTTACCCCAATGTGTGTATTTTTTAATTCCCATTAATTTATTGCTGTTGGCAATTTCCGCCTATTCATACAACACTATTAGGAATATAACACACTGTTCTGAAAGTTCTTATCTCCTCAGTGATTAATTATAAAATCTCACTTAATATAATATTGCATGTATAGCTGTAATTTATAAGATCCTTGTGGTTTAACAGTGATGGTGGGGGTGAGGGGGTGGGGAGGAACACTGCACTATCAATGCAGTCAAAGTCACATGCAGGAGCTGATTTGTATAGTTTGACCAGCCTATGATGGTCTGATATAAAAAAAACTATGTATATTAGATTATCCTCCTGTGTTTCTATATATTGTTCATAATGGTTCATAGAATCTGGCATGCATATGTCCAGTGTCTAGTACCCAGGCTGACACATTCACTGTGTCTGAATGTATCTATAAACAATGTTGCAATCCTTGAATAGTTGCACTGTAATTCACAGTGTGTTGTGTGTAACTGCATGCACAGTGTGCTAAGATTCCATACTGCTGTGTTCTGACTCAATAACCATGATTGCATGCGCAGTGTTTATCTCATACTATTTGTAGCTGTGTAACTAGTATTTGCATCCTGCACATGTGGTATAAGCCCAATCAATGTCCTTCAGTCTCTAGAGTCCGCACATTTTAATTATCATATTCTGACCATGACACACATTATTAACATGCACATTTTGTTAAAATCATAGGTGGTGTGTGAATAGCCAACGCATGTTTCACAGCTAGTTTCCTCATCCCTGCTGTATGAATAGGCGGAAATTGCCAACAGCAATAACTTAAAGGGAATTAAAAAATACACAGTGTGTTCATAACATAACAGTGATTTACATTTTGCAACGTTGACAGCAGAGTCTGAGAACGCTAGCCAATATTATACTTATATGCATTTAACAACTGCATTGTGACTATTATTGGATGCATTATAAAGGAGCATCCAACCTGCTTTAACATTAAGGAAACAACTAGTACCAATGATAGCAGTTGTATAGTGAATTTAGTGGAAGCAGGTGAGAAGGGAACACTAGCCAGCAGTGTAATAATACTCTTCATACATAAGAGCTTACACATTGATGCTGAGCCCATTATGTCCATCCTACAATCAACCTAGTATTTGGAATTATATTATAGAATACCGCAATCAAGGAGCCCAAACCATATGAGCATTACGTTATAGTTGAAGTTTATTCAGTTGGGACTCTATATATTCTGACACCACAAATAATTATAACTAAGGTCATAGTACCTATAATAAGACAATTCTAAAGATACTGCACAGCACATTGGATGTAGTGTGTGGTTTTAATATTATATGTTACACCTTATCTTTCACTTGTCCTTTATTGGTTTTAATATTTCAAAGTTACTGGCTTTTTAACAATGTGGAATTAAAAGTTATAAAGTGTATAATTATTTGTACTAGTGTGCCATTTTAAGACCAATTTGTTTCCCTTTCTTCAAAATGAAAGTCATATTTAGCATGACAAAACATACAAGGCATTTATTGCCCTTCTTAGGCCACACTGCCGTTTTTTTATTGTTAGTGTTGTATTGTACTGCTGTTGTCCACCACCCCCTACATATGCTGTGATTGACAGGAATGTGGGATACATTGTAGTGTGTAGTAGTAAAAATATTTTAGATGTGCCATTGGTCTATTATTAGCACACTTAAAAGTACAGGCAAAATAGGAATGGTGTTTGTATAACAAAAATAATGCATTCTTTTACAATTTTGTCACTCTCCTATTATTCCAAAGTGGCTTTGCAGACATGAACTGACATAGTATCCTCCTGTATAGTACTATATCCTTCCAAAGACAGAGTAGTTGTAGATTTGTACCCCTTTAACACCACCAGCTTTGAACACTGGTTATTGCACATTAGCGTGCATAACCCATGTTGCTGTGCGGTGAAAAAGGGCCCAGTTGGAATAATCCGTATCGAGTGACCCGGTAATCCAACTCGGGTAGTTTGCGGGGTTGAACACGGGTTCAACCCGGCTCGTTGTGCAGTGTGTCAAAGTCAGAAAAATATCTCTATGCACACTACCATATTTGCACCTCACACAGGTCCGTGCTGCGCATGCGTACGCTCTCCCGCGAGTGCGCATACCAGCTGTTGCGTGCACCCGCTGGTGCTTGGTATGCGTATTTACGGTAGAGTTTATGCGATCGTAGCGTGCGACTCAATCATTACATATTTTCACTAATAATGTATTTTGTAGATCATGGTCCCTTTGATAGATTCTGAAAGTTTGGTTAATATAGAATGTTTATGAACAGAGGAATCCCTCTTTGTTTGATACGAAGGGTCAGACAGGAGTAATACAGTGGTGTTTAGTATCCATCGGAAGAATATTTAATTAGAAATATTCCGGTGTTGGTTTGAAGCAGATCAATCGCTCGTGCGAATAGTTATGGACATAAGAAGTTTATGAACATTTACTTTATTTGCACTTTATTACCCATGCGGCGGGAAACCCAGTTTCCCTCCCACCTGAGCAGTTGGAAATAGTCACAGCCCACCTGTATGAATCAACCTATGACCTTTTGTTATAATACGAAGCCGAATTCCTATGTCCAATGAACAATGAGATTGTAGGGACCATTGAATTGTATTGTGTGTGGGGCATAAATAGGCAGGCCGACCGTATCCAGTTCTCTCTCTTCAACGGTTCTCATTGCTGATAATCGGGAGCTGGATATCGAGGCGCATGCGATCGTTTCCCCTTGTGCGTAAGTTTTCTCCGTAATCATATTGTCTTACTGTGAGCCATCTCTCTCTCTCTCTGTCTCTCTCTCTCTCTCTCTCTATCTCTCTCGTATTTTCCTTTAATTGTATTGTATTGTATATCCTGTGTAGTTTATCTGGTTAGTTGGTTTATGTTATATTGTAGTGTATCATTTGTACTGTGATTCCTTTTACAAGTATAATAGTTATAATACATATAATAGGTTTTGGACCCTAAGCCCAGGTATCTGTGTATTCTTTATAAGGGTTAAGTATTCTCTGAGCGTCGGTGACGCTCAAGCAGCTTTGTAGTTAATCAGGTTACACTAGGTTGCACTTACACTCTGTCTCCACACTAAGGTATACTGTGTATCTCATCGTTAAAGGTATAGATATAAAGGTTTAACGTTGTAAGCGTCTGCACCGCTGGTGATCTCCTCGTGGTCCCGAGCGTACGCTACGCTATAGCGAGTCATTACGTTAGTCGGCAGCCAATAGCGTGCCTGCCTGTGATCACTGGGCCGTAAGCGAACGTGACGCTTGAGCGTCTCGACTACGGTTGAGCGATCGCTACACAACTTGCGTACCCTTACGGTACTTCTTACGTAGATAGCGTACAGTGTTCTTAGACCTCTTAAAGTGTTTTATATACGATAAATATTTAGCTTTATCAAGTGTAAACGAGAAGCCGGGTCGATGCGATCAGGCAGAGGCGTTTGCATTCCTGCGCTGAGATCGCAGGACCTGACCATCAGGGTAGATGCAGTAAGGATAACATCAGCGATGCCACCGTGTTTGATGCCTATCCCATGCTCAAAATGGAGGAACTGTTAGATCAGCTTGCCCAGGCATGCTATGTCACCAATATGGATCTCAGCAGAAGGTACTGGCAGATCCCAGTGTCAGCCGAGGCCTGCGAGTGGTCTGCATTTATCACCCCATTTGGGCTGTTTGAGTTTCTGGTCATGCCCTTTGGGATAAAAAATGCTCCAGCTTTATTCCAGCACCTGGTTAATGACCTGCTGGAAGGTCAGGAAGGGCATACAGTTGTTTACTTGAATGACATTACGGTGTTCAGCCAGACCTGGGAGAGGCACCTGATCCATTTGGATAGTGTGTTGATGCAAAGCACTGGGGCAGGACTAAACATTAAACCAGAGAAATGTCAGATGGGCATGAGTGAGGTACAATACCCTAGGTAGTGGCAGAAAGGTATATTTTATTGATAAGATGATCTGCAGAACACCAAAACCGTGACCACCTTACTTAGAGGGAGTCCTGAGTGCACATTCTATTGTGACACCTTCCTTTCTATATTACTATTTTAGGAAGACCAACTGGAAGATCCGTGTTTCTCCTCAGGCTGCAGTAAAAAGACCAATGTTTTCCAAACTTTTTGGAATCACAGCACCCTATATTATCAGCATTTTTTTCACAGCACCCCTAGGCCAAATGTTTCTTATTGATAAATTCAGAAAGAATGATTCAATTAAGTGAACTTTGCTTAACTGTCATCCCTTAGGTTCAGTTATGTGGTGGTGGATAGGCTTGCACTTCTACTTGTCCACACATTTTATGATTGGCATCTTCTTGCACTGGTTTTGCCTATTATAATGACCATAAATAATTTTATGTGGTCCTGAACCAGCAACCCATGACACCCTTGTACTTCAAGATGCCATAGCATCCAGTTTGGGAATCACTGCATATAGACAAAAGTACTTGTTGTCTGGTGATCACAAGACAATATTACCATGAGCTGGAGAAAATATGTTTTCTGTAGTGCAAGCATTTCCATAGTGCAGGTTAATAATGTCTTGGGTCTGGTAATCACAAATGTGGGTACACTTGAAATTATGTTATTCAGGTTGGGGACGATCTTGCCCTATTCGTGGACACCACGATTTTCTAGTAAAAGTGTATTGGCTGGTTGTCACACTGATCACCAGGCCACAACGTATTTGGGGGCATCTTTCAGATTAGGGAGCCTCATTGTTGAGGTTATTAACATAGGGGAATTATAGGTACTTTACGTTTTTTTCCTTTTATTATTTCTTTACAAACGTGACTTCAAGTACTATTTACATTTGAATAGACTTTTATTGCATGACAATTTTTTTCTAGAATGACAGTGAACAATATGGTAGGAAAGACATGTACAAATCAGTAAGGCCAGGTACCCCACTCTGAGATAATATTTGGAGTACATTGAACCTCACAGAAGAATGTTTGTCAGTCCAAATCAAATGTGAGTTAAGATATTGTAAGAATTTGAATAAATATGGGGGAAGGGGGATTAGTGGCCTGAATTGGGAGGGTTTTGAAAAGATATAGCAATCAAGGGAGTACATTAATCAGGATGGTATCGCAATCCCTACGCTTGGGATGCTGCCAGTCAGAATACCGACACTCCCTAACCATAACCCTCCTTTCCCGCAGCCTGACCCTAACCCCCCACCTCCCCCAGCCTAACCCTCCCTGGTGGTGCCTAACCTTAATCCCCCCACCCTGTAGCCTAACACTAGCCTTCCCTCCCACAGCTTAACCCTAACCCTCCACCTGTAGACTAAACCTAACCCCCCTCATGGTTTACGAGTGTGGAGCCCCCGGACGATCACTATCGGAATTCCAGCGTTCTGGAAACCGGCATTGGCATTTCAATCCATGTCAGATTTCTGAGCATTGTCAGGATTCCGGCATCGGCATTCTCACTGCAGGGATCTCCAATGCTGGAATCTTGACTGGATCCTCATTAATCTTTACTAAAGTAAAATGTCCATGATACGACTTGACCTGAGTCAGTACATGTGAAAAAGTGGCCTGATAGAACTGTAATTTATTGTAGATACCAAAATACTTAATCTTTTCAAATTGCCTACTGTAGGGGAACATCTTTTTCAGGGAGGTCTTGAACCTCTCTTTTTTTTTAGTATTGATCTTATGCCAGCATTTTGGTGTCACCCCTCGGCATCCCCGCACGCCCTTTGTGACACAACTGATTCATACGAAGGAATCTCATTAACAGATGTGGTAGAAAGTGGAAGGGATCATACAGATGGTGTAATGGTTAGCATTACTACCTCACAGCACTGAGGTTATGGGTTCAATTCCCACAACAGTCCTAACTGTGTAGAGTTTGTATATTCTCCCTGCACTTGAATGGCTTTCCTCCAGGTACTCTGGTTTCCTCCTGCACTCCAAAAATATACTGGCAGGTTAATTGTCTCCCAAACAAAAATTAACCTTAGTGTGTGCATGTACATGTGCAGACTGGATGGGACAAGTGGTTCTTATCTGCAGCCAAATTCTATGATTTTATGATGAATCTGATATACTTGCTGTAGCAACACATCATCCATGTACAGAGCAATTTTGTTCTCAGAGGACTCTACTCTAATACCAGAGATATCTTATTTGACACGTATTGTTGCTGAAAGGAGTAAAAGTAGAATAGGCAATCTTAATGGGTACCATTGGCAATCTCGTAAGGGGGAGAGGTAATATTGTTCTCTGAAACTGTTGTTGATCATAAGTAGATATGTGCGGCGGACACTTTTTGGGTTTTGGTTTTGGGTCTGGATTGTTTTGAAAAAAAATATAAAAACAGCTAAAATCACAGAATTTGGGGGTAATTGGTTGCACCGAGGTCGCTGGATTACTAAGCGCACACAAGTGGGCGGCACAAACATATGGCCCATCTAGGAGTGGCACTGCAGTGGCAGACAGGATGGCTGTTTTAAAAACTAGGCCCCAAGGAGCACATAATGCAAAGAAAAGAAGAGGTACAAGATGGAATTGTCCTTGGGCCCTCCCACCAACCCTTATGTTGTATAAAAAGGACATTCACACTTTAACACACCAATCATTTCAGCAACAGGGTCTGCCACACGACTGTGGCCAAAATGATTAGTTTGTTTGTGCCCCCACCAAAAAAGAAGCAATTAATCCCCCCACAGCAATTAATCTCTCCTTGCACAGACTGGCTCTACAGAGGCAAGATGTCGTCCTCATCCTCCAATTCCTCACCCCTTTCAGTATCCTCATGCTCACAGAGTATTAATTTGTCCCCACTGGAATCCACCATCACAGGTCCCTGTGTACTTTCTGGAGGCAATTGCTAGTAAAGGTCTTCCTGGAGGAATTTATAATTAATTTTGATAAACATCATCTTCTCCATTTTATGTGGAAGTAACCTCCTATGCTAGTCGCTAATAAGGTTACCTGCTGCACTAAACACTCTTTCGGACTACACACTGGAGGGGGGGAAGCAATTTAGGTAAAATAAAACCAGTTTGTGCAAGGGCCTCCAAATTGCCTCTTTTTCCTGCCAGTATACATATGGACTGTCTGACATGCCTACTTGGATGCTGTCACTGACATAATACTCCACCATTCATTCAGTGTTGACAGCATCATATGCAGTGACAGTAGACATGTCAGTAATTGTTGGCAGCTCCTTCAGTCCGGACCAGATGTCAACACTTGCTCCTGACTGCCCTGCATCACTGCCAGCGGGTGGGCTAGGAAATATTATTATTTTCCTTACAGCCCCAGTTGTGGGAGAAATTAAAGGAGGAGCTGTTGACGGGTCACGTTCCGCTTGAGTTGACAATTTTCTCACCAGCAGGTCTTTGCAACTCTGCAGACTTGTGTCCACCAGAAAGAGAGATACAACGTAGGCTTTAAACTTAGGATCGAGCACAGTGGCCAAAATGTAGTGCTCTGATTTCAACAGATTGACCACCCTTGAATACTGGCAAAGCCAGTGAAGCGCTCCATCCACAAGTCCCACATGCTTAGTGGAATCGCTCCATCTTTGCTCCTCCTTCAATTTGTCCAGCTGCTTCTGCAAAAGCCTGATGAGGGGAATGACCTGACTAAAGCTGGCAGTGTCTGAACTGACTTCAGGTGTGGCAAGTTTGAAGGGTTGGAGAACCTTGCACAAGACGGAAATCATTCTCCACTGCACTTGAGTCAGGTGCATTCCCCCTCCTTTGCCCCCTCCTTTGCCTACATCATAGGTGGCTGTATAGGCTTGAATGGCCTTATGCTGCTCCTCCAACCTCTGAAGCATATAGAGTGTTGAATTCCACCTCGTTACCAGCTCTTGCTTCAGGTGATGGCAAGGCAGGTTCAGGAGTGTTTGCTGGTGCTCCAGTCTTTGGCACGCAGTCGCTCAATGTCGAAAGTGGTCCGCAATTATACGGGCCACCGACAGCATCTCCTGCACGTCCCTGTCATATTTCAAAAAATTCTGCACCACCAAATTAACTGTATGTGCAAAACATGGGACATGCTGGAATTTGCCCAGATGTAATGCATGCACAATATTGGTGGTGTTGTTAGATATCACAAATCCCCAGGAGAGTCTAAGTGGGGTAAGCCATTGTGCGATGATATCCCTCAGTTTCCGTAAGATGTTGTCAGCGGTGTGCCTCTTATGGAAACCGGTGATACACAGCATAGTCTGCCTAGGAACTAGTTGGCGTTTGTGAAATGCTGCTGCTGGTGCCGCTGCTGTTGTTGCTGCAGAAGGCAATACATCTACTCAGTGGGCTGTTACAGTCATGTAGTCCTTAGTTTGCCCTGCTCCACTTGTCCACATGCCCATGGTTAGGTGGACACTGGGTACAACTGCATTTTTCAGGACACTGAGTACACTTTTCTTAATGTCCCTGTACAGTTTGGGAATTGTTTGTCTAGTCAAGTAGAATCTAGACGGGATTTGGTACTGGGGACACAGTACGTGCATCAACTGTCTAAATCCCACTGCACTAATTGCGAATATCAGATGCACGTCTAACACCAGCATAGTTGTTATGGCCTCAGTAATCTGCTTTGCAACAGAGTGACTGCTGTCCTATTTCATCTTCCTCACAAAGAACTGTAGGACAGTCAATTGCTTAGTTGAAGTAGTATAAGTGATTTTCGACTTCCTCTCTGGGATGACGATCGACTCCCAGCAGCAGCAACAACAGCATCCGCAGCAGCAGTAGGCGTACCACTCAAGGAGCCTCCAGAAGAATCCTGGATAAGAGAGGACTTGTCAGTCATGCCAGTGACATGGCCTGCAGGACTACTTACGTTCCTGACTGAGGAGGAAATTGATGTTGATGGAGTTGGCGGTGTGGATTGCAGAAGCTTGAGTACAACAGGAAGAAGCGATTTAGGTATCAGTGGACTGCTTACGCTATTACCCAAAGTTTCTGAATGACTTATGATGAATGCGCTGCTGGTGACGTATAAGGGAGGATGTTCCTAGGTGGTTAACATCCTTACCCCTTCTTATTATAGATTGACAAAGGAAACACATGGCTTGATACCTGTTGTCCGGATTTGTGGAGAAATAATTCCACACCAAAGAGGTGGCTTTTTTTATATTTTGTCCAGGTATGACAATGGGCTTTTTCATCCCATGGACAACAACTGTCTCCACAGGTGCCTTATTCAAACAAACCACATCACCATCAGAATCGTCATCGTCAACATCCTCCTCAGCGTCATCTAGACCAATATCCTCCTCATCCTGGTGTACTTCTACAGTGACATCCTCAATCTCAATATCAGCAACTGGACTGGCGGTGCTCCTCCCAGCACTTGCAGGGGGCGTGCAAATGGTGGTAGGAGCCTCATCTTTCCTTACAGTTTTGGGAAGGTCAGGCCTAGACATCGCAACCGCGGACACACTTAGACTCTCCTTGGATATCTCTGAATGCAGTTGTTTTCTCCTGTGTTTTACGCAAAAAAAGCTTAATTTTTTTTATTTTTTGAAAGGGAGGAGGGCTTCCATCTTCATGAGAAGCTGAACCACCAGTCACCAGGCCTTTTCTTGCCACTTTGTGTCGTGAATGGCATATTGCTAATTTTACGTTTCTCATCAGATAATTTCTTTTTTTTCTGATTATTAATTATTGCTTATTGGATTTTAAATGCCCTCTATGACATTTGGCATCCACAATGATGGGATTGCATCGTCAATGTCATGACTGGTGGTGGCAGCTGCAGCTTCAGCACTAGTACTAGGAACTGGAAGTGGTTCCTGAAATTCCACTATTTATTCCTTCAAATTTTTGTTCTCCATTTCATAGGACAGCACCCCTTCATTATTACAGCACACAGCCAAGTGACCCGTTATTTTCACAGTACCTCTGTCATTTTACAGGATAGAAGATAGGGCCAGTGTACTTTTATTTTTAACAACAGCACCCCTGTATTTATACAGCATACAGTCAGGGCAAGAGTACTTTTATTTTAACAGCAGCACCCCTATATTTGGGCCAGTGTACTTTTATTTTAATAACAGCATGCCTGTATTTTTACAGCATACAAGAAAGGGCCAGTGTACTTTTATTTTAACAACAGCAACCCCATATTTTTACAGCATACAGGACAGGGCCAGTGTACATTTATTTTCACAACAGCACCCCTGTATTTGGGCCAGTTTACTTTTATTTTAACAAAAGCACCCCTGTATTTTTACAGCATACAGGACAGGGCCAGTGTACTTTTATTTTAACAACAGCACCCCTGTATTTTTACAGAATACAGGATAGGCCCGGAGTTCATTTATTTTCACTGCACCCCTGAATTTTTACAGCATAGAAGACAGGGCCAGCACCCCTGTATTTTCACAGCATACAGGTGTACAGTGCCCCTGTACAGCACAGGACAGCAACACCCATGTACAGCTGCAGCACCCCTAACAGCACATGAAACACCAATGACAGCCAGGACAGCTCCCCTAACATCACAGGAACACCACAGTGACAGGACAGCACTCCTAGAGAGCACACAATGACCCCAACCACTGCCACCACCCACATAGAGAGACAGAGGTCATCCTCACTCCAAGTCCAGAGTGAAAATGGCGGCAATGCGTGGCTCTGTATATGGAATCCAAAACTCGCAAGAAACCAACAGTGGGATGATGATGTTTTGCCTCGTTCTGGGATCCGAGTCTGGCGGGAAGTCCCATGCTGGACTCGGTTCCGGATCGTGTAGTTCGGGGGGTTGGGTTCAGTTCTCTAAGAACCGAACCCGCTCACCTGTAATTATAAGTGGTAAAGTGCAGATTTGCTGTGAAGAAACTTACTAATAATGGGGGTAATTCAGAGTTGATCGCAGCAGCAAATTTGTTAGCAGTTGGGCAAAACCATGTGCAGAGAGAGTTAGATTTGGGTGGGTTATTTTATTTCTGTGCAGGGTAAATATTGGCTGCTTTATTTTCACACTGCAATTTAGATTTCAGTTTGAACACACCCGACCCAAATCTAACTCTCTCTGCACATGTTATATCTGCCCCCCCCAGCAGTGCACATGGTTTTGCCCAACTGCTAACAAATTTGCTGCTGCGATCAACTTTGAATTAGGCCCAATGTCCATCGACATGGGAACTCAAAACAATAATGGCCAAGATATGCAGTTGAATGCTTTTTCTGTATACTTGTGAAAGGCAGTTTTGTTTATGAATGAAGTGGATAAGGTCGATGGCTCATCTCTCCAACGAGTCCCGGGCATTGCTAAGCGACCAAGACATCACAGAAGTTCCGCCCGGCGATCCCCGCCGGTAAGTATACAGGACCGGGGTCAACATTTCTTAGCAACTGGAACACTTGGATGTACCTGCAGCAATGCAGCTGCACAGTTAAAGTAATTATCAGACATTCCCAGACTGGCTCTCTTGATTGGTCAGCATTTCTGTTAGAAGACATTCAGCCCAGCTCAACAGTGCTGGTTATAGCTTATGCCTTGTCTGTATAAGTTGCTGGCCCTTCTCTCCAGATCTTGGGGATACTCTGCATAACCCGTGGATACCTTCGCCTACCTTTCCATTGTGTACTCAGCTTACAAGTGTTACATATCTGAATGCATAAGGAATATAATTTATTCTCTTAAAACAATATAGTCACATTTCTCATAGGTACAGCATACCGCTATACCTATCATATACTGTAACATATCTTATCATATAACATACCCTAACTCTTAATCCATTTTGTTTTATAAAGTGACCTTTATACAGACATTAGTTCACTTATCAGATACATGTACCTTTAAACAGAGTTTGGAAATCAGCAGACTCATTGTGTGTAATATAATTGGAATTAGCACCAAATAAGGCTAATTAGCTTCTAGCTGGTTCCTTGTCCTAATATGAGCATAACATTGTACTCAAGATGCATGAAATCATATGGGAGTGTGATAAGAATGGGGCGTAACTGAATATTATAAAAAAAAGTGTATCGCCATGTTTTTCTCTGTTGATGTATTTTGACCCGGGCTGAGAGGATGTGGTCTCTCAACCTGTACACGGGCATGGTCTTTTTAATAAATAATCAATTGTCAAATGTCGACATTTCTTAGCAACTGGAACACTTGGATGTATCTGCAGCAATACAGCTGCACAGGTAAAGTAATTATCAGACATTCCCAGACTGGCTCTCTTGATTGGTCAGCATTTCTGTTAGAAGACTTTCAGCCCAGCTCAACAGTGCTGGTTATAGCTTATGCCTTGTCTGTATAAGTTGCTGGCCCTTGTCTCCAGATCTTGGGGATACTCTGCATAACCCGTGGATACCTTTGCCTACTTTTCCATTGTGTACTCAGCTTACATGACATACCATCAGCACAGTGCCTACACACCACCTCACAGTACTTCATCTGTTCTCGCTAGCTCAGCCTTGACCTCAACCCTCTGTGTTCCCGTCTATCCATATTAATGCCCAGTTATACTCCAGCTCATTGGGCCTAATTCAGATCTGTTTTCAGCAGCAAATTTGTTAGCTAATGTGCAAAACCATGCGCACTGAAATCTAAATTGCAGTGTAAAAATAAAGCAGCCAGTATTTACCCTGCACGGAAACAATATAACCAACTCAAATCTAACTCTCTCTGCACATGTTATATCTGCCCCCCCTGCAGTGCACATGGTTTTGCCCATTACCTAACAGATTTGCTGCTGAAACCAGATCTGAATTAAACCCTTTATTCTGTAGTCTCCAGCCTATTGTTTGAGCCCATGCTGCCAGTGGCTTATGTCCAGGTGGCAACCTGGCGTGTGTGTCGTACACTAAGGGAACGGGGGCTGTTATTGGCCGGTCCCTCTCACCAGCTCCTTAGATTTTGGTCTAAAAGCAGACAATCCAGCTTTATGGTCTGTTGACACCTTCTTTGCTGCTTTAGGTATATTTTAGGACGACCCTGATAAAGAAGCATTAGCAGAGGCCTATTTACGCTCCCTTAAGCAGGAAGTTTATTGCACTGAATTCCGTCAGTGGGCTAATGACAGCGGATGGAATGATCCTGCATTACGGAGTCATTTCCATTTGGGCCTCATGGAACAGATAAAGGAGTACCTGGTTCAGTATCCAGCTCTAACATCTCTCGAGAGCCTCATGCAGCTAGCTATCAGAATAGACCGACACATAAGAGAGCGGAGAATGGAAAAAGAACTGACATCTGTGCCATCTCGGGTAGTGGTTCTTGAACCATTTGAGGATCCAGGGGAACCAACGCAGATCGGGGCATTCCAGTTACCATCAGAGGTCTCTGTCTTTACTGCAGTGGCAAAGAACATCTGGCCCATTCCATTCCTCATAAATTGGTAAAAGACAAGGCCCAAGTGTAAAGGGAGGAATTAATTTGGGCCTTTCGACTATTTCTCCCAGTAATTATATTTTAAATCCTGTATGGATTATTCTTTGTAACAAAGAGGACGAGGACTTTTTGGACAGTGGAGAGACTGGGAACATCATGGATAAGGCTTTCGCTCAGTCTCTAGGCATTCCAACTGAGGAAATGGAGTGTCCAATTAATGTCTGTGGCATCCCTCTTTTGAATGGACAACTGAATTTTCAGACTCCGCCTCTTCACTTGCCATAGGCACCTTACATTTAGAAGTTTTATCTTTTTTCCTGGTTTAGTGTCCTATGGCTCCTATAGTTCTCGACCTACCCTGGCTCAGACACCACAATCCAGTCCTGGATTGGAAGACTAGCAAAGTGGTACGCTGGGGAGCAGAATGTTTCATTAAATGTTTGTCGAAGGCCAGTGTGGGTCTTACAATCTCTTCCAGAGAAACTGCTATCTCCAGATCATGTCAATTTGGATGTTTTCTCTAAAAAAAAACGATTATTCTCTTCCTCCACATTGCCCATATGATTGTGCCATTAAACTTTTACCAGGTGCCAAACTTCCCAAAGGAAGATTGTATGTGTTATCCATTCCAGAGACCAAGGCAATGGAGAGCCTTAAAAAGGATTTATTCATCTGACCAAGTCTCCTGTTGGAGCAAGGTTTTTCTTGTGGCAAAAAAATATGGCTCACCTGGCCTTGCATTGACTACATAGGCCTCAACAAGCTCACTGTCAAGAATTCGTACCGGCTACCTTTAATTTCTGTTCGATCAACTTCACAAAGACACTATCTTCTCTAAAATGGATTTACGCGGAGCCTATAATCTTATACAGATCAAGAGTGGAGATGAGTGAAGATGACGTTTAACACTCTATCCGGGCACTACGAATATTTAGTCATGCCCTTAGGGTTGTCCAAGGTTCCTGCTGTCTATCAAGATCTTATTAATGATTTTAAGAGATTTGTAGTTGTGTATCTTGATGACATTCTGATTTATTCCCAGACACTGTAAGAGCTTCGGCATCATGTCATGCAGGTTCTTCAATAGCTCCATGAGCATCAACTCTATGCTAAATTGTAGAAATGCGAGTTTGAAGTAGAGAAAGGTCTCTTTTTTAGGATACGTCATCACCCCAAAGGGATTCTCCATTGACCCTGTAAACTACAGGCTGATCTGGACTGGGTTTGTCTGACTATGTTGAAATCCATTCAACGTTCCTTAGTATTCACAAATTATTATTGAATATTCATTCATACATTCTTTTCAATAGTGGCATCTGTTGTTGAGCTGATGAAGAAAGGAGCTAATGTCACTCACTGGTTGTCTTAAGCCATTCAGGCTTTTGAACCCTTAAAGAAAGCCTTTGTATTTGTACCAGTTGTTACCCATCTCAATCCGACTTGCAGTTTCTTGTGGAAGTAGATGCCTCTGCGGTTGGGATAGGGGCAATCCTCTCCCAGAGGAATTCTAAGGACAACATATTGCATCCGTGTGCTTTCCTCTCACAAAGGATTTCCTCTGCAGAGGTCAAATACAACATTGGGAAACCAGAACTTCTGGCAATAAAGTTGTCTCTAAAAGACTGGAGACACTGGCTGGAGGGGGCAAAATTTTCGATCTCAATATATACTAACCACAAGAATTTATCATATATTGAGTCCGCTAAGAGACTAAACTCAAGACAGGCACGATGGGCTTTGTTCTTTGCCTGTTTCATCTTCACTATCACATATAGGCCTGGATCTAAGAATGTAAAAGCTGAGGCTCTTTCTTGCAGCTTTCTACCAATACAAGAATATGTGTCTCCAAAGATTCCAATGCTTCCAGCATCATGTATTCATGCCGGCCTGCTCAGGATTTGGCAGTATAAATTCAGTTCTAACAGCGACAAGCACCGCCAAGAACACCCGCAGGTCTTCTCTTTGTTCCAGAAAGACTCAGGAGCAGTTCTCCCTGACTTCCACACTAATAAACTTGTTGGACATCCAAGTGTCTCCAGAACTCTTGAACAGTTATCTTGCTTTCTCTGGTGGTTTTCTATTTCACAAGATGTTCAGGACTTTGTACAGTCATGCCAGACCTGTGCCTGGAATAAGACTCTGTTGCTCAATTGCTACCATTGCTTGTGCCTTCCAAAGCATGAACTCATATCTCCATGGTTTTCATAGTGGGCATTCCATTGTCTTCTACATGCAAATACTATTTGGGTGGAAGTAGACCATTTTAGCAAGATGGCTCACTTTGCTCCATTGCCCAAACTGCCCTGTGCCAGGGAACTGGTGACATTATTTATTCAGCATTTTTAGATTTCATGGCCTGCCCTGGGACATTGTTTCTGATAGAGGCACTCAATTTGTCACCCAATTCTGGAAGTCATTCTGTTTAAAGTTGGGTATCAATCTCAGTGTTTTCTCTGGTAACCATCCACAATCAAATGGGCAGACTGAATGTGTCAATCAGTCCTTGGAACAATATCTCCACTGTTACGTCCAAATTTCAAAATGACTGGGTTGACCATCTGCCTTTAGTGGAGTTTACCTCCAGTCATTCATCTACTTTGATGTCGCCCTTTGTCTGTGTTTATGGATATCATCCTAGAAAAAATGCCTTCGAGCCAGTTCAAGGGGATGTTTCTACTTCTGGTGCTGTTTCTCAGGTGATATGGAAAAAGGTGCAGCATGCTCTTACTAAATCCTTGCTTGCTCAAAGAAGTCCACTAACAGGCATCAAAGACCATGCATACCCAAAGTGGGGGACTTGGTATGGCTGTCTATCCGGAACATCATGCTTCACCAGTTCTCTCAGAAGTTAGGGCCATTCAGAATAATCAAGTGGATAAACCCTGTAGCCTTACATCTCCAGTTTCCCAAGATGGTTAAGTTATAGGTATTTATATTTCCACTCTATGGATGTTGTGGACATGACATGCCGACTGTTGGGACTGTAAGGGGGTGGGATTCTGGCATTGGTATTTTGACCGGCGGACATGTAACTACCTCCCGTATTTGTACATGAGTACAGTCAGAAGTAGTTAAGTCAGGAGGAGAGGAGTCAGAAGATAAAGTAGATCATAAGGACAGAGGAAGATACAGAGAAGTAGCTAGGTGCAGGAAGAGGAAGGAGATATGCTTACACAGAGGAAATGATCTTTAGGACAGTAACTATGTATTTGCAAGTATACAATTTGTGTTAGTAATTATTATTATTATTATTATTTATTTATATGGTAACACATGGAATCTGCAGTGCCCAATTACAGAGTAAACAAATAAGCAAAACATGAAGACAGTGACTTACAGTTCAATACAATATAGGACAAGTAGAGGGTATATAAACATAGCTGCATCAGTAAACAGCACTGAAATAAATATCAGGGTGTCAGAAAACTGAAGGATTTGGTGCCATCAAAGGGAGTATTGAAAAGAAGATAGGTTAAGTAAGAGACGTAAAAGCACATGAGGGAAGAGGACCCTGCTCGTGAGAGCTTACATTCTAAAGTTTGTCTAAGTTGGTTAAATTGTTTCATTTTGTTTTATGTTCTATAATTAAGGAAGGATAAATATAATTATTATATATATCACTACTGTGTATAGCTTATTATGTATGATTAGATTTGCCCGTAAATAAATATCACATAATATCACATAATCTGAGGTGGAATTTCATGTTTGAACTCACTTTGGAATCACACAGAGGAAAGGATCTTTAGGACAGTAACTATGTACTTGTAAGTATACAATTTGTGTTAGTAACTGTCTAAGTTTGTTAAATTGTTTAATGTTGTTTTATCTGCTATAGTTAAGGAAGCATAAATATAATTATTATACAGTATATATCACTACTGTGTATAGCTTATTCTGTATGATTAGACTTGCCTGTAAATAAATACCACATTATCAGAGCTGGAATTTTATGTTTGAACTCACTTTGGAATCATAATTTCATAATTCCTAATGAATGAGAACTGCATATATATATGTATCAGCCACCTAGTTTTTAAGACTGACTGACTGATATATATGATAAATGTATATTATAAAATATACATGTATTATTATTATTATCATTACTGAAGAGTCCCCGTTTCAAGAATTGGCACCCCAAATAAAATATGTTAAATATAATATAAGATTCCTCAACAACCGGAATAGAGAGCAGGGATTCCCAGATGAGTTCTTCATGCACCAGTTCTTAAGACAGCATTCTTAAAAGAATTTCTAGACAAACCCGGGTCTAGGGATTCCTTATCCTCTTTTTAGGGGGGGGGGGGTACTGTTAAAACCCGCAGCAGTTGTAATCTTGTTTGGTCATTGCTAAGAGACCGGGACATCACAGTACTTCCGCCCATCGATCCCCGATGGTTACCAAGTAACCAGGATGCCGGGCAGTGGGGGTCACCGTTTCTTAGCATCTGGGACGCTTGGTGCAGCGCTGCATTACACACGTGTTACAATATGCTCATTGCAGGTTCAAGTGGACTGTCTCTGGTTGTCAATGCTTCAATCTGTACTACTGCTCAGTGTACTATACAGTACATTACCTTCTCAGAACCGCAGCTCCAAGACCGTCTCTGGGACTTTCTGGTCAGTATACCATTGATGGTGGTTGTGTTTTAAGGGTCCTCTCTCTGAGTGTTGGGGTTTGTGCTGAGTCTCCACTGGGGTAGTCAACACTAGTTCTTGGGAACTGGGTCTATGATTTTTGTTCCGCTCTAAGGGATTAGACTAGAGGCATCCAGCTCTGGCATCCAGGTTGTGCCATTCCTAAATAGATTCCAGGTAGTTTATTGATTACCTGTATTATCCAGTTCTGCTCCGGAGTTCTCAAGTACTGGTTCTAACCCCAATGTCTTGAGAGTCAGGTCTGGGGCTGAGTTCCTCTCAAATGGTTCCAGGTGTAGATGGGGATTTTCAGTGGTTGCCAACCTCTCTCGTGACACTAGGTCACTTGCTAAACTGGTGTCTAATCTACTAGCAAGTTGCTGATACACTCACCAAGATTCCAGTATCAATCATCAGTACAGTCCACAGGTCCTGATTCATATCTGAAGCCCAAACCCATAATGATCCTCTTGTATTGGCAGATACTAGGACTAATCGGAATACATACTATTTCCCTGCGGGCGGGATGCTGGCTGTCAAGATCCCGAAAGCGGCATCCTGCCTGCCAGAATGCTGGCAGCGAGGCGAGTGGTACTAGTCCCCTTGCGGGAATACCCACAAGTTAGTTCCTGTGTGCTAGGATTCCGGCTGTTGGTATTGTTAGGATTCCGGCGTTGGTATCCTGACCGCAAGGATCCCGGCAAATTGATTGCATCCCGGACTAATCTTATGGATGCATGTATACCACTATTAGTATTCCACTTCACAGTGAAGATTGCCCACTACAATAATAGTGACTCTTGGGATTGGTGAGTGTTTTAATGTGCTAGACAGGGATTTTGCTATGAATTCATTTCCCCACCCTGCTTCTTCCAGTCTGCTGAGGCAAAGAAATTCTGGAAAAAATGGTTAGCTTATTATTGAGACTGAATACAAGAGAAGTGAGTCTCCTATATGAAAAATGTATCAATTTTTTTCCCTTTTTCCCTCATTTGGGCTCCCAATGCCACTATGCACTTTCTGGGGAACTGAACCCATTAACATAGAACTACAGAATCTTTTGAGGTAGGTAACTGCATTGCATTGCTATTAATCATTTTATATTTACCTTTTAAGCCTGTGTTTTGTTTTTTAGCTGCCTTCTTACAAATAAAGGAGAGAATGATTTAAGACATAGCTCATAGGGACATTCCAAAGCCTCTCTACTCATTGCTTTGTGTGCCATAAAAAATGATTAATAGCATCAGGAAGGAACAAACTAAAGAGAACTTATTTTTATTACCTACAGTAATTTCTGTTGGGGAAAATACGCACCTCAATTTTTCATGGGAGTGCGCTTTTAGTAGGTTTGCTGGATGAGTAAACTTAACAATAGATGCTGCATACAGTACAGTACAGTACATGGTGAAGTTCATGGAATTTAACATTCAGTAACAGATGGTGGTCATTCTGAGTTGATCGCAGCAGCAATTTTATTAGCAGTTGGGCAAAACCATGTGCACTGCAGGGGAGGCAGATATAACATGTGCAGAGAGAGTTAGATTTGGGTGGGATGTGTTCAAATTTAAATCTAAATTGCAGTGTAAAAATAAAGCAGCCAGTATTTACCCTGCACAGAAACAAAATAACCCACCCAAATCTAACTCTCTCTGCAAATGTTATATCTGCCCCCCCTGCAGTGCACATGGTTTTGCCCAACTGCTAACAAACTTGCTGCTGCGATCAACTAAGAATTACCCCCAATATTTCTGAAGGAATGATGGCATACTTTTTTTCCAAAAAAATCTCACAGACATGGGAACATATAGTAGTGGTCACAAGAAATATGATGGAAAATACAAATGCATGCATGATATTGGGGTTCTGATGTGATCAATTTTACACTGTTCTTTGTATGGACAACAAACATATTCAGAATCAATAATCCTGATTTCTGTATTACTTTCAAAGCTGTTGATGCATGCTGCAATCCATTTTACAGACAGAGTGTTACAGTAGCACCAAGTAATTAGTTTAGCCAATATTACTGCAATTGCATAATAAGGAGCAAAAAGAAACACAATATAATCATACTGTGAAAAATGCATTTTTGCAGAAAATATTTTCTAATTACATTTTTATTGACTCACAAACTACCATAATTGGTAATAAAGCATGATACACTTACTTTCGCCTGTCATTACTCCTTGTGTATACCGTTTGGGTAACATGCCAGTGTAGCCATAAAAACTGGATTGCTGTACTTGGGAAATAAATGAAATGATTATACATATAGTATATATGAAAAATGTGATATACCACTTTAATACTTTTGAACTGCTACTTCTGCATGCATTACTTTCAACACTTTAGGTAATTCACTTATGCAGGGGAGTAAGAAACAACATTGACAATGAATATGACAGTTTTCAGTCTCAGTTGCGTTAGTATTAGGATAATGGTATAATAAAGTAATTTGACCACTTAACTGACAAATTTCCCCCCCAAAAAAAACGCTCAGAAATTGTCGGGTTTTTTTATGAGCGAATTAGGTGAGGAACATGAATTTAACCCTATCCAAAATGATTTTAGTTTACAAAAAGATAAAAGAAAAACTTTTTTTTTAAGTACATTTTTTTTAAAAATGGGAAAATCACAACCATCGGTAACATCGTGACCATCGCGACTTTAGTTTTTAGAGCCCGGACAGCTGCCAGGTACACAGGGGGGACTTGGAGGCGATGATTTACACTTACCAGCATTCGCTATTCTCTGCAGCTGCTGGAGGTGTGCATTAAACAAAGTTTGTGTACATTGAGCCATCAGAAAACAAAGATTTCACTATCTCAGTCTCACTCCAAAAATTCCGTATTTCGGAATATTTGGATATGGGATACTCAACCTGTATTAAAAATGCTATCTGGGTTACTAAAAAAAATGAAACTAAAAGGGTTTGGGGCAGTTTTTCCACAAAGATTGATGCAAAAGCCATTTAATACATTTGTTTCAAACTAAAATAATGTGAAAACAGTGTGAAAATATCCTTTTTCACATTATTTTAGTAAAAAAATAAGAATTTACTTACCGATAATTCTATTTCTCGTAGTCCGTAGTGGATGCTGGGAACTCCGTAAGGACCATGGGGAATAGCGGCTCCGCAGGAGACAGGGCACATCTAAAGAAAGCTTTAGGATCACCTGGTGTGCACTGGCTCCTCCCCCTATGACCCTCCTCCAAGCCTCAGTTAGGATACTGTGCCCGGACGAGCGTACACAATAAGGAAGGATTTTGAATCCCGGGTAAGACTCATACCAGCCACACCAATCACACTGTACAACTTGTGATCTGAACCCAGTTAACAGCATGATAATAGAGAAGCCTCTATAAAAGATGGCTCACTACAACAATAACCCAAATTTTTTGGTAACAATAATTATGTACCAGTATTGCAGACAATCCGCACTTGGGATGGGCGCCCAGCATCCACTACGGACTACGAGAAATAGAATTATCGGTAAGTAATTTCTTATTTTCTCTGACGTCCTAGTGGATGCTGGGAACTCCGTAAGGACCATGGGGATTATACCAAAGCTCCCAAACGGGCGGGAGAGTGCGGATGACTCTGCAGCACCGAATGAGAGAACTCCAGGTCCTCCTCAGCCAGGGTATCAAATTTGTAGAATTTTACAAACGTATTTGCTCCTGACCAAGTAACTGCTCGGCAAAGTTGTAAAGCCGAGACCCCTCGGGCAGCTGCCCAAGATGAGCCCACCTTCCTTGTGGAGTGGGCATTTTAAGATTTTTGGCTGTGGCAGGCCTGCCACAGAATGTGCAAGCTGAATTGTACTACAATTCCAACGAGCAATCGTCTGCTTAGAAGCAGGAGCACCCAGTTTGTTGGGTGCATACAGGATAAACAGCGAGTCAGATTTTCTGACTCCAGCCGTCCTGGAAACATATATTTACAGGGCCCTGACCACGTCAAGCAACTTGGAATCCTCCAAGTCCTTAGTAGCCGCAGGTACCACAATAGGTTGCTTCATGTGAAATGCAGAAACCACCTTAGGTAGAAATTGAGGACAAGTCCTCAATTCTGCCCTGTCAGAATGAAATATTAAATAAGGGCTTTTATATGATAAAGCCGCCAATTCTGACACACGCCTGGCTGAAGCCAGGGCTAACAGCATCGTCACCTTCCATGTGAGATATTTTAAGTCCACAGTGGTGAGTGGTTCAAACCAATGTGACTTTAGGAAACTCAACACAACATTGAGATCCCAAGGTGCCACTGGAGGCACAAAAGGAGGCTGTATATGCAGTACCCCTTTTACAAATGTCTGAACTTCAGGCACTGAAGCCAGTTCCTTTTGGAAGAAAATCGACAGGGCCGAAAATTGAACCTTAATGGACCCTAATTTTAGGCCCATAGACAGTCCTGTTTGCAGGAAAAGGAAACGACCCAGTTGAAATTTCTCTGTAGGGGCCTTCTTGGCCTCCCACCACGCAACATATTTTCGCCAAATGCGGTGATAATGTTTTGCGGTTACGTCCTTCCTGGCCTTGACCAGGGTAGGGATGACTTCATCTGGAATGCCTTTTTCCTTCAGGATCCGGCGTTCAACCACCAAGCCGTCAAACGCAGCCGCGGTAAGTCTTGGAACAAACAAGGCCCCTGCTGGAGCAGGTCCTTTCTTAGAGGTAGAGGCCACGGTTCGTCCGTGAGCATCTCTTGAAGTTCCGGATACCAAGTTCTTCTTGGCCAATCCGGAGCCACGAGTATCGTTCTTACTCCCCTTTGCCGTATAATTCTCAGTACTTTTGGTATGAGAGGCAGAGGAGGGAACACATACACTGACTGGAACACCCACGGTGTTACCAGAGCGTCCACAGCTATTGCCTGAGGGTCTCTTGACCTGGCGCAATACCTGTCCAGTTTTTTTTGTTGAGGCGGGACGCCATCATATCCACCTTTGGTTTTTCCCAACGGTTCACAATCATGTGGAAGACTTCTGGATGAAGTCCCCACTCTCCCGGGTGTAGATCGTGTCTGCTGAGGAAGTCTGCTTCCCAGTTGTCCACTCCCGGAATGAACACTGCTGACAGTGCTATCACATGATCTTCCGCCCAGCGAAGAATCCTTGCAGCTTCTGCCATTGCCCCCCTGCTTCCCGTGCCGCCCTGTCTGTTTACGTGGGCGACTGACGTGATGTTGTCCGATTGGATCAATACCGCCTGACCCTGAAGCAGGGGTTTCGCTTGACTTAGGGCATTGTAAATGGCCCTTAGTTCCAGAATGTTTATATGAAGAGATGTCTCCAGGCTTGACCATAAGCCCTGGAAATTTCTTCCCTGTGTGACTGCTCCCCAGCCTCGCAGGCTGGCATCCGTGGCCACCAGGACCCAGTCCCGAATGCCGAATCTGCGGCCCTCTAGAAGATGAGCACTCTGCAACCACCACAGGAGGGATACCCTTGTCCCCGGTGACAGGGTTATCCGCTGAAGCATCTGAAGATGCGACCCGGACCATTTGTCCAGTAGGTTCCACTGGAAAGTCTTGCGTGGAATCTGCCGAATGGGATTGCTTCGTAGGAAGCCACCATTTTTACCCAGAACCCTTGTGCATTGATGCACTGAGACCTGGTTCGGTTTTAGGAGGTTCCTGACTAGCTCGGATAACTCCCTGGCTTTCTCCTCCGGGAGAAACACCTTCTTTCTGGACTGTGTCCAGGATCATCCCTAGGAACAGAAGACAAGTCGTCGGAACCAGCTGCGATTTTGGAATATTGAGAATCCAATCGTGCTGCCGCAACACTACCTGAGATAGTGCTACACCGACTTCCAAGTGTTCCCTGGATCTTACCCTTATCAGGGAATCGTCCAAGTAAGGGATAACTAAAATTTCCTTCCTTCGAAGGGATATCATTTCGGCCATTACCTTGGTAAAGACCCGGGGTGCCGTGGACCATCCCTACGGCAGCGTCCGAACTGATAGTGACAGTTCTGTACCATAACCTGAAATACCCTTGGTGAGAAGGGTAAATTTTGACATGAAGGTAAGCATCCTTGATGTCCCGAGACATCATGTAGTCCCCTTCTTCCAGGTTTGCAATCACTGCTCTGAGTGACTCAATTTTGAATTTGAACCTCTGTATGCAAGTGTTCAAAGATTTTAGATTTTAGATTTTAAAATCGGTCTCACCGAGCCGTCTGGCTTCGGTACCACAATAGTGTGGAATAATACCCCGTTCCCTGTTGCAGGAGGGGTATCTTGATTATCACCTGCTGGGAATACAGCTTGTGAATGGTTTCCAAAACTGCCTCCCTGTCAGCGGGAGACGTCGGTAAAACAGACCTTTGGAAACGGCGAGGGGGATACGTCTCGAATTCCAATTTGTACCCCTGAAATATTACCTGAAGGATCCAGGGGTCTACTTGCGAGTGAGCCCACTGCGCACTGAAATTCATTGAGAACGGGACCCCACCGTGCCTGAACTTGTAAAGCCCTAGCGTCATACTGAGGGCTTGGCAGAGGCGGAAAAGAGTTTCTGTTCCTTGGAACTGGCTGATCTCTGCAGCCATTTTCCTCTCCCTCTGTCACGAGCAGAAAAGAGGAACCCTTTTGTCCGCTTGCCAACCAGGACTGCGCCTGATAATACGGCGTCTTATTTTGAGAGGCGACCTGGGGTACATCCCCTTTTTTGTTAAGGCAATACTTCCAAATGCCGTTTGGAATCCGCATCACCTGACCACTTTACTGGTATAATTGGACAACGCACTTATACTTGATGCCAGTCGGCAAATATTCCGCTGTGCATCATGCATATATAGAAATGCATCTTTTAATTGCTCTATAGGCAATAATATACTGTCCTTATCTAGGATATCAAATTTCCAGTCAGGGAATCCGACCACGCCAACCCAGCAGTGCACATCCAGGCTGAGGCGATTGCTGGTCGCAGTATAACACCAGTATGTGTGTAAATACATTTTAGGATACCCTCCTGCTTTCTATCAGCAGGATCCCTAAGGGCGGCCATCTCCAGAGAGGGTAGAGCCCTTGTTCTTACAAGCGTGTGAGCGCCTTATCCCCCCTAGGGGGTGTTTCCCAACGCACCCTAACCTCTGGCGGGAAAAGGTATACTGCCAATAACTTTTTAGAAATTATCAATTGTTATCGGGGGGAAACCCACGCATCATCACACACCTCATTTTATTCCTCAGATTCAGGAAAACTACAGGAAGTTTTTCCTCACCAAACATAATACCCCTTTTTTTTTGGTGGTATTTATATTATCAGAAGAGTGTAAACTTTTTCCATTGCCTCAATCATGCAATGTGTGGCCCTATTGGAAATCACGGTTGTCTCTTCACCGTCGACACAGGAGTCAGTATCCGTGTCGGCGTCTGTATCTGAGGTAACGGGCGCTTTGGAGCCCCTGTATGAGACGTCTGGACATGCACAAGCTGAGTAGCCGGCTGTCTCATGTCAACCACTGTCTTTTATACAAAGCTGACACTGTCACGCAATTTCAACAGTACATCCACTCAGGTGTCGACCCCCCAGGGGGTGACAACACTATTTCAGACACTCTACTCCGTCTCCTCATCATTTTTCTCCTCATACATGTCGACACAAACGTACCGACACACAGCACACACACAGGGAATGCTCTGATAGAGGACAGGACCCCACTAGCCCTTTGGGGAGACAGAGGGAGAGTTTGCCAGCACACACCAGAGCGCTATATATATACAGGGATAACCTTATATAAGTGTTTTTCCCTTTATAGCTGCTGTATTTTATACTGCGCCTAACTTGTGCCCCCCTCTCTTTTTTAACCCCTTTCTGTAGTGTAGTGACTGCAGGGGAGAGCCAGGGAGCTTCCCTCCAACTGAGCTGTGAGGGAAAATGGCGCCAGTGTGCTGAGGAGATAGGCTCCGCCCCTTTCTCGGCGTCCTTATCATCCGTTTTCTTGTATGTTTTGGCAGGGGTTAAATGCATCCATATAGCCCAGGAGTTATATGTGATGCATTTATTTTAGCCATAAAAGGTTTTCTATCGATTTATTGCGTCTCAGGGCGCTGCCCCCCCAGCGCCCTGCACCCTCAGTGACCGGAGTGTGAAGTGTGCTGAGAGCAATGGCGCACAGCTGCGGTGCTGTGCGCCTACCTTTATCTGAAGACAGGAAAGTCTTCTGCCGCCGATTTTTCCGAACCTCTTCGCTCTTCTGGCTCTGTAAGGGGGCCGGCGGCGCGGCTCCGGTGACCCATCCAGGCTGAACCTGTGATCGTCCCTCTGGAGCTAATGTCCAGTAGCCTAAGAAGCCCAATCCACTCTGCACGCAGGTGAGTTCGCTTCTTCTCCCCTTAGTCCCTCGATGCAGTGAGCCTGTTGCCAGCAGGTCTCACTGAAAATAATAAACCTAAACTAAAACTTTCACAAAGAGCTCAGGAGAGCCCCTAGTGCGCACCCTTCTCGTCAGGCACAGAAAATCTAACTGAGGCTTGGAGGAGGGTCATAGGGGGAGGAGCCAGTGCACACCAGGTGATCCTAAAGCTTTCTTTAGATGTGCCCTGTCTCCTGCGGAGCCGCTATTCCCCATGGTCCTTACGGAGTTCCCAGCATCCACTAGGACGTCAGAGAAAAGGCTTTTAAATCAGCCCTAAGTGTCAGAGCGCTATTAAATTTCTTCATGTGATGGGCGCCCAAATGTACAGGATTAGCCCGTGCACTGTTTTTCGTTGCTTAGCATTTAAGAACTTACTTGCTTAATGTTTCTCTATTCCTGACAAAGGCATGTTACCAGTGTAGGGCGTTGATGCAGGTGTGAATTACCCTAGCCTGGGCTTGTTGGAGGGGCCCGGGACTGCCCCACACCCCCGCCGAGTATAAGCGCACAGATAAGCTCATTTGATTTATACCTGCATTTACTAATGGAGTTTGTTTTTTATTTTTATTAAAACTGTATTTTTTCTAAAGAAATTTGCTTCCAATATGTTTATGTGGGACTAACTGTGTCTCTAAATAGAAGCAACTGCCTCCATATATTGTTTTTACGGTACACACTACCGTTAACTGCCTTTGCTTTTATTTCATATACCTATACCTGTGATTCATTTGATCGAAGATTACCTGAGCGAGTTAAGTCAATTGGTCTTTTTACGATACATTGCACTTTCCACAATGGGTGAATTACCCCACCACTTTAGAAATTTTGACACTACAAGGCACTCACTTGTACCCTGTTGGTTTTATATAGTTATTCTGTGGGCCTAATTCAGAACTGGTCGCACGCAGGCTATTTTTTGCACTTCTGCGACCAGGTAATCGCAGCCTACAGGGGAGGGGGTAAGCGCCATGCAGGGGTGCTATCGGCTGTGCAGTGAGCTGCACAAACAAAAGTTTGTGCAGTTTCTGCACAGCCCAGGACTTAAGGGCCCTACACATTTAACAATCCGCCGCCGAGCTGCCCGACGGCGGATACGGCCGACGGCTGATCTGGCAGCGGGGAGCAGTGACGGAGGGAGTGAAGTTACTTCACTCCCCCCGTCACACGGCTCCATAGAAGTGCAGGCAAATATGGACGAGATCGTCCATATTGGCCTGCATGCACAGCCGACGGGGCACCAGCGATGAACGAGCGCGGGGTCGCGCATCGTTCATCGCTGGTGCCTCCACACTCAAAGATATGAACGGTATCTCATTCATTAATGAACGAGATCGTTCATATCTTTGAGTGATATCGCCCAGTGTGTAGGGCCTATTACTCAGCCACTGCGACAATCCGGACAGGTGGTGACGTCAGGAATCCTCCTCCGGAACGGCTGGGCACGCCTGTGTTTTTCCGGATCCGCCCACGAACTGCCTGTCAATCCTCTTACGATCGCCGGTACGACTGCTTTCTTCGTTAGATTCGTTACTGCCCGGCGTCGGCCGTCACTGGCGGCCGATGCGCCTGCGTATGCGCTGTTCAGACCCGATCGCATGGCTGCGGAAAAATGACTCCCTACGTCCCTATTGGAAATATGGGGAGGAGGACACCAATTCTTTTTCTGGCGCAGGGCACCAAAAAGTGTAGTTACGGCTTCTCCCCCTCACTCACTGACCGCATTTTTTATAACAAAATTTTAAATACCCATTATTACACCCCTCAGTGACTGTACTTACTGTAGTAGTACCTGCTAAAATCAGTGAGTAGGGGGGAGGGAGAGGCATTGCTAATGGAGTCACACTGATATAGAATCAATACAGTCACTGACTGAGAGGTGCAATAATGGGTATTATAAGGGATGGGTGACTTCTAATAGGGAATGGGGACATGCCACAATCAGTCTGGGACACACACACTGATATATAATCAGACACCCATACCTTATTATACCATTTATTACACACAATCACATTAGTGTTGACTGCATTATATATGAGTGCCTCTACCCCCACCCCCCTTACTGATTGTAGCAGCCTAGCAGGTCCCCCATCCCTTATAATACCCATTATTACACCCTTCAGTCAATGTAACTGTATTGATTATATATCAGTGCCCCACTGATTGAAGCAGGCATCGGTAACAGGCATACACGGTAGTACTTAAAATAGAATATAATAGTATATTAATATATCACCAGTATGTTCCATGCCATGACTGTAGCATGATTGTAACACTGTCCACTCCCCTCCCACCTCATTGAATTTGAAGTAGGTGGATGTTAAACTAATTTTAAAAATACTATAATAAAGTACACTGGAAGTCGTCATGTTTTCTGTGTACATCCCACATCCCAGAGCCTCTCTCTGCACATCTGACATCATACACACATGTGTCATGACGGGTCACATGCACAATACTCCAGGACAGGAGACACAGGCGTGCACTGTAGCAGGCACCCTACAGCTGTCTAATCACTGACAGCCTGTTGGGAGTATTTAACCAGTCCACCTCTCTGACAATTTTGGCAGAGCTCGTGGTCTGCCGAAAATGTCCTTTATACAGGCTTGTCAGTGGGTGTCCTGGGACTACAGGGCTCTAAGCAGCCACTTTGGTTGCGTTGTGGTAAATCTGTTACTGGTGTCTCCACCGCCGTACCATCTTACCAGTGACATTTTTGGGAAGATGGCACTGGACAGTGTAAGCAAAGACTCTGACACCATGCCAGAGACTTTGCTCTCTAGTGCACATGCGCCATCTTCATGAATATCACTGTGCAGTGAGGCAGGGAGGAATAGGGGTGGTCATGTCCCCTATTATGCCACATCCCCATACAGTACCTGGGCCCAGGGTACCTCTCAATGGCCCTGCTTATTACCACAGAATAAATATAGCTTGTTTTTATATGACTTACCTGTGCATCCAAAGGCCACCACCCCAACAGCAAAAAGATTAATGGCATAAGATTGTTTGACTGTAAAGAGATCAAGCCAGATATCGCAGATTCCAATAAAGATTAGCGGTCCCAGAGCAAGAAGATAGCCTGCAAATAAATATTACCAGATATTCATTGCTATTACCCAACATTAACATATAAACAATAAAAATGGATGGATAAATGAAAAGGTCATTGAAAACTTCTTGTGAAGGTGAGCCAAGTGTGTAAACAGTAAACACTTAGTGCCTGATTCTGAGTCAGAAGCAAATGTGGACGTGTTATTTGCTGCAGCCGTATCTGCATCTTTATGCTAATGCTGTGGCCGATTTTGGACACTCCATCAAAACTTGCACCAGTCCTATAACAGGCGTATTTTTTCCCATCTAAGGGGGTCATTCCGAGTTGTTCGTTCGTTATATTTTTCTCGCAGCGGAGCGATTAGTCGCTAATGCGCATGCGCAATGTCCGCAGTGCGACTGCGCCAAGTAAATTTGCTATTAAGTTAGGTATTTTACTCACGGCATTACAAGGTTTTTTCTTCGTTCTGGTGATCGTAGTGTGATTGACAGGAAGTGGGTGTTTCTGGGCGGAAACTGGACGTTTTATGGGTGTATGCGAAAAAACGCTACCGTTTCTGGGAAAAACGCAGGAGTGGCTGGAGAAACGGAGGAGTGTCTGGGCGAACGCTGGGTGTGTTTGTGACGTCAAACCAGGAACGAAACTGACTGAACTGATCGCAGTTGCCGAGTAAGTCTGGAGCTACTCAGAAACTGCTAAGAAGTGTCTATTCGCAATTTTGCTAATCTTTTGTTCGCAATTTTGATAAGCTAAGATTCACTCCCAGTAGGCGGCGGCTTAGCGTGTGCAAAGCTGCTAAAAGCAGCTTGCGAGCGAACAACTCGGAATGAGGGCCTAAATGTGGTATACTGTGCGAGTGGTTCTGCATCTTTAGATGCAGTAATTGTCAGCAGCACATCCGAGACATTCCTGTGTCTTACTAGCCACCACCCTGTCACATTCCAGTACCACCCACTAAAATCCACATTCCTTGCATCCTAATTTGTTCTGCGTCTCCATTCATGTATAACATCAGCCAATGCACATTGGCATTGCAAGCAATTAGCAGGGTGGTCTTCAGGTTGCCGGCTGTTGGGATCCCGGAGCACAGTATATCGGCGCCAGAATCCCGACAGCCGGCATACCGACACTTTTTCTCCCTCGTGGGGGTCCACGACCCCCCTGGAGGGAGAATAAATAGCGTGGCGCGTGTAGCGTGCCACCGTGCCCGCAGCGTGGCGAGCGCAGTGAGCGCAGCGAGCCCACAAGGGGTTCATTTGGCTTGCCGCGCTGTCGGTATGCCGGCGGTCGGTCTTCCGGCGCCGGTATGCTGGTCGCCGGGAGCCCAGCCGCCGGCATACCATACTACACCCCAGTTAGCATGCCTGTCATTTTGCCCTATAAACCACTGGATTTGTCGTCCAGCTGTTTGGAGGGTGTGAAATGAAACTCCTAGTGATATTCGATGATTTACAGCAGTTACTAAGGGCCTAATTCTGACCTGATCGCAGGAGCCAATTTGTTAGCAAATGGGCAAAACCATGTGCACTGCAGGATGGGCAGATATAACATGCGTAGAGAGAGTTAGATTTGGGTGGGTTATATTGTTTCTGTGCAGGGTAAATACTGGCTGCTTTATTTTTACACTTCAATTTAGAATACAGATGTTTCTTCATACCTCTTTGCTGCATTTGTGCCAAACAGCCCCTCTCAGTGCGCCAGGTCCCATGATACTCTGCTAGCATCTGGCTTCTTTTTTGCCGCAAATGTGATTTTAAGGCCTCCATACATTTGTGATAAATTAGGGCAATTCTCCATTCAGGAGATGACTGTCCAAATAAATAGGTGATTTATGGGCTCCCCCTACTGGCGATGTTTAAAAATCACAATTTATCAGGGCTTTGTTTTTATTGTATGGCAAGGATTGGCTGATAGGTGACCAATTTCTCTGACTGTGGGCAGTGCTTTATATGCTGCACATGATCAGGTGCAAGCAGATGCCTACGGTGGTGGCGGTAGTGGGGTGGGTGTGCGGGTGGATACAGTGGCGGTTTTGAAATTAGTAATGTGGGTGTCTTTAGAAGTGGTAGTTAACAGGTGCTTTGGTAGTGTGTCTATAGCAACAATTGTGGTGGTGGTAGTGGTGGTGGTGGTGGGGGGGTGCCTATAGCAGCAGTGACAGTAGTGGGATGAAGGTGTTTATGGGTACCTGTAAGCTGTGGATTGGTGATGCTGGCGGCGATCCCGGGAATATTTTTTTCAACTTTGAAGTCTAGCCGGGAATATATTGAAATCACCTGATTGGTGTGACTGTCACTGCCAAATTCAAAAATGGCACTGCAAGCCATCATTGGCTAACACACAGCGCATTTTTAAAATTCAAGATGGCCACGGTGAGAAAATCATGGCTCACAGCGTCATCAAGCAGGCAGTCCAATGGTGGAGGAGTAGTTGGCAAGTGCTCCTGAAGACTTCAGGGTCCTGGGTTGGCAGTGACCAATGCAAAAGAGGTCACATGGCCACGGACCCCCAGGTGGAGAAGCCGCATGAAGCCAACAAAAGTCCTAAGGAAGGAAGCAGCCATTTAAAAGAGCTAAAAGGCTGCCCCCCAGGTGAAGATTAGCGTAAGGAGTACAATATAGGTTGAAGATTAGCGTATAGAGTACAATACAGGTTGAACTCAATGGTCATTTTGTCTTTTTTAACCTCATCGACTATGTTATTATGTTAAGAATGATGCATAAATAAATGTTTTACAACCTTTGGTGTTTTTAGTATTTATATAACAGAGGACTACAGGTGGCAGTGGGCCCTTAAAGTCCAGGCATGCTGGCACTTGTGGTTCTCCAAGTGCCAGCATGCTGGGGCATGCTTGTTGGGACATGTAATCCCACTATAATGGACAATATAAAGTTTTTTCAGCTATTAACCTCGCACCCACCACCCAGCAGTGCGGGGAGATAGCTCCGGGCTTCAGCACAGGCCTGGGGTAGACTGGAGAGGGGGAACCCCTTTATTGGGTGGTCCCCACTTCACCAGGAATCCCTGGCCTGGGTTGACTAATTAGGGACGATGAATGCTTTGGCTGGGAGACCTATTAAGTTTGTCCTCTGGCTGTGGCATCATCCCACCTGCTAATGGAGCCAAGTGCTGGTTCTAAAAATATGGGGGACCCCTACTAATTTTTCCTCATATTTTTAGAACAGGCCGGCTCCAAGAGTCTGATGCTGGTTCATTAAATATTAGTGACCCCTGCACATTTTGTTTCCCATATTTTTTGAACCAGGGGTTGAGACTGGTTGGTTGAAACTGGTTATGTTGTGGGATGGGGTGTCACAATCCTATTTCTCCCATAATTTACCAGATTGTCTTGTGATTTACCATTGCTATCTGTTCTGCAGTCTTCCAGAAGAGAGGTCTCATCTGCATACAAGCTGCAGCATGTGTATGTACTGCTAGCTGATGACTGATTGTGCACTATCTCTGTCTGTGAGGCCTGCAGACTCCGGACTCCGGATTACTGCTGGAAGTGCTAGACCTAAACTGCAGAGTTCATGTTAATGTATTGTTTCCATTCCCTTTTGCAAAAATCTCAGTTCCCCAAGTTCTCAGTATGCAGTACACTAGAGCTCCCTCCAAAACCAGCCCTGGGTGCAGCCATGGCAGTACAGTTCAGCTGACTTGTCAGGATCCGAATGTGAGTTAGTAAGTGGTCAGATGACTCCTCTGACCACCGCACAAAGAGATGTTGTGCATCAGAGTTATCCATGGGCCAAGCTTTCTGAAACTGAATGCAAGCTTCGAAAGCAGCTACACCTCTGATTTTACTGCAGAAGTACTGACTATCACATTAAATATTGCACCCTATGTAGGTCTAGAATTGGTGACAGAGTTAAACACCACAGTGTCCGTGTCTCTAAGCCATCTCCTGTATCATCTGCAGTTCCAGCTCCCACTAATCCCGATAAGGGTGCCAAGGAAGCTGCTCTAGAATAAATTAAAATTTATAATTGTGGTCCTGTGACAAAAAGTCAGTCTCGGGTTCGGGGAATCAAACTAACACCTTCAAGTCTCATATATCACCAAAAAAGTGTCTGATTCTGTAATCTCAGGTGGGACATCTGTTCATGTATCTGTTGGATGCTTCTAAAGAAGCATCCAACATCAGAGCCCATGAAGAAGCATCCAATGTGTTGGCTCCAGAAGGAGCATATGAGCCTCCAGTTCCAAGTGAAACATTTGTCATGTTAACCCCTAGAGGAGGGGCACCTGATTTGCCGGCCTTAGAAGAGGCATCTGATGTTTTAACCCTGGAAGGGGGTATCTGATGCTCAAGCTCCAGGAGGAACATTAGAGTTCTCTGCCCCAGGAGGGGTTTCCAGTGCCACAGATGCAGACATGGACTCCTGTCAGCCATATCCCGAGAGCGTCTCTGTGTTCCAGCTTCAAGATGGGCCATCTAAACCTCTAGATTCTGCATGTTCCAGCTCCAGTCCAGAGTTTGTCTGCTCCATTAAAATACTTCAGCCTGTCTCCTCAGGAAGAGGTTCTGTTTCAAATCCTCTAACAAAGTGTTCTGAGTCCACAGTTTTTGTAGGATAAATAAGTGTCTCAATCTCAGCGGGGAACTGCAGTACTTCAACTTCAGCTTCCAGCACCTTACCCCAGGACAGGGTTTCAAGTGTCCTGATAGTTCCTATTCGGGACTTCGACTCTTCAGTTCCAGATGGGTCATCTTCTCACCAGTGTGACATTTATTAGGTCAATTCAATTTCTGTTCCTGAGTGTGATTAGCAAGCTTCAACCTCACATAATTCAGTTGATGCTTCATCATTTGGTTACTTTGATGGAGATCTAGAGCAATAACATGCATTGGTGAATAAATAACACACTATCATGGAGTCTGACTTATCATCTGATATAACTCCCACCAATATTGTTGAATACCTTTTCCTATCCTTCAGAGGTAAAGCTTTGGAATTAATTAATACACTCGACTCTGATGATACTACAAAACTTGATGGCCATTGGTGACGCTGTAATTAAAAAAAAATTATCCAGAAACTTTGAAACTGTATTCTTCTAAGAAGAATCCCTCTAAGAACGTTTCTAGTTCTGTGTTTTTGTCCAAGCACCCTGAGACAGCTACAGGGAGAACTTCATCTCATCCTTCAAAGGATAATTCCAATGCTCTTACTCACTGTCATCAGGATGTGTGGATCTCCTTAACAGAAGTTGAGAGCAATCTACAAATTGGTAACACGAAGACCAATTCAGAAGTAGCACTAAAGTCTCAACCATCCATGGATATTTCAAAATTGTCAACTCCTTCCTCTCCTGCATTTAAACTCATTCAAGCTGATAGGCATTTGTCTATTGATCAGTCTACCAAGTCTTCATCTGTTTACTTTGAAGGAGATTTAGCAAGCCAATACCTTTCTAATATTGAGTCTGGATCATCTGCTAGTATCACTCCAGATAATGCCATTAAGTATTTTCATCAAGCCTTCAGGGCCAGAGATTTAGAGTGGGCTACCCCTCTTATTGAGTCCACAGATTCAATGCTAAATGATCTATCCACTTTCATTAAAGCAGTTCAATGGGAATTCGCTACGTAATCAGTCCAATTGGAATAATCTAAGTGTTCCATCCAATCTATGAAGAGTCTAATATTGCAAAGTCCTCCTTAGCATTAATATCCAAGCAAGACCAGACCCTACTAGTTCAGGGTATCAAAGACTTCCAGGCTGAAAAAAGTGAAAGCATCACAAATGAGATACAAGACCCTCGGACCTTGGACTTGAGAGTTGCAAGCATTACCTTTTCTCCATCAAGCAACACTTCTTCTTAAAGTTCTAATACACTATGTTCATCATCCTCTCAGCCTTCTGAAGATTCATATGATGTTCAGTTCTTCGATCCATCACTTTCTGAACAAGATCAAGCCTTGATGAGACAACACATCAAAGAATGCAGGAATTGGAGAAATTCAAAGACAATTCAAAGACAACATGCTGTTTTAAGAGTTGGTTATGTTTCATGTGACTCTACTTTCAATTCCTCATGTACAGATGTGTCCTCTTACATATTTGCTCCGTGTGCTACAAGTCACGTTACACATAACATGTGAGTGCTGTGTGACTCAGTAGCGCAGAGCGTCTTTTTCTGCACTGTTTCTGCAAAAATGCATATTAGATGCAAAGTAATGTAATAGGATACACAAGCAGCTTTTGCTGATTACAATAATATGCAGCATGCCTATAGTCTATGTGTGACTGCAACTGTATTTGCATACAAAATGCCGTGGCAATTACACACAGAATAAAGGCATGCTTGTGTATCCTATTACATTACTGTGTGTCTAAGATGCATTTTCGCTGAAAAACGCAAAAAAAAGACACGGCATGGCGCAACTTCAAGGGCTATTTAGCGTAACTGCAGCAAGGATGTAAGAGGGCACATCTGTAGTTCCAAACTCACTAAAATGCAGTTTGACATTGATGCTGTTACTCCTACAGAAGATTTGTATCTTACTTTAGACTTGGACTCAGACTACGATCCAGTTTATGATGATACTCCCTTCCTAGAAGGTCTTATGGAGCAGATGTATTAACCTGGAGAAGGCGTAAGGAAGTGATAAACCAGTGATAAGTACAAGGTGATAAACGCACCAGCCAATCAGCTCTAATATGCAAATTGACAGTAAGGAGCTGACTGGCTGAGGCATTTATCACCTTGCACTTTTCACTGGTTTATCACTTCCTTATGCCTTCTCCAGGTTAATACATCTGCCCCATTATTCTTTGGTAACGTTTTCTCCCAGGAACTACCAATGAGATCTACAGATTTACGTAAGAAAGGTCCACATTACCATTCAAGATATCATCTGAACATTCGTGGATCTGTGAATTCAAGTACTTAACCTCTTTGTACTTCAGTTTCGAGGAAGCATTCTTACGCTGCTGACTCAGTGGACTTTCTATATTCCCCTTACAGTGGTGATGAATGGTCCCCTTGTTCAGAAGACAAAGGTATTTCTTCTGGAGATAAAAGCTGTGAAGAATTTTGAGGACTTCATTTTAAGAGTGTGTTCCTGAACTCCTTTGAATTTAACTTTCCCAGTTACAGTATTTTATATGAAAATTCAGCAATTTTCCCTATGATTCAAGATGGGTGTCCAGGTGGTGGTGGTGGTGGTGGTGGTGGTGGTGAGGTTTTACTGTTGCAATCCTGACTATTTCTCCCATAATTTACCAGATAGCCTTATGACTTACCCTTGCTATATATCCTGCAGTCTTCCAGAATGTCCTGAGAGGTCTCATCTGCATACAAGCTGTAGCATGTGTCCATACCCTCCAACATTTTACACATAAAAATCGGTACAAATTAGAAAAGGGGGCGTGACCAGGGGTTCTTTTCCTATACTTTCAATGGAAGTTCGGAGAGCCAAAAATCGGTACAGACCATAAAAAAAGGTACTGTACCATGACAGTACAGATCAGCTGACTTGTCAGGATCCAATTGGAAGTCAATCAATCCCAGAGTGCCCAGGGGTATAAAGATACTTCAGAGACACTTCCTGGTTGTTAGTGCTTTGTTGTCTCCAGAGCCGCATCAAGTTACTGTGTATCTTCCTGACTGCATTCACCTAGAGACTATTAGCACAACCTCCATCAAGTGCTCTCTGGCTTCATTCCAGTGTTAACCTGCAGCAGTTGTTCCTGTATCACTGGTGACATCCCAGTGTCAGCTGCAGCATCCATTCCTGTATAGTTGGTGCCTTCCCAGTGTAAATCCCCAGCTGTTGGTCCTGTATCACTGGTGCCATCCCAGTGTCAGCTGCCTCATCCATTCCTATATAGCTGGTGCCATCCCAGTATAAAGCAGCAGCAGTTGTTCCTGTATCACTAGTACCATCCCAGTGTCTGCTGCCACATCCATTCCTCTGCTGCTGGTGCCATCCATGTGTTAGCTGCTGCATCCAAGTCTGTATAGCTAGTACTGCTCCGCATCCCAGCATCTAAGTCTAATTAGTTGGTGGTAACCCAGCAAAACTGTATAGCTGGTACTGCTCTGCATCCCAGTATCTAAGTAGCTGGTCGTATCCCAGCAATCCTGTGTAGCTGATACTGCTTTGCACCCCAACATCTAAGTGTAAGTAGATGGCTATATCCCAGCAATCCTGTGTAGCTGGTACTGCTTCACATCACAGAATCTAAGTCCAAGTAGCTGGTTGTACCCAGAAATTCTGTATAGCTGGTACTGCTCCACATCCCAGCATCTAAGTACATGTAGCGGGTTCTGCTCTGCATCCCAGCAATCCTGTGTAGCTGATACTGCTTTGCATTGCAGCATCCAACCTGTGTTCTAGTCCACATTAGACCTCCCAGTTTCTGCTCTAGAATTTCAGACCCCAATTTCAGACCACAATCCAATATACCGTCTAGTTCGAGTTCACAACCAACCACAGCCATGCATGGGGTATGCACTTTGTCAGCTATCAACCTCACACCAAACCACTCTGGAGCATGGGGGAAACCCCACTTAACTAGGAATCCCCGGCCTAGGCTGACTAGCTAGGGGAGGATGAATGCTTTGGCTGGGGGTGACCATTGCTAGTGGAGCCCAGTGCTGGGCCTAAAAATACGGGTGACCGCTACTAATTATTTTCCTCATATTTTTAGAACCAGGTTGGATCCAAGAGCCCAGGGCTGGTTATGCTTAGTGAGGGGAACACCACAACTTGTTTACTATTAACAGAAGGGTTCAATATAGTGGTATATATATATAGTGGTGGAGTTCAAGAGTAGAAGGAGGATGGTGGAGAGGAGTAGTAGTAGTAGTAGTAGTAGTAGTAGTAGTAGTATGACCTTTATTTACATTTTCTACATGTGACAAGTAAAATGACAATAGATTGAGGTGATGTATGGACACTTTCAAGATGTGCAAATCAAATCTTTGGAAGGAAAAAATCTGCAGATCACTGAAACTAATCTGTAATGTATGGGCAAAGTTATGGTGCCCATACAGTTGTGCGATTGAGCGCGATACTATATCGCACTTCGATTTTCCTTGAAGCTCCCCGTGCGAAAAATCGCATCAAAAGGTTTTTTTTGTGCATTCGATGCGCATACAATAATACATTTATAATAATAATTATTTTATTTATATAGCGCTCTTTTTTCCAATAGGACTCAAGGCGCTTAACAGATACATAGCATAATATAGTACAGAAGATAATGAAGTACAGAACAGCTTTTCAAAAAATACAGAAGCATGAAGATACTAAAGGGACATTATGGAAATGCTTGAGTAAACAGGAAAGTCCTGAGTATACTTTTGAAGTACTCTATAGTTGGGGCCTCTCACACTGTGTGGGGAAGTGAGTTCCATACAGTCGGAGCCGCATGACTAAAAGCTCGACCCCCAGATGAATTACGGGAGATTCTAGGTACTGCTAAAAGTCCATCATCAACAGATCGTAGTAATCGAGTGGGGCAGTATGGGATCAGAAGCTGCTTCAGTTACCTTGGGCCCAGGTCAAGTAATGCTTTGAAACTCAGTAAGCCAATCTTGAAGATGATTCACCATCTAACAGGCAGCCAGTGAAGGGAGTAGAGGATGGGTGTTATGTAGCTAGAACGGGTCTGGTTGGTTATGAGCCTGGCAGCTGTGTTTTCCACCAGCGGTAAGCGGTGCAATTCTTTTGCTGGGAGACCAAGGTAGAGGGCATTACAGTAGTCTAATCGAGATGATACAAATGCATGTATGACTTTTGGCAGATCATCTGAGGGAATTAAGTGCTTGATTCTGGCTATGTTCCTCAGGTGAAAGAATGAGGATTTGATTGTGGCTGATATCTGATGTTTAAGTGTCAAGCCACCATCCAGGATTCTGCACATGATCAGTGGTTTGTAATTCTGAATCCCCGAGTGTAAGTCCAGTTGGTTGGCTATGCTGCAGTCTTGTCCTTTGATGTTGCGGTCCTATCATAAGGGCCTCTGTTTTATCCAGGTTCAGTCGCAGCCAACTGGCGCTCATCCACTCTTGGAGCTCAGCTAGACAACCATTTAGGGTTGCTATTGGGTTATCAGTGCCCGGAGCAAAGGACAAGTATAGTTGTGTATCATCTGCATAGCAGTGGTAGACGAGGCCATGGTGCCTGATTATTTCACCCAGCGGGAGCATGTATACTGCAAAAGCATGGGGGATAGTATGCAACACCACATGGCAATGGCACTGATGGTGATGAGTACACTTTAGACGATACTCTCTGTGACCTGCCTGTGAGAAATAATTTGAACCAACTTAGGACTGTGCCATTCAATCCACAAAAATGTATCAGTCGCTCAATCAGAAGCCCATGGCCCACGGTATCAAATGCTGCAGAGAGATCCAGAAGGATTAATATTGAACAGTCACCTCTGTTTCTTGCCATCAGAAGATCATTTAACACACACACCAGGGCTGTTTCAGTGCGATTTATCGCATTTCCCTTGCAACCAGGGTGGAGGGCAGTGTCCACAGGGCTGGCGTTACCATTAGGCAGCTTTAGGCAGCTGCCTATGAGCGCCGGCTCCTGGGGGGAGCTGCTGGGACCTCCTAACACATTACAACAGTGCAAGTATGGAGTATACCTTGCAGCTGCCACCAACTACAAACTTAATTGTGCAGCCGAGCAAAACCCACAGTGCTCGGCGGCATGACAGCTCTTCCTAGTAGCCAGCGGCAGGGCAGCCGGGAACGTGACGTTGACGTTGTGAAGTAACGCTTCCTGTGCCTGCACTAAAGAGGATCCAGGACTCCTGCTATGCGATATATGCAGTGTACCTGCCTGCAGTGCCGCCCATACTCTGCTACCCCGCCCCGGTCCACTTTATGTCTGGAGAGAGAGAGCTGAGACTCCCCAGCTGTACATACTACAGGCTATAAAAGCTTGCCATGTGATCCCTGGACATGCGGCTTCCATACATATTTTATTTGCTTAGCATGTATGTTCCATGTATAATGTAACACATGTTCTGTGTGATTGTGGGTTTTATGTACAATGTAGCATGTGTACTTTCTCAGTTTGCAGCAGGTGTATGCTATGTATAGTATATGTGGGAACCATGTTACTGTTTGCACTTGGTTACATGCATGTTCTATGTGTGTAGCTGGCGTGTTCTATGTATGTTACTATGTTACTGGGGTTGGGGGAGGCTGAGAGACACAGAGTGAGGGAGAGGCTGAAACTTATGGAGTGAGGGGGAGGCTAAGAGGTGTGGAAAGAGGGGAAGGCTAAGAGATGCAGGGGGAGAAGGTGCGGCTGAGGACGCAGCTGGGAGATGGTGCGGCTGAGAGAAGCAGTGGGGAGATGGTGTAACTGAGGATGTAGGAGGAGATGATGGTGTGGCTTATAGATACGCGGGGGATGGTGTGGATGAGAGACATAGGGAGGAAATGGTGTTGCTGAGAGGCACAGGGGAAGATGGGGAAGCTGAGAGATGCATGGGGGAGATGAGATGATGATATGGCGGAGAGACTCGGGGCATATGGTGTGGCAGAGAGACGCAGTGGGGAGATGGTGTGGCTGAGAGACACAGGGAGGAGATGATGATGTGACTGAGAGATGGTGTGGCTATAAATAATTATGAGGTAAGCTATGTGGGTTTTATTATAATATTTTTATTGAGGTTAGGAATTGGTTCTGTAGATTACATTGAGCAGAATGAGCTGCTTTTTTTTTTTTTTAAATTGTTTATTTAATTTTCAAGTTGTACAGGGTTACATTAGCCCCCCACAACGGGTGGGGAGGGTTTATCCTTAAAACAACATTATTTGTATAGCAGAGATATAATCTAAGAACAGAGATCGTGGGGTTCCCATATTGGAAAAAAAAACATTGTGTTGGTAGTAAAGGAAATAGAAATAAAGCATTCGTCAATAGCGACCAAAGCACTTTGATTAATTAGGAACCCCAAAAAAAAACGAAAAAGAAAAACAATCTCGTGGTTGCATCAGTGGGGAGAAGAAGAATAAAGAGAAAGCGAGAAAAGAAGAGAAAGGAAAGTATAGAGAAGGATGAAAAGAGACAGAGTCGGAGGGTCCGTCGGCGCGCCTCTATGTACAGCCGATACCGCTCGGAGCGTCAATGTAACCTAGGAGGCAATGCTTAAGGTACACGAACATATGGTATTAAGGACGGTCACAAATCTACTCTATGGGAGGTGAGACTCCTAAAATCACAGTAGGAGTGTCGCGGAGCCCCTAGGGGCGCGCCTTCTACATGCTGGAGCTTGAGAGTTAAACCATAATTCCCAAACCATAAGAAACTGGAAGGATCTGTTATGGAGGTATGCAGTGATTTTTTCCATGCTTGCGAAGTACCATACTTTATAAATAACCATCTTAATAGGGGGGGCCTCCTTCTTTTTCCAATGGAGAGCTATTGAGCAGCGAGCAGCATTTAAAATCTGAGTCAGTAATTTACCGGTATTTGGAGGTGTGTTAATAACTGGAAGGCCCAACAGAAAAGACCAAGGGTCTCTAGATATTTGGGATTGGAGCACTGTACTTATCAAGTGCGCGATTGAATGAGCTGCTTTTTGAACATAAATGTAATTAATAATGTAGGGGTCTGGTGGAGATATTACTGGCTAATTATGTTGAATGAGGTTGTTGCTGAAGAAGTTAATGATTTTTTAGGAAGGTTATTTAATGAAGAGATAAGATATTCGAAGGTCATAAAAATGCTCTCCGTATTGTCTGGCGGTCATAAAAATGCTCTCTGTATTGTCTGGTGGTCATATAAATGCTCTCCGTATTGTTTGGAGGTCATAAAAATGCTCTCCGTATTGTATGGCAGCCACAGTAATGCTCTTCTTATTGTCTGACGGTCACTAAAATGCTCTCCATATTGCCTGGTGGTCACAAAAAGTATTGTGTCACTAAAGTACTGTCAATATTCTATGGCGGTCAAAGTAATGCTCTCCGTATTGTCTCGTATTCACTTAAATTGACTACTTATCGTCTGGCGTTCATTCATATGCTCTGTGTTGTCTGGTGGTCACTAAAATGCTCTTAGTATTACATGGTGGTCCTGCAGACTGTGTTAATGTTATTGTAATTTGTAATACATTTTATAGTATTATTATTTTTATGTTCATGTTGTTCAGAAACCTAAAAATGAATATAATAACATTTAAAGAAGTCAATTATATATGTGAGTGACTGGGCGGGGGGTGGTTTGGATTTGGGGGACAGTGGCGGTGTAGTGTAGCTTTTCCTAGGGTGTCTAGAAACCTAGCACTGACCCTGAGTGGCCAGGAAGTGAGCTAAATACCTCACAGCTTGCACATCACAGGGGGTAATTCCAAGTTGATCGCAGCAGGATTTTTGTTAGCAGTTGGGCAAAACCATGTGCACTGCAGGAGAGGAAGATTTAACATGTGCAGAGAGAGTTAAATTTGGGTGTGGTGTGTTCAATCTGCAATCTAATTTGCAGTGTAAAAATAAAGCAGCCAGTATTTACCCTGCACAGAAATAAAATAACCCACCCAAATCTAACTCTTTCTGCACATGTTATATCTGCCTCCCCTGCAGTGCACATGGTTTTGCCCAACTGCTAACAAAAATCCTGCTGCGATCAACTTGGAATTACCCCCACAGTGCGATAAATCAAATGTGGTAAAAACAGCATGCGAGCGCATGTGCGATTCGAAAAATATTAAGTGCAGCACATAATATCTTGAGATGCGAGATTCGACCAGCGTGCCCGCGTATTGCCATGGGGGACACATTCGATGTGCATATAATCCTGCGATTTATCGCACTGATGCAGTCAAAATCGAAGGATTGTACCAGATATCTCACAAGTTTATGGGCACCATTAGATGGACTGGGGAACAATAAATCTGTGAAAAAGTCACAGGATCTATGAAATAATAAATTGTGATTGCTGATGTGTGGGGGCCTTTCAGAGACGTGCGGTGAGGTAAATTGCTCAGGAGGCATTGGCTTATACCAGAGCCAGATTTACACACAATATAAGAGCCAAAGGGTTCATGTGGGCATTATACAAATATTCAGCAGCATATACTGCTAGAAATTTGGCGAGTTTTAATTAGAGATGTGCAGAAAGGTTAGGCAGTGCCTCACCTGCTACAGACTTTTTGCTCCAAAGTTTTGGCTATAAAAATGATTAGAATAATACAAAGAAGATATTTCTAATATATTCTTTGTATTTTTCATAAACTTTATATAGTCAGATAGTGCCATAACTAGACATTTTAGCACTGTGTGCAAGAAACAACATCTGCGCAACCACCCCTACTCAAAACCGGGCCAGTAATATTGGGGTGTGGCTTTATGTGCTGCACAGTAGCGCCACTTACACTCAATACACCAGGTAGAACTCCTTTTACACATTACACCAGGTAGAGTCCCCTTTTACACATTACACCAGGTAGATCCTCTGTCACACATTACAGCAGATAGAGTCCAGTTTTACACATTACGGCAGGTAGAGACCCCTTTTACACATTACGGCAGGTAGAGCACCCTTTTACACATTACGGCAGGCAGAGTCCACTCACAGTGTGCCCTGTGTATAATATAGTTACATAGTTGTTGAGGTTGAAAAAAGACAAATGTCCATTGAGTTCAATCTGTACTATAATTTTTATATTAATTAAATGCTGTATCCATAGATATTTTTTTTAACTAGGAATTTATCTAATCCATTTTTAAACTTATTGATTGAGTCCTCCATTACTACCTTCTCTGGCAGAGAAATCCAAATCCTTACTGTTCTTACTGTGAAGATCCCTTTTCTCCGTTGAGTATGGATTTTTTTTTTCTTCTAACCTCAGGGGGTGTCCTCGTGTCCTATGTAGTGTTTTTTTTATAAAGAAAATATTTGATAAATCCTTGTATTGTCCCTTAATGTATTTATAAATATTAATAATGTCCCCTCTGTCGCCTCTTTTCCAGTATGAACATACAGTATCTAACCTTTTAAGTCATTCCTCATAATCCAGTGCCTCTAACCCCTTAACCAGTTTAGTGGCTCGCCTTTGAACCCTTTCGAGTTCCAAGATATCTTTTTTATAGTGAGGTGCCCAGAACTGTACACAATATTCCAGATGTGGCTGCACCAATGATTTATACAGTCTCAGGATTACACTCTCATCCCTTGTCTCCATTCCCCATTTTATGCATAACACCTTATTAGCCTTTGTTGCTGCACTCTGACATTGCGCACTGCTACCAAGTTTATTATCGATGAGCACTCCCAAATCTTTTTCAACTACCGTTATCCCTACATTTTCCCCATTTAGTTTATAGGCTGCCTGATTGTTCTTAGTCCCAAAGTGTATAACTTTACATTTGTCAATATTGAACCTTATTCTCCATTTATCCGCCCAGACCTCACGTCTAGATAAGTCATTCTGTAGAGGCTCAACATCCTTGCCTGAATTATTTACTCTCCATAGTTTAGTATCATCTGCGAAAATTGACACTGTGCTTTCCAGTCCCTCTCCTAGGTCATTAATGAATATGTTAAACAGCAATGGGCCAAGTACTGAGCCCTGTGTTATTCCACTGAGTACTGAATCCCATTCAGAGTACATCCCATTAATCCCCACTCACTGTTCCCTACTGAACAGACAATTACTCACCCAAGTACAAATAGTGTTTCCTACCCCAAGCTCTCTTAGTTTGAGAATTAGTCTCCTATGTGGAACTTTGTCAAAGGCCTTAGCGAAGTCCAAAAAGATCACATCCACTGCTTGACCCTGATCAATATTATCGCTCACTTTCTCGTAGAAGCTTATTAAGTTAGTTTAACATGACCTGCCCTTCACAAAGCCATGCATGGAGATGTGTGTCCAGGGTTTTTGTGGAACCGATAGCGGATGAAGAAGACCCAATGGTGATCCTCTTGGACTTTTATGTTGGGCGCACTTTGGGCAGGCAGCTATGAATTCCAAAACATCTGTCTTCAGATGAGACCACCAATAGGAGCGTTTAAACATTGGGCGGTCTGAAGATATAAAAGATTTTTGTGATCTGTGGTTACTGAGATTGGGTGCTGAGCTCCTTCCATTAAGTACCTCCACTCTTCAAAAGCAAGTTTTATGGCAAGCAATTCTTGTTCTCCAATGGCGTAGTTTTGTTCTGCCGGAGAGAATCTTCAGGAAAAATAAGCACAAGGGTGAGCTATCTGGTCCGCGGAGTACTGGGATAAGACGGCCCCCACTCCTACAGAAGAAGCATCCACCTCCACCTGAAAAGGATGACTGAGATCAGGTTGCCGAAGGATAGGAGCAGACAGGAAGGCCTCTTATAGAAATGAAAAGGCTTTTAGTGCCTCAGGTGGCCAAGCTGCAGAATTGGACCCTTTTCTTGTTAGTGCTGTAATCAGCTTAATGATGGAGGAATAATCTTTAATAAACTTCCTATAGAAATTGTCGAAGCCTAAAAAACGCTGGATTCCCTTCAGAGTGGTAGGAAGGGTCCAATCTCTGATTGCTTGGACTTTGGCAGGATCCATCTGTAATTCCCTCCTGGAAATGATGTAACCTAAAAAAGGGATGGAGGGAACCTCAAACGTGCACTTCTCTAGTTTACAAAAGAGTCGATTTTCCCTTAGACGTCTCAAGACTTCTCTGACTTGTTCCCGATGGACTTTCAGATCTTTGGAAAATATTAGAATATCGTCCAGATACACAACCAGGCACTTATAGAGGAGATTTCGGAATAATAATTCGTAATGCCCGTCGCGAGTATTGAACGCAGTCTTCCACTCGTTTCCTGTGCAAATGCGTATAAGGTTATAAGCTTATACGCAGTAACTCGATAGGGCAGTCCCAACTTCGGTGGGGAGGCAAAGTATCCGCCCCTTGCTTACTGAACACGTCCAGAAAGGGAATCTGGGAGATCAGTGGAGTGTAGGGTAAAGAGTGGCTTGACGGTGGATAAACAGCTTTGAGAACACGACTTCCCCCAGGCAAGTACATCCATAGTTTGCCAATCCAAGCGGGGGTTGTGCTCCTGCAACCACGGGAATCCTAAGATTACTTTTTGAGAGGCTTTGGGAATTACCAGGAAAGAGATAACTTCAGAATGGAAAATACCAACTTTCATCTTCAGAGGAACTGTACTGTGGGTGATGATCCCTTCAGGGATATAACTTCCGTCAACTGCGGTGATAGAGATAGCTCGCTCTAAACTAGTGGTTGGTATTTCAGACTGTCGGACTAAGGTGGAAGTAATGAAGCTATCTGCAGCTCCAGAATCCAAAAGTGCTGTAACATGAAGGGAGGTAGAGGGAAGTTCCAGACATACAGCCAACAGTGATTCCTTCCTGGTAAATTGGTTGGGGAAATCTCCTAGCTTAACCTCTCCTGCGTAAGCTAGGAGCGGGAGTTTCCCGGTCGTTGAATACAAGACTTAACAAAGTGGTCGGCCGTCCCACAATACATGCAGAGGTTGCCCTGTCTGCATCTTTGACGTTCCTCATTGGTGAGACGAGAGCAGTTGACCTGCATGGGTTCTTCAGTAGACGGTGAGGATGGTCTAGGAGTGGGACAGGCCCGAGGTTTGGGTCACTCGAACCTTGTTCTCTCAAGACAGCGCTCCTTGTATCTTAGATCAATATTGTTACATAAAGAAACAAGCTGATCAAGCTTAACTGGCACATCCTGAGTGACCAGGTCATCTTTAATTTTGTCGGAGAGACCATTCCAAAAGGCGGCAAAGAGAGCCTCTTCATTCCAGCCCACTTCGGAAGACAGAGTATGGATTTGGATCACGTACTGGGTGATGGAACGGGTTCCCTGACGCAGATGCAGAATCTCCAAAGAGGCAGAGGTGGTCCGCCTGGCTCGTCAAAGATTTTACGAAAAGTTCCACAAATTCTGGGTAATTCAAGAGTATGGGATCAGTTCTCTCCCATAAGGGTGAAGCCCAATCCAGAGCTGGTCCGGTCAGAAGTGAAATGATGTATGCGATTTTGGTCCGATCAAACGGAAAGTTAGCAAACTGAAGCTCAAACTTGATCTCGCATTGATTGAGGAACCCTCGACATTGCTTTGGACTACCGTCAAATTTACTGGGTGGCGGTAGTTGTAAACGAGGAACTGGAATCGACACTAGAGGATTAGGTGCTGGCGGATTGGAAGCTGGAACTGGAGTCCGAGATGTGGAAATGGCTGTGTGAACAGAATCCAAACAAGTGGACATATTCTGCATGAACTGTACAATCTGTGCCTGCATGGCCTCCTGTTTATTTAGACGAGACAGAATATCCACAGAGGCATCGCCACCTATAGCCTGCTCACTTGCCGGATCCATTGGGCCAGTGCTTACTGTCACGCTCGGCATAAGTTGGGTTTCCGACAACCGAGTTTTGGTTGAAGGGACAGCTACCTGTGAGGAGAGTAAACGAGGTGGCTGAATGTAATTCCTCCTCATGGGGTGGAAGCCAAACTAAGTGTTAACGTTGGCCGGAGGGCGTAAAGAAAAGGAGGACTTCGTAGGAAGATAACTGTAGTTTTAATGAACAATCAGGCTGTACACGGATATTGGAGAAATTGAAGAAACTGGAAGAATTAGAGTCTATGGTTAAATGACTTGAAGAGTGAAGCTGAAGAACTCCGGTAAAGAAGAACTAAGACTGTGTTTTATGATTAAAAGACGAGGCTGAAGTACTTGGACTTTGAAGAAATGAAGACGTGGTTTGTGATTGAAAGACGAGGCTGAAGAACTTGGACTTTGAAGAAATGAAGACGGTGGTTTGTGATTGAAAGACGAGGCTGAAGAATTTGGACTCTGAAGAAATGAAGACTGTGGTTTGTGATTGAAAGACGAGGCTGAAGAACTTGGACTCTGAAGAAATGAAGACGTCTGCGGGAACCGCCGTTAGCACCTGGAGCTCCTCTACAACCTGGGACCCCGTGAGCGCTTCCACGAGTGGCAACGGACTTAGCAGGACTGCAGCAGCGTTTAGGTAACCGATGGATGACAGCAACCAGGACCAGGGAACCAGAAGCAACCTGGGAGCACAGAGGTGGACAACCTTTAACAAGGAGGTAACTTGAAGCACTGGCACTCTCCCTCTGAGCCAGCCCCCTTTTGTAAGGGGAGAACACGCAGGATTGGCTGGACACAGATTGGGAACGTCATTGGTAATACTCTGGTCTCCAACATAGCTGGCCCCAGCACAGGAGACATACTTAGCTGTTAGCACACAGCTTTAGCCAGCTTCTGTCTCTGACACACTATACTGTGTCACCACCAGAGGACCTTACCGCAGCGATCCCCGCCGCAGCGCCCAGCTCTCCAGACCCTCGGCCCCCGGCCCTTGGCAGGTGCACATCCGTCCAGGAGGACCCGCCACCAGCAGCTCCCTGACATCACAGCAACGCCAACAAGCGGGACGGTAACCCGCGGGAGCACCCGCCGGAGGTAAGGCTCCGGAGCCTGACAATCTGCGGTGTGGTGTATAAGGAGGCTGTGGTTAGCATGGTGCTGAGGAGGCGGAGCGGGATTTTGGTGTGGATGAGCATATCCTCCCTCAGCTCCCCTTCCCAAAACACACACAGTAAGGCAATTACAGCTCTATGAGCCCGCTCCTAGCAGCTGAATACCCCACAAAGTGGAAAAACCCCAAAGTGATCATGTAACTGCAGCCTCACACACAGACCATTGCTGCATATACTGTACAATTTCAGACATGCAAGTAAACAGCAGTGCTCTGATTGTGGATTACCAATGTTTTATGGAGCACAACATTTGCACCAAAGAGGTAGCAATAAGACTTTACAGCAGATCTAGAGAGCTAACCTACACACACAACGAGGCAATTACAGGCTTTAGCTCCGCTCTCCGTGCCCGCTCCTCCACTGCTGTAAAAATGGCACCCGCCTGCCCCTGAATGAAACGTTTTCTTGGCGTCCACAAATGCCTACTGCGCATGACAGGGTTGTGTTTATGTTCCCTTTTTGATCAGGACCTAGAAGGTCCTCTCCACGAAGGGAAACTAGATGCTACTGCTGGAACAGGGGAGGGGAGCCAGGCGCGGCGGAGAAGACAGTGAGTAACATACTGCTTGCTCCGGGCTGCGCCCCCTGTATTTACTAGTCTCTCACTCAGATTCTCAGAGGCGGTGGGCACGGGCACGGCGGGCTGTGTTAGTGCTGCAGCAGCCCGCAGGTGATCGTCGCAGTAACCAGACCCGGTCATTTATCCCGGCGCAATATGTGTAGTGGGGGCGTTCGCCCTTTTCGCCGCTGTCTGTATACTCCGATGTCCCTTTTTAACCTTTTACCGTTTATATACTTATATTTTAGAAACTCTGATTGCTTTTTTGCATTTTTTGGTAAATTCCTTGTAGAACTGGAATGATTTTAACGTTCCGTCAGACTTAAATGCTTTGAAATCACGCCTTTTTTTATCCATTTGTTCCTTGACCTTCTTATTAAGCCACATCGGTTTGAATTTCCTACTCCTGTTTTTGTTGACTTTGGGAATATACAAGTGAGTGTACTTATTGAGCGCAGTTGTAAAAACGTTCCACATTTCAGCAGCATTCTTACCATGAAATACAATTTCCCAATTGGTGTCCTTCATTGCTTGTTTCAGCAATATGAAATTAGTTAAAGTTAAAAAGTCTTAGTTAAACCCTTATATTGTTGTTTTTGGAAGCTGATATCGAGTGTGATCATATTATGATCGCAATTTCCTAAGGTCTCCCCTACTTTAGTATTTGTTATTATTTCCTCATTATTAGTTAGTATTAGGTCCAGTATAGCCCTTTGTCTAGTTGTTTCCTCGATTACCTGGGACAAGTAATGATCTTTTAGCATATTTAAGAACCTGTTACCCCTAGATGTATTTACTGTTTCGGTGTTCCAGTTAATGTCCGGGTAAAGTCCCCAACAATAATGACGTCCCCATTCCTGCAGCTTTTTTTATTTGCTGCAAGAGTTGTAATTCGTCAGACACACTAATATCTGGCAGTTTATAGCATGTCCCTATTAAAAGTTTTTTTGTATCTTTACCCCCACTCTAAATCTCAACCCATAATGACTCTACGTTATCTCCAGTCCCCTTGTAAGTGACCTCCTTTAAATATGTTTTTAAAAACATAACATAAAGACAAACACCCCCTCCCTTTTTATTAGTCCTATCTCTCCTGAATAGGGTGTACCCCTCAATGTTTGCCGCCCAGTCGTGAGAATCGTCCCACCATGTCTCTATAATACCTACTATGTCATATTGGTCATTAAGTGCAATTGTCTCTAATTCACCCATTTTACTTGTTAGGCTTCTTGCATTCGCAATAATACACTTAAGTTTAGTAATTCCCTGATCCGCAAGTTTTGTTGTAGATAACATTTCCTTAGGAACCTGAGTTTCCCTTAAATTACCATTGCTGACTATTTTTCTCCTTCCCCCTCTCCACTTACATTATACTTTATCCATCCCACTATTCTTCGCTCTCTAGTTGTCCCACTAATTCTTGCTAATCCCTCCCCACAGGCATGTAGTTTAAAATCTCCTCCAACCTTCTAACCATCCTTCCCCCCAGCACCACTGACCACTTATCATTCAGGTGCAATCCATCGCGACAAAAAAGATGGCGATTGACTGAGTAGTCCGCCCAGTGTTCTAAGGGGATCAGTACGAAATCCCGCCGGACAGGATCCCGGCGGTCGGAATCCCACCGGACGGGATCCCAACCGGCACAATCCCGACAGGGGGGCTGCGCTCGCCACACTGTGGGCACGTTCCTCGCTACGCTCGGCACACTAATTTATTCTCCCTCTATGGGTGTCGTGGACACCCACAGAGGGAGAATATGTCGGGATTGTGCCAGTTGGGATTCCGGTGTCGGTATTCCGGGATTCCGTCCCCTCTTTACTACACCAGTCCCTGAACCACACATTTACCTCCCTAATCTCCCTTTGCCTCCCTGGACTAGGTGGCACAGGTAATATTTCAGAGAATATTACCTTAGATGTCCTTGCCTTTAACTTTTGGTATAGGTCCCTATAATCTTTCTTAAGGACATCCCACCTACCACTAATGTTGTCGTTGGTGCCAACAAGCACCAAGACCGCCAGGTCATTCCTGGCCCCTCCCAACAATCTTTCAACTTGGTCCGCAATGTGCCGTACCCGAGCACCCGGGAGACAACAGACTGTACGGCGATCACTAGCCCGGTAGCAGATTGCCCTGTCTGTCTTCCTGATAATAGAATCCCCTACCACCACAGCTACCATGCATATTTGGTCGGGTGCATCAGTTCATTCTCAATTGAATTCTCCCACTGAATCTGTAGGGCTAATTCAGTAAGGACTGCAAATTCTACAAATCCTTTTGTTAGCATGCTGGGGGCCATCCATCGCAGGGCAAGGCTGCCCAGCATGCTGACCGCTGCCTCCACCCCTTTCAACAAGCAGAAATTGCGAACGCATCGCAATTTTTGCTTGTTAGCAGAAATTAAGGATGCCTCATGCCAGCGCAGCGCAGGAGGCCCGCCGCCATGTTCCCAATCGTGGCTGCTGCGTGTGACGTCACGCATCCGCTGCGTTCATGTCCCACCATGCCCCCATTTGCGCCAGCACGCCCCCGTTTACAGGCCACGCCCCTGCAATGCTCCATCTCAGCCTAGGAAACCGAGCATTGCCGCCCCCCCCCCCCCCTCCGAAAAAATTGCAGGCGCATGCGCAGGACGGGCGCAGCACGTACACCCGCAGAGCTAATGCAATAATTCTGATTGGGTCGCGATTTGCGATCCAACCTGAATTAGGCCCTGTATACGAAGTGCTACAATGTAGCAACCACAGCTTTTTTCCAATACAAGTACAATATACAAGTGTTACATATCAAATCAATCAGCACAGTCTCCTGGTTAGCCCTATTTGCACGAAGATGCATTTTCAGTAATAAAAAAAAAGGATGACCGATGCTAGCAAAGTTACATGGGAACTTGTGGCTGACTCTCGCCAGGCATCTCACACTGTGTGTCGTATCAAGACTAGATGTATGAGGATACATCTGCACAAAGTAAAATGGAGCCTCAGCTGCTCAATTGATAAACTCTGTCCAGTGGGTATTAGGGAAAATTTAAATCAAAGCTGCCACTAATAGCACCCCCCTACCCCTACCGCTGGAGGATAGGTAGGGGCTCGAGTGCATTGCTTTGCCCAAGGGCCCACACTGCTGTTAAGGCGGCCCTGATAGTTGCAGTAAGACATATTTTGCCACAAATGACAATTTTTAATATTATTGTACCTCTAATATTTTCTTTAGTGTAGCTGTATTTTTATTACATGAGTATAATTTTCTATTCCTGATCTGCCATAAACCATTGGGAGGCAGAAGTGACAGACTTCTCCCAAGAAGGTCCTGTCACAAATGTGTTAATGTCCGGTAATTCTACCTATTTAACAGACAGGCAGATAATCATAAACAGTCTCTTTTTCATCAGATATACAGAGCAGTTTTAAATGGCTAGTGTAAAATACATGCCACATTCAGATGATCACACAGTACAAAGTTAATAGAAAAGGCTTACATACAGAGCAGAACCTGTTTAGTTAGCATACATTACAGAGTGACCCCACCAAGATTACCAGTATACAGCACAGGCCCCCGTTTTTTTCCCATCCTGTAGCATGTGACCCTTTTAGCTTCCTAATGTAAAGTACATATTCAGTTAAAGCCAATGTAATACATTACAGCTGGAATAAACCCCCGTACAGATGGTTAGCATAAAGCAAAGGCCCCATTAAAACAATTTTTATACGCAGCCTACATGGGCATAACCACACATAAAACAGTAACTTTGCCATTCTATAATGTGGGTCAGATTATTGGCAGATGCCTGCAAGTTGGTAGGTGCACAGCCATTGTAAGTATGTTAGTTCACACATTGATTCCAAACCAGGGTAGGTTTTATTGAAAATAGCAGGATACACGTGAGAGAATACAAACAGCAGTCAATATGATAAGGTATCCAGCTCTTTCTTGGGCTATGTACTGTAAAGCCACACAGCACTGAGGTACTCCAATAATACAGTAGCAGACTTTACTAGAAGTATGTAAAGAAGTCCTACATCTGAAGTCTAGATAGTCTGATATTTAAGTCTGGTGAATAATAATTACACAGACATGTTATTAAGACAGATGAGTCATGCATAAAAACTAGAGATGTGCGGCGTGCACTTTTCGTGCTTTGTTTTTTGTTTTTGTTTCTGGTTCCATCTTCGTGTTTTGGATCTGGATTGGTTTTGCCAAAACCACTCTTTCGTGTTTTGGTTTTAGATCTGGATGATTTTTGAAAAAAAAACATAGAAACAGCTAAAATCACAGAATTTGGTGGTAATTTTGACCCTACTGTATTATTAACCTCAAGAACATTCATTTCCACTCATTTCCAGTCTATTCTGAACACCTCACAATATTGTTTTTAGGCCTAAAAGTTGTACCGAGGTAGCTCTATGACTTAGCTAAGTGACACAAGTGTGCGGCACAAACACCTGGCCCATCTAGGAGTGGCACTGCAGTGGCAGATAGGATGGCAGATTTAAAAAATAGGCCACAAACAGCACATCATGCAAAGAAGAAAAAGAGGTGCAACATAGAATTGTCCTTGGGCCATCCCACCCACCCTTATGTTGTATAAACAGAACATGCACACTTTAACAAACCAATCATTTCAGCGACAGGGTCTGCCACACGACTGTGCCTGAAATGACTGGTTTGTTTGGGCCCCCACCACAAAAGAAGCAATCAATCTCTCCTTGCACAAACTGGCTCTACAGAGGGAAGATGTCGACCTCATCCTCATCCTCCGAATCCTCACCCCTTTCAGTGTGTGCATTCTCATCCTCACAGAGTATTAATTTGTCCCCACTGGAATCCACCATCACAGGTCCCTCTGTACTTTCTGTAGGCAATTGCTGGTAAAGGTCTTCCTGGAGGAATTTATAATTAATTTCGATGAACATCATCTTCTCCACATTTTGTGGAAGTAACCTCCTATGCCGATCGCTGACAAGGTTACCGGCTGCACTAAACACTCTTTTGGAGTACACACTGGAGGGGGGAAACTTAGGTAAAATAAAGCCAGTTTGTGCAAGGGCATCCAAATTGCCTTTTTCCTGCCATATACATACGGACTGTCTGACATGCCTACTTGGATGTTGTCACTGATATAATACTCCACCATTCTTTCAATGGTTGAGAAAAACAAGAGAGTTACATCTGCACACTTAGAAGTTTATATTAGAAATTTAGTGTATGAGTATAACAATTGAAACCCCAATATACGTGTGTCTAGATTAGACTTTCAACCTCTCTGGGGGTGCGCCCCTATTACAACCAAAATATAACATCACATAAGAAGGACTAAAAAGGTGGTTGTTGAGTTGGGTGCACAAAACTTATTTGTTGAATTGATTATAAAGATAAAACATAGCTTTTATTGCTTATATTAATATTGAGAAGGTCCTTGTAATGGGACACATACAGCAAAATATAGGGGTTAAAAACATGACATTTACAAACATATACGTGATAAAGAATGAAAGAGTTGTGTAAGACAGATTATTAAAAAGTGGGGTCACCACAATAACTCCTGCAACTTGTATAATTATTTATTACTGTGTAAGGTTCGAGCCACTAAAGATGCTTGGATGAATAGTGCTTATGTATACCTTAATATACTAATAAGGAATCAAAATATTCAATATAGTCACCATTCATCAAACGTTGTGATTAACCTGTATTGCAGCCTATAAGGTATGCACAAAAATATATGAGTGTGTCACCCTCAACTGACACTAATGTTAAGTGCTGCCTCTATTGCATGAATGCGGTAGATCATATAAAATACCTCAGTTGTACCTCTTTCCCTCACAATAAAAATATGGGGTTGAGTAGACTATGCATCCCCCATGTACTAGATCATAGTTAATTAAAGACGCTTAAGATGGACATTCCTGCACAAAATTGTCAATATGGGGGTTTAGGGCACTCACAGAGCTGCTAAGATCTAAGATAACGTGGGGGTGAGGTATCGAGGAGTTGGCTGATTACTATATATATGGGTGTTATATGTCACCTCTTATGGTAAATCCAAGTTAATCAAAATTGAACCCCGTATATTGACAGGGATAATAAAAATTATATGTAGCTAAATGCCGCAATTCTTGCTGTTTATAAATAGAAGCAGGGAATGTTTGCACTTATCCTGTTGATAATACACAGTCAGCACTGTTTATAAATAGAGAGAGAGAGATGTTTCCAAATGTCCTTAGACTGGTATTACTCAAAGGCAACAATTGTTGCAACAGTGATTCATAAGGTAGATTGTGAAGTATATACTGTAACGCTTCACAAATGTATATAGTATTGGTGTCTCTTGTTACAAATGATACTGTTCTATGCAGATAAATAACAAGCTAATACCTTTACAAATCATATAAATATGTCCCTATTAGAAAGCTGATGGCTTTTATTATAAAGGTATCGATTGTGTACGGTGTGTGAAATATCCACTGAAGAGAATATGAACACTGATAAACCAGGGGTATTAGGTCAATGATCAAATCAGCCGCAGAGGTCAATTATCCCTATAATGTGGAAATGAGTCCATCTAATGCGGATAATAGTTGAGATAATACCCGCTGCAGCTGGCTTACAGTAACTTATAGTAACCCCTGCGGTGTTTGATAACTTTAAACCATAACCATCTGTGCAATTCCTAGTCCATGCGATTTTCAGCTAAACAGTACAGGTGCTGAATTAGCACAAAGTTGATATATTACGGATGTAAGCTAAGGTATTTCCCTTACTATTATCTTAAATGGCCCTTACTGTTTCTAAACTCATGCACAACAGCCCGCTTTGCAGATCCTCATAAACAAAGCTGTACTGAAATCAGTGCTGGTGCAGGTAGATACACAAATATATATTACACGACATACAACATTGATATCAATTTAAAGGAGTGTGGTGGCCCACTTAAAAGCCGACATGCATGTTTCAATGTACGGGCAGTTTAACTAGGCTGAACCCGATTGTCTCCCGCAAATGTAATTTAACAAATAGATATGACCAATCACATCGATGGATAAGATCATGTGTTTCTCTTGACCTATCCTAAGGGTAGCCCGACGAGCTCGGGCGTGATTATTTCACTGATTTCATGTTCTGACGTATATGTAAATTACAACTCCGATCACTTGATCATGACCCCGTACCTCTTGAACTGTCATGTATTTCTTTTACCTATCCTAAGGATAGCCCGACAAACCCGGGCATGGTTACGGGGACCTTACAATAGCATCATGATCTGACGTATATGTAAATCACAACTCCGATCACATGATCGGGACTCCATGCCTATTGCATTAACACTGGGTATCTGAAATATTTAAATAAACAAATAACCAACCAATCTAATGTCTGAAAGTATATGCCTATGCTTTATTGGACCTGAACCAAATAGCACTTAGTGTGACCAAAATGCAGATTCAGGCTCCGATCACATGATCGGACTTCTTGTAATGTGGTTAGTCCTTTAATCTGTTATGGATTACATAGCAAAAAATTAGGAGAAGAATTATTGATTAAATTGGGAAAGCATTGAGCAGCAGAATATCAATGGGTGAATGTTATCCATACACAAAATTTGTGTCTTCCTGATGCTGAAAAATCATTAATGAACTTTTAATAGGGTCATCGATTGTGAGTTGATCTCCTATATAGACCAAAATATAATAGGGTAAAATATAGCAGGGGAATGTGACAGAAAGATGTGTTTGTATTTATGTTTGAAATAAATTATATCAAATATTATAAATTTACCGGTAAATGCATATTATATCATGGAAGTTATTATAAAAATCTTTTGATCAGATATTTCAAAATAATAGGATCCAAGAAATGCAAATATTCTGTGGATCCAACCTAATAAATTATATTTATTGACGGCAGTATCTGAATATAGCTCTCGTGAAATTAGTATATCATATATAGTATAAGTTAGGTGAATGGAAGGGTAGATAGGAAGAAAAAGGAGGGAGAGTGAAGGAAAAAAGGGGGACAAAATATTAACACAAGTGAGTGAGAATAAAAGTAAACATGACAAAATGACTGTGAGTTCGCAAGAAGATCTTCCATACACAATAACCAACTCTAAAAATGAAGAGGAAGAATATGACAATAGTAATGCGTGCCGAAACAATAGGGGAAGTAGAGTCCTCTAAATGCAAGTGAACAAATAAAAATATATATATGATAATGTTAATTGTGATGTGAAAAATGCAAAGAAGAATAGAAACTAAGTGGATAATCCTATCTGTATGGGAAAGAAGCCAGTCCCCCATGCAGATGTGATGGGTGATGTTGTTCTGCCATGAAAATTAGGAAGTGAAAAACACATTAATAAAAAGAAAAGAAAAATAATTATGTGTGATACAATGCCCAATTCCAATAATAATAGAGATAAAGCAGTTAAATGTAAATAATCTTGTGTCCTACTGGTATTGCAATGTAAATCTGCTGCTGACTCGCTTGTCCCATTGAAATGTTGTATACTTCATAAAAATATATATTAAAAACCACCTGGTCTACACTGTGGTTTCTGTCTTATATAGAATGTATGAAGACTATACAAATACTTATAGATGTATTGTGATTTTACTATGGCTGGAAGGTCATCGTCAAGAATACATCAGAAGATTTATAGGAATGAACTATAACTGTTGGCTTCATTCAAACCATCTGGATATTGACTGTTCAACAAAAATATCATTTTCGTCTCGAATCTTAAAAGTGCCTGGTCTAGATCTCCACCATGAATCCCTAGTTGGATATGTCTCATGCCAAAGACTTTTAAGCCAGTAGGGTCCCCCTGATGAAATGTTAGAAAGTGTCGTGCCACCGATGTCAATGTCTTAAATCTTGACTGGTCTCTATCGGCATTGCATATGTTTCCTACGTGCTCTAGAAAACGCACTTTTAACGGTCTTATCGTCTTGCCAATATATACTTTATGGCATGGACACTCCATATGATAAACGGTTCCGATGGACGTACAAGTTATAGGTGTAGAAATCGTCCATTTATGATTGTATTTGTCAAAGAACCATTTTTTAGGGACCATGTATCGGCATGCTTTGCAACGCCCACAACTTTTTGATCCTTTTCTACTGGTTGTGGCCTCTTGTGATTTTGGGAGGTGGCTGTGGACCAAGTGGTCCCTGATGTTATGTGATCTACGCCAACTACTTTGTACTCTTTCGGGTAGAATCCACTAAAGATCATGGTCTGTTTGTAGTACTGGCCAATGTTTTTGGAGAATAGTTTCAATATCCTTCCAGTGAGCGTTGAAAGTGCTGATAAATCTCACTGGTTCCTCCCTATCCTCTTTAGATTTAACTTTAAGGAGAGATTCTCGTGGATGTTTTTCCACTTCTCGCATTGTTTTTTTAATGAGTGTATTGCTGTAACCCCTGTTTTTAAATCTGGTGCCAAGTTCCTCTTGTCTCTGATTGAAGACATCAGGGTCTGAGATATTTCTCTTGGTGCGTAGTAATTCACCTTTTGGTACTGCTCTGATTGTAGAGGGTAGATGTGAGCTAGTAGAGTGGAGGATACTGTTTGTAGCAGTATGTTCCTCCAATGGTGACAGAATCATATGCAGTGACAGTAGACATGTCAGTAATCGTTGCCAGGTCCTTCAGTCCGGACCAGATGTCAGCACTCACTCCTGACTGCCCTGCATCACTGCCAGCGGGTGGGCTAGGAAATCTTATCCTTTTCCTTGCAGCCCCAGTTGCAGGAGAAAATGAAGGAGGAGCTGTTGACTGGTCACGTTCCACTTGAGTTGACAATTTTCTCACCAGCAAGTCTTTGAACCTCTGCGGACTTGTGTCTGCTGGAAAGAGAGATACAACGTAGGCTTTAAAACTAGGATCGAGCACGGTGGCCAAAATGTACTACATTGATTTCAACAGATTGACCACCCTTGAATCCTGGAAAAGCGAATGAATGGCTCCATCCACAAGTCCCACATACTTAGCGGAATCGCTCTGTCTTAGCTCCTCCTTCAATTTCTCCAGCTGCTTCTGCAAAAGCCTGAAGAGGGGAATGACCTGACTCAAGCTGGCAATGTCTGGACTGACCTCACGTGTGGCAAGTTCGAAGGGTTGGAGAACTTTTCACAAGATGGAAATCATTCTCCACTGCGCTTGAGTCAGGTGCATTCCCCCTCCTTTGCCTATATCATAGGTAGATTTATAGGCTTGAATTGCCTTTTGCTGCTCCTCAATCCTCTGAAGCATATAGTGTTGAATTCCACCTCGTTACCACCTCTTGCTTCAGGTGATGGCAGGTCAGATTCAGGAGTGTTTGATGGCACTCCAGTCTTCGGCATGCAGTGGCTGAATGCTGAAAGTGGCCTGAAAATTTTCGGGCCACTGACAGCATTCCCTGCACGCCCCTGTCATTTTTCAAAAAATTCTGCACAACCAAATTAATTGTATGTGCAAAAATATGATTTTAATACCTACCGGTAAATCCTTTTCTCTTAGTCCGTAGAGGATGCTGGGGACACTTCAAGAACCATGGGGTATAGACGGGATCCGCAGGAGACATGGGCACTTTAAGACTTTAAAAGGGGAGTGAACTAGCTCCTCCCTCTCTGCCCCTCCTCCAGACTCCAGTTATAGGAACTGTGCCCAGGGAGACGGACATTTCGAGGAAAAAGGATTTATTTTGATTTAAACTAAGGTGAGATACATACCAGCTCACACCTCAAGCATGCCGTACAACATGGCATTTAACCAAACGCATGCAACGGCATAAATAACGACAGCAACAGGCTGACTATAAACACAACACGTGTTTAACCATAACCGATAGCTGCAGATACAGTACGCACTGGGACGGGCGCCCAGCATCCTCTATGGACTAAGAGAAAAGGATTTACCGGTAGGTATTAAAATCTTATTTTCTCCTACGTCCTAGAGGATGCTGGGGACACTTCAAGAACCATGGGGTTTATACCAAGGCTCAAAAACGGGCGGGAGAGTGCGGATGACTCTGCAGCACCGATTGACCAAACAAGAGGTCCTCCTTAGCCAGGGTATCAAACTTGTATAAGTTTGCAAAAGTGTTTGAACCTGACCAAGTAGTTGCTCGGCAAAGCTGTAATGCCGAGACTCCCCGGGCAGCTACCCAGGAAGAGCCCACCTTTCTGGTAGAATGGGCCTTCACCGATTTCGGTAACGGCAACCCAGCCGTAGAATGAGCTTGCTGTATCGTATTACAGATCCAGCGTGCAATAGTCTGTTTGGAAGCAGGAGCCCCAATCTTGTTGGGATCATACAGGACCAACAGAGCCTACGTTTTCCTAAACTGAGCCGTTCTGGCTACATACATTTTCAAAGCTCTGACCACATCTAGAGACTTCGATTCCGCTAAGGCGTCAGTAGCCACTGGCACCACAATAGGTTGGTTCATGTGAAACGATGACACCACTTTCGGCAGAAATTGCTGACGAGTTCTCAACTCTGCTCTATCTTCATGGAAGATCAAATAGGGGCTCTTGTGAGACAAAGCCGCTAATTCAGACACCCGCCTTGCTGAGGCCAAGGCCAATAGCATGATCACTTTCCAAGTGACGAATTTCAACTGTACTGTCAAAGTCAGAAAAATATCTCTATGCACACTACCATATTTGCACCTCACACAGGTCCGTGCTGCGCATGCGTGCGCTCTCCCGTACGTGCGCATACTCACAGTCGCGGGCACCCGCAGGCGCACGGTATGCGTATTTACGGTAGAGTTTATGTGATCGTAGCGTGCGACTCAATCGTTATATATTTTCACTATATAATGTATTTTGTAGATCATGGTCCCTTTGATAGATTCTGAAAGTTTAGTTAACATAGCATGTTCCTGAACAGAGAGATCCCTCTTTGTATTGTACGAAGGGTCTAACAGGGGTCATACAGTGGTGTTTGGTACCCATCGGAAGAGTATTTAAATAGCAATATTCCGGTGTTGGTTTGGAGCGGATTAATCGCTCGTGCGAATAGTTATGGACATAAGAATTTTATGTCCATTTACTATTATTTGTTCTTATTTAGTCATGCGGCGGGAAACTCAGTGTCCCACCCACCTGAACAGTTGGAAGCAGTCACAGCCCACCTGTATGAATCAACCTATGACCTTTTTGTTATAATGCGAAGCCGAATTCCTGTGTCCAATGAACAATGAGATTGTAGGGACCATTGAATTGCATTGTGTGTGGGGCATAAATAGGCAGGCCGACCATATCCAGTTCACTCTCTTCAACGGTTCTCATTGCTGATAATCGGGAGCTGGATATCGAGGCGCATGCGATCGTTTCCCCTTGTGCGTAAGTGTTTCTCCGCAACTATATTGATCTTCTTGTTATTGTGGGCCAATTTCTCTCTCTCTCTCTCCCTTCTCCTCTTTCTCTCTTATTTTCCCTTAAATAGTAATTGTATTATATTTCCTGTGTAGTTATCTGGTTAGGTAGTCTATGTTATATTGTAGTGTATGATTTGTATTTGTATTAATTCTTTTGCAAGTATAACATTCATAATATATATATATTAGGCGTTGGACCCTAAGCACGGTATCTGTGTAATTCTTATAGTGTTAAGTATTCTCAGAGCGTCGGTGACGCTCATTCAGCTTTTGAGTTAATAAGGTTACACTAGGTTGCATCTACACCCTATCTCTACACTAAGGTTTTACAGCATATTTCATTGTTTATGGTTTAGATATAAAGGTTTAACATTGTGAGCGTCAGCGCCGCTCGTGATCTCCTCGTGGTCTCGAGCGTCCGCTACGCTGATAGCGTAGCATTACGGTAGTCGCTCACCTATAAGTGTGCCCGATACCAACAGCGTATTCTCGTGAGCATCTGTATCGCTCGAGCAGCCCGCTCCCGATACAGCGTCCGTTACGCTATAGTGAACCATTACGTTAGTCAGCAGCCAATAGCGTGCCTGCCTGTGATCTCTTGGCCGTGAGCGAACGTGACGCTTGAGCGTCTCGACTACGGCTAAGCGATTGTTACGCAGCGAGCGTACCCTTACGGTACTTCATACGTAAATAGCGTACAGTGTTCTTAGACCTCATAAAGGGTTTTATATACGATAAATATCTAGCTTTATCAATTGGCGGCTCGCCCGTCCTTCACATATCTGCACTAGGTAATTTCAGCAGACATTATCCAGCAGCAAAGGGCGGGAGATCATATTCCTCGTAGTGCTGTTTGGATAAGCGTCTGCTTCTCTTAGTAAAGGGTGCTGAAGGAATCCGGGAACCGGAGGTAAGAACAACACGCTAGTCTCTTTTAAAACTGTTTATTTTTCTGTCTTGCGTACACACGCACGCACATATATATCTGCATTTCTTTTTCATTTGTGTATTTTCGTATATCACTCTTCTGTTTGCCTTTTTATAATTGATAAACGTGCTGAGAGAGATTTGCTGCTATTTTAATAGTTTAAGAGTAAAGGTAATATAGTTAAAGTATAGACAAACACACAGCTGTGCCTGAGAGACAAGGCGAAGTCAGTGTGGTGCGTGGTAGATGATAAAGGATCATCTACATTGATAAACGTATAAATTGTGTTACGGTGGATCTTTGCTTTGCGTACACGTGTCTCTAACAAAGGACTGAGACTTGTGTACGCAATCCAAGGGCCGACGCACGCAGCGTATATTACGCAACGGAGCGTACGGGTACGCCCACGTAACTCAAATCACAAGTGTTAATTTTTTTTTTCCAACGCGATAAATAGCGCAACGCGGTAAATAACGCAAGGCGATAAATCGCGCAAATCTATTTTAACATTCAAATTTTAAATTAATAGATCCTTCTCCTAATTTGTAACACATCTGGTCTAAAGAAAATTTCTGCGCAGAAATAGAAATAGAAACAAAAGTGTATGTGGTGAGTGAGTGTTTGTTTTTACAATTTTTGAGGTTGAACCACAAGAAAAGTCCAGTTCTCGTGAGGTACATGCGTGTAAGTGACGTACATGGTGGCTAGGGAGGCATCCCTGGTTAAAACATACAATTTGAGCATTAGAGTGTAGCAGACCAGGAGGTCATACTGTAACAGACCAGGAGGTCATAGCAGACCAGCAGGTTCAGGTACAGCAGACAAGGAAGTCCGCTATACAGTCCACAGGCACAACACCAAGAAAGGGTTGGTGCAACACCCATATAGGCCATACAAGCTCTGGCTGAAGGAATTCGCAGCCGCAATTTTCGATTCCACTGGTCGCTCCGTACAGAAGATTAGTTGCTTATGTGCTGAACGATTGTACCGCACGTAATTGTGTGCATTAGTAAACCTGACCGGTACTATTTGTGTACGAAGGTCATAAACGCTATTTGTACATTCTAACGTGATTTGAGTAATTTTTTTTTATTTTAAGGGAGGTTCGCTGCTCACTCAGGAACTATCCAACAACCAATAGTTACTGGAAAGAGTAAGTGTTCTTCGGATCACCCTCACAGGTTCCAGTAAATAGAGGTTCAGGTCGCAGGGGCCCTAGGTCGAGTACGCCAGCACCATATCGGTGTGATCAGGTCGTATTGGTCGGCGTGGGCGAGTGAGTGGGGTACTCGGTAAACCGCCACCGTCAGCCTATTTTGAACATTTTGGTTTGCGTAAGGGTTGGTTGAATAAAGCAACACCTTCGAACTATGGGGGCCACTTGTTCAGGTAGGGGGGCGATCAACCTCGGTTCGGGTTGATTCAGTGAACCGACCAGTCGGGTCGGCAAGATACGTAATGTGTGAGAAATACGGAAGTCACACAGAAGCTTTATGTGATGAATGGGAGAGAATGACGGTACATGACGGGGAGAAATTCCCAAGAGTAGGGAGCTTCAGCACAGAAGTGTTAACGAATTTAAGGAGAAGGATATGTCTCATTAAATCAGCCAAGAGACGAATCAAACATTATGATTATTTACAGTTGTGGCAACAGGAGGGTGACATACAGAGAGGATTGGCTCAGGCGGCGGGATCTGGCTCGATCAGAAAACTGATAGCCACGGCCCCACCGCCACCATATATATCGGGAGAAAAATTGGTTGCGGAGAATGACGCATTAAGGTGTAACAAACAAACACTTAGCAACTGTGTAAATGTTAAAGATAATGTTAACCAATTAACCAATGCAAGTATTAACCCGTGCAAGTTGTACCCTGTTTTGAACTTTCCTCAGGAGTGTGATCAAGAGGACGAATCGGCAACAATTTCAGCGCTCTCTCTAGCAGCCACCATAGCAGAGACCACTGTAGGCACAGCTCAACCCCCGAGATTAGTAACGAAAGCCCCTAGCGGAGGGATAGGTGAGGTCGTATCAACGGGTAAGTACGGCACCATACACTATGCTGAAACTATTTCACCACAGCCTGTAGAATCTACACAGGATGAGGTTGTTAGAGTTAATCCTGTTAAGGTAATAGTAGTTCCAAATGGGAAAACAGACACTTCAGGAGTCACTCCTGTTAGGAACATTGCCATGTACAGCCCATTTTCCCGAATGGAATTAAGGACCATAGTGTCGGAATTCCCTGACCCTAGAAAAGACTTAGTTGCCAGCCAAAAATACTTTAGAGACCTAGGTAACACGTTAGAGCCCAACAACAAAGACTGGCAGATATTGCTGAGAGCATGTTTACCCTCCAATGTCGACGCAGCTCAATTTTTAGCTGACTGTGGATTAGATCAGGATGTACCTCTTACAGATGTGTACAACAAAGACAATGTAAAAAGAATAAGCTTACAGTTAAAAGAGTATTTCCCAGCCGTAGTTAAATGGAACAAAATATTCTCCATTAAACAGAAGGAGTCAGAAACAGCTGCAGAGTATTTTCACAGAGCATTATCAGAAATGGCAAAATACACAGGCATAGAGGACATTAAAACAAACATAAACCATCGAGAAGTAGCAGTATCGGTACTGATGGATGGTTTAAAAGAGTCATTGAAGACTAGGGTACAGACCACACAACCATGTTGGCGAGGTCTGTCTGTGGCTACTTTGAGAGAGGCTGCTATTGATCACGATAGGAACATCACCAGACACAGGGAACAACAAGGTGATAAATTAATGTCAGTAAGTATACAGGCCCTGACCACAAGGCAGCCTTTGTTTATATCACCAAACCCTGTGGGTAAGTCAAGTGTGGTTACTTGTTATTCTTGTCATAAACAGGGACACATGGCACGAGATTGTAGAATGAAGAATTCACGAAACCCATACCAACCCCCTAGACAACGACACGACACACGACATTGGGAGCAAGGTCCGCAGAAACGGAGTTATGAGCCACATACAGGGGAAACAAAAAGATACCCCCCGAACAGAGACTGGCAAGCCTCTGGTAGCTCCCAATTAACTCCATCACAAGTAGTTGCTGCCAGCGGGATTCAGGGAGGTCACCATACCCAATAGGGGTGTGGCCATACCTGTAATCTGCAGCCAGTAAAATTGATAGCAAATCTTGGAAGTGAACCAGAAATTGCAATCAATGTAGCTGGTAAATCATTAAACTTTCTTGTAGACACAGGGGCGGCCAAATCAGTGATAAATTCGACAGTGGGCATGAGAACCACTGGTAAGACAATTCCAGCCATAGGGGTAACAGGAGTAGTCCAGCACTACCCTGTTAGCAAACCAGCCGAGATTACAGTAGGGCCTTTACATACCAAGCATTCCTTTTTGCTGGCTGCATCGGCACCGACTAATCTCCTGGGAAGAGACTTACTGTGTAAAATGGGGTGCGTCATTTATTGTACTCCTGAAGGTGTATTCTTGGACATACCTGAGAATCACGCTCAGGAAGTGCGAGACATGTTAGACTCCCCGTCAAAATTAATGTCACATACCATTATGACAAATAGGACTCCCTCCCAAGTAGAAGAAATGACATCTCAGATACCAGAGTCACTTTGGACTAAAGATGGACAGGACACTGGATTAATGGCAAACGTAGCTCCGGTAGTTGTACAAGTAAAAGATGGTAGGATAGCTCCAAAAATCCCACAGTACCCTCTGAAGCCAGAGGTGGAGTTAGGAGTGTATCCCGTAATAGAGCGCTTGCTACAACAGGGCATTCTGGTAAGAACGTCCAGCACTGCCAATAGTCCCATCTTCCCTGTTAAAAAGAGTGGGGGGAGGGGTTACCGGCTAGTGCAGGATCTAAGGGGGATTAACAAAATAGTTGAGAGTCAGTTCCCCGTAGTGCCAAATCCAGCTGTCATCTTAATGCAAATCCCTCCCACTGCAAAATTTTTCACTGTTATTGACCTCTGCTCCGCTTTCTTTTCGGTACCTCTGCACCCTGACAGTCAATATTTGTTTGCATTTACATACAGAGGAGTCCAATACACATGGACTCGATTACCACAAGGATTCATAGATAGCCCAAGTATATTTTCTCAGGCTTTGCATGATTGTTTACAGTCTTTCCAACCAGTGAGTGGATCAGTATTAATACAGTACGTGGATGATCTACTACTGTGTTCTGATTCATTGGAAGCATCCCTGAAGGATACGAAACAGCTCCTGTTTCATCTTTCAGACACAGGACACAAGGTTTCCAAAGACAAGTTGCAATTATGCCAAACTAAGGTAAAATATTTGGGACACTGTTTAACACAAGGACTGAGACACCTGACCGCTGATAGAATTCAAGCAATTAGAGACATGACTCTGCCACAAACCCAGCAACAGATCAGAACATTTTTAGGAATGTGTGGGTATTGCCGTAACTGGATCCCAGGGTTTTCCATTCTAGCGTTACCCTTGCAGGAGATGGTCTCCTCAAACAAACCTGATCGGATTTCGCATACAGACGAGTCTGAGACAGCATTTGAGAGACTTAAACAGTGCCTAACGCAGGCACCAGCATTTGGTATGCCTGACTATGGGAAACCCTTTGAACTATACGGAACAGAAAGTGCTGGTTGCGCGGCAGGCGTACTAACCCAAAAGCACGGTGATGCCAGCAGGCCGGTAGCATATTACAGCGCTCAGCTAGATACGGTAGCGCGATCCCTCCCCACATGCTTGCGAAGCGTTGCTGCGATAGCATTGCTAGTAACGAAAAGCGAAGACGTCGTGCTAGGTCACAACCTCACAATTCATACACCACATGCAGTGTCAGCCTTGTTAAATTCTGCACAAACCAGACACGTCTCATCAGCGCGGTTTACAAGATGGGAATTGGCACTAATGGCCCCCGTAAACATCACCATAAGGAGATGCAGTGCATTAAATCCTGCAACATATCTCCCAGGTGTGCCTGGACAGGCACAAAGGGTGGAGGATGAGAGTGGTGGGGAAGGAGAATTTAACACAAAGGAAGACACTCATGATTGTATGGAATATTTGACCCAAAATTTTACCGCAAGGCCTGACATCAGTGACAACCCACTGGAAGATGTAGAACTTACGTTCTACACGGACGGTAGTTGTCATAGACAGTCAGACTCGGGAGACTTGTGTACTGGATACGCAGTCGTAGATGACCAAGGCACCATAGAAGCGGAACCGCTAGGCCCACCTCACTCAGCCCAGGTTGCTGAACTGGTCGCCCTAACCAGAGCATGTGAATTGGCTAAGGGCAAATCAGCCAATATCTACACCGACTCTAGATACGCATTCGGGGTAGTCCATGATTTCGGAGCCCTATGGCGCCTCAGAAATTTCATGACGGCAGCTGGTACACCGGTAGCGCATGCAGCTCATATAAAAAGGCTTCTAACAGCGATACAGGAACCCGACAGAGTGGCTGTTATCAAATGTAAAGCACACACATATAGCCAAGACCCAGTATCACTTGGTAACAGCCGAGCAGACGAAGCTGCTAAATTAGCAGCTGCTACCCCCAGACAGACAGACACCACACAACTGATGGTATTTAATACCATCAACACACAGAAGTTGTGTGAGATGCAAAATTTGTGTTCCACACAGGAAAAGGCAGTCTGGAAGGCAAAGGGATATGGTCAGGAGTCCTCAGGACTCTGGACGGATGGACACGGTAAACCAGTGGCCCCCAAAGCATACCTTCCATGCTTAGCTGAGGCAGCTCACGGGCTGACTCATCTGGGCAAGGAAGGGATGTGCAAGTTGGTAAGAGCATATTGGTGTGCCCCAGGATTTTCTTCTCATGCGAGTAAAAGGGCAATGTCATGCCTTACCTGTCTGAGAAAGAACATCGGAAAGGCAATACCTACAGAACCATCTCATATCCCACCTGCCGGCGGCCCTTTCCAGGTAATACAGATTGACTTTATTCAATTACCCCCTTGTCGAAATTTGAAATATGTACTTGTTTGTATAGATGTTTTTTCAAATTGGGTCGAAGCATTTCCGGCGGCCACAAATACCGCTATGTTTACTGCTAAGAAAATTGTGCAGGAATTTGTATGTAGATATGGTATCCCTAGAATTATCGAAAGTGATAGGGGTACCCATTTTACAGGTGATGTCTTTCAAGGAATGTGTAAATTGATGGGAATTGATAGCAAGCTGCACACTCCATACCGTCCACAGGCGAGTGCGAAAGTGGAAAGAGTGAACAGCACTATTAAAAATAAACTGAGTAAAGTGATGGCAGAGACAGGATTGACATGGCCAGAAGCTTTACCCATTGTACTGTGCAGCATCAGAACCACTCCCAGGTCCCCTCTTAATCTGTCTCCCTTTGAAATCTTGTTTGGTCGACAACCGCATGTTATGATTAACCCTCAGGATGATTTGAAGTGTAACAATGAAGTGACTGTAAAATACTTGATTAACATGAGTAAACAGTTGAGGAATCAAAATGATAATCTGAAGTTAGTGATTCCTGATTTACCAGATAGTAATTGTCATGACATTGAACCTGGGGATTATGTAATGATACGGAATTTTCTACGCTCAGGTTGCCTTATTGACAGATGGGAAGGACCATACCAGGTCTTATTGACTAGCACTACAGCATTGAAGGTTGCTGAGAGAGAGACTTGGGTTCATTCGTCCCACTGTAAAAAGGTTGCTGATCCAGAGAGGTCCCGTGATAAGGAACAGACGGTAGAGGTTGTATCACTGGAGTGTCTGTTCCAGGAGGATTAAGGCGGCACCTGAGCATTGAAAATCACAAGACCAAAAGCAGTTGTCGATCCCCTGTTCCCTTTTATTGTTTTTCTCCAACTTCCCATCCCCTCTCCTTCAAATTATTTTTTCCCCCTTCTCATTCTTCTCCGTTTCCTCCTACAAGATGGACTTGCCCCAAGAGACTGTGATCCGGATTTTCCTGTTGACCATGATGTTGACCAGAGCAGTCTGTTCCGGCGAGAGTACCATGGAGGTCGAGAGAGGTTCTGGAATGGGTTCTGATGACAGAGATGGAGGCGTAGTTTTCCAAGAACAACATAATCAACAAGCAAAGGCGAGTATCAGAAAACGATCCGATAGCATTGACCATAGAAGGAATTGTGAAGGATTGTTAGCTGAAGAAAACTGTATCTGTCGGCTCTGTAACAATGTCATTGAGGATGGGTGCATAAAGAAATGCCAATCCAGTTTTAATATCCATATGGACCGGCATCCATTGAGTGACTATCACTCCTTAGTGGGTAGTGTGTTAAATAAAACAGATTGTTGGGTATGCTCTCAAGTACCTCAAGGTCATAGCAAATCAGGGCTAGTACCATTTCCTTTAACGTTAGGGGAGGTACTTGAGTTAAGTGGTGGGAGACCGGTGGACAGGAGGTTCAATATCTCCAGCCCTCCTAGTTTGAAGCTCCACCAATACCATGTGGATAGGTCCCTATTATGTTTTAACATCTCCAATCCCCGAAAGCCGGGAAATTGGGAAGTGTCATGGAGTAATCAAACCATGACCTTTTCGCATAGAGCAGATAGAATGCCTACAGATACAGAGCTTATACGCCACATAGCCAGTAGAGGAAAATCTTTCCGGTATAGGTATACCTTAGGAAATAGGATTACGAGAGTTGGAGAGGTATCACCAGGATACTGTGCACATATCGTACAACCTGATACGTGTACTAAGCAGATGGAAGAATTAGGGTTAGGAGATTTCACATGGAAGGTGTGTAATATGGTTATGTCCTACTCCGTCCCATATGTTCTCCCCGATGATGCATATTTCATATGCGGGAGAAAGGCGTATAAGTGGCTTGCCCCAAACTCTGAAGGATTGTGTTATATTGGAAAAGTACTGCCTGAAGTAATGACTGTATCACATGACAAAATGAAAGACATACACCGTGTTGCCCAAACTCCTTATACTCACACCCATTACGAGCACGTAGTTAAACGGCACCTGATAGAAAGAACAGAGCATCCGGCCTCTGACATGATCCATGAATCCACCGGGATTCAGTTTCTAATCGCGTTAGACATCACTCGCACCGCTAGAGGAGTGTTGAATTATAAATACATATCTGCGCTCGCCAATTTGTTAGGTAATATCACTGAAATGTATGATGACACGTTTAGGTATACTGGAAGGGAACTTCAAGCTTATAAAACAGAACTGGTACAGCATAGAATGGTTCTTAATTACCTCACAGCAGTGACAGGCGGATATTGTGTCACACTGGCAACACAATACGGCGTGAAATGTTGCACATATATTACGAATAGCACCGAGGACCCGGTCGAGGTCATAGACCAAAAGATGGACGATATTCTCCAACTGAAGTGGGAATTTCGCAGGAGACACAATCTCACTCTTGCTGCTGTAGGTAATGAGCTGACTGGTTGGGTGTCATGGTTGAACCCGCGAAATTGGTTCTCTGGTTTAGGAGACTGGGCTCAAGGAGTCATAATGGATGTTGGGAAGTTTCTCCTATGTATCTTAGGTGTTATCATAACGATCGGTTTGATATTTAGATGCGGTCAGGTTTTAATGAGGTGCAATCGTCGTACTAGGGTAATGAGTTTAAGGAGCAAGGAAACTGTAATTCCAAAGGACTTGATTTATGACCCAAATGTAGAAACAATGATGTGATGAAAATGCGATTTCTACGGTCCGTTTCTTTCACCTGTTTTTCCGTTTCCTCCAAGGTAAAAAGACCCACTTGGACGAGGAATTTGATGAGCCGATATACAGACAACAGAGGGATTAAAGAAGAAGTTTTGACAACCTGATACACAGATTTTTGATGAACTATGCCATGGATCCCCAGTTTCCCTAGAAATTTTAAAATTACGCTAGCCCAACACTTTTGTAAATCTATGGACATTGACAGCTTTTGCTCGCACCTTATGGGCAAAAGCACAAAGAAGACTGCATTCAACAGACACCAAACAAGACCTCAATCGACGAATGTACATTTACCTGACATAGAATACCACCGCATTTACCGTAATTATGTCTTTTCTTCATTTCTACAACCCTCAGGTAATGACACACATAGTCGATAGGGAATACAGGCACAGATATCAGCAATCACATATCTCCCCCATTCATGTATCATCAACTAAAATGTGCTCCCCCATTTTGTTACAACCAAAGCCGAAAAGAGCTCGGTAAAGTTTGACAGCCCATCCACAGACCCGTACCACGGGATAAGAAGGAATTCAAATGTATACTTCGCAATACCTCGAAGCTTGATTTAAAACACGTACGGCATGATGATACATGACCCCCAAACACAGATTCATACACACATGCTTCTGCTATCTCACTAGGTCATACCCTTTTCCTACCTTCTCCTCTCCTCCCCTACCCAACCATGTAAATGTATTAACCCCTGACATATATTTTTCTCTTTTGAAATGTTTTAGAAGGTGGCAGTTATTATTGACTGCCAAAGGGTGGACTGTCAAAGTCAGAAAAATATCTCTATGCACACTACCATATTTGCACCTCACACAGGTCCGTGCTGCGCATGCGTGCGCTCTCCCGTACGTGCGCATACTCACAGTCGCGGGCACCCGCAGGCGCACGGTATGCGTATTTACGGTAGAGTTTATGTGATCGTAGCGTGCGACTCAATCGTTATATATTTTCACTATATAATGTATTTTGTAGATCATGGTCCCTTTGATAGATTCTGAAAGTTTAGTTAACATAGCATGTTCCTGAACAGAGAGATCCCTCTTTGTATTGTACGAAGGGTCTAACAGGGGTCATACAGTGGTGTTTGGTACCCATCGGAAGAGTATTTAAATAGCAATATTCCGGTGTTGGTTTGGAGCGGATTAATCGCTCGTGCGAATAGTTATGGACATGAGAAGTTTATGTCCATTTACTATTATTTGTTCTTATTTAGTCATGCGGCGGGAAACTCAGTGTCCCACCCACCTGAACAGTTGGAAGCAGTCACAGCCCACCTGTATGAATCAACCTATGACCTTTTTGTTATAATGCGAAGCCGAATTCCTGTGTCCAATGAACAATGAGATTGTAGGGACCATTGAATTGCATTGTGTGTGGGGCATAAATAGGCAGGCCGACCATATCCAGTTCACTCTCTTCAACGGTTCTCATTGCTGATAATCGGGAGCTGGATATCGAGGCGCATGCGATCGTTTCCCCTTGTGCGTAAGTGTTTCTCCGCAACTATATTGATCTTCTTGTTATTGTGGGCCAATTTCTCTCTCTCTCTCCCTTCTCCTCTTTCTCTCTTATTTTCCCTTAAATAGTAATTGTATTATATTTCCTGTGTAGTTATCTGGTTAGGTAGTCTATGTTATATTGTAGTGTATGATTTGTATTTGTATTAATTCTTTTGCAAGTATAACATTCATAATATATATATATTAGGCGTTGGACCCTAAGCACGGTATCTGTGTAATTCTTATAGTGTTAAGTATTCTCAGAGCGTCGGTGACGCTCATTCAGCTTTTGAGTTAATAAGGTTACACTAGGTTGCATCTACACCCTATCTCTACACTAAGGTTTTACAGCATATTTCATTGTTTATGGTTTAGATATAAAGGTTTAACATTGTGAGCGTCAGCGCCGCTCGTGATCTCCTCGTGGTCTCGAGCGTCCGCTACGCTGATAGCGTAGCATTACGGTAGTCGCTCACCTATAAGTGTGCCCGATACCAACAGCGTATTCTCGTGAGCGTCTGTATCGCTCGAGCAGCCCGCTCCCGATACAGCGTCCGTTACGCTATAGTGAACCATTACGTTAGTCAGCAGCCAATAGCGTGCCTGCCTGTGATCTCTTGGCCGTGAGCGAACGTGACGCTTGAGCGTCTCGACTACGGCTAAGCGATTGTTACGCAGCGAGCGTACCCTTACGGTACTTCATACGTAAATAGCGTACAGTGTTCTTAGACCTCATAAAGGGTTTTATATACGATAAATATCTAGCTTTATCAGTACCTTACGTAAAGGTTCAAACCAATAAGATTGCAGGAACTGCAACACCACGTTAAGATCCCATGGTGCCACCGGGGGCACAAAGGGAGGTTGGATGTGCAGCACGCCTTTCACGAAAGTCTGAACTTCCGGAAGGGAGGTCAATTCTTTTTGAAAGAAAATTGACAAGGCCGAAATTTGTACTTTAATTGAGCCTAATTTAAAGCTCGCATCCACACCTGCTTGCAGAAAATGGAGAAAACAGCCCAGCTGAAATTCTTCCGTAGGAGCCTTCTTAGATTCACACCAAGACACATATTTTCTCCAAATACAGTGATAATGTTTTGCCATTACTTCTTTTCTAGCCTGAAGAAGTGTGGGAATGACTTCACTGGGAATACCCTTTGTGGCGTTCAACCTCCAAGCCGTCAAACGAAGCCGCGGTAAGTTTTGGTACACGCACGGTCCCTGCTGTAACAGATCCTCTCGTAGAGGAAGAGGCCAGGGATCTCCTACGAGCAATTCCTGAAGATCTGGATACCAGGCCCTCCTTGGCCAGTCTGGAACAATGAGGATTGCATGAACCCTTGTTCTTCTTATGATCTTTATCACTTTTGGAATGAGTGGAATCGGAGGGAACACATATACCGACTGAAACACCCACAGTGTCACTGGGGCGTCCACCGCTATTGCTTGAGGGTCCCTCGACCTGGAACAATATCTCGGAAGTTTCTTGTTGAGGCGAGACGCCATCATGTCTATTTGAGGAATTCCCCAACGACCTCTTGATAAAGACCCCACTCTCCTGGAGATCGTGTCTGCTGAGGAAGTCTGCTTCCCAGCTGTCCACACCTGGAATGAAGACCGCTGACAGAGCGCTTACATGTCTTTCCCCCCAGCGGAAAACTCTTGTGGCCTCTGCCATTGCCGCTCTGCTCTTCATTCCGCCCTGGCGGTTTATGTACGCCACTGCTGTTATGTTGTCCGTCTGAATCAGGACGGGCAGATCGCGAAGAAGACGTTCCGCTTGTAGAAGGCCGTTGTAAATGGCCCTTAATTCCAGAATGTTTATGTGTAGACAAGCTTCCTGGCTTGACCATTTTCCCTGGAAATTTTCCCCCTGTGTGATTGCACCCCAGCCTCGGAGACTCGCATCCGTGGTCACTAGGATCCAGTCCTGGATCCCAAACCTGCGTCCCTCTAGGAGGTGAGAGCTGTGCAGCCACCACAGGAGTGAGATTCTGGTCTTGGAAGACAGGATTATCTGTCGGTGCATGTGCAGATGGGACCCGGACCACTTGTCCAACAGGTCCCACTGAAACACTCTGGCATGGAATCTGCCAAACTGAATGGCCTCGTAGGCCGCCACCATCTTCCCCAGCAACCGAGTGCATTGATGAATCGACACTCTTGCTGGTTTCAGAATCTGTTTGACCAGGTTCTGAATTTCTAGAGCCTTTTCCACTGGAAGAAAAACTCTCTGTAATTCCGTGTCCAGAATCATACCCAAGAACGACAGACGTGTTGTCGGAACCAACTGCGATTTTGGCAAGTTTAGGAGCCAACCATGTTGTTGCAGAATTGTCAGGGAGAGCGTAATGTTCTGCAGTAATTGATCCATGGACCTCGCTTTTATCAGGAGATCGTCCAAGTACGGAATAATTGTGACTCCTTGCTTGCGCAGGAGAATCATCATTTCCGCCATTACTTTGGTGAAAATTCTCGGAGCAGTGGACAGACCAAATGGCAACAGAGATAAAGGAAAAAGGGGTGATACTGCGCTCTCTGTGTGATAATGGGCATCTGTGAAGAAAATGCAGCTGGGGGCGTGGCCATACTACGTCAGTCCAATTTGAAAGTTTCAATAGATGAGTGGTAGCTCCCTGCGCAATACTTCACAGAAAATACAATAAACTCAGTATGATAAATAAAAATTGTTTATTTTGGTATTTTTCTTCATTTAACTACTATGTAATATATAGTCAGCATATATATTACATAGTAGTTAAATGAAGAAAAATACCAAAATAAACAATTTTTATTTATCATACTGAGTTTATTGTATTTTCTGTGAAGTATTGCGCAGGGAGCTACCACTCATCTATTGAGACCAAATGGCAATGTCTGAAATTGATAGTGGCAATCCTGCACTGCAAACCTCAGGTAAGCCTGATGTGGAGGAAAAATGGGAACATGCAAATAGGCATCCTTTATGTCTACCGACACCATAAAATCCCCCTCCTCCAGACTGGATATCACTGCCCGGGGGGATTCCATCATGAATTTGAATTTCCGTATTGCTTCGCATACCATCTCCCTGTCCGGAGGAGAAGCTGGTAAGGTCGATTTGAAAAATCGGTGAGGGGGAACGTCTTGAAACTCTAGCTTGTACCCCTGGGACACTATTTACAAAACCCATGGGTCTAGGGCCGAACGAGCCCAGAACTGACTGAAGAGTTTGAGACGTGCCTTCACCGGTGCGGACTCCCGCAGAGGAGCCCCAGCGTCATGCGGTGGATTTGGCAGAGGCCAGAGAGGACTTCTGCTCTTGGGAACTTGCCACAGCTGGCGACCTCTTTCCCTTTCCTCTTCCTCTAGAAGCAAGGAAGGAAGACCCTCGCCCTTTTTTGAATTTATTGGGCCGAAAGGACTGCATCTGATAGTGGTGCGGTTTCTTTTGTTGTGCAGGAACATAAGGTAAAAAGGATGACTTACCCGTGGTAGCCGTAGATATCAGGTCAGCGAGGCTGTCACCAAACAAGACACCACCTTTATACTGCAGAGACTCCATCGCCTTCTTAGAGTCAGCATCAGCATTCCATTGATGAATCCACAATGCTCTCCTAGCTGAGACTGCCATGGCATTGGCCCTTGATCCCAAAAGGCCAATATCCCTCGCAGCTTCCTTTAGGTAGGCTGCAGCGTCCCTGATATAACCCAGCTTCAAAAGAATGCTATCCCTATCCAGGGTATCTATCTCAGATGACAAGTTATCTGCCCATTTTTCAATAGCACGACTCACCCACTCCGATGCAACGGCAGGTCTGAGCAGCGTACCCGTAGTGACACAAATTGATTTCAATGTATTTTCCTGCTTACGATCCGCAGGGTCCTTTAGGGCTGCCGTGTCAGGGGACGGAAGCGCTAACTTTTTGGACAGCCATGATAGGGCTTTGTCCACAGTGGGGGGTGACTCCCACTTTTCCCTATCCCCAGAGGGGAACGGATATGCCACCGGAATTCTCTTGGGAATCTGAAACTTCTTGTCAGGATTTTCCCAAACCTTTTCAAAAAGAGCATTCAGTTCATGAGAGGGAGGAAATGTTACCTCAGGTTTCTTTCCTTTAAACATACAGACCCTTGTATCAGGAACAGCAGGGTCCTCCGTGATATGTAACACGACTTTTATCGCCACAATCATGTACTGAATGCTTTTAGCCAGTTTTGGATTTAATCTGGCATCACTATAGTCGACACTGGAGTCAGAGTCCGTGTCGGTATCCGTATCTGCTAACTGGGTAAATGAACGCTTTTGTGACCCCGAGGGGGTCTGAACTTGTGACAACACATCCTCCACGGATTTTTCCATGCCTGGCTCTGAAACTCAGATTTATCTAATCTCTTATTTAACAAAGCCACATTCGCATTCAAAGCACTCAAAACATTTACCCAATCAGGAGTCGGCGGTGCCGACAGGGTCACTCCCACAGCCATTTCTTTCCCTACTCCAGTCTCCTCCTGGGAAGAGCACTCAGCCTCAGACATGCCGTCACACGTGTACCGACACCCACAAACACACTGGGCATATAGGGGACAGACCCACAGTAAAGCCTGTCAGAGAAACACAGAGGGAGTTTGCCAGCTCACAACCCAGCGCTTATCCTGGTTCTGAAATCCCTTATATAAAGCCTCAGACCTGTTAGCGCTTTTATAATTACATATACAGCACCAAAATAACTGTGCCCCTCCCCCTTGTTTTGCACCCTGTTACTTGTACAGCAGTGTAGAGGAAGGACCAGCGTCTCTGCAGCTCCGTGAAGAGAAAATGGCGCTGATGAGAGCTGTGAGGACTAAGCCCCGCCCCCTTAATGGGGCGCTTCAGCCCCGCTATTTTTTTCAAATATTTATACTGGCGGGGGTTCGGATTTAGTGCCTAGGCCAGTGGTTCCCAAACTGTGTGCCGTGGCTCCCTGGGGTGCCTCGGGACACTTGCAGGGGTGCCTCGGGTTGGTGGTCCAGAACCAATTCAAATTCTGCATGGTCAATGTAAAAAGCAAAGCCAGTGTTAATGGCTGCCAATCATAAAATATATTGACAATCAGAAGCAAATCTGGTCCCTCACCACATAAGTTACCCTAAGGATGACATATAAAGACAATTTACTTAATGTAATATTTCTTTCTAAATTTTTCAATAAGAAACTATTAACTTAGGGGTGCCGTGAAAAAAATTCTGATACTCTAGGGTGCCGTGATTCAAAAAAGTTTGGGAACCACTGGCCTAGGCACTTAAAAACCACATTGGCAGTCCATAGTGAGGATTTTTATGCTGCCCAGGGCACCCCCCCCCCCCCCCACCGCCCGCGCCCTGCACCCTGTAGTGCCGTCTGTGTGTACCTCAAAGCCGTCACTGAAGTCTTCAGATCTTCTTCTACTCACCCGTCTTCTGACTTCTGGCTCTGTAAGGGGGGTGGCGGTGGACTCTGGGAACGAGCATCTAGGCATACCTAGCGTTCAGACCCTCAGGAGCTAATGGTGTCCTGTAGCCAAAGAACCAGTGCCTTGAAACTCACAGAAGTAGGTCTGCTTCTCTCCACTAAGTCCCACGAAGCAGGGAGACTGTTGCCAGCAGTTCTCCCTGAAAATAATAAACCTAACAAAAGTCTTTTTCAGAGAAACTCAGGAGAGCTCCTCAGAGTGCATCCAGTCTCACTGGGCACAGAATCTAACTGGAGTCTGGAGGAGGGGCATAGAGGGAGGATCCAGTTTACACCCCTTTTAAAGTCTAAAAGTGCCCATATCTCCTGCAGATCCTGTCTATACCCCATAGTTCTTGAAGTGTCCCCAGCATCCTCTAGGACGTAGGAGAAACATGGGACGTGCTGGAGTTTGCCGAGATGTAATGCACGCACAATATTGGTGGTGTTGCCCGATATCACAAATCCCCAGGAGAGTCTAATTGGGGTAAGCCATTGTGCGATGATGTCCCTCAGTTTCCGTAATAGGTTGTCAGCGGTGTGCCTCTTATGGAAACCGATGATACATAGGGTAGCCTGCCCAGGAATGAGTTGGCGTTTGCGAGATGCTGCTACTGGTGCCGCTGCTGTTATTGTTGCTGCGGGAGGCAATACATCTACCCAGTGGGCTGTCACAGTCATATAGTCCTTAGTCTGCCCTGTTCCACTTGTCCACGTATCGTGGTTAAGTGGACAGTGGGTACAACTGCATTTTTTAGGACACTGAGGACACTTTTTCTGACGTCTCTGTACATTCTTAGTATCGCCTGCCTAGTGAACTGGAATCTAGATGGGATTTGGTACCGGGGACACACTACCTCAAACAATTCTCTAAGTCTCACTGAACTAATGGCGGACACCGGACGCATGTCTACCAACAACATAGCTGTCAAGGCCTCAGTTGTCCGCTTTGCAAAAGGATGACTGCTGTCATATTTCATCTTCCTCACAAAGGATTGTTGGACAGTCAGTTGCTTAGTTGAAGTAGTACAAGTGGTCTTCCGACTTCCCCTCTGGGATGACGATCGACTCCCATCAGCAACAAAAACAGCAGCGGCAGCAACAGCAGCAGTAGGCGTACCACTCAAGGATCCTCTGGAGAAATCCCGGTTAGGACTTCTGATAAATGCGCTGCAGGTGACGTATAAGGGAGGATGTTCCTAGGTGGTTAACGTCCTTACCCCTACTTATTACAGATTGACAGAGGCAACATATGGCTTGACACCTGTTGTTCAGATTTGTGGAGAAATAATTCCACACTGAAGAGGTGGCTTTTTTGGTATTTTCCCCGGGCATCACAATGGGCTTATTCATCCCACGGACAACAGGTGTCTCCCCTGGTGCCTGATTTAAACAAACCACATCACCATTAGAATCCTCATCGTCAACTTCCTCCTCAGCGCCAGCAACACCCATATCCTCATCCTGGTGTACTTCAACAGTGACATCTTCAATTTGAATATCAGGAACTGGACTGTGGGTGCTCCTTCCAGCACTTGCAGAGGGCGTGCAAATGGTGAAAATAGCCAACTCTTCTCGTCCAGTGTTGGGAAAGTCAGGCATCACAACCGCTGACACACTTGGGGGTAAATTTACTAAAATAGGAGTTCTATTTAAGATGGGATGTTGCCCATAGCAACCAATCAGATTCTACTTCTCATTTATCTAGCACCTTCTAGAAGATAATACCTGGAATCTGATTGGTTGCTATGGGCAACATCCCATCTTAAATAGAACTCACATCTTAGTAAATTTACCCTACGGACTCTCCTTGGGGATTTGTGATACCATCTTAGAATGCACAGTTAGGTGCTGTGCATTTGCCAGCTTATCTCTTATCATTTTTCTAGCGGGAGGATGAGGGCTTCCATTGTCATGTGAAGCTGAACCACTAGTCATGAACATAGGCCAGGGCCTTAGCCGTTCCTTGCCACGCCGTGTCGTAAATGGCATATTGGCAAGTTTACGTTTCTCCTCAGGCCATTTCAATTTATTTTTTGGGGTCTTTTTACTGAACTTTGGCTTTTTGGATTTTACATGCCCTCTACTATCACATTGGGCATCGGCCTTGGCAGACAACGTTGATGGGATTTCATCGTCTACTGTATATCATGACTAGTGGCAGCAGCGTCAGCCTAGGAGGAAGTGGTTCTTGATCCTCCAAATTTTTGTTCTTCATTATTTTTCTGGAGTTATATAACAATATGCAGTACAGGAGAGCGTACCTCTACACCACACAGGGCAAACCCTGTGAAAATAATTTGGATTAAATATTAATAACCCCATTATTTGGAGTAAATAATATAAAGCACAGGACAGCACCACTGAACTGGACTTATACGGCAGTACCACTGGAATTATACGGCAGTATCACTGGAATTATACACCAGTACCACTGGAAATATACGACTGGATCACTGAAATTATTCGGCAGGATCACTGGAATTATACGGCAGTACCACTGGATTTACACGGCAGTACCACTGGACATATACGGCAGTACCACTGAACTGGATTTATATGCCAGTACCACTGGAATTATACGGCAGGATCACTGGACATATACGCCAGTACCACTGGATTTATATGGAAATACCAATGGACTTATACGGCAGTACCACTGGACATATACGGCAGTATCACTGGACTGGACTTATACGCCAGTACCACTGGAATTATACGGCAGTACCACTGGAATTATACGGCAGTATCACTGGATTTATATGCCAGTACCACTGGAATTATAAGGCAGGATCACTGGACATATACAGCAGTTCCACTGAATTTATACGCTAGTACCACTGGAATTATACAGCAGGATCACTAGACTTTTACGCCAGTACCACTGGAATTATATGGGAGGATTACTGGAATTATACGGCAGTACCACTGGTCTTATGCGTCAGTACCACTGGACATATACGGCAGTATCACTGGACAAGACTAATACGCCAGTACCACTGGACTTGAACGACAGTACCACTGGACATACACGGCAGTATCACTGGACTGGATTTATATGCCAGTACCACTGGAATTATACGGCAGGATCACTGGATTTATATGCCAGTACCACTTGCATTATACAGCAATACCACTGGATTTATATAGCAGTACCACTGGACATATACGGCAGTATCACTGGATTGGATTTATACGCCAGTACCACTGGAATGATACAGAAGGATACTAGATTTATATGCCAGTACAGTACCACTGGAATTAAATGGTAGGATCACTGAAATTATATGGCAGTACCACTGGATTTATACGGCAGCACCACTGGACATATACGGCAGTATCACTGGACTAGACTTATACGCCAGTACCACTGGAATTATACAGCAGGATCACTGGACTTATACGCCAGTATCACTGGAATTATATGGCAGGATAACTGGAATTATATGGCAGTACCACTGGACATATAAGGCAGTATCACTGGACAAGACTAATATGCCAGTACCACTGGATTTATACGGCAGTACCACTGGACATATACGTCAGTATCACTGGACTGGACTTATACGCCAGTACCACTGGAATTATAAGGCAGGATCACTGGATTTATACGCCAGTACCACTGGAATTATATGGCAATACCACTGGACATATATGGCAGTACCACTGGACATATACGGCAGTATCACTGGACTGGATTTATATGCCAGTTCCACTAGAATTATACAGCAGGATCACTGGAATTATACGCCAGTATCACTGGAATTATACGGCAGTACCACTGGAGTTATACGGCAGGATCAATGGATTTATACGGCAGTACCACTGGAATTATACGGCAGTACCAATGGACATATACAGCAGTATCACTGGACAGGACTTATAAGTCAGTACCACTGGATTTATACAGCAGGATCACAGGACATATATGCCAGTACCACTGGAATTATACGGCAGGATCACTGGAATTATACGGCAGTGACACTGGATTTATACCGCAGTACCAATGGACATATACGGCAGTATCACTGGACTGGATTTATACGTCTGTACCACAGGAATTATACAGCAGGATCACTGGATTTATACGCCAGTATTACTGGAATTATATGGCCGGATCACTGGAATTATATGGCAGTACCACTGGATTTATGCGGCAGTACCATTTGACATTCACGGCAGTATCACTGGAAATATACGGCAGTATCACTGGACTAGACTTATACGCCAGTACCACTGGAATTATACAACAGGATCACTGGACTTATACGCCAGTATCACTGGAATTATATGGCCGGATCACTGAAATTATACGGCAGTACCACTAAATTTATACGCCAGTACTACTGGACTTATACGCCAGTACCACTGGACATATACGTCAGTATCACTGGACTGTATTTATAAGCCAGTACCACAGGAACTATACAGCAGGATCACTGGATTTATACGCCAGTACCACTGGAATTATACGGCAGTACCACTGGACTTATACAGTAGTACCACTGGACATATACGGCAGTACCACTGGACTGGATTTATATGCCAGTACCACTGGAATTATACAGCAGGATCACTGGACTTTTACACCAGTTCCACTGCAACTATATGGGAGGATCACTGGAATTATACGGCAGTATCACTGGATTTATATGGCAGTACCACTGGAATTATAGGGCAGGATCACTGGACATATACAGCAGTACCACTGAACTTATACGCTAGTACCACTGGAATTATACAGCAGGATCACTAGACTTTTACGCCAGTACCACTGGAATTATATGGGAGGATTACTGGAATTATACGGCAGTACCACTGGTTTTATGCGTCAGTACCACTGGACATATACGGCAGTATCACTGGACAAGACTAATACGCCAGTACCACTGGACTTGTACAACAGTACCACTGGACATACACGGCAGTATCACTGGACTGGATTTATATGCCAGTACCACTGGAATTATACGGCAGGATCACTGGATTTATATGCCAGTACCACTTGCATTATACGGCAGTACCACTGGACATATACGGCAGTATCACTGGATTGGATTTATACGCCAGTACCACTGGAATGATACAGAAGGATACTAGATTTATATGCCAGTACAGTACTACTGGAATTAAATGGTAGGATCACTGAAATTATATGGCGGTACCACTGGATTTATACGGCAGCACCACTGGACATATACGGCAGTATCACTGGACTAGACTTATACGCCAGTACCACTGGAATTATACAGCAGGATCACTGGAATTATATGGCAGGATAACTGGAATTATATGGCAGTACCAATGGACATATAAGGCAGTATCACTGGACAAGACTAATATGCCAGTACCACTGGATTTATACGGCAGTACCACTGGACATATATGTCAGTATCACTGGACTGGATTTATACGCCAGTACCACTGGAATTATACGGCAGGATCACTGGACTTATACGCCAGTACCACTGGAATTATATGGCAGTACCACTGGACTTATATGGCAGTACCACTGGACATATACGGCAGTATCACTAGTGTTCACTCTAGGCTGTTTTAGCAGGGCGCCGCGCCCTGCCCGTTTTTTAGCAGGCAAAACCCGCCCTACTCCTTTTGCGGCGCCCTGCTAGAACAGCCGCCCGCTTCCTGCCCTCCCGGCGTGTATAGATGCCGTGCGCATGCGCGCGGCATCCATTCACGCATTGGGAGTGGGCTGGGGGAAGCCCAGCACCGACAGAGGTGCTGGGCACGCCCCCAACAGTGACGTCGCCGGCCATAGACGCTCTCTATAGTAGCGTCTGTGGGCCGCACCGCCCCCTAAAATGACGTAGGTGTGGCCACGCCCCCTAATTTGCGTGGCCGCGCTCACGTTTCGGCCGCGCGCACATGTGCCCCCGGAGTCCGGCGCCCTGCCCCTTTTCACTCCTAGAGTGAACACTAATCACTGGACTGGATTTATACGCCAGTTACACTAGAATTATACAGCAGGATCACTGGAATTATACGCCAGTATCACTGGAATTATACGTCAGTACCACTGGAATTATACGGCAGGATCACTGGAATTATACGGCAGTACCAATGGACATATACAGCAGTATCACTGGACTGGATTTATAAGCCAGTACCACTGGATTTATACAGCAGGATCACAGGACATATATGCCAGTACCACTAGAATTATACGGCAGGATCACTGGAATTATACGGCAGTGACACTGGATTTATACCGCAGTACCAATGGACATATACGGCAGTATCACTGGACTGGATTTATACGTCTGTACCACAGGAATTATACAGCAGGATCACTGGATTTATACGCCAGTATTACTGGAATTATATGGCCGGATCACTGGAAATATACGGCAGTATCACTGGACTAGATTTATACGCCAGTACCACTGGAATTATACAACAGGATCACTGGACTTATACGCCAGTATCACTGGAATTATATGGCCGGATCACTGGAATTATACGGCAGTACCACTGAATTTATACGCCAGTACTACTGGATTTATACGCTAGTACCACTGGACATATACGTCAGTATCACTGGACTGTATTTATAAGTCAGTACGACAGGAATTATACAGCAGGATCACTGGACTTATACGCCAGTACCACTGGAATTATACGGCAGTACCACTGGACTTATACAGCAGTACCACTGGACATATACGGCAGTATCACTGGACTGGACTTATACGCCAGTACCACTGGAATTATACAGCAGGATCACTGGACTTTTACACCAGTTCCACTGAAACTATATGGGAGGATCACTGGAATTATACGGCAGTATCACTGGATTTATATGCCAGTACCACTGGAATTATACGGCAGGATCACTGGACATATACAGCAGTACCACTGAATTTATACGCTAGTACCACTGGAATTATACAGCAGGATCACTAGACCTTTACGCCAGTACCACTGGAAATATATGGGAGGATTACTGGAATTATACGGCAGTACCACTGGTCTTATGCGTCAGTACAACTGGACATATACGGCAGTATCACTGGACAAGACTAATACGCCAGTACCACTGGACTTGTACGACAGTACCACTGGACAGACACGGCAGTATCACTGGACTGGATTTATATGCCAGTACCACTGGAATTATACGGCAGGATCACTGGAGTTATATGCCAGTACCACTTGCATTATACGGCAGTACCACTGGATTTATATAGCAGTACCACTGGACATATACAGCAGTATCACTGGATTGGACTTATACGCCAGTACCACTGGAATGATACAGAAGGATACTAGACTTATATGCCAGTACAGTACCACTGGAATTAAATGGTAGGATCACTGAAATTATATGGCAGTACCACTGGATTTATACGGCAGCACCACTGGACATATACGGCAGTATCACTGGACTAGATTTATATGCCAGTACCACTGGAATTATACAGCAGGATCACTGAATTTATACGCCAGTATCACTGGAATTATATGGCAGGATAATTGGAATTATATAGCAGTACCACTGGACATATAAGGCAGTATCACTGGACAAGACTAATATGCCAGTACCACTGGATTTATACGGCAGTACCACTGGACATATACGTCAGTATCACTGGACTGGACTTTTACGCCAGTACCACTGGAATTATACGGCAGGATCACTGGACTTATACGCCAGTACCACTGGAATTATATGGCAGTACCACTGGACTTATATGGCAGTACCACTGGACATATACGGCAGTATCACTGGACTGGATTTATACGCCAGTTCAACTGGAATTATACGCCAGTATCACTGGAATTATACGGCAGTACCACTGGAGTTATACGGCAGGATCACTGGACTTATACGGCAGTACCACTGGAATTATACGGCAGTACCAATGGACATATACAGCAGTATCACTGGACTGGATTTATAAAATAGAACCACTGGATTTATACAGCAGGATCACAGGACATATATGCCAGTACCACTGGAATTATACGGCAGTGACAATGGATTTATACAGCAGTACCAATGGACATATACGGCAGTATCACTGGACTGGATTTATACGTCTGTACCACAGGAATTATACACCAGGATCACTGGATTTATACGCCGGTATTACTGGAATTATATGGCCGGATCACTGGAATTATATGGCAGTACCACTGGATTTATGCGGCAGTACCATTTGACATTTACGGCAGTATCACTGGAAATATACGGCAGTATCACTGGACTAGATTTATACGCCAGTACCACTGGAATTATACAACAGGATCACTGGACTTATACGCCAGTATCACTGGAATTATATGGCCGGATCACTGGAATTATACGGCAGTACCACTGAATTTATACTCCAGTACTACTGGACTTATACGCCAGTACCACTGGACATATACGTCAGTATCACTGGACTGTATTTATAAGCCAGTACCACAGGAATTATACAGCAGGATCACTGGACTTATACGCCAGTATCACTGGAATTATACGGCAGTACCACTGGACTTATACAGCAGTACCACTGGACATATACGGCAGTATCACTGGACTGGACTTATACGCCAGTACCACTGGAATTATACAGCAGGATCACTGGACTTTTACACCAGTTCCACTGGAACTATATGGGAGGATCACTGGAATTATACGGCAGTACCACTGGACTTATGCGGCAGTACCACTGGACATATACGGCAGTATCCCTGGACTGGACTAATACGCCAGTACCACTGGACTTGTATGGCAGAACCACTGCACATATACGGCAGTATCACTGGACTGGATTTATACGCCAGTACCACTGGGATTATACGGCAGGATCACAGGATTTATACGCCAGTACCACTGGAATTATACGGCAGTACCACTGGACTTATATGGCAGTACCACTGGACATATACAGCAGTATCACTGGACTGGACTTCTACGCCAGTACCACTGGAATTATACAGAAGGATACTGGACTTACATGCCAGTACCACTGGAATTATATAGCATGATCACTGGTATTATATGGCAGTACCACTGGATTTAAACGGCAGTACCACTGGACATATACGGCAGTATCACTGGACTGGACTTATACGCCCATACCACAGGAATTATATGGCAGTTCCACTGGACTTATATGGCAGTTCCACTGGACCTATACGGCAGTATCAGTGGACTGGATTTATACGCCAGTACCACTGGAATTATACGGCAGGATCACTGGAATTATACGGCAGTAACACTGGAATTAGATGGCAGTACCACTGGAATTATACGGCAGTACCACTGGACATATACGGCAGTATTACTGGACTGGATTTATAAGCCATTACCACTGGAAATATATGGCAGGATCACTGGAATTATACGGCAGTACCAGTGGATTTATACGGCAATACCACTGGACATACACGGCAGTATCACTGGACTGGATTTATACGCCAGTACCACTGGAATTATATGGCAAAATTACTGGATTTATACACCAGTACCACTGGAATTATATGGCAGGATCACTGGAATTATACAGCAGTACCACTGGCCTTATGCGGTAGTACCACTGGACATATAAGGCAGTATCACTGGACTGGACTAATACGCCAGTACCACTGGACTTGTACGGCAGTACCACTGGACATATACGGCAGTATCACTGGACTGGACTTATATGCCAGTACCACTGGAATCATACGGCAGGATCACTGGACTGGATTTATACTCCAGTACCACTGGAATTATACAGAAGGATACTGGATTTATATGCCAGTACCACTGGAATTATATGACAGGATCACTGGAATTATATGGCAGTACCACTCGATTTATACGGCAGTACCACTGGACATATACGTCAGTATCACTGGACTGGACTTATACGCCAGTACCACTGGAATTATACGGCAGGATCACTGGACTTATATGCCAGTACCACTGGAATTATATGGCAGTACCACTGGACTTATATGGCAGTACCACTGGACATATATGGCAGTATCACTGGACTGGATTTATACGCCAGTACCACTGGAATCATACGACAGGATCACTGGATTTATACGCCAGTACCACTGGAATTACACGGCAGTACCACTGGATTTATATGGCAGTACCACTGGACATATACGGCAGTATCACTGGACTGGATTTATATGCCAGTACCACTGGAATTATACAGAAGGATAGTGGATTTATATGCCAGTACCACTGGAATTATATGACAGTACCACTGGATTTATACGGAAGTTCCACTGAACATATACGGCAGTATCACTGGAATGGACTAATACGCCAGTGCCACTGGAATTATACAGAAGGATAGTGGATTTATATGCCAGTACCACTGCAATTATATGACAGTACCACTGGATTTATACGGAAGTACCACTGAACATATACGGCAGTATCACTGGAATGGACTAATACGAATTATATGGCAGGGTCACGGGACTTATACGCCAGTACCACTGGAATTATACGGCAGTACCACTGGATTTACATGGCAGTACCACTGGACAAATACAGCAGTATCACTGGACTGGACTTATACACTAGTACCACTGGAATTTTACGGCAGGATCACTGGAATTATATGGCAGTACCACTGGATTTAAATGGCAGTACCACTGGACATATACGGCAGTATCACTGGACTGGATTTATAATCCAGTACCACTGGAATTATACACAAGGATACTGGATTTACATGCCAGTACCACTGGAATTATATGGCAGGATCACTGGAATTATATGGCAGTACCACTAGAATTATACGGCAGTACCACTGGACATATACGGCAGTATCACTGGACTGGATTTATAATCCAGTACCACTGGAATTATACGGCAGGATCACTGGAATTATACACCACTACCACTGGAATTATATGGCAGGATTACTGGAATTATACGGCAGTACCACTGGCCTTATGCGGCAGTACCACTGGACATATACGGCAGTATCACTGGACTGGACTTATACGCCAGTACCACTGGAATCATATGACAGGATCACTGGATTTATACGCCAGTACCACTGGAATTACACGGCAGTACCACTGGATTTATATGGCAGTACCACTGGACATATACGGCAGTATCACTGGACTGGATTTATATGCCAGTACCACTGGAATTATACAGAAGGATAGTGGATTTATATGCCAGTACCACTGGAATTATATGACAGTACCACTGGATTTATACGGAAGTACCACTGAACATATACGGCAGTATCACTGGACTGGATTTATACGCCCGTACTACAGGAATTATATGGCAGTTCCACTGGACGTATACGGCATACCACTGGACATATACGGCAGTATCAGTGGACTGGATTTATATGCCAGTACCACTGGAATTAAACGGCAGGATCACTGGAATTATATGGCAGTATCACTGGAATTATATGGCAGTACCACTGTATTTATACGGCAGTACCACTGGACATATACGGCAGTATCACTGGACATATACGGCAGTATCATTGGACTGGACTTATACGGTAGTACCACTGGAATTATACAGCAGGATCACTGGACTTATACGCCAGTACCACTGGACATATACGGCAGTATCAGTGGACTGGATTTATACGCCAGTACCACTGGAATTATATGGCAGGATCACTGGAATTATATGGCAGTACCACTGGACTTGTAAGGCAGTACCACTGGACATATACGGCAGTATCTCTGGACTGGATTTATACACCAGTACCACTGGAATTATACGGCAGGATCACTGGAATTATATGGCAGTACCACTGGACTTATACGGCAGTACCACTGAACATATACGGCAGTACCACTGAACATATACGGCAATATCACTGGACATATACGGCAGTATCACTGGACTGGATTTATATGCCAGTACCACTGGAATTATATGGCAGTATCACTGTATTTATACGCCAGTACCACTGGAATTATACGGCAGTACCACTGGACTTATATGGCAGTACCACTGGATTTAAATGGCAGTACCACTGGACATATACGGCAGTATCACTGGACTGGACTTATACGCCCGTACCACAGGAATTATATGGCAGTACCACTAGACTTATATGGCAGTACCACTGGACATATACAGCAGTATCACTGGACTGGACTTCTACGCCAGTACCACTGGAATTATACAGAAGGATTCTGGACTTACATGCCAGTACCACTGGAATTATATGGCAGGATCACTGGAATTATATGGCAGTACCACTGGAATTATACGGCAGTACCACTGGACATATACGGCAGTATCACTGGACTGGATTTATAATCCAGTACCACTGGAATTATATGGCAGGATCACTGGAATTATACACCACTACCACTGGAATTATATGGCAGGATTACTGATATTATACGGCAGTACCACTGGCCTTATGCGGCAGTACCACTGGACATATACGGCAATATCACTGGACTGGATTTATACGCCAGTACCACTGGAATCATATGGCACGATCACTGGATTTATACGCCAGTACCACTGGAATTACACGGCAGTACCACTGGATTTATATGGCAGTACCACTGGACATATACGGCAGTATCACTGGACTGGATTTATATGCCAGTACCACTGGAATTATACAGAAGGATAGTGGATTTATATGCCAGTACCACTGGAATTATATGACAGGATCACTGGAATTATATGACAGTACCACTGGATTTATATGGAAGTGCCACTGAACATATACGGCAGTATCACTGGACTGGATTTATACGCCCGTACTACAGGAATTATATGGCAGTTCCACTGGACGTATACGGCAGTATTACTGGACATATACGGCAGTATCAGTGGACTGGATTTATATGCCAGTACCACTGGAATTAAACGGCAGGATCACTGGAATTATATGGCAGTATCACTGGAATTATACGGCAGTACCACTGTACTTATACGGCAGTACCACTGGACATATACGGCAGTATCAACGGAACATATACGGCAGTATCACTGGACTGGACTTATACGGTAGTACCACTGGAATTATACAGCAGGATCACTGGACTTATACGCCAGTACCACTGGACATATACGGCAGTATCAGTGGACTGGACTTATACGCCAGTACCACTGGAATTATATGGCAGGATCACTGGAATTATATGGCAGTACCACTGGACTTGTACGGTAGAACCACTGGACATATACGGCAGTATCACTGGACTGGATTTATACACCAGTACCACTGGAATTATACGGCAGGATCACTGGAATTATATGGCAGTACCACTGGATTTATACGGCAGTACCACTGAACATATACGGCAGTACCACTGAACATATACGGCAATATCACTGGACATATACGGCAGTATCACTGGACTGGATTTATATGCCAGTACCACTGGAATTATATGGCAGTATCACTGGACTTATACGCCAGTACCACTGGAATTATACGGCAGTACCACTGGACTTATATGGCAGTACCACTGGACATAAACGGCAATATCACTGGACTGGACTTATATGCCAGTACCACTGGAGTTATACAGCAGGATACTGGCCTTATACGGCAGTACCACTGGAATTATATGGCAGTGCCACTGGATTTATACGGCAGTACCACTGAACATATACGGCAGTATCACTGGACTGGACTTATACGCCCGTACCACTGGAATTATATGGCAGTTCCACTGGAGGTATACGGCAGTACCACTGGACATATACAGCAGTATCAGTGGACTGGATTTATATGCCAGTACCACTGGAATTAAACGGCAGGTTTACTGGAATTATATGGCAGAATCACTGGAATTATACGGCAGTGCCACTGGATTTATACGGCAGTATCACTGGACATATACGGCAGTATCACTGGACATATACAGCAGTATCACTGGACAGGATTTATACGGTAGTACCACTGGAATTATACAGCAGGATCACTGGACTTATACGCCAGTACCACTGGACATATACGGCAGTATCAGTGGACTGGACTTATACGCCAGTATCACTGGAATTATATGGCAGGATCACTGGAATTATATGGCAGTACCACTGGACTTGTACGGCAGTACCACTGGACATATACGGCAGTATCACTGGACTGGATTTATACACCAGTACCACTGGAATTATACGGCAGGATCACTGGAATTATACGGCAGTATCACTGGACTTATACGGCAGTACCACTGAACATATACGGCAGTACCACTGAACATATAGGGCAGTATCACTGGACATATACGGCAGTATCACTGGACTGGAGTTATACGCCAGTACCACTGGAATTATACAGCAGGATAGTGACCTATACGGCAGTACCACTGGAATTATATGGCAGTACTACTGGACATATACGGCAGTATAACTGGAGTAGACTAATACGCCCATACCGCAGGAATTATACGGCAGTACCATTGGACTTATACGGCAGTACCACTGGACATATATGGCAGTATCAGTGTACTGGACTTTTACACCAGTTCCACTGGAATTATACGGCAGGATCACTGGATTTATATGGCAGTATCACTGCAATTATACGGCAGTACCACTGGACTTATACGGCAGTACCACTGGACATATACGTTAGTACCACTGGACATATATACGGCAGTATCACTGGACATATACGGCAGTATCACTGGACTGGACTTATACGGCAGTACCATTGGAATTATACAGCAGGATCACTGGATTTTTATGCCAGCACCACTGGAAATATATACGGCAGGATCACTGAAATTATACGCCAGTACCACTGGAATTATACGGCAGTACCACTGGATTTATACAGCAGTACAACTGGACTTATACGGCAGTATCACTTGACTGGATTTATACGCCAGTACCACTGGTATTATACGCAAGTACCATTGGAATTATATGGCAGGATCACTGGAATTATACAGCAGTACCACTGGACTTATACGTCAGTACCACTGAACATATACGGCAGTATCACTGGACTGGATTTATATGCCAGTACCACTGGAATTATACGCCAGGATCACTGGACTTATACGCCAGTACAACTGGAATTATACGCCAGTACCACTGACTTATACAGCAGTACCGCTGGACATATACAGCAGTATCAATGGACATATACGGCAGTACCACTGGACATATACAGCAGCACAGGGACACCAATACTGGACTGATGCAGGATAACACAGCACCACTGCAATGGACTAGACTTATACAGCAGCACTAGACATATGGCAGCAGAGGACACCACCACTGTGACTGGACTGATATAGCACAAGACACTACCACTGTACTGATGCAGGACAACACAGCACCACTGCAATGGACTGGACTTATACAGCAGCACTGGACATATGGCAGCAGAGGACACCAGCATTGTGGCTGGACTGATGCAGCACAATACACCACAACTGAACTGAAGCAGCACAACACAGCACCACTGGACTGGAGTTATACAGGAGCACTGGACATATTGCAGCAGAGGACACAACCACTGTGACTGGACTGATGCAGCACAAGACACTACCACCGAACTGATGCACGACACTGAGGACGGAGACACGTCCTCTCTCTACACTCTCCAATGCCGGAGTGAAAATGGCGGCGACGCACGGCTCCTTATATGGAATCCAAACCCTGCGAGAATCTGACAGTGCGATGATGACGTTTTGCCTCGTTCTGGTTTCCAGGTCAAGGGGGAAAACCCGAGCCTGACTCGGATATGGGCTTGGGTGATCAAGTTCGGGCGGGTTCGGTTCTCAGGGAACTGAACCTGCTCATCTCTGATAATAACACACAGTTAAAAGGCAGGATGTAGTGATTAATCACGTAATTACATATAAATATCCCCCCACCCCCTCGCTTAATGATATCTCTTGTAGCAAGTTCTAAGGCATCTCTTGTAGCAAGTTCTAAAGCAAACAAAACAAATATTGCTTGTATCACAGGTCACAAATATATGAATAAAGATTGCATTGTAGACCATAAGTGAATCAAGGTGTGGTTATTGACCAGGTACAGAGTCATTAGTAAAAACAAAATGAATAAATAAAGACAGCGGTGTCCTATCACAGTATACAACAGCAGACAGACAAATGAAGCACCATACTGAACAGCACACATCTAGTAATTACTCCCACGGTATGAGGATAAGGCTGACAGGGGAGGGAAAAGGGGAAGGAGAATCACATTAAATGCCCTCTGACAAACAGCACAATCCCAGTCCACAGGTAGTTACAAAATTAAACAGGAGGTATCGTATCTATGGCTAGGTTGTTCCATCTATCCCATTTGTTAAAATAGTGGGAAAGCTCTAGATCTATAAGTAAACCTTTCATGACCGGAGACTACATTAGCCAAAGCATGCCAGTTATATAAATTAGGAGAGGATGCAGCAAATCAGTTTCTGACAAATAACAGGCTTTTTAGCCCGATAATGCTATATGGCTATGGCTATGGGCAACATCCCATCTTAAATAGAACTCCCATTTTAGTAAATATACCCCATGCACTTTACTTGCCTTCTTTGCTGCATTTTAACATTGTGTACAGTTATTAAGCCTATTATCTATGAGCACCCCCAAATCTTTTTCCACTACTGTTACTCCTATATTTTCCCCATAGGGCAGTTTTTGACCTATTCAATATTTCCCTACATTTTTCGACAAGTCGATAAATTCGACTTGTCGAAAAGCAGGTGGATCGGCTGAATAGCTGCCGATCCACGTGCTTGTGTCAAAAACGGGGCCAAATCCGACAGGTTTTGGCCCGCTTTACGACTATCTCAGTCCGACATCAAAATGATGTCGGACTGAGATGCGGACCCAGAGGAGGCGAGGGGGGGCGAGCCGCAGGGAGACAGGGGACAGCCGGCGGGCATACAGGGAGATCAGTGCTACAGTAGCAGCTGGAGGTCACTCACCCACCCGACCTCACGGCAGCTTCCACCCGGCTCCAGCATGCTGCCGTGAGGTCGGGCGGCTGAGTGACATCCTGCTGCATCGCTACTGTAGCGCTGATCTTCCCTGTATGCCCGCCGGCTGTCCCCCGCTGGTCTCCCCGCAGCTCGCACCCCCCCCTTCTCCTCCTCTGTGTCCCGTCTAAATTTGACTTGATAAAGTCGAATTAAGATGGGATTGAATAGGGGTTGTCGGATCCATTCCGACAAATACATGTCGGAATGGATCCGACTTTAATTGAATATACCCCTAAGTGTGTAGGATGCAAGTTTGTTTTTTATCCCAAATGCATAACTTAGCATTTTTCTATATTGAACCTCATTCTCCATTTAGATGCCCAGGTTTCAAGTTTAAATAAGTCATTCTGTAGAGACTCCACATTTATTTCTGAATTAATTACCTTACACAGTTTAGTCTCATCTGCAAATATTGACACTGTGCTTCCCAGGCCTATTCCTAGATTATTAATAAATATATCGAACAGCAGGGGGCCAAGTACAGACCGTTGTGGTATTCCGCTGACTACTGGTGCACAGCTGGAGAACATCCCATTGACCACTACTCGTTGGAACCCTGTTATCCAGCCAATTACTTATCCATGTACAAATAGTTTTTCCTAGGCCATTATTTGACAATCAGTCTCCTGTGTGGCACTGTATCGAAGGCTTTTGTAAAATCTAAGTAGACCACATCCACTGCTTTTTCCTGGTCGAGATTATCGATCACTTCCTCGTAGAAGCTAATTAAGTTAGTTTTACATGATCTGTCCCTCACAAACCCATGCTGACTCTTACTAATAATCTTAGTAGTCTGCATATATTCCTCTATGCTATCCCTCATAATTCCTTCCAATATTTTGCCCACTATAGAGGTTAAACTAACTGGTCTATAGTTCCCAAGATGATTTTTAGTTCCCTTTTTAAATATTGTCACTACCTCAGCTATACGCCAATCCTTCGGTACCATGCCTGATCTAATTGAACTACAGAAACTATAGAAAATCAAGTATAGGGGTCTTGCTAGCTGTGACCTAAGCTCCATAATAACCCTCAGGTGAAAACCATATGGGCCTGGTGATTTATTGTTATGCACACCAGTGCCAGCAGGAATGTACTGGTGTCTGAACGGTGAGGGATGCAAAACAAATGAACTCACAGACAGACTGGGGAATATGACATTACATACACAGAAGGTGATAGGGTAACAAAATAAACACAAAGTGAACAGAGAAGCCCAAAGGCTAAGAAACTGGGTGTCTCCCTAGTATTAGGAATGCTCAGATGTAAAGAAGCGAGATGTAGTGATTTAATACGTAGAGAACCCGAAATGCTGTTACTAAGGGCAACAGCAAAACCCTAAAGGGTTACCAACGGGTGTGGGAGTAAACTCCTTGGTCAGAGATGGAATAATAGACACAAGGAGAGTCTCCACAATCCTAGTCCTCACTTGCAGTGCACTGGTTCAGCTTACTGCCACTAAACTGACACCTGAACACCTTGCACAGTGAGAAAGGATTTTGGCAGGCAAGTCTGAGAATACAGCCGCAAACTTGCTAGGTTCACAGAGTAGCAAAAGAACCCCAGCAGGTTAAACGACTGACTCCAGTCTTACTGCTAGGTCTGGATTGGCAGAGTGTAATACCAAATCCCAAGGCCTATTTGCAGTAAGCAACAAACAAATACAAAGTTTACACAGTACTAGCTAGCTTTCAGGAACTGACTAACCAACAAAGATTCAGCAGCATCTGCCTAACCTGAGAAGAGGGTTTATATAGCAGGTGCTGTCCACGCCCCACTCAGACCTCACAGACTGTGAGCACAAAAACCAGCACCGGATCCCCTGCCGTGCACAGAGCCTGTAACCACTGCACAGCAAAAGACCCGAACCGGAGTATCAGCTACGCTCAGGTTACTCCGCTAGCACTTGTCTCCCGGTTGCAATGACGACGTGGCAGCACAGAGCAGGAGACCCTAACATTTATTAATCTTTACGTTGCCTAGTCTCTCCAGGACTACATCCTCACTTAAACAAGCATCAAGCCAAGAGTCATTACCTTCACTGCTGTTATTCCCTACTATCACCGTATGATCCTCCCTGGTGAATACTGAAGAAAAAAAAATTGTTCAGTATTTCCAATTTTATTTTGTCATCATTTATCAAGGATCCCAGTTAATCTTTTAATGAGCCTACGTTCTCCTTTTTTAACATTTAACTGTTTATGTATTTATAAAACTTTTTAGGATTGGTTTTATTCTCTATAGCGATTTGCTTTTCGTTTACAATTTTAGCTGCTCTTATTACTTTTTTTGCATCTTTTATTGCATTCCTTATAATACTGGAATGACTCCTCTCCTCCAATAGATTTAAATGTTTTGAAAGCACGCCTCTTTTAGCCATTTATTTTATGACTTCCTTATTAAGCCACACTGGTTTGTGTTTAGTACTCCTGCATTTACTACCCATGGGAATGAATTTGTGAATATTGCTATCAAGCAACCCTTTTAAAGCATTCCACATTTCCGTTGTGTCTTCACCATGAAACAAAACTTCCCAGTCAATGTCGTTTAGTGCCCGTCTCAGCATACTGAAGTTAGCTTTTCTAAAGTATAAAGTTTAATGTTTTGGTTGATCCCTTATAGCTATGTTTCTTGAAACTGATGTCGAATGTGATCATATAGTGAACACTGTTTCCAAAGGACTTCCCAACTTTAGTGTTTGATATAATGTCCACATTATTGGTAATAACTTGGTCCAGAATAGTTTTATCTCTGGTTGGGTCCTCGACTAATTGAGACAAGTATTGATCCTTTAATGTGTTTAAGAACCTGTTGCACCTAGCTTTCACACATGAATCATTACTCCAATATCTCTTATGTCCTAGGGGTACTGGTAATCCATTTAGTACCATGGGGGTATAGACAGGTCCACTAGGAGCCATGGGCAAATTAAGAAATTGATAGGGTGCGCTGGCTCCTCCCTCTATGCCCCTCCTACCAGACAAGGTTTAGAAAATGTGCCCGGAGGAGCCGGCCACGTCTCTGGAAGCTCCTGAAGAGTTTTCTGCATTTATTTTCTGTGTTTGTTATTTTCAGGCACGACTGGATGGCACCAGCCTGCCTGCTTCGTGGGACTTAGGGGGGGAATGGCCCAACCTCTCTCAGGGTTAATGGTCCCATTCCCCGCTGACAGGACACTAGCTCCTGAGGGAACTATAAAAAAGCCCAAACACGGCGAGTGTACATTCGCACAGTACACCACCACCCCTAACAGAGCCAGTAGAATGAAGAGTGGTGAGTACTAAGCCGGCGTCCCGGTTAGCAGGTCACCGGCCATTATGGCGGCATGAGGGTAAAGAGACACATGGCTTCTAAATGGGGCGGACTGCTTCTCCCACTGTGTACGGACACATACGCTGAACAGCGGACACAGTACCCAGACTGGCAACATAGCCATAAAAGGAGTCTGTCTCCATTTTATGCACAAGACACATACAGCCAATATAAAAAAGTGCGGGAAGACCACGCACCATTGAAAGGGCGGGGCTTCACTATGAGCGGATCCAGCAGCTCACAAGCACCATTTTCCCTCTGCAGCTGACACAGACGCTGACTGACGGACGCACAGCTCCTCCGGAGAGACTCCAGATTACTTCAGTGGTACCAGAGGGTCATAGCAGGGGGGAGCGATTGTTAGTGTACTAGGTCCTTAATCTAGGTACTTAGTCTGCGACCCGTCTAAGCTTAGCATTAGTGTTAAGGGCGCTACGTGCTGGTTCCATACTCCCTCTGTGTCTCCCTGGAAGGGCTCTTTGTAGGTTAATTTTGCATTTAACCTTTTCCTGTGTGTGTGTGTGTGTGCTGTTACTATACAGTATGTCAGGCAAAGAGTGTCTTTCATGTAAAGCATAGTGTTCCTCTTCCCCAGGGGGTTCACTATTGTGTACTTAATGTAGTGTCCCTTCCCAGGCTAGTGGGGCAGAACCAGCATGGCTGGAATCCATTAGGGGAATGATTTCCACAATCTCTACTAAGTTATCTTCGAATGAGAAAGAGATGTAATACTTAAGACAATCTATGACTGAGTTTATGAAAAGAGACCCAGTACCCAAACCAGTGTCTCAGTCCCCTGCCATTTGTCTGCAAAAATGCACTTTGACCCATATCCTGCAGTCTGTCTCGAATGATGAAGGGTCAGACATGGAGGAGGGTGAGGTGGACTCAGAGGTGGGGGAGGGTACTCTGTTTCAGGGAATAGAGACTCTTATAGAAGCTATCAGAGAAGTTCTGAATATCCCTGATAAGGTGACAGAGGAGAGTGAGGAATCTTATTTTATTTTTATTTTTTTATATCTCTTTATTGAATTTTTCAAGCATTACAATTTTCAATAATTACAATCCAGTAAGAGTAACATGAAGCCATATGTACATCGATACTGTCATTCAAATAAATCAAGTCAGATACAAAATTTCTGGGGTATAAACAAATACAGACTCCTGAATTTGATACATGTGAACCAAGAGGGGAAAAAAAGAGAAGAGAAGAGAAAGAAAAAAGAATAAGAGAAAAGGATAGAAAAGAGGCTATTGGAAAAAAAGGAAAACAACAACACAAAGAACTGGAAGGTGAGGGGGGAGGGGAGGGGAAGGGAAGGGGAAAACTCCCATCTGACTGGAGAAATATACTGATTGTAAGTGTATCAACTGGCCTTTAATGAGCATACTCTCGACATGACATGAGTGTCTTCATTATATTCAGTACAACCTCCACTACATTGTACTGAATTCCATTGTACTGAAGTGCATTCCAACTCCTCTTTAAATAATCAATTCACTAGTACATTAGAATAGAGTAGAAATACAAAAAATACTCCTAAACTTTCAGATTATCTAAGGTTTGTGCAGGGATCCTATGATTGGAATCAAAATCTTTAATTAAATCCGTTTGCAATGAATTGTTAAGATATTTGATATAGATTTCCCACTTCTTGTAGAACCTGAGCATTCCTTTATCTAAATCTGGGAAGACTGCACGTCTATCGAAGTACATAGTTTCCATCAATTGATTTTGGACTACAGAAAGGTAGGGAATTACCGGTTTCGTCCAGCATTTTAATAGAGACTTCTTTGCTATAGTCAAAATAACTGTTAGGAATGGAAGAAAATCATAATCACTCTTCTTCCGTAAAAGAGGCATCCATATCTCAAAATTGCAAAATAGGATGGGTATCACGTGTAGCATGAATTGTATATTCGTTACTTTTTTAATAAACCCCAATATTTTGTTCCAAAATTTTACTACCTTTCTACAATCCCAGAAGCAATGGAACAAAGAAGCTCCAGGCCTTTTGCCTTTAGGACATATACCAGATTCATCCATTACAAAATGACTGCGTTGCATAGGTGAAATAAATGCTCTATTGATGAACTTAATATGAGTTTTTTGGAGTGAAGAACAATATAAATATTTTAATATCTTACGACAATATTTGAGTATATATAGTCTGATGGTTCAGCTCCTACTATACAAGAAGCCCAAGCTGCATAGGAACGTGACCACAATTGGAATAGGTCCATCTCTATTAGTTCCGAATAAATTAGACTAATTTTATAGGGTCTAGATTTTTAAGGAAATTAAGTAAAAGTTCCAATTTGTCTGAGGGGGGCAGGGTGTGAGTTGGTAACATAAATGTACGTGCATAATGTCGGAGTTGCAGATACATAAAGAAATCTGCCTTCGGAATCCCATATCATTCTTGTAATTGCTGAAAGGAGTACATCACTCCTCCCGGGTCAAAAACATCTTTTATCTGTGCAATTCCCAATTCCTTCCAGTTCATGAATTTTTTGTTTTCAATGCTCGGCAAAAAATTTATATTTCCCCAAATAGCCATATATTTTGTTGTACTGCTAGTACGACCCAGTCTTTTCTTTATAGCCTGCCAGGAAATAAAAGTATCATAGAAAAGAATATTCTGCTTATTACATAAGGGTATTTTACTGTTAGTTGTTTGTAGAAGTGCCCCCGGTGAGTAAGGATAAAATACGTACTTCTCCATCTTTAGATTTATGAATGTCGAGTCTTCCAAAAGCCATCCCTTGATATATCTAAAAATGTGCGGCATTTTGAAAAGCCATCATATCCGGGAACCCTATTCCACCCTTCATTTTGCTTTGAGTACGTTTTTGGAATGCAATTCTGAGTTTTTTGCCCTGCCACAAAAATTTTAGAAGTTTTTGTCTAATCTTACATGCATCCGAAGATATCAGTCTTAATGGAATCATCTGCATGAGGTAAGTAAGTTTGGGAAAAAGGACTGATTTTATAACTAAATTTCTACCAAGGAGGGAAAGTGGTAAGTGTTGCCATTGCGAGATAAGATTCTCTATTGAGGCTAGTACCCTAGAGAAATTCTCCTTATATAGAGCATGTGGTGAAAGCTTTCTAAATATACCCAGATATTTAATTTTGTCCTGCACGACCTTGAAGTTTGAGAATAAGTGCGACTCTGGGTATGAGTGAGGAGTGTTGCCCAGGGGAAATAATTCAGACTTATCAAAATGTATTTTGTATCCCGCGAAAGTGCTGAATAATGTGATAGTAGATAATATCGCTGATATAGATTTCTCTTGTTGGGACACCAATAATAGCATATCATCGGCGAAGAGTGACAGTTTATATTCCCCTGCTCCTATTTTTAACCCTAGGAAGTCTGGGTGTTCTCTCAGTGCTACCGCCAGTGGCTCAAGCGCTAGCGCAAACAGCAATGGGGACATAGGACAACCTTGCCTGGTCCCTTTTTGTATTTGGAAGGGCTTAGAAAGATGACCATTAACTAAGATTTGTGTGTAGGGATTATGATACAACAATCCTATAAAAGATACATAGGCCTCCGGGAACCCGAACCTCCGCAAGGCCTCCAATAAATGATCCCACGAGACCATATCAAACGCTTTTTCCGCATCTAGAGAGAGGAGAACTCCCGGTCTCGGATCCCCAGAGGCCCACGCATGCTGCACCAAAGTCAAGACCTTCCTGACATTTGTGACCGAGTGATGCCCCCACACGAACCCTGTCTGGTCTGCATGCACTATTGTGGGGACTATCAATTTTAATATTTCTGCGAGTATTTTTGTAAATATTTTATAATCGCAGTTGAGTAATGATATCGGTCTATAAGAAGCCAGGGGGGTCAAGTCTCTTCCTGGTTTCGGTAATACAGTTACCATCGCTGCATTAAAATATGAAGGCATGGTTTTTTCTTCAATGATTGCATTAAAAAAGCTAACTAGGGTTGGTGTTATGTATTCTTTGAGCATTCTAAAAAATTCACCACTAAGTCCGTCAGGACTGGACGCCTTAGTTGGTTTCATATTTCTAATGACAACATTCATTTCTTCTTCAGATATGGGTGCTAATGAAGTATCCACTTGTTGTGAATTAATTTGAGGCAATTCAGAGTAGTTCCAAAATTTCGTTTTATTATCCTTAGAAATAGGATCTTGTGCATATAAAGAAGAATAAAAGTCTGTAAAAATCTGAAGAATGTCTGGGCCGTTACTTTGTAATTCTCCATTCCCATCTGTTATGGCCCCTATACTATTCTGGGTACGTTGCCCCTTAAGTAGGTGTGAGAGCATTTTACCTGATTTATTACCAAATCTGTAGAATTTTAATCTAGCCGACATATGCTGTTTGGCCGCTTCCTAATATACTATTGCATTAAATTTAGCCTTCTTTTGGAAATAGTTTAATTTATTACCCGGTGTGGGATTATGAGAAAATTCTCTAAATGGGATGAGTTATGTGCTTTAGTGTAAGAAATGATCTGTCCCTTCAGGATGGATTTTGCAGCTTGCCAGAACAGAATTGGGTTGAATGCGTGTGCTGCATTATTAAGGGAATAATCTTGCCAAGCTGAAATCAGGAATGAACGGAAGTTGCCCGAGGTGGACAAATAAATTGGAAATCTCCATTGTCTATGGGAACTCTGAGCTGAGGTGGAATCTATAGAAAGCCATACCACAGCGTGATCACATAGAGCTGCTGACTCTATTTCGATTCTTGAAATATTTTGGGGACAAATGATGGGATACCAGAAGATAATCTAACCAAGACAAAGAGCCATAAGCAATCGAAACACAGGTATATGAGCGTGAGACTGGGTTTCTTACCCTCCAAATACCGCTTAGCTGTAATTGGTCACAGATAAATTTGATGCCCAATTGGGAGGATATATTGCGATTGGAGGTGGAGCCACTACGATCAAGTGAAGGTAAGGCAATTGTATTAAAGTCGCCTCCAACTATAATGCAAGTGTCTATATGTTTCTACAGTTTTTTAACTAAAGTAACAAAAAAGGGTCTACTGTATGTAGTGGGAGCATAGACTGAACATAGCACCAAGCGTTGGTTATTAATGGTAACATCTAATATCACATATCTTCCATTAGAATCCATAATCTTGGAATGGATGGAAAATGACATAGAATTTTTTTATCAATATGGCTACCCCTCTCAATTTAGAATTGTAGGAGGAGTATCCAGCTACTTTATATCTATGTTTTGATAATTTATCATGCTCTGGGTCTGTAAGATATGTTTCCTGTAACATGGCAACATCTAGATTTAGTTTGTTAAAGTAAGTGAGGATTTCGGATACCTACTACATTAAAGGTACATAACTTCAGAGTGGTCATACCTGCATTAGATGTGGGAATAGGGACAGAATTGCAAACTCAGATTTATTTTTGTTTTTGTTTTGTCTGCATATCCCATAACCTCAAAAAATGTATCAGACACAATTACAGTAGTAGCATTAGACACCTGGGGGTATATTTACTAGTGATGAGCGGATTCGGTTTTACTCGGTTTTTCTCGGTTCTCAAAACCGAATCTTATTGGCTATCCAAAACACGTGACATCAGTGAACCAATAAGATTCGGTTTTGAGAACCGAGTAAAACCGAGTAAAACCGAATCCGCTCATCACTAATATTTACTACGATTCGTATTAGTGTCGATTTGGAGGGAGATTAAATTTTAAACACGAATGACATCGAATGTGTGAATTTGCAACTTTTTGAATTTTTTACGACTCATTTACTATGCTGTCGTATTCTGCATTTTCGTGTATTCCGATGTCGATGTCGTTCGTAATTTCGGCCAGTGTTTTACGGGAGTGATTAGTAAAACACTGCCGAACTTAACACAATGAATCCTGGCCGGATTTGTGAGATCCGTGCAGCGCTTCATTGTGTACCTTAAAAAAAAGTGTTTAAAGAGGTAAAAATCAGAAAAAAAATGAGTGTGGTCCCCCCTCCTAAGCATAACCAGCCTCGGGCTCTTTGAGCCGGTCCTGGTTGTAAAAATACAGGGAAAAAATTGACTGGGGATCCCCCATATTTTAACAACCAGCACCGGGCTCTGCGCCTTGTCCTGGTGCAAAAAATACGGGGGACAAAACACGTAGGGGTCCCCCGTATTTTTAACACCAGCACCGGGCTCCACTAGTCAGAGAGATAATGCCACAGCTGGGGGACACTTTTATATTGGTCTATATTGCGGTAGACCGCAAGGTTAAGTGGGGCCAACCACAAGAGTGACCCCACTTAACCTCGCGGTCTACCGCAGACCGCAAATTTCCATTTGATACATTTGATACAATGGAACGCCTATATGCTACATTGTATCTCCAGTGCGCCGCCTGACTGACAGCTCAGGCGCACACAGCCAATCAGGAGAGTGCCATGACGTGGTGCTCCCTGATTGGCTGAACGGACCCTCTTTGATAGCAGTCACGGGCGGTCCGGCCAGTCGGGGAAAGGGGTCCCATGTGTAAACATGGGACCCCTTTCAGTGCGTGGTCCGGGTTTTTCGTGGATTACAAACAGAAGAGGACAGATCTACAGTGGATTGTTGTATAATTTTATTTACAGGTACCCCTGGATTCTACTGGAGAAGAGGACCGACTGCTTCGTGTCAACATAGGTAAGTATGTATGTATGTTGGTGTGCATGTATGTAATAAAGTTGTACTATCATGGTGTGTGTGTTTTGCTTTTATTTGGGTATTTTTTGTAGTAGAACTACAGGTACCAGCGGGCCCGTTTCCCCCCCACATGCTGGTACTTGTGGTTCTCCAAGTACCAGCTTGCTGGGGAGGCTTGCTGGAACTTGTAGTACTGCTACAAAAAACAATATTCTTATTTTTACACAGAAGGCTATCAGCCCCCCATCCGCCGCCCTTGGATGGGGGGGACAGCCTTGGGATTCACCCCTGGCCCTTGGGTGGCTGGATGGGGGGACCCCTTGATTTAAGGGGTCCCCACTCCTCCAGGGTACCCCGGCCAGGGGTGACTAGTTGGTGATTTAATGCTGTGGCATTATCTCTCTGACTAGTGGAGCCCGGTGCTGGTGTTAAAAATACGGGGGACCCCTACGTGTTTTGTCCCCCATATTTTTTGCACCAGGACCAGGCGCAGAGGCCGGTGCTGGTTGTTTAAATATGGTGGAACCCCTGTCAATTTCCCCCCCGTATTTTTGCAACCAGGACCGGCTCAAAGAGCCCGAGGCTGGTTATGCTTAGGAAGGGGGACCCCACGCAAAAAATGTTCCTGATTTTTAACGATTTCACACCCCTTCCCACTGATAAACATGCATGGATCTCACTGATCCGTGCATGCCTATCAGAACACGGTAAAAAAAAGCAGGTCTATTTTAAAACTGCTTTTTTTTTACGATTTGTATTTTTTCACGGCAGTGTTTGGCTATTGCCAGCAGTGTTTGTGAATTCAAATTTTTGGTAAATTACCGAGTTGTATAAAATAACAGGCGTATTTGACTGATGGTGTATTCATTCGTATTTTTTTTCTTTGCCTTCCAAAAAAATACGAATGCCCTCATCGCTGCCGAGATTTGAGTTTAGTAAATTCCCGAGATGACACTTTGATGAAAAAACACCAACTCGGTCAAAATCGGGAGCTTAGTAAATATACCCCCTGAAGGTTATACTAGTGCGTTTAGGCTTACTTCTTACTGAAAAGACAAAGACTCCAGCCAGATAGGAGGGGAAAAAGGACGGGCATAGGGAAATTAAAATATATAAACCAAACATCATGTAAAAATAAACAATTACATGAGAGATAAGCAACAAAAGAATACATGGGGAACACCTGTTCGTACCCCCGTTGCAATAATTTGCCATAGCAATCTGAGGAGAGCTCCAACGCTGAAGAAACAAGCACCAGACAGCCGACGACAGGAGAGAGACCCTCAGGTATTAGGAGGGTCCAGCCATTATATAGATACAAAAAAAAAAAAACCCTTATCCTAGATAAGTACAACTACCAATATCGTTATTTGTAAAGTATTAATCCTTCTCCGCAATTTTATGAAAAGGCAGAACTGCAACTCCAGATATGACTTCGAACTGTAATAAGCTAAATAAACCAAATTTTTCCCATACCGACCTAGACCAGTATGAAGTGCTGCTCCATGTTCCAGGAAGTAACCACTATGGAGAGGAACCACAGATAACTAAAAAACATAGTACTGTTGCAGACTTAAGCAGTATATGACCAAAGAAATCACATCAAAATAACTTCTAGCAGGTTATTAAACAGTCAGATCTAAACCCACGGACCAGCTAGAATATGCCACCCAATACGAATATATAAGCATAATAAAGATGGATCATTATGTCACGTCAGTCCTGGTCCTTTCACCAGTTCGTAGCATTTTGGAACAAAATCTTTTCTCGCCTTTGACACTTCTGCCGAAAAGTCCTGAAAAAGTAATAGACGGTGAGAGTCCCAAGTCACAGGACCTTTCCTCCGGAATGCTCTCCACAGCTGTTCTTTTTGGGCATAATTGAGGCAGCAGAATATAACTGCTCTAGGCCTTGTGCTCATGGGCTCCCTGGTAGGACCTAGAGAATGTGCTCTTTCAATGATTAATAGCCCTGCATCAGTTGGAAATTAGACCAAAGAGGTCAGCGTATTTGTGAGAAAACTTAGCAGAGCATCAGATATAATTGTATTTCGGGTAATCCCACCAGACGTAAATTGTTTCTTCTCGAACGATTTTCGAGATCATCAATCCTGTTCTGTAATTGCCGACATAATGTGACTTCTTGCTTTGATTGTTGCTTAAGTTGAGTATCATCATGGAAAACTTTGCCCAGTCTGTGCTCGTTGGTTTTGACTTGAGAGGATGTCTGAGCCATTTGTTTCTCTAATTTCTCAATGCTTGCAGCAAATTTTTCTGCTTGTTGTTGTTGTAGCAGTGGCTTCATTGTGTTTTTATTAGCTTTCACCATATCTTTGTATGTAATAGGCCTGGTGGACGAGGTATCACCATCGTCTGCTTCCGAATAATCTTATCCAGAGAATTCACTTGTCAAGTTTTTTGTTTTACGCCTCTCACCTCTACCACGAGGAAGTTTAGGGCTGACAAATTTCTCCATATTTTACCAAAATAAGCAGAATGGTTGATAACATAAATGAGATAGCTTGCTGAGCTGAATAGTCACTTGACTGCCAGATGTATAAGTAGTTGATTATATGAAATAGCCGGTGCCCCACATACCTTATGAGGGGCGAGGGGTGACATCATGGCGTGGCTCTATAAAACATCAGCTTTGTGAGAGAGAAGCTCTGAGTGATTTAGATACATGAATATAGTAAAATGCCAATATAACTCCCTAATCTGGCACTCTTGGGATTTGAGGCTGTTAAAATCCACCTGTGAGACAATAATTATTGTTTGCATAGCCACCACCAGTATCAGCTGTATAAATGCAGAAGGGCTGCACTGTGCCCAACTCCAGCCAGAGAGCCTGTATCCATGGCTGCTGTCTTAAAATGGCTGCTGCACACAGGAGCCAGGGAGGCAGGGAGTTTCAGTATGAGCGAGTGCCTCTTCACTGCACAGAGCAGGTATAACACAGCGGGGGGGGGGGCAGTATCAGTTTACCACTAATAGATGTGAGTCACTCACAGGACCTTTGTGGCCGCGGGACCACTTCTGGATGTCCGCGATAGACTCTGGCCGCAAATCGAGGCCCCGGCCTGGATGCTGCAGCTAGGCTTCAGCCTCCGGAAACACCCGCGATGCTCCTCCAAGCCACGCGCCGGGTCCCCTCCCGCCGTGCGGTACACCAGAGGTGCGGGAGGCAGAATAGCGGCACAGAAGACCCCAGATAGCGGAGGTAAGGGGACCTTTTTAGCGCTGAGGAATCTTATTTTAATATAAAAAAAGAAATCCTCAGCCACTTTTCCTGTGTCAAAGGAATTAAATACCGTTTGAAGAACAGTGGATTAATCATGATAGGAAATTTCAAATCCCTAAATGGTTGTTATTATCCTTTCCTTTTCCTCCTGATGATAGGAAAAAATGGGAAAATCCACCAATAGTGGATGCATCAGTATTCAGGATCTCACGGAAAATTATAATGCCTGTACCGGGTGCTGCCTCCCTGAAAGACGCGGCTGATCGCAAGATTGAGACTATGCTCAAATCTTTATATACAGCTGCGGGGGTGGCCCAGAGACCCACTATAGCGTGAGGGTGGATTACGTGAGCCATTGCTAAATGGTCGGGTAACCTAATTAAGTGGTTAGATACCTTACCTAAAGAGGAGATTGTTTTGCTCCTGCAACATATACAGGACTCTGCGAACTTTGTGGTGGAAGCCATAAAAGAAATAGGCTTGGAAGTGTCTGCACGCAGGGGTCTATGGCTACGCCAGTGCACAGTGGATGTGGACTCCAGGAAAGGGGTGGAAGGCCTACCTTTCCCAGGCGAGGCCTTATTTGGAAATGAACTAGACAACTGGATCTCCAAAGCTACTGCGGGTAAGTCCACATACCTTCTTTCTGCAGCTCCCTCAGCTAGGAAGGCCTACTCAGGACCCAATTTACAGTCCTTTCTGACTGCCAAGTTTAGGGGCCAGCCCAGAGGATCTTCTGCCACCACCAGAGGTGCTAGAGGTAAACCACGCAAACCAGCAACTGCCGGTTCACAGGAACAGGGCTTAAGCTCTGCTTCATCAAAACTTTCAGCATGACGGTGGACTGAGATGCCTGGAAGACTGGCAGGAGGGAGCCCGGCTAAAATTCTCCAGTCACATCTGGACAACATCGTGTAAGGATCCTTGGGTCATAGATCTTATTTCCCAGGGCTACAGACTGGAGTTCCAGGAGCTCCCACCTCACAGATTCTTCAAATCAGGCTTACCAGTTTCACAAGAGGCAAGTATAACTTTACAGAACACCATTCAAAAACTGGTACAGACCCATGGCACTGTTCCAGTTCCACCTCATCTGCAAAACAAGGGGTACTATTCCAACATGTTTGTAACACCGAAACCGTACGGTTCAGTGAGGCCGATTCTGAACCTCAAGTCGTTGAACCCGTACTTACGAGTGTTCAAATTCAAGATGGTGTCTCAGGTCTGGAGGAGGGGGTATTACTAGTGTCTCTGGATATCAAGGATGCATACCTTCACATTCCGATCTGGCCGCCTCATCAGGCGTATCTACAATTTGCACTGCAGGACTGTCACTACCAGTCCAAGGCCCTGCTATTTGGTCTCTCCACAGCACCAAGAGTGTTCACCAAGGTGATGGCAGAGATGATGTTTCTACTCCACAAACAGGGAGTGAACATAATTCCAAACCTGGATAATCTTCTGATAAAGGCACCATACAAGGTGCGGTTGTTGGACAGCATTGGCCTCTCAAGCAGACTACTCCTGAATCACGGGTGGATTCTGAACCTACCAAAATCCCAACTGGAATCGACACAGAGGCTTCCTTTCCAGGGAATGATACTGGACGCAGAGTCTCAGAGAGTGTTCCTTCCCTTGGAAAAAAAGGCTGTGGTAATCCAGTCGATGGTTTGGGCTGTCCTAAAGCCAACCTGGATCTCAGTGCATCTGTGCATTCGCCTTCTGGGGAAAATGGTGGCCTCTTACAAGGTGCTTCAGTACAGAAGGTTTAATGCGAAGCCCTTCCAACTACATCTATTGGACAAATGGTCCGGACTGCATCTTCACATGCACTAGAGGATCCATCTGTCGCCAAGAGCAGGGATCTCCCTTCTGTGGTGGCTACAGACTTCTCACCCTGCTGAGGGTTGGCGGTTCGGGATTCAGAATTGGATTCTGCTAAACACAGATGCAAGCCTCAGAGGTTGGGGAGCAGTCACCCAGGGGGTGCAGTTTCAGGGAACATGATCAAGTCAGGAAGTCATCCTTCCAATAAACATCCTGGAACTCATGGCTATCGACAATGCCCTTTTGCAGACCTCATTTCTAATTCGGAATCAGGCCATTCAAGTCCAGTCGGACAGTGTGACTGCGGTAACGTACATAAACCGACAGGGCGGAACTAAGAGAAGAGCAGCAATGTCAGAGGTGTCAAGAATTATCCTCTGGATGGAAAAACGCGCTGTGGCATTGTTGGCGATCTTCATTCCGGGAGTAGACAACTGGGAAGAAGACTTCCCCAGCAGACATGGCCTGTACCGGGGGAGTGGGGACTTCACCCGGAGGTGTTCCGGTGGCTGACACATCAGTGGGGATATCCACAAATCGACATGATGGCCTCAACTCAACAAGAAGTTCAAGCGGTATTGTTCCAGGTTGAGGGACCCACAAGCAGTGGCGGTAGACGCTTTAACAACTTCATGGGTCTGCCAGCTGGTGTACATGTTTCCTCGACTTCCTCTGATCCCAAAAATTCTAAAAATAATAAAAAGGGAAAAGGTTCAAGCAATCCTCATTGCTCTGGACTGGCCACAAAGGGCCTGGTATGCGGATCTTCTCGAAATGATGCCGACGATCCAAGCCAGGAAGGGGGTAACGTCTAAACATTACCACCGTATCTGGAGGAAATATGTCTCTTGGTGTGAGAGCAGACAATATTCTGCGGTGGAATTTCATCTGGGACATTTCCTGCATTTTTTGCAGTCAGGAGTGGATGTGGGCCTACGTCTAGGCTCCATAAAACTCCAGATTTCAGCCTTGTCTATTTTCTTTCAGAAACAATTGACTTCTCTCCCTGTGGTCCAGACGTTTTTGAAAGGTGTTCTGCACATCCAACCTCAGCAAGACATGTGTCGGAGCTGGGGGCGTTGACTCACAAGAGACCCTACATAATTATCCATGAGGACTGAGCTGAACTCAGAACTCATCAGCAATTTCTTCCTAAGGTGGTGTCTACATTTCACATCAACCAACCTATTGTGGTTCCGGTTGTTACGGACACCCCTGCTACTGTTATGAGCCACGGCTGTGGCTCATTCCTGTTTTGCATTTTGGTTATGTATTTTATGTTATACTTCTGTTTATGTTCCCCGTGGGTGTCATGGGGTGTTCGGAGCTCACCCTTAAAGAGAGGGTACTGTATGAACAACAGGTAGTGGTTCATTCCTATTTTATGTTTATAGTTGTCTTGCAGGCCAGGATTTCCCGTTGCTCTGGTTTAAGAATACTCTTGTTTGCTGCCGGTGGTGAGTCTGTGTAATTGCAGCTTGTTCCCATGTGTTCAGCCTCACCTGTCTGTTGATTGCACCTCTCAGTTGTGCAGCAGGGCAGCTGCACGACATAATTAATTAAGACTCTGTTATATTCTGGCTCAGTGCAATTCACAGACGCTGGTGATATTTCCTGGGTTCCAGAGTTCTTGAGTTCTGAGCTAGTCTCTGCCAGTTCCTGAGCTCCTGTCTAGCAGTGTCTGTCTAGCTGCTTCCAGTGTTGGTTCCTGTGTCGATTCCTGTGTCGGTTCCTGTGTCCTGCCGTGAAGTGTTCCTGTCCAGAAGTCCTGTGGCTTTGTCTGTGCCTAGTCGAGTTTCTGGCTTCTTGGTGTCCACCGGTCTGTCGTTTGGGATTCTGCCTGTCCTCCGGTTCTGAGAGTCTGTGTCGGCTACATTGGGGGTTCCTGTCCGTTTGCCAGTGTTTATACCGGTTCCGTGAGTAGCGGCTTTGCCGCGTCCGTCGGCCTAGGCCGCAGTATTCTTTGGTTATATTTTGTTACTGGTGTTTTGCAGAGGTTTCTGCTTATGCTGTCACCGCCGGTACACAACAGTATTGTGTCGGCGAGTGGACAGCATTTCCTTGGTTGTTCTTTTCCTTTGGCGGCGTGCCGCACATATATTTAGTTTTAGGGTAGTTAGTAGCCCCTAGCTTTCTGTTGTTTTAGTCAGAGGTCCCCTTGTTATTATCCTGTCTCGGTTCACGCCTTGTCTCATGCTAAGACCTGGGGGCATCGGAGTTGGGCAGACATAATCCGCCCTTCAAACGCAGCTGCCGTGGGCCCAAGAAACCATAGTCACTCAGGCGTGAACTGACCACACGGGTAAAACAACGGAGGTAGGGTGCTAGGGGCTACTTCCACACCACACCTTATTTCAGCGTCACGTTCTGGTGCTCAGGACTCACTACGCAACATCTCCCTTGTTCTGAGCAACAGGAACATAACATTATCACCAGCCATACAACAAAAAAGAAATAAAGCTTTTTCTTTTTTGGCCCAGTCCAGTGTCTTGTCTAGAATCCAGTCCTGTCTAGAATTCAGTGTGCAGAATCCAATCCGGTGTTTAAAAATCCAGTCCTGTCTAGAATTCAGTGTGCAGAATCCAGTCCGGTGTTTAAAAATCCAGCCCAGTCTTGTCTTGTCTAGTTTAAAAATCCAGTCCAGTCTTGTCTTGTCTAGAATCTTGTCTAAGAATCTTGTCTTAGAATCTTGTCTTAGAATCATGTCTGGAATCATGTCTAGAATATTGTCTAAGAATCTTGTCTAGAATCTTGTCTTAGAATCGTGTCTAGAATCGTGTCTTGTCTTGTCTAGTTTGAAATCCTCCTATGCCTACTATGCAAGCCCTGCAAGCATCTCTCTCAGCCCTGAACTCTGCTTTCAGTGCTTTAAACCTGAGCGGCTGGAAGTTTTGCAGCAATCCTTAAAGCAACTGCAAAACCTTCTACCAAAATTTTGCTTATTTTGCCAGAAGTTGTTGAGAGTTCATCCTATAAAGAGACTCTTGCTCACAGTATGGTGACAAGTGAATCCTCAGGTTTAAAGAGAAAAGGTTTAAAAGTTTTCTGCGGCCCAGGCTCTCAGAAGAGGAGCGTCTGCGTCGCAGAAACTTAGATTTATGCCTATATTGTGGGGGTTTAGGCCACTATCTGCAGACCTGTGAGTTGCGCAAGCCAAAGTGTGGCGACAAGTCCTGCCCTCTGGCCAAGTTTAGTCAGGATACAAGACCTACTCCTGTCTCTACTATGGCAGAGGTACTTGTCACACAACCCACACTAAAAAGCACTGTGTCCTATAATTGGGGTCCTTGGGCTAGGGAGCCCCATTATAGATTCAGGAACCAAAGGAGAATGTTTCTCTCCTCTCTTGATTTTCCTGTTGAAGCAGAGTTGCAAGCCCCTGGAGCGGTGCCCGATGCCCAGGGTCCTGGAGTGGTGCCTGATGCCCAGGGTCCTGGAGTGGTGCCTGATGCCCAGGGTCCTGGAGTGGTGCACGATGCCCAGGGTCCTGGAGTGGTGCCCGGTGCCCAGGGTCCTGGAGTGGTGCCCGGTGCCCAGGGTCCTGGAGCGGTGCCCGGTGCCCAGGGTCCTGGAGCGGTGCCCGATGCCCAGAGTCCTGGAGCGGTACCCGATGCCCAGAGTCCTCGAGCGGTACCCGATGCCCAGAGTCCTGGAGCGGTACCCGATGCTCTAGGTTATAGAGGGACATCGAATATTATAGCTCAGGTGTCAATACCAGAAGGGGTCTCAGAAGCTGTTACCCCAGGTAGAGACTTGAAAAGCGCAACTCCAGATAAGGTGTCTAAAACCATAGTTCTAGAAGGGAACTTGAGAAGCAAAACCCCAGAAGGGATCTTTGAAGTAATATCCCCAAGTGGGGTCTCGAGAGACAAAGCCCCAAAGAAGGGTCTAGAAGTCGCTTCCCCAGGAAAGGACTCAAGAGGCATAGCGTTAGTGGAGGTTCTGAAGGTTATAGCTTCAGCAAAAGTCCCGGAAGTCATAGTCCCGGGAGAAGTTTAGATAATTATCGACTCAGAGAGGGAGGCCGACGGCTCGGTCCAAGTGAGGGAGGCCGACGGCCCGGTCCCAGTGAGGGAGGCCGACGACCCGGTCCCAGTAAAAGAATCCGAGGTGCTGACCCCAGCGGGGTTCCCGAAGGCCACTGCCCCAGCGGGGTTCCCGAGGGCCACTGCCCCGGGTGGGGTTCAGAAAGTCACTGCTCCGGGTAGGATTCAGAAAGTCACTGCCCCGGGTGGGGTTCCGAGGGCCACTGCCCCAGGTGGGGTTCCGAGGGCCACTGCCCCAGGTGGGGTTCAGAAAGTCACTGCCCCAGGTGGGGTTCAGAAAGTCTCAGCCTCGAGTAAGGTCAATAGTGACCAGGTCCTAGCAAAGCACTCTAGTCAGTCAGATGGGAAGGAAGCAGATCCTGACTCTGTTGATATCTCAACATCTATAATCTTTGATGGGGACTTAGTCCAATTTCTGCGCTTTACAAACACTATTACACCATTTTGTTGTCTAGACCATTTCTGGGCATCACTTCAGAGAACCTTGTGCTCTATCGGATATATTCCTTTAGAGGAGAGCCTTTTGAGTGGGCGACCAGCCTAATAAAAGCTGAAGATCCCATTCTTCAGGATCCCCCGGCATTCAGAGATGCAGTTATTAAGAGATATGGTTCCAAAGAAATTGGTTCAGGTTCCTTTAGGTCACCCGTCTTATATGCTGAGAGTCCACCGTATACTGTAAACTTGGCACAAAGATCACAGCCTATTACCATTGCTACTGGATGTGCTTTCCTGTCTTCTCCCTACAGGAAATCTTCTAAAGTTTCGGTACCTAGGGGAATGGAACCAATCTATGGTCTGTTCTCAGATTCCGAAACTGATGAGGTTTCTTATATGCCGGGGCACTCTGGTAGGAGACGGAAGAAGCATCTGATTGTTCGACCTATATGTTTTGAAGAATTTTTTGAGCCAGAGGTTTCTTCCTTTCCTGGTGTCGCCAAGCAAGCACAGGGTAAAAAGAAGAAAAAGAAATATTATTGACTCTTGCCTTGATATAAATAAAAAAAAAAAAAGATTTTTTCCCCCCCCTTGTCTTGTGTCCAGTGGCCCCTGTCAAGGGGGGGGGGGCACTGTTACAAGCTGTTGCCACAGCTTGTTTCTGTTACTTGTCTTTGTTTATTCCAGTGTCAGGTTTATTAATGTATACCTTGTTTTGGATAACCTGAATTTTGGGGTCCTTTGACCCCTCCTCAAGGGGGGGGTAATGTTATGAGCCACGGCTGTGGCTCATTCCTGTTTTGCATTTTGGTTATGTATTTTATGTTATACTTCTGTTTATGTTCCCCGTGGGTGTCATGGGGTGTTCGGAGCTCACCCTTAAAGAGAGGGTACTGTATGAACCACAGGTAGTGGTTCATTCCTATTTTATGTTTATAGTTGTCTTGCAGGCCAGGATTTCCCGTTGCTCTGGTTTAAGAATACTCTTGTTTGCTGCCAGTGGTAAGTCTGTGTAATTGCAGCTTGTTCCCATGTGTTCAGCCTCACCTGTCTGTTGATTGCACCTCTCAGTTGTGCAGCAGGGCAGCTGCACGACATAATTAATTAAGACTCTGTTATATTCTGGCTCAGTGCAATTCACAGACGCTGGTGATATTTCCTGGGTTCCAGAGTTCTTGAGTTCTGAGCTAGTCTCTGCCAGTTCCTGAGCTCCTGTCTAGCAGTGTCTGTCTAGCTGCTTCCAGTGTTGGTTCCTGTGTCGATTCCTGTGTCGGTTCCTGTGTCCTGCCATGAAGTGTTCCTGTCCAGAAGTCCTGTGGCTTTGTCTGTGCCTAGTCGAGTTTCTGGCTTCTTGGTGTCCACCGGTCTGTCGTTTGGGATTCTGCCTGTCCTCCGGTTCTGAGAGTCTGTGTCGGCTACATTGGGGGTTCCTGTCCGTTTGCCAGTGTTTATACCGGTTTCGTGAGTAGCGGCTTTGCCGCGTCCGTCGGCCTAGGCCGCAGTATTCTTTGGTTATATTTTGTTACTGGTGTTTTGCAGAGGGTTCTGCTTATGCTGTCACCGCCGGTACACAACAGTATTGTGTCGGCGAGTGGACAGCATTTCCTTGGTTGTTCTTTTCCTTTGGCGGCGTGCCGCACATATATTTAGTTTTAGGGTAGTTAGTAGCCCCTAGCTTTCTGTTGTTTTAGTCAGAGGTCCCCTTGTTATTATCCTGTCTCGGTTCACGCCTTGTCTCACGCTAAGACCTGGGGGCATCGGAGTTGGGCAGACATAATCCGTCCTTCAAAAGCGGCTGCCGTGGGCCCAAGAAACCATAGTCACTCAGGCTTGAACTGACCACACGGGTAAAACAACGGAGGTAGGGTGCTAGGGGCTATTTCCACACCACACCTTATTTCAGCGTCACATTCTGGTGCTCAGGACTCACTACGCAACATCTCCCTTGTTCTGAGCACCAGGAACCTAACAGCTACTTCAAAGTCTTTGGATGTTGTGAGGGCTTTGAAGGTGTTTGTAAAGAGAACAGCTTGTCACAGGAAATCAGACTCGCTGTTCGTTCTCTATGATCCCAAAAAAATTGGGTGTCCTGCTTCAAAGCAGTCAATTGCACGCTGGATCAGGCTCACTATCCAGGCATGCTTATTCCAAACTCTGTACAGGCCCACTCTACTAGGTCGGTGGGTACTTCTTGGGTGGCTGCCCGGGGTGTCTCGGCTTTACAGCTCTGCCGAGCAGCTACTTGGTCTGGTTCGAGCACGTTTGCTAAGTTTTGCAAGTTTGATACTTTGGCATCTGAGGACCTTCAGCTTGGTCAATCAGTTCTGCAGGAACCTCAGCACCCTCCCTCCTGGTTTGGGAGCTTTGGTACTTCCCCATGGTACTAAATGGATTCCCAGTATCCCTAAGACATAAGAGAAAATAGGATTATAATTACCTTCTGGTAAATCCTTTTCTCGTAGTCCATAGGGGATACTGGGCGCCCGCCCGGTGCTTCGTTCTTCCTGCACTGTTACTTGGTTAACTATTCTGGTTTGTTCAGCTGTTGTGGTTACTGTTTGCAGTTTGGTTAACATGGATTTCCTCCTGTTCTGTGTGGGCTGGTTTGTAATCTCACCACTTTCCTTATCTATCCTTTTCTCAAAGTATGTCCGTCTCCTCGGGCACAGTTTCCTAGAATGAGTCTGGTAGGAGGGGCATAGAGGGAGGAGCCAGTGCACACTATCAATTTCTTATAGTGCCCATGGCTCCTAGTGGACCCGTCTATACCCCATGGTACTAAATGGATTCCCAGTATCCCCTACGGACAACGAGAAAATTAAAATCCTATTATATATCAGGATAGTTGAAATCACCTATCACTAGGATGTCCCCCATTACTGCAGCTTTTTCAATTTGCTGCAAGAGTTGTTCCTCCTCATGTATGCTAATATTAGTTTTTTTGTAGCACGTGCCAATGACTAGTTTTTTTGCTTCAATGCCCCCACTTGTGATCTCAACCCATAGAGACTCCACGTTATCTTCAGTCCCCTCATAAATAACATCTTTTAAGTTTGGATTCAGAGAAGGTTTTACATAGACATACCCCTCCCCCCCTTTTGGTAGTCCTATCCATCCTGAAAAGAGAATATCCTTCCAAATTTGCAACCCAGTCATGAGAGTCGTTCCACCACGTTTCCGTAATACCTATAATATCATACTGAGTCTTTGATACAAGCCATTCTAATTCCCCCATTTTACCTGAAACGCTTCTTGCGTTCGCAAGCATACAATTTACCTTAATATTTCCCTTGCCCATTTGTTTTAATGGTATCTTATCATTATTTACAAGTGCCTTTCTAGAATTACTGTTACCGACTGTTATTCTCCTTCCTCCCTTCCCGCCCCCTATCATACTTAATACAGCCTTCCTTACTACTATCTCTATTTGACCGTTTGAGTCTTTTTAAATCTTCCCGTGCAGGTATTTTCCCTTGTGCTATGGGCATCATTTTCTATATACCGTACTGCTGAACCATTATCATCATTAGGTAATAATTTGGTAATACCTTGGGCAATACCTGTGTCAGTATATCTGTGAATATCATTGCTCCCCAGAATCATACACAGGCTCACGTTGTGCCCAGTTTAACCTGTGGACTTCGTGAAAATTAGACGTTACCAGTCTCACTGGTTACCAGCCCAGTATTTTAGTATGCTACCAACCTCACCGGTAACCAGCCCAGTAATTCAGTACACTATCAATCTCACCGGTAACCAGCCCAGTAATTCAGTACGCTACCAGTATAACCGGTACCCATCCCGGTTCAATTGTGCGTTACCAGTCTTACCGGTACCCAGTCCGGTTTCTACTACTATGCTACCAGTGTAACCGGTACCCAGCCCGGTTCCATTGTGCGTTACCAGTCTCACTGGTACCCAGCTTGGTTTCCAGTACGCTACCAGTAACCGGTACCCAGCCCGGTTCCATTGTGCATTACCAGTCTCACCGGTACCCAGCCCGGTTTCTAGTATGGTACCAGTATAACTGGTACCCAGCCCAATTCCATTGTGTGCTACCAGACTCACCGGTACCCAGACCGGTTTCTAGTATGCTACTCGAATACTGGTAACCAGCCCGGCTTCCTGTGTGCTACCTGTATCTCTAGCACCCAGTCTGGCGTTCAGCTCCGTTATCTGTAACATCCTACAAGCATACGCTACAGATTCGCCAGTAGGTCTGCATGGGGAGAACTTACATCTGGCCCTCCTTACACAGGCCAAGCACTAGCTACGCTCTTCAACTATCGGAGAGATTCCAGAGTACACAAACGCATAGTGTTGCAACAGTACATTAAGGCCACATGGACTCGGAGGATCGAAGCACGGAAGCTAGTGCAATTTAGAGTTTGGCTTCACGGGTTTAGAGTTAGGAGGTGGCCTATGGACAAGTGCTGCAGCTTCTTTGTGAATTGTCTGACCGTATGGATGGCATACAAGCCACTCTCTCTTCAGCTGTGCCCTCTGCTCCAGTTCCGGTGGTCACTCCCAGGGTCGCGCAGCCTCATGTGGCAGTCAGGTCCAGTATGTCAGCGTCCGGGGTCTTACCGGCACGCCGGAGCCGCGAGGTCTGCTGTACGGACGGCTTGTGGGCAGCGGCGGAGGGCTGCTGCGGCGGGTAGGCGGCGGTGGGGGGTCCGCTCGTGGCGGCGGGACGCCGCTGCAGTGGCTCTCATTCAAAGGCGGTTGCTAGGAGACCTGGGGCGGGGGAGTGTCTGGGTGCCAGCAGAAAGGTCTGCTTTACTGGGAGCCTCCATGTTGGAGACCAATTCTGAAGCATAGTGCAGGCTTCCTGTGTATCCAGCCAATCCAGGGAGATCTCTCCTTATAAAATAAGAATTTACTCACCGGTAATTCTATTTCTTGTAGTCCGTAGTGGATGCTGGGAACTCCGTAAGGACCATGGGGAATAGCGGGCTCCGAAGGAGGCTGGGCACTCTAGAAAGATTTATGACTACCTGGTGTGCACTGGCTCCTCCCACTATGACCCTCCTCCAAGCCTCAGTTAGGACACTGTGCCCGGACGAGCTGACATAATAAGGAAGAATTTTGAATCCCGGGTAAGACTCATACCAGCCACACCAATCACACCGTACAACTCGTGATACTATATCCAGTTTGACAGTATGAAAACAACTGAGCCTCTCAACAGATGGCTCAACAATAACCCTTTACTTAGCAATAACTATTTACAAGTATTGCAGACAATCCGCACTTGGGATGGGCGCCCAGCATCCACTACGGACTACGAGAAATAGAATTACCGGTGAGTAAATTCTTATTTTCTCTGACGTCCTAGTGGATGCTGGGAACTCCGTAAGGACCATGGGGATTATACCAAAGCTCCCAAACGGGCGGGAGAGTGCGGATGACTCTGCAGCACCGAATGAGAGAACTCCAGGTCCTCCTCAGCCAGGGTATCAAATTTGTAGAATTTTGCAAACGTGTTTGCCCCTGACCAAGTAGCTGCTCGGCAAAGTTGTAAAGCCGAGACCCCTCGGGCAGCCGCCCAAGATGAGCCCACCTTCCTTGTGGAATGGGCATTTACAGATTTTGGCTGTGGCAGGCCTGCCACAGAATGTGCAAGCTGAATTGTACTACAAATCCAGCGAGCAATAGTCTGCTTAGAAGCAGGAGCACCCAGCTTGTTGGGTGCATACAGGATAAACAGCGAGTCAGATTTTCTGACTCCAGCCGTCCTGGAAACATATATTTTCAGGGCCCTGACAACGTCTAGCAACTTGGAGTCCTCCAAATCCCTAGTAGCCGCAGGCACCACAATAGGCTGGTTCAGGTGAAACGCTGACACCACCTTAGGGAGAAACTGGGGACGAGTCCTCAATTCTGCCCTATCCATATGGAAAATCAGATAAGGGCTTTTACATGATAAAGCCGCCAATTCTGACACTCGCCTGGCTGAAGCCAAGGCCAATAACATGACCACTTTTCACGTGAGATATTTTAGATCCACGGTTTTTAGTGGCTCAAACCAATGTGATTTTAAGAAACTCAACACCACGTTGAGATCCCAAGGTGCCACAGGAGGCACAAACGGGGGCTGAATATGCAGCACTCTTTTCACAAATGTCTGAACTTCAGGTACTGAAGCTAGTTCTTTTTGAAAGAAAATCGACAGAGCCGAGATCTGTACTTTAATGGAGCCTAGTTTTAGGCCCATATTCACTCCTGCTTGCAGGAAATGCAGAAATCGACCTAGTTAAAATTCCTCTGTTGGGGCCTTTTTGGCCTCGCACCATGCAACATATTTCCGCCATATGCGGTGATAATGATTTGCCATAACATCTTTGCTGGCTTTAATAAGCGTAGGAATGACTTCTTCCGGAATACCCTTTTCCTTCAGGATCCGGCGTTCAACCGCCATGCCGTCAAACGCAGCCGCGGTAAGTCTTGGAACAGACAGGGCCCCTGCTGTAGCAGGTCCTGTCTGAGCGGCAGAGGCCACGGGTCCTCTGAGATCATCTCTTGAAGTTCCGGGTACCACGCTCGTCTTGGCCAATCCGGAACCACGAGAATTGTGTTTACTCCTCGCTTTCTTATTATTCTCAATACCTTTGGTATGAGAGGCAGAGGAGGGAACACATAAACCGACTTTTACACCCACGGTGTCACTAGAGCGTCCACAGCTATCGCCTGAGGGTCCCTTGACCTGGCGCAATATCTTTTTAACTTTTTGCTGAGGCGGGACGCCATCATGTCCACCTGTGGTTTTTCCCAACGGTTTACCAGCATCTGGAAGACTTCTGGATGAAGTCCCACTCTCCCGGGTGGAGGTCGTGTCTGCTGAGGAAGTCTGCTTCCCAGTTGTCCACTCCCGGAATGAACACTGCTGACAGTGCTAGTACATGATTCTCCGCCCATCGGAGAATTCTTGTGGCTTCTGCCATTGCCATCCTGCTTCTTGTGCCTCCCTGTCGATTTACATGGGCGACTGCCGTGATGTTGTCTGACTGGATCAGCACCGGCTGGTGTAGGAGCAGGGATTTTGCTTGACTTAGGGCATTGTAAATGGCCCTTAGTTCCAGAATATTTATGTGAAGGGAAGTCTCCTGACTCGACCATAGTCCTTGGAAGTTTCTTCCCCGTGTGACTGCCCCTCAGCCTCGAAGGCTGGCATCCATGGTCACCAGGACCCAGTCCTGTATGCCGAACCTGTGGCCCTCTAGAAGATGGGCACTCTGCAGCCACCACAGTAGAGACACCCTGGTTCTTGGAGACAGGGTTATTAAGCGATGCATCTGAAGATGCGATCCGGACCATTTGTCCAATAGGTCCCACTGAAAGATTCTGGCATGGAACCTGCCGAAGGGAATTGCTTCGTAAGAAGCTACCATCTTTCCCAGGACCCGCGTGCAGTGATGCACCGATACCTGTTTCGGTTTCAGGAGGTCTCTGACTAGAGATGACAACTCCCTGGCTTTCTCCTCCGGGAGAAACACTTTTTTCTGGACTGTATCCAGAATCATACCCAGGAACAGTAGCCGTGTCGTCGGAACCAGCTGTGACTTTGGGATATTCAGAATCCAGCCGTGCTGGTGCAGCACTTCCTGAAATAGTGCTACTCCCACCAACAACTGTTCCTTGGATCTCGCCTTTATTAGGAGATCGTCCAAGTACGGGATAATTAAAACTCCCTTTTTTCGAAGGAGTATCATCATTTCCGCCATAACCTTGGTAAATACCCTCGGTGCCGTGGACAGTCCAAACGGCAGCGTCTGGAATTGGTAATGGCAATCCTGTACCACAAATCTGAGGTACTCCTGGTGAGGATGGTAAATGGGGACATGCAAGTAAGCATCCTTGATGTCCAGGGATACCATGTAATCCCCCTCGTCCAGGCTTGCAATAACCGCCCTGAGCGATTCCATCTTGAACTTGAATTTTTTTATGTATGTGTTCAAGGATTTCAAATTTAAAATGGGTCTCACCGAACCGTCCGGTTTCGGCACCACAAATAGTGTGGAATAGTAACCCCGGCCTTGTTGAAGTAGGGGTACCTTGATTATCACCTGCTGGGAATACAGCTTGTGAATTGCCGCTAGCACCGCCTCCCTGTCTGAGGGAGCAATCGGCAAGGCAGATTTTAGGAACCGGTGGGGTGGAGACGCCTCGAATTCCAGTTTGTACCCCTGAGATACTATTTGAAGGATCCAGGGATCCACCTGTGAGCGAGCCCACTGATCGCTGAAATTCTTGAGGCGGCCCCCTTCTTAGGCTGTGAGGGGACATGGGGTAAAAATGCTGACTTCCCAGACGTTGCTGTGGAAACTAGGTCCGAGAGACCATCCCCAAATAATTCCTCACCCTTATAAGGCAAAACTTCCATGTGCCTTTTAGAATCTGCATCTCCTGTCCACTGGCGAGTCCATAAGCCTCTCCTAGCAGAAATGGACAATGCACTTACTTTAGATGCCAGCCGGCAGATTTCCCTCTGTGCATCTCTCATATATAAGACTGAGTCTTTGATATGGTCTATGGTTAGCAGGATCGTGTCTCTGTCTAGTGTGTCAATATTTTTTGACAGTTTATCTGACCACGCGGCGGCAGCACTGCACATCCATGCTGACGCAATAGCTGGCCTAAGTATAATGCCTGAGTGTGTGTAAACAGACTTCAGGATCGCCTCCTGCTTTCTATCAGCAGGTTCCTTGAGGGCGGCCGTATCCGGAGACGGTAGTGCCACCTTTTTAGACAAACGTGTGAGCGCTTTATCCACCCTAGGAGGTGTTTCCCAACGTGACCTATCCTCTGGCGGGAAAGGGAACGCCATTAGTACCTTCTTAGGAATTACCAATTTTTTATCAGGGAAAGCCCACGCTTCTTCACACACTTCATTTAATTCATCTGATGGGGGAAAAACTACGGGTAGTTTTTTCTCCCCAAACATAATACCCTTTTTAGTGGTACCTGTATTTATATCAGAAATGTGTAACACCTCTTTCATTGCCTCAATCATGCAGTGAATGGCCTTAGAGGGCATCAGGTTAGACTCATCGTCGTCGACACTGGTGTCAGTATCAGTGTCGACATCTGGGTCTGCGGTCTGAGGTAGCGGGCGTTTCAGAGCCCCTGATGACCTTTGAGACGCCTGGACAGGCACGAGCTGAGAAGTCGGCTGTCCCACATTTGGCATGTCGTCAAATTTCTTATGTAAGGAGTCTATACGTGCACTCATTTCTTTCCATAAGCTCATCCACTCAGGTGTCTGCCCCGCAGGGGGTGACATCCCTTCTAAAGGCATCTGCTCCGTCTCCACATCATTATCCTCATCAAACATGTCGACACAGCCGTACCGACACACCGCACACACACAGGGAATGCTCCAACAGAGGACAGGACCCACAAAAGCCCTTTGGGGGGACAGAGTGAGAGTATGTCAGCACACACCAGAGCGCTATATAATGCAGGGACTAACTGAGTTATGTCCCCTATAGCTGCTTTTTCTATATAAATGTATACTGCGCCTAAATTTAGTGCCCCCCCTCTCTTTTTTACCCTTTTCTGTAGTGTAGACTGCAGGGGAGAGCCAGGGAGCTTCCTTCCAGTGGAGCTGTGAGGGAAAAATGGCGCCAGTGTGCTGAAGGAGATAGCTCCGCCCCTTTTCCGCGGACTATTCTCCCGCTTTTTCCTATATTCTGGCAGGGGTATTTTCCACATATATAGCCTCTGGGGCTATATATTGTGGTATTTTTGCCAGCCAAGGTGTTATTATTGCTTCTCAGGGCGCCCCCCCCCCCAGCGCCCTGCACCCTCAGTGACCGGAGTGTGAAGTGTGTGTGAGGAGCAATGGCGCACAGCTGCAGTGCTGTGCGCTACCTTGGTGAAGACTGATGTCTTCTGCCGCCGATTTTCCGGACCTCTTCTTGCTTCTGGCTCTGTAAGGGGGACGGCGGCGCGGCTCCGGGACCGAACACCAAGGCTGGGCCTGCGGTCGATCCCTCTGGAGCTAATGGTGTCCGGTAGCCTAAGAAGCCCAAGCTGGCTGCAAGCAGGCAGGTTCGCTTCTTCTCCCCTTAGTCCCTCGCTGCAGTGAGCCTGTTGCCAGCAGGTCTCACTGAAAATAAAAAACCTAATTTCTATACTTTCTTTCTAAAGGCTCAGGAGAGCCCCTAGTGTGCATCCAACCTCGGCCGGGCACAAAATCTAACTGAGGCTTGGAGGAGGGTCATAGTGGGAGGAGCCAGTGCACACCAGGTAGTCATAAATCTTTCTAGAGTGCCCAGCCTCCTTCGGAGCCCGCTATTCCCCATGGTCCTTACGGAGTTCCGAGCATCCACTAGGACGTCAGAGAAAAGGGGGCTGGTTTATGACAGGGATGCTAGTGCTTCAATTTACAACCCAGTTGTAGGTGTTATAGCTCTGTGCTCCCAGGATTCTTGCCGCGTCCTGGTTACCCCTGGCTCCGCTTTGCCGTCTCTTAGTTGCTGCCACATCCCTGCCATTTCTAACCTCCCGCCTGTGGAAGCGCTCCTGGAAACCCCGACACAGTAAGGGTTTCTGGGCACGGACGGTCCCCGGGCTTCCAGCCTCGTCTCTCAAGCCACAGTTCACAAGGCCGTGCCTTTCAGCCTCATCTTTCAAGCCACAATCCGCATTTCTTCATCTTCAGCCTCGTCTTTAAACCACCATTCACAGTCCGCAGTTCATTATCTACAGCCTCGTCTTTCAAGCCACAGTCCGCAGTTTTTTGTCTTCAGCCTCGTCTTTAAGCCACCATTCACAAGCCGCAGTTCTTTACCCTCTGTCTCGTTCTTAAGAACTACAACTCACTGACTCCTAGCTCCACCTACGCCTTCCATGATCCCTTGTCCCATGAGAAAGAACTATATCCAGCCTCCTCGTCTTCTTCATCCGCAGACAATTACTACCTTGGGCAAGTCTCAGTTGGCGGATTCTCAAACCCAGTCAAGCGTGACAGTAAGCACTGGCCCTATGGATCCGACGGGTGATCAAGCCTCAGGAGGTGATTCCACCACGAATATTTGGTCCCGCTTGAGTAAGCAGGAGGCCACACAATCTTAAATTGTGCAGTTCATGCAGAATATATCTGACCGCCTCGACTCTCTCTGTGTTGCCATGACGGCACCCCAAGTAGCTACGGCTGCTCCCACAATAGCGCCTCCTGCCCCGCTTCCTCCTGCACCAGTACCACTTCCACGCTTGCATTTGCCATCACCCAGTTAGTTCGATGGGAATCCAAAACAATGCCACGGGTTTCTTAACCAATGCGAAATTCAGTTTGAGCTACAGTCCGCCAATTTCCCATCAGCACGAACCAAGATAGCCTACATAATTTCTCTGCTCTCTGGGCAAGCGTTGGAATGGGCTTCACCTTTGTTGGAGAGAACGGATCCCATCCTTTCTAACTATTCAGAGTTCGTGGCCACCTTTCGAAGAATCTTCGACGAACCGGGCAGGACCTCTGCCACCTCATTGGAGATCCTGCGCCTACGTCAGGGCACACGTACGGTCAGTCAGTACGTAATCCAGTTCCGTACCCTCTCCTCAGAATTGAACTGGAATGAAGAAGCTCTCATTGCATCTTTCTGGAACGGCCTCTCCGATAAGATCAAAGATGACCTAGCAACTCAGGACGTACCAGACAAGTTGGATAAGCTAATTTCCTTGTGTAACAAATTAGACCTGAGGTACAGAGAACGCTGTCTGGAGAGATTGCGGTCAGATCGTCCCAAACCTCGAGTCATCCCGCCGCCAAGACCGCCATCCCCAACTACCGAAGAACCCATGCAGATCAATTGTTCCCGTCTCTCTAACGAAGAACGCCAGAGACAGCGACAAGGGAACTTATGCATGTATTGCGGTGCATCCGATCATTTTGTTAGATCCTGCAGTCAACGTCCGGGGAACGCCTGCTCCTAGCTTGTGCCAGAGAGGTCAAGTTAGGAGAATCCCCAGAATTACTTGCCAAGAAAAAGTCTGTTTTGTTAACTCAACTGGAGCTCCCTTCTTCCTCCCTTCTCATCCCTTCACTACTTGATTCCGGAGCCGCCGAAAGCTTCATTACCTCAGCTTCATTACCTCAGCTCTGGTTAAACGATCTGGAATTCAAACGGTCCGTTTGGATCGTACTATTTCTATTACTGCTGTGGATGGAAGTCATATTCCTGAGGGGATTATATCCTTTCGTACTATACCTCTCAAGATGAAGGTCGGAGTTCTTCATTCGGAAAACATCTCTTTCCTTGTAATTCCTAAAGCCTCTCATGAACTGATCCTAGAATTCCCATGGTTGATTAAAAACAATCCCCACATAGATTGGCAAACCATGGATGTTCTTTCTTGGGGGAGAGGCTGCTTCCAGAATTGTTTGTTCACAGTAAGATCCCTCTGTTCTTCCAGCCCCTCCAGCCTTCCTGTGGAATACCAGGCCTTCCAAGATGTCTTCAGTAAACACGGGGCAGACACACCTTACCTCCGCATCGAACTTGGGACTGTCCCATTGATCTAGTACCAGGCAAAACTCCTCCCCGGGGTCGAACTTACCCTCTCTAACTCCCTGAGACACAGGCAATGTCAGAGTATATCCGGGAGAGTTTGGATAAAGGTTTCATCCGGTCCTCCACCTCTCCGGCCGGAGCGGGGGGGGTTTTCGTCAAGAAAAAGGACGGGGGTCTGCGGCCTTGTATTGACTATAGAGGTCTCAACAAGATAACAATTAAGAACCGGTATCCGTTACCTCTGATTCCAGAACTATTCGACCGAGTTAAAGGGGCTACTGTTTTCTCCAAATTGGACTTACGGGGGGCCTACAATCTAATATGTATTCGCCCAGGAGATGAATGGAAGACAGCGTTTAATACCCGCGATGGGCATTACGAATACCTGGTAATGCCCTTCGGCCTGTGTAATACCCCAGCTGTCTTTCAGGAATTCGTCAACAAAATTTTCAGAGATCTCCTCTGACTGCTTGGTGGTGTATTTGGATGACATCCTCATCTTTTCTAGGGACTTGAAGACCCATCGAGAACAAGTCAAAGAGGTTCTAAACCGTTAAAGTAGGAATCAGTTATTCTGCAAATTAGAGAAATGTACCTTCGAAGTATCCACGATTCCATTCTCCGGTTACATCCTCTCGGGACAGAAGTTACAGATGGATCCCGCTAAAGTCCAGGCGATCTAGGATTGGTCGCTTCCTGCTACCCTTAAGGGGGTTCAACGTTTTCTGGGATTCGCCAACTTATACCGGAGATCATTAAGAATTACTCGTCCGTCATAGCTCCCATTACCGCATTAACTAGAAAAGGAGCAGATCCTGCCAAGTGATCTCCGGAGGCTTTAGAAGCCTTTTCATCTTTAAAGAAAGAATTCATGACCGCCCCTATCCTGCGACAACCCGATCTCAGGCGTCCATTCCTGGTTGAGGTTGATGCCTCCACTGTAGTAGAAGGAGCAGTATTGTCCCAGCTCTTCGAGGACAAGAAAGTCCATCCCTGTGCGTTCTTCTTGCGAAGATTCTCTCCCGCTGAACAGAATTACGCTATTGGAGAACAAGAACTACTGGCGATTAAGTTAGCCTTTGAGGAGTGGAGGTATCTGTTGGAGGGAGCTCAGCATCCAATTTCGGCAACCACGGATCACAAGAACCTTCCATATTTACAATCAGCTCGATGTCTGAACCCACGCCAAGCAAGATGGGCTCTCTTCTTTACCCATTTTAAATGTAAACTCAGTTACCGACCAGGTTCTCTCAATAGAAAAGCAGACGCACTATCTCGTTCCCTAAGTTCTGAAGAACCCACTGATCATTCAAAGGAACAGTTTATCTTGAAATCCACCTCTTTCTCAGCAACTCGTACGTCTCCACTTCCTCCTCCCGGAAGAATATTCGTTGCCCCGAATCTTCGCAAGAGACTTCTTACATGGGCTCACTCCTCCTCCTTTATGGGCCATGCAGGTGGTCATAAGACGTTCAAGTTCATTCAGCGTTCCTACTGGTGGCCTCGTCTCAGGACTGATGTTCAAGAATTCGTAGCTGCTTGTCCGAAGTGTGCCCAACATAAAAGTCCTAAAGGTCCTCCGTCCGGTTTACTCCACCCATTACCTGTACTGCAGAGACCATGGACGCATATCTCTATGAATTTTATTACCGATTTACCTGTTTCTGGTGGACGAAATACCGTGTGGGTCATAGTTGACCGGTTCTCTAAGATGGTACACTTTGTTCCTCTGTCTGGTCTCCCATCAGCGTCCCAGTTGGCAAAGTTGTTTATAGCAGAGATCTTCCGACTCCATGGTCTACCGCAGGATATTGTATCAGATGGTAGTCCTCAGTTTGTGGCAAAGTTTTGGAGGTCCCTATGTTCTGCCCTAGGTGTGAAACTGAACTTCTCCTCAGGGTATCATCCCCAAACAGATGGACAGACGGAGAGAGTGAACCAGGACTTGGAGACTTTTCTACGTTTATTTATGTCTTCCTCTCAGGACGACTGGCTGGACTATCTCCCATTTGCAGAATTTGCCCATAACAATCTCTACCATTCTGCTAAAAAATCATCTCCATTCTACATAAACTATGGTTATCATCCAAGAGTTCCTGACTTTCAACTTCTACCTACGCTTGAGGTTCCTCCTGCAGAATTAGCACTTCGACAGTTCACCAAAACTTGGAAATAAGTTCACGAGGCTTTGCTTAAGACATCCAAGAAGTATAAGACCTATGCAGATTTAAAGTGAAAAGCTGTTCCAAACCTTAAAGTGGGAGATCGAGTTTGGGTTTCCACATGTAACCTGAGGCTAAAGGTACCTACTAAAAAGTTTGCTCCCAGGTTCATTGGGCCATATCCAATCGAGAAAGTATTAAATCCAGTGGCTTACAAGGTGAAGTTGCCTCCGCATTTGAGAATCTCTAATGCGTTTCACATTTCTCTTTTAAAACCGTTGGTACTTAATCGATTCAGAGCTGCTCTGCCTAAGTCTCCCAAGATCCAGTCAGCACAAGGAGACGAATTTAAGGTTCATAAGATACTCGACTCCCGCAGTCGGTATGGCCGCCTCCAATACCTTATTGATTGGAAGTGATATGGACCCGAGGAGAGGTCTTGGGTGGGAGCAGAAGATGTCCATGCTCCAAGACTTCTTTGGGCATGTCATGCCAAGTTTTCAGCCAAACCATATAGGTGTCCGGAGTCCACCCTCAAAGGGGGGTACTGTCAATGTCCGGGGTCTTACCGGCACGCCCGGGCCGCAAGGTCTGCTGTATTGGCGGCTTGTGGGCAGCGGCGGAGGAGGGCTGCTGCAGCAGGGCCGCTTGCGGCGGGTAGGCAGTGGGACGCCGCTGCTGCGGCTCTCACTCAAAGGCGGTTGCTAGGAGACATGGGGCGGAGGAATGTCTGAGTGCCAGCAGAAAGGTCTGCTTTACTGGGAGCCGCCATGTTGGAGACCTATTCTGAAGCATAGTGCAGGCTTCCTGTGTATCCAGTCAATCCAGGGAGATCTCTCCTTATAAAAGGGGGCTGGTTTATGACAGGGACGCCAGTGCTTCAAGTTACAACCCAGTTGTAGGTGCTGTAGCTCTGTGCTCCCAGGATACTTGCCGTGTCATAGTTACCCCTGGCTCCGCTTTGCCATCTCTTAGTTGCTGCCGCAGCCCTGCCATTTCTAACCTACTGCCGCCTGTGGAAGCGCTCCTGGAAACCCCGACCCAGTAAGGGCCTCTGGGCACGGACGGTCCCCGGGCTTCCAGCTTCGTCTCTCAAGCCACAGTTCACAAGGCCATGCCTTTCAGCCACGTTCTTCAAGTCACAGTCCGCAGTTCATTATCTACAGCCTCATCTTTCAAACCACAGTCCGCGGTTCTTCATCTTCAGCCACGTCTTTAAACCACCATTCATAGTCCGCAGTTCATTATCTACAGCCTCGTCTTTCAAGCCACAGTCCGCAGTTCTTCATCTTCAGCCACGTCTTTAAACCACCATTCACAGTCTGCAGTTCATTATCTACAGCCTCGTCTTTCAAGCCACAGTCCGTAGTTCTTTGTCTTCAGCCACGTCTTTAAGCCACCATTCACAAGCCGCAGTTCTTTACCCTCAGCCTCATTCTTAGGAACTACAACTCACTGACTCCTAACTCCGCCTTCCATTGATCCCTTGTCCCATGAGAAGGAACTATATCCAGCCTCCTTGTCTTCTTCATCCGCAGACAATTACTTCCTTGGGCAAGTCTCAGTTGCCGGATCCTCAAACCCAGTCAAGCGTGACACAGTAACCAGTTACTTACGCTATCCCGATATAATGGAGATCCAAAGCAATGCCATGGTTTCCTAAACCAGTGCGAGGTGCATTTCGAGCTGCTCTCTCATAACTTTCCCACGGTCTTAGGTCGCATATATCATTTCCTTGCTTTAGGGATCGGCATTGGAATGGGTTGCTCCGTTGTGGGAATGATCCGATTCTTTGGTTTCTAACTACCTGGAGTTCATTAAATCCTTCCAGAGAATATTTGATGAACCCGGTAGGTCTACTGCAGCTTCAGTGGATTTACTTCGTAATCAACAAGGATCATGCTCCGTGGGTCAGTATGTGGTCCAATTCCAGACCATCACTTCAGAATTGCTTTAAAATAATGACGCTCTCAGAGCAGCTTTTTGGAAAGGCCTTTCTGATCAGCTCAAAGACTAATTGCTTTCCAGGGATTTACCCTAGCCTCTCAAGGACTTAATTTCACTCTGCATTAAAGTGGACCTTTGTCTGCATGAACAGGGGCACGAGCGTAGTCGGGAAGACCAGCTGAAGCCTTGTCCTTTGCCTCCCGGACGTGTTTCACCATCGAGTCAGGATGAACCAACGCAGGTGAACCGCTGCCGACTCTCACCAGAGGAACGCAAGCGTCGTCGAGAGTGAAGACTCTGTCTTTACTGTGGAGCCACTGATCATTTCCTTAAATTCTGTAAATCTTGCTGGGAAACGGACAAGCCTAGCTTGTCTGGGAGGAGTCAAGTTAGGAGCCACAACCAAATCTTCTCCTGGGAAGGACTCTTTAATTGCTGTACAGTTGTCTTCTGAGTCTACGACTAAACCTATATTGGCGCTATTGGATTCTGGGGCCGCCAGGAACTTTATCGCTGCCAGTTGTGTGCAAAGGATGCAGTTGAAAACTAGGATCATCGACCGGCCTATCATGCTTACAGCAATTAACGGAACCCAGATTTCTAACAGAGTAGTTTCTTCTCGTACTGAGCCACTCAGTGTACAGGTGGGAGCTTTGCATCATGAACATCTAGACTTCCTGGTGGTTCCGGATATGTCTCACGATCTCATTCTTGGCCTACCTTGGCTCAAGATTCATAACCCGCACATTGATTTGCAGTCCTCACAGACCCTGTCCTAGGGTTCTTCTTGTTTTTCTAATTGTCTCACATCAGTTTGTCCTTTGCGAATCTCCTCCAAGCCAGTTCTGGAATTTCTTCCTGAGGTCTATCAAGAGATTGCAGATGTTTTTTCTGAACAAGCGGTTGATTGCCTTCCTCCATTACAGACCCTGGGATTGTCCAATCAACCTGGTTCCAGGGATGGTACAGTCTAGAGGTTGAACTTATCCACTGTCTCTAACCAAAACTCAAGCTATGTCAGATTATATCAAGGAGAACCTCCAGAAAGTGTTTATCCGACCCTCCACTTCCCCGGCAGGAGCTGGATTCTTTTTCGTAAAGAAAAAAGACTGCGGCCTACGTCATTGCATCGACTACTGCGGACTAAATTATATCACCATCAAAAATAGGTAGCCATTGCCATTGATCACAGAACTGTTCAACAGAGTTCAAGGAGCCAAAATCTTTACGAAACTTGATTTAAGAGGTGCCTATAATCTAATACGTATTTGGCGAGGCGATGAATGGAAGACCGCTTTCATCACCAGAGATGGGCATTATCTAGTAATGCTCTTCGGCTTAAGTAACACTCCAGCCATTTTCGCAGGGTTTGTAAACGAGATCTTCCGAGATATGTTATACCAGAGTGTAGTGGTGTAGTGGTCTACTTGGATGATATCCTCATTTTTTCCCACAGTCTTTCTGAACATAGACTACAAGTCAAAGAGGTATTACTTAGTCTCCGTAGGAATCATCTATACGGCAAACTCTCCAAATGTACCTTTGAAGGGAACACAATACCATTCCTTGTTTACATTAGTTCAGGGACAGAATTAACTATGTATCCTGAGAAGGTCAAAGCTATCCGGGACTGGACTCAACCTCTCAGTTTGAAAGCTATAGAAAGATTTTTAGGCTTTGCTAATTATTACCGGAAATTCATTAAGGGGTTCTCTACCTTGGATGCGCCCATTACCGCCTTAACCAGGAAAGGTGCGAATCCGAGTTTGTGGTCTTCAGAAGCCTGTGAAGCATTTGATCAACTAAAGGCTGCATTTATGTCTGCATCAGTTCTATTGCGACCAGATGTGGAAAAAGCCTTTGTTCTCGAAGTTCATGTCTCTTCAGTTGTTGGAGCTGTCCTCTCTCAGTAATCCTCCGATGGAAAATTACACCGCTGTGGTTACTTCTCTCAGACGTTCCCACCTGCAGAGCGGAACTATTCCATAGGTGATCAGGAACTTTTGGCCATTAAATATGCCCTAGAGGAGTGGAGATATCTACTTGAAGGTGCAAAACATCCAATTACTATTTATACTGATCACAAAAATCTGCTATACATTAAAAATACTCAGTGTTTAAACCCTCACCAAGCTAGATTAGCACTCTTCTTTTCCAGTTTCTCTTTTGACATCAAGTATCGGGCTGGCGTTCTTAACAGGAAGGCTGACATGCTGTCCCGCTCTGTATCTGCTACCGATGAGGAGAGTCCCGTTGAGAAACATCTGATCATCAACCCAGTATCTATTTCTGCAGCTCCCACATCTCTCGGTCCACCACCAGGAAGATCATCGGTACCCATTGAGCTTCGCACCAAGTTGTAGCAATGGCCTCATGTTTCCAAGTTCTCTGGTCACCCCGGAGCTTATAGTGGCCACCAATGTGGAAGGATATCCAGGATTTTGTCGCCTCTTGCTCTCAGTGTACACAACACAAGGTTCCATGGATTCCTCCTGTGGGTCTACTTCGCCCACTGCCCATTCCAAGACAATCCTGGACTCACATCTCCATGGACTTTGTCACTGATTTGCAAACCTCTAAAGGATACATTACCATCTGGGTGATTGTGGAATGCTTTTATAAAATGGCACATTTTATTCCTCTAATTGGTCTTCCCGCTGCACCTTAGTTGGTTTCAATTGTTTATCCAGGAATGCTTTCGACTTCATGGGCTACCTCGTGAAATAATCTCGGATCATGGAGTTCAGTTCACTGCAAGATTTTGGAGGGCCCTCTGTAATGTTTTGCAGATTAAACAAAAATTTTCCTTCGCCTATCACCCACAGACAAATGGTCAAATGGAGAGGGTTAATCAAGTCACAGAGACTTTTCTTCAAATGTATCTCTCTCCCTCTCAGGATAACTAGGTAGAGTTATTGCCCTAGGCCGAGTTCGCACATAATTTTCAGTACCATACTTCGTCTGGTGAAACCCCATTTTTTGTCAATTATGGATACCATCCTTGCATTCCTGAATTACAGTCGGTTCCTGTACCAGATATTCCAGCTGTCTCTTCTACCCTTTGGCATTTCAGTAACGTCTGGAACAAAGTGCATGCAAATCTAAAGAAAGTTTCTGTCAAGTACAAACTTTATGTGGATAGGAAGCGTCGGGCGGTTCCTTAGTTTAAAGTTGGAAATAGAGTATGGCCTTCCACCCGTAACCTCAGACTGAAAGTGCCCACCATGAAATTCACCCCATAATTAATTGGTCCATTTCCTATCTCACAAGTTCTCAATCCAGCTCCGTACAAGTTGAGACTACTTTCTCATTTTTGAATTCCAAATTCCTTTCATATTTCACTCCTTCGTCCCCTCATTTTGAATAGTTTCTGTCCTGAAGTCCCTAGTGTCACACCAGTCCAAAGCAAATCTGGGACAGAATTTGAAATCAAAGAAATGCTTGATTCTCGGTACTATCGCAAAAACCTGCAATATTTGTTGGAATGGAAGGGTTTCGGCCCTGAAGAGGGAAATTGGGTGAATGCCACTGATGTATCTGCTCCTCATCTAGTCCGTATTTTTCACTCTAAGCATCTGCGGAAGCCAGGAAAGTGTCCAAAGGCCACTCCTGGAGGAGGGGGTAGTGTCAAGAAGCAGCGAAACCCACGCTTACGCCATCAGTCTTTGTGCATTACCAGTCTCACCGGTAACCAGCCCGGTATTTCAGTACGCTACCAGTATAACCGGTACCCAGCCCGGTTCCATTGTGCATTACCAGTCTTACCAGTACCCAGCCTTGTTCCATTGTGCGTTACCAGTCTTACCAGTACCAAGCCCAGTTTACAGTATGCTACCAGTATAACCAGTACCCAGCCCGGTTCTTTTGTGCATTACCAGTCTTACCAGTACCCAGCCCGGGTTCCAGTACGCTACCAGTAAAACTAGTACCCAGCCCGATTCCATTGTGCGCTACCAGACTCACCGGTACCCAGGCCGGTTTCTAGTATGCTACCTGAATACCGGTAACCAGCCCGGCTTCCTGTGCGCTACCAGACTACCTGTATCTCCAGCACCGTGTCCGGTGCTCAGCTCCGTTATCTGTAACGTCCTATGACCATATGCTACAGATTCGCCAGTAGGTCTGCATGAGGAGAACTTACATCTGTTCCTCTTTACTCAGGCCAAGCACTAGCTCCCCACCCATCGGAGGGATCCCCGAGTACATAAACACTCAGTGTTGCAACATCCAGTATAAGAACGTCTGTCATCTTCATCGGCTCCCCAATCTGCATCGCAGACTATTTCAAGTTTTAGCATTTTAGTCCTTGAAAACATTAGTTTTACCATATTAGTACACTTCATTTAACCACTAGCCAATGCTGTTTTCCAGGATTCAGTGAAAAATGTCTAACGCGGTTCACTGCTTGTGTAATTTCCAGATGACTTCCAACATTTCCATATATCAGACTCCCAACTGCATTTTGGCAGGGGATAACTCTCATCTCCTCTATTTCAGATTCTGTAGTTGGTGATACGCTTCTAGTTAATTTTGCACTTTTGTGGATAGGAGTATATATTGGCCCTCATTCCGAGTTGTTCGCTCGGTATTTTTCATCGCATCGCAGTGAAAATCCGCTTAGTACGCATGCGCAATGTTCGCACTGCGACTGCGCCAAGTAACTTTACTATGATGAAAGTATTTTTACTCACGGCTTTTTCTTCGCTCCGGCGATCGTAATGTGATTGACAGGAAATGGGTGTTACTGGGCGGAAACACGGCGTTTCAGGGGCGTGTGGCTGAAAACGCTACCGTTTCCGGAAAAAACGCAGGAGTGGCCGGGGAAACGGTGGGAGTGCCTGGGCGAACGCTGGGTGTGTTTGTGACGTCAACCAGGAACGACAAGCACTGAAATGATCGCACAGGCAGAGTAAGTCTGGAGCTACTCTGAAACTGCTAAGTAGTTAGTAATCGCAATATTGCGAATACATCGGTCGCAATTTTAAGAAGCTAAGATTCACTCCCAGTAGGCGGCGGCTTAGCGTGTGTAACTCTGCTAAATTCGCCTTGCGACCGATCAACTCGGAATGAGGGCCATTATGCTTGCATCTGACATACCATATTTCAGTAGTACAGTTTCAATATAGTTCTGCTAATCTAAACTTTGTGGCTCTGAGTATACAATATTGCCAAATTCCTCACTATATCTTTTTGGGGGTTTCTTTTTGTATGTCTTGTTGAAATCCTTATTTGCTGATGGTTTTCAAGGTTTAAAGTAGTGGTGTGCGCCGGGCAATTTTTTTTGGGTTTTGGTCCTGGATCTGGATCTCCTTCGTGTTTTGGATCTGGATTGGGTTTTGCGAAAAACCGCCCTTGCAGGTTTTGGATCTAGATTTTTTTTAAAACATCATAACCTCAATAACATTAATTTCCACTCATTTCCAGTCTATTCTGAACACCTCCCAGCTCACAATATGGGAAGTGAGTGGCACAAACACGTGGCACATCTAGGAGTGGCACTGCAGTGGCAGACAGGATGACAGTTTTATAAACTATGCCAAAAAAATTGCAGAAATATATATTACACACTGCGGTTTAGCTTCACCAACAGCGTCGCACAATACGTGTATGAGTCAGAAATGGTAGTCGAACACTGCGGTTGACCTTCACCAACCACGTCGCACAATACGTGTGTGAGTAGGAAATAATATACTGCAGTCTGAGAGGCAGTGTCACAGTACATATGAAAATAAAATAAAAATTGTATAGTGCACTGGGGTACAGCACAAACAAAAAAATAATAGGATTTTAATACCTACCGGTAAATCCTTTTCTCTTAGTCCGTAGAGGATGCTGGGGTCACCATTAGAACCATGGGGTATAGTCGGGATCCGCAGGAGACATGGGCACTTTAAGACTTTCAAAGGGTGTGAACTGGCTCCTCCTTCTATGCCCCTCCTCCAGACTCCAGTTATAGGAACTGTGCCCAGGGAGACGGACATTTCAAGGAAAGGATTTGTTGTTAAACTAGGGTGACATTCATACCAGCTCACACCTCAAGCATGCCGCACAACGTGGCATTCAACAGAACACAAGCCAACGGCATGAACAATTGCAGCAACATGCTGAAAATAATCATAACACAACATGTGTGTAACCACAACTAATAACTGCAGATACAGTACGCACTGGGACGGGCGCCCAGCATCCTCTACGGACTAAGAGAAAAGGATTTACCGGTAGGTATTAAAATCCTATTTTTTCATACGTCCTAGAGGACGCTGGGGTCACCATTAGAACCATGGGGTTATACCAAAGCTCTAAAATGGGCGGGAGAGTGCGGATGACTCTGCAGCACCGATTGACCGAACTTAAGGTCCTCATCGGCCAAGGTGTCAAACTTGTAGAACTTTGCAAATGTATTTGACCCTGACCAAATAGCTGCTCGGCAAAGTTGCAATGCCGAGACCCCCCGGGCAGCCGCCCAGGGGGAGCCCATCTTTCTAGTGGAATGGGCCTTCACCAATTCTGGTAACGGCAATCCAGCCGTGGAATGAGCATGCTGAATCGTGTTACAGATCTAGCGTGCAATGGTCTGCTTGGAAGCAGGACACCCAACCTTGTTGGGAGCATACAGGACAAACAGAGCCTCTGTTTTCCTAATCTGAGCCGTTCTGGCGACATAAATCTTCAAAGCTCTGACCACATCCACAGATTTTGACTCAGCGAAGGCGTCAGTAGCCACAGGCTCCACAATAGGTTGGTTCATGTGGAAAGAGGAAACCACCTTCGGTAAAAATTGTTGACGTGTCCTCAATTCAGCTCTATCTTCATGGAAGATCAAATAAGGGCTCTTGTGAGACAAGGCCGCTAACTCAGACACCCGCCTTGCAGATGCCAAGGCCAACAGGATGACCACTTTCCAAGTGAGGAATTTTAATTCCACCTTCCGTAAAGGTTCAAACCAATGTGATTGAAGGAACAGCACACCACATAAAGGTCCCATGGTGCCACTGGAGGCACAAATGGAGGTTGGATGTGCAACACGCCTTTCACGAAAGTCTGAACTTCTGGAAGGGAGGCCAATTGTTTCTGAAAGAAAACCGATAAGGCTGAAATCTGTACCTTAATTGAGCCCAATTTTAGGCCCGCATCCACACCTGCTTGTAGAAAATGGAGAAAACGTTCTAGTTGAAACTCTTCCATAGGAGCCTTCTTGGATTCACACCAAGAAACATATTTTCTCCAAATATGGTGGTAATGTTTAGACGTTACCCCTTTTCTGGCCTGAATAAGTGTGGGAATGACTTCACTGGGAATACCCTTAAGGGCTAGGATTTTGCGCTCAACTGCCACGCCGTCAAACGTAGCCGCGGTAAGTCCTGATACACGCATGGCCCCTGTTGTAACAAGTCCTTGCGCAGAGGAAGAGGCCAGGGATCTCCTATGAGTAATCCCTGAAGATCTGGATACCAAGCACTCCTTGGCCAGTCTGGGACAATGAGGATCGCCCGGATCTTTGTTCTTCTTATGATCTTTAGAACTTTTGGAATGTGAGGAAGTGGAGGGAATACATACACCGACTGAAAAACCCACGGTGTCACCAGAGCATCCACTGCAACTGCTTGAGGGTCCCTTGACCTGGAACAATATCTCTGAAGCTTCTTGTTGAGGCGAGATGCCATCATTTCTACTTGAGGAACTCCCCAACGACCTGTCACCTCTGCGAAGACTTTATGGTGGAGGCCCCACTCTCCTGGATGGAGATCGTGTCTGCTGAGGAAGTCTACTTCCCAGTTGTCCACTCCTGGAATGAAGATCGCTGACAGAGCCTTTGTATGCTTTTCCGCCCAACAGAAAATTCTTGTGGCTTCTGCCATTGCCGCTCTGCTTTTCATTCCGCCCTGACGGTTTATGTACGCTACTGCTGTTACCTTGTCCGACTGGATCTGTACTGATCTTGAAGAAGATGTTCCGCTTGCAGAGGGCCATTGTAAATGGCCCTTAACTCCAGAACATTTATGTGGAGACAAGTTTCCTGACTTGACCATCTTCCTTGGAAGTTTTCTCCCATTGTGACTGCCCCCAGCCTCTGAGGCTTGCATCCGTGGTCACTAGGATCCAGTCATGTATCCCGAACCTGTGCCCCTCTAGGAGGTGAGAGCTGTGCAGCCACCACAGGAGTGATACCCTGGTCTTGGAAGACAGGATTATCCTCCGGTGCATGTGTAGGTGGGACCCGGACCACTTGTCCAACAGGTCCCACTGGAACACTCTGGCATGGAACCTGCCAAACTGAATGGCCTCGTAGGCCGCAACCATCTTCCCCAGCAACCGAATGCATTGATGGATTGACACTCTTGCTGGTTTCAGACTCTTTGTACTGTCAGGAGAGTGCAACGTTTTTCACCAACTGGTCCCTGGATCTCGCCTTTATCAGGAGATCGTCCAAGTACGGGATAATCGTGACTCCTTGCTTGCGAAGGAGAACCATCATCTCCGCCATCACTTTGGTGAAAATCCGCGGAGACGTGGACAGACCAAACGGCAACGTTTGAAATTGGTAATGACAATCCTGTATTGCAAACCTCAGGTAAGTCTGATGCGGAGGATAAATGGGAACATGTAAATAGGCATCCTTTATGTCCACCGACACCATAAAATCCCCTTCCTCCAGACTGGAGATCACTGCTCGGAGAGACTCCATCTTGAATTTGAATTTCTTTAGCAAGAAATTTAGGGATTTCAGGTTTAGGATTGGTCTGACTGAGCCGTCCGACTTCGGGACCACAAACAGGATCGAATAAAAACCTTCTCCCTGTTGTGACTGGGGAACCCTGACGATAACTTGATTTTGACACAACTTTTGTATTGCGTCGCAAACTACCTCCCTGTCTGGAAGAGAAGCTGGTAAGGCCGATTTGAAAAAACGGTGAGGGGAACGTCTTGAAACTCCAGCTTGTACCCTTGGGCTACTATTTGTAAAACTCATGGGTCTAGGTCCGAAGGAACCCAAAACTGACTGAAGAGTGTGAAATGTGCCCCCACCGGTGCGGACTCCCGCATAGGAGCCCCAACGTCATGCGGTGGAATTGGCAGAAGCCTGGGAGGACTTCTGCTCCTGGGAGCCTGACAAGGCTGGTGATCGCTTACCTCTTCCTCTAGTAGCAAGGAAGGAAGAACCTCGGCTCTTTCTGTATTTATTGGGTTGAAAGGACTGCATCTGATAGTGGTGAGTTTTCTTTTGTTGTGGAGGAACATAAGGCAAAAAGGATGACTTACCTGCGGTAGCTGTAGATACCAAATCATCAAGGCCGTCGCCAAATAAGGCCTTACCTTTATATGGTAGAGATTCCATACTTTTCTTGGAATCAGCATCAGCATTCCATTGGTGAATTCACAACGCTCGTCTAGCTGAGACTGCCATGGCATTGGCCTTTGATCCCAAAAGATCAATATCTCTCGCAGCTTCCTTAAGGTATGCTGCAGCGTCCTTGATATAACCCAGCGTTAAGAGGATGCTATCCCTATCTAGTGTATCTATTTCAGAAGACAAGTTGTCTGCCCACTTTTCGATAGCACTACTTACCCACGCAGACGCAATGACAGGTCTGAGTAGCGTACCTGTGGTCGCATAAATGGACTTTAACGTAGTTTCTTGTTTACGATCTGCAGGATCCTTAAGGGCCGCCGTGTCAGGTGACGGGAGCGCCACCTTTTTAGACAAACGTGACAGGGCCTTGTCCACAGTGGGGGTGACTCCCACTTTTCCCTATCTGCCGAGGGAAACGGATAAGCTACCATAATTCTTTTGGGAATCTGAAACTTTCTGTCAGGACCTTCCCAGACTTTTTCAAATAGCGTGTTCAGTTCATGAGAGAGAGGAAACATTATCTCAGGTTTCCTTTCCTTATACATACAGACCCTTTTATCAGGGACAGCCGGGTCTACAGTGATATTTAATACGTCTTTAACCACCACAATCATGTACTGAATGCTTTTTGCCAATTTTGGATCTAATCTGGAATCGCTGTAGTCGACACTAGAATCAGAGTCCGTGTCGGTAGCAGTGTCTGCCAACTGGGCCAACGTACGTTTTTGTGACCCTGAGGGAACCTGACTTTGCAATAACATATCTTCCACAGATTTCTTCCATGCCTGGGTCTGAGACTCCGACTTATCCAGCCTCTTACTAATAAGAGCCACATTAGCATTCAAGGCGTTCAACACATTTACCCAATCAGGCGTCGGCGGTGCCGACATGGTCACCCCCACTTCCTTTTGTGTCTTTAATACAGCCTCCTCCTGGGAAGAGCCTTCAGCCTCAGACATATTGACACACGTGCACCAAACACCCACAGACACACCGGGCATATAGAGGACAGACCCACAGTAAAGCCTGTCAGAGAGACACAGAGGGGATTTGCCAGCTCACACCCCAGCGCTCAATCAGCGGTTCTGAAGAGCCCAATAAACGCCCCAGACGTGCAGCGCTTTTAATATTAAGTATATTGCACCAAATTAGCCTGTGCCCCCCCCCCCCCCGTTTTGCACCCTGATACTTGTCAGTGTGAAGGAAGGACCAGCGTCTCTGCAGCCTGATGAGGATGAAATGGCGCTGAATGAGCTGTGAGGATGAAGCCCCGCCTCCTTAATGGCGCGCTTCCATCCCGCTTCTTTTACTATATGATTATACTAGCGGGGGTTTAGGACAGTGCCTCGGCACTAATGTCCCCTCTTGCCAGTGTCCACTGAGGATTTATTAGCTGCCCAGGGCGCCCCCGCCAGCCCCCCCCCCCCCCTGTAGTGCTGTGTGTATGTGGGAGCGCGCTGTGTGGTACCTCAGGGAATGCCGTCACTGAAGTCTTCTTTTCTTCAGCTACTCACCTGTCTTCTGACTTCTGGCTCTGTAAGGGGGTGACGGCCGGCTGCGGGAGTGAGCATCTAGGCGTACCCAGCGATCAGCACTCTTAGGAGCTAATGGTGTCCTGTAGCCACAAGCAGAGCCCTTGAACTCACTGAAAAATGTGGGTCATACTCCTCTCCCCTAAGTCCCACAAAGCAGGGAGACTGTTGCCAGCAGCCTCCCTGAACATAAAAACCTAACAAAAAGTATTTTTCAGAGAAACTCAGTAGAGCTCCCTTTAGTGCGTCCAGTCCCACTGGGCACAATTCTAAAACTGGAGTCTGGAGGAGGGGCATAGAGGGAGGAGCCAGTTCACACCCTTTCAATTTCTTAAAGTGCCCATGTCTCCTGCGGATCCCGTCTATACCCCATGGTTCTAATGGTGACCCCAGCATCCTCTAGGACGTATGCAAAATATATATTTTTATAATTAGAATTTTAGGCTTTTTGTTTTTAGCTTTTATTACTTTAATTTTACACTGGATGGACAGGCAGATCACCCATCTCAGATACAGCAGTCAGAGCACCCCTTTTTCAGATACAGCAGACAGAACACCGCTTTCAGATACAACAGACAGAGCAACTCTGCCTGGACTGATACAGCAGAGCAGACCTTTCAAATACAGCAGAGCACCCCGCCTCAACTGATACAGCAGAGCACCCCTTTAAGATACAGCAGACAGAGCACCCCTTTTTCAGATACAGCAGACAGAGCACTCTTGCCTGGACTGATACAGCAGAGCACTCCTTTTAGATATAGAAGACAGAGCACCACTTTTTTAGATAGAGCAGACAGAGCACCCCTTTTCCAAACATAGCAGACAGATACAGCTGACAGAGCATTCCGCCTGGACTGATACAGCAGACAGAGCACCCCCCCACCCCCACGCGAGACAACACAGTACTGAGATGGACACGTCCGGCCAGTACACTCTCCACAGCCGGAGTGAAGATGGCACTGATCACCAGGGCCCATTATAGAATCCAAAACCTGTGAGAATGCGACAGCGAGAAGATGACATTTGGCCTCGCTTTGGGATCTCAGTAAGGAGGGAAGGCCTGGGCCAGACTCGGATCCCGCCTCAAATTTCAGAGTTCGGGTGGGTCCGGTTCTCTGAGAACCGGACCTGCTCATCTCTAGTTTAAAGTCTATTGGTTAGAAGTATTAGTATTCACAGGTAGTACAAGCATTATTTATTTCTTATATAGCGCAGCAAATTCCGTTGCGCTTTACAATTGGACACAATGATAAAACAAAACTGGGTAATAAACAGTCATAGAGGTAGGAGGGCCCTGCTTGCAAGCTTACAATCTATAGGGAAATAGGCATTGATACAAAAGGAAAGGCACTATCTATTGCATATTTGTCCACCGGATTGCAAAGGTTCTAGGTGGGTTGCATGATATCACATCACAGTAATGATGAACCATGGTCAGAAAGAAGGGAAAGTGAAGAAAGAGAAAATATGTGGAGGATATGTGCGGATTGTACAGTGAGGATATAATCAGATAGGAAAGCTTATGAAGGTTGAGTGAGCGGTACTGGAATGTGATAAGCTAGCCTAAAGAGGTGAGTTTTCAGGGAACGCTTGAAGGTTTGGAGACTAGGGGAGAGTCTTATTATGCGTGGTAGGGCATTCCACAGAGTGGGTGCAGCCCGAAGAAAGTCCTGCAAATGTGCATGGGAACAAGTAATGAGTGTGGATGAGAGACGTAGATCTTGTAAAGAGTGGAGAGGTCGGGTTGGGAGATATTTTGAGATGAGCGAAGAGATGTACATTGGTGTAGTATGGTTAATGGCCTTATGTGTGAGTAAAAGTATTTTATATTGAATTACGCATTTCTCAGGCACTTCACAGCTTGACTCATGAAATATGACATCTTGGGATTTAACAAGTTTTTTTGTTAGCAATGTCCCAAAGTCAAGACAATATTCAAGAAAAATAGACTTGTGATTCCTAGTCCAACTTGCGTCTTCTTTATTTTGGAATATGTAAGTAAGATTTGCTTTTTCAGGTTTCTTCTCAGTCCATGCTTCAGGACATTGATGGCCTGCCATGGCTCATGATGTCCAGCAATTTGTGCTTTGTTGCAAGATTTGTGCATGGAATAAGACTCCTCGCAGAGGTCCCATGGGTCAATTTCTTCCATTACCCATTCTACGTAAGCCATGGTCCCATATTGCCATGGAATACCACCATCTGGGTAGATCATTTTAGTAAGATGGCTCACTTTGTGGCTTTGCAGAAAACTGTCTTTAGCAAGGGAGCTAGTCAACCTGTTCATCCAACATATTTTCAAACTTCATGGTCTGCCCCAGGATATTGTGTCTGATAGAGGGTCCCAGTTTATTGCTAGAGTTTGGAAAGCATTCTGCTTAAGCTTGGGAATGCATGTCAGTTTCTCTTCTGGGTTCCATCCTCAGTCTAATGGACAGACGGAAAGAATCAACCAGTCTTTGGAGCAGTACCTGTGTTGTTTTATTTACAAACCACGCAACAACTGGTCCGAAATCTTGCCTTTGGCTGAGCTTGCCCATAATAATGCATGCAATTCTGCGTCCAAAGTCTCACCTTTCTTTTCTGTTTTTGGTCATCACCCTAAAGCTAATGCTTTTGATCCAGTTCATGATGTTCCTTCCTCTTCCAGGTTGGTGAATAGGTTGAGAGGTATTTGGAGGAGGGTAAATCAGGTATTGAAGAAGAGTTCCTTGAGCGCTAAAAGAAAGTTTGATAGACAAAGAAGAGCATGTTCTTTTAAGACTGGAGACTTGGCCTGGTTGTCAACTCGAAACATCAAGCTGCGACAGACATCACAGAAGTTAGGTCCAAAGTTTATTGGGCCTTTTCAAATTATTGAGCAGGTGAACCCGGTGGCCTGTCTACAGTTACCCAGGTCTTTAAGAATTAACAAAATTTTGAATTGTTCTCTCTTCAAGCCTGTCTTTTGTTCTTCCAGTTTTAGGGTAGATTGTGCTTGGAAACCTCTTTCAGTGTTAGTCCAAGATCAAGTGGAGTTTGTGGTTGAGAAGATTTTGGATTCTAGGTTAGACTGTGGACAACTGAAGTTTCTGGTCCAGTGGAAGGGGTGCGGCTCAGAGGAGAGATCGTGGATGTTAAACAGGAATCTGCATGCTCCCAGATTGAAAAAAAGCCTTTTTCAAAGAATTCCCTTGGAAACCGGGCTCTAAAGGTTCCTTGACCCATCCACATGGGGAGATGGTACTGGGGAGATGGTACTGTTACAGCCGCAGCATGCAGCTCCCAGCATCCTGTCATCGCTAGGCGATTGGAGCACTCCCGAACTTCCGTAGTTAGGCAGCAGGTACTCTGGAAGACTCCTGTGGGAGTCACACAAGGGGCTGGTGGACGTGCAGCAGCACAGCTGATGGAAATTGGTAATTAAGGAAGGCTGGCTGTGTTGTGGTTCATTCTCCCTTCATAGTCTGGCTCTGTCCCTCTCTCCTTTATGGTTATAGTTCCTAGTTGCAGCGGGAGCCCTTGACACTTGGGTCTAGTCTCAGTCTGTGGATTTCTCCTCCTGCCTGTCAGCACTCATCTCCAGACAATGTTCCTGTGCCAAGCATCAATTCAGTACCAGAGTCTGTTTAGGAAATTTCTGCATTTCTTACTTTATGCCCCAGGTTAAATCCTGCCGTACACTTGTGCACTGGTGTTTAGCAGAAGTTACTGCTCCTCCCAGTCTAGAGGCAGCTCCCCGGTTCGGGCTTCTATAGTTTATTATTCTGTCAGTGTCTTCCACCCCCCAATCTTGTTATTTTCCCTTGTACCTCAGTTTCAGCCCTGTCTCCATTGTTTGCCTTACCTTTGCCTCATCCTTTCCAACTCCTCTCTTGCTATTATACTCTTTCTCTCGATGACATTGATTCAGGACACTCTAGTGTTGAACCCATACTAACCTCAGTGGCGTAAGTCCTGGTGGGCATCCCAGTTTCAGTAGGCGCATTAAGCCTTATAGGAAAAGTGGCTCTTACAGGCTAGAAGACCTGCTGGGGCATTATATGGGACTCAACCCCCCGGGGGGGGGGGGGAAGGTCAGGGGTCACTGCCAGAAGATCCTCGGAGTTCTCAGATTAAACCAAAGGAAGACTCTTCAGTTGTAACAATTACACCATTTTGTACTGGCATATACAACATAATTAGGTGATGTGTGATCTCATTTTCTAATGAAGTCTGAAAAACTTATTATTGTACTCTCTTCCCTTTTCGGATCTTAAAAGTGTTTAGATTATAACCAGTTTGTGTTTCTACTACATTCCTGTAGTCCATAATTTTGTGTATCATATCACTTTTTACTCTTAGAAAGTATATGTGTCATCCTTTTAAAACTGTCTTTTAGTGTCATGTAACACCTGAATCCACTAAACATTTCATGATCCATAGGACTATGTACATCTATGTGCACCAACGATAATGGTGCCTCAACTCTAGTTGATTTCGAGAGAGGGTATCAAGTTTGCTTAACCTTGATGCAACAGTCACACACCAGATTATCAGGATTGCTTATAGCCATTCAAGTCACCATCCCTTCTTGAAGTTTTTGTACATTCTCATACCCTCAATGTTCCAATCACCTATGCCACAGTTCCATAGTCTGACTAGAGTCAGCAGCAGTTATTGTATAACACTGTATAGTTTCTAAGATATAGGGTTGCTAGCATCGGGTAGGAGTAGCTATTATTGGTGGTTATTCCGAGTTGATCGTTAGCTGCATTCGTTCACTGTGCAGTGATGAGGCAAAAAAATGGCACTTCTGCACATGTGGCGCAATATTACAACGAACAATGTCGTTTCACACAGGGTCTAGCGATGCTTTTCAGTCGCACTGACTGCCGCAGAGTGATTGACATGAAGTGGGCGTTTCTGGGTGTCAACTGACCGTTTTCAGGGAGTGTTCGGAAAAACGCAGGCGTGCCAGAAAAAACGCAGGCGTGGCTGGGCAAATTCAGGGCGTGTTTGTGACGTCAAATCAGGAACTGAATGGTCTGAATTGATCGCAAGCGCTGAGTAGGTTTCGAGCTACTCTGAAACTGCACAAAAAAAAAAACTATGTAGCCGCTCTGTGATCCTTTCGTTCGCACTTCTGCTAAGTTGAAATACACTCCCAGTGGGAGGTGGCATAGCGTTTGCACAGCTGCTAAAAACTGCTAGCGAGCAATCAACTCGGAATGACCACCATTATCCCATTCTTATTGTGCAGGGTACAGTTGATTTTGTAGTTTTTCTTCTCAAGTATACTGGTGGCTATTAAGTAACTTAATTACTTAATAACAGTAATATCTGTGACTACAGTTTCGCTTATGATTTTTAAGTTCACTGTAATTGTCCCAGTTTTAGATAATGTGAGCATTTTATCCCCAACTCCACTGACTGCAATAAGTTCACAATTACTCAATGAGTTGAACCATTTTTCATTGCAACTAAAATATCTAGTGGCCACATGTCCATATAAAAGCAGTCTCTTCTATGACTGTCTGCTATAACTTTGTTATACCTCTTTTTCTGCGTACCACTTTGATATTTTAGGGCGGGTGTGGTATAGAAAGTCGACAGTAACTAGGTCGACAATGTCTAGGTCGACCACTATTGGTCGACAGTAACTAGGTCGACAGGGTGTCTAGGTCGACAGGGCCTTTAGGTCGACATGTTCTAGGTCGACAGGTCAAAAGGTCGACATGAGTTTTTAATGTTATTTTGGTGTCGTTTTCTTCGTAGAGTGACCGGGAACCCCAATTAGTGCACCGCGTCCCCTCGCATGGCTCGCTTCGCTCGCCATGCTTCGGGCATGGTGCCTTCGCTCCGCTACCGCTTCGCTCGGCACAGATTACCGTTCCAATCGTAGTCCACGTGGATCGTTAAGTATGAAAAGGTTCAAAAAAAGAAAAAAATTGTGAAAAACTCATGTCGACCTTTTGACCTGTCGACCTAGAACATGTCGACCTAAAGACCCTGTCGACCTAGACACCCTGTCGACCTAGTTACTGTCGACCAATAGTGGTCGACCTAGACATTGTCGACCTAGTTACTGTCGACTTTCAGTCCGGATCCCTTTAGGGCAATATGTAATAGCATGAGAGGTGCAGACAGTTCGGGAATTTCTGTGAGTCTGCCCATAATCGGTTTTGTAAATTATTGCTACTTTAAAAATATGGGCAGACTAGCAGAAATTCCCAAACAGCCTGCACCTTGCAGGCTATTACATATTTGCCCTTAGTCTGCAGCTTTGTTGCTTACATTGTAGCAAATAAAGTATTTGTACTTCAGTTTTTAAACTTAGTGTCTTTATTATATAGGGCAGATGTACCAGCAATGGGTCTGATTCAGAGGTGGTCGCAAGGTGGCTATTGTATGCAAACTGGCAATGTATTCTTACTGTGCATGCATTTCAGCCAAAGGGCCTAATTCAGATCTGTTCGCTGCACAGCGAATTCAGGTAACTACTGCGCATGCACCGCAATGTGCAGGCGCGTTGTTTGGGTACAAAGCGGATCGCTGCTGTGCACTGGTTCTTGCGAAGAATCCATTCGCTCAGCCGATCGCAAGGAGATTGACAGGAAGAGGGCATTTGTGGGTGGCGTTTGCAGAGCGGGTGGCTGACGTCAATTCCGGGCTCGAATAGGCTGAAGTGATCGCAGCGGCTGAGTAACATCAGAACTACTCAGAAACTGCACAAAATGTTTTTGTACTGCTTGGCTGCACATGCGTTCGCACACTTGCAAAGCTAAAATACACTCCCCTATAGGCGGCGTCTATCTGTTTGCAGCGCTGCAAAAAATAGCTAGCGAGCGAACAGATCTGAATTAGGCCCACAGTGCGCACACACAGAAATTGAACTGCTATAGTGACTTGCAACTGGACATTAGTCGCAGAGTGACTATGAATTAGTTGCAGGGTGAGTGACAGGAAGATAGCGTTTGGGGGTGGCAATGGGGAGTGGTCGGCCAAACACAGGCATGTCATGGCCATTCAGACAGTGTTTTTTGGGCATGCATAAATTAGCACTTGCTATAGGAGAGCTCTCTGAGTCCCAGGAGCACAGCTCAGCTCTCAAGTCTTCAGAGGCACTCAGACTCTACAAAATGTTCTAATTTGCGATTAATGTTCTGATATATCAGCAATTATACACTGTTGGATGGAAATTATGTGGCCGCAGTTGGCGTCCCTATGCGCAGGTTAGTTTCTGTCCATATTAGCATTTAATCGCAATTGCATACAGCAAAAAATAGCAACAGCAGCAGCAAAAACAACCACATCTGAATTAGTAGAGAAATAGGTGTATACTACTTCCAGGTGCAAACCACTTTTAGCAACCTAGGGTCCAAAGGGCCTGGGAATCCCAGGGAGTTGGGGCTGGGAGACCGGCGCTGGGAATCCCAGCGGTCAGCATACTAACCCCGGGATCCCGGCAGCAAAATGCCGGTGGGGGGGCGAGCACAACAAAGCCCCTTGCAGGCTCGCTGCGCTCGCCACGCAGTTTCTATTCCCACTCAATTGGTATCGTGGACAGTGGAAATAGTGCATGTAGGTCGGCACTCTGTTTGCCGGCATTTTGATTGATCGGGATCCCGGTGTCGGCATGGTGGCCTCCGGGATCCCGAGTGCAGGTAACATCACCGGATCCTGTTCCAAGTACACTCTATTGGAATAGAATGCAGTGTGTGTAGTGGAAACATGTTGGCGCTCATCCTGCTACATCATACAAAGACTGAGAATCATCTATCTGTGGGACTGCTTGGGAGCCAGAAGCAGGGTATTGTCCCGGGGAACCCAGTTTCACACCAGCTACGGCTCCTATATCCACACACGGACAGTCCATTTATCTTCACTCTGACAGTATTCTTATCTCTCTTTCATGTTACATGTACCTCACAGTGTATGTACATTTTAATATTGCCCTAAATGTTTTATTAGAATAAAAAAAATTTCATATAGCACCGTCTCACCATCTACTTTAACCACAAGCCCTGAACCTCTACACACACCACATCTGAATTAGGACCAATATCGTCCACAGTTATCTGCTGCTGGAATTGTTGCAGCTTTGCACTTACTACATCTGTAGTTAATGCAGTGGTATTCAACTCCAATGCCACTACCAAAAAATCAAATTCTGGGGCTGTTCATTGTTTATCTGGACTCCAATGGACAGCAATTGCTGGCTAATAGAAAACATCTTATCTGTGTATTCGTTTATGTCTTACACTCACTTAGCTTAGTCCCATACAAAATTAATCTGGGATTTATTCTTAGACCCTTATCTTTGTAAGCTGTTTGCAGGGCGACCCACCAGAGGCGTATCTAAGGCAGGGTGAGTGGGGCATGTGCCCTGGGCGCTGTGGAGACTCAGCAGAGGGAAGGGGGGGGGGGGCGCTGCCGTCAAGGTAGCAGTGTTCACAAAAAAGAAGCGTATTTCACCCGATAAGCGATGGTGGGGACCCGAAAATTAAAAAATGCTTGGTCCATCAGGACGCGCCATGACCAATCAGCAGCGCTGTCCTGTGCTGTCAATCACCCTCCTTCTCCAACTGCAGAGGAAGGGGAGGAGACCATGGAGACTAGAGTGTGATCTCCCTCCTTCCCTCACCCTCTGCTCCGCACAGGAGCACGGCATCAGGCAGAATAGGAGGACATACCTGCTGGCCTGACACAGATCCGTGCGTGTCAGTCATGCAGGAGCGCGGCGGATGTGCTGCTTTCCGGCATCTGCAAATAAAGACGTCCTGTGGGGGCTGCAGGAAGCTAGGGGAGAGACGGCTGCGGGAGGGGAGGAGGCGAGGGGACAAAAAAGGTAAACTAACCCCCCCCATCTCCCCGGGAACGTGGTCATCTGGCGCACTGCGTTTGCCATGACAGCGTCATAGCAGCCGCTAGGAGAGGAAGGAGCCCGTTCCTCATGGTGTCGCAGCTCTCCCTGGCCCCCGGTGTATAATGCCGGAGGTGGAGTCATCAGCAAGTGAGTGACCCTGAGTTCTTTGCTCTATGAGGGGACACTGCCTTCTGTCTGTCTGCTAAGGAGAATGTTCACCGGAGAGATAGCAATTAGGAGTTAGACTCGCTCCTTCATCCCCGCTACAGTGCCACCCTCCTCCCCTCTAACCTGCCACTCTATTCTAAACTGATCCCTCCTGTTCCTTCTCCTCCATCCTTTCACCCCAATTCTAATGTGTTCCCCCTCCTTCTACTCAATCCTCCTTGCACCCTCATTCTGGGTTGGGGCTGACATGCTGGCGGTCAGAATACCGACCGCGGCATCCCACTGCATAGAATATCTACCCCCCCCTTTCCTGCAGCCTAAACCCCCCTCCTCGCAGCCTATATGAAACCACCCGTTCCCGCAGCCTAACCCTCCCCCCACATCCTAAATCTAACCTCCCCCTGCCCCTCCCCTTGCCCAAATGTGATCGTGATGACGGCGCCAACATTCTGACAAGTGTTGGGATTCCGGCATCGCAATTTTGACAGCCGGCATCCCGACTGCCGGGATCTTGACCAGATCCCCTCGTTCTACCCTTTTGGAGCTCCACAGGACAGATAAGCTAGGAAGTTATCCTGCAGGGATAATTCTAATGTTACTCTGTAGTGTACTGCAGTGATTTAGTGCAGTGGATTGTATAGTTAGGGGGAAATAGTGTAGTGATGTAGTTCAGCATATGGGGGGGGGTGTAGTGATGTAGTGCAGCCCCAACATCTCCGTCCTCCCCACACATTACACCCCCCTGCCTCTCTCCCCACCCATTACGCCTCCCTCCCCACACATTACACCCCCCCGCCTCCCTCCCCACACAATACACCTCCCCCTGCCTCCCTCCCCACACATTACACCCCCCTGCCTCCCTTTCCACACATTACACCCCCCTGCCTCCCTCCCCACACATTACACCCCCCGCCTCCCAACCCACACCCCCCCTGCCTCCCTCCCCACACATTACACCCCCCCCTGCCTCCCTCCCCACACATTACACCCCCCCTGCCTCCCTCCCCACACATTACACCCCCCCTGCCTCCCTCCCCACTCCTCTCTCTGTCACTCTCCTTGTCCCTATGTCCCTGCTGTCACTTTCCCTTTGAATTTTCGGTTCATTCTGTGTACTATAATGTCAATTTCGGCTCATTATGTGTGCTATAATGTAAATAACGGCTCATTCTGTGTGCTATAATGTAAATTTCGGCTCATTCTTTGTGCTATAATGTGAATTTCGGCTCATTCTGTGTGCTATAATGTAAATTTCGGCTCATTCTTTGTGCTATAATGTGAATTTCGGCTCATTCTATGGGCTTTAATGTGAATTTCGGCTCATTCTGTGTGCTATAATGTAAATAACGGCTCATTCTGTGTTTGCTTTAATGTAAATTTACGGCTCATTCTGTGTGCTATAATGTAAATTTCGGCTCATTCTGTGTGCTATAATGTAAATTTCGGCTCATTCTTTGTGCTATAATGTGAATTTCGGCTCATTCTGTGTGCTATAATGTAAATAACGGCTCATTCTGTGTGCTATAATGTTAATTTCGGCTCATTCTGTGTGCTATAATGTTAATTTCGGCTCATTCTGTGTGCTATAATGTAAATTTCAGCTCATTCTATGTGCTATAATGTGAATTTCAGCTCATTCTGTGTGCTATAATGTGAATTTTGGCTCATTATGTGTGCTATAATGTGAATTTCAGCAAATTCTGTGTGCTATAATGTGAATTTCGGCTCATTCTGTGTGCTATAATGTGAACTTATAGCACTGAAGGACACGTACCCTTTTGAGTGGTCACGCCTCTTTTTCCGAAGGCGCGCTCGCATATTGCACCATTCACTTTTCTATACCCCCACTTAAAAAATTACACTTCAACCACTGCACCTACATCTATACATACACACCTGACATCTTTATATACAGTGACACCTATTTGTGCAAGAAATGATGATGGTAAGGTGCATGTAGAATTGAAAAGTATGTTCCCAGCATGACACAGCTATAATGTCATGTTGGCACATCCCATTTTCCCATTTTCAGTGTCCACGCCCCCTTCTGATGTGTGGCCATGGCCATTTTTTTTCGGGAGGGGGGGGGGGGGGGGCGGCGCCATTATTAATCTTGCCCTGGGCTCCAAAAACCCTAGTTACGCCTCTGCGACCCACATGCCTTATCATAAATGATGGAATACACTTGCTGTTCTACAGCTAAGCAAAGGGTTCCAATGGCTCTATTCACCTCCTTTCAGTGGTGTAAGTTTGTCCCAGTTGCCCGGAGGCAAGAAAAATATTGGTGCCCCCTATATATCATCCAATATAATGTTGTTTTGAGATTCGAGTAAAACCGAACCCGCTCATCTCTAATTCTAACTATATGAAGCTACTACAAAACCCGTTGCAACTAGGCAGATCTATGTAGGGGTCCAGCCACACACTACATAGATCTGCTCAGTCACTCACAATGCTGATTATTTCTCTGACAATTAATTTGCAAGTGTCATATCCAGGATTAGAACCCACAACCTTTTACACTGGAAGCATGCTCCTTACTGGTGGAGATATCTGCTCTTGCATAGGAAGTATGAGAATTCTAACTATATGAAGTTACTTGTAATTGTCATAGAAATAACTTCATATAGTTAGAATTCTCATGTTTCCTTTATAGGAGCAAGTAGCTTCATAAGTAAGGTGTCTGCTTCCAGTGTATCTATAATAAAGAGGGTGTGATTTGTAAGGTGTAGTGACTAGTGGGGAAGTCGGCTACGGAAGATATAACGGCTGCTGTCAATTAAATTAATTGATTAATGTCACTGAACACACGGAACAGGAGGAGAGGTGCCCCCCTTCAAAGCAGGGGCCCGGCGGTTCTGCCTCTGCCTCATTTGGGATTTTGGTTGCCTCCTGGATCATTCGTGACCTTCCACAGCTTCTCATGCTTTAATTGCATTTCTATAGCAAGTTTTAAAGTATGGTAGTTCTCAGAGCCTTTCAATTTCATGAAGTTTATACTTACACTTGGAACAGCGGTGGCTGCAGGGATGACCATATAGTACGAGAGGAAACCACTTAGCACATATTAAAAAAAAACATGTTTTAATCTATGTTATATATGTGTTGGCTGGTTTCCACGGGGATCGGCAACACTGTGCGCATCAGGCACCATGTGGCACCCGGTACTTAACATAAGGCATCACAATTCTTTTAAGCCCACCCCCCGACTCCTGTGAAACTAGTCAATGAGAGTCTGAACCGAGGGCAGGCTTAGAAGGAATGTGTGCCTTATGCATAGCCACAAGAGACACCATGTAGCAAATAGCCATTTAACTACATATCAAAACAGATTTGGTTCTGAAAGGGCAGATGGGATCAGAACCTAATCTGACCCAAACATAATGTACCACCATTTGGTCCATAAAGATGGCCCTGTCTAAATTTATTGCATCCCCTCTCAGTGACTCTGCATTTGGATACACATGTACATTACATGCTCTGAAAAGGTATATGTGTACAATGCAAACATCACTTAGATGACCACATTAAACTACAAACTTCATGAAAATTTGGGACTAAGATGCATTATTGGGTAAACAGATACACAAAAAATGCCTGGTGCTAGCATAGCCATACGGAACCTGGAAGCTCACTCACGCCAGGTGTTCAGAAAGTTAAGCATGCCGAATGGGTCTAGAGGGTGCAGTATGGGCCTCCCTGGACCCAGGGGCTCATTTGCACCACATATCCTGCACCCAATATAGATACACCACAGGGTTTATTATGGTAGAAAATAAGAATTTACTTACCGATAATTCTATTTCTCATAGTCCGTAGTGGATGCTGGGGACTCCGAAAGGACCATGGGGAATAGCGGCTCCGCAGGAGACTGGGCACAAAGTAAAAGCTTTAGGACTAGCTGGTGTGCACTGGCTCCTCCCCCTAAGACCCTCCTCCAAGCCTCAGTTAGGATACTGTGCCCGGACGAGCGTACACAATAAGGAAGGATTTTGAATCCCGGGTAAGACTCATACCAGCCACACCAATCACACCGTACAACTTGTGATCTGAACCCAGTTAACAGCATGATAACAGAAGGAGCCTCTGAAAAGATGGCTCACAACAACAATAACCCGATTTTTGTAACAATAACTATGTACAAGTAATGCAGACAATCCGCACTTGGGATGGGCGCCCAGCATCCACTACGGACTATGAGAAAAAGAATTATCGGTAAGTAAATTCTTATTTTCTCTAACGTCCTAGTGGATGCTGGGGACTCCGAAAGGACCATGGGGATTATACCAAAGCTCCCAAACGGGCGGGAGAGTGCGGATGACTCTGCAGCACCGAATGAGAGAACTCCAGGTCCTCCTCAGCCAGGGTATCAAATTTGTAGAATTTAGCAAACGTGTTTGCCCCTGACCAAGTAGCTGCTCGGCAAAGTTGTAAAGCCGAGACCCCTCGGGCAGCCGCCCAAGATGAGCCCACTTTCCGTGTGGAATGGGCTTTTACAGATTTTGGCTGTGGCAGGCCTGCCACAGAATGTGCAAGCTGAATTGTACTGCAAATCCAACGAGCAATCGTCTGCTTAGAAGCAGGAGCACCCAGCTTGTTGGGTGCATACAGGATAAACAGCGAGTCAGATTTTCTGACTCCAGCCGTCCTGGAAACATATATTTTCAGGGCCCTGACTACGTCCAGCAACTTGGAATCCTCCAAGTCCCTAGTAGCCGCAGGCACCACAATAGGTTGGTTTAAGTGAAATGCTGAAACCACCTTAGGGAGAAATTGAGGACGAGTCCTCAATTCTGCCCTGTCCGTATGAAAAATTAGGTAAGGGCTTTTATAGGATAAAGCCGCCAATTCTGATACACACCTGGCTGAAGCCAGGGCTAACAGCATTACCACTTTCCATGTGAGATATTTCAAGTCCACAGTGGTGAGTGGTTCAAACCAATGTGATTTTAGGAATCCCAACACTACATTGAGATCCCAAGGTGCCACTGGAGGCACAAAAGGAGGCTGTATATGCAGTACTCCCTTGACAAACGTCTGAACTTCAGGAACAGAAGCTAGTTCTTTTTGGAAGAATATCGACAGGGCCGAAATTTGAACCTTAATGGACCCTAATTTGAGGCCCATAGACAGTCCTGTTTGCAGGAAATGCAGGAATCGACCCAGTTGAAATTCCTCCGTAGGGGCCTTCCTGGCCTTGCACCACGCAACATATTTACGCCAAATACGGTGATAATGTTGTACGGTTACATCCTTCCTGGCTTTGATCAGGGTAGGGATGACTTCATCCGGAATGCCTTTTTCCTTCAGGATCCGGCGTTCAACCGCCATGCCGTCAAACGCAGCCGCGGTAAGTCTTGGAACAGACATGGTCCCTGCTGGAGCAGGTCCTGTCTTAGAGGTAGAGGCCACGGGTCTTCCGTGAGCATCTCTTGAATTTCCGGGTACCAAGTCCTTCTTGGCCAATCCGGAGCCACGAGTATAGTCTTTACTCCTCTCCTTCTTATGATTCTCAGTACTTTTGGTATGAGAGGAAGAGGAGGGAACACATACACTGACCGGTACACCCACGGTGTTACCAGAGCGTCCACAGCTATTGCCTGAGGGTCCCTTGACCTGGAGCAATATCTGTCCAGTTTTTTGTTGAGGCGAGACGCCATCATGTCCACCTTTGGTTTTTCCCAACGGTTTACAATCATGTGGAAGACTTCTGGGTGAAGTCCCCACTCCCCCGGGTGAAGATCGTGTCTGCTGAGGAAGTCTGCTTCCCAGTTGTCCACTCCCGGAATGAACACTGCTGACAGTGCTATCACATGATTTTCCGCCCAGCGAAGAATCCTTGCCACTTCCGTCATTGCCCTCCTGCTTCTTGTGCCGCCCTGTCTGTTTACGTGGGCGACTGCCGTGATGTTGTCCGACTGGATCAATACTGGCTGACCCTGAAGCAGAGGCCTTGCCTGACTTAGGGCATTGTAAATGGCCCTTAGTTCCAGGATATTTATGTGAAGTGACGTTTCCATGCTTGACCACAAGCCCTGGAAATTTTTTCCCTGTGTGACTGCTCCCCAGCCTCTCAGGCTGGCATCCGTGGTCACCAGGACCCAATCCTGAATGCCGAATCTGCGGCCCTCTAGGAGATGAGCACTCTGTAACCACCACAGGAGAGACACCCTTGTCCTTGGAGACAGGGTTATCCGCTGATGCATTTGAAGATGCGATCCGGACCATTTGTCTAGCAGATCCAACTGAAAAGTTCTTGCGTGGAATCTGCCGAATGGAATCGCTTCGTAAGAAGCCACCATCTTTCCCAGGACCCTTGTGCACTGATGCAATTGACACCTGGCCTGGTCTTAGGAGTTTCCTGACTAGGTCGGATAACTCCCTGGCTTTCTCTTCCGGGAGAAACACCTTTTTCTGTACTGTGTCCAGAATCATCCCTAGGAACAGCAGACGTGTCGTCGGAATCAGCTGCGATTTTGGAATATTTAGAATCCATCCGTGCTGTTGTAGTACTATTTGAGATAGTGCTACTCCGACCTCTAACTGTTCTCTGGACCGTGCCCTTATCAGGAGATCGTCCAAGTAAGGGATAATTAAGACGCCTTTTCTTCGAAGAAGAATCATCATTTCGGCCATTACCTTGGTAAAGACCCGGGGTGCCGTGGACAATCCAAACGGCAGCGTCTGAAACTGATAGTGACAGTTCTGTACCACAAACCTGAGGTACCCTTGGTGAGAAGGGCAAATTGGGACATGGAGGTAAGCATCCTTGATGTCCAGAGACACCATGTAGTCCCCTTCTTCCAGGTTCGCTATCACTGCTCTGAGTGACTCCATCTTGAACTTGAACCTTTTTATGTAAGTGTTCAAGGCTTTCAGATTTAAAATGGGTCTCACCGAGCCGTCCGGCTTCGGTACCACAAACAGCGTGGAGTAATACCCCTTTCCCTGTTGTAGGAGGGGTACCTTGATTATCACTTGCTGGGAATACAGCTTGTGAATGGCTTCCAATACCGCCTCCCTGTCGGGGGTAGACGTTGGTAAAGCAGACTTCAGGAACCGGCGAGGGGGAGACGTCTCAAATTCCAATTTGTACCCCTGAGATACTACCTGCAGGATCCAGTGGTCCACTTGCGAGTGAGCCCACTGCGCGCTGAAATTCTTGAGACGGGCCCCCACCGTGCCTGAGTCCGCTTGTAAGGCCCCAGCGTCATGCTGAGGACTTGGCAGAAGCGGGGGAGGGCTTCTGTTCGTGGGAAGAAGCTGTCTGTTGCAGTCTTTTTCCCCTTCCTCTGCCCCGGGGCAGATATGAGTGGCCTTTTGCCCGCTTGCCCTTATGGGGACGAAAGGACTGAGCCTGAAAAGACGGTATCTTTTTCTGCTGCGAGGTGACTTGGGGTAAAAAGGTGGATTTCCCAGCCGTTGCCGTGGCCACCAGGTCCGATAGACCGCCCCCAAATAACTCCTCCCCTTTATACGGCAATACTTCCATATGCCGTTTGGAATCCGCATCCCCTGACCACTGTCGCGTCCATAATCCTCTTCTGGCAGAAATGGACATCGCACTTACTCTTGATGCCAGAGTGCAAATGTCTCTCTGTGCATCTCGCATATATAGGAATGCATCCTTTAAATGCTCTATAGTCAATAATATATTGTCCCTGTCCAGGGTATCAATATTTTCAGTCAGGGAATCCGACCAAGCCACCCCAGCACTGCACATCCAGGCTGAGGCGATTGCTGGTCGCAGTATAACACCAGTATGAGTGTATATACTTTTAAGGATATTTTCCAGCCTCCTATCTGCTGGCTCCTTAAGGGCGGCCGTTTCTGGAGACGGTAACGCCACTTGTTTTGATAAGCGTGTGAGCGCCTTATCCACCCTAGGGGGTGTTTCCCAACGAGCCCTAACCTCTGGTGGGAAGGGATATAGTGCCAATAATTTTTTAGAAATTAGCAGTTTTTTGTCGGGGGTAACCCACGCTTCATCACACACTTCATTCAATTAATCTGATTCAGGAAAAACTACGGGTAGTTTTTTCACACCCCACATAATACCCCTTTTTGTGGTACTTGCAGTATCAGAGATGTGCAAAACCTCCTTCATTGCCGTGATCATGTAACGTGTGGCCCTACTGGAAAATACGTTTGTTTCTTCACCGTCGACACTGGAGTCAGTGTCTGTGTCTGGGTCCGTGTCGACCCACTGAGGTAACGGGCGTTTAATAGCCCCTGACGGTGTTTGAGACGCCTGGACAGGCACTAATTGAGCTGCCGGCTGTCTCATGTCGTCAACAGTTTTCTGTAACGTGCCGACACTGTCACGTAATTCCTTAATTACGGCCATCCATTCAGGTGTCGACTCCCTAGGGGGTGACATCACCATTATAGGCAATTGCTCCGCCTCCACATCATTTTCCTCCTCATACATGTCGACACACACGTACCGACACCCAGCACACACACAGGGAATGCTCTGATAGAGGACAGGACCCACTTAGCCCCTTGGGGAGACAGAGGGAGAGTTTGCCAGCACACACCAGAGCGCTATATATGTATAGGGACAACCTTACAATAAGTGTCTATCCCTTATAGCTGCTTATATCTGTTATTTTGCCAAATAAGTGCCCCCCTCTCTTTTTTACCCTGTTTCTGTAGTTGCAGGATGCAGGGGAGATTCTGGGAGCCTTCCTACCAGCGGAGCTGTGTGGGAAAAATGGCGCTGTGTGCTGAGGAGATAGGCCCCGCACCCTTCACGGCGGGCTCTTCTCCCGCTTTTTTCTGGAAAACTGGCAGGGGTTAAATACATCCATATAGCCCAGGAGCTATATGTGATGTATTTTTTGCCAAATAAGGTAAATTCATTGCTTCCCAGGCGCCCCCCCCCCAGCGCCCTGCACCCTCAGTGACCGAAGTGTGAAGTGTGCTGAGAGCAATGGCGCACAGCTGCAGTGCTGTGCGCTACCTTATGAAGACAGGAAAGTCTTCTGCCGCCGATTTATGGACCTCTTCTTGCTTCAGCATCTGTAAGGGGGCCGGCGGCGCGGCTCCGGGACCCATCCATGGCTGGGCCTGTGATCGTCCCTCTGGAGCTAATGTCCAGTAGCCTAAGAAGCCCAATCCACTCTGCACGCAGGTGAGTTCGCTTCTTCTCCCCTTAGTCCCTCGATGCAGTGAGCCTGTTGCCAGCAGGTCTCACTAAAAATAAAAAACCTATTTAAACTTTTACTCTAAGCAGCTCAGGAGAGCCACCTAGATTGCACCCTTCTCGTTCGGGCACAAAATCTTAACTGAGGCTTGGAGGAGGGTCATAGGGGGAGGAGCCAGTGCACACCAGCTAGTCCTAAAGCTTTTACTTTGTGCCCAGTCTCCTGCGGAGCCGCTATTCCCCATGGTCCTTTCGGAGTCCCCAGCATCCACTAGGACGTTAGAGAAAATCCAGAGATTAGTTCCACATTAGATAAACAATACTGAATATATGAGAAGCAGAAATAAAACATTTTCTTTTCATTGTGGATACAACATAGCAGTTATGATAATGCTTTTTTATTGCTTGTATTTTGATGTGTTAATGATGAAAGTATGGGGCTTTTTCTATAACTCACCAACTGTGATCCTCATGTGTGTTGTAAGAAGTTCGACCATAGCATTATTAAGGATGACTGCAGCTAATGCCACAAGGATGTATGTCAGACTCATATCAAATACAATAGATGTGTCTGAAAGTAAAATTACAGAAAAAGAAAGATATTTGTGTAAGAACAATAAACCCAATAACATCATTATTAACTGACATTTGTGATATTCCACCAATAACAAAATATATTTCCTGTTAAAAATAAACAGGCATATTCTGGTGGTAAAAGCATGTTTTATAATGCCAAGGCAAACATTGGGTGGTAAAGAAACATTTGTAAAAATAGGATTTTGGTTACCTACCAGTAAATCCTTTTCTCGTAGTCCGTAGAGGATGCTGGGGTCCATATTAGTACCATGGGGTATAGACGGGTCCACCAGGAGCCATTGGCACTTTAAGAGTTTAATAGTGTGGGCTGGCTCCTCCCTCTATGCCCCTCCTACCAGACTCAGTTTAGAAACTGTGCCCGAGGAGATGACATACTTCGAGAGAAGGAATTACACAGATAGTAGCGAGATTCATACCAGCTCACACAACAGTCAAACCCGGCTAACATGCCGGAACAACTCAGCAACCGCTGAAACAGTAAATAACGCAGAACTTACCTAGGAACCAGGCAGTGCTGAACTATAAAACCAATGCAGGAAAACGCAGTGGTGGGCGGGCACCCAGCATCCTCTTAGGACTACGAGAAAAGGATTTACCGGTAGGTAACCAAAATACTATTTTCTCTTACATCCTAGAGGATGCTGGGGTCCATATTAGTACCATGGGGATGTACCAAAGCTCCCAGTACGGTAGGGAGAGCGCGGAGGCTCCTGCAACACTGCTTGACCAAACTTGAGGTCATCAGAGGCCAAAGTGTCGAACTTGTAAAACTTGGCAAACGTGTTCGACCCAGACCAAGTAGCTGCTTGGCAGAGTTGTACAGCCGAGACCCACCGGGCAGCCGCCCAGGAAGAGCCCACTTTACGAGTAGAGTGGGCCTTTACAGATTTTGGACACGGCAATCCTGCCGTGGAATAAGCATGCTGGATAGTGAACCTGATCCAGCGTGAAATCAACTGCTTAAAAGTAGGACACCCAATTTTCTTGGGATCATACAGGACAAATAAAGAGTCACTTTTTCTATAACGAGCCATCCTCTGCACATAAATCTTCAAAGTCCTCACTACATCCAAGGCCTTTGAAGCAATTGAGGAGTCAGTAGCCATTGGCACCACAATAGGTTGGTTGATATGGAAAGCCGATACAACCTTAGGCAGGAACTGTGGATGAGTCCTAAGTTCCGCCCTGTCTTCATGGAAGATCAGATAGGGGCTTTTACAAAATAAAGCCCCCAATTCCGACACGCGTCGTGCAGAAGCCAAGGCCAACAAAGTGACCGCCTTCCACGTGAGAAACTTGAGATGAGCCTCATGTAGAGGCTCAAACCAAGCAGATTGCAGGAACTGCACCACAACATCAAGATCCCAGGGTGCTGTTGGCGCCACAAAGGGAGGCTGGATGTGCAGAACCCCTTTCAAAAAGGTCTGAACCTCAGGGAGGACAGCCAATTGTTTTTGGAAGAAGATGGACAAAGCAGAGATCTGGACCTTGATGGAGCCCAATCTCAGTCCCATATCCACCCCTGCTTGCAGGAAAAGGAGAAAACGTCCAAGTTGGAACTCCACCGCAGGTAACTTCTTGGACTCACACCAAAAAACATTTTTTTTCTAAATGTGATGGTAATGTTTAGACATTACCACCTTCCTAGCCTGTATCAAGGTAGGAATGACCTCACTCGGGATACCCTTCCGAGCTAAGATCTGGCGTTCAACCGCCATTCCGTCAAACGTAGCCATGGCAAGTCTTGATAAGCAAATGGCCCCTGCAGTAGCAGATCCTCTCGAAGAGGTAACGGCCTTGGATCTTCCAGCAGAAGATCCAGTAGATCCGCCTACCAAGCCCTCCTTGGCCAGTACGGAGCAATGAGGATTGTCAGAACCTTTGTTCTTCTTACCAGTTGAAAAACTTTTGGAATCAGAGGAAGTGGAGGGAACACGTACACTGACTTGAACACCCACGGTGTTACCAGTGCGTCCACCACCACTGCCTGTGGGTCTCTTGACCTGGAACAGTACCTCCGCAGCTTCTTTTTGAGGCAGGAGGCCATCATGTCTATGTGAGGAACACCCCACCAACCTGTTACCTCCTCGAACACCTCCAGATGGAGGCCCCACTCCCCTGGATGGAGATCGTGTCTGCTGAGGAAGTCTGCTTCCCAGTTGTCTACGCCCAGAATGAAGATTGCTGACATAGCCACCGCGTGCCTTTCTGCCCAGAGGAGGATTTTTGACACCTCTGACATGGCAGCCCTGCTCTTCGTTCCGCCTTGTCGGTTTATGTAGGCCACTGTGGTCACATTGTCCGACTGCACCTGAACAGCCCGATCCTGTAGAATGTGTGCTGCTTGCAGAAGGCCGTTGTACACGGCTCTTAGCTCCAGAATGTTTATCGGGAGAAGGGATTCTTGATCCGACCACTGTCCTTGAAAGGTGTCCCCCTGAGTGACTGGGTAGACAGAGTTTCCCCCCCAAGAACAGCAGAGAGACACAGAGATTGAAGCCAACCCACACACAGCGCTATTATAGGTATAGGGAGACCCCAGACCAGCACTGACTGTGTCCCTTAATAGGTGACACAGCCTATACACAGCCTCCCCTCCCTTCTACAACCCCCTGGTACCATACAGATAGCTGGAGGTGCTCTGGAGGGACCTGTTCATCCACTGGCAGTGAGCTGCAGGCAGGAAAATGGCGCTGAACGCTGCTGGGTCCGCTCTGAGGAGAAGCTCCGCCCCTTCAATGGCGCTGTCTTCCCGCTCTTGCAAGATTATACTGGCCTGAGGATTTGTTTGCTGGCTGAGATCCGCGGACCCCGACAGGCTGGAAATGGTCAGTGTAGGGTTTTGTGCTGGCACAGGGCGCCCCTTACAGCGCCGCACCGCAGAGCCGTCCTGGAGCGCGGTTTATACCGCGCTCCTACCCTTAAAGCCGCCCTCTTCACACTGACCCCTCGCTTGCAAGGGGGGACAGTGACTCACTCACCACTTTCAGCTCTGTAAGGGGGTGGTGGCTGGCTGCCGGGGTGAGCGTTCCCCTGTGGCGGGGCGCGATCTGTCCCCTCTGGAGCTCAATGTCCAGTCAGCAGAGTCAGTGGCTCAAGATCCCGCAGGGCGGACACTGCTCCCCCCCTCAGTCCCTCGATGCAGGCAGGCTGTTGCCAGCAGCCTCCTGTAAAAAAAGAAACTCTAAGAAAAACTTTTTCCAGGAAAGCTCTGTAGAGCTCCCCTAGCTGTGACCGGCTCCTCTGGGCACATTTCTAAACTTAGTCTGGTAGGAGGGGCATAGAGGGAGGAGCCAGCCCACACTATTAAACTCTTAAAGTGCCAATGGCTCCTGGTGGACCCGTCTATACCCCATAGTACTAATATGGACCCCAGAATCCTCTAGGACGTAAGAGAAAGATTGCTAAAATAATAGGAAATGTACTATACCCATCTTTCAGCAGTGCATTCTCTGTCATGCATTGATTACCTCCTATTGTACGATGTTTTAATATACAGTACAATTTATATGACATCATGATCTCTGATCATGCTCCCATCACTGTGACATTAACATTCCCCTTATCGAGATAACATATGGCTATTCCCTGCACATCTGGCCTCTTCCAATGATTTCCAATCCTTTCTCAAGTCAATATGGTATGATTTTGTTGATGATACTCTTGAACACTGGGACAACCCTGCAACCCTGTGTTGCAGACCTCAAAGGCTGTGTTATAGGGTCACATAATCAGCTACATGGACAAACAAAAATGTGAGGTGGCAGCTACTTGTATGTTGTTACGTGCTACTGTTTCACAAACTTTTACTGCCTACACTTTAGATCCTCTGATAAGTTGCACTGCTACAAACAGGCCTGTCATCTAGAGGATTTCAGCCAGTTGATCGAGAGCAGCATATTATAAAATCCTCCAAGATGACCTTTCTCCGCTTCTCCTGGACTTACTCTGGGACATTCACCATAATTGCCCGTACTTGTCTTTTAATGCCACTCACACGATTCTTCTACACAAGCCGAAGAGGGATCCCTCTCCTCCTTGGTTCATACCATCCCTTCACATTGCTGAATGTTGATTTTAAATTCCATGCTAAAATTATGGCCTCTCGCTTACAGCAAATGTTGTCAACTCTTTTAACTGAACCTCAATTGGTATGTGTGGTGGGTAGACATTTGGTCAAGGGCATTTACACTGTGTTGGGTGCAATAACTGCTTCAACTAAGGACCCCCATGCTCAGAAGAACATGCATCTAAGCCTTGATACACAGAAGGCATTTAATTCCATTCTCAAGCTCTATTTGTTTGAGGATTTAAAACATATGGAATTCACCCAGACTTATCATTCTCCCTCTACATCATTGTTGATAATGGATTGCATGGCATGCCCATGGAATTGGCATGGGGCACTGATCAGGGATGACCACTAGCCCCTCTCCTCTTCAATCTTGTTATTGATCCTCTACTCCATATTCTTCAGCTGTGGTCTTGTTTCCAGGGAGTCCGGGTGGTTACCCGTAGTATTAAACTGGTTGTTTATGCAGACAAAACCCATCTATATATTGTGGACCCCCCAACACTCACTATCTTTGATTAAGCATAAGATTGGGCAGTTTGGCAATATCTCTGGACTAAAAATGTATGCGGGCAAATCAAGGGCAATGATTCTCCATCGTACCTCCATCCTATTACGACTCCTTCCTTTCTGTTTACCTGGGCCTCCTCACACCTAGAATATTTTGGTATTATTTTACCTGAGTATACTGCTTTATTATATGAAACTAAAGTATACTGCTTTATTATATGAAAATAATGTATCTTGGATGACCCGAATTATTACTGAGTAGCTCAGGGGTTGGAAACGCTTGACCCTTTCATATATTGATAGGGCTACCCTTATCAAAATTACTTTTCACTGTCTCCTTTACATACTGCAGGCGCTACCAATTCTCCTCACTCCAAAGGATATCTAGCTAATTGAAATGTTTTGGTCATTTCTCTGGCAGGACTTGTATTAGCCTTGGAAAACTGTATGAGTTTAAATATAATGGGGTGATAGCTTTTCCCAAAATTCTCATCTATAACCATGCCTCCCAGTTGAGATTTCTAACCAACTGTATACAAAACCAAGAAGTTGCAGTTTCTACCAAACATGTCTCGAAAGTACTTACTTCATATCCACAATCAGGAGGTTCCACTAGAGGTTCGTGTCAATCCCCTAATAATGATGATTAGATGCCTCTGGCATATTCTGCATCATAAATACTGCCTTGAAGCTCATAAATCAATCCACCTCGCACTTTTGTGTAATCTACACTTTGAGGAAGGAGGGCTAGTCTATCCTTTTATGGTGTGGAGGGTGGGGTGTTTACAGTTTAATTCAATTACTTGATTTTACTGCAAAGCAATTCCTTATGTTCCTCAAAGCAACTGCGAAATATGAGACACTGTGGGCTTATCCCCTAGCATACTTTCAGGCACAACATTACATAGCCTCCATGGTGTGAGTGTTGTCAGCTGCTGATTGGCATAATCTGTTGGACCAACATCTTTCTAGACCAACACCCTCACATAAGGCAACTTCCATTTATTAAAAAAAAATTTTGTGAGGCTCTAGCTCATGACTAGGTCAGTCAGGGGATTTGCCAATGGCTTACACAATTCCCAGCTCTTTCTATTACTGATTTAGTTCAAGGACTGCTGAGATCACACACAATGCTGACTGCTACAAATAATGAGTGTCACGATCCTGACTTACTGCTCTCATATTCTCAGTAACTTGTCTTGTGACTTGCCTCTGCCACCTGTCCTGCAGGTAAGGATATGCTGTAATCCTCTCAGAATTTCTTTCAACCTTGCGTGAGCACTTTTAAATAGACTTATGCTGTTGTTCTCTGTCTCCAGTAATCTGCTAAGCATACAAATTTCCAAGTTGCAAGACTTTCAGTTTGAGCAAGCGGCTGTGTTACTAATTGCTGAGTCTCTATCCAGGCTGATTATCCACATGATAGTTCATCTGGGGTTGTAGTCTGCAGGCTCCTGACTGCAGCAGTGTTATTAGACCAACTAGTGACTGCTGGTGCACTAGACTGCGGGCTCTCCTAGTCCCATGGTGCCTGCTGCTGCTCTCACTGTACCACGTTCTCTCCTGTGTGTATACTGCAGAGGTTCCTGCCATCTACGGTTACTGGGCACACAGGGCCGGTTCTAAGGCTTCCAGCGCATCTAGTTCCCTTCGCGGAGTGGACCTTTGCTGTGCGGTGCGCGATGACGTCTTTGCGCACCGCACAGTAAAGGTCCTCTCTACGAAGGGAAACTAGATGCTACGCGTCTAGTTCCCTTCACAGCGGGGGGGCAGCGGGACAGAGCGGGCAGTGGGGGGCACAGCAGCAGCGGATCTTGCCATGGTGCGGTGCCCTCCAGATGAGGCCGGGGCCCTCCGGAAGGCGGCACCCCGGGCAAAAGTCCTGCTTGCCCGTGGCAAGATCCGCTACTGTGGGCACCACTATGACACTTGTGGTCAGTTGATTCCCAGTCCTCCAACCACAGGCCTCAGTCCAGTCAGCTGATGGCAGTATCCAATGTGAAGACAGCACTCCCTATAAAGAGAAGTTCCTGAACACTCTCAAATGCCCAGTACAGTGTTGCTTTTCCTGGAGTCACAGCCCTGTGCTGAGCTCCATGATATTCCAGATCCATCTGGTTCCAGTCTATCGTATCCAGTTCCAGTCTGGTTGCCTCAGATAGACCTCTCCAGTACCAGTCCAGTCACTCTCTAGTTTCAGTATGGGTACCCATCCGGTTCCAGTCCAGTCACTCTCCGGAATCAGTCTGGCTACTATCCGGTTGCCAATGCCAATTCTAGTTCCAGTAGTCTCCAACTCTAGTACAGTTGCCAAGCTGGTTCTAGTTCCCGTAGTAAGTGGCTCCAGTCCAGTTGCCAAGCCAGTTTCAGTAGTCTCTGACTCCAGCATGGTTGCCAAGTCGGTTCCAGTTCCAGTAGTCTTTAACTCCAGTCTGGCTGCCTATCTGGTTCCAGTAGTCTACGACTCCAAACTCCTTGCTTCATGGCTTCATGAGTAAAAGTTGGATCTAGCCTCCCAGCTTTCTCCATGTTCCCACTGTACCTGCTCCAGCCACTCATAGCTAGACCCAATCCTCAGGTTTGACAATGAGCTGTTTTTGAATGTGCATCAAAGGACTTAATTGTCCCCCCACAGACAACATAGAATGGGTCTATCTGATTCTCATACTTTTCCTAAATGTGCCAGGGAGGCAGCTGACCTTTATTACTGTCTTTGGAAGTATCCATTGGTCTAGGAATTCTGGAGGAGGGGAAGACAGGAAGCTGAGACCCACCTGGTCAACTTTCTGCCTTTTAATCATGAGTGCACAGTGACTTACACTGGGCAGTAGGAAATTATTGCTTACCATAAGTGCTGTGGAAAAGAAGACCATTTTACAAGATTGGATACACCCAACCTCAATTTATTTTTAAATATATATATATAGGTAGAAACTTAATTTTATTTTTTAAATAAATTGGGTGGAGGCATTGTTTGAGAAGGAAAATGTTTCTTTTTTTTATACATGGAAAAGTTTTATCGCAACTTTACCAACTTCAACATAATCCCAGATTTATCATAGTATGCTTCTGACCCAGTAGTATAAAACTCAAACTCTCTTGGGTGATCCTTTCTTTACGTTGCGTGACAGCTGAGTGCCAAACACCTACCTACCTTGCTTTCTTTTTTCTTTCATTTATTAATTATGCATATCATTTGCACTTCTATCCAATTATATAATTGTATATATTTTACACAAGTCTTGGCCTATATAAATGCTTATATAATGCATATTCCTTTTTTATTTCATGACTGGCTCTGATGCCTTATTTATATAATGGGCACGTATGGAAGTGCGCAAGGGCGTTTATTTTGTATTGCTTATCATTGTGTGTAATGATCATTATGCTTGACTCATATGTCTATGTCTTGAAAATTGTCAAAGGTGTTTTTTGCTTCTATAAAAAAAGTAAAATAAAATATATAGTAAGAAGAAAAGCTACATATAGCTTAATGTTAGAATTTAATGTATTATTGTAACGATAAGTAAATGCAGGTGCAGTCTGCAGTACAACGTAACTTCTACTCCAATCAGTTGGTTGCAATGTTGCTTCCGAGAGGCCAGACTGAAAGTCAACTCAGGCATTTTACTTACCACTATACCAACTGTATCATCTGCTTGGGGGCTCAAGAGTGAGTGATCATTAATTGACTGCTCCATGTATGCTGACAGCTGTAATACTTGTTTACTGTTATAGCAGTGCTAGTCTGGTTTACGTTACTATATACTGTATCCTGTCATTTTGTTGTGTGGATGATAATTTTGTTCGTGAACATTTTATCTACATCTGCCACCCGCCTGAACTTTACTTGTGGTCTGATTATCCTTGCCAGGTAAACCTATACTACCACTCATAAAAGGGCTGGGCACACCCAATTGGAGCATCAAGCTCTATGGGAAAGGGGACTGCTATAATTGAAGACTGTGAGCTTTAAAGATTTACTCTGGAAGTCTGATTGCTAGATATTTTATGAGGCCCACTTTTATGGACAACCAGCTCCATTGTTGGTTAATCAATTCTAAGGTAGCTGGTTATATTATAACTGGAAAACTTTTACAAAAATCCAGCTCCATTGTTGGTTAATCAATTTTAAAATACTTACTCAGGTGGCGCAGGATGTTAGAGTTGAAGCTCAGGAGGACACTTAAAGAGTCTGCACAATTAGCCCAAAGCTATTTTTTTTTTGTATGGTGCTTAAGTGCACAGTTCGTATAAATGTAAATATTACTTCCCTTATTTCATTTAGATGATTGGGTACTTTATACGTGTTCTATGTTCAAAGAATTGAACTCCAAGTGCGCTCGATATACAGAAAGAGGATTGGCAAGATCAGGGGTTATAACTGTATGAATACAATACTTCCAGGATGAGTGTAGTGTGGTTGATTTGCATCTCAGGGACCAGAAGTACGATGGGACCCATGTGCTCCGCCTGCGTTTCAGCGACCGGAAGTCCATTAAACTATGCATATGCAGTGACAGTAGACATGTCAGTAATAGTTGGTAGCTCCTTCATTATGGACCAGAAGTCAACACTTGATCCTGACTGCCCTGCATCACTGCCAGCAAGGGGGTTAGGAAATTTTATTATTTTCCTCGCAGCCCCAGTTGCAGGAGAAATTGAAGGAGGAGCTGTTCACAAGTCATTTTCCACTTGAGTTTACAATTTTTTCACCAGCAGGTCTTTGCACCTCTGCAGACTTGTGTCCACCGGAAAGAGAGATACAACGTAGGCTTTAAACATAGGATCAAGCACGGTGGCCAAAATGTAGTGCTCCATCCACAAGTCCCACATACTTAGCGGAATCGCTCCTTCTTAGCTCCTCCTTCAATTTCTACAGCTACTTCTGCAAACGCCTGATGAGGGGAATGACCTAACTCAAGCTGGCAGCGTCTGAACTGACTTCACGTGCGGCAAGTTCGAAGGGTTGGAGAACAATGCACAACATAGAAATCATTCTCCACTGCGCTTGAGTCAGGTGCATTCCCCCTCCTTTGCCTATATCATAGGTGAATGTATAGGCTTGAATGGCCTTTTGCTGCTCCTCCATCCTCTGAAGCATATAGAGTGTTGACTTCCACCTCGTTACCACCTCTTGCTTCATTGATGGCAGGGCAGGTTCAGGAGTGTTTACTGGTGCTCCAGTCTTTGGCACGCAGTCCCTGAATGTCGCAAGTGGCCCACAATTTTTCAGGCCACCGACAGCATCTCCTGCATGCCCCTATCATTTTAAAAAAAAATTCTGCACCACCAAATTTTAAAAAATTCTGCACCACCAAATAATTGTATTAATTAATATCACGAATCCCCAGGAGAGTCTAAGTGGGGTAAGCCATTGTACGATGATATAACTCAGTTTCCGTAAGAGTTTGTCAGCGGGGTGCCTCTTACGGAAACCGGTGATAGACAGCATAACCTGCCTAGGAACGAGTTGGTGTTTGCGAGATGCTGCTACTGGTGCCGCTGCTGTTGTTGCTGCGGAAGGCAACACATCTACCCAGTGGGCTGTCACAGTCATGTAGTCCTTAGTCTTCCCTGTTCCACTTGTCCACATGTCTGTGGTTAGATGGACAGTGGGTACAACCGCATTTTTCAGGACACTGAGGACACTTTTCTTAATGTCTCTGTACAGTCCGGAATCATTTGCTTAGTGAAGTCGAATCTAGACAGGATTTGGTACCGTGGACACAGTACGTCCATCAACTGTCTAAATCCCACTGCACTAATGGCGGATACCGGACGCACGTCTAACACCAGCATAGTTGTTATGACCTCAGTAATCCACTTTGCAACAGGGTGACGGTTGTCATATTTCATCTTCCTCGCAAAGGACTGTTCTACAGTCAATTGCTTAGTTGAAGTAGTACTAGCAGTCTTCCGACTTATTCTCTGGGATGACGGGCCTAATTCTGAGTTGATCGCAGCAGCAATTTTGTTAGCAGTTGGGCAAAACCATGTGCACTGTAGGAGGGGCAGATGTAACATGTGCAGAGAGAGTTAAATTTGGGTGGGGTGTGTTCAAACTGAAATCTAAATTGCAGTGTAAAAATAATGCAGCCAGTATTTACCCTGCACAAAAACAAAATAACCCACCCAAATCTAACTCTCTTTGCAAATGTTATATCTGCCCCCCCCTGCAGTGCACATGGGCCCTCATTCCGAGTTGTTCGCTCTTTAATTTTCTTCGCATCGCATCGATTTTCCGCTAACTGCGCATGCGCAATGTTCGCACTGCGGCTGCGCCAAGTAAATTTGCTAAGAAGTTTGTAATTTTACTCACGGCATTACGAGGTTTTTTCTTCGTTCTGGTGATCGTAGTGTAATTGACAGGAAGTGGGTGTTTCTGGGCGGAAACTGGCCGTTTTATGAGTGTGTGTGTAAAAACGCTGCCATTTCTGGGACAAACGCGGGAGTGGCTGGAGAAACGGGGGAGTGTCTGGGCAAACGCTGGGTGTGTTTGTGACGTCAAACCAGGAACGACAAGCACTGAACTGATCGCACTGGAAGAGTAAGTCTCGAGCTACTCAGAAACTGCACAGAAAAATCTTTTCGCAATATTGCGAATCTTTCGTTCGCAATTCTGCTAAGCTAAGATTCACTCCCAGAGGGCGGCGGCTTAGCGTGTGCACTGCTGCGAAAAGCGGCTAGCGAGCGAACAACTCGGAATGAGGGCCATGGTTTTGCCCAATTGCTAACAAACTTGCTGCTGCAATCAACTCAGAATTACCCCCGACGATCGACTCCCAGCAGCAACAACAGCAGCAGCGGTAGGCGTACCACTCAAGGATCCACCGGAGGAATCCCGATAGGAGAGGACTCCCGATTGAGAGGACTCGTCAGTCATGACAGTTACATGAGACTAAAACAAACAAAGCTAATAGTTATAATAGGATTTTAGTACCTACCGGTAAATCCTTTTCTCTTAGTCCGAAGAGGATGCTGGGGACTCCGTAAGGACCATGGGGTATAGAGGGATCCGCAGGAGCTTGGGCACACTATAAAGACTTAAACTGGGTGTGAACTGGCTCCTCCCTCTATGCCCCTCCTCCAGACCTCAGTTAGAAACTGTGCCGAGGAGAGATGGACATTTCGAGCAAAGAATTTATAAACACGGTGAGTGTCATACCAGCTCACACCACGAACACACCGCAGAACGTGGCATTCAATAAAAAACCAGCCTACGGCATGAAAAAGACCCAGCCACATGCTGAGAGAATATGTAACACAACCTGTGTGACTTCACAACCAATAATAAGACACCGCATGCCAAAGCATGAACCTCGCCAGCAACAGTCTGACAGAGAAGAAACACCACTATAGTGTAACCAAAAGCAATAACTGCAGACACAGTCCCCAGCATCCTCTACGGACTAAGAGAAAAGGATTTACCGGTAGGTACTAAAATCCTATTTTCTCATACGTCCTAGAGGATGCTGGGGACTCCGTAAGGACCATGGGGATTATACCAAAGCTCCAAGATGGGCGGGAGAGTGCGGATGACTCTGCAGCACCGATTGAGCAAACATGAGGTCCTCAGCAGTCAGGGTATCAAACTTGCAAAATTTTGCAGAAGTGTTTGAACCCGAGCAAGAATCCACTCGGCAAAGTTGAACCGCCGAGACTCCTCGGGCATTCGCCCAAGAAAAAACCCCATCTTCCCAGTAGAAGGGGTCTCCACCGACTTCGGTGACAGCAATCCAGTCGAAGAACGAACATGCCAAATAGCACCACAGATCCAGCGTGTAACAGACTGCATAACACAGTCACCCAAACCATGCTGGGAACATACCAGACAACAGAGCCTCTGGTTCTCCCAACTGAGCCAAATTGGCGACCTAAATATTCAAATCCCTGGCTACATCGAGAGAATTGGCAGCTAATGCCTAAGTAACCGCCGGCATCAAAATAGACCGATTTCTGTGAAACCCAGAAACCACTCTTGGCCGAACTACTAACCGAGTTCTCAATTCCTCTCTATCCACATGAAAGATCAAACAAGGCTCTTGTGAGACAAAACCACCACTCCCGACACCCGCCTTGCGGATGTCAAAGCCAAGAGCATGACCACTCTCCAAGAGAGAAATTTTTGTAAAGAAATTATTAGGCCAAACTGCACTGAAATGGAACCCAACTTTAGGCTTGTATCCACACCGGTTTCGTAAAGTATGGACAAGAATGACCTAGCTGAAAACCTCCCATAGGAGCCTTCCTGGATACACACCAAACACATAGTTACGCCAACTACGGAGGTAAAGTTTAGCCGTTACTTCTTTCTTAGCCAGAACAAATGAGGAAACGACGTCACTGGGAACATCCCTTTCGGCTTAGGATATGGCATTCAACCACCACAACGTCAGACGCATCCGCCGTAAGTCTTGCAACATGCCCTGCTCTTGTTGTAACAGATCCTCACGTATAGGAAGAGGGCATGGAATCTTCTATGAGTAAGTCATGAAAAACTGGATAGCAAACCTTCCTTGGCTAGACCGGATCCAAGAGGTTCGCCTGAACCTCTGTTCATCTCACGTTTATCACCGTCAGAAAAAGTGAAAGCAGAGAGGCCACATAGACCGACTAAAAACACCAACGGTGACACGAGGGTATCCACAGCTATAGCTTGAGCGTCCCTTGATCTGGAACAATATCCTTGAGGCCTCTCGTTGAGGTGAGACGCCAACATATCCAATTGCGACATTCCTCCAAAACTTGTCACGTCTGTGAAAACTTCTCGATGATGACTGAACGTCTCCCGGATGGAGATCGCGTCAGCAGAGGAAATCAATTTCTCCGTTGTTCGCCTCCGGAACGAAGACTGCTAATATAGAGTTTACCAGACTTTCCACCCAACGGCAAAACTGTGCATCTTCTGCCATTGCCGCTTTCTTGATCCGCCATAGCGGTTTACTTACGCCACTGCTGACAAGTCGTCTAGCAGAACTAACACGGCAGAACATGAAAAATACGTTTGTCGAAACTAACTCTTAATTTAAGAAAGCTTATAGCAGACAAGCTTTCCTACATGACCTTACCTCCTGGAAATATGTCCCTTGCAAGTACTGCTCCCCCGTCACGGAGATCTGTATGCACGGACACCAGGATCTACACCCGGAACCAAAACCTTCATCCCCCTAGGAGGAGAGAACCGAGCCGACACCACAGGAGCGATGTCCTGGCCGTTAGGATTATATTCAGGTGCAGGCGCAGGTGAGACCCGGACCACATTTCCAACCGGTCTCTGGAAAGCCACTCTGGCATTAGACCTGCTCACCGAAAAAGGCCTCTTAGGCCGCACCCAACCGGTTCAGTAACGGAACACATTGATGAAGTGTCACAGTAGAGCCGATCCAACTCTGAATCTTCATACACTCTTTTCACCTGGAAAAACCCCGAACCTTAACCGGTCATTATCTACTCTGAAACCCACCTCCGACATCTGTGTCGTTGGAACCAACAGCCAAACCCTGTGTCGAAGAACAGTCAGAGAGAAACAACGATATGCACCTTTATACAGGGACAACTGGACAAAGTCCTGATCCTGACGCACCTCTGTATGGCGCCGCGTACTATCTTCCCTTCCAGAGCGGAACGGCAAGAACTATTAGAAAAAACAGCAAGGGGAAACAACCATAACTCAGAATGTTCCCCTTTGGATTCTATAAATAACCCACAGGTCCAATTCTATTCCTGGACCAACTGAAATTAGTAGACGAGTGCCCACCGGAGTGGGGATCAGCCCTATAGACTCAGCTACAAGTGGTGGATGTGGAGGAAACAGAAAACGACATCCACTACTGCGAACCTACAAGGCTGCAGAACTCTTACCTTTTCACCTTCGACTGTCTGCACAGAAAAGGAAAAAAGAAGGTATCGAACGGTTAAAACGACTGCATCCCACAAAAGAAATGCGTCACCCACCGTTGTGAAGGAGGCTAACTCACGAATTTAGACTTACCCGTGGTATCCGCCGAGATTGACTGAACAGAGGTCACACTAAACATCTGTATACCTCCCTCCAGTATCACTCGGAGACATCCTCAGCCTTTTTCCGGTCACACCTCCTGCTGTCACGCGGCAGCCTGCTGTAATGTTATAAGGTAGAATCAACATAGGCAAGCCTACCCACACTGGGTAAGGAAATTCTATCGGATGGCTAACAAAATACAACACTCCCTCAAGTGCATACAGTGCAAATAAGGTCAAAGTATAGAAATAAAATTTAACTTAGCTGCCTGTGTATGATCCTTTTCGACCGGGCTGTCACAACTGAGGGCCTGAGCAGACGGGAGGCAGCCTCAGTTGTAGGGGCTGAGATGTAACGGAACCTGGGAGGTTGTATCAGACCCCTAGACATGTAAGTAACATGTAGAATAACTGCCCAAAGGCGTGACCACGACAACCAGGATAAAAGTCAATGATGTTTATTATGACAAACTCCGTAACACAGCAGCAGTAAAAGGAAACATAAAAGTCAACAGAGGATAAATACAATTCCTGGGTACTACAGGGTGGCAAGGGCCACAGGCACTGGTAGTGTGAGACAGTTCTTATAATCTTCTAGTTGGAAAGTCCTTACCAGGCCTGACTGTAGCAATGGAGAGAACCCAGGATCGTACCAGCTGATGTTCCAGGAAAGGCTGGGCTGCTGAAGGTAAAACGGCTGCTGTGGATACTGGCTGGAACCAGACTGTTGTTGGTACGGAGTGGATACTGGCTGGAACCAGTTAAATAATAAACGAACTTGAGAGCGATGAAATAATAATGAAGTTTGGAGTTTGAGAGCGGTGAAATAATAATACCGGTGGAGAGTGGTAAACTGCAGAAAAGGACACCGGCCCTTTAAGAGAAGCTATACACTGCTGGAAGCTGGGCTGGAAGCAGGTGATTGTTGTAGCTGGAAACAGGTGAGTCCAGAATGGATCGGAGAGTCAGGCTACACCGCAGATGGAATGCTGGTGCGGGTCTCTATAGCAGAAGTCTGGAGACAGGAGCTGGAACCTGGAAGACAACCACAGGAGAGAGACAAACTGGAACTAGGTTAGACAACCAAAGCACTGACGCCTTCCTTGCTCAGGCACAGCTTACTTATACCTGCAGCAAGGAAGGGGTTGGCTAGGCAATTATGCAAATCAACAATACAGACAGCAGATTGGTGGAAATGCTCAGATGACAAAATCCAAGATGGCTGCGCCCATGCAGACACTTGGAGGGAAGTTTGGTTTGTAATCCATGTGAGAATTGAAACAGTAATGGCGACGCCGGCCACAGGAGACGCCAGACTGACAAGCGCACATTTAACCACGCGGGCACAGCGGAGGCCGCGGCTGATGAAATCACCACTCTGACATTCTGCATGTGGAAACTCAGGAACAGCGGGATCCGGTCCTGGAACGCTGAGCCAGCCTTAGGAGGCATCTGAAGGGTAAGTAATGGCGTCCAGATACCCGGATCGTGACACGGGCTCTGCGTCGACCAGGAGTTGACTGTCATAATTTTCTCTCCGCGTTGAGAAGAGAATAATATTCGGACTCCTTGAGAGGATCGAAAACCAACTCGTCACGTCCAAACTAGAGCTTAATCAACAGAGCGACCAGCACATGATAAGAATACCATTATTTCAGCATTCCTGGATATACATCATATAATACACAATAAAACACATATACCCCAACCCTGCATATATAAACCTATATCTACATATATATACACATATAGATATAACCTATACGCAAGTGGATTGTCCAGACCTGTCAGGTCCCTATTGACAGTAATGTGTTGTGAATGTGTATGACCATGTACTGACATGCCCCCGATGTGGATCTACCAGGAACGTTATGATCGACAGAAACTTAGTAAATGTCGACAGCAAGGAATCATAAGCGGGAAAAAAATAATAATAATCCTGGAACCCCAAGGGGTCCAAGGGAAGCATACAAATATAATTTTGATAACACTCCCCCCACGTATACCTATAAATATACATATATATATACAGGTACAAGGCAATAACAGCCTGTCCTGGCTGGGATCTGAGGAAAATGGCACTGACTCTTCTGTGAGGGCTAAGCCCCGCCCCTTCCCGGCGCGCTCTATCCCCTTAGCATAAATATACAGGCTGGACCTGTATACAGTGTAGATACACTATATACCCTCAAACCTGCCGTTCAGGGCGCCCCCCCCTGCGCTCTGCACCCAAGTAGCTCGTTGGCGTGTGGGAGCACCGACGCGGCGCACGACCGCCGGTATGAATGGCGGTATCGCGCGCGGTGCCGGGGGCTCATATTACAATATATGCTGCCCATCCATGGAAGCCGGAGCGAGGGAGAAAAAGGCGCGCAGGTGCTGCTCATAGCGCGTGCGGCGCCGGGGCTCACATTACAATATATGCTACCCAGGGCGCCCCCCCCCCCCCTGCACCCATGGAAGCCGGTGGCGGGGGAGAAAGAGGCGCAGTGCGCTAACACGGGCTGGCGCCAGCATAAACACATCAGCCCTGTAACACTGCTCAGGGCGCTCCCCCCCCCAGGGCCCTGCACCCGTGGAAGCCTGCGGCGGGGGGTCAATGGCGCGTAGCGCGCTCAAACACGCTGGCGGGGGAAGAAGACACGGTGCCCAGGCACCAAACACACTTTTAAAGCCAGTCTTATGAAAACAACAGTAACCTGCCACCCAGGGCGCCCCCCCCCCCCCCCCCCAGCGCCCTGCACCCTGTGAGTGCCGTTGTGTGGGAGCATGGAGCGCAGAGCGACCGCTGTACCTCCGTCACTGAAGTCTTCTGCCGTCACTGAAGTCTTCTTTTCTTCCTATACTCACCCGGCTTCTTTCTTCAGGCTTCTGTGAGGGGATTGACGGCGTGGCTCCGGGAACAAGCAGCCAGGCGCACCAAGTGATCGAACCCTCTGGAGCTAATGGTGTCCAGTAGCCGAGAAGCAGAGCCCTTAAACTAAGAAGAAGTAGGTCCTGCTTCTCTCCCCTCACTCCCACGATGCAGGGAGCCTGTAGCCAGCAGGTCTGCCTGAAAATAACAAACCTAACAAAGTCTTTCAGAGAATCTCAGTAGAGCTCCCCTAGTGTGTGACCCATCACTCCTGGGCACAAAGTCTAACTGAGGTCTGGAGGAGGGGCATAGAGGGAGGAGCCAGTTCACACCCAGTTTAAGTTTTTATAGTGTGCCCAAGCTCCTGCGGATCCGTCTATACCCCATGGTCCTTACGGAGTCCCCAGCATCCTCCAGGACGTATGAGAAAAACAGTTTCATGGTGCCAGTGCGCTGCTGTGAAGGCACAGTGTGAAAACCTATATAAGAAAACTAAATATAAACAAAAACCCAGCTGCGCAATGGAACCTGGAAAATTATGAAGGAAGTTGACGTATGCTGAGATAATCAGATAAAAATGTTTATTATACAATAAATATAAATAACCATAAAAAATGAAATATATAAAATAAACCAACTGGTCTAAGGCTGAGCGGCTCCTTGGTCCAACCTTCTATCTCCCCTACACCTCACTCCCACCTTCCATGTCTCACACCTGTACCTTGCTCCCACCTTCTATCCCCCACACCCGCACTTTACTCCCACCTTCCATGTCTTACATTTGTACCTTGGTCCCAGCTTCCACCTCCCCTGCACCTCACTCCCACTTTCCATCTCTCACACCTGCACCTTGCTCCCTCAGACAGATTATTTCCTCCTAGTACAGGGATCCCCCTTCCTCTCAGACACATTATCTCCCTTAGCACAGAACAACCCCCTCCTCCCAATATAGAAGATTCTCCCACCCCCCTGAGACAGATCTCCCCCCTTTAGCCAGTACAGCTCACAGAGAACCTTCTCCTGGTATGCGGTGTCTGCTCTATTGGCAGGTTAGGAATCACAGCGGACAGAGTCACAATGGGAGCCGGGTAGAGATGGTACCTGCACAGTGTGACTGCATAGTGCGTATTATGTGTAATTAGTCAGCAAGTGCTGGCCAGGGCTGGTTCCATATTAAATATTTGTGCAGTGTCTGACTAGGCATGTGGGGGATGCCCAACATCAGGGTGTGCCTGTGCACACATGCCACCCACCGTGTGCATGCCTATGCCCCCTCCCCCATAGCAGAGCAATTAGCCCCCCGAGCCCCCCTCCCCATGTGTTTCTGCTTCATGCCCTACCCCCTAATAGCAGTGTTATCAGCTGCTCCTACACTCCCATGTCTCCCCCAATAACAGTGTCATATTCCCCTGTGCCCCCACTTTCCATAGTTCTCCCTCTCATAGCAGTGTCATTACCCCCTTCCCCTACTCCCCATAGGACTCCCACTCCCACATAGCAGTGTCATTACCCCTCTTCCCCCACTCCCCATAGGTCTCCCACTCCCACATAGCAGTGTCATTACCCCTCTTCCCCCACTCCCCATAGGTCTCCCACTCCCACATAGCAGTGTCATTATTACCCCTCTTACCCCACTCCCACATAGCAGTGTCATTACCCCTCTTCCCCCACTCCCCATAGGTCTCCCACTCCCACATAGCAGTGTCATTATTACCCCTCTTACCCCACTCCCACATAGCAGTGTCATTACCCCTCTTCCCCCTCTCCCCATAGGTCTCCCACTCCCACATAGCAGTGTCATTATTACCCCTCTTACCCCACTCCCACATAGCAGTGTCATTACCCCCCTTCCCCCACTACTCATAGGTCTCCTTCCATAGCAGTGTCATTACCCCCCTTCCCCCACTACTCATAGGTCTCCTTCCATAGCAGTGTCATTACCCCCCTTCCCCCAGTCCCCATAGGTCTCCCACTCCCACAGTCATTACCCCTCTTACCCCACTCCCACATAGCAGTGTCATTACCCCCCTTAACCCACTCCTCATAGGTCTCCCCCCCCCCCACCCCATAGCAGTGTTATTAGCCACCTTCCTCTCCCTATAAGTCCCCCGTTAACCCATCCATATCTTACCTTTGTGCTGTGATGCTGCAGTGCTGGGGCAGGGTCCTGGCTCCGCAGGCTCAGTGCCTGGCTTCCTCTGCAGCTGCCGTCTGTGCTCAGCCACAGGGCAGACAGAAAGTGAAAGTAAAGTCACTTCCTACCTGTGTGAGCAGAGATACGGCTCTGTGTTCTGCTGCTGCAGTCTCCGTCCTAAAGGGCCCCATACACTAGAATGATAATGCCCGATTTCAGCCCAATTCCTGCATTCGGGCTGATATATTGGGTGAAATCGGGCATTTTCGTTGTGCTTTACACCCGATCCGATCCAATGCGCGTTCCCGTGAGCATCGGATCAGATCACCCTAGATCCGACATATCACGAGTGCTGCACTCGTGATATGTCGGATCCCGCAGGAATGGCTGGGATAGTAAAAGATACATCGTATGCAAAAGAACCGCATACAATGTATCTTTTACTATCCTGCCGCCCGGGAGGCTGCCGGGAGGTTGAAGAGAAATCCTAGACGACATGATGGACCGTCATGTCGTATAAGTGTGTGGGGCCCTTAACTCTACTCTCTCCTCCTGGCTGGCTGCGATAACAGAGCTGGCGCTAGCCTTGGAAATGGATGCCCCTGGGCATTCCTTCCAGATGCCCTAGACATTTGCCTATAATGCCTATTGGCTAGGGCCAGCTCTGGGTGAGTGTGTTACTGCCGGTGTCCGTCAGCACCGCACTGCACTAGTGATCAGACTAGTGTCCGGCAGCACCGCACTTGTAATCAGACTCAAAATAAAGTACAGCTCCCAGCAGCCCTTGCTGCCGGGAGCTCCCAGCAACAAGGGCTGCTGGGAGCTGTACTTTATTTTGAGTCTGATTACAAGTGCGGTGCTGCCAGACACTAGTCTGATCACTAGTGCAGTGCGGTGCTAACGGACACTGGCGCCGTGCCGACAGTAACAGACTCTCACCAGGTACAATCTCACATACTACTCTTCTACCCTTTGGCCGCGGGTCCTTGCCTGGCGCCCCTGGCGAGTGCCATCCTGGCCAAGGGGAGTGCCACCCCTGGCTGAGCCTATAGAAAAAGTGTTCAATTACCCTGTATTGAGATACTAATGAGTCAATTAGAACAAGCAATTGTAACAAGGACGGCAACAATTTGCAACATGCATATGGAGCAGAAAAGCTATAACGTATCCTAAATGCAAAATGGGATACAAAAGGAATATTCCATAGATTTATATACGGTGTGGCATTTCCGTGAATGAGATGTTTAACTCTGTTAATAAGATGAACTAAGACAGGAATAAAAGCAAAGTTACCTCTCCCGTGGGCTGGTTATAACCGAGCTTCCTCGGTTAATAATCCTGCAGTGCCCAACACTTGGCTGTTGCTGAGAGGGAGAGTGCAGCGATGTACTGACCGGAGTGATGATGCCGCTGTGGAGATTTGTAAAGCCGGTGCTGCTCGGTAGCCCACAGTGGCAGGGGCGGCATTGAGAGGAATGGATATGCCGCTACGAGGGCTAGGATGCCAGTGCCGCTCATGGGGTGTAAGTCAAAGTGCTTATTCGGTACCACAGTAACAAGGCGGCGTTGAAGGGGAAAGCTGAGCCGCTACGAGGGCTAGGATTCCAGTGCCGCTCGTGTGGTGTGGATTCAAGTGCTTGTTCAGTAATTGCTTGTTAAACAGGGTATACGGTCCAGCAGATAAAACCAGTGACGGGTCCTATCGCGTTTCGTCACGCTCTACGTGACTTTCTCAAAGATGTATCCCCTCAGTCTCAGTATCGATATTTAAAACAAATGACTAAATATATACAGGTGTCGATAATCAGTTAATTAAAATCTCAGCAACGTCAGCTATCCAAAATAGTAAGACCATAAGCGGTTCTTTAACAAGTATGCCAGCATGATTTATATAAAGGAGAAAAGAAAACATAATGCAGATATATGAATGCATATAGAAAAACAAAAACAAGGGAGCATAATGTCAACCTTTCATGCCCAGGGTAATAAAGAAAATTAATATGAATTAACTGAATAGATTTTAAACTAGGAGTTAAAAATCAATATATATGTGTAAATACACACAAACAATCTATGCACATTTATATTATATAATAAATATATAGTACAATCTCAAGAAAAAGATATTAGGAGGATTAATTAACAAAATAGAATATTGAGAAAAAATAAACAGTTACATGACCTGCAGGACTACTTACATTCCTGACTGAGGAGGAAATTGACGTTGAGGGAGTTGGTGGTGTGGATTGCAGGAGCTTGGGTACAACAGGAAGAAGGGATTTAGGTGTCAGTGGACTGCTTAAGGTTTCTGAACTTGACAATGACTTATGAATGCGCTGCAGGTGACTTATAAGGGAGGATACTCCTAGGTGGTTAACGTCCTTACCCCTACTTATTATGGATTGACAAAGGCAACACATGGCTTGACACCTGTTGTCCAGATTTGTGGAGAATTCATTCCACATGAAGAGGTGGCTTTTTTGGTATTTTGCCCAGGCATGACAATGGGCTTTTTCATCCCATGGACAACTGTCTCCACTGGTGCCTTATTCAAACAAACCACATCACTATCAGAATTCTCATCGTAAACTTCCTCCTGAGCGCCAGCTACACCAATATCCCCCTCATATTGATGTAACATCCTCTATCTCAATATCAGCAACTGGACTGGCGGTGCTCCTCCCAGTACTTGCAGAGGGTGTGCAAATGGTGGTAGGAGCCTCCTCTTCCCATACAGTCTTGGGAAGGTCAGGCCTAGACATCGCAACCTCGGACACACTTGGGACTCTTCTTGGGGATTTGTGATGTCTCTGAACGCACAGTTTTTTCCTGTGCTTTAACAAGCTTAATTTTTTTACTTTTGTCAAGAGGGAAGAAGGCTTCCATCCTCATGAGAAGCTGAACCACCAGTCTTTTTTTTCTGATTATTAATTTTTGCTTCTTGGATTATACATGCCCTCTATGACATTGGAAATTGGCCTTGGCAGATGACGTTGATGGAATTGCATCGTCAATGTCATGACTGGTGGCAGCAGCAGCTTCAGCACTAGTACTAGGAACTGGAAGTGGTTCCTGATCTTTCACTATTTTTTCCTCCAAATTTTTGTTCTCCATTTCACAGGACAGCACCCCTTTATTATTACAGCGCACATAACAGTGCTCCTTTATTTTCAGCACCCCTGTATTTGAACAACACCCCTGTAATTTTACAGTATACAGGACAGAGCCAGCACCCCTGTATTTAAACAGCACCCCTGTAATTTTATAGTATACAAGGCAAAGTCAGTGTACTTTTAACAGCACTGTATTTCAATAGCATACAGGACAGGGCCAGTGTACTTGCATTTTAACAACAGCACCCCTTTATTTGTACAGCATACAGGATAGGGCCAACACTCCTGGATTTGAAAAACACAACTGTAACCCAGCATCCTCTACGGACTACGAGAAATAGATTTACCGGTAAGTAAAATCTTATTTTCTTTAACGTCCTAGAGGATGCTGGGGACTCCATAAGGACCATGGGGATTATACCAAAGCTCTCAAACGGGCGGGAGAGTGCGGATGACTCTGCAGCACCGATTGAGCAAACATGAGGTCCTCCTCAGCGAGGGTATCAAACTTGTAGAATTTTGCAAAAGTGTTTGAACCTGACCAAGTAGCAGCTCGACACAGCTGTAGTGCCGAGACCCCCCGGACAGCCGCCCAAGAAGCAATAGTTTGCTTTGAAGCAGAGGCACCAATCTTGTTGGATGCATACAGGACAAACAGCGCTTCAGTTTTCCTGACTCTACCCGTTCTGGCTACGTAAATTTTCAAAGCCCTGACCACATCAAGTAACTCGGAATCCTCCAAGTCACGTGTAGCCACAGGCACCACAATAGGTTGGTTCATATGAAAAGATGAAACCACTTTTGGCAGAAATTGCGAACGGGTCCGCAATTCTGCTCTATCCAAATGGAAAACCAAATAGGGGCTTTTATGTGACAAAGCCGCTAATTCAGACACTCGCCTAGCCGAAGCCACGGCTAATAACATGACCACCTTCCACGTGAGATATTTCAACTCCACCGTTTTAAGTGGTTCAAACCAGTGTGACTTTAGGAAACTTAACACCACGTTAAGATCCCAAGGTGCCACCGGAGGCACAAAAGGAGGCTGAATATGCAGCACTCCCTTTACAAAAGTCTGAACTTCTGGGAGAGAAGCCAATTCTTTTTGAAAGAAAATGGATAGGGCCGAAATCTGGACCTTAATGGAACCTAATTTAAGGCCCAAATTCACTCCAGTTTGTAGGAAGTGAAGGAAACGGCCCAGATGGAATTCTTCCATAGGAGCATTCTTGGTCTCACACCAAGAAACATATTTTCGCCATATACGGTGATAATGTTTTGCTGTTACTTCCTTCCTAGCCTTTATCAGCGTAGGGATAACCTCAACCGGAATGCCTTTTTCTGCTAGGATCCGGCGTTCAACCGCCATGCCGTCAAACGCAGCCGCGGTAAGTCTTGGAACAGACAGGGTCCCTGTTGCAACAGGTCCTGTCTTAGAGGAAGAGGCCACGGATCTTCTGTGAGCAGTTCCTGCAGATCTGGATACCAGGTCCGTCTTGGCCAATCTGGAACAATGAGGATTGTTCTCATTCCTTTTCTTCTTATTATCCTCAACACCTTTGGTATGAGAGGAAGAGGAGGAAGTACATAGACTGACCGGAACACCCACGGTGTCACTAGGGCATCTACCGCTACTGCCTAAGGGTCTCTTGACCTGGCGCAATACCTCTGTAGCTTTTTGTATGTCTATCTGTGGCAGTTCCCACCGACTCACAATCTGCGCGAAGACTTCTGGATGAAGTCCCCACTCTCCCGGGTGTAGGTCGTGTCTGCTGAGGAAGTCTGCTTCCCAGTTGTCCACTCCAGGAATGAACACTGCTGACAGTGCGCTTACATGATTCTCCGCCCAGCGAAGAATTCTGGTGGCTTCCGCCATTGCCATTCTGCTCCTTGTGCCGCCTTGGCGGTTTACATGAGCCACTGCGGTGATGTTGTCTGACTGGATCAGAACTGGTTGGTCGCGAAGTAAGGTCTCCGCTTGACGTAGGGCGTTGTACATGGCCCTTAGCTCCAGGATGTTGATGTGAAGACAAGTCTCTTGACTTGACCAAAGACCCTGGAAATTTCTTCCCTGTGTGACTGCTCCCCAACCTCGGAGGAATTGCGTCCGTGGTCACCAGGATCCAGTCCTGAATGCCGAATCTGCGGCCCTCGAGAAGGTGAGCACCCTGGGGGACAGGGTGATCAACCGATGCATCTGAAGATGTGACCCGGACCACTTGTCCAGTAGGTCCCATTGGAAAGTCCTTGCATGGAACCTGCCGAAGGGAATGGCCTCGTATGACGCCACCATCTTTCCCAGGACTCGAGTGCAATGATGCACTGACACCTGTTTTGGTTTCAATAGGTTCTTCACCAGAGTCATGAGTTCCTGGGCCTTCTCTATCGGGAGATAAACCCTCTTCTGGTCCGTGTCCAGAATCATGCCCAAGAAGGGTAGACGAGTCGTAGGAACCAACTGCGACTTTGGAATATTGAGAATCCAGCCGTGTTGCTGTAACACCTTCAGTGAAAGAGATACGCTGTTCAGCAACTGTTCTCTTGATCTCGCTTTTATGAGGAGATCGTCCAAGTACGGGATAATTGTGACACCTTGCTTCCGCAGGAGCACCATCATTTCCGCCATTACCTTGGTGAAAATCCTCGGGGCCGTTGAGAGACCAAACGGCAACGTCTGAAATTGGTAATGACAATCCTGTACCACAAATCTTAGGTACGCCTGATGAGGTGGATAAATGGGGACATGAAGGTACGCATCCTTTATGTCCAGTGACACCATAAAATCCCCCACTTCCAGGCTTGCGATGACCGCTCTTAGCGATTCCATCTTGAACTTGAACCTTTTCAAGTATAGGTTCAGAGATTTTAAATTCAATATGGGTCTGACTGAACCGTCCGGTTTCGGGACTACAAACATGGTCGAATAATAACCCCTTCCCTGATGAAGGAGGGGAACCTTGACCACCACCTGCTGAAGATACAATTTTTGTATTGCGTATAACACTATTTCCCTCTCTTGGGGGGAAGATGGTAGGGCCGATTTGAAATACCGGCGAGGAGGCACCTCTTCGAATTCCAGCTTGTAACCCTGAGACACAATTTCTATTGCCCAAGGATCCACCTGGGAGTGAAGCCACATGTGGCTGAAATTCCGAAGACGTGCCCCCACCGGGCCCGACTCCGCCAGTGGAGCCCCAGCGTCATGCGGTGGATTTTGCAGAGGCCGGTGAGGACTTCTGTTCCTGGGAACTAGCTGTGTTGTGCAGCTTCTTTCCTCTGCCCCTACCTCTGGCAAGAAAGGTCGCACCTCGGACTTTCTTGTTTCTTTGTGAACGAAAGGACTGCATTTGATAATGCGGTGCTCTCTTAGGCTGTGAGGGAACATAAGGCAAACAATTTTACTTTCCAGCTGTAGCTGTGGAGACCAGGTCCGAGAGACCTTCCCCGAACAATTCCTCACCCCTGTAAGGTAAAACCTCCATATGCATTTTTGAGTCGGCATCACCTGTCCATTGCCGAGTCCACAGGACCCTTCTGGCAGAAATCGACATAGCGTTTATTCTAGAACCCAGTAGACTAATGTCTCTTTGAGCATCTCTCATATATAGGACAGCGTCTTTTATATGCCCCAGGGTCAATAATACAGTATCCTTATCTAGGGTATGCAATTCCTCAGATAAGGTATCCGTCCATGCCGCTACAGCACTACACACCCAGGCAGACGCAATTGCCAGTCTTAGTAAGGTACCTGAATGTGTATAAATGGACTTCAGGGTAACCTCCTGTTTGCGGTCAGCAGCATCTTTGAGGGTAGCCGTATCCTGGGACGGCAGGGCTACCTTTTTGGATAAGCGTGTTAAAGCTTTGTCCACCCTAGGGGAGGATTCCCATCGTAGCCTATCCGTTGGCGGGAAAGGATACGCCATAAGAATTCGTTTGGAAATCTGCATTTTCTTATCTGGAGATTCCCAAGCTTTTTCACATAACTCATTCAGTTCGTGTGAGGGGGGAAAAGTTACCTCAGGCTTCTTTCCCTTATACATATAGACCCTCGTGTCATGGACAGGGGTTTCCTCTGTGATGTGCAAAACATCCTTTATTGCTATAATCATATATCGAAGGGATTTAGCCAATTGTGGCTGTAACTTTGCATCATCGTAATCGACACTGGAGTCAGAATCCATGTCAGTATCTGTGTCAACAATTTGGGATAGTGGGCGCTTATGAGACCCTGACGGTCCCTGCGACAGAGGGTCAGGCACGGGTTGAGACACTGACTGTCCCAATGAATCAGCTTTGTCAAATCTTTTATGCAAGGAATTAACATTATCATTTAAAACCTTCCACATATCCATCCAATCAGGTGTCGGCGCCGTCGGCGGAGACACCATATTCATTTGCTCCCGCTCCGCTCCCACATAGCCTTCCTCATCAGACATGTCAACACAAGCGTACCGACACACCACACACACACAGGGAATGTCCTTTCTGAAGACAATTCCCCCACAAGGCCCTTTGGAGAGACAGAGAGAGAGTATGCCAGCACACACCCCAGCGCTATAATATTCCAGGAATAACACAGTAACTTAATGTTAACCCAGTAGCTGCTGTATGTATAGTTTTTTCGCCTAATTATGTGCCCCCCCCTCTCTTTTCAACCCTCTTCTACCGTGTATCAGCAGGGGAGAGTCCGGGGAGCTTCCTCTCAGCGGAGCTGTGGAGAAAAAATGGTGCTGGTGAGTGCTGAGGGAGAAGCCCCGCCCCCTCGACGGCGGGCTTCTGTCCCGCTTATACAGTAATTTTGGCGGGGGCTCATACATATATACAGTGCCCAGCTGTATATATGTGTACTTTTGCCAACATGAGGTCCCAAATGCTGCCCAGGGCGCCCCCGCCCCCCCCTGCACCCTTACAGTGACCGGAGTATGTGAGTTGTGTGGAGCAATGGCGCACAGCTGCAGTGCTGTGCGTTACCTCTAATGTAGATCATGAAGTCTTCTGCCGCCTGTGAAGTCTTCTTTTCTTCTCATACTCACCCGGCTTCTATCTTCCGGCTCTGCGAGGGGGACGGCGGCGCGGCTCTGGGACGGACGGCGAGGGTGAGATCCTGCGTACCAATCCCTCTGGAGCTAATGGTGTCCAGTAGCTTAAGAAGCAGGACCTAGCTTCAGAGAGTAGGGCTGCTTCTCTCCCCTCAGTCCCTCGATGCAGGGAGTCTGTTGCCAGCAGAGCTCCCTGAAAATAAAAAACCTAACAAAATACTTTCTATCAGTAAACTCAGGAGAGCTCACTGAAAAGCACCCAGCTCCTCTGGGCACAGTATCAAACTGAGGTCTGGAGGAGGGGCATAGAGGGAGGAGCCAGTGCACACCAGGAACTAAATTCTTTCTTAAAGTGCCCATGTCTCCTGCGGAGCCCGTCTATCCCCATGGTCCTTACGGAGTCCCCAGCATCCTCTAGGACGTTAGAGAGAAGAGGATTCTATTGGCAATTGAGGGGTCAGAGAAAAATGTAGCTTGTTCAACATCAAACATGAAGATGTTAGCATATGAGGGGGCTACCGCCGCCCCCATAGCACACCCAATCAATTGCAGGTAGAATGCCCCATTATAAAGAAAACATTTTTTTGTCAAAATGAATTGCAGTATCTCCACTAGGAAAGAAACAACAGGACCATAATAGGTCGTCTGGTCATTCAAAAACCGTCTTAGCGCCGTCAAACCCATATCATGAGGGATGACGGTATATAGGCTGACTACATCAATTGAAAACATGGTGACATCAGAAGATAATACTGGAAGAGCTAGTAAATTCAATAAAAGTGATGTTGTATCTAGCAAATATCTCGGATGCTTCCTTATGTATGGTTGTAATATCGCATCTAAATATACTGACAGGGGTTGTGTGAGACTGCCACGGACAGCAATTATCGGTCTACTCGGGGGATCCATAAGCGACTTGTGTATCTTTGGTATAGAATAAAACAGGGGGACCAACGGGAATGCAGGTAATAAGGCTTTACTCAATTGTTCCGAAATAGTCCCATTGTCCACCACCTGTTTAAGGATAGTAGATAATTCTCCTTTAAATAGTTTAGTGGGATCTTCTGGGAGTCGTCGATACGTCTTGGAGTCCTCCAAATGGAGAGCAACCTGTTTCTTGTAATTCACCAAGTCTTGGATCACCAAGGCACCCCCCTTGTCAGCTGGGCGGAAAATCAGATCTTTATTACTGGCCAGGTCCGCTAGGGCTGATTGTTCTGTAGAGGATAAATTATGCCGATGAGGAGGACGACTTGAGATGCTCATATGGACATCATCGTTTAATAAACACATACATGTTTTTATTGAAGGGTTGAACGATTGTGGTTCAAAAGATGATTTAGGGGCCAATTTCATCAGCTGGGCCGGCAAATCAGAAATAGCAGGAGTAGATTGATCCTGGATCTGTACGGTGGTGGGTATACTGTGTTTGCAATGGAATTCACTTAACTTCAACTGTCGGTGTAGTCTGTGTTGTTCTACACTCCATTCAAGTGGATTAAATCTGGTGGTAGGTACAAAAGATAACCCCTTGGATAAAACAGCAGGGGATAATTCATAAGTTGATAAATTAACGATTAGTGTTTCTTCGTGGTGTGTTTGTTTCCACGTCCCCTGCCTTTTGTTTTGGCCCCCACGTCTTGTGTATTTGCGCTGCCGCGGGTATAATGTACCCGCGCTGTCACCCCTAAAGGGTCCTTCTGTCCGCGGGAGGCTGTATCGGAACCACCTCTGTCAGTATCACTGGCAGATGAGTTGAATTCAGTTGAAGAGTCCATTTGTCTCCCTACTGGTCTCCTGTTACGTCTAAAGAATGGTTTTCTAGAGTCGGACCCTCTGGCAGGATAGGTCCATTGATATACAGTGTTAAGTTCATAGTCAGCGTCGACTTTGGCCTGTTTGGTCTTTTTGAACTTAATCAGGTCCCTTTTGTAGACCTGCAATTGAGAGTTAAGTTTGATATACCATTCTGTACTAGTGTCAGCAATCAGATTGGCTTTGCGTATAGCCTCAAAAGTGTCAATTTTATCTTTCATAATGGTGACCTCTCTGGTTGAAAACTCAATTATAAGGAGCATGAGATCAAAGGAACATTTGTTCACTATTGAGACCCATTTTCTGCAGAAAGCAGGGTCATGTTTCCCAATTGTAGGGCCATTACGCACACGTAGGCCCCTAGGGATCTTTTTAGCTCTGTGATAGTCACTAAGTGACAGAGCATGAAATTGGTAGTCAATTTCCCTCCTTTTGAGCCTAAGAAGCTCACGATAAACATCATCGAACGGCAAGGCTTCAGCTTGTTCATTTAAAGCACCGGAGCATAGGATAGACTCAGCTTCAGCTTCTGAATATGAGTAAGTGTCACCAATGGGATAGGACGTGGCTGCAAAGCCGCTAGTCATCTGGTCAGGTTCCAAGTCAGTCATGACAATAAAGTGCAACACAAGTGCAAAAAAATGTGTAAACAATGCAGTAATACCCACAAAACTCTAATAAAACTGTGCAAAATTTAAAACTGTCTCTGATATGAAACACAACAGGTGGTACCTGGTTAAATTGTAACAGGGGTGCCCTGATCGGAGCTCCTGCAAATGGGGAGTTCAAATGTAGACAAAGGTGGTGATCCGGCACAGCCACATATTGCGATAGTAACCCGGGTGCCCTCACAGGGGAAGAACGAATAGAAGACAGATGGTGCGGGACTCCAAGGATTTTAACGCTGACAATGAGTGAATAACAACGTTTCAATGCCTTTAATTCAAAGTGGCATTTTCGTCAGGTAACAACATACAGTACAAAGATCTTACCTTAAATACCCATACCACCCCATGTGGCGCCAAACGCCGCAACGGGACTGCACACCCGTCGGCCGCGCATAACCAATGACGTCATGACGCGCCAAAGACAGCGTCATATGACGTGTGACAGATAAACCCATAACCATGGAAACATACAACAAATCCATGCAATAACAAAACAAAACACTGCCGATGCACCTAAAGTTGGGCTGATTCCTAAGCTCATAATAGGAACATGACCTAGTGCCAGTAAGATGCTGTAATAATCCATCTGACAAAAGAAAGTACCATAACAGTAATGCAACTCATCTACTAACATTTGATTAATGATATACAATACACTGATGAGATCACAAATATAGGAGACAGCAATGTATGTGCTCAAACAGCCTCCCGCGGACAGAAGGACCCTTTAGGGGTGACCGCGCAGGTACATTATACCCGCGGCAGCGCAAATACACAAGACGTGGGGGCCAAAACAAAAGGCAGGGGATGTGAAAACAGACCACGAAGAAACACTAATCGTTAATTTATCAATTAATGAATTATCCCCTGCAGAGTCTGCTGTTTTATCCAAGGGGTTATCTTTTGTACCTACCACCAGATTTAATCCACTTGAATGGAGTGTAGAACAACACAGACTACACCGACAGTTGAAGTTGAGTGAATTTCATTGCAAACGCAGTATACCCACCACCGTACAGATCCAGGATCAATCTACTCCTGCTATTTCTGATTTGCCGAGCCAGCTGATGAAATTGGCCCCTAAATCATCTTTTGAACCACAATCGTTCAACCCTTCAATAAAAACATTTATGCGTTTATTAAACGATGATGTCCATACGAGCATCTCAAGTCGTCCTCCTCATCGGCATAATTTATCCTCTACAGAACAATCAGCCCTAGCGGACCTGGCCAGTAATAAAGATCTGATTTTCCGCCCAGCTGACAAGGGGGGTGCCTTGGTGATCCAAGACTTGGTGAATTACAAGAAACAGGTTGCTCTCCATTTGGAGGACTCCAAGACGTATCGACGACTCCCAGAAGATCCCACTAAACTATTTAAAGGAGAATTATCTACTATCCTTAAACAGGCGGTGGACAATGGGACTATTTCGGAACAATTGAGTAAAGCCTTATTACCTGCATTCCCGTTGGTCCCCCTGTTTTATTCTATACCAAAGATACACAAGTCGCTTACGGATCCCCCGGGTAGACCGATAATTGCTGCCCGTGGCAGTCTCACACAACCCCTGTCAGTATATTTAGATGCGATATTACAACCATACATAAGGAAACATCCGAGGTATTTGCTAGATACAACATCACTTTTATTGAAATTATTAGCTCTTCCAGTATTATCTTCTGATGTCACCATGTTTTCAATTGATGTAGTCAGCCTATATACCGTCATCCCTCATGATATGGGTTTGACGGCGCTAAGACGGTTTTTGAATGACCAGACGACCTATGATGGTCCTGTTGTTTCTTTCCTAGTGGAGATACAGGTTGAGTATCCCTTATCCAAAATGCTTGGGACCAGAGGTATTTTGGATATGGGATTTTTCCGTATTTTGGAATAATTGAATACAATAATGAGATATCATGGCGATGGGACCTAAATCTAAGCACAGAATGCATTTATGTTACATACACACCTTATACACACAGCCTGAAGGTAATTGTAGCTAATATTTTTTATAACTTTGTGCATTAAACAAAGTGTGTGTACATTCACACAATTCATTTATGTTCCATATACACCTTATACACACAGCCTGAAGGTAATTTAATACAATATTTTTAATAACTTTGTGTATTAAACATAGTTTGTGTACATTGAGCCATCAAAAAACAAAGGTTTCACTATCTCACTCTCACACAAAAAAAGTCCGTAATTCGGAATATTCCGTATTTCGGAATATTTGGATATGGGATACTCAACCTGTACTGCAATTCATTTTGACAAAAGAAATATTTCTTTATAATGGGGCATTCTACCTGCAATTGATTGGGTGTGCTATGGGGGCGGCGGTAGCCCCCTCATATGCTAACATCTTCATCTTTGACGTTGAACAAGCTACATTTTTCTCTGACCCCTCAATTGCCGATAGCATCCTCTTTTTTTGCCATTATATAGATGATTTGCTTATTTTTTGGCGTGGTGATAGTTGTGATTTGGTCAGACATCTTGAATTACACAACTCTAGTACTAGCCCAGTTAAATTTCCTTTTTCCTTTAGTACAACAGATATTCATTTTTTGGATGTGGCCATCTCCATTGTTGATGGCCATATTTCAACTAATCTTTATTCAAAACCTACTGACCGCAATAACTTACTTTTGGCTAACAGTTGTCACCCTGTCCCTTTAATTAAAGGGCTCCCTTACTCGCAGTTCATTCGAGTAAGGCGCATAACCTCTGATATTCAGCAAGCGGAGACCCAGATTGACATTCTATTAGAGACGTATTTGAAACGTGGGTATGACTTTGCTCAGTTACAACAAATTAAAGCTAAAATTTTAAATATTGACAGAATGTCCTTATTGCAACCCAATTCTAAACCTAAGAAGACCATTTTGCCCTGGGTTACTCAGTATACACCAGCCAGTCCTGGCATTAACAAAATAGCCAAAAGTTTATCGCCAATTATTAAATCTGATCCAGATTGTGGTCTCTCAGACACACAATTGTTATCTTGCTATCAGTGGGGACGTAATATCTGTGATGTCCTTGTTAAAGCAGACATAACTGAACCCAGCCCTGGTATTTATCGTGGTAAAACAGGTTGCATCAGATGCACTTGTGTAACCTGTAAGTATTTGATTCCAGGTGACACATTCTACCATCCGCATAATGGGAATGTGTTACATATTAAACATAGACTTACATGTAATTCAATTTTTACTGTTAACCAAATCATTTGTCCGTGTGGCCTATCTTTTATAGGCAAGACGGAACGTCCCTTTAAGGAACGGATGGCAGCACATTGCTCAGCCATCAAAGCTGCATTGTCTATGGGTAAGAGTGACCAGCTTGTCGCGAGACATTTTGGCTAGAGATAAGGGCGCACAGGCTAAAGTATAGGTAAGTATTGTTTAAGTTAGAGGCCCCCAGAGAAATATATTAATTTGGTTTCACTCTAAAGTCATCACAAAAAATGGGGGGTGCTACCACGGACACAAAGACTATAGTCACATGATTCAAAGAAGAGAGGAAAATGTCCAAAATGTGGTGCACAAAAGATACATAGTAGCTAAAATATAACTTTTATTAGTATTCCAAGTAAAAGATATGCGTAAAAAGCGAAAAATTAATTTAAAAGGGAAAGTGTAGAGGTGTCAAAAAGAATGAAAATGTGTATTAAAAAAATCGCTATATGTGAAAAGACTCCATGAAATATTTTTTCTGAAAAAATTCACGAAATAGAAGGAGAGCAAAAAATCTGTGCCCAATGTATTAATATAACGTAATGTAACATCCGATCTTGGGTACAGTGTGATCTCCAGTAAATATATCAATCAATATTAAATCTGTGGGACTTTATGGGTTTATTTTTCATATAATCTTGTTTCTTAAAATATGCCCTAATGGGTAGAATTCCCAATGTCCTCAAAAAGTGTCATGCACCTCGAGCTCTAAGCCTCACAGTTAGACTAGTTGGCTGAACATATCTATTCTATGTGAAAAATACATTAATAGGTGCTAGCGCCCACTACCAAGCCTCTTGTGAACATATCCAAATACGTGCACAGATGATTGTTCAGATGTATTAATTGTGGACCATCCACTTATAGGGCTCCAAAAATCCCTATCTCACATAAGCGGTGATATGAGTAGAAAAATCTCCCATTCAAAGTGATGTTATATCTATCTTTGTACCACTGAGATGGGGAATAATAGGTAGCTCCCAAATCTCAGGTTAAACTAATACACTGAGGGAGAGAGGTGTTGGGATATAGTAACTGTATAAATGCTCCTTGTAGATGAAGTTTCCTTATTTCAAAGGAGTGTACTATGCAAACCCCCTTATCTTGATATTGGATTGAGAAATCTTGGGATATAATGACATATGTAGTCTCACTATTTCCATACTCCGAGTGTAAAGGATTCTGGGAAATGCATATATAATTCTTACAGTATCTCTTCAACACTATCTATTTCTACCACTGTGGGGCAGCCAAGCACCAAGAATATCTAAACTGTGGGTCTAGGTGCATTCACATATGATTGATATTCACTGTATTATGACATGATTGAAACAAAAATTAAAGTAAATATAGAGTCCATTATTTTCACATAAGCTACAGCAACCTAACGCGGCGTTTCGCTATTTAGCTTCGTCAGAGGCAAGCCGATTGCCTTCCGGGTCCGCTTTTTAAACCCACTGGGATAGCGCGGCGGCCAATCATAATCCCTGCTCGTGCGGGACAGCCTATCGCCCGCCATCGCGTCACGTTTGTCCCGCCTCACTCCCTTGATTGACAGGAGTTTCACGGGGCTAGGGACTCAGTGGCGCATGAGCAGAAAGGATGGTGCGTGTCACTAAGCCTCTTACTGCTAGTCCAAAGTAATCAAATGCCGATGTACGGCGCATAAAGTCAGCTATTCGAGCAATATTCTGCTATATAGAGAGATTGTTCTTACACAAACTCGCTCCAAATGTCCCCTCTTTTAATATATCCCCTTAGTCTTTGGTTTGACTGGGCAAAAGTACGGATCTAAAGTCCGAACTCTGGGTCACGTGACCACGGCTCCCATTCTATATACGTGATTGTCTCAGACATTTTTAAGGATCACCTATCTGCTTGCTAAGATGTCTCTGTCAAGATCATTATAACTCAAGAGAATTATGAGAAATAAACACTAGTGATGGACATAATTCAGAAGTTTTATTTTTTACTTTTTACTCCCATGGACATCATTGTGCTGTCCTTTTACTGTATAATCACCACTAATCATAATAATCCTATTCATATTTGTATCAATTCCATTAGACAAAGCAAAAATATGTAAAATAATAAGTGAGTGTATGAGTATGTTGTGATTATTCCATTGCAAAAAAGTTTATACTGAAGGAAAATCGTGAGGTTAATCTTAATAATAAAATAGTGAAGGGATGGATAGTGATAGGAATAAGTGCATTGGGAAACTTATAAAACACTTGTAAATGTATTTTATGACCCTTAAGGGATATTAATGATAGGTTATTAATTGTGAATGTCACATTAATCATAAAAATGTGTTCATTAAAAAACTTAATTAGTGTATGTGATTGTGGTCTAACACTAAAACAAACAGTGTAGGTGATTGTGAAATGCCCAAATCCACGAAACACAAAAAGTGAGAAAACAGTGGGGGGAGGGGGGAGGGGGGGGGGGAGAAGAGAAAAGAGGGGAGGGGGGAAGAGAGGGACAGAAAGGGGAATAGCTAATAACAAGAGGGATATCTCTTTAATAATACATACATGTATATATATATATATATATATATATATATATAATAATAAATCCCAACGAATTGTATCTACAAGTTAAAAGATTATAATGAATATAAGTGTGAGAAAATACGTATTGGTGTTCTCATGATGGTATCGAACTAAGATGAAGTGGATTAAAATATAAAAGTGTTCTATATATCAAAAGTGAATCCATGGGTATTCTTATACAGAGATTGTTTAGAATGAGTTTGCTGTTATTTTGATTCCTAGTATTATTCCAATAGAAAAAAGGGGACAGATGATGATAGGTCCTAATTTATGCTACATACATAAATCAGAAATAAAAAAAAGATGATACTAGAGCAATCTAATAGTGGGAGAGGAGATATTCGGTCTCATCTGAGGAAAGGTATGTAACTATTTTCCTCATTAAGACCGTGAGGTGTTAATGTATTCATCAGGAAGATCAATTTTGTTTCTTGTCTAAGTAATTCTCCATCTATATCTCCCCCCCTAATGTTTAGATTAACTCTTTTCATTCCGTATGCTGTGAGAAGGTTAGGATTGTTATGATGGTACCTGAGAAAATGTCTCGCTATAGGAGTAAGGGGTCTGAGGTTACGGTGGTCCTTCTCTGCATTTCTGATGCTACCTAGATGTTCTAGTATCCTCTGTTTAAGGGGCCTTTTTGTTTTTCCTATATAGCTTAAATTGCAGGGACATTGAAGATTATAAATGATTGCTGTTGTATTACAATCAATATGTTCTTGGATGTTCCATGTCTTTCCAAATCTATCTTCATATGTATTGACATTTCTCATGGTTGAACATGCTTTACATCTTCCACAATTCGTCAAGCCTTTTTTCCTTATGGACATTTTCTTAGGGACGTGCAGGTGACTTTGTACCAGGATATCCTTGAGAGTCCTGGATCTTCTCCAGGTCATCTGGATTCTATCACCCAAAACTCTCTCTAAATCCGGATCCGTGTGTAAAATATCCAGATGTTTATGGAGAATTGTTTGAATATCTCTCCATTCGTTACAGTAAGTGCCGATAAACCTGACACTCTCCTGTTCTCCCCCTCCTGCTTTTCTGGGTTTAGGTGTTAATAGTTGATCTCTAGTATAATTCTTTGTGTCCTTGTAGGCTCTCTTAATCATTCTGTTACTATAGCCACGAGCCCTCAGTCTCTGGCTGAGTTGTTCAGATCGTAATTTACATGTTTCCTCTTCCGAGCAATTTCTCTTCATCCGAAGAAATTCTCCCTTCGGTAAGCCCTTCAATACCGCTGGGTGATGGGAACTCTTATTGTGTAAGATGCTATTAGTGGAAGTTTTTTTCCGGAAAAGATCTGTGGAAATATGACCATCTTCCTCTATGCATAGGGTGATGTCTAAGTAATTAACCTGGGTTTGGCTGGCTTCATATGTCAATCGTAAATTCAGATTATTGTGGTTCAGTCTCTCCAGGAATTCCCTGAATAACTGAATGTCGCCATCCCAGATTATCAACAGATCGTCGATATAGCGTAGCCACATAATTATGTGGTCTGTGTACCGATCATTTTCTTCTTGAAACACACATTCACGTTCCCACCACCCTAAATACAAGTTTGCATAGGTAGGGGCACAAGTAGTCCCCATTGCAGTTGCCCTTACCTGTAAATAAAAATTATTATTGCAAACAAAAAAGTTTTTGGTGAGTACGAACCGAAGTAATTCAATGAGGAAATTGTTGAGATCATCATCTTTATTTCTATTCAAGAAATACCGGACTGCCTCTATTCCAAAATCATGATGTATGCTCGTATAGAGGCTCTCTACGTCACAGGTAATGAGCCATGTGGTCTTATTGAGAAAGACATCTTGTAACTTACTGAGGACATCCGAGGTGTCTCTCACATATGAAGGTAATTCCATCACGTAGTCCCTCAAGTGTGAGTCAATAAATTTACTAGCGTTCTCCGTGAGACTCCCAATCCCGGAGACTATAGGCCTCCCAGGTGGGTCTCTTTCATTTTTATGTATCTTGGGGAGCAAATATAGTGTGGGCACTTTAGGATATTCTTTTTTCAGGAATTCAAAGTCATTCTTAGAGATGATTCCTGTGCTCCTTGCTTCTTCTATGATTCTGTTATAGATATGTAAATAATCCTTTGTGGGATTGAAAGTGAGCTGTCTATAGCAGGTTTTGTCGTTGAGCTGTCTTAAAAGTTCTTTAACATATTGTTCTCGAGGCCACAATACTATGTTGCCCCCCTTATCTGAGGGCTTTATGATGGTATCGTCCCACTTTTTCATATCTGTTAACGCTATTCTTTCCTCTTCACTGAGGTTGTGGTGGAATTGATAATTTATTTTATTGTTCTGTAATTGATCTAATTCCTTACTCACTAAGTCCATAAAGACTTTAACTTGAGGACAAATCTTTGAATCTGGAATAAATATTGATTTCTTTTTCAATAAGGGTGCTGTGGGAATCTCCAACGGTACGGGAATCTCAGTCGAAGTTGTCTGGAGTTGATCTGATGTACTAGGTGTCGGTACAGATTCCTCTCTTAATTCTTCCAAAGTGGATAGGGTTTGTAAATCGTCAGAGGTCCATCCAATAGATGTATCACTATCCGCATTTCTTATTCTGTTTGCAAAAAACTTTTTCAAAAGTAATTTCCCTGCGAGACATTTCGCTAAGGCGGCGCATAACCTTACCACGCTGAAGTATAGAATGATTGACCACATCCCACACTCCATACGTGGGGGTAACCATGGTCTTAAACTATTACAATGCGAGGCCCGTTGGATTGTCCGCCTAGGGACTTTGGCCCCCAAGGGCTTAAACGAGCACTCTGGCATTAGGATATTGGCCTCACATGGCTGATCTATATTTACGTTTTCAATTTTCATTTTTTGGCTTCAGTTTTATTTTTTAGTTTGACTTTGATTTTCTGTTATTTGATTTTTCTTTAATGACTAATTTATTACTTTAGCGCAGCTCTATTTATTTATTTTTTACTTCAGATGCGCTGAGTCAAGATATTCATACATTCAAATTTGAGCACATACATTGCTGTCTCCTATATTTGTGATCTCATCAGTGTATTGTATATCATTAATCAGATGTTAGTAGATGAGTTGCATTACTGTTATGGTACTTTCTTTTGTCAGATGGATTATTACAGCATCTTACTGGCACTAGGTCATGTTCCTATTATGAGCTTAGGAATCAGCCCAACTTTAGGTGCATCGGCAGTGTTTTGTTTTGTTATTGCATGGGTTTGTTGTATGTTTCCATGGTTATGGGTTTATCTGTCACACGTCATATGACGCTGTCTTTGGCGCGTCATGACGTCATTGGTTATGCGCGGCCGACGGGTGTGCAGTCCCGTTGCGGCGTTTGGCGCCACATGGGGTGGTATGGGTATTTAAGGTAAGATCTTTGTACTGTATGTTGTTACCTGACGAAAATGCCACTTTGAATTAAAGGCATTGAAATTATGTTATTCACTCATTGTCAGCGTTAAAATCCTTGGAGTGCCGCACCATCTGTCTTCTATTCGTTCTTCCCCTGTGAGGGCACCCGGGTTTCTATCGCAATATGTGGCTGTGCCAGACCACCACTTTTGTCTATATATGTATATATATATATATATATATATATGTATGTATATATATATACATACACATACACACACACACACACACACACACACACACACACATGGGCACACATACACATAATGCCCATTTTTCCACCACAGTTTTATTTTGTAGAATGCCGGAGCAATTTGCTTTTGTTGCCCCCCGGGCTGAAAGTTGACAGCCAGTCCTTGGGCAGAAGACCCTTGAAAAGTCTGTTCCTGTATTGAAAAGCTATTGGAGACGTACTTCACAACGTCATAAATCCTGAAGCTGTTTTACAAATATTTAAGCTGGCTGTGGCATATTAGTTTCCTAAGCCAGTTATGTTATGTAACCCATGTGCTAGATAAACTATTAGAACCTGTTTGATTAGGCTTCCACCTCATCAAACACAAGTTTTCTGGAAAAGTATATGTTCCATAACACTAGGTTTCCCCCGGGACCTCAACTTGAGCTAGTAATAATTTAGTTCAGCCCTAAGTACTACAACAGGTGTATGAAGACCATGTAAATCTCAGTCTGTACTGCTAATAGTCACTTTAGCTCATTAATTGACCACATGGGTGTAGTACTGTACACTTCTGATAACAGTCATTGTTTGTGAAAGCAGCAGGGGGCTTGACAATTATACCCCTTTCACACTACTGCTTCTACCTGGGTTATTGCCAGGTTAACCTGGGTCATGACTCCGTGAAAGGGGCCCCCCAAAAAATAATGTGTCCATGACCCAGGAATACAACCCAGCTAGCTTGCAGGGTTCTACACGGGAAGGACCAGCTTTAAGTGGCAGTGCTAACAGGTAACGCAAGTGATCTGACTCAGGTCCCATTTACAGTATATGTAGAGCCAGATTTCAGGCACTTGGAGAAAATGTCATCTACAAACTCTGGCAGAAAAGTTCCACTGCACCTGTGTACAGTATAAATGGCACAAACCAGGGAATAACTCAGGTCGGAGCAGCAGTGTGGATGGGGTCTGTCCCAGGTCTGACCCGGATTGGAACCATGTTCCAAATCCCATGACAGACCCAGGATTTTGGTGTGAAAGGGGTATGAGTTTGTTGGAAAGCTAATGCAGGGACAGTGTCTGTTTTAAAATGATGGAGGCAGTAGCTATAAAATACCAACCTACCTGTTTCCAGCATGATTTTCAAGTTTGGACTCTTTGGTATAGGAGTGCAAGAACAAAAGAGCAATCAGCCCTAAGCACTGCTCCCGTTCTTACAGTAGGTTTTACTTACTAATTTGATGACATAGTTTGAACGCATTTCCAAAGATTAATTAAACTTCTACAATTTCAATTGGCTTAATACTAACAAATTAAAATATGAAGCAACTAATTTACAAACTAACTAGGATCAATTTCTCCAAGCACTTACTGTATTCCTATTGTGGATATTATCATACCCGAAACAGTTAGCTTCCCAACGAATGGGATCCTGGCGGTAAATATGCCGACGCGGGATACTGCAGGAGGACGCAATGCCAGCATCTACATACCGACGCCGCATGGGATGCTGGTGTCACATTACCGATAGCCGGCATCCCCATCGTCCTTACAGCGGGACGCACTGGCGTCCTGCAACGGCGGTGGGGGGGGGGAGGTTAGATTTAGGCAAGAGAAGGGGGGTAGGGTTAGGGAGCAGGGATGGGTAGGTTGGGGTTATGGACTGGGGAGGGAAGGTTAGGTTTAGGCACTTAGAGAGGGAGGTTAGGGTTAGGCATCAAATGGGGAGGGTTAGGTTTAGGCAGCGTGGAAGGGAGGGTTAGGCACTAAGCTGGGAGGGTTAGGGTTAGCCACCACCGGGGAGGGTTAGGGTTATGCATCACCAAGTAAGGTTAGGGTAGGGAAAAGGTGAGGGTTAGGGGCCGTAATGGGGGGGAAGTCAGGATTATGATGGACGGGATGCCACTGTCGGTATACTGACAGCCGGTATCCTGTCCATCGGCAAATCATACTGATCCCTACCATACTGCCCAATTCAAATTCATATTCTGGTCATGGGCCTGACATTTTTGTGACCATGCAATAGTGTACTGGATACTTAAAATTGAAATTCTAAAAGCACTTATCAGCATAAAATTTAACGCACCTGGAAACTTATGGTGAAGATAGTCCACATCTGTTATGAAGCTGTTATATGGAAGAAGAAACCCAACCCCAGCAAGCAGCATTGCAAAATAAATGCCATGATATCTGTCCATTGGCTCAGGGTTTCCATCTGAATACAGAAATAATCAGAAATAAAATATAAGAATGAGACACAGTCACTTTGCATATGTCAAGATGTGCAATAGTATACAGTAGAGTGCTAATCTCATTAGGGATTCAACATTAAAAAAAAATCCTAGTCAGTGTGTGTGTGTGTGTGTATATATATATATATATATATAACCTGTATACAAACAGATGTTTTTCCTTTTCCTCATTGTTGCTGTGACACGTTAAAACGTTAAACAGCCCTTCTAGTGTCGCCTAGTCATGACGCATTTCTAGTTTCACAAAGATATACCAAAGAGAGGTAAGCAAGAACTCTCCTAAGGTGGGGCACTCAAGAAGTGTTACAATTTCTAGTTTCTCCTAGTAGTCATGAGCGCAGTTACTAACGCGAGCATCATTTTGTGCATCAGAAACAGACTCCATGAGGGTGGTATGAGGGCCCGACGTCCACAGGTGGGGGTTGTGCTTACAGCCCAACACCGTGCAGGACGTTTGGCATTTGCCAGAGAACACCAAGATTTGCAAATTCGCCACTGGCGCCCTGTGCTCTTCACAGATGAAAGCAGGTTCTCACTGAGCACATGTGACAGACGTGACAGAGTCTGGAGACGCCAAGGAGAACGTTCTGCTGCCTGCAACATCCTCCAGCATGACCGGTTTGGCAGTGGGTCAGTAATGGTGTGGGGTGGCATTTCTTTGGGGGGCCGCACAGCCCTCCATGTGCTCACCAGAGGTAGCCTGACTGCCATAAGGTACCGAGATGAGATTCTCAGACCCCTTGTGAGACCATATGCTGGTGCGGTTGGCCCTGGGTTCCTCCTAATGCAAGACAATGCTAGACCTCATGTGGCTGGAGTGTGTCAGCAGTTCCTGCAAGACGAAGGCATTGATGCTATGGACTGGCCCGCCCGTTCCCCAGACCTGAATCCAATTGAGCACATCTGGGACATCATGTCTCGCTCCATCCACCAACGCCACGTTGCTCCACAGACTGTCCAGGAGTTGGCGGATGCTTTAGTCCAGGTCTGGGAGGAGATCCCTCAGGAGACCATCCGCCACCTCATCAGGAGCATGCCCAGGCATTGTAGGGAGGTCATACAGGCACGTGGAGGCCGCACATACTACTGAGCCTCATTTTGACTTGTTTTAAGGACATTACATCAAAGTTGGATCAGGCTGTAGTGTGTTTTTCCACTTTAATTTGAGTGTAACTCCAAATCCACACCTCCATGGGTTAATAAATTTGTTTTCCATTGATAATTTTTGTGTGATTTTGTTGTCAGCACATTCAACTACAGGTTGAAAAAAGGGTTTATGGAGGGAACCGCACAGATTGAAAACAAATATTATAAGCGAAAAATAGTAATTGTCTGAAAAAACTGAGTACTGTTAATGAAATAACTTCATAGTGAGGTAACCAAACACCTTGGGGCTTTTCTTTGCCTATATGGTGTATATGTACGTTAACCCTCAGTGGTGCTCCCCAGAGTCAGAAATTGGTATCAAATAAATACAAAAGAAGCAGAAAAACAGTTGACTCCTGTTGGGGAGCACTCAATTTCAGACATGAAGAGATCAAATATGGATATCTGTTAAGAACATAAATTTTATTGATTTAGTTTAATAATAGAGAGTTCTAATTATACCAATAAATGCGAATTTGTAAAAAGTATATTAAACATTATATAGCCTCGGCTATGATATCTGGGTAACCGGGTTCCTGGTGTTATAATAAATAGTCTCTGTGTTACAGAAAAAACGTATTTATGACCATCATTTGATCTGCATAATCGACTTTAAAGAAAAGTTATTGCAGAGGATTGAATCATAGGTCATATGTCCAATTTTTGGTACACTTAATTTGTGCACTGCTTACAATTTAATATGCAAGTGGATCCAGTGAGTAGCGATAAATTGCAGTACCTGGGTGTTCCAAGGTGGTCTCCCATCCGAGTACTGGCCCGGCCCTCCACTTCTTGGCTTCCAAGATCAGATGAGATTGGGCATCTCCAGTGGGGTATGACCGCAAATAGCTGCGCTTGGACCTTTCGCCCGGGTAGAATTTAAGCAGTGACTGCTTCCGAAATGTTCCGTGCAGTGATCACAAACCAAACTTTCTCATATGTGTATTTATAAACACAAATAAGGGTGCAGGAAATAATAATGAATTACCTGCTAAATAAATAACACAGTGAGGTGATTTGTTGTCACAAATACTATGACCACACAATCACCACATTAATCTGATAAATCATATATACCAGGAATTGTAACTGCTATTCAAATACAGCAGTTCTTATTGAAAAGGATTAATTGCACCTAAGTCAACATTACAAGGGCTCTAAGCATAAGTAAATCAAACACTGTGTAGCCCATATACCAGTTAGGGCCCAGAGAACTGTTCAGAATGTAACGAGCAAAGTTTAGTATATCACTCAATATAACTGAAAATAGTCCAGATACAATTTCAGATTTTGTGCTCAGTATAATGAAATATGTATCATTTAGGACAATTACACCGCACACTGTGGTTTTAAACTGAAACAGTTACAAGTTCTGAGCTCTATATATTGATACATTTGTCATTTGAAACAAATACCATGTAACAATTAAAGTGACAATAGAATTCACTGATAAGTTCTACTGATAGTATTGCGGACTATTATTAGGTGCTCAAAAAATAATTTCCTATGACAGAACGCTCTAGGAGGCTATCCTATGATCACTCTTAATTTCCTCCAATGGTTATGCAGAAATACAGCCAGCATTTAAACGTGAACAGCAGTTTGTGCATAAGCACAAGTGAGAATTATCATGCTCAAGCAGACATATGCAGATATATCACTCTAAATTAGAGACTAAAATATCTGTTATAAATGAGCATGATCAAACAGACATAAGCAGAAATAGCACTCTGAATTGAAGACTTTGGTATCTATGATAAATAGTTATATCTATAAAAAACCCGTTACTACCTGTGTGACTAGTATTATATGAGTGACAGCTCCAAGTAGAAAATAGTCACACTAGCGCTGACGATAACAAAGAATAAGTTAATTGTAATGGGTATTTCATATACGATACCAAAAAGCCCGTTGTCTGCTAATCATGGCCAGACCGTGCTGCTGCTCTCAGCGGGATAGCGCTCGTAGTGCATGAAGAGTGCACCGGCGTTACCTCCGTGCTGGAATTGGCGGTGTTCTGGCCGTGGCGCCCAGGCTGTATTGGTGTAGTTATCCGGAGAGGAGCTCCGGAGCTATAGAGTGCAAGAATGCTCCCGGCATCCAGGGTCCCGGTAACCTGTAGAATCGAACAACTAGCTCCGGTCACGTGATGATCATCACCCTGTGATCAAGCCATTACTGCGAAACGTACGTCAGGGTTATCCGATCGCGTCATGCGCATCACGTGACCGGAGCTAGTTGTTCGATTCTACAGGTTACTGGGACCCTGGACGCTGGGAGCATTCTTGCACTCTATAGCTCCGGAGCTCCTCTCCGGATAACTACACCAATACAGCCTGGGCGCCACGGCCAGAACACCGCCAATTCCAGCACGGAGGTAACGCCGGTGCACTCTTCATGCACCACGAGCGCTATCCCGCTGAGAGCAGCAGCACGGTCTGGCCATGATTAGCAAACAACGGGCTTTTTGGTATCGTATATGAAATACCCATTACAATGAACCTATTCTTTGTTATCGTTAGCGCTAGTGTGACTATTTTCTACTTGGAGCTGTCACTCATATAATACTAGTCACACAGGTAGTAACGGTTTTTTATAGATATAACTATTTATCATAGATACCAAAGTCTTCAATTCAGAGTGCTATTTCTGCTTATGTCTGTTTGATCATGCTCATTTATAACAGATATTTTAGTCTCTAATTTAGAGTGATATATCTGCATATGGGGAGAAGAATTGGCTGCGCTTGTAATGTGGCCAAAAAAAACCAACCTGGTTAATGGAGAGCTGACAAACACAAAAATGATAATAAAAATTGTTTATTTAAAATATAAATATACCAATGAAATTAGCACAATATCCTGAAATATTGATTATATAGGTGTACTCTGAGCTGACCCTAAATATCAAACAACAAGTAGCAGCATTGATACAATTATTAGATGATTATGAGAGAAAGTTATAACAATAATGTAACAAACATTCCTTTGAAAAAGTCACGTAATCGTGACGAAACGCGTTAGGCTCCTCCCACCATCCCTCTGATTGCTGACCCATTGAACTCCGGCATTTCAAGCATCCACTACGGACGGCTCCGATCAGCGCTTCTCACTGAGCGGCTTTCCCCTGCTGCTAGCGGCGGTTGCCGAGCACGGACACTTCAGCTCCAGTGTGCTCATTCATCTCTTCACACCTGCCCATTCTGGAAAAACTTCGCTGCACGGCAAGTACTTTCTGCTCTGCTAATTAAGCAATTAACGGCAAGGGACCTGTTACTCCTAACTGCACGTAAGTGGGCACTTTAAAGGATTTCTACCAGCTCACGGGAGATCCCTGGAAATAAAGCCGGTTAAAGCAGAGCTATTTCCCAGCATACGGGAATAGCTCCCATTAGGGCAGTCTGCTAGAATCATTTATCCATCAAAAGGGCATTACTGGATCTTACCGGGGACGCCCGGTACAAATAGCCCTTAAGAGATAAGCTAATCATTTTTCCTCAAGCTAAACCATTTGCTGTTGGGACTCTCCTATTTCTCGGAGTACATGCTGCCTCTGTACTCCTAGATAATATTAATCTCATGAATTCTGTGAATGATTGATCTCAGTGAGAAGCCACATGTTTGTTACATTATTGTTATAACTTTCTCTCATAATCATCTAATAATTGTATCAATGCTGCTACTTGTTGTTTGATATTTAGGGTCAGCTCAGAGTACACCTATATAATCAATATTTCAGGATATTGTGCTAATTTCATTGGTATATTTATATTTTAAATAAACAATTTTTATTATCATTTTTGTGTTTGTCAGCTCTCCATTAACCAGGTTGGTTTTTTTTGGCCACATTACAAGCGCAGCCAATTCTTCTCCCCATGTTCTCAGTAACCAATTAAGCATATACACAATGCTTTTTTGGCAGCGCTCGTGATGTTGCTTTAAAAACTATCCGATTAGGCGCTTCTAGCAGATTTTGTGTAGTTTTTTATATATCTGCATATGTCTGCTTGAGCATGATAATTCTCACTTGTGCTTATGCACAAACTGCTGTTCACGTTTAAATGCTGGCTGTATTTCTGCATAACCATTGGAGGAAATTAAGAGTGATCATAGGATAGCGCCTCCTAGAGCGTTCTGTCATAGGAAATTATTTTTTGAGCACCTAATAATAATCCGCAATACTATCAGTAGAACTTATCAGTGAATTCTATCGTCACTTTAATTGTTACATGGTATTTGTTTCAAATGACAAATGTATCAATATATAGAGCTCAGAACTTGTAACTGTTTCAGTTTAAAACCACAGTGTGCGGTGTAATTGTCCTAAATGATACATATTTCATTATACTGAGCACAAAATCTGAAATTGTATCTGGACTATTTTCAGTTATATTGAGTGATATACTAAACTTTGCTCGTTACATTCTGAACAGTCCTCTGGGCCCTAACTGGTATATGGGCTACACAGTGTTTGATTTACTCATGCTTAGAGCCCTTGTAATGTGGACTTAGGTGCAATTAATCCTTTTCAATAAGAACTGCTGTATTTGAATAGCAGTTACAATTCCTGGTATATATGATTTATCAGATTAATGTGGTGATTGTGTGGTCACAGTATTTGTGACAACAAATCACCTCACTGTGTTATTTATTTAGCAGGTAATTCATTATTATTTCCTGCACCCTTATTTGTGTTTATAAATACACATATGAGAAAGTTTGGTTTGTGATCACTGCACGGAACATTTTGGAAGCAGTCACTGCTTAAATTCTACCCGGGCGAAAGGTCCAAACGCAGATATTTGCGGTCATACCCCACTGGAGATGCCCAATCTCATCTGATCTTGGAAGCCAAGAAATGGAGGGCCGGGCCAGTACTCAGATGGGAGACCACCTTGGAACACCCAGGTACTGCAATTTATCGCTACTCACTGGATCCACTCGCATATTAAATTGTAAGCAGTGCACAAATTAAGTGTACCAAAAATTGGACATATGACCTATGATTCAATCCTCTGCAATAACTTTTCTTTAAAGTCGATTATGCAGATCAAATGATGGTCATGAATAAGTTTTTTCTGTAACACAGAGACTATTTATTATAACACCAGGAACCCGGTTACCCAGATATCATAGCCGAGGCTATATAATGTTTAATATACTTTTTATAAATTTGCATTTATTGGTATAATTAGAACTCTCTATTATTAAACTGAATCAATAAAATTTATGTTCTTAACAGATATCCATATTTGATCTCTTCATGTCTGAAATTGAGTGCTCCCCAACAGGAGTCAACTGTTTTTCTGCTCCTTTTGTATTTATTTGAACACATTCTACTACGTAAAGAACAAAGTATTTAACAAGAATATTTCATTAATTCAGATTTAGGATGTGTTATTTTAGTGTTCCCTTTATTTATATGATCAGTGTATATATATATCTATCTATATATATATCTATATATATATATATATATATATATATATATCAGTGACGTGCGGTGGGGTGAGGCAGGTGAGGCAGAGCCTTTACGGTCATACTAACGTTTGTGCCAGAGTTTTGGCTGTATAAAGTATATGAAAAATACAAAGAATATGTTTGAAATATGTTATTTGAATTATTCTAATAATTTTTATAGCCAAAACTCTGGAGAAAAAAGTCTATGGCAGGTGCCTCACCTGCCTAACTTTTACGCTGATCTCTGATTAAAACTAACCAAATTTCCAGAAGTTTATACTGCTGCACCTGTGTATAATGCCCAGATGTACCCTTTGGCTCATATATTGCTTGTAAATCTGGCTCTGGTGCTAGCCAGTGGCTCCTGAACCATTCAGCTCACCGCACGTCCCTGATATATATAAAATACATATATATGTTTTAAAGATTTGCTTAACACAACTGCTGTACATATAAATACCAATGTATACTTAAAAACAGTCTGAGCCAATTGAGTACCCCTTATTTCATGTTAGAACCCCTTACACACATTACACCACAGTAGAGCAGAGCACTGTAAACACGTTACGCCAGGTAGCCACTTACACACACTGCACCAGGTAGACCCTTAAACACATTGTGACAGGTAGCCCCTTATACGCACCGGTACAGGTAGACCCTTAAGACACATTGCACCAGGTAGACCCTTATACACATTGCATTTATTAAGTGCCTCCTATGCAATGCCATCATCAGTAATGCCCCCAGTGGTAATGCCTCCGTATAGTATTGCCACCAGTAGTAATGCCCCTGTAGTTATGCCTCCTGTAGTTATGCCCCCTGTAGATATGCCCCCTGTATTTATGCTACCTGTGGTTATGCCCCCTGTAGATATGCTCCCAGTAGTTATGCCCCCTGTAGATAAGCCCCCTGTAGTTATGCCCCCTGTAGATATGCTCCCAGTAGTTATGCCCCCTGTAGATATACCCCCAGTAGTTGTGCCCCCAGTAGATGTGCCCCCTCTAGATGTGCCCCTGTAGTTATGCCCCCTAGTAGCGCTGCTTCCTCACAAAAAAAAACAAATCAACACACAATACTCACCAGCCCCACTCCTGCCTCCCGACCACTGCTGCCACTGTTGGTCCATCCCTGGCTGCAGCTCCCCTTTTACACATTACTGCAGGCAGAGTCCCCTTTTACACATTACAGCAGGTAGATTCCCCCTTTACACATTACATACACCAGATACACCAATACATGGGTTGGGCATGCGTGACCGGTGGTCAGGAGACCGCAGGTCATGCATACTGATGCTGGGATCCCGGGGGGGGGGGGGGGGGTTCGAGAGCAAAAAGCCCCTTGCATGCTCGCTATGCTCACCACAGGTTCTATTCACACTCTATGGGTGTTGTGGATACCCACGAGTGGGAATAGTCCCTGTTGGTCGGCATGTCGACCATCTGTATAGTGAGGGGGCGGGATGTAGCAGGAGGTATTGTGACCGGCAGTCTCCTGACCGCCGGTCACATAACTACATCCCCCAATACATATGTACACATACAAATACACCTATGCTACTACAGTAGTCTGGGAGCAGGACAGGAGGGAAGAGAGCTGCAGGATGCCGTTTAGGACGGACCACTTACTGCTGCTACCACTGGCTGGAACCTCGGCCGCTGCAGCCACAACCAGACCTCCCCCACCTACCCTTCCCAGGATCAACTCACCATATACAGTATTCTTAAGTCCACTGGCCGCCAGCTGCACACCTTCATCATTAAGGACTGCTCCTCTCCCTGCCCATGTGAAACGCAGGCACGACAGCACAACACAGAGAGAGTAGAGAGCAGGAGAGGAGAAAGGGCAGCACCCGGAGAGGAGACAGAGCAGACACCTGGAGAGGAGACAGAGCAGACACCCGGAGAGGAGACAGAGCGGCACCCGGAAAGGAGACAGAGTGGACACCCGGAAAGGAGACAGATCGGACACCCGGAGAGGAGACAGGCCCTCATTCCGAGTTGTTCGCTCGCTAGCTGCTTTTAGCAGCATTGCACATGCTAAGCCGCCGCCCTCTGGGAGTGTATCTTAGCTTAGCAGAATTGCGAACGAAAGATTAGCAGAATTGCGATTAGAAAATTCTTAGCAGTTTCTGAGTAGCACGAGACTTACTCCTACATTGTGATCAGTTCAGTCAGTTTCGTTCCTGGTTTGACGTCACAAACACACCCAGCGTTCGGCCAGACACTCCCCCGTTTCTCCAGCCACTCCCGCGTTTTTCCCTGAAACGCCTGCGTTTTTCCGCACACTCCCAGAAAATGGTCAGTTTCCGCCCAGAAACACCCACTTCCTGTCAATCACTCACCGATCAGCAGAACGATGAAAAAACTTCTTTACGCCGTGAGTGAAATACCTAACTTTTGTGTAAAATAACTAAGCGCACGCGCTATGCGAACCTTGCGCATGCGCAGTAAGCGACTAATCGCAGTATAGCGAAAATCGGCAACGAGCGAACAACTCGGAATGACCCCCACAGTGCGGACATGCAGGCATGACAGCACAACACAGAAAGAGTAGAGAGCAGGAGAGAGGAAAGAACGGCACCCGGTAGCTGTCCAGAATCTAAGCACTGACAGCCTGCCGGTGCCGGAAAGTACAAATACATTAATTAATTAAAGCCCTCTCACATGCCCCCTGTGACCCGCCGCCCGCATAGTGGAAAATCTGCTACTACCAAGACGGCCGCCTCGGTCACACCACGTTATTCTGGCCCTGCCTGCGGGTGTTGCCAGCTGTCCTGCGCCCTCAGTGCACTTGCGGTGTGTGCCAGGCACCATTGGCACAAACCTAGTTACGGCCCTGGTGATATGACAAAAGACGCTAAAGCAGTTTCAGCCCCACTTTGTCTAACTAAATATTAATTTTAAGGCAACTCACAGATTCCATGATGTGAGATGTGATAGAGCCGATACGCTCCTCTACGTGAATACTTTAGAGTCCAGTGTAAGAAGAGCAGGTGAATGTGCAGCTTTGCAGCAGCAAAAAAGTATAGGCTGTGGTGACTAATTTATCAATATATCATACAGTATGTTCTTTTTTGTATACCTTGACTGCAGTGAGTGTAAACTCAAGCTGGGTACACACTAGGCCAGGGGTTCTCAAACTATTTTGCCCTGGGACCCCATCTGACATAAAAAATTTTTACATGACCCCAGCAAGTTACTGCAATACCCATATATATTATTTAGAAATGTGCTGGTTTTGGTTCTAATTCATTGCTCAGTTATGGTTTTAGATTTGGTTTTGGAATTCCCCAAAATTGTCAAAAAAAACTAAAATCACATGATTTGGCCCATTTTCTTCCTAGAGTATTATTAACCTCAATAACATTAATTTCCACTCATTTCTAGTCAATTTTGACCACCTCACAGCTCACAATAATGTTTTCAACCTCTTTAGCCCAAAAACTGCGGCGAGCTGGCTGGTTACTAAGTGACAGAGCAGCAGCTCAAACACACTGCAGTTAATAGCACTATGAAACATTGCCACACAGCAGTGGCAAAAATGAAAAGTTGTGCACCCACCCTGCCCTGCCACCCACCATTATGTCGGATATTAAAAAAGACATGCACATACTCCCATCACTGTGACACTGAAGTTTCCCTTAGACCCTTATCGTGACCAGAGCTGCCGATTTCCTGAACACCTGGCCTCCTCTGCTGAGTTCCGAACCTTTTTTCAAATCCAAAATGTCTGACTTTGTCGATGACAACCTTGACCACTGGGACAATCCCGGGCTTATGTGGGAGACATCAAAGGCTGTATTGTGGGGCCACATTATTAGTTATATGGCTAAGTGAAATTGCGAGACAGCGGCTGCTTGTACATTGCTACGCACTTCTGTTTCCCAAACCTCTCTCGCCTACACTTCAAACCCATCACCTGAAAAGCTATGTTGCTACAAACAGGCTTGGCAACTGCTAGAAGATTTCCTCCTTTCACAGGTGAAACATAGCTTGGAAATCTCCAAACATAAATACTACCACCGGGCCAATAAGGCTGGATGTTTTCTAGTCACCAAAAGCCAAGTCACAAAAATCTAGGAACCATATCTCTGCAATCCTCAATGCTGCCACTCAGGCCCCCGTTACAGACTCGCAGGTTATTCTCTCTCTATTCAATACTTATTGGCCCTCATTCCGAGTCGTTCGCTCGGTAATTTTCTTCGCATCGCAGTGAAATTCCGCTTAGTACGCATGCGCAATATTCGCACTGCGACTGCGCCAAATAATTTTGCTATGAAGATAGTATTTTTACTCACGGCTTTTTCTTCGCTCTGGCGAACGTAGTGTGATTGACAGGAAATGGGTGTTACTGGGCGGAAACACGGCGTTTTCGGGGCGTGTGGATAAAAACGCTACCGTTTCCGGAAAAAACGCAGGAGTGGCCGGAGAAACGGGGGAGTGTCTGGGCGAACGCTGGGTGTGTTTATGACGTCAAACCAGGAACGACAAGCACTGAACTGAATGCAGATGCCGAGTAAGTCTGGAGCTACTCTGAAACTGCTAAGTAGTTTGTAATCGCAATATTGCGAATACATCGGTCGCAATTTTAAGAAGCTAAGATACACTCCCAGTAGGCGTAGGCTTAGCGTGAGCAACTCTGCTAAATTCGCCTTGCGAGCGATCAACTCGGAATGAGGGCCCTTATTCCACATTATACTCTCCTCAGCCAATTGATCCAGAGCAACAAAGACATATTAGATGAGGCTCGTTTACCTAAGCTTACCCAAGATCAATGTGACATCAGAAATCACCAAGCAAGAGCTTTGAGACACTATAAAGACACGGGGGGTCATTTCGAGTTGTTCGCTCGTTGCAGATTTTTGCTATACTGCGATTAGTCGCTTACTGCGCATGCGCAAGGTTCGCATAGCTCATGTGCTTAGTTATTTTACACAAAAGTTAGGTATTTTACTCACGGCGTAACAACGTTTTTTCATCGTTCTGCTGATCGGTGAGTGATTGACAGGAAGTGGGTGTTTGTGGGCGGAAACTGACCGTTTTCTGGGAGTGTGCGGGAAAATGCAGGCGTTTCAGGGGAAAATGCGGGAGTGGCTGGAGAAACGGGGGAGTGTCTGGCCGAACGCAGGGCGTGTTTGTGACGTCAAACCAGGAACGAAACTGACTGAACTGATCGCAATGTAGGAGTAAGTCTCGAGCTACTCAGAAACTGCTAAGAATTTTCTAATCGCAATTCTGCTAATCTTTCGTTCGCAATTCTGCTAAGCTAAAATACACTCCCAGAGGGCGGCGGCTTAGCGTGTGCAATGCTGCTAAAAGCAGCTAGCGAGCGAACAACTCGGAATGAGGGCCACGGTCTGCTCATAAAGCTCCTGGTCCAGATGGCTACTCGGGAGAGTATTAAAAAATTCTTCAAGATGATCTAGCCCTGCTTCTCTCAGACTTATTTAGACACACACACAGCAATTCCCCTTCCCTTCCATCTTTCAATGCGTCTTATACGTTTCTCCTACCTAAGCAAGAGAGGGATCCCCTTCTCCTTGGTTCATACTGCCCTATCATGTTTTTGAACGTGGACTTTACAATCCTTGCTAAAATTATAGTCACTCGATTGCAGCAGATCTTACCTACTCTTTAAACTGAACATCAATTGGGATTTGTGGCAGGTAGGTACTCGATTACAGTCATACGTACTGCTTTGGCTGCTATAATTGCCTCCAGTAAGGACACCCATACTCAAAACATGGGGGCTAATTCAGACCTGATTGCTGCTGTGTGTTTTCGCACAGCGGGCGATCAGGTCTGAACTGCGCATGTGTATGCACCGTAATGCGCAGGCGTGACAGACTGAAGCAACGGGGATTGGCGGGCAGCGACGGGATGGTGCGAAAAATCCGAACGCACCGGCGAATGCAAGGAGATTGACAGGAACAGTGCGTTTGTTGGGGGCAACTGACCGTTTTCAAGGAGTGTCTGGAAAAAGGCAGGAGGGACCAGGCGTTTGGAAGTCAGCTCTGGCCCCGATCATCACACTGGAAGAGTAAGTCCTGGGCTGGGCAGAGACTACACTAAATTAGTTTGTGCAGCTCTGCTAAACATCCGAACGCACACTTGTACAGTGAAATCCCCCTCCCCATGTAGGCGGCGTCTACCTGATCGCAGGAATGCAAAAAACGCACCCTAGTGATCAGGTCTGAATTACCCCCATGCTCCTTAGTCTGGATACACATAAGGCATTTTATATGATTTTCTGGCCCCACTTGTTTGAGGTTTAGCATTGCAGAGAATTTTCCACAGACTTCATTAGACTTCTTTGCCTTTTCCCCCACACACTACCTTTGATTATGCATAAGTTTGGGTGCTTTGGCGACATCTCTGGCCTAAAAATCAATGCAGATAAATCAAGGGCAATGTTTCTCCATCCCACCATTACCACTACCTCCTGGGGCTCATCCTTTCCATTCCCCTGAGCCTCCTCACATGTACAAAATCAGGGCATTCTTTTACCTAAAAACCCAGCTTTGTTATATGAAATGAATGTATCCCAGATGCCTCAAATTATTATTGAAAAGCTCGGGGGTAGGAACCATTTGACCCTTCCCATGCCTCCTTTATATGCTGTCCGCACTAACTATTCTTCTCACAACAAAAGACATTCGATTTATTAATAAACTGCTTTGGTCATTTCTATGGCAAGGTGGTAGGGCTCGTATTAGCTTCAGGAAGCTGTATCAACCTAAATTAAATGGGGGGATACATTTTCCCAATATCCTTGCATATAATCATGCCTCTCTGATGAGATTCTTAACTGATTGGTTACAAGATCAGGAAGTTTATGCTAATACACCTTTTGAATCACAGTTTTTACCTACAATGGCCTTAAAATACCTTCTTTATATCCAATAATCAGGAAGTTCCGCTAGAGGTTCGTGACAATCCACTACTAATGACAACCAGATTCCTATGGCATATTCTATGTCATAAATCCTGTTTTAATGCTCATAAATCGATCCACCTCCCATTTTTGTGCTATTTAGATTTCCAAGAGGGTGAACCTATTCTTTTACAATATGTAGGGTGGGCGGGGTACATACTTTGAGTCACCTACTTGACTTTAATGCAAGGTGACCGCTGACATTCCTTGAGGCAACTGCAAAATTTTAAACTCTGAAGGCTTATCACCTAGCCTATTTTCAGGCACAACATTACATAGCCTATGTGGTGCGGATGTTCTCAGATGCAGACTGGGATAATTCATTAGACCAATATCTTTCTAGACCAATACCCTCATGCAGGGCCATCTCCATTTATTATAGATTGCTAAGTGAAGACCTAGACCATGATTTGGTCAGTCAGGGGATGCACCAATGGCTGACTCAATTCCCAACTCTTACTATGGATGACTTGGTGCGAGGGCTTCTGAGATTGTGTGCGCTACTGACTGCTAGTATATATATCAAGCTTTTCTTAAATATGTATCATAGGACCTATTTGTCCCCTCGCAGACGGTATAGAATGGGCTTATCTGAATTTCATATCTGCCCTAGATGTGCCAAAGAGGAAGCAGACCTCTATCACTATCTTTGGGAGTGTCCAGATGTCCAAGGCTTTTGGAAGGGGGTAAGGCGAGAAGCCGAGACACATCTGGTCAATTTTGTGTCTTTAACCCCACCTATAACCTTTACTATTATATTTTGAATGGATTGGGTTGAGATGCTGTTTGATAAGGAGAAGAAGGCCTCCTCCTTTTTTTAAACAATCCCAGATCTATCATAGTATGCGTCTGACACCGTGATACGAAACACAAATTCTTCTAGGTGATCCCCTTATTACAATACCTAACGGGTGAATGCCAGACACCCCTTTCTTTTATTTTGGTTCCCCCTCCCCCCTTTTTTTTTTCTTTAATTGTGCCTAATTTAAATCTCTGATCAAGTGTTATGTATGTGCGTGTTTCTTACATAAGTCTTCAGTTATATAGACATCTGTATATTGTAACGGTTGCTCCTGGAGAGGGAGAAGACACAAACACACACAGAGGAAAGGTGCGCATAGAACCTGTACCATAGTAACCAAATCCCTGCAAATCAGGTGCATCAGGGTGGGTGATTGTGCCCCCTATGGAGTTGAGAAATAGGATTTAACAAGTAAATATAAATCTGAAAAGAAAAAACTTTCCCCTGCGCTGTTAATCTGTATGAAGCAATAGGGCTTGAATACACTAGACCAGTGGTTACCAAACTTTTTTGAATCACGGCGCCCATCAAAAATGTATGAAGGCACCCCTAGGCCAAATGTTTCTTATTGAGGAATTCAAAAACAAATATTAATTTAAATAAATTGTGTTTATATGTCATCCTTAGGGTCAGTTATGTGGTAAGGGACAGGATTTGCTTCTATTTGTCTACATATATCATGATTGTTTGCTACTAGCACTGGTTTTGCCTGTTTTATTGACCATAAATAATTTGATTTGGCCCTGGACCACCAACCCAAGGCACCCTTGCAAGTACCTCAAGGCACCCCAGGGAGCCTAGGCACACAGTTTGGGAACCACTGCACTAGACTCATACACTTATATAAAAAAATATTTGATTTTATTCAATAGTGACTGGTCATGCATAAATTTAAAAGGTCAATAAAATAACATACAGTAGCACAATACGCTTTATAGTTAATTACTAAGAGAGGTGTCCAAAAAAAATTTTTTATAAAAATGAATGAAAAAAAGATATATAGCTGTCCGTACTGATAGCTGCAAATATAGTATATATGGATCAATCCCAGTTTATTAATTATCACCGGCAAAGTCAACAGGATTTAAACCTGTATACTGGTTATATGAATCAAGCAGCACTTTGCAATAGAAATAAAAAGTCCTCCACTACGGGAGTGTTACGTGTATTCCCAGCGAGGTACTGTATCTAGAGAAGGGAGAGAAGTGTCCTCAGACAGGAATGTATCCAGCAGCGGGACTCGGCACACCGCAGGTGCCTATAGCTGAATGAGCTCCCGTCTTGTTACTGCCATTTGTGACGTCCTCCGGCTCAATAGCACTCACTCCTGCAATTTGATGATGCATGTCCTTGCGGCTTTGCAGCGCTAGCAGCGACAGGTCTATATCCAATTTTGAGTCTCAAATAAGTAGCTTCTGATGCGTTTTGCTTCGGCTGGAGCTTTTTCAAACAATGACATGATCAAATTCTGTGACCCTTTTACATGTCAGCACTCAATACCATTGGTGCATTAATCCACCAAATATAATGCACCTGTTTTGATCCACCTCCTGATCCACCTCTCCATCTTGAACAATCATTTAAACTCATCTGGTTATTCTAACCTGCATTATAGTTTATTTGTTTGTCTGCCTGTTTGTCCATATATAACAAGGGTTCTAATAATATTCTACTTTTATGTTATTCTTTTTCATTCACATCTAAATCTATCAATTCTAAACAACAATAAAATATAAATGAAACAAAAAACAAACATACTGTATATAGGAGCAAGCAAAAATAGGATTTTGGTACCTACCGGTAAATCCTTTTCTCGTAGCTCGTAGAGGATGTTGGGGTCCACATTAGTACCATGGGGTATAGACGGGTCCACCAGGAGCCATTGGCACTTTAAGAGTTTGAGAGTGTGGGCTGGCTCCTCCCTCCGTGTCCCTCCTACCAGACTCAATCTAGAAACTGTTCCCGAGGAGACGACATACTTCGAGAGAAGGATAATACACAGATAGTGGTGAGATTCATACCAGCTCACACATACAAGGCACGTCAAGCCAACGAGCTTGAACTACTCAGCAACAGCTGAAACATTACTTACCAAGTAACAATGCAGTACTCAACTAAAACAAAGTTGTACTGAACCAAATAACATTTTGCAGGAAAATGAAGCGCTGGGGCGCGCCCAGCATCCTCTACGGACTACGAGAAAAGGATTTACCGGTAGTTACCAAAATCCTATTTTCTCTTACGTCCTAGAGGATGCTGGGGTCCACATTAGTACCATGGGGATGTACCAAGGCTCCCAGAACGGGAGGGAGAGCGCGGAGGCTCCAGCAGAACTGATTTACTGAACTTCAGATCATCAGAGGCCAAAGTATCAAACTTGTAAAACTTTGCAAACGTGTTCGACCCAGACCAAGTTGCAGCTCGGCAAAGTTGTACTGCCAAGACACCCCGGGCAGCCGCCCAGGAAGACCCCACCATACAAGTAGAGTGGGCCTTAACAGATTTTGGACACGGTAGTCCTGCCGTAGAATAAGCGTGCTGGATAGTGAACCTAATCCAGCGAGAGATCGTCTGCTTAGAAGCAGGACACCCAATCTTCTTGGGATCACATAGGACAAACAGAGAGAGTCCGACTTTCTGTGACGAGAAGTTCTCTTCACATATATCTTCATAAGATATCCAAGGACTTAGATGTAATTGAGAAGTCAGTAGCCACTGGCACCACAATAGGTTGGTTGATTTGAAATGCCGACACAACCTTCGGAAGAAACTGCTGACATGTCCGGAGCTCAGCTCTATCTTCATGGAAGATCAAATAAGGGCTTTTACAGGATAAAGCCCCCAGCTCGGACACACGTCTAGCAGAAGCAAAGGCCAACAACAGGACCGCCTTCCATGTAAGAAATTTGACCTCTACCTCCTGTAGAGGTTCAAACCAATCCGACTGGAGGAACTGCAGCACCACGTTAAGGTCCCAAGGCGCCGTAGGCGGTACAAAGGGAGGTTGGCTATGCAGAACTCCCTTCAAAAAGGTCTGAACCTCAGGGAGGGCAGCCAATTGTTTCTGAAAGAAAATGGATAGGGCTGAAATCTGGACCTTCACAGATCCCAAACACAGACCCATATCCACTGGAGGAAACGTCCCAGTTGAAACTCCACCGTAGGAAACTTCTTGGACTCACACCAAGAGACATATTTCTTCCAATTACGATGGTAATGCTTAGACGTTACCCCTTTCCTAGCCTGTATGAGGGTAGGAATGCCCTCCCAAGCAAGAATCAGGCGCTCAACTTCCATGCCATCAAATGTAGCCGCGGTAAGTCTTGATAGGCGAAAGGCCCCTGCTGCAGCAGGTCCTCCCGAAGAGGAAGAGGCCTCAGCTCTTCTTGCAGAAGATTCAGAAGGTCCACGTACCAAGCCCTTCTTGGCCAGTCTGGGGCAATGAGGATCGCTTGAATGCTTGTTCTCCTTATGAGCTTTAGGATTCTTGGGATGAGTGGGAGTGGTGGAAACACATACACTGACTGGAACACCCACTGAGACACCAGGGCGGCCACTGCCACTGCCTGTGGGTCCCTCGACCTTGAACAATAACGCCGAAGCTTCTTGTTGAGACGAGAGGCCATCATGTCTATTTGGGGTAAGCCCCAAAGATCTGTTATTTCCTTGAACACCTCTGGATGGAGACCCCACTCTCCTGGATGGAGATCGTGTCTGCTGAGGAAGTCTGCTTCCCAGTTGTCTACTCCCGGAATGAAGATGGCTGACAGTGCTAATGCATGTTTTTCTGTCCAGAGGAGTATTCTTGTCACCTCTGACATTGCCGCTCTGCTCTTCGTTCCGCCTTCGGTTTATGTAAGCCACTGTTGTTACGTTGTCCGACTGCACTTGAATAGCCCGATTTCTCAGAAGAGGGGCCGCCTGAAGAAGACCGTTGTAGACGGCTCTGAGTTCCAGGATGTTGATGGGCAGGCAGGCTTCCAGGTTTGACCACCAACCTTGGAAAGTTACTGCTTGAGTGACTGCTCCCCAGCCCCGAAGGCTCGCATTCGTGGTTAGAAGGACCCAGTCCTGAATCCCGAACCTGCGGCCCTCCAGAAGGTGAGGCAACTGGAGCCACCAGAGGAGTGAAATCCTTGCCTTTGGCGATAGACGAATTCTCTGGTGTATGTGGAGGTGAGATCCCGACCACTTGTCCAGGAGATCCAGTTGGAAGGTCCGAGCATGGAACCTCCCGTACTGGAGAGCCTCGTAAGAGGCCACCATCTTTCCCAAAAGGTGAATGCATTGATGAACCGACACCCAGGGTGGCTTCAGGACATCCCGGACCATAGCTTGTATCACCAACGCCTTTTCCTGCGGAAAAAACACCCTCTGCACTTCCGTATCCAGGATCATTCCCAGAAATGACAACCTCTGGGTTGGTTCCAAATGTGACTTTGGAAGATTCGGAATCCAACCGTGACTCTGAAGCAGTCGTGTTGTGAGAACAATGGACTGCAGTAGCTTCTCCTTGGACGATGGCTTTATCAGCAGATCGTCCAGATGTGGAATGATGTTCACCCCCTGCTTGCGGAGGAGAATCATCATTTCCGCCATCACCTTGGTAAACACCCTCGGTGCTGTGGAGAGGCCGAATGGCAGGGCCTGGAACTGGAAATTACAATCCTGCAGTGTAAGCGGGGATAAGCCTGATGCGGCAGCCAGATCGGAATGTGGAGGTACACATCCTTGATATCTAGTGATACCAGGAATTCCCCCTCTTCCAGACTCCATCTTGAACTTGAACTCCTTTAGAAAGGGGTTCAATGATTTTAGTTTCAGAATGGGCCTGACCGAACCATCCGGTTTCGGTACCACGAAAAGGTTTGAATAGTAACCTTTGGTCAGCATGTGAGTTGGCACTGGCACAATGACCTGTGCCTCTACCAGCTTCTGGACAGCGTCTTGTAGTACCGTGCTGTCCTCCAACAGATTTGGTAAGCCTGACTTGAAAAAGCGATGAGGAGGGAGACTTTGAAATTCCAGCCTGTATCCCTGAGACACAATATCTACCACCCAGGGATCCAGGCCGGACTATACCCAGAAATGACTGAAGAGTCTGAGTCTCGCTCCCACTAGCCTCACCACCGGGGCGTACAGTCCACCGTCATGCGGAGGACTTTGGCGTACCCGAAGCAGGCTTTTGTTCCTGGGAACCTGCAGCAGAAGGTTTCTTGGACTTAACCCTACCTCCCCTAAAGAAGGTATTGGATGCTCTGGCCTTTCTAGGCTTGTTAGGCCGAAAGGACTGCGGTGCAGCTGAAGAGAAGGATTTCTTCGGAGCAGGTGCTGCTGATGGAAGAAACGGAGACTTACCCGCTGTAGCGGTGGATATCTACGCGTCTAGAGCATCCCCAAAGAGAGCCTGACCTGTATAGGGTAGGGACTCCACACTCCTTCTGGATTCCGCGTCGGCCGACCACTGGTGCAGCCACAGTCCCCAATGAGCTGAAATAGACATGGAAGAAATTCCCGCAGCCATGGAACCCAGGTCTTTCATGGATTCTACCATAAAACCTTCAGGATCATGTATGTTGCGTAAATACAATGCAACGTCATCCCTATCCGTCGTATCCAAATCCTCAATTAAGGTAGCCGACCACTTCACTATTGTTTTTGCAATCCATGCACTAGCAATAGTGGGATGTAATATGGCCCCAGAAGCAGTGTACATTGACTTAAGCATATTATCAATTTTTCTATCTGCTGGCTCCTTTAAGGCGGCTCCTTTAAGGCGGTAGATCCCGGAACAGGCAAAACCACCTATTAGGGATTTGGAAATCTTTCTCAGGGTTTTCCCATGCTTTTTCAAATACAGCATTCAACTCCTTTGACGCAGGGAAAGTTAGCGAGGCTTTTTTATTTTCAGTGAAAAAAGCCTCCTCAACTTGCTCAGGTGTGGTATCATTAACATTTAACACATCCCTGATAGCCTCTACCAACAATTGCACCCCCTTTGCAAGAGATGCGGACCCCGCAAAACATCCCCATCACCATCTGTAGTGTCAGAATCAGTATCCGTGTTGTCTTGTGTGACATGCACAAGCGCACATTTGTGGGGGTATATAGCGGGGTGTCCTGAGGTACCAGAAACAGGCCATACAGCCATAGAGCTCTGTAATACCTGGGTTGCAGATTCATTACTAGCAACCCTGTCAGAAATCTGAGAAATCCAAGATTTGGTAGAGGAAAACCACTCTGGTTCCATTGCTGGTATTTGTGCTAAACCAGTGCTATCCTGATTACATGGAATAGGATCATCCTGGGAGGATAAATCCTCTCCAGCATATGACACAGTGTCCCTGGGCATAGTTAAAGGTGACCACCAAACACTCCACACACACAGGTGGGGGCAGAAAGAGTCCCCCCCCCCAAGAAAGGCAAGAGAGACACAGAGATCGGAGCCAACCCACAGTACAGCGCTTTCAGTAAAAGGAGACGTCTTACCAGCGCAGACTGTGTCCCTTAATAGGAGACACAGCCGTTTTACAGCCTCCCCTCCCTTCTACAACCCCTTGGTACCATGTACAGACAGTTGGAGCTGCTGTGGAGGGACCTGTTCTTCCATTCAGCGCTGTGCAGGCAGTAAAATGGCGCTGGAACGCTGCTGGGTCCGCTCTGAGGAGAAGCTACGCCCCCTTAATGGCGCTGTCTTCCTGCTCTTCAGATATTATACTGGCCTAAGGAAAACTTGCTGGCTGAGATCCGCGGACCCCGATAGGCTTGCTGACCAGTGTGGGGGTAAGCGCTGGTCCAGGGCGCTTCTCACAGCGCCGCACTATGTGCCTCTGAAGCGTCCCAGGAGCGCAGTAAGTACTGCGCTCTCTCCTCGTTGCCACCATCTTCACACCGGCCCCCGCTTTCTAGGGGGGTCAGTGTCTCACTCACCACTCTTCAGCATCTGTAAGGGGTTGGCGGCATGCTGCTGGGGCGAGCGGTCCCCTGTGGCGGCGACCGATCCGACCCCTCTGGAGCTCAGTGTCCAGTCAGCGGCGTCAGTGACTCAGACCCCGCAGGGCAGACACTGCTCCCCCCCTTAGTCGATTGCTGCAGGCAGGCTGTTGCCAATGGCCTCCTGTAAAAAAACAAACTCTAAAAACAACTTTTACTAGAAAAGCTCAGGAGAGCTCCCCTAGCTGTGACCGGCTCCTCCGGGCACATTTTCTAAACTGAGTCTGGTAGGAGGGGCATAGAGGGAGGAGCCAGCCCACACTCTCAAACTCTTAAAGTGCCAATGGCTCCTGGTGGACCCGTCTATACCCATGGTACTAATGTGGACCCCAGCATCCTCTAGGACGTAAGATAAAATCAATCGTTGTTGTTAATAAATTTCCAGGGACTCTAGGATTGGAACCCGTGGTTCTTTCTATCCTAGTCCAATGCTCTACCATTACCCTAGCCTCACCAACAATCTTTACAGAGCATATTACTATCTCTTATGTAAGGACTAGAATCTTTTGAAAAAAATATTTATAAATGGCTCCACAAGATAAACAATAACCTCTTGATGTTGTATTTATTCCCTTGCACAGCCCGCATGTACTACATACAGTATATATCTGCCTGTGCACATATATACATAAGTATACGTGTACCATAAATACATGTATACACGCACTCGGCTGTATATATACACTAGCGTATCTCACATAATAATTAACAACAGCTTCAATAACACTCACATCAAGGATCTGTAACAGTATAATTGTAGATACATTATTATAAATTCATTGCTAATTTAATGAAAAGCAATATTGTAACAATCAGTGTACCATATTATAAATAAGCACAAAGGTTCCTACAAAAGAGTATAAAATAACTAATACCTATTTAATACTTACATAAGTCCCCTCCCACTCCCCCATTTATCGACAGGAATAAGTGGTAAACTGCTGGACCACCGACCCCTCTCTACTCAACACCTAACCCCCCGCCCCCCTACCCCACTTGATAGTGCAAATATATACCAATGGTAAGATATGCCCTAATTTAAAAAAGGAACCCAGCATGTCCAGGTTACTACGCAAATGATTCAAAATCTATGCAATCATTTAACCCCTGAGGGAATAGAGTCTTAAGTTGGAATATCCATAGTGCTTCCAGTTTTCTTATAAAAGTACAATATCGTATTCAATTTATAGTTCTCTGGATTAAGGGTAGACTTCCTATTAAAGGGTGTTCCCTCTTTAAGTTCCACAAAGTGCCCCCTTATATCAAATAGTTTTTTTAGGGGGACCTACCATCTCTACATGATTCTCTTCCCATAAACCTTCCAATTCTAATAGATACTCCATATCCATTTGATCTAAAACTATTGGTGAAAACTGATCAGTTTTGAATTTTTTAGAGGCAAAATACCTCTTACGACATAGATCACGTGTGAAATGATTCAATTCGACAAACATGTCAAATATATTTGGGCCCTGTGTGGAGACTAGTTTGTTCATTCGTCAATTCCTTGTCTGTCAAATTGAATATTCCCCTCTAATCTATTGGAGTCTGGCTCTTCTTGTGCAACTTCCTCCTCTTATTCTCTTGGTCTTTTGGGCATATCTCTGGCCAGTGGAGCAAACCTGTTATTCCTATATTTTATCACATCCCCAAGATACACAAATCCCTCACAGCACCCCCAGGTGATCCAATTATTTCAGGTATAGGACCCCTCACATCTAGTTTGTCACAATTTATTGATTATTATCAATAAATAATCTACATAGATTTGTAATCTCTCTGAGGTTCCATATCCATGATACGACAAGTCTATTGAATTCGATCAGTGCTTTTGGAATGGAAATCCATTCTTATCTGCAGGCTTTATATACACATATACCCCCTGAAAAGGGAGTAAAGTCTGTTGAAATGTATTTGAATGAAGATATGGGGATCTCAGAGAGATTAAGATCATTTATAGTTTCTTCTTTTATGTTTATTTTAAAACAAAATAATTTTTTATTTCAAGGTGATTATTTTCTTCAGGTATTGGGGACAGCCATGGGTACTCGGTTCGTGCCAAGTTTTGCCAACTTGTATATGGGCATGTTTGAAGATCAATTAATCTGGAATGGACCATTTGGCGCAAACCTAGTATTCTATGGCTGTTATATAGATGATTTGTTTTTTGTTTGAGGGAGGGACGATTATTACAAAAATTTACAAAAAAAACCCAGTTGATATGAATAATTTTTTGCACTATTTCAGTAATCATTATAGGCCATGGTTACGTAATGTGCCATTTATTCAATTTAGTAGGTTACACAGGAATTGTTCCTCTGTTGGGGACTATAGAAGCCAGGCAGGTGTAATGGGTGAGTACTTTGTGAGTAGGGGATACCCGAATGCCTTAGTGAAGGCTGCTTACAAGAGGGTAGAAGGGAATGATAGAAATCAATTTATGATGATTAAAAAGAAAGAACAAGTAACAGAAATGGATAAAAAGGACAACTTGACCCAAATGTGCTTTGTGACTAAATATAATAATCAATCTCATGAAATTAAGAAAGTGGTGAAAGACAATTTCAAAATACTGCAACAAGATGCTTTATTACAATTGGTAATTTCAATGGATCCTAAAATTATATTTAAGAAAAATAAAAATCTAAAAGATATATTAGCTCAGAGTATGTTAAGAAAAGAAAAATCAGTGATGACTGATAATAGTCCATGGCTAATGGCACCTACAGTGGGTTGTTATAGATGTGGTTCAGCATAAAGACAGAGACTGACTCATCCCATACAAAAACAAAGGTGTTGGATTTTAGGAAGGCTGATTTTGTAGGGATGGGAAAATGTGTAAGCGATCCTTTGGCAGAGTGGAGGAACTTGGAAGCCGTGCCGGAGAGGTGGGAAACATAAAAATGTGCAATATTAAAGGCAACAGACCTTTGTATCAAAAGTGTTAGGAAAAACACAAGGAAAAGGAAGCAAGTGTGGTTTTCAAAAGAAGTAGCAAATATTGTGAAAGCAAAAAAGATGGCTTTTAGGAAATATAAGCAGACACAAAATAATGAAGACAAAGAGATATATCTTGTTAGACAGAAGGAGACTAAGAAGGTAATCAGATGTGCAAAGGCACAAGCTGAGGAGAAAATGGCCCAGTCAGTGGGTAAAGAAGGCAAAACTTTTTTTTAGGTATATAAGCGAAAGGAGAAAAATCAAAGGCGGAATAATAAAACTAAAGACAGACACTGGGAGTTTTGTTGAGGGAGACAATGTAATAGCAGATCATCTTAATAATTATTTCTGCTCAGTATTTACTACTGAAAGAGAGGGGAAGGGGCCACACTTAAGTTGCAGGGACATTCAGGAAAATGACACAAGTACATTTACAGAGGAGAAGGTCCTAACAGAACTGTCAAAGCTGAAAGTGGACAAATCTATGGGGCCAGATGGGATACATCCAAGGATACTAAAAGAACTTAAAGAGGTGCTGGTAGCACCATTGACAGAATTATTCAACCAGTCATTAGCTACAGGAGTAATTCCAGAAGACTGGAAAAGAGCAAACGTAGTCCCACTACACAAAAGTGGAAGCAAGAAAGTGGCAAGCAACTACAGACCAGTGAGTCTTACAGCAGTAGTAGGGAAATTGATGGAACACTCTTAAAAGAAAGAGTTGTAGATTATCTCAAATCCGGCAATTTACAGGATCCCAAACAGCATGGATTCACTGGGGGGAGATCATGTCAAACAAATCTTATTGACTTTTTTGACTGTGTGACTAAAGTGATGGATAAAGGTGGAGCCATGGATATAGCTTATCTAGACTTTAGTAAGGCTTTTGACACTGTTCCACATCGCAGACTGCTAAATAAACTTGAAAGTTTGGGATTGGATATTAGGATTATTGAATGGATAAGGTTGAAGGATAGAAAACAGAGAGTTGTGGTAAATGGAGTGCATTCACAGGAGGGAAATGTTACCAGTGGCGTACCCCAGGGATCTGTACTTGGACCAATGCTTTTTAATATCTTTATTGGTGACATTGCAAATGGCATTAAAGGGAAAGTATGCCTTTTTGCAGATGACACAAAGGTATGCAACAGGGTAGACACACCAGGTGGGGTAAAACAAATGATTGAGGATCTAGGTAGACTAGAGAAATGGTCAAGAGTGTGGCAATTACACTTTAATGCCAAAAAATGCAAAATCATGCACTTGGGTCTCAAAAATCCAAAGGCTAAATATAGTATTAATGGCACTATACTGGAAACTACTGAGGAGGAAAGGGATCTAGGAGTCACTATTTCAGATGACTTAAAGGCAGGTAAGCAATGTAACAAAACAATGAGGAAGGCTAGTCAGATGCTTGGCTGCATTGGGAGAGGAATCAGCAGCAGAAAGAAAGAAGTAATAATGCTGTTATGCACACCAGTGCCTGCAGGAATGTACTGGTGTCAGAAATGTTATGCACTCCAGTGCCTGCAGGAATGTACTGGTGTTTGAACTGTTATGCACACCAGTGCCTGCAGGAATGTACTGGTGTCTGAACGGATAGGTATGCAAAACAAATGAACTCACAGACAGACTGGGGAATATGACATTACGTACACAGAAGGTGATAGGGTAACAAAATACACACAAAGTGAACAGAGAAGTCCAGAGGCTAAGGAACTGGGTGTCTCCCTAGTATTAGTAATGCTCAGATGGGAAAAGCAAGATGTTGTGTTTTAATACGTAGAGAACCCGAAATGCTGTTGCTAAGGGCAACAGCAAAACCCTAAAGGGTTACCAACGGGTGTGGCAGTAAACTCCTTGGTCAGAGATGGAATGATAGACACAAGGAGAGTCTCCACAATCCTAATTCTCACTTGCAGTGCACAGGTTCAGCTTACTGCCACTAAACTGACACCTGACACCTTGCACAGTGAGACAGGATTTAGGCAGGCAAGTCTTAGAATACAGCCGCAAACTTGCTAAGTTCACAGAGTAGTAAAAGAATCCCAGCAAGCTAAACGACTGACTCCAGTCTTACTGCTAGGTCTGGATTGGCAGAGTGTAGTACCAAATCCCCAGGCCTATTTGCAGTAAGCAACAACAAATACAAAGCTACTGGCTAACTTTCAGGAACTGACTAACCAACAAAGATTCAGCAGCATCTGCTTAACCTGAGAAGAGGCCTTATAAAGCAGGTGCTGTCCACGCCCCACTCAGACCTCACAGACTGTGAACACAAAAACCAGCACCGGATCCCTTGCCGTGCACAGAGCCTGTAACCACTGCACAGCAAAAGACCCGAACCGGAGTATCAGCTGCGCTCAGGTTACTCCGCTAGCACTTGTCTCCCGGTTGCCATGACGACGTGGCAGCACAGGGCAGGAGACCCTAACAGTACCCCCCCTCTGACGAGGGGTCAAAGAACCCCTACCACCGGGTTTATCGGGGAACTGCGAGAAGAAAGAGCGTATCAGTCTGGGGGCATGAAGATCACAACTGCGCACCCACGACCGCTCCTCCGGGCCATACCCCTTCCAGTGCACCAAAAATGACAGCCGACCCCGAACCATCTTGGAGTCAAGAATCCTTTCAACAACAAACTCCCTCTGGCCACGTATCAGAAGGTCTTCCACTGGAAGAAGGATTACTAATCGCCCGTTTTAAAAGGGAACAATGAAATGTTTTATTGATACCCAAAGAACGGGGCAGATCTAACTGAAATGCCACCGGATTGATAACCCTGGTGATCTTATAAGGGCCGATGAACCGGGGGCCTAACTTATGAGATGGCTGTCTCAACTTCAAATTCTTGGTAGACAACCAGACGAAGTCTCCTAATTTGAAGCTGCAGGGTCTTTTCCGCTTATCAAAAACCCTTTTGGTCACTAATGACACAGACACAAGGGCTTTCTTCACTTTCCGCCAAATACCTCTAAGGACCGAAACCACAGAGGAACCACGAGGCGTGGAGTCCAGGGGGTCAAAAGAATTGGCCTTAGGATGATGCCCATACACACAAAGGAAGGGAGAGATCCCTGTAGCAGAGTGAGCCGCGTTGTTATAGGCAAACTCCGCCATGGACAGATGAGCAACCCAGTCAGTCTGACACTTGGAGACATAACACCTGAGGAACTGCTCCAAGGACTGGTTCACCCTTTCAGTCTGCCCATTAGACTGCGGATGGTAGCCTGACGACAAGCTGACAGAAATCTGGAGATCGGAACAAAATGCCCTCCAGAATTTGGCCACAAACTGGGATCCGCGGTCAGAGACCACATCAAGTGGCAACCCGTGGAGACGCACAACATGCAGCATAAATAATTCAGACAGGCGTCTGGCCGATGGCAGCCCAACCAGTGGAACGAAGTGCGCCATCTTCGAAAACCTGTCAACGACAACCCAGATGGCTGTCATCCCCGAGGATTTGGGCAAGTCCACCACAAAATCCATTGAAATGTGGGTCCATGGCTTAGATGGGATAGAGAGTGGATGTAATGGGCCAACAGGAACCCCTCTAGGAGTCTTATTTCGGGCACAGATGTCACATGCCCGAACCCACTGATCCACATCCTTAGCCACCGAGGGCCACCACACCGCCCTAGATAGCAACTCCCGAGTTCTGGCAATACCCGGGTGACCTGCCGACTTCTTGGCATGGAATTCCAGGAACACTCGCTGTCTTAACCTAGGAGGCACAAACAAAAGACCTACCGGAAGGTCTGGAGGAGCCTGCTCCTGTGCTCTAAGGACTAATGATAAGAGGTCCTGGGTAATGCCCACTTTAATACATGATGGGGACACAATGGGCAACGGCTCCTCGGTGGTCTCCTGGATTGGAGCAAAACTCTGCGAGAGCGCATCAGCCTTGATGTTTTTTGACCCAGGGCGATATGTTATCAAAAAATTAAAGCGAGCAAAAAACAAAGCCCATCGTGCCTGCCTGGCATTGAGACGCTTCGCTGACTCTAAATATGCCAGATTCTTATGGTCGGTGAGAATTGAGACCACAAACTTAGCCCCCTCAAGCCAGTGTCTCCACTCCTCGAGTGCATCCTTAATAGCCAACAATTCCCGGTTACCCACGTCATAATTCATCTCGGCAGGCGAAAATTTACGGGAAAAGTAAGCACAGGGATGAAGGCGATTATCAGACACTCCCATCTGAGAAAGCACTGCGCCAATACCCATCTCAGAGGCATCCACCTCCACCACAAAAGGACGCTCTGGATCTGGGTGTCGCAGCACCTTGGCCGATACAAATGCCCTTTTGAGACGGGCAAAAGCCGCTTTAGCCTCACAAGACCAGTGAGCAACATCCGCCCCTTTCTTAGTGAGTGCCACCAAGGGCGCCACTATAGACGAAAATCCAGCGATAAATCGTCTATAAAAATTCGCAAAGCCCAGGAAACGCTGAAGCGCCTTCAAACTAGTGGGCTGCACCCAATCCAGGACTGCCTGTACCTTGGAACCCTCCATTTGGAAACCTTCTGGGGAGATAATATATCCTAGAAATGCGATTTGCTGAACTTCAAATTCGCACTTCTCCAGCTTCGCCCCAAGCCGGTGGTCTCTGAGTTTCTGGAGGACTAAGCGTACATGCTTCCGATGTTCCTCCAGGGAATGGGAGAAGATTAGGATGTCATCTAAGTATACAACTAAGAATCTATCCAAATATTCCCTGAGCACATCATTCATGAAATCCTGGAAGACTGCCGGGGCATTACAGAGCCCAAAAGGCATCACCAAATATTCATAATGCTCTGAGTGGGTATTAAAGGCAGTCTTCCATTCATCCCCCTCTCTTATTCGGATTAGATTGTACGCACCGCGTAGGTCAATCTTAGAAAAAATGGTGGCAGTACGAAGCTGGTCAAACAAGACCGGACTGAGAGGCAGTGGGTATGAGTTTTTAATCGTGATACGGTTCAATTCCCTGAAGTCGATGCAGGGTCGCAACGAACCGTCCTTTTTACCCACAAAGAAAAACCCTGACCCAACTGGAGACTGTGAAGGTCTGATAAATCCCTTAGCCAAGTTCTCCTGAATGTACTCTGCCATAGCCTGAGTCTCAGGACGTGACAGGGAGTACAACCTGCTCTTGGGAAGCTTAGCATTTGGCAACAAATCAATGGCACAGTCATAGGGGCGATGGGGAGGTAGTACCTCTGCAACTTTTTTGGAGAACACGTCGCAAAATCTGCATAACACCCTGGCAATCCTGGCAAACTTAGCTGCGAGAGCCTGACTGGAAGGCTCAAGCAACTCCTGAAACAATCAGTACCCCCAACTAAGAATCTCCCCAGAGACCCAGTCAAATTGAGGATTGTGGGCCCTTAACCAGGGTAACCCCAATACCAATGGGGCAAAAGTACAGACAGTCACATAAAAGGACAATTTTTCAGAGTGTGTGGCTCCAATAAACAAAGAAATCTGGCTAGTGCAAGAGGTAATTTTACCTTGGGATAATGGTTCCCTGTTTAACCCACAAATCTCAATTTCCGATGCCAAGGGTACTAAGACAAAACCCCGTCGGCCCCACTGTCCACAAAGGCCTCAGTCTTGACAGTTTGACCGAGGATCTTCAAGGTCACCGGAATGATAAAAGTCTTCTTGGGAAATTCTGACTTCTGGCCTGACAGGATATTTCCCATCACCCTCAGGCCCTGAAGTTTTCCGGCTTTTCTGGGCATGATACTACCACATGACCTTTATTCCCACAGTACAAACACTACCCCTGCTGTCTCCTCCGCGTCTTCTCACGCGAGGAGAGGCGGGTAGCCCCAATCTGCATAGGCTCCTCGGAAAATTCCTCAAAGTCTGAGGTTCCCTTGGGAAAGAAGGAAACCTCAGTCTCCCTTTCAAGCCTACGCTCTCTCAGCCGTCTATCCACCCGGATGGATAACTGCATAAGCTGATCCAAGCTATCAGGCAAGGGATATTGTACCAGTTGGTCCTTTATCTGGTTAGAAAGACCTCTTCGGTACTGGTGTCTCAGGGCTGGGTCATTCCACTGGGTATCATGGGCCAACCTCCGAAACTCCGTACAGTAAACCTCAACTGGCCTTCGCCCTTGCTTAAGGATCGAAATCTGAGCCTCGGCTGAGGCCGTCTTGTCAGGGTCATCATACAACATGCCCAGTGCCGTAAAAAAAGCATCAACACTTTTAAGCGACGGACAGTCAGGCTGCAACCCATATGCCCAGACCTGTGGGTCTCCTTGTAGCAAGGAAATCACTATGCCCACCCGCTGAATCTCCGACCCAGAAGACTGAGGCCTAAGCCGGAAGTATAGCTTGCAGCTCTCCTTGAAACAAAAGAACTGCAAGCGATCTCCAGAAAAACGATCCGGGAGATTTACTTTCGGCTCCTTAACCCCTGAAGGTGCTGCTGCTGCGGGAGCTCCGCCAGCGGCCTGGGAGGTGTGCATTTTAATGGACAAATCATTAAATTGTCGAGTCAGGACCTGCACCTGATCGACCACCTGTTGCAACGTATTTTGAGGGGTATGCTCCATATTCCCACAAAATTTCAACAGGAGTATTAGGCTGCTGAATATGTTATGCACACCAGTGCCTGCAGGAATGTACTGGTGTCAGAACTGTTATGCACTCCAGTGCCTGCAGGAATGTACTGGTGTTTGAACTGTTATGCACACCAGTGCCTGCAGGAATGTACTGGTGTCTGAACGGATAGGTATGCAAAACAAATGAACTCACAGACAGACTGGGGAATATGACATTACGTACACAGAAGGTGATAGGGTAACAAAATACACACAAAGTGAACAGAGAAGCCCAGAGGCTAAGGAACTGGGTGTCTCCCTAGTATTAGTAATGCTCAGATGGGAAAAGCAAGATGTTGTGTTTTAATACGTAGAGAACCCGAAATGCTGTTGCTAAGGGCAACAGCAAAACCCTAAAGGGTTACCAACGGGTGTGGCAGTAAACTCCTTGGTCAGAGATGGAATGATAGACACAAGGAGAGTCTCCACAATCCTAATTCTCACTTGCAGTGCACAGGTTCAGCTTACTGCCACTAAACTGACACCTGACACCTTGCACAGTGAGACAGGATTTAGGCAGGCAAGTCTTAGAATACAGCCGCAAACTTGCTAAGTTCACAGAGTAGTAAAAGAACCCCAGCAAGCTAAACGACTGACTCCAGTCTTACTGCTAGGTCTGGATTGGCAGAGTGTAGTACCAAATCCCCAGGCCTATTTGCAGTAAGCAACAACAAATACAAAGCTACACAGTACTGGCTAACTTTCAGGAACTGACTAACCAACAAAGATTCAGCAGCATCTGCTTAACCTGAGAAGAGGCCTTATAAAGCAGGTGCTGTCCACGCCCCACTCAGACCTCACAGACTGTGAGCACAAAAACCAGCACCGGATCCCCTGCCGTGCACAGAGCCTGTAACCACTGCACAGCAAAAGACCCGAACCGGAGTATCAGCTGCGCTCAGGTTACTCCGCTAGCACTTGTCTCCCGGTTGCCATGACGACGTGGCAGCACAGGGCAGGAGACCCTAACAAATGCCACTGTATAGGTCATTGGTACGGCCTCATCTAGAATACTGTGTTCAATTCTGGAGGCCATATCTTCAAAAGGATATTAATACATTAGAAACTGTACAACTAAACTAAACTGGGCAACTAAAATGGTGCATGGCCTACATCACAAATCATACCCAGAAAGACTAAGAAATCTCAATATGTATAGTTTGGAGCAGAGAAGGGAAAGTGGGGACATGATAGAAACTTTAAAATATATCAAGGGTTTTAACAAAGTCCAGGAGGGAAACATTCTCCAAATGAAGAGAAGCAATAGGACACGAGGACATGCACTGAGACTGGAGGGGGGGGGAGGTTCAGGGGAAATTTGAGGAAAAATTACTTCACAGAAAGGGTAGTGGACAAGTGGAATAGCCTCCCATCGGAGGTGGTAGAGGCTGAGACAGTAGAGCAATTTAAATATGCATGGGATAGACATAAGGATATCCTTACAAAGCCGTGAGGATGTGCATCACCAAATTGCAGGTTTGAGTGCTATTGAGGCGGAGGACGTCACATAAGGCAGTAACAAGACGGGAGCTCATTCAGCTATAGGCAACTGCTGTGTGCCGAGTCCCGCTGCTGGATACATTCATCCAAGGTCTGAGGACACCTCTCTCACTCCTCTAGATACAGTACCTCACTGGGAATACACGTAACACTCCCGTAGTGGAGGACTTTTTTTTTCTATTACAAAGTGCTGCTTGATTCATATTACCAGTATACAGGTTTAAATTCTATTGACTTTGCCGGTGATAATTAATAAACTGGGATTGATCCATATATACTATATTTGCAGCTATCAGTACAGACAGCAATATATCTTTTTTCATTCATTTTATAAAAAAATTTTTGTCAAATTATCCACCTCTCTTAGTAATTAATTATAAAGCGTATTGTGCTACTGTATGTTATTTTATTGACCTTTTAAATTTATGTATGACTAGTCACTATTGATTAAAATCGATTTTTTTTTAATATATAAAAGTGTTTGGGGTAAATTTACTAAGATGGGAGTTCAATTTAAGATGGGATGTTGCTCATAGCAACCAATCAGATTCCAAGTATTATATTCTAGAAGGTGCTATATAAATGAGAAGTAGAATCTTATTGGATGCTATGGGCAACATCCCATCTTAAATAGAACTCCCATCTTAGTAAATTTACCCCTATGAGTCTAATGTATTCATGCCCTATTGCTTCATACATATTAACAGCGCAGGGGGAAAGTTTTGTTTTTTCTATGTTCTATACACCTGATTGATTCAGGTGAATCTATTTGTTGGCTGTTACCACAAGCCAAATACTTCACTGCTGCTATCTGATTATAATACTGGTATTTACAGGTTGAGTATCCCATATCCAAATATTCCGAAATACGGAATATTCCGAAATACAGACTTTTTTTGAGTGAGAGTGAGATAGTGAAACCTTTGTTTTTTGATGGCTCAATGTACACAAACTTTGTTTAATACACAAAGTTATTAATAATACTGTATTAAATGACCTTCAGGCTGTGTATATAAGGTGTATATGAAACAAATGAATTGTGTGAATGTAGACACACTTTGTTTAATGCAAAAAGTTATAAAAAAATAAGATTTTACTCACCGGTAAATCTATTTCTCGTAGTCCGTAGTGGATGCTGGGAACTCCGAAAGGACCATGGGGAATAGCGGCTCCGCAGGAGACTGGGCACAACTAAAGAAAGCTTTTAGGTCACCTGGTGTGCACTGGCTCCTCCCACTATGACCCTCCTCCAAGCCTCAGTTAGGACACTGTGCCCGGACGAGCTGACATAATAAGGAAGGATTTTGAATCCCGGGTAAGACTCTTACCAGCCACACCAATCACACTGTATAACTCGTGATACAATACCCAGTTTAACAGTATGAAAACAACTGAGCCTCTCAACAGATGGCTCAACAATAACCCTTTAGTTAACTGTAACTATGTACAAGTATTGCAGACAATCCGCACTTGGGACGGGCGCCCAGCATCCACTACGGACTACGAGAAATAGATTTACCGGTGAGTAAAATCTTATTTTCTCTGACGTCCTAGTGGATGCTGGGAACTCCGAAAGGACCATGGGGATTATACCAAAGCTCCCAAACGGGCGGGAGAATGCGGATGACTCTGCAGCACCGAATGAGAGAACTCAAGGTCCTCCTCAGCCAGGGTATCAAATCTGTAGAATTTTGCAAACGTGTTTGCCCCTGACCAAGTAGCAGCTCGGCAAAGTTGTAAAGCCGAGACCCCTCGGGCAGCCGCCCAAGATGAGCCCACCTTCCTTGTGGAATGGGCTTTTACTGATTTAGGATGCGGCAGTCCAGCCGCAGAATGCGCCTGCTGAATTGTGCTACAAATCCAGCGAGCAATAGTCTGCTTAGAAGCAGGAGCACCCAGCTTGTTGGGTGCATACAGGATAAATAGCGAGTCAGTTTTCCTGACTCCAGCCGTCCTGGAAACATAAATTTTCAAGGCCCTGACTACGTCCAGCAACTTGGAATCCTCCAAGTCCCTAGTAGCCGCAGGCACCACAATAGGTTGGTTCAAGTGAAAAGCTGATACCACCTTAGGGAGAAACTGAGGACGAGTCCTCAATTCTGCCCTATCCATATGGAAAATCAGATAAGGGCTTTTACATGACAAAGCCGCCAATTCTGACACACGCCTGGCCGAAGCCAAGGCCAATAACATGACCACTTTCCACGTGAGATATTTTAGATCCACGGTTTTAAGTGGCTCAAACCAATGTGATTTTAAGAAACTCAACACCACGTTGAGATCCCAAGGTGCCACTGGAGGCACAAACGGGGGCTGAATATGCAGCACTCCCTTCACAAACGTCTGAACTTCAGGCAATGAAGCCAGTTCTTTCTGGAAGAAAATCGACAGAGCCGAGATCTGTACCTTAATGGAGCCTAATTTCAGGCCCATAGTCACTCCTGCTTGTAGGAAATGCAGAAATCGACCTAGTTGAAATTCCTCTGTTGGGGCCTTTTTGGCATCACACCAAGCAACATATTTCCGCCATATGCGGTGATAATGCTTTGCAGTTACATCTTTCCTGGCTTTAATCAGCGTAGGAATGACTTCCTACGGAATGCCCTTTTCCATCAGGATCCGGCGTTCAACCGCCATGCCGTCAAACGCAGCCGCGGTAAGTCTTGGAACAGACAGGGCCCCTGCTGCAGCAGGTCCTGTCTGAGCGGCAGAGGCCATGGGTCCTCTGAGATCATCTCTTGAAGTTCCGGGTACCACGCTCGTCTTGGCCAATCCGGAACCACGAGTATTGTTCTTACTCCTCGTTTTCTTATTATTCTCAGTACCCTTGGTATGAGAGGCAGAGGAGGGAACACATAAACTGACTGGTACACCCACGGTGTCACCAGAGCGTCCACAGCTATCGCCTGAGGGTCCCTCGACCTGGCGCAATATCTCTCTAGTTTTTTGTTTAGGCGGGACGCCATCATGTCCACTTGTGGACGTTCCCATCGATTTACAATCAGCGTGAAGACTTCTGGATGAAGTCCCCACTCTCCCGGGTGGAGGTCGTGCCTGCTGAGAAAGTCTGCTTCCCAGTTGTCCACTCCCGTAATGAACACTGCTGACAGTGCTAGTACGTGATTTTCCGCCCATCAGAGAATCCTTGTGGCTTCTGCCATTGCCATCCTGCTTCTTGTGCCGCCCTGTCGATTTACATGGGCGACTGCCGTGATGTTGTCTGACTGGATCAGTACCGGCTGGTTTTGAAGCAGAGGCCTTGCCTGACTTAGGGCGTTGTAAATGGCCCTTAGTTCCAGAATATTTATGTGTAGGGAAGTCTCCTGACTCGACCATAGTCCTTGGAAGTTTCTTCCCTGTGTGACTGCCCCCCAGCCCCGAAGGCTGGCATCCGTGGTCACCAGGACCCAGTCCTGTATGCCGAATCTGCGGCCCTCTAGAAGATGGGCACTCTGCAGCCACCACAGCAGAGACACCCTGGTTCTTGGAGACAGGGTTATCAGGCGATGCATCTGAAGATGCGATCCGGACCACTGGTCCAACAGGTCCCACTGAAAGATTCTGGCATGGAACCTGCCGAAAGGAATTGCTTCGTAAGAAGCCACCATCTTTCCCAGGACCCGCGTGCAGTGATGCACCGATACCTGTTTCGGTTTCAGGAGGTCTCTGACTAGAGATGACAGCTCCTTGGCTTTCTCCTCCGGGAGAAACACTTTTTTCTGGACTGTGTCCAGGATCATACCCAGGAACAGTAGACGTGTCGTCGGAACCAGCTGTGATTTTGGAATATTCAGAATCCAACCGTGCTGGTGTAGCACCTCCTGAGATAGTGCTACTCCCACCAACAACTGCTCCTTGGACCTCGCCTTTATTAGGAGATCGTCCAAGTACGGGATAATTAAAACTCCCTTTCTTCGAAGGAGTATCATCATTTCCGCCATTACTTTGGTAAACACCCTCGGTGCCGTGGAGAGTCCAAACGGCAGCGTCTGGAATTGGTAATGGCAATCCTGTACTACAAATCTGAGGTACTCCTGGTGAGGATAGTAAATGGGGACATGCAGGTAAGCATCCTTGATGTCCAGGGATACCATGTAATCCCCCTCGTCCAGGCTTGCAATAACCGCCCTGAGCGATTCCATCTTGAACTTGAATTTTTTTATGTATGTGTTCAAGGATTTCAAATTTAAAATGGGTCTCACCGAACCGTCCGGTTTCGGTACCACAAACAATGTGGAATAGTAACCCCGTCCTTGTTGAAGTAGGGGCACCTTGACTATCACCTGCTGGGAATACAGCTTGTGAATTGCCTCTAGCACAGCCTCCCTACCTGAGGGAGTTGTCGGCAAGGCAGATTTTAGGAACCGGTGGGGTGGAGACGCCTCAAATTCCAGTTTGTACCCTTGAGATACTATTTGCAGGATCCAGGGATCCACCTGTGAGCGAGCCCACTGATCGCTGAAATTTTTGAGGCGGCCCCCCACCATACCTGGCTCCGCCTGTGGAGACCCACCGTCATTCGGCGGACTTGGAAGAAGCGGGGGAGGACTTTTGCTCCTGGGAACCTGCTGTTTGTTGCACCTTTTTTCCCCTACCTCTGCCTCTGGACAGAAAGGACCCGCCTTTTCCACGCCTGTTTTTCTGAGTCCGAAAGGACTGTACCTGATAAAACGGCGCCTTTTTAGGCTGTGAGGGAACATGGGGTAAAAATGCTGACTTCCCAGCAGTTGCTGTGGAAACTAGGTCCGAGAGACCATCCCCGAATAACTCCTCACCCTTATAAGGCAAAACTTCCATGTGCCTTTTTGAATCTGCATCCCCTGTCCACTGGCGAGTCCATAAGCCTCTCCTAGCAGAAATGGACAGTGCACTTATTTTAGATGCCAGCCGGCAGATCTCCCTCTGTGCATCTCTCATGTATAAGACTGAGTCTTTTATATGCTCTATGGTTAGCAGAATAGTGTCCCTGTCTAGGGTGTCAATATTTTCTGACAGGGAATCTGACCACGCAGCGGCAGCACTGCACATCCATGCTGACGCAATAGCAGGTCTAAGTATAATGCCTGAGTGTGTATATACAGACTTCAGGATAGCCTCCTGCTTTCTATCAGCAGGTTCCTTGAGGGCGGCCGTATCCGGAGACGGTAGTGCCACCTTGTTAGACAAACGTGTGAGCGCTTTATCCACCCTAGGTGGTGTCTCCCAACGTGACCTATCCTCTGGCGGGAAAGGGAACGCCATTAGTAACTTCTTAGAGATTACCAATCTTTTATCAGGGAAAGCCCACGCTTCTTCACACACTTCATTTAATTCTTCTGATGGGGGAAAGACTACAGGTAGTTTTTTCTCCCCAAACATAATACCCTTTTTAGTGGTACCTGGGTTTATATCAGAAATTTGTAACACCTCTTTCATTGCTTCAATCATGCAACGAATGGCCTTAGTGGACATTAGACTAGACTCATCGTCGTCGACACTGGTGTCAGTATCCGTGTCAACATCCGCATCTGCCATCCGAGGTAGCGGGCGTTTTAGAGCCCCCGAAGGCCCTTGAGACACCTGGACAGGCACGAGCTGAGAAGCCGGCTGTCCCGCGATTGGCATGTCGTCAAATTTTTTGTGTAAGGAGTCGACGCGTGCACGCAATTCCTTCCATAAGTCCATCCACTCAGGTGTCTGCCCCGCAGGGGGTGACGTCCCTTCTATATGCATCTGCTCCGCCTCCACATCATTATCCTCATCAAACATGTCGACACAGCCGTACCGACACACCGCACACACACACACAGGGAATGCTCTAACAGAGGACAGGACCCACAAAAGCCCTTTGGGGAGACAGAGTGAGAGTATGCCAGCACACACCAGAGCGCTATATAATGCAGGGACTAACTGAATTATGTCCCCTATAGCTGCTGTTATATATACTGCGCCTAAATTTAGTGCCCCCCCTCTCTTTTTTACCCTTTTCTGTAGTGTAGACTGCAGGGGAGAGCCAGGGAGCTTCCTTCCAGCGGAGCTGTGAGGGAGAAATGGCGCCAGTGTGCTGAAGGAGATAGCTCCGTCCCTTTTCGCAGACTATTCTCCCGCTTTTTTCTGGATTCTGGCAGGGGTAATTATCACATATATAGCCTCTGGGGCTATATATTGTGGTATTTTTGCCAGCCAAGGTCTTTTTATTGCTGCTCAGGGCGCCCCCCCCTAGCGCCCTGCACCCTCAGTGACCGGAGTGTGAAGTGTGTATGAGGAGCAATGGCGCACAGCTGCAGTGCTGTGCGCTACCTTGGTGAAGACTGATGTCTTCTGCCGCCGATTTTCCGGACCTCTTCTTACTTCTGGCTCTGTAAGGGGGACGGCGGCGCGGCTCCGGGACCGAACACCAAGGCCAGTTCCATGCGGTCGGTCCCTCTGGAGCTAATGGTGTCCAGTAGCCTAAGAAGCCCAAGCTAGCTGCAAGCAGGTAGGTTCGCTTCTTCTCCCCTTAGTCCCTCGCTGCAGTGAGCCTGTTGCCAGCAGGTCTCACTGTAAAATAAAAAACCTAAATATATACTTTCTTTCTAGAAGCTCAGGGGAGCCCCTAGTGTGCATCCAACCTCGGCCGGGCACAAAATCTAACTGGGGCTTGGAGGAGGGTCATAGTGGGAGGAGCCAGTGCACACCAGGTGACCTAAAAGCTTTCTTTAGTTGTGCCCAGTCTCCTGCGGAGCCGCTATTCCCCATGGTCCTTTCGGAGTTCCCAGCATCCACTAGGACGTCAGAGAAATATTGGCTAAAGTTACCTTCAGGCTGTGTGTATAAGGTGTATATGTAACATAAATGCATTCTGTGCTTAGACTTGGGTCCCATCACCATGATATCTCATTATGGTATGCAATTATTCCAAAATACGGAAAAATCCCATATCCAAAATACCTCTGGTCCCAAGCATTTTGGATAAGGGATACTCAACCTGTATTAAAAAAAACAGTTTTTAGTTATAGCAATAAGCACCAGGCAATTGTGGTTTGTAATATCATAAATCTAATTTTCTTTATCCTCCACTACGGGGCAGAGGGATACTCTGGGAGGTCCCAAAGCAGTCCTCCTATGGGAAGTATACAGAAAAAAAGATAATTGAAAGCGCTGTCCCAATATTATCAGGGTTTTATTCAAAGAGTAAATTCATCAAATATATATGGCACAATATTAAAATTCCATGGATATTTCCATAATTACTTGATTAACATAATAAAACTTTTGAAACACAGCACATGGACATGTTAGTATGGCAATGCACAGGACTGAAGCAGTATCTTTGATGTTAATTAATAATTCTCTGATAGGTACAGCTGCAAGCAATATGCACAGTCTCAGTTCGTAACATGCAACCACTGTACTGCTCTGTTCAGGGCCAGTGCTAGGGTGTTCAGCACCCCCCTGGAAACTATAAATTTGTGCCCTCCCATACAGTAAAAAGGGACAGCATAACGCCCCCAGTAGTAGCGCAGCTTACACATAACACCCCAGTAGTAGCGCAGCTTACACATAACGCCCACAGAAGTACAGCTTATTCACATTCCCCCCCTTGGCCCCCACATGGCCCTACATACATACACACACACACACACACACACACACACACATACACACTTTCTCACTCACTTATTAAAGTCTGGCAGGCTGGAACTGGAGCAGCATATCCTCCTCCTTAGCAGTCTGCTGGTCCATGTAGCTTCGCCCCTCAGTCTGTGTAGCCACGTCCCCTCAGTCTGTGTAATTCCACCCACTTTTCAATCCCAACATTGATGCTGTCACCAGGGGGAGGAGAAGGCTTCTTCGTGCTTCTGGCGCTGCTGTCAGTATGACAGGCACAGCAGCCGACAGCAGCAGGGATGATAGTGCAGCGCAGCACAGGGATGCAGAGCAGGTAGAACACCTCTCCAGCCTTTTGCCTACCTGCTCTGCATCCCTTTGCTGAGTGGGTAGCACCAGGCCTGGCTGTTTATATAAAAGTAAAAAGATGTGTAAGTGCGCAGCCAGCAGCAGCTGGTATGGGGATGGTCAAATCCCAGAATATATTGGAATAAAAAGCACAAGGTACCAGCGCTGGCTGTAAGAATTATATAAGGACGGTTTGCTGAATAAAATGTCAATTTATTAAACCATTTAAAAAGACAGGTGTAAAATCCCGTTATTATTCTGAATGACACTTAAAATATATAGTATAATAATTCCCCCTGGGTATAATCACTTTTACATCCACTCTCCTCTGGGACATGTAAAATTTTATACGGCTAGGACAGTCTCCAGGTAGCATTCACTGTAGCAGCAGATAATTACCGGTTTCCACAGAAGAGATGTTTGATGGCATCAGCTTTAGGAAGAGTCCATTGCTAGCTGTTTATGTGGATCCGGTTCTTTATCCTTATGGAATAAATTCCCAGTGATAGGAGCAAAGTCCAAATAAGTGCCGAGAGTGTCAGAGTCCCAATGTGTCGTGGAGTGGTGCCCAGGTGGGGTAAAGGCTCAACGCGTTTCGCTGGCAACAGGGTGATCCAGCTTCCTCAGCGAAACGCGTTGAGCCTTTACCCCACCTGGGCACCACTCCACGACACATTGGGACTCTGACACTCTCGGCACTTATTTGGACTTTGCTCCTATCACTGGGAATTTATTCCATAAGGATAAAGAACCGGATCCACATAAACAGCTAGCAATGGACTCTTCCTAAAGCTGATGCCATCAAACATCTCTTCTGTGGAAACCGGTAATTATCTGCTGCTACAGTGAATGCTACCTGGAGACTGTCCTAGCCGTATAAAATTTTACATGTCCCAGAGGAGAGTGGATGTAAAAGTGATTATACCCAGGGGGAATTATTATACTATATATTTTAAGTGTCATTCAGAATAATAACGGGATTTTACACCTGTCTTTTTAAATGGTTTAATAAATTGACATTTTATTCAGCAAACCGTCCTTATATAATTCTTACAGCCAGCGCTGGTACCTTGTGCTTTTTATTCCTGGCTGTTTATATAGCTGAATCCACATAGCACGGTTTTATAATTATAGCATGCAGTTAGTAACAATAATGCTTTCACAGTTCTCAGTAACCAGAGTGTTAGTTAAGCATTTAATCACACCGCCTTTGAAAAAGTTAGAGCAGCTTCTCACCCACATATATTTATACAGCAGATCCAATTTATACAGGAGATCCAAAGTGTATTTTAAACCGTACAGCGGCTGCTACTCGATGTTGCGGCAGAAAATGGATTTAGGTAGACTGTTTTTTAAGTCCTCCCATTGCAATGGATGATAAGCCATGTTATGACCGATTCCGGCTCTTTGTACCCATATAGTGGGGAGTGAGTGCGCCGGTTCACCAGGCTGGTTAAAGCTTATCCGGACGGGTCCTTCCCGCTCAGGGTCTCCACCGGCTGTGCTTAGCGGCTTTAGCGGACATCCCCGTATCGCAATCTCTGCTGGCATCCAATCCAGCGTGCAGGGACCAGTCAGCCTCTCACAGTGCTTCCGCCTACATCACTCAGCTGAGTAGAAGGTAATCCTTGAAACAATCCTCAGCCAATACATAATGGCTGTTTCCTCACTGGAAGTGACACTTCTGAGTTGCACTGAAGACACAAAGGTGTCAAATGCTTAGAAACGAACGAAAGTGTGGGAAGAGGACCATGTGGCAGATTTACAAAGCTACCCCGCAGAAGCGCAACATTGAGTTGCCCAAGATGCTATAAACTTGGTGGAATGAGCGGTCACCATGGCGGTGGCAGGAAGATCTGTCACAGAATAGGCATGGTGGATGGTCTAGTGGAGCCACCTGACCAAAGTCTGTTTAGAAACCGGCAGGCTCCACTTTCAAAAATCATACAGGACAGAGAATCACACTTGCAAAGATCTGAGGTTCTGTTCACATAAATCCGGAGAGCCCTCGCCACATCCAGAGAGGCTTCCTCTGGGGAAGAGCACAGACCATTGAAAACTGGTACCACAATCTCCTGATTGATGTGGAACTGAGACACGCCGCGGGTAGGTAACTCAAGCACATCTGCAGAATGTCCCGATAAAACTGAAGATCAGAAAGGGGGAGCGACAGGAAAAGGGAACATATACCTGCCACCCGAACACAATGGCAAGTAAGAAGACAATAAGCCAACAAATGTCCATAGCTTACAAAGACTCAAAGGGAGTGGACTGCAGTGCCCGAAGAACCAAGGAGAGATTCCATAGAGCCACCGGAGGAACAAAAGGTGGCTGTATGTGGAGGACACCCTGAAGAAACATCTGTACGTTCGATAAGAGTGCAATCTATCGCTGAAAGAGGATAGAGAAGGTTAAGACCTGAACTTTCAAGGAAGATAGCAGAAGGCCAAAAGCCAGACACACTTGCAGAAAGGAAATGACTCATGAGTGCCTTAGTGACCTGGGGTTGAAACCCCTGGCTGAATACCATGCAAAGTAGGTCCGACAAATGCGGTGATAAATTCTATCCAAAGATTTCCAGGCATTAAGCATGTGATGGATGACCCTCCTGGAAGAAAAACCTTTGATCTAAGGACAGATGTCTCAAGAACCACCCCGCCAAAGCGACACAGGCCAGATACAGAAGAAGCACAGGCTCTAAAACAGAGGTAGACACAAAGGAGTGTCAATGGAGAGAAACAAAAGATCAGTATACCACACTCAATGTGGCCAATCCAGAGCCACCAGGATCACCATGCCACCCTCCAACTTGAACTTGCGGAGAACCCACTGGATCAGCAAGATTGGAGGGAAGGCATAGATGAGTGGGAATTTCCGCAGCATGACCAGGAGAGCTCTGGTAAAACTGATGTGGGAACAGTACCTCAGCAGATGGTAGTTGTGCCAAGACACCATCATTTCTATGGAAAGCCTCAGTGGTGGACCAACAACTAGAAGACTTCTGGATGCAGAATCCACTTGCCAGAATGCACATCTTGGCCACTCAGGAAGTCTGCTCCCCAATTATGTACGCTGGGAATTAACACTGTTGACAGAGCCCCAATGTTCTGCCCATCAAAGGATGCAACTTTCCTCCTTTATGGTGCCGCAACTACCACCGTTGTGCTTTATGTAGGCAATAGCTGTTGCATTGTCCAACTATGCCTTTCCCAGATGCCCATGGAGGAGTGTCACAGTTGTTGGTACTTGTGGAACCAGACGAGGTCTTGTAGCTAGTTGACTGGAGTCCCGAGGATGGAATAGTGTGGGCTTGATATATGGCCTGCTCATAGAGGCGTGGCAGGTTCGGCTAAAGTCTGAGGCTGGCCACAGGTGTTTGTACAACTACAGGGAACTAGTACACTGGGGATACCAGTGCAATGAAAGTTGAGTGACACTTGTGGTAGAGATTGATAACTGGAAGCTGGGGTTGAAACAGCAGTACAGGATAGCTGGATAGATGGAAGCTGGGATTGAACTAGCAGTACAGGTTAGCTGGATAGCTGGAAGCTGGGATTGAACCAGCAGTTCAGGAAAGCTGGATAACTGGAAGCTGGGATTGAACCAGCAGTACAGGATAGCTGGATAGCTGGAACCTGGGATTGAACCAGTAGTTCAGGATAGCTGGATACTCAGTGATGCAGGCTTGCAGATAAACTGGAGATTGCATTGACCAGCGGTGCAGGTTTGCAGGTATACTGGAGATAGGATAACCAGCGGTGCAGGCTTGCAGATATCCTGGATGAGATAACCAGCGGTGCAGGTTTGCAGATATCCTGGAGATGACATAACCAGTGGTGGAGGTTTGCAAATATCCTGGAGATAGGAGTCAGGAAGTGCTGAAGTTGGTAATGCACTGTCTCTTTAAGCAGGAGATTGCAGGAGCTCTCTACAGGCTTGAGGACAACAAAGCACTGACAGCTTCCCAGTGCTTGGAGCTAGAATATATACCCCTTGCTCTCTGGTGATAGGCTGAAGGGATCGCATGTCAGGGAAGCACTACCTGGTTGGAGAGTTCTCTGCAGAGTCAGCTGATCAGAAAGTAACATGCAGTACTCCAGGCTAGGCTTCAGAGTGGACCGAGCCTAGCAGGCCGGGAAGGAGCCGAAGCCTAACTATCCTGAAATGGATGCTGTGACTGACAGCGCGGGATGCCGGATGGACCAGCAAATGGCGGACAGCGCTTTAGACTGCACCGCAGGTAGGTCAAAGTGCGACTGGGAAGCGCTGTAAACCTCTGTTTTGTGACAGTATGCCCTCCTTTAGGAGCAGCCACTGGATGCTTCTTTGGCTTTTGCGGAAACTTGGAATGGAATCTTTTAACAAGAAGAGGAGCATGGACATCCTCCGTGAAGATCCAAGATCTCTCCTCAGGTCCATATCCTCTCCAGTCAATGAGGTATTACACAGTAACATAGGGGGTCATTCCGAGTTGATCGCTAGCTGCCGTTGTTCGCTGCGTAGCGATTAGTGAAAAAAACGGCTAATCTGCGCATGCATATGCACCACAATGCGCACGCATGTCGTACGGGTACGAAGTCCATTGTGGTTTTGCACTGGTTCTAGCGACGATTCCAATCGCACAGCCGAACGCAAGGAGATTGACAGAAAGTGGGCGTTTATAGGTGTCAACTGACCGTTTTCTGGGAGTGCTTGGGAAAATGCAGACGTGGCTGGGCGTTTGCTGGGCGGGTATCTGTCGTCATTACCGTGTCACTCGTCGCAGCAACCATCGCACAGGATAAGTAACTACAGGGCTGGTTTTGTTTTGCACAAAATGTGTTTGCAGTCGCTCTGCTGCACAGGCGTTCGCACTCCTGCTATGCTAAAATACACTCCCCCGTGTGCGGCGACGATGTGTTTGCATGGCTGCTAAAAACAGCTAGCGAGCGATCAACTCGGAATGACCCCCATAGTTAGTGAGGTTAAAAAGAGTGTATTCTGTGTTAAGCTGTTCATATTATAATGCACCTGCTGAAGTAATGGTTTAGTAGTATTGGTTTAGTATCAATTGACAACTATGGTTCTTACCACTCCCAGATATATACAGTAGTGTTACTATGTTAAAAGCTATAGCCCTCGATACTTTTTCCAGTTAGAAATTTGTCCAATACATTTTTAAATGTATTTACAGAGTCTGCCATTATTACCTGTTCCGGCAGGGAGTTCCAAATCTTTATTGCCCTTACCGCGAAGAACCCTTTCCTATGTTGTGTACGGAATTTTCTCTCCTCTAGCCTCAGTGAGTGCCCACGTGTCCTATTCAGAGTTCTTTTAATAAACAAATCCCCTGCTAACTCCTTATAATTACCCTTTACATATTTGAAGATATTAATAATGTCTCCTCTTGGGGGCGTGGCCTAACTGCCTGTGGAAGCAGACACATTGTCCTTGGGCTCCTGTATTTCTCTCAAAAAAGAGCATAATTTGCAGTCCCCGGCCCCTCTAATAGCCCAAATACTGCTTCTCCTCACCTGACACAGTCCCTCACTGCTACCTTTGGTGCAGGTCCACGGAATCAGGGAGCACCCTTGCAGCTCCCGCAGATTGCAGCCTGCTTGCACCCTTTAAGCCGCGGCCTCAATTACCTGCCCTCCTACCGCTGACATACCAGTCGGGACACCTATTAGGGGCAGCTGGATCTCTGGTGGCAGCTTATCTACCTTGCCGCTACCCTCCCCACCGCTCACGGACTCTCCCGCTGCCGGACTCACTGAGCTGCTGGCGACCCTCCTGGCGGGCTCCGACGACGGGGACGGTCCCGCCGGAGTACCTTATTGAAGCGGCGGCTCGGGTGGCGGCTCATCTGCCTCGCTACTGCCCTCACCTTCATACGTGACCGGTCCTGCTGCTTGACCCGCTGTGTTGCAGACTTCCCTCCCGGCGGGCTCTGGTCAGCAGAGGCGGGCCCACCGAGATGCCTGTTGTGGCGGTTCTCTGTCCTTACCGCTGCCCTCCTCACTGCCCGTGGACGCTCCTGCAGGCTGTCCCGCTGTGCTGCAAATATCCCTCTCAGCTCAGTGAGGGTCTGCCAGCTTATATTGTGCCCTGAGCCTGCCAATGAATATTCACTATAGATGCTTGTTGTTGTGAGGGATAAGTGTAGGCTTTGTTCCTTCTATACTGCTGGATTACAAGCTGTGTTCTCTGCAGTTGACACTTACACTCACATTCTGCACCTGGTCCTTTTTCATTATATATCCTATATGATACTGTGCCCTGTGACAGGAGCTCCAGCTACATAACTGTCCTAGAGCACCACCTAGTGTCCTATTTCGATATTCTGTCAGGATAACCTTACTTGTGTACAGTAATGATGTGATTGCTGAGACATAGTTCTGCCTTCACCCAGCTGAAGGCAGAACTATGGCATTCACTTCCACACGGAATCATCTTTGATTGATATAACGGACTCCTTCTGTTTCCAGTTACCCCGCCTTTACTAGCCAGCTTTATCATGCCTGCCAAGCGATATAAAGCTGCTAAAGCAGTTTCCCAAGTGGCATTTTTTAAACCTTTTCCTCTTGCCGCTAAAACTAAAGACGCAGGAAGTAACATCTCTAAAAATGTTACTCCTATGACCTCACCAATTATGGAAGCATCCACTACAAACATTGTTAACAAACGTGCTAATTCCATTGAGGACAGTGATCCGCTAACAGTGGGCGCTATGAAGTATCTCCTAAAGCAATTTAAGGATGAAGTGGCGGCAGAATTCAGGGCCACCATGAAAGAGTGTCAGAGATCCATTGATGAGATTGGTGGCCGTACTGATCATTTAGAAACAACAATGGGTGAAGTGGTATCTTCACATAACGACCTGATCTCTTCCCATGACCTGCTTCAAAATGAGGTTACGGCTCTCAGGGACAAGATCTCTGATTTGGAAGACAGATCAAGATGTAACAACTTAAAGCTGCAAGGAGTTCCTGAGTCTGTCTCTACTAGCGCTCTCAACGACTATGTGATTGACCTCTTTAGTAAACTTCTTCCCTCATATAGACCAATAGACTTTCTAATTGATTGTATCCATAGGCTCCCCAAAGCCAGAAATGCTCCTGACGGAGATCCCCGGGATGTCCTTATGAGACTGCATTACTTCCACGTGAAAGAAGCAATCTTAAAAGCTGCAAGACCTTCGGAAAATGCCTCGGAGACGATCAGCTCACTTCAGATATTTGGAGACCTCTCTCTTGCTACTTTGGTTAAAAGGCGCTCCCTATACCCCATCACTTAGGTGTTACGCAAAGAGAACATTTTGTATAAATGGGGTTTTCCTACAAAGTTATTAATTTCTCGTGAAGGTTCCACCGTGGTTATAATGAACGTCAAGGAGGGTAAAAAGATCCTTGTGTCATGGAACTTGGCAAGCTCTTCTTCACGTACTTCTCCTGACCGTGGCCTTCAGCGGGACTGAGCTTCGGCAGAAGCAGACGCTTGAGTATAATTTGTTTACCATGCTTGCATTGTTTCTCCAATCATCTTTCTTACAGTTTGTCATGTCTTTATAGCAGTTCCCTAGATGTTTCTATTACAACTTTAACTTTATTGCCTCTATGTGTTCTATCTCACTGTTTTAATTTGTCTGGTGAGGCTTCGATGTTACTGATATGCTGTTGCATTGTTTGCCTCTGCTGCTCCAGCTGCTTTCATCATTTATTTACTTGTTAATTCGTATTACTCTCTGAGCAACTTTTTGCTCCGGATGATGGCTATATGGAGTGGCGGAGGCAGAACAGTGAGGAACTGCACTTTATTTGTTATTTCTTGTTTTGGGTGAGGGCAGTTTGGCCACTACCCCCCACAGTCTAGTTCTGAGTCGCCATAGTTAGGCGTCCAAATATGCCCCCTAGAGGGGTTCATGCTTTTTCCCTTTTTATTGTTACTCTTCTCTTTCCTCTCTTTTTTTTTTGTTGCTTTTTCCTTTTTCTTCATACACGGAATCTGTTGCTCACATTTACTACACAGAAGTTGGTTGAGTACACTTCTATATCTTTATTTACCGTCACATTATGGTTAATATAGTATCCATAAACGCAAAGGGACTTAACTCCCCACATAAAAGGTTAGCACTTAATTATTTCCATAAACTTAGAAGCACAAATTACTGCCGTCCAGGAGACGCACTTTATTAAATCTGCCCCTCCGTGGTTTACTAATGGGAAATTTCCTCATTGTTTCTTGGCTAATGGGCCAGCGAAGAAAGCTGGGGTTGCAATTTTAATATCACAACATTGTGCATTCTCTTTTACATCGCAATACTGTGATCCTGAAGGGAGATTCATAATTTTATCTGGTACACTTGAGAACAAAGAGGTAACCCTAGTATCCTGTTACGCCCCTAACACCAATCAATTTGCGTTTTGTAGGAAACTTTGCGCTAAAGTGCACCAGTTGGCCAAAGGTGCTTTACTATTGTTAGGCGACTTTAACTTAACTCTGGACCCTGCAGTTGATAACTCACACAAACGGTCTCTGCTCTCCAGTCAGTTCCATAGGACTGCAAAAGGGGTTCCGCCAGTTATTGGCGGAATATGATCTATTAGACATCTGGCATATCAAACACCCAATGGACAGGGACTTCACATATTACTCTCATGTCCATGCCTCTTATTCAAGAATAGACTTACCTCTAGCGGACAAGTGGACTTTACAGTCAATTCATAAAATATCTATTCTTCCTATGTCTTGGTCAGACCATTCCCCATTATTCCTTGTGTGGGATACTGTTAACAGAAGGGTTTCCCCAGCTCCCTGGCGTTTAGATAAGCAGAGTCTCTGTCAGCCAGAAACCAGGCAGGCTATCCAATCATCCACTGATTATTATCTTTCTGAGAACTCTCCTCGGGAGACATCCATTTTCAACTTTTGGTGCGCCCTCAAAGCAGTACTGCGAGGAAAGGCGATCCAAATAGCAGCAAAACTTAAGAGATTATCGGAAAAAATTTGAGCAAGCTGAACTTAGGGTCGCTTCTTTGGAGAGTTCACATAAAGCAAACCCTCATGATAAAACTCTTCTTAAATCATTGCGTGAGGCTAGAGATGTGGTGAACGTTTTTTATTTAGCGGAAGTTCAACGCAATCTACGTACACTAAACCAAAAATGCTATGTATATGGTAATCGTGCTAGTAGATTATTGGCAAGGAAGTTAAGGGGCAAGAAAGCTAAGGAGAAAATCCATAATATTCACTCGGATAGGGGTAAGAGAGTCTATGATCCTGACGAGATTGCAAATGTCTTTGCGTCTTATTACTCTAAGCTTTATAATTTAAAAGACGATGCTTCCACCTTTCAACCTACAAGCGTGGATATACAGAATTTTTTAGGTAGGTTTGATCTCCCCTCGCTATCTCCGGAGTCTTGCAGGTCTCTTAGTGTTCCTTGGACTTTAGAGGAAGTAGAAAAAGCCATAGATTCTCTTCCAGAGGATAAAGCCCCGGGTCCTGACGGATACCTTTCTGGTTTCTATAAATCCTTTAAGGAGATCTTGGCCCCGGTACTTTTATCGGTGTTCAATGAAGCTTCAGAAGTTAGGTACTTTCCTAAAGAGATGCTGGAAGCACAAATTATTGCCATCCCTAAGCCGGGGAAACCTCTTACATCGGTCCAAAATTTTAGACCAATTGCTCTATTGAACTCAGACCTCAAACTATATGCCAAATTAGTTGCTAACCGTATTAGTCCCCTCCTTCATTCCCTTATTAATCCTGATCAGGTTGGCTTTGTGTTAAACAGGCAGACTCCGGACAACATGCGAAGGGTGATCAATATTATCGAATATTATGCAGATAGAAAAGAACCCCTTTTAGTTCTGTCTTTAGACGCTGAAAAAGTGTTCGACATATTACACTGGGACTTCATGAAATTAACATTGGAAAATTTGGCTTTTCCGACAGGATCCTAGACTCCATACTGGAACTCTACTGCACACTTTATGCAAGGGTCTTTGTGAGTGAATGTATCTCTTCAGGCTTTACTATCTCTAATGGTACGCGTCAAGGTTGCCCGTTGTCTCCTATTATTTTTGCTTTGGCAGTAGAACTCCTGGCTGCATATATTAGGTCTCAGGAGTCGATTAGTGGTCCTGTTATTGGTGGTATTTTCCACAAAATTAGCCTGTTCGCAGACGATATTTTATTGTGTTTATCTGATCCTGAGATTTCCCTACCAGAACTTCATAAAGTTCTTCAACAATACTTGGACGTTTCTTTCTATAAATTAAACACTAATAAAACAGAAGCCCTTCCGTTCAATATTTCTTCAGAAGTGGTCTCTAGACTGAAGGAATCATATAAATATGCCTAGCGGAGCCGCTCTTTGAAATACTTGGGAATTAATCTGTCCAGTGAAGATAAATTAATTGAGTGTAATTATGTCCCGTTATTAAAAGCCTTTGCGGAGCTGACTGGGGAGTGGATGCTGCAGGAGGTATCTTGGCTAGGTAGGATCGCTGCAGCTAAAATGGTACTATTGCCAAAAGTAATGTACCTGTTTCGCGCCATTCCGAGACCCCTTCCCAAATTTTTATATAATAAATTTAATCAACTCCTGACTAGATATGTCTGGAGAGGCTCTAGGCCAAAAATTGCTAAAAAGATTTTAATTCTATCCAAACAGGCTGGCGGTGTTGCTTTCCCAGATATAGAAAAGTATCATGCCGCTTGTATCTTGAGTCAGTCTAGGGACTGGTTCGATGGTGCAAGCCTGAAGCCATGGGTCGTTCTGGAAGCTTCTATTTTGAACTCAGTTACTCTGCCTGATTTATTCTGGATGACACTTTCTGTTACGTGAAATTGGTCCGGGTTCTGCAAGTCAATTAAAACTACCCTAGAATTATGGCATAAACTAGTGTCCTCTTCGGATGAGATAGAGTTACTGGCCCCCTTTTTATCGATTGGACGATTGGATTCGGAAAGGGCTCTCCACTGTGGGCGATTTCTTTTTCGAAGATAACCTGATGTCCTTTTCTCAACTACAAGAGTTATTTGGGATTCGGACTCAAGATTTTTTTAAGTGCTTACAAACGAGAAGCTGGCTACAATCATTTACACCGCCACGTCGCCACAAATTCTCTCTCCCAGCTCACATTAAAAGCCGTCTAGAATCTTCTTCGCATAAAGGTGGAATTTCATGGTGGTATCAATTCCAATTATCAAACTGCAAACAGAATAAATTGAGGGTCCAGACTCTGTGGGAAAGGGACTTGAATAGATCTTTTCTGGATGAAGAATGGGACGACATATTTCGGTCTTGTTTCAGAATCTCCAGATGTGTTAATCAATCTGAAATGTTCTTTGAACTTATACAAAGGGCCTATTTCACCCCTGAAAAGCAACATAGAATCTGGCCTTCACAATCTAAACTTTGTTGGAGAAAGTGTGGTTATACAGGAGATAGCTTTCATATTTTCTGGGCATGCACACTTATTCAACCGCTTTGGAGGGAAGTTTTTCAGATGATTAGCATGGTTTTGGGGTCAGAAATCCCCCTGGACCCAGCTTTGGCGCTATTTCATTTATACTTAGACCAACTCACTGTAGGCGATAAATATGTATTGGGGCATATCTTAATAGCCACTAAAGCCGCTATTGCCCAACTGTGGAAATCTGAGAACCTTCCCTCTTTAGTAACTATTCAAAATAAGATTCATAAACATTTCATTTTCGAAACAGCTGAAGCTAAATACTCTTCCTCTCCAAACTCCATTCACATGAAATGGTTTAGATGGACTGACTGTAGAGAAAGAGCAGGCCAACTATTAATTTACAGTTCTCCAACTGATTTATCTGTACTTCATTCCACATAATATCCTTTTATTATTCTATGATATAGTATCTGTACAATTTGGTAATGGACTTTTCATTAACATTTTGTTATTAAGCTATTTTTCCAACTTTGTTTTGTTTTTGTTTTTTCAGTGCATATGTTTCCTTTACATGGACATTGTAACCTGCTGTTTATTCGACCAACTGTTCAATATGTTTAATATGTTTGATATGTTCAATATTTTCGATTCTATTCTGGTACTCATTCTGGACTTCCCCATTGTCTTCCCCATTTCTTTTTTCTGTTCCCCCTTTATGTGTGAAAATATTTCTAATAAAAATGAATGTTTAAAAAAAAAAAAATAATAATGTCTCCTCTTATACGCTTCTTTTCAACTGTATACATATTTAACCTAGTAAGCCTTTCCTCATACGCCAGTGTCTCTAACCGTTTAATAAATTTAGTAGTTCGTCTTTGAACTCTTTCTAGCTCCCCTATATCTTTTTTATAATATGGCGCATCAAAGATTTGTACAGCAGCAGGATCCTTGTCCCTCGTCTCAATGCCCCGTTTCATGCACGCAAGCACTTTACTTGCCTTCTTTGCTGCATTTTGACATTGTGTACTGTTGTTAAGCCTATTATCTATGAGCACCCCTAAATCTTTTTCCACCACAGTTACCCCTACATTTTTCCCATTTAGAGTGTAGGATGCAAATGTGGTTTTTATCCCAAAATGCAAAACTTTGCATTTCTCTATATTGAACTTCATTCTCCATTTAGACGCCCAGGTTTCAAGTTTAAATAAGTCATTTTGTAGAGAATCCACATCACTTTCTGAATTAATTACCTGACACAGTTTAGTATTATCTGCAAAGATTGACACTGTGCTTTCCAGGCCTATTCCTAGATCATTGATTAATATATTGAACAGTAGAAGGCCAAGTACGGACCCTTGCTGTATTCCACTGACTACTGGTGCCCAGCTAGAGAACATCCCATTTACCATTACTCGTTGTACTCTGTTATCCAGCCAATTACTTATCCATGTACAAATAATATATCCTAGGCCAAGTTCCCTTAATTTGATGATCAGTCTCCCGTGAGACACTGTATCGAAGGCTTTTGTGAAATCTAAATAGACCACATCCACTGCTTTTCCCTGGTCAAGATGCTCGCTCACTTCTCCGTAGAAGCTAATTAAGTTAGTTTGACATGATCTGCCCCTTACAAACCCATGCTGACTTTTGCTATTAATTTTAGTAGTATGCAGATAATTCTCTATGCTATCCCTCAAAATTCCTTCCAATATTTTAGCCACTATAGAGGTTAAACTAACTGGTCTATAGTTACCCGGATTATCTTTAGTTCCCTTTTTAAATAAGGGCACTAACTCAGCTATGCACCAATCCTTTGGTACCCTGCCTGATCTAATAGAACTATAGAAAATCAAGTATAGATGTTTTGCTAGCTGTGACCTCAGCTCCATAATAACCCTCGGATGAATGCCATCTGGGCCTGGTGATTTATTAATCTTTATTTTGCTTAGTCTCTCCAGGACTACTTCCTCACTTAAAAGAGTATCAAGCCAAGAGTCATTATCTTCACTATCGTTATGCACTACTCCCAGCGTCGGATCCTCCCTGGTGGATACTGAGGGAAAAAAATTGTTCAGTATTCCCACTTTTATTATTGAAGACGTTCATAGCGTATTCGGGAGACCAGGTTCTTTTCAATTTCGAACTCAACACCACGTGTTGGTGCAGGTGTACCACTGTGAGTTCAGTATGGACGGTGTGACCAGACGGTCCCGTACGAGAGCCCTCATCGCATCGCGTCCCGCCCCCAGTCATAGAATGGAGTTTTAGGTCACACGGGACCTGGCCAATTAGGGGATTCCCACTTACCATCAGTAATTGCCTGTTACTGACTCCACCCACTGCGCAGTGGGCAGGTACTACGTTGCCACCACCAGAATCCTTGTAGCTGTGGTGTCTGGAACCATGGCTCTGCTCTGTATGCATCGACACGCTGTCTTACCACCCCTATGTGGTGTTGACAAATCCCCAATCGTCGCTTTCCTAAGCACAGCACAGTAGCAGGCGGAAGGCGGAACTTCGAGACACTGGGTGAACCCTGGACAGCCGGAAAACGAAGCTAGGTTTCGCCTAGCCCTGCTGGTCACAAGATGAAGATCTTGAGGCAGAAGATGTTTTATTTTCCCAATACAGTCTTCAAAAAGAATCAGCAATACAGGAAGATGTTTACAGCAGAGTGAAAATAAGAATTTACTTACCGATAATTCTATTTCTCGGAGTCCGTAGTGGATGCTGGGGTTCCTGAAAGGACCATGGGGAATAGCGGCTCCGCTGGAGACAGGGCACAAAAGTAAAGCTTTTCCGATCAGGTGGTGTGCACTGGCTCCTCCCCCTATGACCCTCCTCCAGACTCCAGTTAGGTACTGTGCCCGGACGAGCGTACACAATAAGGGAGGAATTTTGAATCCCGGGTAAGACTCATACCAGCCACACCAATCACACCGTACAACTTGTGATCTAAACCCAGTTAACAGTATGATAACAAAAGGAGCCTCTGAAAGACGGCTTCCTACAACAATAACCCGATTTTTGTAACAATAACTATGTACAAGTATTGCAGAATAATCCGCACTTGGGATGGGCGCCCAGCATCCACTACGGACTCCGAGAAATAGAATTATCGGTAAGTAAATTCTTATTTTCTCTATCGTCCTAGTGGATGCTGGGGTTCCTGAAAGGACCATGGGGATTATACCAAAGCTCCCAAACGGGCGGGAGAGTGCGGATGACTCTGCAGCACCGAATGAGAGAACTCCAGGTCCTCTTTTTGCCAGGGTATCAAATTTGTAGAATTTTACAAACGTGTTCTCCCCCGACCACGTAGCTGCTCGGCAGAGTTGTAATGCCGAGACCCCTCGGGCAGCCGCCCAAGATGAGCCCACCTTCCTTGTGGAATGGGCATTTACATATTTTTTGCTGTGGCAAGCCTGCCACAGAATGTGCAAGCTGAATTGTACTACAAATCCAACGAGCAATAGTCTGCTTAGAAGCAGGAGCACCCAGCTTGTTGGGTGCATACAGGATAAACAGCAAGTCAGATTTCCTGACTCCAGCCGACCTGGAAACTATATTTTCAGGGCCCTGACAACATCCAGCAACTTGGAGTCCTCCAAGTCCCTAGTAGCCGCAGGTACCACAATAAGCTGGTTCAGGTGAAACGCTGACACCACCTTAGGGAGAAACTGGGGACGAGTCCACAGCTTTGCTCTGTCCGAATGGACAATCAGATATGGCTTTGTGAGATAAAGCCGCCAATTCTGACACTCGCCTGGCCGAGGCCAGGACCAACAGCATGGTCGCTTTCCATGTGAGATATATCAAATCCACAGATTTGAGTTGTTTAAACCAATGTGATTTTAGGAATCCCAAACTACGTTGAGATCGCCCAGTGCCACTGGAGACATCAAAAGGGGGTTGTATATGCAGTACTCCCTTAACAACTTCTGGACTTCAGGAACTGAAGCCAATTTCTTTCTGGAAGAAAATCGACCGGTCGAAATTTGAACCTTAATGGACCCCAATTTGAGACCCATATACACTCCTGTTTGCAGGAAATGTAGGAATTAACCTAGTTGAAATTCTTCCGTGGAGCCTTCCTGGCCTCACACCATGGAACACATTTTCACCTAAGCAGTGATAATGTTGTGCGGTCACCTCCTTCCTGGCTCTGACCAGGGTAGGGATGACCTCTTCCGGAATGCCTTTTTCCCTTAGGATCCGGCGTTCACCCGTCAACGCGGCTGCGGTAAGTCATGGAACAGACATGATTCTTGCTGAATCAAGATCCTTTCTAGTATCTCTTGAAGTTCCGGGTACCAAGTTCTTCTTGGCCAAACCGGAGCCACGAGTATAGTTCTTACTCCTCTCCTTCCTATCATTCTCCATACACTGGGTATGAAAGGCAGAGGAGGGAACACATACACCGACTGGTACACCCACGGTGTTACCAGAGCGTCCCAGCTATTGCCTGAGGGTCTCTAGACCTGGCGCTTCATGTGGGACGCCATCATAACCACCTTTGGTCTTTCCCAACGGTTTACAAACATGTGGAAACTTCCAGATGAAGTTCCCACTTTTCCGGGTGGAATTCATTCATGCTGAGGAAATCTTCCTAGTTGTCCACTCCCGGAATGAACACTGCTGACAGTGTTATCACATGATTTTTCGCCCAGCGAAGAATCCTTGCTGTCATTGCCCTCCTGCTTCTTGTGCCGCCCCGTCTGTTTACGTGGGCGACTGCCATGATGATGTCCTACTGGATCAGCACCGGTTGACTTTGAAGCAGAGGTCTTCCTAGGCTCAGAGCATCGTAAATTGCCCTTAGCTCCAGTATATTCATGTGGAGAGAAATCTCCAGACTTGACCACACTTCCTTGGAAATTTCTTCCCTGTGTGACTGTTCCCCAGCCTCTCAGACTGGCATCCGTGGTCACCAGAACACAGTCCTGAATGCTGAATGTGCTGCCCTCTAGAAGATGAACACTCTGCAGCCCCCACAGAAGAGACACCCTTGTCCTTGGAGACAGGGTTATCCGCTGATGCATCTGAAGATGCGATCCGGACCATTCGTCCCGCAAATCCCCCTGAAAAGTTTTTGCGTGAGATCTGCCGAATGGAATCGCTTCGTAAGAAGCCACCATTTTTCCCAGGACTCCTGTGCATTGATGCACTGATACTTGGCCTGGTTTTAGGAGGTTTCTGACTAGGTCGGATAACTCCCTGGCTTTCCCCTCCAGGAGAAATACCTCTTTCTGGACTATGCCCAGAATCATTCCTAGGAACAGCAGACGTATCATCGGAAAACAGCTGCGATTTTTGGAATATTTAGAATCCACTCGTGCTGTCGTAGAACTACTTTAGATAGTTCTTTTCCGACCTCCAACTGTTCTCTGGAAACTTGCCCCTTTCAGGATATCGTCCAAGTAAGGGATAATTAAGATGCCTTTCTTCTTTTAAGAATCATCTTTTCGGCCATTACCTTGGTAAAGGCCCGGGGTGCCGTGGATAATTCAACGGCAGCGTCTGAAACTGATATTGACAGTTCTGTATCACGAACCAGAGGTACCCTTGTTGAGAAGGGCAAATTTGGACATGGAGGTAATCCTTGATGTCCAGGGACACCATATAGTCCCCTTTTTTCCGGTTCTCTATCACTGCTCTGAGTGACTCCATCTTGATTTGAACCTTTTTATGTAAGTGTTCAAAGATTTCAGATTTAGACTATGTCTCACCAAGCCTTCTGGCTTCAGTACCACAATATAGTGTGGAAGACTAATACCCTTTTCCTTGTTGTAGGAGGGGTACTTTGATTATCACCTGCTGGAAATACAGCTTGTGAATTTTTTCCCAATACTGCCTCCCTGTCGGAGGGAGCCGTTGGTAAAGCAGGCTTCAGGAACCTGCGAGGAAAAAATGTCTCGACTCTCCAATCTGTACCCCTGGGATAATACTTGTACGATCTAGGGGTCAACTTGCGAGTGATCCCACTGCGCGCTGAGACTCTTGAGACTACCCCCCCACCTCACCTGAGTCCGCTTGCACGGCCCCAGCGTCACGCTGAGGACTTGGCAGACGCGGTGGAGGGCTTCTTTTCCTGGGAAGGGGCTGCCTGCTGCAGTCTACTTCCCTTTCCTCTATGTCTGGGCAGATATGACTGGCCTTTTGCCCGCTTGCCCACATGGGAAACGGAAGGATTGAGGCTGAAAAGACAGTGTCTTTTTCTGCTGAGATGTAACTTGGGGTAAAAAGGTTGGATTTCCCAGCTGTAGCCGTGGCCCCCAGGTCCGATGGACCGACCCCAAATAACTCCTTCCCTTTATACGGCAATACTTCCATGTGCCGTATGGGATCTGTATCACCTGACCACTGTCGTGTCCATGACATCTTCTGGGAGATATGGACAACGCACTTATCTTGATGCCAGAGTGCAAATATCCCTCTGTGCATCTCGCATACATATATATAGAATGCATCCTATTAAATTCTCTATATCAATAAAATATTTTTAGTCAGGGAATTCGACCAAGCCAACCCAGCACTGCATCTCCAGGCTGATGGCGATCGCTGGTCGCAGTATAACCACCGTATGTGTGTATATACTTTTTAGGATATTTTTCCAGCTGCCTATCAGCTGGCTCCTTGAGGGCGGCCGTATCTGGAGACGGTAACGCCACTTGATAAGCGTGTGAGCGCCTTATCCACCCTAAGGGGTGTTTCCCAACGCGCCCTAACTTCTGGCGGGAAAGGGTATAACGCCAATATTTGCTATCGGGGTAAACCCACGCATCATCACACACTTCATTTTATTTTATCTGATTCAGGAAAAACTACAGGTAGTTTTTTCACTCCCACATAATACCCTTTTTTGTGGTACTTGTAGTATCAGAAATATGTAACACCTCCTTCATTGCCCTTAACGTGTGGCCCTAATGAGGAATACGTTTGTTTATTCACCGTCGACACTGGATTCAGTGTCCGTGTCTGTGTCTGTGTCGACCGACTGAGGTAAATGGGCGTTTTTTTAAAAACCCCTGACGGTGTTTCTGAGACGCCTGGACCGGTACTAATTGTTTGTCGGCCGTCTCATGTCGTCAACCGACCTTGCAGCGTGTTGACATTTTCACGTAATTCCCTAAATAAGCCATCCATTCCGGTGTCGACTCCCTAGAGAGTGACATCACCATTACAGGCAATTTCTCCGCCTCCTCCAACATCGTCCTCATACATGTCGACACACACGTACCGACACACAGCACACACACCTGGAATGCTCTGACAGAGGACAGGACCCCACTAGCCCTTTGGAGAGACAGAGGGAGAGTTTGCCAGCACACACCAAAAAACGCTATAATTACATAGGGACAACCTTATATAAGTGTTTCTCCCTAATAGCATCTTTATATATATATTTATATCGCCAATTAGTGCCCCCCTCTCTGTTTAAACCCTGTTTCTGTAGTGCAGTGCAGGGGAGAGCCTGGGAGCCTTCTCTCCAGCCTTTCTGTGAGAGAAAAAATGGCGCTGTGTGCTGAGGAGATAGGCCCCGCCCCTTTTCCGGCGGGCTCGTCTCCCGCTCTTTAGTGAAGTTTGGCAGGGGTTAAATATCTCCATATAGCCTCTGGGGGCTATATGTGAGGTATTTTTAGCCAGTATATAGGTTTACATTTGCCTCCCAGGGCGCCCCCCCCCAGCGCCCTGCACCCTCAGTGACAGCGTGTGAAGTGTGCTGAGAGGAAAATGGCGCACAGCTGCAGTGCTGTGCGCTACCTTTAGAAGACTGTCAGAGTCTTCAGCCGCCGATTCTGGACCTCTTCTAACTTCAGCATCTGCAAGGGGGCCGGCGGCGCGGCTCCGGTGACCATCCAGGCTGTACCTGTGATCGTCCCTCTGGAGCTGATGTCCAGTAGCCAAGAAGCCAATCCATCCTGCACGCAGGTGAGTTCACTTCTTCTCCCCTCAGTCCCTCGTTGCAGTGATCCTGTTGCCAGCAGGACTCACTGTAAAATAAAAAACCTAAGCTAAACTTTCTCTAAGCAGCTCTTTAGGAGAGCCACCTAGAATTGCACCCTTCTCGGCCGGGCACAAAAATCTAACTGGAGTCTGGAGGAGGGTCATAGGGGGAGGAGCCAGTGCACACCACCTGATCGGAAAAGCTTTACTTTTGTGCCCTGTCTCCTGCGGAGCCGCTATTCCCCATGGTCCTTTCAGGAACCCCAGCATCCACTAGGACGATAGAGAAAATGGTATAATACACTTAGAGGCTCACAGGCAGGGCCGGACTGGGACCAAAAATAGGCCCTGGCATTTTTGAAGCACACAGGCCCACCTCGGTGTCAGTATCTGACTCCTTCCTTACTATTCCTGACTCCTCCTATTCTTAGTCTATGCTCTTACAAATATAATTAATATTATAACAACATACAAGTGTACATCATTCTGTATTAAAATACACACAACCATTGGTTGAAGTTGAAATGTTGACGTGGGGGTATGGAAAAATAAGATTTTACTTACCGATAAATCTATTTCTCGTAGTCCGTAGTGGATGCTGGGGACTCCGTCAGGACCATGGGGATTAGCGGCTCCGCAGGAGACAGGGCACAAAACTAAAGCTTTAGGATCAGGTGGTGTGTACTGGCTCCTCCCCCTATGACCCTCCTCCAAGCCTCAGTTAGGATACTGTGCCCGGACGAGCGTACACAATAAGGAAGGATATTGAATCCCGGGTAAGACTCATACCAGCCACACCAATCACACCGTATAACCTGTGATCTGAACCCAGTTAACAGTATGACAAACGTAGGAGCCTCTGAACAGACGGCTCACAACAATAACAACCCGATTTTTTTAACAACTATGTACAAGTATTGCAGACAATCCGCACTTGGGATGGGCGCCCAGCATCCACTACGGACTACGAGAAATAGATTTATCGGTAAGTAAAATCTTATTTTCTCTGACGTCCTAAGTGGATGCTGGGGACTCCGTCAGGACCATGGGGATTATACCAAAGCTCCCAAACGGGCGGGAGAGTGCGGATGACTCTGCAGCACCGAGTGAGAGAACTCCAGGTCCTCCTCAGCCAGGGTGTGCCCCTGACCAAGTAGCAGCTCGGCAAAGTTGCAAAGCCGAGACCCCTCGGGCAGTCGCCCAAGATGAGCCCACCTTCCTTGTGGAATGGGCATTTATATATTTTGGCTGTGGCAGTCCTGCCACAGAATGTGCAAGCTGAATTGTACTACACATTCAACTAGCAATCGTCTGCGTAGAAGCAAGAGCACCCAGTTTTTTGGGTGCATACAGGATAACAGCAAGTCAGTTTTCCTGACTCCAGCCGTCCTGGAAATCTATATTTTCAGGGCCCTGACAACATCTAGCAACTTGGAGTCCTCCAAGTCTCTAGTAGCCGCAGGTACCACAATAAGCTGGTTCAGATGAAACGCTGACACCAACTTAGGGAGAAACTGGGGACGAGTCCGCAGCTCTGCCCTGTCCGAATGGACAATCAGATATGGGCTTTTGTGAGACAAAGCCGCCAATTCTGACACTCGCCTGGCCGAGGCCAGGGCCAACATCATGGTCACTTTCCATGTGAGATATTTCAAATCCACAGATTTGAGCGGTTTAAACCAACGTGATTTGAGGAATCCCAGGACTACGCTGAGATCCCACAGTGCCACTGGAGGCACAAAAGGGGGTTGTATATGCAGTACTCCCTTGTCAAATTTCTGGACTTCAGGAACTGAAGCCAATTCTTTCTGGAAGAAAATCGACAGGGCCGAAATTTGAACCTTAATGGACCCCAATTTGAGGCCCATAGACACTCCTGTTTGCAGGAAATGCAGGAATCGACCGAGTTGAAATTTCTTCGTGGGGCCTTCCTGGCCTCACACCACGCAACATATTTTCGCCACATGTGGTGATAATGTTGTGCGGTCACCTCCTTCCTGGCTTTGACCAGGGTAGGAATGACCTCTTCCGGAATGCCTTTTTCCCTTAGGATCCGGCGTTCAACCGCCATGCCGTCAAACGCAGCCGCGGTAAGTCTTGGAACAGACATGGTACTTGCTGAAACAAGTCCCTTCTTATCGGCAGAGGCCCTGAGTCCTCTGTGAGCATCTCTTGAAGTTCCGGGTACCAAGTCCTTCTTGGCCCATCCGGAGCCACGAGTATAGTTCTTACTCCTCTACTTCTTATAATTCTCAGTACCTTTGGTATGAGAAGCAGAGGAGGGAACACATACACCGACTGGTACACCCCTGGTGTTACCAGAACGTCCACAGCTATTGCCTGAGGGTCTCTTGACCTGGCGCAATACCTGTCCAGTTTTTTGTTCAGGCGGGACGCCATCATGTCCACCTTTGGTCTTTCCCAACGGTGCACAATCATGTGGAAAAAACTTCTCGATGAAGTCCCCACTCTCCCGGGTGGAGGTCGTGCTGAGGAAGTCTGCTTCCCAGTTGTCCACTCCCGGAATGAAAACTGCTGACAGTGCTATCACATGATTTTCCGCCCAGCGAAGAATCCTTGCAGTTTCTGCCATTGTCCTCCTGCTTCTTGTGCCGCCCTGTCTGTTTACGTGGGCGACTGCCGTGATGTTGTCCCACTGGATCAATACCGGCTGACCTTGAAGCAGAGGTCTTGCTAAGCTTAGAGCATTGTAAATTGCTCTTAGCTCCAGTATATTTATGCGGAGAGAAGTCCCCAGACTTGATCACACTCCCTGGAAAATTTTTCCCTGTGTGACTGCTCCCCAGCCTTTCAAGCTGGAATCCGTGGTCACCAGGACCCAGTCCTGAATGCATAACTGTGGCCCTTTAGTAGATGAGCACTCTGCAGCCACCACAGAAGAGACACCCTTGTCCTTGGAGACAGGGTTATCCGCTGATGCATCTGAAGATGCGATCCGGACCATTTGTCCAGCAGATCCCACTGAAAAGTTCTTGCGTGAAATCTGCCGAATGGAATCGCTTCGTAAGAAGCCACCATTTTTCCCAGGACCCTTGTGCAATGATGCACTGACACTTTTCCTGGTTTTTGGAGGTTCCTGACTAGCTCGGATAACTCCCTGGCTTTCTCCTCCGGGAGAAACACCTTTTTCTGGACTGTGTCCAGAATCATCCCTAGGGACAGCAGACGTGTCGTCGGAGACAGCTGCGATTTTGGAATATTTAGACTCCACCCGTGCTGTCGTAGAACTACTTGAGATAGTGCTACTCAGACCTCCAACTGTTCTCTGGACCTTGCCCTTATCAGGAGATCGTCCAAGTAAGGGATAATTAAGACGCCTTTTCTTTGAAGAAGAATCATCATTTCGGCCATTACCTTGGTAAAGACCCGGGGTGCCGTGGACAATCCAAACGGCAGCGTCTGAAACTGATAGTGACAGTTTTGTACCACGAACCTGAGGTACCCTTTGTGAGAAGGGCAAATTTGGACATGGAGGTAAGCATCCTTGATGTCCAGGGACACCATATAGTCCCCTTCTTCCTGGTTCGCTATCACTGCTCTGAGTGACTCCATTTAGAACAGGTCTCACCGAGCCGTCTGGCTTCAGTACCACAATATAGTGTGGAATAATTCCCTTTTACTTGTTGTAGGAGGGGTACTTTGATTATCACCTGCTGGGAATACAGCTTGTGAATTGTTTCCAATACTGCCTCCCTGTCGGAGGTAGACGTTGGTAAAGCAAACTTCAGGAACCTGCGAGGGGGAGACGTCTCGAATCTCCAATCTGTACCCCTGGGATACTACTTGTAGGATCCAGGGGTCCACTTGCGAGTGAGCCCACTGCGTGCTGAAACTCTTGAGACGACCCCCCACCGCACCTGTTTGTACGGCCCCAGCGTCATGCTGAGGACTTGGCAGAAGCGGTGGAAGGCTTCTGTTCCTGGGAATGGGCTGCCTGCTGCAGTCTTCTTCCCTTACCTCTATCCCTGGGCAGATATTATGGGGACGAAAGGACTGAGGCTGAAAAGACTATGTCTTTTTCTGCTGAGATGTGACTTGGGGTAAAAAAGGTGGATTTTCTAGCTGTTGCCGTGGCCACCAGGTCCAATGGACCGACCCCAAATAACTCCTCCCCTTTATACGGCAATACTTCCATGTGCCGTTTGGAATCTGCATCACCTGACCACTGTCGTGTCCATAAACATCGTCTGGCAGATATGGACATCGCACTTACTCTTGATGCCAGAGTTTCGTATATATAGAAATGCATCTTTTAAATGCTCTATAGTCAATAAAATACTGTCCCTGTCAAGGGTATCAATATTTCCAGTCAGGGAATCCGACCAAGCCACCCCAGCGCTGCCCATCCAGGCTGAGGCGATCGCTGGTCGCAGTATAACACCAGTATGTGTGTATATACTTTTTAGGATATTTTCCAACCTCCTATCAGTTGGCTCCTTGAGGGCGTCCGTATCTGGAGACGGTAACGCCACTTGTTTTTATAAGCGTGTGAGCGCCTTATCCACCCTAAGGTGTGTTTCCCAACGCACCATAACTTCTGGCGGGAAAGGGTATACCGCCAATAATTTTCTATCGGGGGAAACCCACGCATCATCACACACTTCATTTAATTTATCTGATTCAGGAAAAACCACATGTAGTTTTTTCACACTCCACATAATACCCTTTTTTGTGGTACTTGTAGTATCAGAAATATGTAACATCTCCTTCATTGCCCTTAACAAGTAACGTGTGGCCCTAAAGGAAAATACGTTTGTTTCTTCACCGTCGACACTGGAGTCAGTGTCCGTGTCTGTGTCTGTGTCGACCGACTGAGGTAAAAAGGACGTTTTAACGCCCCTGACGGTGTTTTAGACGCCTGGACAGGTACTAATTGGTTTGCCGGCCGTCTCATGTCGTCAACCGACCTTGCAGCGTGTTGACATTATCACATAATTCCTTAAATAAGCCATCCATTCCGGTGTCGACTCCCTAGAGAGTGACATCACCATTACCGGCAATTGCTCCGCCTCCTCACCAACATCGTCCTCATACATGTCGACACACAAGTACCGACACACAGCACACACACAGGGAATGCTCTGATAGAGGACAGGACCCCACTAGCCCTTTGGGGAGACAGAGGGAGAGTTTGCCAGCACACACCAAAAACGCTATATTATACAGGGACAACCTTTATATAAGTGTTTTTCCCTTATAGCATTTTAATATATATATACATATCGCCAAATAAGTGCCCCCCCTCTCTGTTTTAACCCTGTTTCTGTAGTGCAGTGCAGGGGAGAGCCTGGGAGCCTTCCCACCAGCATTTCTGTGAGGGAAAATGGCGCTGTGTGCTGAGGAGAATAGGCCCCGCCCCCTTTTCGGCGGGCTTCTTCTCCCGTTTTTCTGAGACCTGGCAGGGGTTAAATACATCCATATAGCCTCCAGGGGCTATATGTGATGTATTTTTAGCCAGAATAAGGTATTATACATTGCTGCCCAGGGCGCCCCCAGCAACGCCCTGCACCCTCCGTGACCGTTGGTGTGAAGTGTGTGACAACAATGGCGCACAGCTGCAGTGCTGTGCGCTACCTTCATGAAGACTGAAAAGCCTTCTGCCGCCGGTTTCTGGACCTTCAATCTTCAGCATCTGCAAGGGGGGTCGGCGGCGCGGCTCCGGGACGAACCCCAGGGTGAGACCTGTGTTCCGACTCCCTCTGGAGCTAATGGTGTCCAGTAGCCTAAGAAGCCAATCCATCCTGCACGCAGGTGAGTTGAACTTCTCTCCCCTAAGTCCCTCGATGCAGTGAGCCTGTTGCCAGCAGGACTCACTGAAAATAAGAAACCTAAAAACTTTTTCTAAGCAGCTCCTTAAGAGAGCCACCTAGATTGCACCCTGCTCGGACGGGCACAAAAACCTAACTGAGGCTTGGAGGAGGGTCATAGGGGGAGGAGCCAGTACACACCACCTGATCCTAAAGCTTTAGTTTTGTGCCCTGTCTCCTGCGGAGCCGCTAATCCCCATGGTCCTGACGGAGTCCCCAGCATCCACTTAGGACGTCAGAGAAAATAAATGTTGTAACCAAGCGCGCTCGCTCCAGAAAAGGGGCGTGGACACGCACGCGCCCCATTCACTAGAATGAGAGCGTCTGTGTGCACTCCCAGTGGGGCTAAGCGGCGACCAATCAGATAGAGAGTGTCCCACAGAGGTATTGTGTGCGCGCGCCGAAGACGCACGCCAAAAAATGGGTGTGGCCAATTAAAATGGGATGTGATACACAGACATATGCCCTCAATAGTGCAGTGCCAGATCCAGAATTGCCCCCACAGTGCCAGGTATACAAATGCCCCCACAGTGCCAGGTATACAAATGCCCCCACAGTGCCCAATTCACAAATGCCCCACAGTACCAGGTATACAAATGCCTCCACAGTGCCCGATTCACAAATGCCCCACAGTGCCAGGTATACAAATGCCCCCACAGTGCCAGATTCACAAATGCCCCCACAGTGCCAGATCCACAAATGCCCCACAGTGCCAGGTATACAAATGCCCCCACAGTGCCAGATCCACAAATGCCCCCACAGTGCCAGGTATACAAATGCCCCCACAATGCCAGATCCACAATTGCTCCCACAGTGTCAGGTAATACCTGACACTGTGGGGGCAATTGTGGATCTGGCATTGTGGGGGCAATTGTATACCTGACAGGTATACAAATGCCCACACAGTGCCAGATATACAAATGCCCCCACAGTGCCAGGTAAACAATTGCCCCCACAGTGCCAGGTATACAAATGCCCCACAGTGCCAGGTATACAATTGCCCCCACAGCAGTGCTGCTGCTGCTCCTCCAGCTGTGATGTGAGGGTGTTAGGAGGAGAGCTCAGAGCGCGGCTGTGTCTGGCGTCGGCGTGTAGGACTTCAAACTAGCCGCCGGTTCGTGAGCCAATCAGAGCTTGCGGACCGGCATCGGCGGCTCCTGATTGGCTGCCGGTCCGCGAGCTCTGATTGGCTCATGAACCAGCGGCTGGTTTGAAGTCCGCTACACGCCACCAGACATAGCCGCGCTGGCGCGCTCTCCTATCCTGACAGCGGAGACACGCTGCCGCTGGACTGAGCGGCAGTGTGTCTCAGTGACTCAAGCGGGGGTCGACTGGACCGGCCCACGTGACCATCGGCCCTTCAGGCATTTGCCAGAAGTGCCAGATGGCCAGTCCGGCCCTGCTCACAGGCCTCCTATTTTTATCTCAATTCTACACATAGTACCACAGGGGGGTAAGCCCTCCTTGACTTCTCCAACCAATCAGGTTATCGCACAAAACATAAATAAATACAAGTTACATTTCAAAAGTGTTAAGAACCAGATAAAGCAATGTTCTGCTCCTTTTCATACATGAACCAAACCAGCGTGCTTTCCCCAACACAATCTGATTAACATGTTCCTGTCTCTTTCACAAATGTAAATATAATTGAATTTCAATTGCATTCACCCTCTCACACAGACAACGATCTTGTAATTTTAAACATAAATCTGCATCCTACATATTGTAGTTTAGGAAATCTTAATTGTTGTTACACAAAACCCACTAGTTTGCATTCGTAAAACACAATCTGATTTATCAGACACTTTTGTCCTTCACATCTCCATGCAAAACCAGTTTTGGATTATCACACAACAGAGATGCTGAAAGCACAAACAAGCCTCTTTCCAAACTTAAGTTTGTATCTGAAAGAAAATATTTGCCCACCAAAAGGCCTGCTAATCAACGCCTATCCCCTGCTGGAGCTAGGACAATTAACATATGACTTGCTATGTACAAGCTGCTGAAGAACAATTGTCAAAGCCTTTTATAAACAAAATAATTCATACTGTACTTTTCTCATAAGTGCTTTGTCCAAACGGTTCTATAACTGTGCAGTCCATCACTCTCCAACTACGCACAGCACAGCGATACAACATATTAAGACACATTATTAAACATACATTTAGTCATGTATAGTGCATGGTGCCTAGAGCCAAGTGTTCCTTTTTAAAATGGCACCTAGCGCCCATTGTCCATTTAAAATGGTGACTGGCAGCTGAGGGTTAACCCCTTCAGTGCTGCGGCTGCCATTATCCACGTGGCTGAGGGGTCTCTGGCCACAGACGGTCAGGGCATTTAAACTTGCTGCGGGTGAGTCAGAACCCCATGCTGATATGAGTGTGACCCACTCTGGGGTGGTGAACCACAGTATGAGAAACGCATACTAGGCAATATACTGGTCTTTCAAGCTGATATGTCATAAGCCTATAGGCGGGTGTGTACACCCAATATGTCTGTGAACGACACCGTTCACAGACATATTGTGTCAGCTGTGCAGCACAGCTGATCACGAATATATCTACAGATATACTGGCGCTTCTAGCCAGCTGTGTATATAGACGGCCCACCGATCGCCTGTACACTTGCTGCAGGGGTTGACGTCACAGCTGGGTGGGCAAATTCAAATGCCTGCTCAGCTGGGTGTCCTGACAAACACATCGAGGTTAAGTGTGTATACTTTTGACTTATTTTCTTGGCGCATGATCTCTTAGTATTCAATTGTGTATACTTACCTGAACTGCCCGAACTGACTGGTGTGTACCCCGCCTTAGTTTGTTTTGACCTTGGTCTCTTTGATTGCTCAAACAATATTACTCTATACCCAATAATGGGCCTAATTCAGACCTGTTCGCAACAGCAAAATTGTTCTCTAATGGACAAAACCATGAGGGTGATTCCGACCTTATCGCTAGCAGGTTACTTTTAGCACTGCTGCGATCAGGTAGTCACCGCCTACAGGGGAGAGGGGGATTCGCTGTGCAGGGCTGCGAACCGCTGTGCACTTTGTCCATTTCGTCGCTACAAGGCGACGGCCGTCGCCGGGCGGCAATGCACAGGTGCGTCGCTGCCCGGCGTCACACATGCGCATTTCCGCCTACGCGCATGCGCAGTTCTAACCCGTTCACACAGCTGCGAAAAATTGCTGCATGCAAACGGGTCCGAATGACTCCCCATGTGTAGTGCAGGTGGGGCAGATATAACATGTGCAGGGAGAGTTAGATTTGGGGTGTGTTCAAACTGAAATTTAAATTGCAGAGTAAAAATAAAGCAGCCAGTATTTACCCCGCACAGAAACAATATAACCCACCTAAATCTAAATGTTTCTGCACATGTTATATTTGCCCCACCTGCAGTGCACATGGGCCCTCATTCCGAGTTGATCGCTCGCTAGCTACTTTTTGCAGCCGTGCAAACGCAGTCGCCGGCCATGGGGGATTGTATTTTCGCTTTGCAAGTGTGCGATCGCATGTGCAGCCGAGCGGGATGAAAAAGTTTTTTGCAGTTTCAGAGTAGGTCTGAACTTACTCAGCCCTTGCGATCGCTCCAGCCTGTCCGGTGCCGGAATTGACGTCAGACACCTGCCCTACAAACGCCTGGACACGCCTGTGTTTTCCCTATCTCTCCCAGAGAACGGTCAGTTGACACCCATAAACGCCCTCTTTTCTGTCAATCTCCTTGCAATCACCTGTGCAAATGGATTCGTCGCTAGAAACATTGCCCAGCAATGATGCTGTTTGTACCCGTACGATGCGCGTGCGCACTGCGGTGCATACGCATGCGCAGTAGTAACCTGATTGCTGCGCTGCGAAAATTGGCAGCGTGCGATCAACTCAGAATGACCCCCACGGTTTTGCCCACTAGAGAACAATTTTGCTGCTACGATCAGGTCTGAATTAGGACCAATATTTATTATTATATCAATCTAACAACATCTGTATACAGAAGAACAAGCATATGTGGCAGAAATGTATCATACAGGCAGTGATAGTTCTAATCTAAGCTTTTGCCAATCTATAAAATATTGGTAAAGGGAGCTGGCATTAGCCCCCAACTCTGGCCGATCCTACCCCCCATTCTGTTTAGGCCCGCTCCCTTTCTATCCACTGCTTCACTTGCCACACTGCCTCCAGCTCTGTATCACTCCCCCGGGATCAGTATGAGACACCCTGCGGTCGTGATCCCGGCAGTCAGGAGACTGATGCTGGGATCCCGACAGCTGGGATCCCAGCAGCGAGTGCAGCGTGTCTCCTCGAGGAATCGCTGCGCTTGTCACGCTTCAGGCCCAGTTCTATTCCCCATCGGGTGGTGCCGTGGACCAACACCCAAGTGGGGACTCCGACCGCAGGTATTTTAGATGGTGTCAGGATTCGGGAGTCTGTATATTGACAGTCGGGATCCCATCCGATGGTCAGTTGGCTGCCTCCTGCTCCCCCTATCCTCTCTCCTTGCTGTTCTGTCCAGCATTTGCATTGTAATTGGCAATTTAAACATGTGATGGCTATGAAGAGCCACAGGAATTAAGAAAGCCAATAGAGGGAATGTGATCACAATACAGACAGTCAGAAGACTGACAGGGTTATCCCGACTGTCAGAATCCCAACACATCCCACAGGTTAGTATCGGGGTTGAGGGTTAGGCATTAAGGGGAGGGTTAGGATTAGGCTGCAGGAATTGGAGAGGTGAAGGCTAGGCTGTGGGGGATAGTTAGTGTTAAATTGCAGGAAGGAAAGATTAGAGTTAGGCTGCAGAAGGGGAGGGTAGGGTTAGGCTACAGGAGGGGTGAGTTAGAGTTAGGGGTAGGATTAGGGGTAGGGGTAAGTAGAAAATACTTACTGGGATGTGTCGGGATATTGGCAGTCTGTATGCCGCTGTCAGTCTCCTGACTGTAGGGATCCTAACTGCTTGGATTTTATACCCATCCCCAATAGCGGTGCCCAGGAAAATGTGTGATGTTAGGGTGTAAATGTGTAATTTTCAGTGATTTGTATGTACACTTTATAATGTAAAAGTTCTTTATTGCATGGTAATTTACCTTGTTCCATTAGTGTGAGAACGCCTTGTGCCTGATGGCCTGCTCTTGCCTGCAGTTCTTCTTCCTCAAGCTGACAGCTATCAAAACTAAAACTCATAACTACATTTCCCTCTGGGGTCAGGCTTGGAGTATGTTCTCTATAACAATTCTTCTTGGCAGGTTGCATAATCTTCCCCTGTTGAAGACAAAAACACAAATATAGATTATTCGCTTTGCAAGTGACAATTAGAGTAAAACAAAATTTCCCCAACTAGTGCTTTGGGGCCACGTAATGTTACCCCTAAAGTACTGTTAAATGAACAGACTTGCAATTGTGATGTGCATGGAACTAAAAAATAATGAAACACATGATGACTTGGTGGCACAGTTAGCACTGCTTTTGTTGAAAGTGAAGTGCGTTACAGTGCAGATTGTATGTTGTTCCCCAAGGGAGGCTACATTCCCTATATCAAGATGGCTGCTGACCTAAGTACTGCGCTGCACCATCTTGTTACTGTTTAAGAATGCCACAGTGGTACACAACCGTGTACCACTTAACTCCAGGAGAGACCTAGGGCAGGATGTAATGGCATCTGAGATCGCCGGAGGTGGCAGATCCTGGCCGATCTTGGACGGTTTTTTAAAGGGGCAATCACTTACAAAGCATGGTTTTGCCTTGTAAGTGATTGCGCCTTTAAAAAAAAGTCAGAGATTGTCCGGCATCCCGTACCTCCAGCAATCTCGGACACCATTACATCCCGCCGATTATGAGCTGTATAACTCCCCACTCCACTCAAGCTCTGCTCCAACCTAACCAGTGTGTGTCACAGTGAGTACTGCTGTACCTCATCTGCTTTTCTATAAATCACTCAACTGGTTAAGCAATTTGTCTGTTCATAGTTTAAAGGCATCCTCTGGTGTATATAGTAACTCATTCACATCAACAAACATGTACAAACATATTTCCAACAGTTTTATCACACCATGGGTGTCATGAATTTGATTCCCAATTAAGGTTCCATTTATGTGGCGTTTGAACGCAATCTCTGCTGACTAAAAGTATAACTGTATATTTGGGTGATTCCATGGTAACTCAGGTTACAAGTGACACTTTAAGTTGACATTTAAACCAATATTTTTACCACATAAAATATGCTTAGGAGTACTAAATAATGATTAGCCTACTAACAATACTGTACATTCTTCTTTATTTCCAAATGTTCAAACAATGAAAAATAATTGCACATACAGTTGTGCTCATAAGTTTACATACCCTAGCAGAATTTGTGATTTTCTGGCCATTTGTCAGAGAATATGAATGATAACTCACAAACTTTTCTTTCACTCATGGTTAGTGGTTGGGTGATGCCATTTATTGTCAAACAACTGTGTTTACTCTTTTTTAAATCATAATGACAACAGACACTACCCAAATGACCCTGATCAAAAGTTTACATACCCTGGAGATTTTGGCCTGATAACATGCACACAAGTTGACACAAACGGATTTGAATGGCTACTAAAGGTAACCATCCTCACCTGTGATCTGTTTGCTTGTAATCAGTGTGTGTGTATAAGAGGTCAGTGAGTTTCTGGACTCCTGAAAGACCCTTGCATCTTTCATCCAGTGCTGCACTGACGTGTCTGGATTCTGAGTCATGGGGAAAGCAAAAGAATTGTCAAAGGATCTGCGGGAAAAGGTAATTGAACTGTATAAAACAGGAAAGGGATATAAAAGATATCCAAGCAATTGAGAATGCCAATCAGCAGTGTTCAAACTCTAATTAAGAAGTGGAAAATGAGGGATTCTGTGGAAACCAAATCACGGTCAGGTAGACCCACAAAAATTTCATCCACAACTGCCAGGAAAATTGTTCGGGATGCAAAGAAAAATCCACAAATAACTTCAGCTGAAATACAGGACTCTCTGAAAAAAAGTGGTGTGGTTGTTTCAAGATGCACAATAAGGAGGCATTTGAAGAAAACTGGGCTGCATGGTCGAGTCGCCAGAAGAAAGCCATTACTACGCAAATGCCACAAAGCATCGAGCTTACAATACTCCAAACAGCACAGAGTCAAGCCTCAAAAATTCTGGAACAAAGTCACTTGGAGTGATGAGACCAAAATTGAACTTTTTGGCCACAACCATAAATGTTACGTTTGGAGAGGAGTCAACAAGGCCTATGATGAAAGGTACACTATTCCTACTGTGAAACACGGAGGTGGATCGCTGATGTTTTGGGGATGAGTGAGCTACAAAGGAACTGGAAACTAGGTCAAAATTGATGGCAAGATGAATGCAGCATGTTATCAGAAAATACTGGAAGAAAATTTGCACTCATCAGCCCGGAAGCTACGCATGGGACGTACTTGGACGTTCCAACATGACAATGATCCAAAACACAAGACCAAGTCGACCTGTCATTGGCTACAGCAGAATAAAGTGAAGGTTCTGGAGTGGCCATCTCAGTCTCCTGACCTCAATATCATTGAGCCACTCTGGGGAGATCTCAAACGTGCAGTTCATGCAAGACAGCCCAAGAATTTACAGGAACTGGAGGCTTTTTGCCAAGAAGAAAGGGCAGCTTTACCATCTGAGAAAATAAAGAGCCTCATCCACAACTACCACAAAAGACTTCAAGCTGTCATTGATGTTAAAAGGGGCAATACGTGGTATTAAGAACTGCGGTGTGTAAACTTTTGATCAGGGTCATTTGGGTAGTTTCTGTTGTCTTTATGATTTAAAAAGAGTAAACACAGTTGTTTGACAATAAATGGCTTCACCCAACCACTAACCATGAGTGAAAGAAAAGTTTGTGAGTTATCATTCATATTCTCTGACAAATGGCCAGAAAATTACAAATTCTGCTAGGGTATGTAAATTTGTGAGCACAACTGTAAATTTATACAAATTATTTTTGTGTGGTAACTCAGGGTACACTAAAAAGACAGCTTTTTTTTAAGATAATATAATGTAATATTTCTGCTCTTATTGAGGTGTGAAGTTGCTACAATTTATTTATGAAAAAGCCACTAAATCATAGATGATGATATAACATATTACACATGTTTTTGATAAGAAATGAATTATTTATAAAAAAAATTCTTGGTAAATCAGGTTACAGGGTATGGTAACTCAGGTTACCTAGGTCTTTTGATACACATCAATTTCAGTATCAAAATCATACACCATTCTATTTCCGTGCATTACTAGCCTTGGAGTTGGTAAAAGATACAGGATATGATCATATGACACATATGATACATCAGAATCATCCACTTTAAAATGCATGCCACTTTTTCCAACTAGATTCAGACACATGATCTTAACCTCACCATCATCATCCAATTCACTCTGGCAGACAGCAACATATCGATATGATGCTTTGCGCTCTCTATCAAACTTAACAAGAACATACGTTCCAGGTTTGATTTCTTCAACCCTGGGCCTATCTGGTTCATGAACTTGGGCTTCATCTTCTGATGGAGAAGACCTGTACACTTCCTTGTAAAAGTTATTCCTGGACCTCTTGTTCACAGACTTAGCATGTTTTGTTAACATGTAGCCTTTGGGTTCAAACCCTTCTAAACGCAGGCAATGGACTTTAGAAATTCCAGGAAAAGAAGGCGCATTATCAAATGTCTTCAAATGCATTTCCGCATTTCTTTCAGAAGGAGTTGCTCTGTTTTCAGTTTTTCGCTGCCTGTATTTTGCCACCTTGATTCTGTTTTTTTTTTCCTAATTTTTTTAAAATAGCTTCTCTTTTCCTTGCTGGAAGCGTTTTTAATGCATCTTTTCTCTTCTGACTGCTTTTTTTTTCCGGCAAGCCTATGAGCTGCTTTGTACTCATCATATTTTCCTTCATACTTAAATTTCTGTCTCCTTCTCCTCATTTTTTCCACTGGTGTTAGTGCCATCTTACAGTAATACCCCTTTTCCACTAGCTCAAAAAACACGGGTAAAGGCACGGGGGCGCGCATTTACCCATGTTTTTTGCTAATGGAAAAGGGTCTCCCCGCAAAAACCTGGATCAAGTGACCCATGAATCCTACCCGGGTAAATACCTGGGCAGGACACAGGAATGATCCGGGTAGGGTTGTAGTGTAAACGGAAGCCGTGTCGATGCGACACGGCTCCCGTTTACACTGTATGGAAGGGCGGTGCTGGGAGATCATGTGATCTCCAGCGCCACCCCTGCCGCGTCACTAACAGCGTCACCAACCTGGCAATATGCCGGGTTGGTGAGCGCAGTGGGAAAGGGGGCTGAGCACGGGCCGCAGCCGGGTAGCACCCGTGTCAAGCTCCCGGCTGCGACCTGTGCTCAGTAGTGGAAAAGGGGTATAATTCTTATACAAAACAGATAAAGATAGCTTAATTCTTTTTTTTAAAGTTTAGACTAATTCAGTTAATTCATATGTGTGTTACACTAAAAAAATTCCAAATATATTGCATTAAAAAACTGGTAATAAAATGAATAGCTTGTCTTGTAACTCATGTTACACAAGGTAACTCAGGTTACAGAATTTAATTGCATTTTTCATGACTTAAATGTGAATTACATTTTTTCTTTTTTATAGAGTTGAGTAATATGCATGACAAATGTATACAAAAACAAGTATAAACTAGCAGTATTATTATTTACCCTTACATAAAAAAATAATTCTATGTTTTGGTAACTCAGGTTACATGTAGGCTTAAGAAACCTAATATTATACAAAATCAAAACGGTATTGGGATGTAGTTTTCAATTATTCCTAAACATAAAATATAAATGAATACAACATAGCTTTTGCTTTACTGCTAACATGTTAAAATTATTTTTTTTTACTTCTAAATGAAAGTGAAAGAATCACATCCAACTAGCCTGAGAAACACATGGATATGTGAAAGCAGCTAATCTAGTGAAAAAAAGTGTTTTTGTTAAAAAAATTAGTGCTGCCACTTACTTTAACATCTTGTGCTTCAGAATAAACTGAAATTTTTAATTTTTAATTTTTTAGTACTTTGTCCCTGTTTTCATGGAATCACCCATTTGCGTTTGTTTGTTAGGGAAATTAGGGGATGTTTATCAAACATTCTAAAGAGGTGTTGCCATAGCATATACTAGCTATACTTTATCTAGTACATGCTATTAAATAATATCTTAACATCTCATATTGCAACATATCCATCTGTATGTTGTAGAAGGTTTGATAAATCTTCCCCTTATGAGGGTGTCTAATTAGCCGCTGTAATTTACCGTGGTTAATTGGTTCGCAGGGGGCTAGCCAATTAGCCCCGATCAGCCAAGCTTATCCTGAAGCCGCCATTTATCAGGGATTATGCTTTGCGTGCCTCAGGCACGTGAAGCATAATACGCGATAAGTACCCACTAAACCCACGATAAGTACTGCAAAAATACATAGGTCTACGGCTTTTCGCCGTACCTATTTTTGCATGAAAAATGGGTGTTTTTCACAAGACCTAATTGGATAGCAAAAAAATGCAAAATACACCCATTTTTTGCGGTCGCAGCACTATTGGACTTAGACTGTAATCTCCAGTGAAGCACTGACTGGTGAGAATTACAGTGCCTTGCAAACATATTCACCCTCCTTGGCTTTTTACCTATTTTGTTACATTACAACCTGTAATTTAAATGTTTTTTTTAATCTGAATTTTATGTGATGAATCTGGACAAAATAGTCTAAGTTGGTGAAGTGAAATGAGAAAAATATATATAAAAAATAATTTTTACAAATAAAAATCTGAAAATTGGTATGTGCATATGTATTCACCCAATTTGCTATGAGGCCCATCAAAAGTTCTGGTGCAACCAATTACCTTCAGAAGTCACATAATTAGTGAAATGAAGTCACATAATTAGTGAAATTAAGTCCACCTGTGTGCAATCTAAGTGTCAAATGATCTGTCAGTATAAACACACCTTTTCTGAAAGGTCCCAGAGGCTGCAACACCACTAAACAAGAGGCATCACACCATGAAGACCAAGGAGCTCTCCAAACAAGTCAGGGACAAAGTTGTTGAGAAGTCAGGGTTGGGTTATAAAAAACATCCAAGTCTTTGATGATCCCTAGAGCACCATCAAATCCATCATCTTTAAATGGAAAGAACATGGTACCACAACAAACCTGCCAAGAGAGGGCCGCCCACCAAAACTCAAAGACTGGGCAAGGAGGGCATTAATCAGAGATGCAGCACAGAGACCAAAGGAAACCCTGAAGGAGCTGCAGACTTCCACAGCAGAGACTGGCGTATCTGTGCATAAGACCACAATAAGCCATACACTCCATAGAGCTGGGCTTTATGGAAGAGTGGCCAGAAAAAAGCCATTACTTAGTGTTAAAAATAAGAAGGCACGTTTTGATGTTGCCAAAAGGCATGTGGGCAACTCCCCAAATGTATGGAGAAAGGTGCTCTGGTCAGATGAGACTAAAATTTTACTTTTCGGCCACCAAGGAAAATGCTATGTCTGGCACAAACCCAACAAATCCCATCACCCCAAGAACACCATCCCCACAGTGAAACATGGTGGCGGCAGCATCATGCTGTGGGGATGTTTTTCAGCAGCAGGGACTGTAAAACTGATTCGAGTTGAGGGAAAGATGGATGGTGCTAAATACAGGGATATTCTTGAGCAAAACCTGTTTCAGTCTGCCTGTGATTTGAGACTGGAACGGAGGTTCACCTTCCAGCAGGACAATGACCCGAAGCATACTGCTAAAGCAACACTCGAGTGGTTTAAGGGGAAACAGTTAAATGTGCGGGAATGGCCTACTCAAAGCCCAAATCTCAATCCAATTGAGAATCTGTGGTCAGACTTGAAGATTGCTGGTCACAAGCGGAAACCATCCAACACAAAGGAGCTGGAGCAGTTTTGCCTTGAGGAATGGACAAAAATCCCAGTGGCAAAATGTAGCAAGCTCATAGAGACTTATCCAAAGCGACTTGCAGCTGTAATTGCCGCAAAAGGTGGCTCTACAAAGTACTGACTTTAGGGGGGTGAATAGTTATGCACGGTGAAGTTTTCTGTTATTTTGTCCTATTTGTTGTTTGCTTCACAATAAAAAAAAAAACATCTTCAAAATTGTAAGCATGTTCTGTGAATGAAATGATGAAAACCTTTCCAACAATCCATTTTAATTACAAGTTGTGAGGCAACAAAACATGAAAAATGCCAAGGGGGTGAATACTTTGCAAGGCACTGTAAACAGTCTCTCTTTATACTGCTGTGGTGCTATATAAATTATACAAATAATAAGAAAAATCAATAAACGAGGTAAAATTTAATCCATGCATTCTGAGATGAGGAAAATGAATGCAAAATATATTTGCTGCACCAAATATATACATAAAATAATTATATTTTACGGAGATGTTTACTATTTACACCAATACTCAATTAAACAGAAAATATACCTAAAAAAGTAGAACATATTCTACAAATGTAAAATTAGAAAAAGTATAGTCTGAGTCATTGTACTGGGTTGTCCACTTCAATTGCATTTAATTTATTGGGTCATACATGGCTTCCATTTACCAAACATAGGGCCTAATTCAGACCTGATTGCGGGTTTGCGTTTTTTGCTGCCCTGCGATCAGATAGTCTCCACCTACAGGGGGAGGATATTTTTGCTGTGCAAGTGTGCGATCGCATGTGTAGCAGAGCTGCACAAAATGAGTTTGTGCAGTCTCTGCGCAACCCAGGACTTACTCTTCCAGTGCGAATGAATCCTGCTGATCGAGGCGGGAGCTGACGTCAGACACCCTCCCTGAAAACGGTTGAGCCCGCCTGCATTTTTCCCGACACTCCCTGAAAACAGTCAGTTGCCACCCACAATTGGCCTCTTCCTGTTAATCACCTTGCGAACGACCATGCAAATGGATCCTTCGCACCATCCCGTCGCTGATCGTCAAAATCCGTTGTAGCCGTCCGACGCACCAGCGCATTACGGTGCATACGCATGCGCAGTTCGGATCTACTCGCCCAATGTGCGAAAACGCATAGCAGCGATCAGATCTGAATTACCCCCCATGTGCAGTGCAGATATAACGTGCAGTGAGAGTTAGATTTGGTTGGGGTGTGTTCAAACTGAAATCTAAATTGCAGTGTAAAAATAAAGCAGACAATATTTACCCTGCACAGAAACAAAATAACCCACCCAAATCTAACTCTCTCTGCACATGTTATATCTGTCCCCCCTGCAGTGCACATGGTTTTGCCTATTAGAGAAAGATTTAGCTACCGCAATCAGTTCTGAATTAGGCCCCTAGGGTCTGATTCTGAGTTGGGAGCAAAGCAAAAAAGAGCAAGTAACTGTGCACTCCGGATGGGGCAGATGTAAAGGGGCATGTCCAGCATTTTTGAGATACAGGTTGAGTATCCCTTATCCAAAATGCTTGGGACCAGAGGTATTTTGGATATCGGATTTTTCCGTATTTTGGAATAATTAGATACCATAATGAGATATCATGGTGATGGGACCTAAATCTAAGCACAGAATGCATTTATGTTACATATACACCTTATACACACAGCCTGAAGGTCATTTTAGCCAATATTTTTTGTGACTTTGTGCAGTGAACAAAGTGTATCTACATTCACACAATTCATTTATGTTTCATATACACCTTATACACACAGCCTGAAGGTCATTTAATACAATATTTTTATTAACTTTGTGTATTAAACAAAGTTTGTGTACATTGAGCCATCAAAAAACAAAGGTTTCACTATCTCACTCTCACTCAAAAAAGTCCGTATTTCGGAATATTCCGTATTTCGGAATATTTGGATATGGGATACTCAACCTGTACCTGAAATATTAGCAAGAATTTGCCCTGCATAGTAGATACCTACTCTTCCGGAAGGTGTGGGAGACTCACAATGTTTTGGGTAGTCAATTGTACCCCCCCCCCCCCCCCCGTAAGAGTGGATGGATTGCCCGCATACTGCCTACTTCCTATTGAAGTTGACAGGATAGAGAGATATTACCCGTATTGTGGGTCTGTATGAAGGAGGTGGGGTTAAAATTATGCAAATTCTGTCATTTCAGTCCTGACCCTTCCCCAAGGATTCATCGATATGCTATATTTCTGCAATGAGACTGACCGCCAAGCTTCTCGTCAAATCTGCTGAAGGACCTGTGGAAGCAGTGCAAGGGGCGGAAAGAGATACTCTAGATGGAACAACCAAGGAGCTGTCATGGCATCCACCAGAACTGCCTGAGGATCCCAAGACTGAGTGCCATATCATGGAAGCTTGTTGTAGAGATGTGAAGTCATGAGATTGATGTCTGGTGATCCCTACCTGGACACTAGCTCCACAAACACCTCCTAGATATATTATTTGGTGGTTTAGGAAGTCTGCCTCCCAGATGTCCACACCTGGTATATAAACAGCGGAGATTGCTGGAATCCCAGCAGCTGCATGGTCTTGAGAATTGAGACTTGTGACAAATGAAGAAAATTTTTCACTCTGGACTGGAGAGCCTGAACCTTCTCCTGCAGAAGGCACACTCTCTGACACTAGGTTTTGAAAAGAAGACCCAAACACACCGGCCTTTGAGATGGAACTAGATTGGATTTGGGAAAGATCACAATCCACCCGAAAGTCTGGAGTGCATCTACAGTCAACTGAAGATGTTGCTGCAATAGGGACACTGAAGGAGCCCTGAGCAACAGATCGTCCAGATTAGTCCAAACGTCTGAGCAGAGAGATCATGTGGGCCATGACCTTTGTGAAGACCCTGGGTGCCATGTAAAGACTAAAAGGGCTTGGATCTGAAAATGCCAATGACTTACTGCCAATCGCCTCCATGATGATGACTTTTCCATATGAGAATATGCAGGTAGGCATCTTTGATGTAGATGGGGGCCAAATACTCTACTTCCTCCATGAAATTAATAACTAACTGCACCGACTTTATTTTGAACTTTCCCAGGTAGTAAGGATTTAACCACTTGATGTTGAGGATTTAATGGAAAGATCCGTTTAGCATGTCCACAAGAAAAAGACTGGTTAAATCCTGTTGATGCACAGGGATCAGATTAATTACTCCGGAGTCCAAAAGAGAAGAGACTGCCTGCATAAGAGCCCTTCTTCTGCAGCCATCTTGAGGAAGAGGAGTGGCGAAAAAAACTATTTGGGACGGGACCCTCCAAGTCCAGAATGTTACCCCTTTACACAATCCCGCTCACCCAATGATTTGAGCAGGATTGAATCCAAACATCCCAAAAACCTGAGTAAGTGGGCCCCCACCACCTGTAAGTGGGCTGGGGCCCCCAGGCTGTCAAGTGGATTGGCCTGCTGCCTTGGTGGCAGAACGATCAGTATTAGGGGTACCACATCCTCTAAAGGGTGCTCAACAGGAAAATATAGGCATATCACGGAAGGCCTGAAAGTTTCCCTTACCCTGGCCACAAAAGGAATGGACCCTGGGAGATTTAGGTTTTGGGGCTGAGAGACGAAGGTAAGGACTTTTTACCACCCATAGGCTGGGAAATAATCTTTGTAAATTCTGATACAAACAGAAACTCGCTCTTAAAAGAAACAGCTTCCAAAGTGTGTTTAGACTCAGTATCAGCATTCCAGGACTGAAGCCATAGAGAACGCCTGGTGGAAAAAAAACAAAGCTGAAATGCGAGACTGTACATGAATGGTATCCAATCAGGTGTCCCCCACATAGTCCAGAACATCTGTGATCTGATCCGCAAGAGATATAGGGAATAATTCAGATCTGATCGTAGCCGTGTAAAATTTTGCACGGCTTCGATCAGTTACTCAGACATGCAGCGGGACGCCCAGCATATAGGGCTAGTCCACCCCGCATGTCTGGCCCTACCCTCCTTGCACAAGTACAAAATCATTGCACAGCGGTGATGCTTTTGTACTTGACGAGTAGCTCCCTACCTATGCAGCTCCTTTGCGCTGGCAAGGAGCTACCCGTCGCTGTCCGGGTCGCAGCGGCTGCGTGTGACGTCATGCAGCCGCTGCTGGCTCACCCCCACATGGTCCAGGCATGCCTGCGTTGCCCGTACCGCGCCTCCAAAATGCCGGCCAAATGCCGCCGGCCCGCCCCTCCCGCCCAGCGACCGCTTCTGCCTGTCAATCAGGCAGAGGTGATCGCTGGGCTGAGATGGCCATCAGTTGTCTGTCATGCGCCGGCACACTGCGGCGCCGGTGCATGCGCAGTTCAGACCTGATCGGCTGCTGTGCGAAAACGCACAGCAACGATCAGGTCTGAATTAGGCCCCTAGCCTTAGAAGGAGAGACCATCTGGGACATCCAGGATTTAATAGCACTAACCAGAATAGGCCACAGTCAGACACTAGATCAGTGATGGCTAACCTTAACACTCCAGCTTTTGTTGAACTACACATCACAGCATGCCCTGCTACAGTTTTTGCTATTTGGCCATGCTAAAACTGATGCAGGGCATGCTGGGATGTGTAGTTCAACAACAGCTGGAGTGTCAAGGTTAGCCATCACTGCACTAGATAAAGTCTAGATTTAAGAACAGCCTTGTTCTTTCTATCCGCAGGATCTTTAAGAGTAACAGACTGCACTGTAGGAATAACAGTTGTTCTAGATAGCCTAGCAATAGGAGCATCCACCTTAGGTGGAATCTCCCAAGACCTAGTGTCTTGCTCCAAAGCACTAAAAACAAGACATGCTGCTGGAGGGAGAGGGGCTATATAGGGGGAAGGAGCCAGCTTTAACTATTTTAGTGTCAGACTCCAAATGCCACACTATGGGCCTAGTTCAGATCTGATCGTAGATGTGCGAAAAAACGCACATCTACGATCAAAATCTTTGACATGCGGGGGGACGCCTAGCACAGGGCAAGTCCACCCCGCATGCCGGGTCCTGCCCCCCACCATAGACACCATAGACATGCGAAAGCATCGCATGGTGGCAATGCTGCGGAGACGGCTACCTGTCATGTTTTTGGCTGCAGTAACTGCGTGTGACGGCACACAGCCACCGCGACCCGCCCAAGAAATGGTCCGGACACGCCTCCATTGTCCGGACTGCACTCCCCAATGCCATCACAACGCCGTCCCAACATCGCGGACACGCCCGCGACTGTCTCTGCCTGTCAATCAGACAGAGGCGATCGCACAAGTGAGATGCCATTGCATCTCACTGTGTGCACACGCACAGTGCGGCTTCTGCGTGTGCGCACATTGCACTGGCCTTCGGCCTGCGTACACTGCCGCTGCAGGGACCAGTTCTGAATTAGGCCCTATATACCCAGAGGCAATGAAGCGTTCCCCAGACGGCTGCAATAGTTTCTATGTGGTTTTTCTACCAGGTATCCCAATGTTGAATGTGTAAATATATAATACAATCAGATACTCTTAATTAGTGGTGGTAGGTATCCAGATGATAGATCTACTGTCTGGGTAGAGAGTCAAGAGGTCAACATCATATGGTTGACAGGTACAAAATGTCACAGGTACAAAGGGTCAATTTGACAATGGTCGGCACACAAATCTTTGACACATTTTTCATGATTTTTACATGCTTTTTCATTTGCTTGATTTACTATCCACAGAGCCGGCCATAGGCATAGGCAAAATAGGCAATTGCCTAGGGCATTTGATATGCCTAGGGGCATCAGCAGCTTCTGCTGATTAAAATGATATGCGGCATGCCTATATTCTGTGTGTAGCATGTCATATGCAGATACAGCCACAGTCTCACGCAGTATATAGGCATGCTGCATATCATTTTAATCAGCAGAAGCTGCTTGTGCATCCTAGCCACATAGCAATGCAAATAAGATGCATTTTCATTAAAACAAATGTGCACGACTATAGCATTGAGGCAAGATTTATGAGGACACATCTGTATTCAAGCAGAGGCAGAGGTCACAGTGTTAGTGTGAGTGTTGTGTGCATGTGAGTAGGTTGGTTGTGCTGTAGTGTTCGGAATATGTGTAAGCAGCATTATGTGTGTCATGTAAAAATGCATTAATAATGTGCAACATATGTGTAAGGGGCACTATGTGTGTCATTATGTGTATAATAAGAATTTACTTACAGATAATTCTATTTCTCATAGTCCGTAGTGGATGCTGGGGACTCCGTAAGGACCATGGGGAATAGCGGCTCCGCAGGAGACTGGGCACATCCAAAGAAAGCTTTAGGACTATCTGGTGTGCACTGGCTCCTCCCCCTATGACCCTCCTCCAAGCCTCAGTTAGGATACTGTGCCCGGACGAGCGTACACAATAAGGAAGGATTTTGAATCCCGGGTAAGACTCATACCAGCCACACCAATCACACCGTATAACCTGTGATCTGAACCCAGTTAACAGCATGATAACAGAGGAGCCTCTGAAAGATGGCTCACAACAATAATAACCCGATTTTTGTAACAATAACTATGTACAAGTATTGCAGACAATCCGCACTTGGGATGGGCGCCCAGCATCCACTACGGACTATGAGAAATAGAATTATCGGTAAGTAAATTCTTATTTTCTCTAACGTCCTAAGTGGATGCTGGGGACTCCGTAAGGACCATGGGGATTATACCAAAGCTCCCAAACGGGCGGGAGAGTGCGGATGACTATGCAGCACCAAATGAGAGAACTCCAGGTCCTCCTCAGCCAGGATATCAATTTTGTAGAATTTTACAAACGTATTTGCTCCTGACCAAGTAGCTGCTCGGCAAAGTTGTAAAGCCGAGACCCCTCGGGCAGCCGCCCAAGATGAGCCCACCTTCCTTGTGGAGTGGGCATTTACAGATTTTTGGCTGTGGCAGGCCTGCCACAGAATGTGCAAGCTGAATTGTACTACAAATCCAACGAGCAATAGTCTGCTTAGAAGCAGGAGCACCCAGCTTGTTGGGTGCACACAGGATAAACAGCGAGTCAGATTTCCTGACTCCAGCCGTCCTGGAAACATATATTTTCAGGGCACTGACAACGTCTAGCAACTTGGAGGCCTCCAAGTCCCTAGTAGCCGCAGGCACCACCAATAGGTTGGTTCAGGTGAGATGCTGAAACCACCTTGGGGAGAAACTGAGGACGAGTCCTCAATTCCGCCCTGTCCGAATGGAAAATCAGATAAGGGCTTTTTCAGGATAAAGCCGCCAATTCTGACACGCGCCTGGCCCAGGCCAGGGCCAACAGCATGACCACTTTCCATGTGAGATATTTTAACTCCACAGATTTAAGTGGTTCAAACCAATGTGCCTTTTGGAACCCAAAACTACATTGAGATCCCAAAGTGCCACTGGAGGCACAAAAGGAGGCTGTATATGCAGTACCCCTTTTACAAACGTCTGAACTTCAGGGACTGAAGCTAGTTCTTTTTGGAAGAAAATTGACAGGGCCGAAATTTGAACCTTAATGGACCCCAATTTCAGGCCCATAGACACTCCTGTTTGCAGGAAATGTAGGAATCGACCCAGTTGAATTTCCTCCGTCGGGCCTTACTGGCCTCGCACCACGCAACATATTTTCGCCAATTGCGGTGATAATGTTTTTGCGGTTACATCCTTCCTGGCTTTGATCAGGATAGGGATGACTTCATCCGGAATGCCTTTTTTCCTTCAGGATCCGGCGTTCAACCGCCATGCCGTCAAACGCAGCCGCGGTAAGTCTTGGAACAGACAGGGTCCTTGCTGGAGCAGGTCCCTTCTTAGAGGTAGAGGCCACGGATCCTCCGTGAGCATCTCTTGAAGTTCCGGTTACCAAGTTTTTCTTGGCCAATCCGTAACCACGAATATAGTGCTTACTCCTCTCCATCTTATCAATCTCAGTACCTTGGGTATGAGAGGCAGAGGAGGGAACACATACCCTGACTGGTACACCCACGGTGTTACCAGAGCGTCTACAGCTTATTGCCTGAGGGTCCCTGGACCTGGCGCAATACCTGTCGAGTTTTTAATCATGTGGAAGACTTCTGGGTGAAGTCCCCACTCTCCCGGGTGGAGGTCGTGCTGAGGAAGTCTGCTTCCCAGTTGTCCACTCCCGGAATGAATACTGCTGACAGTGCTATCACATGATTTTCCGCCCAGCGAAGAATCCTTGCAGCTTCTGCCATTGCCCTCCTGCTTCTTGTGCCACCCTGTCTGTTTACGTGGGTGACTGCCGTGATGTTGTCCGACTGGATCAACACCGGCTGACCTTGAAGCAGAGGTCTTGCTAAGCTTAGAGCATTGTAAATGTCCCTTAGCTTCAGGATATTTATGTGAAGTGATGTCTCCAGGCTTGACCATAAGCCCTGGATATTCCTTCCCTGTGTGACTGCTCCCCAGCCTCGCAGGCTGGCATCAGTGGTCACCAGGACCCAGTCCTGAATGCCTAATCTGCGGCCCTCTAGAAGATGAGCACTCTGCAACCACCACAGGAGGGACACCCTTGTCCTTGGTGACAGGGTTATCCGCTGATGCATCTGAAGATGCGATCCGGACCATTTGTCCAGCAGGTCCCACTGGAAAGTTCTTGCGTGGAATCTGCCGAATGGGATTGCTTCGTAGGAAGCCACCATTTTACCCAGAACCCTTGTGCATTGATGCACTGAGACTTGGCTCGGTTTTAGGAGGTTCCTGACTAGCTCGGATAACTCCCTGGCTTTCTCCTCCGGGAGAAACACCTTTTTCTGGACTGTGTCCAGGATCATCCCTAGGAACAGAAGACACGTCGTCGGAACCAGGTGCGATTTTGGAATATTGAGAATCCAATCGTGCTGCCGCAACACTACCTGAGATAGTGCTACACCGACCTCCAACTGTTCCCTGGATCTTACCCTTATCAGGGAATTGTCCAAGGAAGGGATAACTAAAATTCACTTCCTTCGAAGGAATATCATCATTTCGGCCATAAACCTTGGTAAAGACCCGGGGTGCCGTGTACCATCCATACGGCAGCGTCTGAACTGATAGTGACAGTTCTGTACCATAAACCTGAGGTACCCTTGGTGAGAAGGGTAAATTTTGACATGAAGGTAAGCATCCTTGATGTCCCGAGACATCATGTAGTCCCCTTCTTTCAGGTTCGCAATCACTGCTCTGAGTGACTCAATCTTGAATTTGAACCTCTGTACGTAAGTGTTCAAAGATTTTAGATTTAGAATCGGTCTCACCGAGCCGTCCGGCTTCGGTACCACAACAGTGTGGAATAATACCCCGTTCCCTGTTGCAGGAGGGGTATCTTGATTATCACCTGCTGGGAATACAGCTTGTGAATGGCTTCCAAAACTGTCTCCCTGTCAGAAGGAGACATCGGTAAAGCCGACTTTAGGAAACGGCGAGGGGGAGACGTCTCGAATTCTAATTTGTACCCCTGAGATATCACCTGAAGGATCCAGGGGTCTACTTGCGAGCGAGCCCACTGCGCGCTGAAATTCATTGAGACGGGCCCCCCACCGTGCCTGATTCTGCTTGTAAAGCCCCAGCGTATACTGAGGGCTTGGCAGAGGCGGGAGAGGGTTTCTGTTCCTGGGAACTGGCTGATTTCTGCAGCCTTTTTCCTCTCCCTCTGTCACGGGGCAGAAATGAGGAACCTTTTGCCCGCTTGTCCACGAAAAGACTGCGCCTGATAATACGGCGTCTTCTCATGTTGAGAGGCGACCTGGGGTACAAACGTGGAATTCCCAGCTGTTGCCGTGGCCACGAGGTCTGAAAGACCGACCCCAAATAACTCCTCCCTTAATAAAGCAATACTTCCAAATGCCGTTTGGAATACGCATCACCTGACCACTGACGTGTCCATAACCCTCTACTGGTAGAAATGGACAACGCGCTTAGACTTGATGCCAGTCGGCAAATATTCCGCTGTGCATCACGCATATATAAAAATGCATCTTTTAAATGCTCTATAGGCAAAAATATACTGTCCCTATCTAGGGTATCAATATTTTCAGTCAGGGAATCCGACCACGCCAACCCAGCACTGCACATCCAGGCTGAGGCGATTGCTGGTCGCAGTATAACACCAGTATGTGTGTAAATACCTTTTAGGATACCCTCCTGCTTTCTATCAGCAGGATCCTTAAGGGCGGCCATCTCAGGCGAAGGTAGAGCCCTTACAAGCATGTGAGCGCTTTATCCCCCCTAGGGGGTGTTTCCCAACGCACCCTAACCTCTGGCGGGAAAGGATATAATGCCAATAACATTTTAGAAATTATCCGTTGTTATCGGGGGAAACCCACGCATCATCACACACCTCATTTAATTTCTCAGATTCAGGAAAACTACAGGTAGTTTTTCCTCACCGAACATAATACCCCTTTTTTGGTGGTACTCGTATTATCAGAAATGTGTAAAACATTTTTCATTGCCTCAATCATGTAACGTGTGGCCCTACTGGAAGTCACATTCGTCTCTTCACCGTCGACACTGGAGTCAGTATCCGTGTCGGCGTCTATATCTGCCATCTGAGGTAACGGGCGCTTTAGAGCCCCTGACGGCCTATGAGACGTCTGGACAGGCACAAGCTGAGTAGCCGGCTGTCTCATGTCAACCACTGTCTTTTATACAGAGCTGACACTGTCACGTAATTCCTTCCAACAGTTCATCCACTCAGGTGTCGACCCCCTAGGGGGTGACATCACTATTACAGGCAATCTGCTCCGTCTCCACATCATTTTTCTCCTCATACATGTCGACACAAAAGTACCGACATACAGCACACACACAGGGAATGCTCTGATAGAGGACAGGACCCCACTAGCCCTTTGAGGAGACAGAGGGAGAGTTTGCCAGCACACACCAGAGCGCTATATATATACAGGGATAACCTAATATAAGTGTTTTTCCCCTTATAGCTGCTGTATAGTTAATACTGCGCCTAATTAGTGCCCCCCTCTCTTTTTTTAACCCTTTCTGTAGTGTAGTGACTGCAGGGGAGAGACAGGGAGCTTCCCTCCAACGGAGCTGTGAGGGGAAATGGCGCCAGTGTGCTGAGGAGATAGGCTCCGCCCCTTTTTCGCTGACTTTTCTCCTGCTTTTTTATAGATTCTGGCAGGGGTTAAATGCATCCATATAGCCCAGGAGCTATATGTGATGCATTTTTTTGCCATCCAAGGTGTTTTTATTGCGTCTCAGGGCGCCCCCCCCCCCCCCAGCGCCCTGCACCCTCAGTGACCGAAGTGTGAAGTGTGCTGAGAGCAATGGCGCACAGCTGCAGTGCTGTGCGCTACCTTGTTGAAGACAGGACGTCTTCTGCCGCTGATTTTCCGGACCTCTTCTGCCTTCTGGCTCTGTAAGGGGGCCGGCGGCGCGGCTCTGGGACCCATCCAAGCTGGGCCTGTGATCGTCCCTCTGGAGCTAATGTCCAGTAGCCTAAGAAGCCCAATCCACTCTGCACGCAAGTGAGTTCGCTTCTTCTCCCCTTAGTCCCTCGATGCAGTGAGCCTGTTGCCAGCAGGTCTCACTGAAAATAAAAAACCTAATCTAAAACTTTCACTAAGAAGCTCAGGAGAGCCCCTAGTGTGCACCCTTCTCGTTCGGGCACAGAGATCTAACTGAGGCTTGAAGGAGGGTCATAGGGGGAGGAGCCAGTGCACACCAGATAGTCCTAAAGCTTTCTTTAGATGTGCCCAGTCTCCTGCGGAGCCGCTATTCCCCATGGTCCTTACGGAGTCCCCAGCATCCACTTAGGACGTTAGAGAAAAGGGCATTAATAATGTGCGGCATATGTGTAACAGGGTACTACTGTATGTGTGTCATTATGCGTATAGGGGCACTAATAATGTGCAGCAAGTGTGTAGGGGGCACTATGTGTGTCATTATGTGTATAAGGGCATTAATAATGTGCGGCATATGTGTAAGGGACATTACGTGTAAAAGGACATTAATAAAGGTTGTCATAATGTGTAAGGTGCATTATGTATATAAGGACATTAAAAATGTGTCTCATATGTGTAAGGGGCATTACTGTGTCGCATTATGTGTATAAGGTGCTCTACTATGTGGTGTTGCGTATAGAAAGGGCACTACTGTGTCATCGAATGTGAATAAAGAGCAATATGGTGTGGTGTAATGTGAATAAAGAGCAATTCAGTGTGATGTAATGTGAATAAGGGGCTCTACTGTGAGGAGTAACGTTTATAAGGTAAAGTGATACTACTGTGGGATGTAATATGAATTATGGACACTATCGCATGATCAAATGTGAATAAAGTTGCAGTACTGAGTGGTGTAATTGGAATTGGGGTTACTATTGTGTGGCCATGCCCCTTGCCAGCAAAAACACACCCCTTTTTGGGCTGTGCGCCAAATGTGCGAACTGTTCCTTTTTAAAATATAGGGGGTACAAACCCCAAAATAAGGACTGCTATGGATGAGGGGTGATGGTGCTGGGAAAGAGGTGCAAGGTCAGAGGCGGAACCAGCGGTGGTGCTAGGGGACACCAGCCAAAATCTTGCCTAGGGCATCATATTGGCTAGGGCCGGCTCTAACTATCCACATGGTCTACGACTTGGAATAGTAACTTGTGACAAGTGAAGCGGTAGCGGAGCGAGCCACCTTGCCCAAAGCATGGTGATCGAAGGGACTATGGGGGTAATTCTAAGTTGATTGCAGCAGGATTTTTGTTAGCAATTGGGCAAAACCATGTGCAATGCAGGGGAGGCAGATATAACATGTGCAGAGAGAGTTAGATTTGGGTGTGGTGTGTTCAATCTGCAATCTAAATTGCAGTGTAAAAATAAAGCAGCCAGTATTTACCCTGCACAGAAACAAAATAACCCACCCAAATCTAACTCTCTCTGCATATGTTATATCTTCCTCCCCTGCACTGCACATGGTTTTGCCCAATTGCTATCAAAAATCCTGCTGCGATCAACTTGGAATTACCCCCTATATTTCTACTGATGGTGGTCACAGAACATAAAATATACAAGATTTTGCCCAAAAAACATGTGTTGAGCATTTTTATGTCAATCTTTTGTACCTGTCAACCTTTCATCTGTTGACCTAATGCATGTTGACCTATGGACTGTCTACCTAGACAGTGTAGATCTGTTATATCACACCTGTGGTGACGGTGATGATGATGATTATTATTATTATTATTAGCAATTATTTAAATAGCACCACCAATTTTATGAAATACTGCGCAAAGAATATATCTAATTAATATCAGATCCTGTTGGAGATTGCAGCTTATATTCCCTAACATATTGTACAAGCAGGACGGTGCTAGGTTATTCAGCGCCAAACTGCAAACTATAAATTTGCACCCACCTACAAATGGGAGAGGCAGTGGATGATAGGAAGTGGGTGACACTGGGGAGAGGCCGTGGGTGACAGGCAGTTGGTGATGCTGGGGAAAGGCAGTGGGTGAAAGGCAATAGGTGACAGGCAATGGGTGTTGCTGGAGAGAGGTAGTGAGTGACAGGCAGTGGTAAATGCTGGGTAGGGGCAGTAGGTGAAAGTCAATAGGTGACAGGCAATGGGTGATGCTAGGGAGAGGCAGCGGGTGATAGGCAGTGGGTGACAGACAGTGGCAGATACTGGAGAGAGACAGTGGGTGATTCTGAGGAGAGGCAGTGGATGACAGGCAGTGTGTGACACTGGGGTGAGGCAGTGGGTGACAGGCAACGGGTGATGCTAGGGAGAATAAGTGGGTGACAGCCAGTATATGATGCTGGAAAGAGGCAATTGGTGACAGACAGTGGGTGACTCTGGGGAGAGGCAGTGGTTGACAATGGAGAGAGGCAGTGGGTGACTGTCAATAGATGAAAGGCAGTGGGTGACGCTGGAGAGAAGCAGTCAGAGATGCTGGGAGAGGCAGTCAGAGATGCTGGGGAGAGGCAGTGGGTGGCAGGCAGTATATGATGCTGGAAAGAGGCAGTGGGTGACAGGCAGCGGGTGACTGGGGAGAGACAGTGGTTGACACTGGGGAGTGGCAGTAGTTGACACTGGGGAGAGGCAGTGGGTGACAGTCAATAGGTGACAGGCAGTGGGTGATGCTGGGGAGAGGCCGTGTGTGATGCTGGGGAGAGGAAGTGGGTGACAGGTAATGGGTGATGCTGGGGATAGCTAGTGGTTTACAGGCAGTGGTTGATGCTCAGGAGAGCTAGTGGGTTACAGGGAGTGGGTAATGCTGGGGAGAGACAGTGGGTGACACTGGGGAGAGGCAGTGTGTGATGCTGGGTATAGGCTGTGGGTAACAAATCTAATAAAATTTGCTTAGCAGAGTCTAGAACTGCAGTGTGGAAAGAGTGGCTCCTCCTTAACACTGGTGGTAAGAATTGCCTCTGAGATAAAGGAGGAAACGGGAGGAGGGGAGAAGGAAAGGGCAGCAATGCATTTAATTAGTTAGTCATACTCAGATGAATGCTACCATCTGTGGGCCCCTTTATTGCAGAGAGCCCCGGTGCAAGGCTCTGTCTGCACTGCCACTAGTTCCACCTCTGGTTGCTGCACTGCTTCAGCCTGCCTGTCATACAGTTTGACAGGAGCAGCAACAGTGGGTAGCAGAGTGCCCACGAAGAGCTTTAGCCGTGCATACAAGCACACGTACACAGTAGAGTACCAGCATGTTTTAGAGTGTGGGAAGAAACTGGAGCTCGCGGAAGAGACCCATACAAACATTACAACATACAAACTCCACACAGACACAAATATGCAATTAACAGGAATTGAACTCATGACCTCCGTGTTGTGAGGAAAAATGATAATATAATGTAAGCAAAGGTTTGTTAGTTGTTACTCTTAGGACACTGTATGCCAATGTATTTATTTGTGTAAGTGAAAAGTTTAGTGTTACCATCATAATCATAAAAGTGTTATTATAATCTCTGTGTACCTATTCATTGTTAATCAGTGATTTATTATATATTTCAACCAAACCTGGGCGCTCAGGTGGAAAATAAAAACAGATCGTTTAATGAAATAATCAGTTTATGCCTTATTAGCACAACTCAACTGGTGGCACTGTAACCCAAAGCAATCCACAATAACAGGGACTATGTTTACTCAAAACCAGGACAATTTAGATCTAAATAACTGGGTAACATTTTAAGCCGTGTATCATACAAACCCTTCACAACACTACTTTAAAAGAAAAAAATAGTGAAAAGAAAAATAAAGAAGTTGCACATACATTCAACATTCAAATGTATAGAACATTTTCATGTCCATCACATATTTAATCAATTACAATTTAAGTCGGTGATGGCTCTCCTGAATAAATTCAGGTCTGAGATAAAAAGCACTTCACTGTACGTCAGCACCACGTGCACCAATTCCCTTATACCACCTACAGTACACGTCTAACAAATTGTTTTCGCTAAACCACCAAACCCCCCCCGGGCCCCAATTGCACAGGACGAGAGCAAATTACAATTATAAACACACGACATCGACAACTGTCAACTGTACGTAATTAAACAACAGCCCCATCTGTTGATTGTTACAGATGTTCTAGGCTCATCTGTTGAGGAAGCGCCCCACCATGGCCGCAAACCTCTTGTGTACAAAACAGGGCTTTGTTTTGCTCGAATATTAGTTTATTATACATAATCGGGTAACACAGCAATCCGAGAACAGTGGATGAACGGACTGGACAGACGCTAGTGACATACATGAGATCAGAAAGATCATCTTACCACCTAGATCCAGGACAAAGGACAGCTCCGAAGCACAGAGAAGGATTGAGGCAGAGACATAATAATGCATTTCCATCCAATCCCGCCTACTAATATTCTTCCTCCAAAGGTTACTGCAGAATTGTACAGGGCCCTCCTCCGGCTTCTCTCTAGTAATCTGTACAACATAACAGACACTCGACATCATCTAATACCAGCAATATCTGCCTTGTACCCTAAAAAGTCTGTGCACCGAGACGTGAAAAATCAAATGGTCAGCTGACAAAGATGAGACGCAAAGTATTTAACCGTCTCTATGTTTATTACGGGCGGGTGTGTGTATTACATATATATATATATATATATATATATGTATATATATACAGGTGGTTGGAATGGAAATACTGTGCTACTACAATTGCACAACTGCAAACTGTGTACTTGCTGTGCAAATATTGCTCACCTACTGTAGAAGTGTTGTTTTCTATGCTTGGAGAGCCACAATCTGTACATAAGCAGAGGGCATAGATGCTGGTATTTCTTGAAAAACGGTATTCGCCACGTGAAGCGAAGCCTCCCAGCCACTATATGAGCTGCAATTAAAATGGAGGTGGTGGGTGTGCCTTAATCAAGGATCACAGGGTGTGGAAGCCAGAGCATCTATGTTATTGAGGTCACTAACCCCTCCAGATAAAAATTAAATCAAAAGTATACTCAGCGCTGACTAGATCGGTAAAAGCCGGACCGGACCAGATTCCGGAACGCCGGATGAGACCTGCAGTGCTCTCTGCAGCGACCCCTGCCAGCTGAGGAGCTTTGTATGCGCGTGTCCGTCCGGGGGGCGTGTCTGACAGGCTGTCAGCGGGGAGCGAGAGCTCAGAGCCGGGTCCTCTCACGAAGCTGCATCTGCTGTTACCGGGAGACTGTCAGCCCTGCCACACACAGCGGAGGGGTCCGTGCGCTGCTGTAAGCGGGAGACATTACAGCCTCCTGCCCCGCTGCTGCTGCTACGGACAGAGGGAGGGAGGAGCAGCACAGGGAGATGCTGGTGCTGTGCTGCATACAGGTGGTCATTCCGAGTTGTTCGCTCGGTAATTTTCTTTGCATCGCAGCGATTTTCCGCTAATTGCGCATGCGCAATGTTCGCACTGCGACTGCGCCAAGTAAATTTGCTATGCAGTTAGGAATTTTACTCACAGCGTTACGAGGTTTTTTCTTTGTTCTGGTGATCGTAATGTGATTGACAGGAAGTGGGTGTTTCTGGGTGGAAACTGGCCGTTTTATGGGAGTGTGTGAAAAAACGCTACCGTTTCTGGGAAAAACGCGGGAGTAGCTGGAGAAACGGAGGAGTGTCTGGGCGAACGCTGGGTGTGTTTGTGACGTCAAACCAGGAACGACAAGCACAGAACTGATCGCACTGGAAGAGTAAGTCTCGAGCTACTCAGAAACTGCAAAGAAATTTCTATTCGCAATTTTGAGAACCTTTCGTTCGCAATTTTGATAAGCTACGATTCACTCCCAGTAGGCGGCGGCTTAGCGTGTGCAATGCTGCTAAAAGCAGCTTGCGAGCGAACAACTCGGAATCACCCCCTCAGATCATGTTGTATATAGCCATCTGCTGTATACGTGGAAGGGGGCATGTACTGTCTGAAATTCTGAACTACAGTATTATATATATTACATTATGAATTACACCTTGCCCATTGAAGGAAGTGGGGGGCACACAGGTACATGGCGGCCCCCAGCATGTGAGTCTATGGTCGCAGATTTTGCTGCGGGTGAAACAATTCTGCGACCAAATCTGAATATACCCCACAGCCTACAGCAATTAGGGGCGTGGAGTGAGCAGGGTATGTGCCGGGGGAGTCAGTCGGCGGGCTTGCTTACATGGTCGGAGCTGAGCGCCGGCCACATTGTCCCCTCACATGTTCCACATACTAGTCAGTGATGTATTGATGTTGCCCCGGCAGAAATATGCACTGATATAGCAGCGCTGGTTTCTGGCTCCAGGCAACATCGTGCATCTGCTATAATGAAGACGCAATGCTGCCTGACAAAAGAGCCGGGAGAAGGCAGAAGGCTGCAAGATTTTGAGAGATGAAAGCGAGGGATCCGTGGCAGGAGTACAAGGGTTGACACTGTAACAAAAAAATACAGACAGGAGATGAGGGAACTATTAAAAAACTAAGAAAAGTGGTAACACTTTCCGTTTGCCGGAATTGGGCGGAGATTAGCTTAGATGGCCGTTCCGGGTGATGGAACTGGGCACAAACCACCTTAGATAGCGCGACGGGTGCTGGAAAAGGGTGCAGAACCCCAAGGCAACCTTACACAGCAGCTCCAGGTGTCAGAACGGGCAGCAGATCAGCGTAGATAGCTATTCCAGGTGCCGGAACGGGGCACAGACCACCTTGGATATCCACTCCGGATGCCAGAATGGGCCGCAGACCACCTTACACAGTCATTCTGGGTGCTGGAAGGAGGTGTAGAACACCAGGACCACCTTACACAGCCAGAACGGGTGCAGACCACATTTAATAGCCACTTCGGGTGCCTGAACAGGCAGCAGACCACTATAGATTGTCGTCGCGGGTCCTGGAAGGGGGTGAAGAACACAGTCAGAAGGGGTGCCGGAATGGGCAGCAGATTACTGTAGATAGCCAATCCAGGTGCCGAAATGGGCCGCATACTATCATAGATAGGCATTCCGGGTGACGGAGCAGGGGCAGACCACCATAGATAGCCATTCCGGGTGCCGGAACGGGGTGCAGACCACATTAGATAGCCGTGTTGGTTACCGGAATGGGGTGCAGAACACCCAGACCACATTACGCAGCCATTTCGGGGCCGGAACAGGCAGCAGATCACTCTACATAGCCATTCCAGGTGTCGATACGGGGTACAGTCCACCTTAGATAGCCGTACCCGGTACCAGAACAGGGTGCAGAACATTACACAGCCATTCCAGGTGCCAGAATGGGCAGCAGATCACCGTGGATAGCCATTTTGGGTATCGGAATAGGGCGCAGGCCACCTTAGATAGCCGTTCCGGGTGCTGGAATGGGCCGCAGGCCACCTTAGATAGCCATTCCGGGAGCAGGAAAGAGGTATTGAAAACCCAGACCACATTACACAGCCATTGTGGGAGCCGGTCAAGGCAGCAGATCACCATAGATAGCATTTCTGGTGCTGGAATGGGACACAGTCCACCTTAGATAGCCGTTCCGGATGCCGACATGGGGCGCAGACCACAGAAGATTGCCATTCCGAGTGCTGGAACAGGGCGCAAATCACCTTAGATAACAGTACCGGGTACCAGAACGGGGTGCAGAACACCCAGACCACATTACACAGCCAGGCAGCAGAATCACAGTAGATAGCCATTTCGGGTGCCGGAACGGAACGCAGTCCACCTTAGATAGCTGTTCCGGGTGCCGGAACGAGGCGCAGACCACATTAGATGGCCATTCCGAGTAGCGGAACGGGGGGTAGAATAGAAAAAAAGGTAATTTTGGAGAGTCCACTTAACCAGCGTTATACGTTACTCCTTTGATCTTTTTCACTCCATGCACTTTTCAGTATTGGAGGTACAATGTCATAAAAAGAAAAAAGAAAAAATGTATATAGTGAAGTAACGTTTTAATACAAACACATATACATAAATAACATATTAGGATCAGATTTGACACAATCCTTAGGCAGCATATGAGACGGGTAGTTACCAGAAAAGATGGGAACTGTGGTCAAACAGTCCCTATCAGCGCATGTGTCCAATATGGGAAATCCGGATATACCCACACGAGTCACAATCGTAACTGCTGCTTCTCGGTCACAATACTCCGCTCACTGGCGCCACCAAACGTCCAATCACAGCTCAGGCATCCGGGCGTCACGTCACTTCCGGTCCCCGTTTGTGTAAAAACACCTCTCCTGTTACTCGTTTTCACAGATATTGCATTCTTGTTGGTTTCTGATGTTTTAAACCATTACATATATTCGTAACTGTAAGGAAAAAAGTCCCGTACTATATTGACAAAAATAGGGCGTAACGTCACTTCCGGTGACGTAATGTGTAAACATATTACCGACCATTCTATCAATAAAACAGATAAAAAACAATTACAATTACATAATATTATTAAAAAGCGAGTTATACATATCCCAACATCGAAAGTAAGAATATTCTATAAAAACCATTTCACCTCAAAGTTGGAGTTTAACCCACCTGGTTTTAGAGTACATTAGTTACAAATAGTTTTCATTTCAGCCTTAGCTAATTGATTTGCTATGTCATTCCGCCTCCAATGACCTTTTATATGTTTAAGACCACAAAACATTTTGATGGCTCCTATATTGCCCTGGTGATGCGTCCTAAAGTGCTCTGACAGGGAGTGAGTTGTGAGTCCATTTTCGAATATTACGTAAATGCTCACTGATGCGTACCTTCAAAGGTCTTGAGGTACGTCCTATATACCACAACCCACAGTTGCAACTTATTGCATATACTACTTTAGTGCTGTTGCTTGTAATAAAATCTTTTATTTTCCATTTGTTATTATTAATGGATACTTCTATGATTTTACTGGTCCCAGACCACAGTATACAGCCATGCCGGGTGCCAGAACGGGCAGCAGATCATCATAGATAGCCGTTCCGGGTGCCAGAATGAGGTGCAGACCACATTAGATGGCCATTCCGGATACCAGAACGGGGTGTAGAACACCCAGACCACATTGCAGAGCCATTCTGAGTGCCAGAACGGGCAGCAGATCACTGTAGATAGCCATTCCGTGTGCCACCTTAGATAGCCGTTTCGGGTGCAAGAATGGGCCACAGGCCACCTCAGATAGAAACAGAGACCACATTACACAGCCATTCCGGGTGCCGGACCAGGCATCAGATCACCGTAGATAGCATTCCGGGTACCAGAACGGGGTGTAGATTACCCAGACCACATTACACAACCATTCTGGGTGCCACAACGGGCAGTATTCCGGGTTCCAGAACGGGGCGCAGTCCACCTTAGATAGCCGTTCCGTGTGCCAGAATGGGCCGCAGGCCACCTCAGAGAGCCGTTTTGGGTGCTGGAAGAAGGTGCAAGTAACCGAGACCACATTACACAGCCATTCCGGGTGCCGGACCAGGCAGCAGATCACCGTAGATAGCATGCCGGGTGCTGTCACGTGGTGCAGTCCACCTTAGATAGCCATTCCGGCTACCGAACGGGGTGGAGAAAACTCAGACCACATTACACAGCCATTCCGGGTGCCGGAACAGGCAGCAGATTATTTATTTATTAACAGTTTCTTATATAGCGCAGCATATTCCGTTGTGCTTTACAATTAGAACAACAGTAATAGAACAAAACTGGGTAAAAACAAACAGACATAGAGGTAGGAAGGCCCTGCTTGCAAGCTTACAATCTACAGATCATCATAGATATCCGTTCCGGTTTCCGGAACGAGGCGCAGACAACATTAGATGGCCATTCCGGGTAACAGAACGGGTTGTAGAATACCCAGACCACATTACACAGCCATTCTGGTTGCCACATCGGGCAGCAGATCACCATAGATAGCCACCTTAGATATCCGTTCCAGGTGCTGGAAGGAGGTGCAAAAAAGCGAGACCACATTACACAGCCATTCCGGGTGCCGGACCAGGCAAATCACCGTAGATAGCATTCCGGGTGCTGAAACGGGGCGCAGTCCACCTTAGATAGCCTTTGCGGGTGCCAGAATGGGCCGCAGGCCACCTTAGATAGACGATCCGGGTACTGGAAGGAGGTGCAAAAAACCGAGACCACATTACACAGCCATTCCGGGTGACGGACCAGGCAGCAGATCACTGTAGATATCATTCCAGATGCCGGAACGAGGCACAGTCCACTTTAGATAGCCATTTCGGGTGCCGGAACGGGGCGCAGTCCACCTTAGATAGCCGTACCGAGTACCAGAATGGGCCGCAGGCCACCTTAGATAGACGTTCCGGGTGCTGGAAGGAGGTGCAAAAAACCGAGACCACATTACACAGCAATTCTGGGTGCCGGACCAGGCAGCAGATCACCGTAGATATCATTTCGGGTGCCGGAACGGGGTACAGTCCACCTTAGATAGCCATTCTGGGTACCGGAACAGGGTGCAGACCAAATTAGATAGCCGTGTCGGTTACTGGAACGGGATGCAGAACACCCAGACCACATTACGCAGCCATCCTGGGTGCCGGAACAGGCAGCAGATCTCTCTAGATAGCCATTCCGGGTGCCGGAACGGGGTGCAGATCACATTAGATAGCCGCGTCGGTTACCAGAACGGGGTGCAAAACACCCAGACCACATTATGCAGCCATTCTGGGTGCCGGAACAGGCAGCAGATCACTCTAGATAGCCATTTTAGGTGCTGGAACGGGGTGCAGACCACATTAGATAGCCGTATCGGTTACTGGAACGGGGTGCAGAACACCCAGACCACATTACGCAGCCATTCCGGGAGCCAGAACAGGCAGCAGATCACTCTAGATAGCTATTCCGTGTGCCAGAATAGGGTGCAGGCCACCTTAGATAGCCGTTCCGGGTGCGGGAATGGGCCGCAGATCACCTTAGATAGCCGTTCCGGGTGCTGGAAGAAGGTGCAAAAATTCGAGACCACATTGGGGGTAATTCTGAGTTGATCGCAGCAGGAACTTTGTTAGCAGTTGGGCAAAAAAAAAAGTTGTGCACTGCAGGGGAGGCAGATATAACATGTGCAGAGAGAGATAGATTTGGGTGTGGTGAGTTCAATCTGCAATCTAAATTGCAGTGTAAAAATAAAGCAGCCAGTATTTACCCTGCACAGAAACAAAATAACCCACCCAAATCTAACTCTCTCTGCAAATGTTATATCTGCCCCCCCACCCCCCCCGCGGTGCACATGGTTTTGCCCAACTGCTAAAAAATTTCCTGCTGCGATCACTTGGAATTACCCCCATTATACAGCCATTATGGGGGCTGGACCAGGCAGCAGATCACCATACATAGCATTCCGGATGCCGGAATGGGGCACAGTCCACCTTAGATAGCCATTCTGGGTGCCTGAACAAGGTGCAGACCACATTAAATAGCCATTCCAGATACCAGAACAGGGTGCAGAAAACCCAGACCACATTAAGCAGCGATTCTGGGTGCTGGAATGGGGTGCAGATCACCGTGGATAGCATTCCAGATGCCGGAATGGGCCGCAGACCACTTTAGATAGCCAAAACGGGGTGTAGAACACCCAGACCACATAACGCAGCCATTCCAGGTGCCGATACAGGCAGCCGGTCACTGTAGATAGTATTCCGGGTTCCAGAACAGGGCACAGCCCACCTTAGGTAGCAGGTCTGGGTGCTGGAAGGAGGTGCAGTACACCAAGACCACATTACGCAGCGAGAACAGTCCACATAGCACCATAGATAGGCATTCCGGGTGCCAGAACAGGTGCAGACTATCTTAGATATCTATTCCGGGCGCCGGAACGGGGCACAGACCACATTAGATAGCCGTTCCGGGTACCGTGATGGGGAGAACACAGAGGCATGTTTAGATAACTGTACCAGGTGCTAGAATTGGACGCAGACCACCTTAGATAGTCGTTCTGGGTGGTGGAACGGGGTGTAGAAACACCCATACACCCTTAGATAGCCAGCACCCCCACAGCTATGCTCCCATCGCTGCCCCCGCCAGTGCTGTACTATACCGGCTACTGCTCTCACAGTGACAGACAGCCAGGCATTGGCGCGCTGCAGTGACTGCAGCATTCTGTACCACCTACGCTCCACCCCTCCTGAGTCCCAGTGTCCGCAGCAGGAGAAGAACACAGCGCAGGTGACAGGCCGGCAGCCAGGTGGAAGCAGCTGCTCTGGAGGCTGAAGTAAATATAACACACACACACACACACACAAACCAGGGCTGCCTTAACAGCAGTGTAGGCCCCTGGGCACAGCAATGCACTGGGGCCCCTACCCATCCTCTAGCAGAAGGGGTGGGGGTGCTATCAGCGGCAGCTTTGATGTCCCGTGGGTGGTAGGGGGAGTTCTATGGGCCCTCTTCAGGTTGGGTCGCAATACGCAATCCAAACGGAAAAATTACTAAAAGGATGCGGGCGCATGCGCAGGGCCCATCCTGCACATGTGCCCACATTTTCTGCGGGCGCCCGCAGAAAATGCAAACAAGGCGTTCGCGGTGGGGGGGGTGGCAATGCTCCTTTTCCAAGGTAGAGACTAAGCATTGCGGGGCGTGGCTTAGAAACGGGGGCGTGCCAGCATGAACGGGGGGGCGTGACAGGGACATGATCGGGGCGGCTGCGTGACGTCACACGCAGTCACCGCAATCAAAAAGGTGGAGGCAGGCCCCCTGCGGGTGCAGCCAGGCTGCGCCGGCAGGATGCTTCCTTAATTTTAGAGATCAAGCAGAAATTGCAGTGCGATCGCAATTTCTGCTTGATAAAGAGGGGAGGGGAGATGGTGTGGAACCTGGCCCTATGTTCCACTCAGCATGTAGGACCTGGAGCAGCAATTTCTACTAATTACTCCTCTACTGCACAGATGGGGTGGGAGGGAGAACACTAAACTGTAGAAAGGGACATTGGACTAAATGAAGGGGCCCTGGTACATGATTTCCAGGGTGGTGTTTAATACGTAGGGGAGGGGTGAATAGTGGAGTGGCCTTAATATTCATATTTCTGGTGGGAGGGCAGCTTGCTTGACTGCAGACATCTCAAGGTCCTGGAAATAGATGTCTTAGCTTTAAATGGGTTTAAAAAAACTAGAGATTCCCCCGTGTCAGGAGGTGCTGGGGACTTGGGGATCAGGGTTCAGGAGACAGGGCAATCCACCAACGAAAATATACAAATATATAATATACAGTATATTAAGCGTGTGGAGCTGGAGCCAGCTGCTGGAAGGCTGATATCTCTGGATCTGGGCATAGTAGAGACAAGCTGCCAGTGTCCACCAAAAGGGGAAAGTTCCAGCTTTTGGGGTATAGCATCAGAAAAACTCAAAGTCAGACAGAACCCGAGATATCTGGCTGGGAAAAGCAATGAATAAGCTTGGATGGGGACCACTGCTTTGAAGTCGGATATCTCCGTTTCCCCAGGGCCGATTTTTAAAAATCTGGTACCCCTGGAAAGAGGGGACATTCAGCTATCAGCCTATGGCCCTTATAAACTGATGCCATGTGTAAAAGAAAAGGGGGCTGTATCTTATGCAATGTGTAAAAGGGGGATCTGTCAGGCTCCGGAGCCTTACCTCCGGCGGGTGCTCCCGCGGGTTACCGTCCTGTTGGTTGGTGCGGCTGCGGCGGCAGGGAGCTGCTAGTGGCGGGTCCTTCTGGACGGATGTGCGGCTGCCAAAGGCCGGGAGCCGAAGGTCTGGAGAGCCGGGTGCTGCTGTGGGGATCGCTGCGGTAAGGTCTTCTAGTGGTGACACAGTATAGTGTGTCAGAGACAGAAGCTGGCTAAAGCTGTGTGCTAACAGCTAAGTATGTCTCCTGTGCTGGGGGCAGCCTTGTTGGAGACCAGAGTATTACCAGTGAAGTTCCCAATCTGTGTCCAGCCAATCTTGCGTGTTCTCCCCTTACAAAAGGGGGCTGGCACCAGAGGGAGAGTGCCAGTGCTTCAAGTTACCTCCTTGTGAAAGGTTCTCCAGCTCTGTGCTCCCAGGTTACTTCTGGTTCCCTGGTCCTGGTTGCTCTCATCCATCGGTTACCTAAACGCTGCTGCAGTCCTGCTGTCTAAGTCCGTTGCCACCCGTGGAAGCGTTCACGGGGTCCCAGGTTGTAGAGGAGCTCCAGGTGCTAACGGCGGTTCCCGCTGACGTCTTAATTTCTTCAAAGTCCAAGTTCTCCAGCCTCGCCTTTCAATCACAAACAACAGTCTTCATTTCTTCAAAGTGCAAGTTCTTCAGCCTTGTCTTTCAATCACAAACCACCGTCTTCATTTCTTCTAAGTCCAAGTTCTTCAGCCTCATCTTTCAATCACAAACCACGTCTTCATTTCTTCAAAGTCCAAGTACTTCAGCCTCATCTTTTAATCATAAAACAGTCTTCAGTTCTTCTTTACCGGAGTTCTTCAGCTTCACTCTTCAAGTCATTTAACCATAGACTCTAATTCTTCCAGTTTCTTCAATTTCTCCAATATTCGTGTACAGCCTGATTATTCATTAAAACTACAGTTATCTTCCTATGAAGTCCTCCTTTTCTTTACGCCCTCCGGCCAACGTTAACACTTAATTTGGCTTCCACCCCATGAGGAGGAATTACATTCAGCCACCTCATTTACTCTCCTCACAGGTAGCTGCCCCTTCAGCCAAAACTTGGTTGTCGGAACCCCGACTTATGCAGAGCGTGACAGGATCTACCTGCTGCAATGTGTAGAAGGAATGGGGGCTCTTCCTGGCGCAGTGTGTAAAAGGGAGCTCTGCTTGGTGCAGTGTGTAAGAGGGGCTCTACCTGGCATTGTATAAGGGTACTGTAACATAGTAACATAGTTAATGAGGTTGAAAAGAGGCAAAATGCCCATCGGGTTCAACCTGTATTCTGTATTAAGCCGAGTTCATTATAATGTCCCTGCTGAAGTAATGTTTTATGTCTAGTTAACAACTATAAATCATGTTCCTCCCAGACTATCAATGGCCCTCATTCCGAGTTGTTCGCAGCAGATCATCGCATCGCAAACGGCTGGATAACCACAAACTGCGCATGCGCAAAAGCGGAAATACGCATGCGCAAGCATAGCGATACGACACATGTGCAGAATTACTACAAAGAAAACTGCTCGTAATACACAAACGAAAACGGGGAGTGACGGAGGCGTGGCAGAGGCACGGCTTCGCAATCCTACGACATGGGCAGGAAAGTGGGCGGCTAGTGTGGGAGTATGCATCCAGCAGTAGGCGTGTTTTTGGCAAAAATGCGTAACCTATGTTAAAAGTACATAACAAATTTTCGCTATCTTCACGCAGCAGAAGAGTGAGTCTGCAGCTACTTAGCACTTGCGAAGTACTGTTACAAGTGTGTGTGTGCTCTAATTAGCAATTAATTAGCAACTGAATTCACCTGTTGAGCATTTACTTGCAAAACACTGCTCTTACAAAATAATACAAGCAGCAATTATATGACCACTTCATATTTGTTTTGTTAGCCCAAACAAATCTGACACACTCACAAATAATGCACTGTATTTTTTGAACCAATAAAAATTAACTGATGTAAAATGCATGTTTAAATGATTTGTTTTTTAATCTCAAATGTGACTAAACTAACTAATAAACTACATCAGCTAAATCTTCTCAACATAGACATATTCCTTTGTACATACCAAATAACACGAGCACCATAATGCAGCCTACATTTAATGTGACTTATTTAAAAAAAAAAAAAAAATATGTGTCCATATCTAATACTATGGCATGTTGCCCCTAGTAACCCAAGTTTTTTTTTTGGTTAATGTTTTGGTATATGTTAATTTAAGTGTTGTGCAAGGCATACAGATTTAAAATTACACTATGCAATGTTTGTCTTAATATTCTGATTGTTCCCTTGTTCCACAAATGTCAATATGCCATGTTCAAGTTTACAGGGCACAGTTTTCATGAGTGCATAACCTTTAATAAAACACACAAACAATTGTAAAGTAATTTATTTTTTACTTCAAATAAAGTTCAAAATCAACACAACATGGCTACAAATGAGCATCACATACAGAGATGGACATAGCAGCAAGCAGATGGCATTGGGCAAATGCACATAGCAGAACCCAGTACTATGGTAACCCCTTATTCTGCCAGAATTTGTTTTTTGCAATTAAGTAAGTGAACCCCCAGCCAGACTAAACTTTTAGGGGAACTGAGGTAGATTCCGGAACAAACACACAAACAGAAACATACACAGCACGCTAGGAAGAGGAAGATGGCTCAGGTGTAGGCACAAATAACTCACAGGCTACAATTTAAATAAAACATTTCACTTTGAGGGAGTTCTACATTCTGGCCACACAAGCCAAAATAAAAAAATACATCGAGGCAACATGTAAAACATGGGTGCTGCCCATCTGAAGAGACATCACTTTCTCTTTTTTTTCCCCGCCTGATGATGTTCTTCTTGGCTTGGTCTGCGGAGCGACCTTCGAGGGCCCTGCCCAGTGGGATGTTCTTCCTGGGCAGGGGGAGGGGAGGGAGCCGATGTGGCTGGCTCTCTGCCACTGTGGGCAAGGGAGACAGCGATGTCCTGGAGCCCTTGTCGAATGGAATTGGCAAGTTCATGGAAGGAGGAGGCGAGTTGATCTTGTCCCTGCCTGATCTCTGCCAGACCTTGGCAGAGTTGAGCTACACCTTGCTCCACACTGGTTCTGTGCTCAGTGAGCCGGACAGGTATCTGGCTTACCTCCCTGAGCATCCTGTCCTGAAAAGCATTCAGGCTCTCACCACACCTGGCTATTTCAGTCAGGATTTCCGGGATAGCAGAGGGTTGGGTGGGGGGGCCAGTTGGAATCTGGATGGGTGGGATTTGTGGTCCCACACTGCCAGACACACTAGGTCCCTCCACCTCAGCCTCAGCCACATAACCCTCCTGTGACTCTACCTGCTCACCCCCCTGTGCTGTGTTATGTGCAAAGCAAATAGAAGAATGAGTGGAAAAAGAGTAGATAAAAACAATATGAGACTTTTGTTTACATTAAAAAATATAAAAAATAAAAATGTGTGCAAACTTACCTGGCAAGTCATGTGCATGGAGTATTTCAGGCAGGTCCGTGTCCATATAAGACACCCCAACCCCCTCCTCGTAGCTCACACAGTCCATCGCCATCTCCTTCAGATCTGTGTATTCCACAGTGGCAGCTGGTCCTCCCCGTTGCCCTCGAGGCATTCCACTCCGCAGACCTCTTGCCCTTCAGGCGGGATTTGAAGTCGGCCCAACTACATATGTGGTGAAAAACAGGGGCAAGGTAGTGTTAAATTTTGGAAACCTGCTTTAATATATAGTACACATGCTATGCATTTGGTTGCTATAGGCAATATCACATCTAAGTTACTTTTTAATAATACTTGGCACAGAAAGTGGACTGGCAATATACACTTACCGTCTTCGAACTTCCTGCGAGGTGCGGACTATTGAGCCGACTTCATTCATAGAATTAGTGATGTCCCTCCAAATTCTGTCTTTGGTTGCAGCACCCATGTTTTTGGGTCCTCGATGTATTTTTTGCATGGCCTTTGTGACCAAAATCCGTAACTCCCTCTTAGTGAATGCGGGCTGTCTCTTTTTTTTTCTGGAAGTAGCCTGTGAGCTATCATCCTGACCTTCATCACCATCTTCCTCTTCACTAGCTGCTTGTGTAGTTTGTGTTTGAGCTGCTAGTCCAGAATCACCCTCAGTTTCCCCACTAGCTATGTCTGGCAGGGGATTCACTCCTAACTCCTGGGTAGCAGAAGGAGTTTGTATAGTACTGGGTCCTGGAATTTCTGAGTCTGCATTTGCAAAATCAAGCATCTGCCTCCGCAGTGCTAATCTTCTCTGTGTTAGTGCTGCCATCTGCTTCTGCACCTCGTCCATCTCTGCTGCCATCTGCTCACGAGTAGCCATGTTGCTGGTAGCATGTGTGTATGCACGAGTGTTCGGGTATTTATAGCTGCTTGCGTTTTCCGGTGCGGAATTCCGCGCAGGTGTATATTTAGCTAATTGGTCCAGTAATTGCTGCACTGGCTATGTGAACGCCTTGCATGCACCTGTGTGGGTGTATGCGTAAAATTAATGAAGCACGGTGGACATTTCTGAGCACATTTCTGAGTGATTTTAGAGAATATTTTATATTGTTTCAGTAGTTTTATTTATATAATATTCTCCTTTCCATATATGTTGTGGAAGGTTGTTGTATCCAATGGTTTTTTGTAAAAACAAAATTTTATTTTTTAAGATATATGTGAAGACTAACCTGTTTTTGATGAGAATCCATATCTGAGTGTGTTTGTGTGTGTGTGTGTGTGTGTGTGTGTGTGTGTGTGTGTGTCCGCGGGTGCGAATCTTCGCCCATGAGAACTGTACAAACTGTCCTGCACATCAATGTACACATATCAATAAAGTGAATTACAGATGACACCATACATTTCCAACCAATCACATGCAACCAAAAACTATAAATATAAGCCCATATATGGAAAACGCCATTGCCATGATGCGCGCAGCAGCATTCACGCGCCGCGAGCTGCGCGTCCTAGTGGCAGTGATGGACCGCCGCGTAGGCCGCGCAGGGCCCTTTGTCCCAAACAGGGTGAAGCGCGAGGCCTACGCGGAGGTCCGCCGCTTATTGCGGAACCGCGTCCGCAGCCGGAGGTCCGTGATACAGCTCTTAAGGCGCTGGAGCGATCTCCGCAGGCGTACGCCGGACCTGTTGGCGGAGCTGCGACAACAAATCCGGACCCTACGTGGGCGCAGTAAGTAACATTTCAGTACATGACAGATTTTAAGCATAACCTTTGCATACTTTCACTAAGTGAGAGTGTGAAAATTAGCACACTTACAATAAACTTGTAGAATAAACATGAGTGTGTGTGGGTAGGGCAAGCAGTACTGACTGTGTAGCAAGGTGCTTCTGAAAAAGTGCATGTTGTTGTACAGAGTTGCTACACAGGCTGTCAACTGAACCCAATAACTTGCTCAGTGTGGTAATTTTAATAAGGTGTGTTTTTTTTAGAACTGGAGATGTTGCCTATAGCAACCAATCAGATTCAATCTATTATATTCTAGAAGCAGCTTAATAAATGTTACATATAATCTGTTTGGTTGCTATAAGCAACCTCACCAGTTTCAAAATTAGAAAAACCTATTAATGTTACCCCTGTGTCTTTAACATGGGACAGAACAGAGTAATAGAAAAATGCTGTTGTTATAAATTTTCATGCTACAAACAAAATATTACATGTCATTCTAGGCCGAGCACAACGGCAAGCTGCTGCTGCTGGGAGCCCCGACCAGTCCCCTTCTGAGCCCCCCTCCCCTTCTCACACCCATTCCCCCTCTCCTTCCCAGTCCCCTTCTCAGCCCCCCTCCCCTTCTCACACCCAATCCCCCTCTCCTTCCCAGTCCCCTTCTCAGCCCCCCTCCCCTTCTTACACCCAATCCCCCTCTCCTTCCCAGTCCCCTTCTCAGCCCCCCTCCCCTTCTGTCACCCAATCCCCCTCTCCTTCCCAGCCCCCCTCCCCCTCTCTGTCCCCATCCACCTCTGTAGGACAAAGCACCACTCCGCCCACCTCACCCTCTCTTTCCCATTCCCCCTCTCTGGCCCCCTCCCCCTCGGTGACCAAACCCACCTCTCCGCCACCCTCCCCCTCTCAATCTGACCCACCCTCTGTACCAAGCTCCCCCTTCCAGCCTCCTTCCACCATCCAGCCTCCTACCCCCATCCAGCCTTCTTCCCCCATCCAGCTGCCGTCCCCCATCCAGCCTCCTTCCCCCATCCAGCCTCCTACCCCCATCCAGCCTCCTTCCCCCATCCAGCCGCCATCCCCACCTTTGGAATGGGCAGCAGAGGCCGCGGAGGCACTTCTGGGAGGTGAACAAGTGGCACAGGACAGTAAGTTGACACTCATTGAATTTAATATTTAACCGAATTTAACTACACATTCTAATAAATGCAGTGTTGTACTGGGTAAAATCTTTTGCCAAGGTAAAATGTTTGTCTTCTTCATCATGGTATGGATGTTGCATTTACATTTGTGTGAGGAACATTAGATGTACAGTGTCTACGTCTGCAATGTTGAGGATGCCAACTCTAGGTCGACACTCATTATGTCGACAGGGTTGCCCAGGACAACAGGGTTTGTATGTGCAACATTATTTGCTAAACAGTTAGACGTGAGTGGAGTGTAGTATGTTGTTGGACTTTTACACTTGTGGTTGGGTATTCCAATATTTGCACATTGAATTCGCATGCTTCACTTTGTTAGGCTGGCTAAGGACACCGTGATTTTTGTTGTGAAATTTACACTAAAAAATAAATAACATTTAATTTAAAAACATGTTGGACCTTATGTAGTAAGTAAGGCAGGCTTTCAGGGAGTGTGGGTATGCTACAATATGTTGTCCTTCTGAAGATGTTGATATGCAGTGTGATGATGCAGGGCCAATCCCCAAAAAGATAAGTCGGCTTCACTCCAGATGTGAATGAATGCCAACATGGTGTTACATTTACTAAGATTGTAGTTCTCTTTAAGATGGTATGTTGCCCATAGCAAACAATAAGATTATACTTGTAATTTTTGTGGCCCCTTCTACAAGATAATATGTTGAATTTGATTGGTTGCTATGGTCAACGTCCCATCTTAAATAGAACTCCCATATTAGTAAATTTAACCCATGGTGTGGTACACTTTATTAAAAAATAATAGTTAAAAACAAACATTGCTGAGCAGGCTTCTGTGTTGTTCTGCTACTGATTTATCCTTAAAACAGACATGATGTAGTCACTTAGGCATTAATGCAGGCCTGTCCAAACTGCGGCCCTCCAGCTGCTGAGAAACTACACATCCCAGCATGCCCTGACACAATTTTGCATTCTCTGACCCCAAAACTGTGTCTTGACATGCTGGTATATGTAGTTTCACAACAGCTGGAGGGCCTCAGTTTGGACATGCCTGCATTAAAGTGTGCTTTGTGCCTTGCTTGTAAAATAAGTAATGTAAGTTAGTAATGTTTACGTTGCCTCTTAATTTCAGATGTTGCAGTTGGAGATCCCACAACTTTTGCGGGCATTCTGGCCACCATGCGGCAAAATCTTGAAGCCTTGCTGGCTAATGTGGACCAGCTGCAAAAATTTGCTTAATTTAAAAATTTTTTTTTTATATTTTCAGTTTTAAAATAAAAGAAAAAAAAAGAAAAAAAAGAAAAACTATATATTTCAAGTTAAGCGGGTGTTGTGTTTATTAATGCAATAAAGGAACAGCAGATTGCCTAGCAGAAATTGATTACCTTAAACATTTCACACATCTAACGTAAGATTTATTTAAAAAGCAAAAATACAGTTAGGAGGTTATTGTCTAAATAAACATGTAAACACCTTCATTCACAAACTAAACCTCTACACAAAAAAAAAAAAAAATAAGACCAGGCACATTTAAAACATCTATATTTAGAATTTAAACATTTAAATGTTGATGGCCAATTATGCCTACAAAGTGTTCTTCAGGTATTTTTTGAACACTTAATTGGTCATGAACATTATCATTCATTACACTAATTGGATTCGTAATTGAGGAGGGCTTGTGGACTTTAAACTGAAAGGTGTAATTTCACTTAATAGAAAAAAAACCCATTGTTGTGCGTTTTTCCGCAAACGTGTGCACTTTTAAGAAGAATGTGTAAATCTACTAAAACTTCGTATTTTTACGTTGACGTTTGTGTTAATGCGATGCCTTTGCATTGCTGCGATGTCATTTGGCGTACGCCCACATTGTGTAATATCGCGAACGAATTGGCAAAAATACGTTGGGGGCGGATATTCGCAATTTTGCAACATGTTCGCAATTTTGCTCATACCTTGTGCGAACGAAAAAAATAGCGAACAACTCGGAATGACCACCAGTGTCAATATTTTAAATGCTATATCCTTGGATATCTTTTTCAGTCACAAATTTATCCAGTCTGTTTTTAAATGCATTTACAGAGTCCGCCTTTACCACCTTCCCTGGCAGGGAATTTCAAATCCTTATTGCCCTAACAGTGAAGAATCCTTTCCTATGTTGCGTATGGAATTTTCTCTCCTCTAGCCTCGGCGAGTGCCCTCGTGTCCTGTGCAGTTTTTTTAATAAACAATTCCTCTGATAACTCTTTGTAATGTCCCTTTACGTATTTGAAAATATTAATAATGTCTCCTCTTAGACTCCTCTTTTCCAGTGTATACATATTCAACCTAGTAAGCCTTTCCTCATAATACAGTCCCTCTAGCCCTTTAATCAATTTAGTAGCATGCCTTTAAACCCTTCCGAGTTCACAGATATCTTTTTTATAATGTGGTGCCCAAAATTTAACACAATAGTCCAGGGGCAGACATACCAATGATTTATACAGTGGCAGGATTACACTCTCATCCCTTGTCTCAATTCCCCATTTTATGCACGCTAGCACCTTACTTGCCTTCTGTGCTGCACTTTGACATTGTATATAGTTATTAAGCCTATTATCAGTGAGCACCCCCAAATCTTTTTCCAATACTGTTACCCCTAGATTTTTCCCATTTAATATGTAGGATGCAAGTTTGTTTTTAGTCCCGAAATGCATAACTTTGCATTTTTATATATTGAACCTCATTCTCCATTTAGACGCCCAGATTTCAAGTTTAGATAAGTAATTCTGTAAAGATGCCTCATCTATTTCCGAATGAATTACCCTACATAGTTTAGTATCATCTGCAAAGATTAACATTGTGCATTCCAGGCCTATTTCTTGGTCATTGATAAATACGTTGAACAGTAGTAGCCCGAGTACGGACCCTTGTGGTTTTCCGCTGACTACTGGTGCCCAGCTGGAGGACATCCCATTGACCACTACTTGCTGTACCCTGTTATCCAGCCAGTTACTTATCAATGTAAAAATAAGAATTTACTCACCGGTAATTCTATTTCTCGTAGTCCGTAGTGGATGCTGGGAACTCCGTAAGGACCATGGGGAATAGACGGGCTCCCCAGGAGACTGGGCACTCCAAAAGAAAGATTAGGTACTATCTGGCGTGCACTGGCTCCTCCCTCCATGCCCCTCCTGCAGACCTCAGTTAAGGAAACTGTGCCCGGAAGAGCTGACACAAAAAGGAAAGGATTTGGAATCCAGGGTAAGACTCATACCAGCCACACCAATCACACTGTACAACTTGTGATAACCATACCCAGTTAACAGTATGAACAACAACTGAGCCTCGGTAACAGATGGCTCATAACAATAACCCTTTAGTTAAGCAATGACTATATACATGTATTGCAGAGAGTCCGCACTTGGGACGGGCGCCCAGCATCACTACCGGTGAGTAAATTCTTATTTTCTCTGACGTCCTAGTGGATGCTGGGAACTCCGTAAGGACCATGGGGATTATACCAAAGCTCCCAAACGGGCGGGAGAGTGCGGATGACTCTGCAGCACCGAATGAGCAAAGGCAAGGTCCTCCTCAGCCAGGGTATCAAACTTGTAGAACTTAGCAAATGTGTTTGAACCCGACCAAGTAGCAATGGGCTTGTGGAATGGGCTTTTACTGATTTAGGATGCGGTAACCCTGCCGCAGAATGAGCTTGCTGAATCGTGTTACAGATCCAGCGCGCAATAGTTTGCTTTGAAGCCGGAGCACCCAGTTTGTTGGGTGCATGCAGGATAAACAGCGAGTCAGTTTTCCTGACTCCAGCCGTCCTGGCTACATAGATTTTCAAAGCCCTGACTACGTCCAGCAACTTGGAGGCCTCCAAGTCCCGAGTAGCCGCAGGCACCACAATAGGTTGGTTCAAATGAAACGCTGATACCACCTTTGGGAGAAATTGGGGACGAGTCCTCAATTCTGCCCTGTCCATATGGAAGATCAGATACGCGCTTTTACAAGACAAAGCCGCCAATTCTGACACACGCCTAGCTGAAGCCAAGGCCAACAGCATGACCACCTTCCACGTGAGATACTTTAGCTCCACGGTCTTAAGTGGCTCAAACCAGTGTGATTTCAGGAAATCCAACACAACGTTAAGATCCCAAGGTGCCACTGGAGGCACAAAAGGGGGCTGAATATGCAGCACTCCCTTAACAAACGTCTGAACTTCAGGCAGTGAAGCCAGTTCTTTTTGAAAGAAAATAGATAGGGCCGAAATCTGGACCTTTATGGATCCTAATTTTAGGCCCATAGTCACTCCTGACTGTAGGAAGTGCAGGAATCGACCCAGCTGGAATTCCTCTGTAGGGGCCTTCCTGGCCTCACACCAAGCAACATATTTTCGCCATATACGGTGATAATGTTTTGCTGTCACGTCTTTCCTAGCCTTTATCAGCGTAGGAATAACTTCATCCGGAATGCCCTTTTCCGCTAGGATCCGGCGTTCAACCGCCATGCCGTCAAAAGTAGCCGCGGTAAGTCTTGGAACAGACAGGGCCCCTGCTGTAACAGGTCCTGTCTGAGAAGCAGAGGCCATGGGTCCTCTGAGATCATTTCTTGTAGTTCTGGGTACCAAGTTCTTCTTGGCCAATCCGGAACGATGAGTATAGTTCTTACTCCTCTCTTTCTTACTATCCTCAGTACCTTGGGTATGAGAGGAAGAGGAGGGAACACATAAACCGACTGGTACACCCACGGTGTCACTAGTGCTTCCACAGCTATCGCCTGAGGGTCCCGTGACCTGGCGCAATATTTTTTTTTACTTGTTGTTGAGGCGGGACTCTATCATGTCCACCTGTGGCAGTTCCCAACGGTTTACAATCTGTGTGAAGACTTCTTGATGAAGTCCCGGGTGGAGGTCGTGTCTGCTGAGGAAGTCTGCTTCCCAGTTGTCCACTCCCGGAATGAACACTGCTGACAGTGCTAGCACGTGATTCTCCGCCCATCGAAGAATCCTTGTGGCTTCTGCCATTGCCATCCTGCTTCTTGTGCCGCCCTGGCGGTTTACATGGGTGACCGCCGTGATGTTGTCTGACTGAATCAGTACAGATTGGTTTTGAAGCAGGGGCTCTGCTTGACTCAGGGCGTTGTAGATGGCCCTTAGTTCCAATATATTTATGTGTAGAGAAGTCTCCAGACTTGACCACTGTCCTTGGAAGTTTCTTCCCTGAGTGACTGCCCCCCATCGTCGGAGGCTTGCATCCGTGGTCACCAGGACCCAGTCCTGTATGCCGAACCTGCGTCCCTCGAGAAGATGAGCACTCTGCAGCCACCACAGCAGAGACACCCTGGCCCTTGGGGACAGGGTGATCAACCGATGCATCTGAAGATGCGATCCGGACCATTTGTCCAACAGATCCCACTGAAAGATCCTTGCGTGGAACCTGCCGAAGGGAATTGCTTCGTAAGAAGCAACCATCTTTCCCAGGACTTGCGTGCAGTGATGCACCGACACCTGTTTTGGTTTCAGGAGGTCCCTGACCAGAGATGACAATTCCTGGGCCTTCTCCTCCGGGAGAAACACCTTCTTCTGTTCTGTGTCCAGAATCATTCCCAGGAAAAGCAGACGCGTCGTAGGGATCAGCTGCGACTTTGGGATATTCAGAATCCAGCCGTGCTGTTGCAACACTTCCTGAGAGAGTGCTACGCTGACCAACAACTGCTCTTTGGACCTCGCCTTTATGAGGAGATCGTCCAAGTACGGAATAATTATAACTCCCTTTCTTCGAAGGAGTATCATCATTTCGGCCATTACCTTGGTAAATATTCTCGGAGCCGTGGAGAGACCAAACGGCAACGTCTGGAATTGGTAAGGACAGTTCTGTACCACAAACCTGAGGTACTCCTGGTGAGGTGGGAAAATGGGGACATGCAAGTAAGCATCCTTGATGTCCAGCGACACCATAAAATCCCCCTCTTGCAGGCTTGCAATAACCGCCCTGAGCGATTCCATTTTGAACTTGAACTTCTTTATATAAGTGTTCAAGGATTTTAAATTCAGGATGGGTCTCACCGAACCGTCCGGTTTCGGTATCACAAACATTGTGGAATAGTAACCCCTGCCCTGTTGAAGGAGGGGGACCTTGATTATCACCTGCTGGAGGTACAGCTTGTGAATTGCCGCCAGTACTACCTCCCTTTCCCTGGGAGCAGCTGGCAAGCCTGATTTGAGGTAACGGCGAGGGGGAGTCGCCTCGAACTCCAGCTTGTATCCCTGAGATACAATTTGTACAACCCATAGATCCACTTGTGAGCGAACCCACTGGTTGCTGAAGTTTCGGAGACGCGCCCCCACCGCACCTGGCTCCGCCTGTGGAGCCCCAACGTCATGCGGTGGACTTAGTGGAAGCAGGGGAGGATTTTTGTTCCTGGGAACTGGCTGCCTGGTGCAGCTTCTTACCTCTACCCTTGCCTCTGGCCAGAAAGGATGCTCCTCTGACCCGCTTGCCTGTCTGAGGCCGAAAGGACTGCATTTGATAATACGGTGCTTTCTTAGGCTGTGAGGGAACCTGAGGTAAAAAGGTCGACTTCCCAGCAGTTGCTGTGGATACGAGGTCCGAGAGACCGTCCCCAAATAGTTCCTCACCCTTATAAGGCAAAACCTCCATGTGTTTTTTAGAACCAGCATCACCTATCCACTGCCGAGTCCATAATACTCTCCTGGCAGAAATGGACATTGCATTAATTCTAGATGCCAGCAGGCAAATGTCCCTCTGTGCATCCCGCATATATAAGACGACGTCTTTTATATGTTCGATGGTTAGCAAAATAGTATCCCTGTCGAGGGAATCAATGTTGTCTGACAGGGTATCAGTCCATGCTGCTGCAGCACTACACATCCAGGCTGAAGCAATAGCAGGTCTCAGTAGAGTACCAGAGTGTGTATACACAGACTTCAGGATAGCTTCCTGCTTTCTATCCGCAGGATCCTTTAGGGCGGCCGTATCCTGAGACGGCAGTGCCACCCTTTTAGATAAGCGTGTTAGCGCCTTGTCCACCCTAGGGGATGTTTCCCAACGTAACCTATCCGTTGGCGGGAAAGGGTACGCCATCAGTAACCTCTTAGAAATCACTAGTTTCTTATCAGGGGAACTCCACGCTTCTTCACACAAATCATTTAATTCATCAGATGGGGGAAAAGTCACTGGCTGCTTTTTCTCCCCAAACATAATACCCCTTTTGGTGGTAACCGGGTTAATATCAGAAATGTGTAATACATCTTTCATTGCAGTAATCATGCATCGGATGGCTTTTGTAGACTGTACATTTGACTCATCCTCATCTACACTGGAGTCAGACTCCGTGTCGACATCTGTGTCTACCATCAGAGCTAGCGGGCGTTTATGAGCCCCTGACGGCTTCTGAGTTGCCTGGGCAGGCGCGGGCTGAGACCCCGGCTGTCCCAAGGCTGCTGCGTCATCAAACCTTTTATGTAAGGAGTTGACACTGTCAGTTAAGACCTTCCACATATCCATCCAATCAGGTGTCGGCCCCGTCGGGGGCGACACCACATGTATCTGCCCCTGCTCCGCCTCCACATAACCCTCCTCATCAAACATGTCGACACAGCCGTACCGACACACCGCACACACACAGGGAATGCTCAGACTGAGGACAGGACCCCACAAAGTGCTTTGGGGAGACAGAGAGAGAGTATGCCAGCACACACCACAGCGCTATATAACACAGGGATTTACACTACTAATAAGTGATTTTCCCAATAGCTGCTTGTTTGTATCGATTTGCGCCTAAATTTATGTGCCCCCCCGCCCTCTCTTTTTAACCCGTCTTGTACCTGGATACTGCAGGGGAGAGCCTGGGGAGCGTACTTCCAGCGGAGCTGTGAAGGGAAAATGGCACTGGTGTGCTGAGGAATAAGGCCCCGCCCCCTCAGCAGCGGGCTTCTGTCCCGCGTTTTCTTTAACTTAATGGCGGGGTTTTTTACACATATACAGTTTACTGACTGTATTATGTGTGTATTTAGCCAAAGGTAATATAATTGCTGCCCAGGGCCCCCCCGCACCCCCCACCCCCAGCGCCCTGCACCCTACAGTGACCGGAGTGTGTGGTGTGCTGTGGGAGCAATGGCGCACAGCTGCAGTGCTGTGCGCTACCTTAATGAAGACCGGAGTCTTCTGCCGCCGATTTCATCTCCTTCTTCTGTCTTCTGGCTCTGCAAGGGGGGCGGCAGCGCGGCTCCGGGAACGGACGATCGAGGTCAGGCCCTGTGTTCGAACCCTCTGGAGCTAATGGTGTCCAGTAGCCTAAGAAGCACAAGCTAGCTGCACGCAGGTAGGTTTGCTTCTCTCCCCTCAGTCCCACGTAGCAGTGAGTCTGTTGCCAGCAGATCTCACTGAAAATAAAAAACCTAACAAATACTTTCTTTCTAGCAAGCTCAGGAGAGCCCACTAGGAGCACCCAGCTCTGGCCGGGCACAGATTCTAACTGAGGTCTGGAGGAGGGGCATGGAGGGAGGAGCCAGTGCACGCCAGATAGTACCTAATCTTTTGGAGTGCCCAGTCTCCTGGGGAGCCCGTCTATTCCCCATGGTCCTTACGGAGTTCCCAGCATCCACTAGGACGTCAGAGAAAATAGTTTTTCATAGGCCAAGCTCCGTTAACTTGATGATCAGTCTTCTGTGAGGCACTGTATTGAAGGCTTTTGCAAAAATCGAAGTAGACCACATCCACTGCTTTTCCCTGGTCAAGATTGTCGCTCACGTCCCCATAGAAGCTAACTAAGATAGTTTGACATGATCTGTCCCTCCCAAACCCATGCTGGTTCTTGCTAATAATCTTAACTGTCTGCAGATACTCCTGTATGCTATCCCTTAAAATTCCTTCCAATATTTTCCCCACTATAGATGTCAAACAAACTGGTCTGTAGTTACCTGGATGATTTTTAGATCCCTTTTTAAATAATGGCACTACCTCAGCTATACGCCAATCCTTCTGTACCATGCCTGATCTAATTTAACTATTGAAAATCAAGAATAGTGGTCTTCCTAGTTGTGAGCTAAACTCCAAAAGAACCCTCGGGTGAATTCCATCTGGGCCAGGTGTTTTATTAATTTTAATTTTGCTTAGTCTCTCCCGAGCTACATCCTCACTTAAGCAAGTTTCTAGTCATGTGTCATTATCCTCACTGTCGATATGGACTACTCCCACCGTCTGTTCTTCTCTGGTGAACACTGATGTAAAAAATGTGTTCAGTATTTCTGCTATTATTTTGTTATCATTAATCAAGACTCCCAATTCATCTTTTATTGGACCTACGTTCTCTTTTTTAACCTTTTACTGTTTATGTATTTAAAAAACTTTTTAGGATTGGTTTTGCTCTCCATAGCGATTTGCTTTTCGTTTTCAATTTTAGCTGTTCTTATTGTTTTTTTTGCATCTCTTATTGCATTCCTTGTAGTAATGGAATGACGCCTCCTTTCCTTTACATTTAAATGCTTTGAAAGCACGCTTCTTTTTATCCATTTCTTCCTTGACCTTCTAATTAAGCCACATAGGTTTGAGTTTGGTACTCCTGCGTTTACTGCCCATGGAAATAAATTTATGAATATTTCTATCTAGCAACCCTTTTAAAGCATCCCACATTTCTGTAGTGTTTTTGCCGTGAAACAAAACTTCCCAGTCAATGTGGTTTAGTGCACTTCTCAGCATACTGAAGTTAGCCTTTCTAAAGTTAAATGTTTTGGTTGATCCCTTATAACTGTGTTTCTTGAAACTGATGTCAAATGTGAACATATAGTGATCACTGTTACCCAAAGTCTCCCCAACTTTATTGTTTGATATAATGTCCACATTAGTAATTACTATATCCAGAGCAGTTTTACCTCTAGTTGGGTCCTCAACTAATTGAGACAATCAGTGATCCTTTAACATTTTTAAGAACCTGTTGCCCCTAGCTTTAAAACATGAATCGTTACTCCAGTTTATATCAGGATAATTAAAATCCCTAATTACTAGAATGTCCCCAATCCCACAGCCTTTTCAATTTGCTGCACGAGTTGTTGCTAATATCCGGCTGCTTGTAGCACATGCATATGACTAGTTTTTTTGCATCAATGCCCCCACTTGAGATTTCAGCCCATAGTGACTCCACGTTATCTCCAGTCCCCTCGTAAATAACATCCTTAAAGTATGGTTTAAGAGATGGTTTAACATAAAGACATACACATCCTCCTCTTTTGTTAGCCCTGTCCCTCCTGAAAAGAGAATACCCCTCCAAGTTTGCAACCTAGTCGTTAGAGTTGTCCCACCATGTTTCCATAATACCTATAATATCAAACTGACCCTTTGATGCTAACAATTCCAATTACCCCATTTTACCTGCTAGACTTATTGCGTTCGCAAGCATACATTTTAGTTTAGTGTTTCCTTTGTCTGTTTTTTTTTTAAGGCTATTTATTTATTACCAGTTATTTATATAGCGCACACATATTCGGTAGCGCTTTACAGAGACTACTTGGCCATTCACATCAGTCCCTGCCCCAGTGGAGCTTTCAATCTATATTCCCTATCACATGTACACACACACACATTCATGCTAGGGTTAATTTTGTAGGGAGCTAATTAACCTACTAGAATATTTTTGGATTGTGGGAGGAAACCGGAGTACCCGGAGGAAACCCGCGCAAGTACGGGGAGAATATACAAAGTCCACACATTTAGAGCCATGGTGGGAATCAAACCCATGACCTCAGTGCTGTGAGGCAGTAATGCTAACCATTAAACCATTCGGGTATCCTATCATTGTTTACAAGTGCCTCCCTAGAATACTTTTACTTACAGTTCTTCTCCTCCCTCCCTCTCCACCCCATCATACTTACTATTCTCTTTGATCAACCCATTTAGTCCTTCTAAACTCTCTGCCCAGACATAAGTATTTTCCCTTATGCTACTTACATAATTTTCTATATGCTGTAATGATGACCCACAATTGTTGTTAGTTAATGTTTTGGCAATACCTTTGGTAATACCCTTTTTACTCCCATGTAAATACCATTGACGTCCTTAAATGTGAGGTCTTTTTACCAGCCATGCATCCACGGGCTGGAGGGCAGATAATAAGCGGCTGCACTGGGCTAGATGTACAGCGGCTCAAACCCCGGGATCGTGCAGCTGGCGATTAATGCTGGACGGTGTCTCCTCTCCGCAAAGATGGGTGATGGCAGCACTTAGCCAGGTGTGCAGCAGTTCAGATGCAAGGATCGTGCAGCCGATAGTATCGCTAGATGATGTCTCCTCTCCGTGATAGATCAAGGCTCAGGTGTGCCGTGCTGGATATAGCCACAGGTGGAAGCTGAACGGAGAGTAGGAGGAAGATGCCCTGTAAGTGTGCAAGACAGGATCTTAGTACAAGGCAATTAAAATAGTGGTGTCAAGCAGCTGATTGTATCTGTATGTCCAGGATCCTTGACGCGTTTCTCCGCAGCATATGATGGGTTCAGGGGCTGTATGCCAACTCAGGATGGTGTACAGTATCACTAACAAGTTCTGAAAAAATGCATTTTGGGAACTTGATGAATAGCACAATTTCCACATCCCCATTCTTTGGTATGAGGGTCTCAAAATTATCGTGGCAGGTTTGTAACAAGGAGATATGAGTGATATCCAGGGGCGTAACTAGAAATTTGTCAGCCCCATAGCAAAATATTTAAGGGGCCCCCCAACTCAGCTCTCCACCACAGTTGGTATGGCTAGTGCTGCACAAGAGATGTGGTTAGTGCTCACATCTGGGGATCAGGATGCGAGAAGTAGTAGTAGGAAGAAGGGGGCAGGACAGAAGTAGTAGTGTAGATCAGGGTAGCAGGCTGGGAGAAGTACGGTTTTCTCGTAATTGGGTAGTGGTGGTAATGGGGAAGAAGCAGCCAGGATGGGAGTGGAAGCTGAACAGGTATGTCACCTCATCTCCACAGCTCCCGAGTGACAGACGCTGCTCATGCTGACAGCAGCTTCACAGGTTATGTGTGGGTATGATAAACTGTACTGCTTCTTCCGGCTCCTAGGCAGCAGCAGTCACCATTTCCTCCTTACATGGCCCAGCTCACTTCCTCTAGCAGCACAGCACAATGAGACAGGGGGTTGGACCAGCGGCGGAGGATGAGGAAGTGCATGCCCGAGACTGCACAGATGACTAGTGGTGCCTACAGGCTCTGGAGCTGGGCACACTGAAATGAAAAAAGTCTGCACACAATTGAATAGTAAAAATCTCATACCTGCTGGAAAAACCCTACAGGTGTGAGATTTTTGCTATTCTCACACCTAATTGAATATGCCCCTTAAGTCTCATTGATGTGAACAAACTATTTGTTATTAATATGACTTAATTGTACAATAGCCTGTGATTAGTTTATAGAAGGAAGGGATTGGCCATGTCCTTTTATGGTAATGTAAAACACTGCTGAATCTCCTCTTTCAGCTATGGTTCATGATCAGAAACATTACTTACACTGGTATATGACACATGCTAAGGGGGATGCGGTCAAGATGCCAGCTGTTGGGATCATGGCAGCCAGAATGCCCACAGGCATCAGAATCAGAATTTGTGTTTCATACTGTTCTGCTGTATCTTACAATCTGAAGGTTTATATGACACATTGCTGTTGAATTAGGAGCAGCAATTGCACCAGATAAGTGCCCTAAGAGGTACAGTGCCAGTTAAAGATTTTGTACTTATACTGTTTTGCTGTACCTTACAACTTGAAGGTATACTTGATACATTGCTATCTGCTACTAAAGTGTCACGTCTAGCAAAGCTTGAATATCCGGCAGCTGAGACTTGCCCGAGGAGGTAGATGGCTGTGGGTGAACAAAATTAGGTGGTTGGATATAGTTCCTTCGCATGGGACATGGAGCAATGAAGAACGTAGGCATGGTTGAAAGTCAATAAATAGTATTTATTATGTACAGGGCTGAGGTAGAGAACTGTGGCTGGAGCACGATGGTTAAAGAACGTAGTTGCGGATAAAGAACTGCAGGTTGAGGCTTGAAAGACGAGGTTGTGAATAATGAACTGCAGAACTGTGGATGGTGGTTAAAAGACGTGGCTGGAGGTAAAGAACTGTGGACTGTGAAATGAAAGACGAGACTGTAGATTAGGGGTGGGCAAAATACGGCCTGCGGGCCGGATGCGGCCCGCGAACCGATCCTGCCCGGCCCGCTGCCGCCCACCTGCGCGCAATGACAAGCGGCCCGACCAGCTGAGCTGCTTGTCATTGCTCGGCAGTACTACCTCCAAGATACCGGCGCCAGTCCAGGGGCGGAACTGCCGGAGACAATGGAGTCTTTTGCCGCAGTGCTCCAGCCCTGATGTGGGCACTTCGACTCCATGTCCCGGCCAGCTTCCAGCCCAGGTCAACGGCAGCGGCTGCGAGCTGATGCCTGCAGCTGCGCGGCTCGATTTGCCGCAGCCGGCACTATGTGATCTTTCCCCTCCTGCTCCTTGTCAGCCTGCACAGCTCCTCCTCCTCCTTGGCCTGCTACTCTCACTTACCCTCCGAGTCCCAGCCAGCCAGGCAAAGATCCGCCTCTGAGACAAGGGGAAGGACTTTGCTTTGCACTGCAGTCAGAGGTGGGCTCTCAGTCACAGGGGTCTCTCGGGCATGTGTCCTGGGCCCCCCTCCTTCAATGGGACATCCCTGATTACCAGAAAGGAGGAAGCAGTGTCCCAGCAGGGGTGGGGGCGGGGCTACCCAGCACGGAGCACAGCCCTGATGCTCCTGCACTTTAACATGCAACATGCATGGCACTGGCAGATAGGATGATGGACCTGTCAAAGTTTCCATGCAGTGACAGTGTTTAAGGTATGAGGGACCATAAATGATATTATGTCTGTGTAACTGTATATGAGAATGTGCCTGTAACTCTGTGTATGTGTCTGTATATGTCTCTGTGTAACTCTATATGTGTCTGTAGCTCTGTATGTGTGTCTGTAGCTCTGTATGTGTGTCTGTAGCTCTGTATGTGTCTGTAGCTCTGTATATGTGTCTGTGTAACTCTGTGTATACTGTATGTCTGTAACTCTGTATATGTATCTGTGTAACTATGCATCTGTAATTCTGTGTATGTGTTGGATCAGTATGATTCACCGCCGTTTGGGATCCCGGCGGTCAAAATACCGACGCCAGGATCCCGATATCTCGAAACCAACAGGGGTGAGTAAGGGGTGTTCTCCCCTCTCCCCATCCCCCTAACCCTCCCTCCCCGCAACATAATGCTAACCTCCTCCCTTGGTGCCTAACCCTAACCACCCCCCATGGTTGCCTAAACCCAACCTCCTGTCCCCGCTGCCTAAACCTAACCTCCTCACCGTAGCCTAACCCTCCGAGGGTGGTGCCCAACCCTAACCTCCTCTCCTCGCAGCCTAATCCTAACCCACCTGGACGCAGCCTAACCAAACCCCCCCCCCCTACAGTGTGTAAAAGAGAGTTCTACCTGCTGTAATGTGTCATGTAAAGGGGGGCTTTACCCTGCCGTGATGTGTAATAGGGGCTCTACCTGGAGTAATCTGTAAAATGGGTCTCTACCTGGCATAATGTGTGACGGGCTCTGCTGGCGTAATATGTGTAAAAGGGGCTCTACCTGGTGTAATGTGTGTAAGTGGCGCTACTGTGTGGCGTAATTTGAATAATGGATACTATTGTGCAGCCTAATATGAATCTGTATTATGTTTTGGCCACGCCTCTTCCACACGAAGCCACGTCCCTATATTTTTGGCGCATGGGGGGGGGCTGCTATTTTGTGTGCGGCCCCCGAATACTGACAGGAAAGTGTCAAGTGGCCCCTCATCTGAAATAATTGCCCACCCCTACTGTAGATGAAGAACTGTGGAACTGTGGATGGTAGTTGAAGACGTGGCTGGAGAAAAGGACTGTGGACTGTGGTTTGGAGGATGAGGCTGAAGATAACAATCTGCAGGTTGGGTCAGTGGTACAAAGACGTGGCTGGTGAAGTAGATCTGTGGAGTGTGGCTTGAAAGACGAGGCAGAAGACCTGGGGCCGACTGTGCCCAAAGAGTCTTACTGGACAGGGTTTTTCAGGAGTGCTTCCACAGGCAGTAGCAGGTTAGGAACGGCAGGACTGCAGCAACAATAGGGAACTGACCAAGCAGGAGCAGGAGTAACCAGAATACGACAAGAATCCTGGGGGCACAGGCTAAAGAACCTACAACAGGGTTGTAACTTGAAGCACTGGCGTCCCTGTCCTAAACCAGCCCTCTTTTATAGGTAGAGCTTCCCCTGGATTGGCTGGAAGAAACAGGAAACAGGAACTATGCTTAAAACTTGGTCTCCAACATGGCGGCGCCCAGTAATGCAGACCTTTCTGCAAAGCCACATTGCTCACTGCCTCTGGTCTCCTAGCAATGGCTCAGCAAGAGCGACCCGCTGTAGCGGCGTCCCGCCGCCACGAGCGGACCCCCTCACCGCCGCCACTGCTGCCCACGGACTCGGTGCAGCAGCCCACCTCCACCGCTGCCCGCACACCGCCAGAGAAGCCTGCCCCGCGGCCCCAGCGTACCGGTGAGACTCCGGACACTGACATAAAGGGAATTTTTCTCTGGCATTCAAGGAGTGAGACAATTTTGTCTCTGTGTTACTTATAGGGGATTTGACACTTTGTTTCTAAATTGAATGTTGTTCTAGATGGAACCATAACAATACTCATTACATGTGTCTGATACTGGTAACATTTCCCCATCTTATTTGCAAAATAGCATTTTCAGGGAATTCTTTATCTGTGGTGTATACAGAACAAGCCCAATGGGCATTCTAGTGATTATTACATAATATTGGAGTGTCCTCTCTAAGCGCATGCAATTACTCTAATAATCAGGACTCATTACAGTCCGAATAATATTTTGGTCCATAAAATCCATGCATTATTTATAATGTACCTGCATATGTTTAATCTATAAATTATTGAAACCTATACGGCATTTATTTGCTGACCAGGAGCATAGTTTTCCTTTTTTTTATGTGTATGTGTGTCTGTGTTGTTCCTTTTATTTTAATGCCTATCTAATAAATAGTAGATTTTAGACTGATCAACACTGATACCGTTCTGGATTCTCTTTCCTATTATAGTTAAGAGTGACCACAGTATACAGTCTTCTTTCTCCCTCTCACCAAAACACGTTTTTTTCTGACTCTGGAGAGCATCACCAATCCCTGTATTATTGATTTTGCTTACGTAATATCAGCCATCTAATGAAAGGAATTTGGTTATTCATTTGTATTTCTATCCCCTTATGCAATTCTAAGCATTCCTACTCACCCTAGAGGGTTAATATGGCTAGGAGTGATCCTGTGTGGTAAAACCCACCCTGTTTTTCTGCTTCGTAACTTGTTACTAGTTTTTTACTAGTCTCTGGGTGCCTGCACAGATTTTTCAATAAAATGTTTAATTGCCCATATATTCTATTTGGTAATTCTTTTTACTCCAGTAACGTTCAAGATGGTCTATACAGAACTTTTGGGACAATAGGGGATCCTTTACAGTTTACTATTTACTTATCATGACAAGCTTTAGCTTAAAGAATGAACTGACCATGAGACGTAAAATTAATGAAGACATAAACTCTATTTTTCTGACCGGATTGGATAACACTGCGAGTATTCCAAACTGGGATGAGGATTTTTGAAAATTAAAATATACACTGCAGAAACAATTACATATTGGATGGGATTTAACCATACTAGAGAATTATCAAAAACAATGGATATATCTACGTGGTCTACGACCAAAAGTTTTCCCAGCATTTCTACTAGCGACTGAAACATTGAAGAATGAGTGTGAAGCCTGTCTACTTAAGTGTTCGCATGAACTTACGAATATTCAACTCAAACATGACAACTTGATGCTTGATGAATGCAAGAAAGATATTGAGGAATTAGGGAAGGCACTTGAAAAGTGGGAAACTGATTTTGAATTCCAAAAAGCTTTTGAACAAAATAACAAAGATTTAGACAATTACGAGAAAACCGTTCTTGGCCGAAAAAAGAACAAGTTTTACAGAGACAAAAAAAACTTTGCCAATGGCCAGGTATTTGTGTGGAGGAATACATAAAGACAGAACTATAGAAGGGGTACTCAGGAGAACTACGGCTATACATCATCAGAAGCGGAGTCATCAGGGGAAGAGACTGGTGACACACAATTGTTCGATAACAGAAGTGATACCCCTAGCAATAGAGTTTTTTTTTTTAGAGAATCCAAGAGGTGCCAGAAGTGGACACCAGGAGCTAAAAGGACAACGAGGAGGTCAACGAAGAAGAGGCAGTGCAAGATGGGGTTCACCATCTCCCAACAGATACCCAATTCGGGCGAGAAAGGGCAATTAACAGATAAATTAAAAATCTTTAATCTATCGGATCATGAATTGACTGAGATGGAGATAGAGGTATTGAGTAGAGGCCTTTCTTTTTCACCAACCATCAGCTTGGACCATTTCCAATTGGAAAAGGATCTTAAGTTATTTGGACGCAAGCTCTTGTTAAAGAAATTCTTTACTACCGAAAGTTCGAACATGGATACTGTAGGTGACCTCACTGAACAAGAACAGATAGCATTAGCTGAGTTGGAAGAATTACAAGCTAAGTCTAATGATGTGGAACTCCAATGAAAAATAAACCTGAGTGTAAGAAGCAGTCAACATTTTTCCCATCAGAGTCTATTTGTCCAGAGGTCAAGGTGTTCACCATTTCGGTATCCAAAGAATTTGACAAGTTGTACAGCACTCGACATCTCCACAAAACTAATAATAATCTTAGTAAGATGGAATGGGAATCTTTGAATAACATTAAAAGTTGGAGTGATGTGATCATAAAGCCATCAGATAAAGGGGGTAATGTGGTGATTTGGCCGAAAGTGAAATATACGGAAGAAGCATACAAACAACTTCAGAATAGCAGCTGTTATAAACATTTGCTATTGAACCCAATTGATTATGTCAAAATGAAATACAAGGGGATCCTGGAAGAAGCCCTAGCAGGTGGGACTATATCCAAACAAGAATATGAGTATCTTTGGACCGAATCATAAATTCCAACACTATATCCATTACCCAAGATACATAAGAACCCAGTTACACCACCTGGAAGACCAATTGTAACAGTTGTTAACAGTATATTGGAAAAGGCAAGTTGCTTTTTGGACTTACACTTAAGAGACTTTGTCACCAGTCTCCCGTCATACATTCAGGATACTATGGACATTCTTCAGAGGTTACATGACATTAATCTAGGGGAAGGCCAATTACTGGTTGGCATCGATTTCGAGGCACCCTATACAAGCATAGATCATATAGCAGGTATATCTGCTGTACGATACTTTCTTAACATGGATGGTTTTGGTGATTTTGAGGATTTTCTTTTGGAGCTATTACATTTTGTTCTCAATTACAACTTTTTTACATTTATGACAGATTTTATCTGCAAGTGAGAAGAACGGCGATGGGCATGGCGTGTGTACCAACGTATGCAAATTTATTTTTAGGATGGTGGGAGAAGGAGATGATTTTTTGTGAAGATAATGAAAGCTTTACCAAACACATAACTATGTGGTATCAGTATACTGATGACATTTTCCTAATTTGGAATGCAGATCAAGAACTTCTTTTACAGTTTATTAACAAACTTAACACCAACAAGCTGAATTTAAGATTAACACATGAAATCAGTGGTACAGAAATCTCCTTTTTAGATGTGAAGATCTATAAGAGTGTTGAGGGCAGAGTGGAAACCAAACTATACAGAAAGAGTACAGCAACCAATACTCTGTTACATCAGACAAGCCACCATTTTCCACCAACAGTGAAAAATATCCCTAAAGGCGAATTTCTGAGGCTTCACAGGAATTGTTCTGAATCAGTAATTTACCAACAACAAATTAAAGAACTTACCTGCAGATTCAGAGAACATAGCTACAGCCACAATTCTATTCAGAGATCCAAACATGCCCTGAGTAATACCAACAGGGAGGCATTAGTCTTCGGGAGTAAGGACCCTAAATCAGACAAGGAAGCTACGTTGAGATTTGTGGGCAATTTTTGTCAAGAATGGAAACTGGTTAGGAAGAGCATCCAAAAACACTGGCATATCCTCTTATCAGATGAGGACCTGTCTAAACAAATAGATACTACAGTTGCCTTGAGTTGGAGTAGTGCACCTAACCTCCGTGATCATTTGGTAAGGAGTCACTATACATGTACAACACCAAAACCTCCTTCTCTGACTGGGTCTTTCCAATGCGGCTCTTGTAAAGCCTGCGAATACATGTTGAGGAAAAAAGAAGTGGTTGACAGGTATGGTAACATCAACAAAATCAAGGAATACATCAATTGTCGCACCACAGGTGTTGTTTACTGTATTCTGTGTGAATGCAACACTAGTTATGTTGGAATGACAACTAGGATGATGAAACAATGTATCCTTGAACATGTGGGTACTATTAGGAATGCTGCTATGGACATCAGTAATGAGTATAGATTTTACGTAGTTTACAAACCTATCTACTCTTATACTTCTGATACTTACCCTATGTGGTTCATATGTTATCTTGTTCCCCCAGATGACTAGAACCAGGTATTTCTATACACATTATACTCATTTTTTTGAATCCCAGTACTAGCCTATATGTTTTTCCTCTGGGGATGGCTGTGTATAAATATATTGTAAAATAATAACTAAAGGTTTATGTTATACATTGCATACTTTTAGCCATCACCACTAGTTTACATTGTACACATTGACACAATGATGGCTATGTGTACTTAGGCATTTATTGCACCTGTACTTTTGGTCCCTTCCCTTATGTTACCTACCATAGGGTACTATATGGCAATTTAGAACGACCTTCAGATGTATATCTGGCCTTATTGACTTCTAATTAAGAGCAGTTCTTTTTCAGGGTTACTTAATTATATTGTTTTATGTATTTATCAACCCAGATGGATTGACTGCTCTATTGTTTAATGGTGCCCATTAGTATTAATTTCCTTAAGGACATTAGTCCACCACACCCCATGGGTGTGGGTGTACTGTACCCTTTCGGGGGTTATATTTTCAGGCATGGCACTGTTGTACAGGTATCCCTACTTATTGAAAATTAGTTTCATTACATTTTTAATTAAATTACGCAGATGGCTGAATCGCATTCCTTAAGTAAGTTGCTTGCGCGGGTGTACAGCCACTTTATGGAGCATTCTTGACCAATTTTTATTTATGCATGTTATTAATACCCGTGGCTAGGTCCTTTGGTCTCTATCTGGTTTATGCTAATATACTAAATTACTCTTATAATCTTACTGGATTTCTATATTTTACTAGGAATTCTATTTCATACAGTTAAGATTATACACTTATAATAATCTTCACATAGGTATTTCAAGCGCTGATATAGCTTGTCTAAGCGCAGATACAGCTTGATTATAACCTTGATATGATTGTGTTGCTGTGGAGGAAAACAATTTGCCTCCAAGCAAGCGCTGGTCTAAACTTATCACTTACAAGCTATGTATGTTGTTGCCATATTGTCATTTAAATTGTTGCAATCCTTTTGCATTTTGCTTGTCTCTTATTCATACACGGTCGGAACATTCTTTAAGCAAAATAAAATATTGTTTTTTATTGCCTTTGCAATGCTTGTATTACAAATTGACTGCTTATTTACTTGACATTATTTGGGACCCAATAAGATTTTTTCTGCTTAAGGATTACTACTCTGCAAACACATAGCAGAGTTAATTGATATGACCTTTAGAACACCAGTGAACATTCTTCAGTTATGCATTAGCATACCATGGTCATTCTTTCCTCAATAAAATATTGGTTCTGATTGGTCATCCTAACACTTCTGGGTGCTACACATTTATCCATCCGCCGCTGAGCTCCCTGAGCCGTCTTAACAGCAGTGTAGGCCCCTGGGCACAGCAATGCACTGGGGCCCCTACCCACCCATCAGCGGTAGGGGTGGGGGGTGCTGTCAGTGGCAGGTTTGATGTTCTGTGGGGGTAGGGGGGTTCTATCTTTCTCTCAGCATGTAGGACCTGAAGAAATAATTTCTGCTAATTACTGCTTTACTGCACAAATGGGGCGGGAAGGAGAACACTAAACTGTAGAAGGGGACATTGTGCTGAATGAAGGGGCCCTGGTACATGACTTCCAGGGAGGTAGGGGGTGTTTAATACACAGGGGAGGGGTGGAAAGTGGAGTGGGCTTAATAATAATCATTTTCCGGAGGTCAGGGCAGCTTGCTTTACTGCAGATATCTCCAGTTCCTGGAAATAGATTTCTTAGCTTTAATGAGATAAAAAAAAACTAGAGAGTCCAACCTTTCAGAAGGTACTGGGGACTTGGGGATCAGACTTCAGTAACCAGAGCAATCCACCAACAAAAATATAAAACTGCATATTAGGCGTGTGGAGCTGGAGCAGGGACCAGCTGCTTGAAGGCTGATATCTTTGGTTCTGGGCATAGTAGAGACAAGCTGCCAGTGTCCACTGAAAGGGGAGAGTCCCAGCTTTTGGAGTATACCCTCTAAGTCAGACAGAACCCGAGATATCTGGCTGGGAAGAACAATTAACAGGCTTGGATGGGGACCACTGCTTTGAAGTCAGATATCTCCGGTTCCCCAGGGCCGATTTTCAAAAATCTGGTAACCCTGGATAGAGGGGACCCTCAGCTATCAGCCTAGATCCCATTGAGACCATCTGAAAATATGACCCTGGAGCTGCCCGGCGGTGGGGGGCAGTGACAGGGGGAGTGAGGTTTCTTCACTCCCCCCCATCACCCGGCTCCATAGCAATGCAGGCAAATATGGACAAGATCATCCATATTGGTCTGCATGTATAAGCGACGGGGCACCAGCATTGAACGAGCGTGGGGCCACGCATCGTTCATCGCTGGTGCCTCCACACTGAAAGATATAAATGGTATCTCGTTCATTAAATTACGAGATCGTTCATATCTTTCAGTATTCTCATCCAGTGTGTAGGGCCCATTATAATGTCTGAGTCTGTGAAATCCCACAAATGCTGGCAGCACTAGAGATGGGAACAAGCCCTCGGGTGAAACCGGTTATCTGACCACTGAATATGTGTTAATGCCGCTGTCAATTTGGATAAACAGGACCATCATGCTTCAATGAAAATGCACACTCCACCAGCTATTACACCCATATGGAGGTAGCACTATTTTCTCCTTCAGCCCTCACATTTCTGAATTGCGGCGTGACATCCTGCAATGTCAGCTGATATCAGGGTGTCAGCTATGCTCTAACAGAAACAGCAGAAGTGCCCTTTACTTTCCTTCATACCTGCAGAGGTCCGGCTATACTCTCATCCACCCTCCACTGATTTAACCTGATTTGCCAGGCGATCAAAAGGGTGACAAAGAAGATATCAGCAGGGACAAGATCTGCTGGACTATTCTCTAATCAATCTCTCTTTGATATTGCCTAAAGGGCCCTACAGACACGGTGATATGCCGCCGAGCTGCCCGACCGCCGATACGGCAGACGGGCGACCCGGCAGCGGGGGGGGCAGTGACGGGGGGAGTGAAGTTTCTTCACTCCCCCCGTCACCCGGCTCCATACAAGTGCAGGCAAATATGGATGAGATCGTCCATATTGGCCTGCATGCACAGCCGATGGAGCACCAGTGATGAACGAGCGCGGGGCCGCGCATCGTTCATCGCTGTTGCCTCCACACTGCACGATATGAACGGTATCTCGTTCATTAATGAATATCTAATGCATATCTAATAAATAGTAGATTTTAGACTAATCAACATTGATATCATCCTGGATTTTTTTTCCTATTATAGTTAAGAGTGACCACAGTATAGAGTCTTCTTTTTCCCCTCACACCAAAAGGCATCAGAATCCCAACAGCTGTTAGAATCCTGGTGCTGGAATCCCAACAGGATCAGGAGACCGACCCCGGATTCCCGACTGTATGTATACCGTGCAGGTTAGGGTCAGTATGAGCTTAGGTGCCTTCCTGGGGGGGTTAGGTATGTGTGGGGCGGTAGGGTTAGGCTGCTTAGGCACCACCGGAGGGAGGACAGGTATACGCACTAAGGGGGGCAGTTTGGGTTAGGATGTGGGCATGGAGGGGTAGGGGACAGAGGGGAATATACTGACATCTCCCCATCGGGATTTAGAAAATCGGGATGCCGGCATCGGTATTCTGACTACTAGCATATCATCCTGGACCCCAGAGCCGTAACTAGACATTTTTGTACCCTGTGCCAGAAATAAAATTGGTGCTCCTGCCAAAGGTGCATGGGAAAAATATAGGGGCATGGCTTCAGGGGGAAGGGGCGTGGTCACAAAATAATACCAATTCATATTATGCTGCACAGTAGTCTTCATTATTCAAATTACCACACACAGTCGTCCCACTTATACACATTGCACCATGGAGAGCCCTCATATATTCTACGCCAGCTAGGGCCCCTTTTACACATTATGCCTGGTAGAGCCCCCTTTATCACATTACGCCAGGTACAGTCCCCTTATACAATGCCAGGTAGAGCCCCTCTTACACACTGCACCAAGTAGAGCTCACTTTTACACACTGCGCCATGAAGAGCACCCATTCCTTTTACACATTGCACCAGATAGAGCCCCCTTTTACACATTGCACCAGATAGAGCCCCTTTTCCTTTTACATACTGCACCAGGTGTATAAGGGCCCTAGGCTGATAGCTGAGGGTATTGTATTTCCAGGGGTACCAGCTTTTTTTTAAATCAGCCCTGGGGAAACAGAGATATCTGACTTCAAAGCAGTGGTCCCCATCCAAGCTTAGTAATTGCTTATCCCAGCCAGATATCTTGGGTTCTGTCTGACTTTGAGTTTTTCTTATGGTATACCCCAAAAGCTGGGACTCTCCCCTTTTGGTGGACACTGGCAGCTTGTCTCTACTATGCCGAGATTCAGAGATATCGGCCTTCCAGCAGCTAGCTCCAGCTCCACACGCCTAATATATATTATAATATATTTGTATATTTTCATTAGTGGATTGCTCTGGCTCCTGAACTCTGATCCCCAGGTCTCCAGCACCTCCTGACAGGGGGGACTCTCTAGTTTTTTAATCCCATTCAAAGCTAAGAAATCTATTTCCAGGAATTTAAGATATCTGCAGTCAAGCATGATGCCCTCCCACCAGAAAATAATGAATATTAAGCCCACTCCACTATCCACCTCTCCCCTACGTATTAAACACCCCCTACCACCCTGGTAAAGGGGTGCAGGGTCAGAGGCAGAACTAGCGGTGGTGCTAGGGGGCACCAGACAAAATCTTGCCTAGGGCATCATATTGGTTAGGGCCGGCTCTGCTGGTATATGTCTAAGAACTTTATTAAAGCTCCCAGATTTACATTCCAGTCAGCCTCTACGCCTTAGACCTCCACTGGTCAGAGTCAGACATCAGGTGTGACAGGGATGAGGCAGAGTGGGGGTGGGGGGTGGGGGAATTTCTGCCGATGATGTGTCTTCAGTGCATGTGCACTGTGGGCAAGGCACCATCAGCACACACCTAGTTACGGCCCTGAAGGAACCTACACGGCTTGAGGGTGAGACTGGCGGATGAGCAAATGCAAAGAGCAGCTAATTAACTACTAGAGGAGGGGGCTTCACATTTAGAGAGGGGGGATGGGGGAGTCTAGTGGTTAATTAGCTAGGGGGGCACACTAATACATATACTGACTAGGAGGGGAGGGAGCACACTAACACATATACTGACCAGGAGGGGAGGGGGCACACTAATGTGTATATATAGACTAGAAGGGGGGGCATACTAATGTATATACAGACTAGGAGTGGAGAAGGCACATTAATACATATACTGACTAGGAGGGGAGGTGGCTCACTAATGTATATACAGACTAAATTTAGGGGTCAGGCCGCCCCTTGGCACATTATTGTCAGGTAGAGCCGCTTACACAATTTACGCCAGGAAAAGCCCCTTATACACTTTATGACAGGTAGAGCCCCTTACACACATTACACCAGGTATATCCTCTTATACTAATTATGCCAGGTATATCCTTTTATACTAATTATGCCAGGTAGAGGAGAGAGACAGGTGTAAGGGGGGGGATGGAGTCCATAAATCTCTGTCCTTTCAGCCAACCTCCACTCCCCAGACAACAACACTGCACTGCACAACAACCTCCTCCAACACCTGACAATACACTGCTCTTCCTACACGGCACACAGGGCGGCCCAAGCGGAGGTTGCCTATCCCACTAGGAAGCACTGCACCATTCCCTGCATACAGATGTAGTGCCCTATATAAAAATGGTACAATGGGCTTTGAGGTATAAACTTAATCGCTGCTAAAAACATACTGTAAGTATTTTGTATATCTCTGTGTTTTCATTATAAATACTTATGAGAAATGTATATATTGTATGGCAGTCTGAATGCATGAGAAGGGGATACTATGGTGCTGAGGAGGCTCTGAGGGAAGCTTCCAGAGCCCATTTGTGCAGAGTATGAGGGACCCATGTGACAGAGGTGGGAAAAAGGGGTGCCTCGCGGCCATACTCAGAGGAGTATATAAGCACCTTGACAGCAGCGCAGGCAGCTAGAGGGATTTGAGTGCACTCAGGTGGAACCAACAACTGAGCTGTAAATGGTAACAGCAGCAAGAGCTGTGGGGGATAGTGAATCCAGAGCAGGGTAGCTGGAGTGCATCACATCCTTCAGGAAGAGGCAGGTGGCGCTGGTACCTGCCCTGGGTGGCTGTCACAGCGGCATCGGCAAGAGTCCACAGTAGAAGCTGCTCATATAGCTAGTGAGCCGAGCCGGAGCAGAGAGCACAGCACCCGAAACTGAAAATAGCAGTACTGAGACCAGCCAATCCTGGGCCAGCTCTAAGTGGCCAATTGTGGGAATGACAGCCTGAGGCGGGTACTAAGCAGCAGTGAGGAGTTCCTGAGTTTGAAAGTGTGATCTACAGTGAGCGGACAATACTAGTGAGGCAGTGCAGGTGTTGCCAGCATTTCTGCGTACACAGTGCATATGCACTGTGTGCCAAGCACCACTGGCACAGCCCTACTTGTGCCCCCCCCCCCCACCCGCACACTGATGTATATACAGACTAGGAGGGGGCACACTAATGTATATACAGTCTAGGGAGGGGGGGCACACTAATGTATATACAGACTAGGGAGAGGGACACACTGATGCATAAACAGACTAGGGAGGGGGGCACACTAATTCATATACAGTGCATCCGAAAAGTATTCACAGTGCTTCACTTTTTCCACATTTTGTTATGTCACAGCCTTATTCCAAAATGGAATAAATTAAAATTTTCCCTCAAAATTCTACACACAATACCCCATAATGACAACGTGAAAAGAGTTTTTTTTTGAGATTTTTGCAAATTCATTAAAAGCACTATACAGAAGCACTGTACACAGGCTAGGGAGGGGGGTACACTCATTTATATGCAGACTAGGGAGGGGACACACACTAATATATACAGACTATGAGGGGAGGGAGCACAATGCTGCCTAATCAAATGGGGAGACGAGGAGGGCATATTGATGGATATACAGACCGGCAGGGAGTGAGGGCACAATGATGGATATACAGTGAAGGAAGGGAGGGTCAGTTATACAGAGAGGAGGGGCACAATGAAGAATATACAGATGAGGGGATATTGGACCTAGGGGGTCATTCCGAGTTGATTGCTCGCTAGCAACTTTTTGCAGCACTGCAATCAGGTTAAAACTCAGCAAAACTGCACATGCGTATGCACCGCAATGCGCAGGCGCGTCGTACGGGTACAAAGAGGATCGGTGCTGGGTGATGAATTTAACGAAGAATCCATTCGCACAGCCGATCGCAAGGTGATTGACAGAAAGAGGGTGTTTATGTGTGTCAACTGACTGTTTTCAGGGAGTGTTTGGAAAAATGCAGGCGTGTCAAAGTGTTTGCAGGGCGGGTGTCTGACGTCAATTCCGGGACCAAAAAGACTGAAGTGATCACAAGGGCTGAGTAAGTCCAGAGCTACTCAGAAACGGCAACAAACTTTTTTGTGCCATTGGCTGCAAAAGCGTTCGCACACTTGCAAAGCGAAAATACACTCCCCCATAGGCGGCGACTATCTGATCGCAGCACAGCAGAAAGTTGCTAGTGAGAGATCAACTCGGAATGACTCCCGTGGTTTTGCCCAGCTGCTAACAAATTTGCTGCTGCAACCAACTCTGAATTACCCCCACAGTCTTGCCATTTATCAAAGTAGGAAAGACGCAGTCTTGTCATCTTGTCACACACACAATGCAGGTACTCACAGTGATGGAGCAGTATATATATATATATATATATATGCATATATATATATATAGTGATGGAGCAATGTGCATATACACACACACAAAATATAGGTACTCTCAGTGATGCAGCAGAATAAATATATATATATATATATATATATATTTCTCATACGTCCTAGAGTATGCTGGGGTCCACTTCAGTACCATGGGGTATAGACAGTTCCGCAGGAGCCATGGGCACTCTAAAACTTTTCAAAGGGTGTGAACTGGCTCCTCCCTCTATGCCCCTCCTCCAGACCTCAGTTTTAGAAATGTGCCCAGGCAGACTGAATGCACTCCAGGGGAGCTCTACTGAGTTTCTCTGAAAAGACTTATGTTAGCTTTTTTTATTTTCAGGGAGGACTGCTGGCAACAGTCTCCCTGCTTCGTGGGCCTGAGGGGGAAGAAGTAGGAACCAACTTCCTAAATAGTTTCATGGCTCTGCTTCTGGCTGACAGGACACCATTAGCTCCTGAAGGGTACTGAACGCTAGCTGTGCCTAGATGCTCACTCCCACAGCACGCAGTCACTCCCCTTGCAGAGCCAGAAGTCAGAAGATAGGTGAGTGTTAGAAGGTGACGGCTAAAGGTACCGCGTGGCTAGCGGGAGCACAGCGCGCCATACTATCCACACAACACAGGCACTACAGGGTGCAGGGCGCAGGGGGGCGGCACCCTGGACAGCATGAAACCTTATAAAACTGGTAGAAAAGGGGCATTAGATGCAGAGGCACAGCCCTACCCCCGCCAGTATAAATATAGTTATCAGAATCTCTGAGGAGAAACGCGCCATTGCAGGGGCGGAGCTTCCTCCTCAGTCAGCCAGCACACTGCTCAGCGCCAATTTCTCGCTCTCCTCGGGCTGTAGAGACAACGCTGGTCCTCCTCCACTACTGAATTGTTATGCACACCAGTGCCTGCAGGAATGTACTGGTGTCAGAACTGTTATGCACTCCAGTGCCTGCAGGAATGTACTGGTGTTTGAACTGTTATGCACACCAGTGCCTCTAGGAATGTACTGGTGTCTGAACGGATAGGTATGCAAAGCAAATGAACTCACAGACAGACACAGAAGGTGATAGGGTAACAAAATACACACAAAGTGAACAGAGAAGCCCAGAGGCTAAGGAACTGGGTATCTCCCTTGTATTAGAACTGCTCAGATGGGAAAAGCAAGATGTTGTGTTTTAATACGTAGAGAACCCGAAATGCTGTTGCTAAGGGCAACAGCAAAACCCTAAAGGGTTACCAACGGGTGTGGCAGTAAACTCCTTGGTCGGAGATAAAATGATAGACACAAGGAGAGTCTCCACAATCCTAATTCTCACTTGCAGTGCACAGGTTCAGCTTACTGCCACTAAACTGACCCCTGACACCTAGCACAGTGAGACAGGATTAGACAGGCAAGTCTTAGAATACAGCCGCAAACTTGCTAAGTTCACAGAGTAGTAACAGAACCCCAGCAAGCTAAACGACTGACTCCAGTCTTACTGCTAGGTCTGGATTGGCAGAGTGTAATACCAAATCCCCAGGCCTATTTGCAGTAAGCAACAAACAAATACAAAGCTACACAGTACTGGCTAACTTTCAGAAACTGACTAACCAACAAAGATTCAGCAGCATCTGCTTACCCTGAGAAGAGGCCTTATAAAGCAGGTGCTGTCCACGCCCCACTCAGACCTCACAGACTGTGAGCACAAAAACCAGCACCGGATCCCCTGCCATGCACAGAGCCTATAACCACTGCACAGCAAAAGACCCGAACCGGAGTATCAGCTGCGCTCAGGTTACTCCGCTAGCACTTGTCTCCCGGTTGCCATGACGACGTGGCAGCACAGGGCAGGAGACCCTAACAGTGCCCCCCCTCTGACGAGGGGTCAAAGAACCCCTACCACCGGGTTTATCGGGGAACTGCGAGAAGAAAGAGCGTATCAGTCTGGGGGCATGAAGATCACAACTGCGCACCCACGACCGCTCCTCCGGGCCATACCCCTTCCAGTGCACCAAAAATGACAGCCGACCCCGAACCATCTTGGAGTCAAGAATCCTTTCAACAACAAACTCCCTCTGGCCACGTATCAGAAGAGGGGAAGGTCTTCCACTGGAAGAAGGATTACTAATCGCCCGTTTTAAAAGGGAACAATGAAATGTTTTATTGATACCCAAAGAACGGGGCAGATCTAACTGAAATGCCACTGGATTGATAACCCTGGTGATCTTATAAGGGCCGATGAACCGGGGGCCTAACTTATGAGATGGCTGTCTCAACTTCAAATTCTTGGTAGACAACCAGACGAAGTCTCCAAATTTGAAGCTGCAGGGTCTTTTCCGCTTATCAAAAACCCTTTTGGTCACTAATGACACAGACACAAGGGCTTTCTTCACTTTCCGCCAAATACCTCTAAGGACCGAAACCACAGAGGAACCACCAGGCGTGGAGTCCAGGGGGTCAAAAGAATTGGCCTTAGGATGATGCCCATACACACAAAGGAAGGGAGAGATCCCTGTAGCAGAGTGAGCCGCGTTGTTATAGGCAAACTCCGCCATGGACAGATGAGCAACCCAGTCAGTCTGACACTTGGAGACATAACACCTGAGGAACTGCTCCAAGGACTGGTTCACCCTTTCAGTCTGCCCATTAGACTGCGGATGGTAGCCTGACGACAAGCTGACAGAAATCTGGAGATCGGAACAAAATGCCCTCCAGAATTTGGCCACAAACTGGGATCCGCGGTCAGAGACCACATCAAGTGGCAACCCGTGGAGACGCACAACATGCAGCATAAATAATTCAGACAGGCGTCTGGCCGATGGCAGCCCAACCAGTGGAACGAAGTGCGCCATCTTCGAAAACCTGTCAACGACAACCCAGATGGCTGTCATCCCCGAGGATTTGGGCAAGTCCACCACAAAATCCATTGAAATGTGGGTCCATGGCTTAGATGGGATAGAGAGTGGATGTAATGGGCCAACAGGAACCCCTCTAGGAGTCTTATTTCGGGCACAGATGTCACATGCCCGAACCCACTGATCCACATCCTTAGCCACCGAGGGCCACCACACCGCCCTAGATAGCAACTCCCGAGTTCTGGCAATACCCGGGTGACCTGCCGACTTCTTGGCATGGAATTCCAGGAACACTCGCTGTCTTAACCTAGGAGGCACAAACAAAAGACCTACCGGAAGGTCTGGAGGAGCCTGTTCCTGTGCTCTAAGGACTAATGATAAGAGGTCCTGGGTAATGCCCACTTTAATACATGATGGGGACACAATGGGCAACGGCTCCTCGGTGGTCTCTTGGATTGGAGCAAAACTCAGCGAGAGCGCATCAGCCTTGATGTTTTTTGACCCAGGGCGATATGTTATCAAAAAATTAAAGCGAGCAAAAAACAAAGCCCATCGTGCCTGCCTGGCATTGAGACGCTTCGCTGACTCTAAATATGCCAGATTCTTATGGTCGGTGAGAATTGAGACCACAAACTTAGCCCCCTCAAGCCAGTGTCTCCACTCCTCGAGTGCATCCTTAATAGCCAACAATTCCCGGTTACCCACGTCATAATTCATCTCGGCAGGCGAAAATTTACGGGAAAAGTAAGCACAGGGATGAAGGCGATTATCAGACACTCCCATCTGAGAAAGCACTGCCCCAATACCCATCTCAGAGGCATCCACCTTAACCACAAAAGGACGCTCTGGATCTGGGTGTCGCAGCACCTTGGCCGATACAAATGCCCTTTTGAGACGGGCAAAAGCCGCTTTAGCCTCACAAGACAGTGAGCAACATCCGCCCCTTTCTTAGTGAGTGCCACCAAAGGCGCCACTATAGACGAAAATCCAGCGATAAATCGTCTATAAAAATTCGCAAAGCCCAGGAAACGCTGAAGCGCCTTCAAACTAGTGGGCTGCACCCCATCCAGGACTGCCTGTACCTTGGAACCCTCCATTTGGAAACCTTCTGGGGAGATAATATATCCTAGAAATGCGATTTGCTGAACTTCAAATTCGCACTTCTCCAGCTTCGCCCCAAGCCGGTGGTCTCTGAGTTTCTGGAGGACTAAGCGTACATGCTTCCGATGTTCCTCCAGGGAATGGGAGAAGATTAGGATGTCATCTAAGTATACAACTGTCACGATCCGGGTATCTGGACGCCATTTCTTACCCATCAGATGCCTCCTAAGGCTGGCTCAGCGCTCCAGGACCGGATCCCATCTGTTATCCTGATGTGTACATTCCTGTATCCTCTCCTGTCACTCTGGGACGCTGTCACAGTAAACGCCATCTTACACCTGGCATGGCGTCTCTCCCGCGGCCTCCGCCGCCGTCCCTGAACTTCTGCATGCAGAGTGTCTGAGTGGCGATTACGTCAGCCGCGGCCTCCGCTGTGTCCGCGTGGTTGGATGTGCATCTGTCAGCCTGGCGCCTCCTGTCTCCGGTGGCCGGCGCCGCCATTACTGTTTTCATTACCACATGGATTACAAACCAAACTTCCCTCCAAGTGTCTGCATGGGCGCAGCCATCTTGGATTCTGTCAGCTGATCATTTCCACCAATCTGTTCTCAGTATTGATAATCTGCATAATTGCCTAGCCAATCCCTTCCTTGCTGCAGGTATAAATACACTGTGCCTGAGCAAGGAAGGCGTCAGTGCTTTGGTTGTCAAACCTAGTTCCTGTTTGTCTCTCTCCTGTGATTGTCTTCCAGGTTCCAGCTCCTGTCTCAAGACTTCCACCATAGAGACCCGCACCAGCATTCCACCTGCGGTGTAGCCTGACTCTCCAATCCATTGTGGATTCATCTGTTTCCAGCTACAACATTACCTGCTTCCAGCTCAGCTTCCAGCAGAGTACAGCTTCTCTTAAAGGGCCGGTGTCCTTTCTACACTTTACCACTCTCCACCGGTATTATTATTTCTCCGCTCTCAAGTTCTACATTTCAGTTCATATTTCATCGCTCCCAAGTTCATTTATTATTTAACTGGTTCCAGCCAGTATCCACTCCGTGCTAACAACAGTCTGGTTCCAGCCAGTATCCACAGCAGCCGTTTTATCTTCAGCAACCCAGCTTTTCCTGGAACACCAGCTGGCACAATCCTGGGTTATCTCCATTGCTACAGTCGGGCCTGGTAAGGACTTTCCATCTAGAAGATTATAAGAACTATCTCACACTACCAGTGCCCTGTGGCTCCTGCCATCCTGTAGTACCCAGGAACTGTATTTATTCTTTGCTGACTTTTACGTTTTCTTTTACTGCTGCTGTGTTGCGGAGTTGTCATAATAAACATCATTGACTTTTATCCAAGTTGTCGTGGTCACGCCTTCGGGCAGTTATTATTCATGTTACTTACATGTCCAGGGGTCTGATACAACCAGGGCCGGCCCTAACCAATATGATGCCCTAGGCAAGATTTTGGCTGGTGCCCCCTAACACCACCACTGGTTGCACCTCTTTCCCAGCACCATCACCCCTCACCCATAGCAGTAGTTATTTTGGTGTTTGTACCCCCTATATTTTAAATAGGAACAGTTCGCACATTTGGCGCACAGCCCAAAAAGGGTGTGTTTTTGCTGGCAAGGGGCATGGCCACACAATAGTAACCCCAATTCCAATTACGCCACACAGTACTGCAACTTTATTCACATTTGATCATGCGATAGTGTCCATTATTCATATTACATCCCACAGTAGTATTACTTTACCTTATAAACATTACTCCTCACAGTAGAGCCCCTTATTCACATAACATCACATTGAATTGCTCCTTATTCACATTACACCACACCCTATTGCTCTTTATTCATATTAGATGACACAGTAGTGCCCTTTCTATACGCAACGCCACATAGTAGAGCACCCTATACACATAATGCCACACATTAGTAATGCATTTATACACATAATTCCACACAGTAATGCCCCTTACACATTATTAATGTCCTTATAAACATAATGTGCCTTACACATTATGACAACCTTTATTAATGCCCTTTTACACATAATGTCCCTTACATATATGCCGCACATTATTAATGCCCTTATACACATAATGACACATAGTGCCCCCTATACACATTTGCTGCACATTATTAGTGCCCCTATACACATAATGACACACATACAGTAGTACCCTGTTACACATATGCCACACATTATTAATGCCCTTATACACATAATGACACACATAGTGCCCCTTACACATGTGTTGCACATTATTAATGCATTTTTACATGACACACATAATGCTCCTTACACATATTCCGAACACCACTGCTCAACCAACCCACTCACATGCACACAGCACTCACACTTCCACTAACACTGTGACCTCTGCCTCTGCTTGGATACAGATGTGTCCTCATAAATCTTGCCTCAATGCTAACGTCGGGCACCTTTTTTTTATGAAAATGCATCTTATTTGCATTGCTATGTGGCTAGGATGCACAAGCAGATTCTGCTGATTAAAATGATATGCAGCATGCCTATATACTGTGTGAGACTGTGGCTGTATCTGCATATGAAATGCTATACAGAATATAGGCATGCCGCATATCATTTTAATCAGCAGAAGCTGCAGATGCCCCTAGGCATATCAAATGCCCTAGGCAATTGCCTAGTTTGCCTATAGCTATGGCCGGCTCTGGATACAACCTCCCAGGTTCCGGTACATCTCAGCCCCTACAACTGAGGCTGCCTCCCGTCAGCTCAGGCCCTCAGTTGTGACAGTAAGCACTGACCTAATGAATCCAGCCGGAGACCAGGATCAAGCGGCCAGGCCGATGCAAGAACTGGCAGCCCGACTAGAACATCAGGAGGCTGCACAGGGCCACATCATCCGCTGTCTCCAGGATCTCTCTACTCGGCTGGATGGGATTCAGACAACTCTCCGTGGATCAGGCGCGTCTGGTGCGTCAACCACAGTGACTCCAGCTATAACCCCACCCACCTTACCCATTTCTGCTCCACGTCTTCATCTTCCAACGCCAGCAAAATTTGACGGATCTCCAAGATTCTGCAGGGGATTTCTCAACCAGTGTGAGATTCAGTTTGAGCTACAACCTGGCAATTTTCCCAGTGACCGTACAAAAATTGCCTACATTATTTCTCTTCTCAGTGGCTCAGCCCTTGATTGGGCATCACCGTTATGGGAGAGGTCCGACACCCTGCTATCTTCCTACACTGCCTTCGTGTCAACATTCAGGCGCATCTTCGACGAGCCAGGCCGGGTAACCTCAGCTTCATCCGAGATTCTCCGTTTACGCCAGGGGTCACGTACTGTAGGACAATATCTGATACAGTTCCAGATCCTGGCATCCGAACTGGCATGGAACGACGAGGCCCTGTATGCTGCATTCTGGCATGGCTTATCTGAGCGTATTAAAGATGAGTTAGCTACCAGAGACTTACCTTCTAAGTTAGATGAGCTAATCTCACTCTGCACGAAAGTTGATTTACGTTTCAGAGTGAGAGCAACTGAGCGTGGAAGATCATCTGCTCCAAAATCTTCTGCTCCTCCTCCTCGTCAACTGTCACCATCTAAAGATGAGCCCATGCAACTTGGCCGTTCCCGTTTAACTCCTACTGAGCGCCGAAGACGTCTCTCCGAGTCTCTCTGTCTCTATTGTGCAGCTCCGTCTCACACCATTAATGCCTGTCCCAAACGTCCGGGAAACTCCAAATCCTAGCTCGCCAAGGAGAGGGCCGGCTAGGAGTAATGATCTCCTCTCCATCTCCTCAAGATTGTAATCTCCCAGTCTCGCTTCAAGTTGCTCAACGTTATCGGAACGTCATTGCCCTCCTTGATTCCGGAGCAGCTGGGAACTTTATTACCGAAGCCTATGTTAAACGGTGGTCCCTACCCACCGAGAGACTTCCTTCGTCCATTTCTTTAACTGATGCAGTTATTTCTTTAAGGACTCTACCAGTTCGTCTGAGAGTGGGAGTTCTTCATTCCGAACTTATTTCTTTTTTAGTGATTCCAAGAGCCACACATCCTGTGGTCCTGGGCCTTCCATGGCTCAGTCTTCACAATCCTACAATTGATTGGGCGACTACGCAAATCCTGGCATGGGGTTCCTCCTGTGCTGAGACATGTTTGTTTAAAGTATTGCCTGTCTGTTCTTCCTCCCCCAGGTCGTCTGATGTTCCACCTCCTCCATATCAAGATTTCACGGATGTGTTCAGTAAAGCTTCTGCTGATATCCTTCCTACTCATAGAGAATGGGACTGCCCGATTGATCTCGTTCCAGGGAAGGTTCCACCTCGAGGCCGAACTTATCCGTTGTCTCTGCCTGAGACGCATTCTATGGAGGAATATATTAAAGAGAACCTAGCAAAGGGGTTCATTCGACCTTCTTCTTCTCCAGCCGGCGCAGGCTTCTTTTTTGTAAAAAAGAAAGATGGTGGTCTGCGGCCGTGCATCGACTACAGAGGTTTGAACGACATTACCATCAAGAACCGTTATCCTTTACCCCTGATTACTGAGCTCTTTGACAGAGTTAGCGGAGCTACCATCTTTACAAAGCTGGACTTGAGAGGTGCATACAATCTCATCCGGATCCGTGAGGGTGACGAGTGGAAGACCGCCTTTAACACCCGTGACGGACATTATGAGTACCTCGTCATGCCCTTCGGATTGAGCAATGCTCCAGCTGTCTTCCAGCATTTTGTCAATGAGATCTTCAGAGACATTCTATACCGTCATGTCGTGGTCTATCTAGACGATATCCTCATTTTTGCCAACGATTTAGAGGAACATCGTTTTTGGGTTAAAGAGGTTCTGTCCCGTCTCCGTGTCAATCATCTCTATTGCAAATTAGAAAAATGCGTCTTTGAAGTCAAGTCCATTCCGTTTCTAGGGTACATTGTGTCCGGTTCCGGACTAGAGATGGATCCTGAGAAACTACAAGCAATCCAAAATTGGCCGGTACCCTTAACCCTCAAAGGGGTCCAGAGGTTCTTAGGGTTCGCCAACTATTACCGAAAGTTTATACGAGACTTTTCCACCATTGTGGCGCCTATTACTGCTTTCACTAAGAAGGGTGCTAACCCGTCCCAGTGGTCTGAAGAAGCCATGCAAGCATTTCATCTTTTAAAACAAAGGTTCATCTCTGCGCCTGTTCTGAAACAGCCTGACATCGACTCTCCTTTCATCTTAGAGGTGGATGCCTCCTCCGTTGGAGTAGGAGCGGTGTTATCTCAGAGGGCTAAAGATGGCCATTTACACCCTTGCAGTTTCTTCTCCCGGAAGTTCTCCCCAGCTGAGCGCAACTATGCCATTGGCGACCAGGAGTTGCTAGCCATCAAGCTCGCTCTAGAAGAGTGGAGGTATCTGTTGGAGGGAGCTTCTCATTCAATCACCATACTTACAGACCACAAGAACCTTTTATATCTGAAAGGCGCACAATGTCTCAACCCTCGTCAGGCCAGATGGGCACTTTTCTTTTCCAGGTTCGACTTTAAACTCCAGTTCTGTCCGGGCTCTCAGAATCGCAAGGCCGATGCCCTTTCCCGCTCATGGGAGCAAGAAAATGAGTCAGAGTCTTCAGACAAGCATCCTATTATAAATCCGTTGGCATTCTCCACGGTAGGGATGGACTCTACGCCCCCATCAGGGAAAAGTTTTGTGAAACCGATGCTAAGGAAGAAGCTCATGCATTGGGCCCATGCTTCCCGTTTTGCCGGACATACAGGTATCCAAAAAACCCTGGAGTTTATCTCTAGGTCCTATTGGTGGCCAACTCTGAAAAAGGACGTCTTGGAGTTTATTGCATCTTGCCCAAAGTGTGCTCAACATAAGGTATCCCGCCAGTCGCCTGCGGGGCAACTGGTTCCACTATCTGTTCCCCGTCGACCTTGGACCCATTTGTCGATGGATTTTATTACAGATTTACCCATGTGCAACAAGTTCAATACCATCTGTGTGGTAGTTGACCGGTTCACCAAGATGGCACACTTCATTCCTCTCACCGGTCTTCCGTCAGCTTCCAAGTTGGCTCAAGTATTCATACAAGAGATCTTCCGACTCCACGGTCTTCCTGAAGAAATTATCTCAGATCGAGGAGTTCAATTCACAGCCAAATTGGCGAAGTTTATGTCAAGTCCTCCAAGTCAAGCTAAAGTTTTCCACGGCTTACCATCCTCAGACCAATGGTCAAACTGAGAGGGTGAATCAGGACTTGGAGGCCTTCCTCCGCATCTATGTGTCCTCCTCTCAAGATGACTGGGTTCAATTACTTCCCTGGGCCGAGTTCTGTCATAACAACCAGTATCATTCTTCATCTGCTTCAACACCATTCTTCACTAACTTTGGATTCCACCCTAAAGTCCCTGAGTTCCAACCGCTTCCAGCAACTTCTGTTCCCGCAGTGGATATCACCTTGCATCAGTTTGCCAATATCTGGAAGAGCGTACGATCAGCTCTGCTCAAGGCATCGTTCAGGTACAAGAAGTTTGCGGATAAGAAGCGTCGAGCAGTTCCTGCTCTCAAGGTGGGTGATCGGGTATGGTTATCCACGAAGAATTTGAGGTTAAGAGTTCCCAGTATGAAGTTTGCACCTCGCTATATCGGTCCTTTCAAGATTGAACAAGTCATCAATCCTGTTGCTTACAGACTCCAGTTGCCTCCCTTCTTAAAAATACCCAGGACATTCCATGTTTCCCTGTTGAAACCGCTGATCTTGAATCGGTTTCATTCCTCACTTCCTCCAACTCCGAAAGTCCAAACTCAACGAGGCGTTGAGTATGAAGTGGCCAAGATCCTGGACTCACGTCACCGTTACGGTCAACTACAATATCTTATTGACTGGAAGGGTTATGGTCCTGAGGAACGTTCATGGACCAATGCTTCTGATGTCCATGCTCCTGCCTTGGTCCGGAGATTCCATTCCAAGTTTCCTCAAAAGCCAAAGAAGTGTCCTGGGGCCACTCCTAAAGGGGGGGGTGCTGTCACGATCCGGGTATCTGGACGCCATTTCTTACCCATCAGATGCCTCCTAAGGCTGGCTCAGCGCTCCAGGACCGGATCCCATCTGTTATCCTGATGTGTACATTCCTGTATCCTCTCCTGTCACTCTGGGACGCTGTCACAGTAAACGCCATATTACACCTGGCATGGCGTCTCCCGCGGCCTCCGCCGCCGTCCCTGAACTTCTGCATGCAGAGTGTCTGAGTGGCGATTACGTCAGCCACGGCCTCCGCTGTGTCCGCGTGGTTGGATGTGCATCTGTCAGCCTGGCGCCTCCTGTCTCCGGTGGCCGGCGCCGCCATTACTGTTTTCATTACCACATGGATTACAAACCAAACTTCCCTCCAAGTGTCTGCATGGGCGCAGCCATCTTGGATTCTGTCAGCTGATCATTTCCACCAATCTGTTCTCAGTATTGATAATCTGCATAATTGCCTAGCCAATCCCTTCCTTGCTGCAGGTATAAATACACTGTGCCTGAGCAAGGAAGGCGTCAGTGCTTTGGTTGTCAAACCTAGTTCCTGTTTGTCTCTCTCCTGTGATTGTCTTCCAGGTTCCAGCTCCTGTCTCAAGACTTCCACCATAGAGACCCGCACCAGCATTCCACCTGCGGTGTAGCCTGACTCTCCAATCCATTGTGGATTCATCTGTTTCCAGCTACAACATTACCTGCTTCCAGCTCAGCTTCCAGCAGAGTACAGCTTCTCTTAAAGGGCCGGTGTCCTTTCTACACTTTACCACTCTCCACCGGTATTATTATTTCTCCGCTCTCAAGTTCTACATTTCAGTTCATATTTCATCGCTCCCAAGTTCATTTATTATTTAACTGGTTCCAGCCAGTATCCACTCCGTGCTAACAACAGTCTGGTTCCAGCCAGTATCCACAGCAGCCGTTTTATCTTCAGCAACCCAGCTTTTCCTGGAACACCAGCTGGCACAATCCTGGGTTATCTCCATTGCTACAGTCGGGCCTGGTAAGGACTTTCCATCTAGAAGATTATAAGAACTATCTCACACTACCAGTGCCCTGTGGCTCCTGCCATCCTGTAGTACCCAGGAACTGTATTTATTCTTTGCTGACTTTTACGTTTTCTTTTACTGCTGCTGTGTTGCGGAGTTGTCATAATAAACATCATTGACTTTTATCCAAGTTGTCGTGGTCACGCCTTCGGGCAGTTATTATTCATGTTACTTACATGTCCAGGGGTCTGATACAACCTCCCAAATTCCGGTACATCTCAGCCCCTACAACTGAGGCTGCCTCCCGTCAGCTCAGGCCCTCAGTTGTGACACCAACTAAGAATCTATCCAAATATTCCCTGAGCACATCATTCATGAAATCCTGGAAGACTGCCGGGGCATTACAGAGCCCAAAAGGCATCACCAAATATTCATAATGCCCTGAGTGGGTATTAAAGGCAGTCTTCCATTCATCCCGCTCTCTTATTCGGATTAGATTGTACGCACCGCGTAGGTCAATCTTAGAAAAAATGGTGGCAGTACGAAGCTGGTCAAACAAGACCGAAATGAGAGGCAGTGGGTATGAGTTTTTAATCGTGATACGGTTCAATTCCCTGAAGTCGATGCAGGGTCGCAACGAACCGTCCTTTTTACCCACGAAGAAGAACCCCGACCCAACTGGAGACTGTGAAGGTCTGATAAATCCCTTAGCCAAGTTCTCCTGAATGTACTCTGCCATAGCCTGAGTCTCAGGACGTGACAGGGAGTACAACCTGCTCTTGGGAAGCTTAGCATTTGGCAACAAATCAATGGCACAGTCATAGGGGCGATGGGGAGGTAGTACCTCTGCAACTTTTTTGGAGAACACGTCCGCAAAATCTGCATAACACCCTGGCAATCCTGGCAAACTTAGCTGCGAGAGCCTGACTGGAAGGCTCAAGCAACTCCTGAAACAATCAGTACCCCAACTAAGAATCTTCCCAGAGACCCAGTCAAATTGAGGATTGTGGGCCCTTAACCAGGGTAACCCCAACACCAATGGGGCAAAAGTACAGACAGTCACATAAAAGGACAATTTTTCAGAGTGTGTGGCTCCAATAAACAAAGAAATCTGGCTAGTGCAAGAGGTAATTTTACCTTGGGATAATGGTTCCCCGTTTAACCCACAAATCTCAATTTCCGATGCCAAGGGTACTAAGGGAACAGAGTGTTTCAGGGCGAATTGGCGGTCCATAAAAACCCCGTCGGCCCCACTGTCCACAAAGGCCTCAGTCTTGACAGTTTGACCGAGGATCTTCAAGGTCACCGGAATGATAAAAGTCTTCTTGGGAAATTCTGACTTCTGGCCTGACAGGATATTTCCCATCACTCTCAGGCCCTGAAGTTTTCCGGCTTTTCTGGTCATGATACTACCACATGACCTTTATTCCCACAGTACAAACACAACCCCTGCTGTCTCCTCCGCGTCTTCTCACGCGAGGAGAGGCGGGTAGCCCCAATCTGCATAGGCTCCTCGGAAAATTCCTCAGAGTCTGAGGTTCCCTTGGGAAAGAAGGAAACCTCAGTCTCCCTTTCAAGCCTACGCTCTCTCAGCCGTCTGTCCACCCGGATGGATAACTGCATGAGCTGATCCAAGCTATCAGGCAAGGGATATTGTACCAGTTGGTCCTTTATCTGGTTAGAAAGACCTCTTCGGTACTGGTGTCTCAGGGCTGGGTCATTCCACTGGGTATCATGGGCCAACCTCCGAAACTCCGTACAGTAAACCTCAACTGGCCTTCGCCCTTGCTTAAGGATCGAAATCTGAGCCTCGGCTGAGGCCGTCTTGTCAGGGTCATCATACAACATGCCCAGTGCCGTAAAAAAAGCATCAACACTTTTAAGCGACGGACAGTCAGGCTGCAACCCATATGCCCAGACCTGTGGGTCTCCTTGTAGCAAGGAAATCACTATGCCCACCCGCTGAATCTCTGACCCAGAAGACTGAGGCCTAAGCCGGAAGTATAGCTTGCAGCTCTCCTTGAAACAAAAGAACTGCGAGCGATCTCCAGAAAAGCGATCCGGGAGATTTACTTTCGGCTCCTTAACCCCTGAAGGTGCTGCTGCTGCGGGAGCTCCGCCAGCGGCCTGGGAGGTGTGCATTTTAATGGACAAATCATTAAATTGTCGAGTCAGGACCTGCACCTGATCGACCACCTGTTGCAACGTATTTTGAGGGGTATGCTCCATATTCCCACAAAATTTCAACAGGAGTATTAGGCTGCTGAATATGTTATGCACACCAGTGCCTGCAGGAATGTACTGGTGTCAGAACTGTTATGCACTCCAGTGCCTGCAGGAATGTACTGGTGTTTGAACTGTTATGCACACCAGTGCCTCTAGGAATGTACTGGTGTCTGAACGGATAGGTATACAAAGCAAATGAACTCACAGACAGACACAGAAGGTGATAGGGTAACAAAATACACACAAAGTGAACAGAGAAGCCCAGAGGCTAAGGAACTGGGTGTCTCCCTAGTATTAGTAATGCTCAGATGGGAAAAGCAAGATGTTGTGTTTTAATACGTAGAGAACCCGAAATGCTGTTGCTAAGGGCAACAGCAAAACCCTAAAGGGTTACCAATGGGTGTGGCAGTAAACTCCTTGGTCAGAGATGGAATGATAGACACAAGGAGAGTCTCCACAATCCTAATTCTCACTTGCAGTGCACAGGTTCAGCTTACTGCCACTAAACTGACACCTGACACCTTGCACAGTGAGACAGGATTTAGGCAGGCAAGTCTTAGAATACAGCCGCAAACTTGCTAAGTTCACAGAGTAGTAAAAGAACCCCAGCAAGCTAAACGACTGACTCCAGTCTTACTGCTAGGTCTGGATTGGCAGAGTGTAGTACCAAATCCCCAGGCCTATTTGCAGTAAGCAACAACAAATACAAAGCTACACAGTACTGGCTAACTTTCAGGAACTGACTAACCAACAAAGATTCAGCAGCATCTGCTTAACCTGAGAAGAGGCCTTATAAAGCAGGTGCTGTCCACGCCCCACTCAGACCTCACAGACTGTGGGCACAAAAACCAGCACCGGATCCCCTGCCGTGCACAGAGCCTGTAACCACTGCACAGCAAAAGACCCGAACCGGAGTATCAGCTGCGCTCAGGTTACTCCGCTAGCACTTGTCTCCCGGTTGCCATGACGACGTGGCAGCACAGGGCAGGAGACCCTAACATGAATACAAGTATCAGGGTGCAAAACAGGGGGGGGAGGCACAGTGAAATTGGTGCTTTATATTGTGTATTTACATTATAAAAAAGCGCTGCATGTCAGTGGGCATTTTATGTTTCACAGGCATTGTGTTACTGGCGCTGGGTTTGTGAACTGGCTGCTCCTATCTGTGTCCTTCTGACAGATTTTACTGTGGGTCTGTCCCCTTTAAGTCCCGGAGTGTCTGTGGTGTGTTTGTGCACGTGTGTGACATGTCTGAGGCAGGGAGTTCTTCCCCTGAGGGAGCCATTTTAGGGACACAGAGTTGTAATGTGGTGGCGCTGCCGGCACACCACGAGCCTGAATGGGTGAAAGAAATACGTGATACTGTGAATCATATCAGTAGGAGATTAGATAAGTCTGAGTCTCATGCAGAAAGCAGGAGAAAATCAGTGGAAGATGTGATTTTTCAGGGTTCTGCTTTCTCATCCGCAGGCGACCCCTCTTGGTCACATAAGAGACCATTTGCAAACATTGTACATACTGATACCGACACGGACTCTGATTCCTGTGTCGACGAGAGTGATTCCAGGAGGATAGATCCTAAATTGGCAAAAAGCATACAATATATGATTGTTGCTATAAAAGAGGTCTTAGAAGTTACGGAAGCCCCTACTGTACCTCAGGAGAAGGCTTATTTCTATAAGGAAAAGAAATGTAAGGTAACTTTCCCTCCTTCCCACGAGCTAAATACTCTTTTTGAGGGAGTTTGGGTGAATCCTGAAAAGAAATTTCATATTCCCAAACGGATTCAGATTGTTTATCCTTTTCCATTAGAGGACAGGAAAAGATGGGAGTCACCCCCGGTGTTAGACAGTGCACTGTCAAGGTTAACAAAAAAGGTGATTCTCCCTGCACTTGGGACGGCTTCACTAAAGGAGCCGGCAGACCGCAAAATGGAGACTACGTTAAAATCTACTTATGTGGCCAATGGTACGCTGCTCAGACCCACCATTGCTTGTGCGTGGGTGAGTCGTGCTATCGAAAAATGGTCAGATAACTTGTCATCGGAAATTGACACAATTGTTAGAGACAAGATACTCCTAACGTTAGGTAATATCAAAGACGCTGTCGCATACATGCTGGAAGCTATGAAGGATATTGGACTCTTGGGTTCAACAGCCGCTACCATGGCAGTATCGGCTCAGAGGGCGTTGTGGATTCGCCAGTGGAATGCTGATGCAGATTCAAAAAGAAATATGGAGGCTCTCCCGTATAAAGGTGAGGCCTTACTTGGTGATGGGCTGGATGCGTTAGTCTCGGCGGCTACCGCAGGTAAGTCGACATTCTTGCCTTATGCTCCTGCACCGGCGAAAAAGACACATCACTCTCACATGCAGTCCTTTCGGCCCAACAAGTACAAAAAGGCCAAAGGTTCCCTCTTCTTTGCAGGTAGGGGAAGGGGAAAATGAAAGAAATCAGCAGCATCTCCAGGATCCCAGGAGCAGAAGTCAACCCCTGCTTCTGCCAAATCTGCAGCATGACGCTTGGGCTCCCATGCGGGAGTCCGCTCGGGTGGGAGCACGTCTGAAACTTTTCAGTCAAATCTGGATTCAATCTGGCCTGGACCCATGGGTCTTACAAATACAGTAGTGTCCCATGGGTACAAACTGGAGTTTCAAGACGTCCCCCCATGCCAATTTTTCAAATCGACCTTGCCAGCTTCTCTTCCAGAAAGAGAGGCAGCAACAACAGGAATTCAAAAATTATGTCAGGATCAGGTCACTGTCCTGGTACCCTTGTCACAGCAAGGAGAAGGTTTTTATTCAAGCCTCTTCGTAGTTCCGAAGCCGGACGGCTCGGTCAGACCGATTTTAAACCTGAAAAAACTGAATCTCTACCTGAAAAGGTTCAAGTTCAAGATGGAATCCCTGAGGGCAGTGATTTTCAGTCTGGAGGAGGAGGACTTCATGGTGTCAGTAGACATAAAGGATGCTTACTTGCATGTTCCCATTGATAATGTTGAAAATATCCTTAGGAAAGAAAGCTATACCTTAAACACACCTTAAATACACTTTACCATGGAGCCGCTGCAGCCGCTGCACTTAACACACACTCTGCGCACTGTGTACGCTATTAGCGTACAAAGTCCCGTACTGAGTACGGACTTCGCGTACAAACGCCGCGCTGACGGTACAAAGTACTCACAGCGCGTACACACCCAGAGATGCACCACAAACCCTGAACAGTTATGCAATGCAATGAAAATACGTTTTAAACCTTAGCAGGGCAATGAAGACACGCCACCAATTGTGATTTTACCGCTGGGTTCCGACACCACAGTGGCTTATTGCTGAAAGGGGGTTACAATACAAATAATACAATACAATATAACAGAGTAAATGGCTACATTCAATGGTACATACGTGAGTGGACAAGCTTGCGCAACCCGGCCGCTCCTCGGTCATCTGATAGATAACTTTGTGAGTCTTGTGTCTGACCAGGCATGCAGCAGCTCTCTTTATACAATTCTTCCAAAATGCAATACAATAGATACTGTAATCTCTTTGTCCATTGGACACAGGAATGCACATTTACAGTACAGGAGAGGTCATAGGTCGGTTTGAATAGGTAGGCGATGTCTTTCCCAACTGCTCTTGTGGGTGGTCTCCTCTGGATTCCCGCCGTATACATAATGTACAGTAAATACAGTTTATATCTATATTCTGCTGCTGCACATAACTATCCGCAGGAACATGCGATCTTTCTCAAACCAACACCGGAATGTTACCCTTAAAATGCCCTTCAGCTGGATACCAAACACCACCTTATGACCTTGTTCTGTCCTCTCCTATTCTGTAAAGGTGAATCCCTTTGTTCTGAAACCATTCAAACTGTTGTTACTTTCTGATGTGGTGCAGGGAGGCTATGTGTACATTGTGCACTATTTGGATTAAATATGTAATGTGTTTTGATAGCCTTCCATGCGTTCACAAACTCTACCGTAAATACCCATACCACGCGCTAATGCGCAGGACCGCGGGAGCGACCATACGCAAATTGCGAATATGTGCACGCACAGCAGAGCAAGTACGCGCATGGAGGCCATCTGTGTGTAGTTTGTACATGATGTGTGTACTGCAATATGTTTCGACTTTGACAGTCCACCCTTTGGCAGTCACCAATAACTGCCACTATCTAATCACTAAAAACAGAAAAATATCTACACAATATCTACAGAAGCTTGGATGGTCGGGGGAGAGTGGTAGGTAGGAAATGTATGACCTAGTGGGATAGTAAAAAACATGTATGTATGAATCCATGTCTGAGGGGCATGTATCATTGTGCCGTATATGTTCTAAACAAGCTTCGAGGTATTGCGAAGTATACATTAAATCCTTCTCATCCCGTATCAAGGGTCTGTAAATGGGCCAACAAACACTACCGAGCTCTTTTCGGCTTCTTGTTAAAACAAATGGAGTGCACATTTAGTTGATGATTCATGGAGGGGGAAACATATGTGAGTGCTAGTATATGTAGATATCACCTGTCAACTATGTGTGCTATTAACTGGAGGTTGCAGAGGTGAAGATAAGACACATATCTAAAATACATTCATATAAACATTTTGGGTAGGGCAGATGTCTTTTCCGGATGGATATATCTGGGCAGAGGGGAAAACAAAAGAAAAACGGGTGAAAGAAACAGGCCATGAAATTCATTTGCAATCCTTATCATAACACGGTCTCTATGGATGGGTCATAATTAAATCTGCTGCTATAACAGCGCCCTTGCTCCTTAGACTCATTAACTTTGTGCCGTGCTTGCGCCGCGTCAGAATTCGAACACACCTATATATCAAACCAATAATTATGACGACTCCCAGGATACAAAGGAGAAACTTCCCTACACTCATAATAACATTTTGAGCCCACTCTCCTAAACCTGGGAACCAATTTCGTGGGTTCAACCATGAGACCCAGCCGGTCAGTTCATTACTCACAGTCGCCAAGGTAAGGTTGTGTTTCCTCCTGAACTCCCACTTCAACTGCAAGATATCGTCCATCTTTTGATCGATAATCTCCGTTGGGTCGTCAGTACTGTTCGTAATATACGTACAGCACTTCACACCATATTGAGTTGCCAGAGTAACACAGTACCCACCTGTCACGGCTGTGATATAATTTAGGACCATCCTGTGTTGAATCAGTTCCTTCTTGTAAGCTTGTTACTCCCTTCCCGTATACCTGAAGGTGTCGTCATACATCTCAGTGATATTATCTATCAAGTTCGCTAGCGCATGGATATACCTATAATTTATAATTCCTCTGGCAGTACGGGTGATGTCTAATGCGAGAAGGAATTGAATCCCGGTAGATTTGTGGATCAAATCAGAGGCTGCGTGCTCTGTTCTATCTATGAGGTGTCTCTTGATAATGTGTTCATAGTGAGTATGAGTATAAGGAGCCTGAGCACTGCGGTGAACGTCTTTCATCTTATCATGGGTTATGGTCATGACCTCTGGTAGTACTCTCCCAATATAACACAATCCCTCTGAGCTAGGGGCAAGCCACTTGTACGCCTTCCTCCCACATATGAAATAGGCATCATCTGGGAGAACATAGGGGACAAAATATGACATCACCATATTACAAACTTTCCAAGTAAAGAAACCTATCCCTAGTTCTCCCATCTGCTCAGTACAAGTATCGGGTTGGATGATATGAGCACAATACTCTGGCGATACTTTTCCAACCCACATGGTCTTGCTTCCACGAGTATACCTATACCGAAAATACCTCCCGGCGTACAAGTTCAGAGTCTATGGGTATCCTATCAGCTCTGTGTGAAAAGGTCATTGTCTGGTTATTCCACGTCACTTCCCAATTTCCCGGTTTTCGGTAATTGGAAATATTAAAACATAATAAGGATCTGTCTACATGATACTGGTGGAGCTTCAAACTAGGGGGCCTAGAAATTTTGAATTTCTTGTACACCGGTCTCCCACCCCGTAATTCGAGTACCTCATCTATTGCTAAAGGGTACGGTACTAATCCTGACTTGCTCTGACCTTGAGGTACCTGTGAGCACACCGAGCATTCTGTATGGTTTAAGACCTTACCCACTAGTGAGTGGTAATCACTCAACGGATGACGGTCCATGTCGATATTAAGGTTGGACTGACATCTCTGGATGCACCCATCCTCAACTATATTCTCACAATTCCTACAAATACAATATTCATCAGACAATAACCCCTCACAGAGCCTCCGAGCTCCTTGACTACCAGAGCGCTTACTGATGCCAGCCTTTACTAAAGTGATGTGCTGTTCCTGAGATCCTACAAATTCATACTTGCCATCAGATCCCATTCCAGATCCCTGCTCGACCTCTCTGGGACCCTCACAAAAACAAACTGTCCTTGTCAAAACCAGAGTTACTAATAGAACCCGAAACGCAGTCTCTTGTGATCGATCCATTTCGTTAGGGGAAAGGAGGAAAATAAGAAGGAGAAAAGAAAGGAGAAATGCAGGGGGAGGTGAAAAAAAGAAAGTGGTACGACAACCGTTCTAGCTCTTGTTACTCTCTGTGCTCAGATGCCCTTCAACAGTCCTGCCTCTCAACTTTCCCAGAACAGACACTCCAGTGATACGAGATTCTCTACACTCTGCTCTTTGTCACGAGTTCTCTCCGGGTCAGCGACCTTCTTGCAGTGGGACGAGTGGATCCACGTCTCTCTTTTGGCGACTTTCAATGCTGTTGTGCTGGTTAACAAGACTTGATATGGTCCTTCCCACCTGTCTATGAGGCAACCTGAGCGTAAGAAATTTCGAATCATCACATAATCCCCAGGTTCAATGTCATGACAATTAATGTTCGGTAGGTCAGGAATCACCAGCTTTAAATTTCTCTGTTGATTTCTCAGCTGCTGGCTCATCCCAACCAAATATTTCACAGTCACTTCATTATTACATTTCAAATCATCCTGGGGGTCTATCATTACATGAGGTTGTCGACCAAAAAGGATTTCAAAGGGTGATAGGTTAAGGGGAAACCTGGGAGTGGTTCTGATGCTGTACAACACTAGTGGTAAAGCTTCTGGCCACGACAATCCAGTTTCAGCCATTAATTTGCTCAGCTTGTTCTTAATAGTGCTATTCACTCTCTCCACCTTTGCACTCGCCTGTGGACGGTACGGAGTATGCAGCTTGCTATTAATTCCCATCAGTTTGCACATGACCTGAAAGACTTCACCTGTAAAATGGGTACCCCTATCACTTTCAATTATTCTAGGGATACCATATCTACACACAAATTCCTGCACAATTTTCTTTGCAGTGAACGTAGCAGTATTTGTGGCAGCAGGGAATGCTTCTACCCAATTTGAAAATACGTCAATACAAACTAACACATATTTTAAATTCCTACAGGGTGGTAACTGTATGAAATCGATTTGTATTACCTGTAAAGGACCATCTGTCGGAGGGATATAGGATGGCTCTGTTGGTATTGACTTTCCAATATTCTTCCTCAAGCAAGTAAAACATGTAAGTGCTCTCTTATCTGCATGAGAAGAGAATCCTGGCGCACACCAGTAGGCTCTCACCAGCTTACACATACCCTCTTTACCCAGATGAGTCAGACCGTGTGCCGCCTCAGCTAAGCTTGGAAGATATGCTCTGGGGGCTACTGGCTTACCTTGACCACCTGTCCACAGTCCCGAGGATTCCTGGCCATATCCCTTTGACCTCCAGACTGCCCTTTCCTGTAATGAACACAAATCTTGCATTTCGATGTGTTTAACTGTTGTGTATTATCAGTTGTGTGAAGTAAACAGTCTGTGGAAAGTGAAAAGAGAGGGGAAATAATAAAAAGAAAATTTGTCAGATTTGCGTTCACCATCAGGCTGTCACACCATCATGCATATCGGTGTCTATGCACAGTCTCCCTTCACCAGTATTCTCATTCTCCACCCTTTGTGCATGACCAGGCACACTGCGTAAATACTGGTGTCCCTATGCTGGTGAGATATACTGGATTTGGGCAGAGCTCTGAAAGACCGAGTAGGCATGTGGCGTTTGAACTATGGCCCTCATTCCGAGTTGTTCGCTCGGTAAAAATCTTCGCATCGCAGCGATTTTCCGCTTAATGCGCATGCGCAATGTCCGCACTGCGACTGCGCCAAGTAAATTTGCTATGTAGTTAGGAATTTTACTCATGGCTTTTTCATCGTTCTGGCGATCGTAATGTGATTGACAGGAAATGGGTGTTACTGGGCGGAAACAGGCCGTTTTATGGGCGTGTGGGAAAAAACGCTACCGTTTCCGGAAAAAACGCAGGAGTGGCCGGAGAAACGGAGGAGTGTCTGGGCGAACGTTGGGTGTGTTTGTGACGTCAAACCAGGAACGACAAGCACTGAACTGATCGCAGATGCCGAGTAAGTCTGGAGCTACTCAGAAACTGCGGTGTGTAATCGCAATATTGCGAATACATCGTTCGCAATTTTAAGATGCTAAGATTCACTCCCAGTAGGCGGCGGCTTAGCATGAGCAAATCTGCTAAAATTCACTTGCGAGTGAACAACTCGGAATGACCTCATATAATCCTGTCAGTGAACGTAAGAGATGAAGAGGAAACTTTGAAGACAAATCACATAGAGTTTAGTAACAGATAAGTTTGTAGAGGCAAATAATTTTTTACAAAATTTGATATCTGGATTGAGCACTACGGGGGTATGATTCTCTACTCGGTCTGCTCTCCTAAAAGAAATTCTATGTGTGTTATATCTCTACTGGGACTATCCCAGCCAATCCAGTGTCCTGTCCATTCTAAGTTCATAGGAAACCCGGTATCTTTGAGATAATTTCCTCTACCTGTGATGGACATGCATCTAGAACCGTGAAATGCAACGTTAGTCTTCGTGGGTATCCCACATATTTTGTGCTTCCTGGGTGGGAGCACTCTATATGTATAACATCTCTAACAAAACTCCTGTTAAGTTAATTAGAGGTCACTTATGTTAGAGAGAGAAGCAGAAGTTTTAGAGACCTCCTCCTAACCCCAGTAAGTTCTGTCAAAAGAGTAAAGTTGCATTTATTCTGTTCTTCCCATTAACCGAATCTGTGTTTTCTATACAGCTCGTGATTCCTTACTATATGTCCCTTGATCCCGTCTATGTGTTTAATAACGTGGCTTGTTTTCTCTGTCTAGGGGTCTATATTGGCTATGTGTTCTACTACTCCTACAATCTCTGGCAACATGCCCTTCCTTCCTACAAGTGTAACATATCCTAGGTCCTTTCTTACTATCCGTGTTTTGGGGTTTAGGTTGATGAGACTTTGGTGTAAGAGCCTGTATTCTTTCAATCCTCAGCCTCTCCTCCTGCAGTTCTCTACGCCTAGCAATATTCTTATGGTGTTCAATCGCGCACTCTCTAAGGCAAGCTACTGTGGCCCCTCTCCAATCAGGCAAAGATGTTTGTACCCTGTCCCTTACTGTCTTATTGAGTCCGTCCATTAGCACAGAAACAGCCACTTCCCTATAATTCGCATCGTTCCCTGTATCTGATACCCCAATGTATCTATCCATTCTTTGCAGGGCCCGATGGAAATATTCAGATGACATTTAATTTTCCGTCTGTTTTATGGAGAAAATTCTTCTCCACTCAATGGGGAAACGCAGCTCTAGTTGCCTATTAATTCGTTCTATATTTTCCTGATTGTTTCTGTCAGTCATAAGACTATCCGACTCTAATCTACAATCAGTGATAAAAAAAATTTGAGTCAATATTAGGGGGTAGGCACGCTTTCAAAAATATCCGCCAGTGTTTGTTTGTCGGTTCATACGCATTACCCAGATCTCTGATAAATTTCTGACATCTGGCTAAATGCTTCCGAGGGTCGGGGAATTCTGAAATGAATGATCGCAGCTCATCTCTGGGCCACGGGCAATACATTGCATTATTCCTGGTGAGGACTACTCCCTGACTATCGGTTCCGCCATTGGGAGTTACTATTTCCAAGACAGGGTGTAATTCTACCATTCCGTTCCTAATCTGTTTACTGTGAGGTGTTGTTGTCTCTGTGCAATGAACTGTCTCACACTTACCGGTAGCTGTGACCTCACTAGTTCTTTCATTGGGGAATATTGTTACTGCTCTACCTGGTTGGACAGGCCCCACCTGAGTGTCCTGCAAAGTGACTGCTTGGAGGAGAGCTGGAATTTGTCTGGATCCTTCATCTACCTGTGACCTATAACCTTGAAAAGACTTCAAAACAGGATACATCTTGCAAAATTTAGGGTTAATACATTGTTTTTGCATACTGCTATCATTTACGGATATACCATTGACTGTAGCCATCTCTTTCCCTTCGACCTGTGTCGACACTGGTGTGTTTGTGTTCTCATTCCCGCTAGGGTTTGAACCTGTTTTGCGAATTTGTTCTCTTTGCATATCCCCCTCCTGTTGCCATAATTTTAAACAATCATTATGTCTAATCCTTTGTTTTCCGGATTTAAGAAGACATATTCTACTGCTTACATTCTGCAGTACCTCTGGTTCAAAGCTGCCCACCCTAGGGAATGGTTCCCTATCATTGTTAGTCATACATACCCACTCATTGCATAAAACTTCTGTGTGTGAACCATATTTTTCACACATGATAAACCTTGCTGAGCCTTTTGGCCACAATTCTACCTGAACCCTGTCTTACTTGAGCAACTGGCTCCCTTATTTGTGGGTCTCTTCTAATAATTTTAAAAAATTCCCACAAACACCAAAATACTCAATATAAGTAGACGGTGGAAGTATACCCGAGCGCCTTCCACTCGCTCTCGCCCACGCTGGCCAGTACAACGATACACAAATAGGTTGATCTCGATGGACAATTGTCTTTTTTCAACCTCAGATACTATGTTACTATGTTACTGTTGGTAGCGGATCGCAATGTACCCAATTTAGGGCTCCTATCAGACCTTACACCGTAATTTCTTTTGGTGGAAGTTCTGTTTGGAATATTTTCCTGAGAGAGGCAGTGAAAATTTCCTTTTCGGTATCTTTCAATTGGAATTGTTTGTAGGGTGAAAAACAGAGAAATTAGATAACTATCTTTCACCCTTTCCAGTGAAGCCCACCAGGGAGATTTCCCGAAGTTATCAAAGAAAAACCCCTTTGTCTATACAATCACAGCTGCGTATGCTCTTCCACAGCGCATATGACACAATAATATCACGTTGCGCTGTGCAGAACAAACGGACATGTGATGCACAAACCAAACAAAACTACAAATATACACCTGGCGCCGTCATTAATCAAAGTAATAGCAGCTGGTCCCGAGGACTTAATCCCAAATCCTCAGAAATAGACAAATAATAAATAAAACAATGAGACCGCGCTACTACTTTGACAACAGATTTATATATCAAAAATGTGAACAACACAACATTAATACACGTAAACCGTCCGGTTATGAATAATACACAAAAAAATAAAAATTAAAAATATCTATAGCTGACTGTGAGCCTTTCTCCAAACAACCAAAGTTTAGACACAATTGTTAGGGTCTCCTGCCCTGTGCTGCCACGTCGTCATGGCAACCGGGAGACAAGTGCTAGCGGAGTGGCCTGAGCGCAGCTGATACTCCGGTTCGGGTCTTTTGCTGTGCAGTGGTTACAGGCTTTGTGCACGGCAGGGGATCCGGTGCTGGTTTTTGTGCTCACAGTCTGTGAGGTCTGAGTGGGGCGTGGACAGCACCTGCTATATAAGGCCTCTTCTCAGGTTATGCAGATGCTGCTGAATCTTTGTTGGTTAGTCAGTTCCTGAAAGTTAGCCAGTACTGTGTAGCTTTGTATTTGTTGTTGCTTACTGCAAATAGGCCTTGGGGTTTGGTACTACACTCTGCCAATCCAGACCTAGCAGTAAAACTGGAGTCAGTCGTTTAACTTGCTGGGGTTCTTTTGCTACTCTGTGAACTTAGCAAGTTTGCGGCTGTATTCTCAGACTTGCCTGCCTAAATCCTTTCTCACTGTGCAAAGGTGTTCAGGTGTCAGTTTAGTGGCAGTAAGCTGAACCTGTGCACTGCAAGTGAGGATTAGGATTGTGGAGACTCTCCTTGTGTCTATCATTCCATCTCTGACCAAGGAGTTTACTGCCACACCCGTTGGTAACCCTTTAGGGTTTTGCTGTTGCCCTTAGCAACAGCATTTCGGGTTCTCTACGTATTAAAACACAACATCTTGCTTTTTCCATCTGAGCATTCCTAATACTAGGGAGACACCCAGTTTCTTAGCCTCTGGGCTTATCTGTTCACTTTGTGTTTATTTTGTTACCCTATCACCTTCTCTGTACGTAATGTCATATTCCCCAGTCTGTCTGTGAGTTCATTTGTTTTGCATCCCTATCCGTTCAGACACCAGTACATTCCTGCAGGCACTGGTGTGCATAACAGTTCAGACACCAGTACATTCCTGCAGGCACTGGTGTGCATAACAGTTCAGACACCAGTACATTCCTGCAGGCACTGGTGTGCATAACATATTCAGCAGCCCAATACTCCTGTTGAAATTTTGTGGGAATATGGAGCATACCCCTCAAAATACGTTGCAACAGGTGGTCGATCAGGTGCAGGTCCTGACTCGACAATTTAATGATTTATCCATTAAAATGCACACCTCCCAGGCCGCTGGCGGAGCTCCCGCAGCAGCAGCACCTTCAGGGGTTAAGGAGCCGAAAGTAAATCTCCCGGATCGTTTTTCTGGAGATCGCTCGCAGTTCTTTTGTTTCAAGGAGAGCTGCAAGCTATACTTCCGGCTTAGGCCTCAGTCTTCTGGGTCGGAGATTCAGCGGGTGGGCATAGTGATTTCCTTGCTACAAGGAGACCCACAGGTCTGGGCATATGGGTTGCAGCCTGACTGTCCGTCGCTTAAAAGTGTTGATGCTTTTATTACGGCACTGGGCATGTTGTATGATGACCCTGACAAGACGGCCTCAGCCGAGGCTCAGATTTCGATCCTTAAGCAAGGGCGAAGGCCAGTTGAGGTTTACTGTACGGAGTTTCGGAGGTTGGCCCATGATACCCAGTGGAATGACCCAGCCCTGAGACACCAGTACCGAAGAGGTCTTTCTAACCAGATAAAGGACCAACTGGTACAATATCCCTTGCCTGATAGCTTGGATCAGCTCATGCAGTTATCCATCCGGGTGGATAGACGGCTGAGAGAGCGTAGGCTTGAAAGGGAGACCGAGGTTTCCTTCTTTCCCAAGGAAACCTCAGACTCTGAGGAATTTTCCGAGGAGCCTATGCAGATTGGGGCTACCCGCCTCTCCTCGCGTGAGAAGACGCGGAGGAGACAGCAGGGGTTGTGTTTGTACTGTGGGAATAAAGGTCATGTGGTAGTATCATGCCCAGAAAAGCTGGAAAACTTCAGGGCCTGAGGGTGATGGGAAATATCCTGTCAGGCCAGAAGTCAGAATTTCCCAAGAAGACTTTTATCATTCCGGTGACCTTGAAGATCCTCGGTCAAACTGTCAAGACTGAGGCCTTTGTGGACAGTGGGGCCGACGGGGTTTTTATTGAACGCCAATTTGCCCTGAAACACTCTGTTCCCTTAGTACCCTTGGCATTGGAAATTGAGATTTGTGGGTTAAACGGGGAACCATTATCCCAAGGTAAAATTACCTCTTGCACTAGCCAGATTTCTTTGTTTATTGGAGCCACACACTCTGAAAAATTGTCCTTTTATGTGACTGTCTGTACTTTTGCCCCATTGGTGTTGGGGTTACCCTGGTTAAGGGCCCACAATCCTCAATTTGACTGGGTCTCTGGGGAGATTCTTAGTTGGGGTACTGATTGTATCAGGAGTTGCTTGAGCCTTCCAGTCAGGCTCTCGCAGCTAAGTTTGCCAGGATTGCCAGGGTGTTATGCAGATTTTGCGGACGTGTTCTCCAAAAAAGTTGCAGAGGTACTACCTCCCCATCGCCCCTATGACTGTGCCATTGATTTGTTTTCGAATGCTAAGCTTCCCAAGAGCAGGTTGTACTCCCTGTCACGTCCTGAGACTCAGGCTATGGCAGAGTACATTCAGGAGAACTTGGCTAATGGATTTATCAGACCTTCACAGTCTCCAGTTGGGTCGGGGTTCTTCTTCGTGGGTAAAAAGGACGGTTCGTTGCGACCCTGCATCGACTTCAGGGAATTGAACCGTATCACGATTAAAAACTCATACCCACTGCCTCTCATTTCGGTCTTGTTTGACCAGCTTCGTACTGCCACCATTTTTTCTAAGATTGACCTACGCGGGGCGTACAATCTAATCCGAATAAGAGAGGGGGATGAATGGAAGACTGCCTTTAATACCCACTCAGGGCATTATGAATATTTGGTGATGCCTTTTGGGCTCTGTAATGCCCCGGCAGTCTTCAGGGATTTCATGAACGATGTACTCAGGGAATATTTGGATAGATTCTTAGTTGTTTACTTAGATGACATCCTAATCTTCTCCCATTCCCTGGAGGAACATCGGAAGCATGTACGCTTAGTCCTCCAGAAACTCAGAGACCACCGGCTTGGGGCGAAGCTGGAGAAGTGCGAATTTGAAGTTCAGCAAATCGCATTTCTAGGATATATTATCTCCCCAGAAGGTTTCCAAATGGAGGGTTCCAAGGTACAGGCAGTCCTGGATTGGGTGCAGCCCACTAGTTTGAAGGCGCTTCAGTGTTTTCTGGGCTTTGCAAATTTTTATAGACGATTTATCGCTGGATTTTCGTCTATAGTGGCGCCCTTGGTGGCACTCACTAAGAAAGGGGCGGATGTTGCTCACTGGTCTTGTGAGGCTAAAGCGGCTTTTGCCCGTCTCAAAAGGGAATTTGTCTCGGCCAAGGTGCTGCGACACCCAGATCCAGAGCGTCCTTTTGTGGTGGAGGTGGATGCCTCTGAGATGGGTATTGGGGCAGTGCTCTCTCAGATGGGAGTGTCTGATAATCGCCTTCATCCTTGTGCTTACTTTTCCCGTAAATTTTCGCCTGCCGAGATGAATTATGACGTGGGTAACCGGGAATTGTTGGCTATTAAGGATGCACTCGAGGAGTGGAGACACTGGCTTGAGGGGGCTAAGTTTGTGGTCTCAATTCTCACCGACCATAAGAATCTGGCATATTTAGAGTCAGCGAAGCGTCTCAATGCCAGGCAGGCGCGATGGGCTTTGTTTTTTGCTCGCTTTAATTTTTTGATAACATATCGCCCTGGGTCAAAAAACATCAAGGCTGTTGCGCTCTCGCTGAGTTTTGCTCCAATCCAGGAGACCACCGAGGAGCCGTTGCCCATTGTGTCCCCATCATGTATTAAAGTGGGCATTACCCAGGACCTCTTGTCATTAGTCCTTAGAGCACAGGAGCAGGCTCCTCCAGACCTTCCGGTAGGTCTTTTGTTTGTGCCTCCTAGGTTAAGACAGCGAGTGTTCCTGGAATTCCATGCCAAGAAGTCGGCAGGTCACCCGGGTATTGCCAGAACTCGGGAGTTGCTATCTAGGGCGGTGTGGTGGCCCTCAGTGGCTAAGGATGTGGATCAGTGGGTTCGGGCATGTCAGGTCCGGGTGTTTTTGTGAATCCGTTAACCCGGGACCAACCACAGGTGTAGGTGCTGGGCTATGAAGAAAGCAGGGAGGACGAAGAAAGTTCCGATTCATATATTTATTCAAAATAACAATTCAGTAAAGAGTTAACTGACAAGTTGTTAATCATCATATTATACTGAAGTATTGCAGGAATAATATGCAAGAGAAAACTCAAAAATACATAAAAGAAATGTTCATGGAAACATATGCAAAACAAGCTGATGAATAAATGTTGGATTGTCCAAATATAAACGAGCTTTGATGCTGAACTGCAGAATATGATTAACTGGATAATGCAGACATGAAGAGATAACTGTAAGGATTTGCAATGGAGTTTTGAGAGTTAACTGAGAGACTGTGAAGAATTATCCTTGTTATGACAACATAGCAAATATAAACAAGCTTTGATGCTGAACTGCAGAATGTTATTAACTGGATAATGCAGACATGAAGAGATAACTCTAAGGATTTGCAATGGAGTTTTGAGAGTTAACTGAGAGACTGAAGAATTATCCTTGTAATGACAACATAGCAAATAAAAGTACTGAATTGGGTTACTTGCGGGTTCCGGAGATCACTGTGAAACTGTAGTAGAAGACAAGGTGATGAATGGGTTAAATGCAGAGTTGAACAAACGAACAGCTGAGAGAAACAGAATCCTCCAGACTTTGAATGATAGGCAGACTGACAAGGTAACCTCATGCAGGACACTGGGAATCCAACTATTTCCAATAGGAGTGCAATTAACTGACAGCACAGCAGAGAGCCGGTGGATCTTTCAGCAGTGAAGGCTGCAGACGGACCTCTGGGAACGGAGGCGATATCTGGACCACGGGAATCACACAGGAATGCACGGAGAGAGCTCAGAGCTAGAGCACAGCTTTGATACAACAAAGCACTGGCCCAGAGTAACATAATCCCAGCCTACTTAAAGGCAGCACAAGCACGGGATTGGCTTACACCTGCCCACAGGTGTTTTCACAAGTGCTCTGTATTAGCTATTTGGTCTCCAACATGGCCACCTCCTATACAGCAGACACACCGCAGTGCGTTAGGCCATTTGGTCCCCGCACTCACAGTTCCCAGACTCTGCATTACCTGTGCCATTGATCACGCCGTGTCCCCACACGGGCGCACAGCACCGCGAGCAACCGCACTGGCAACGGATGAACCCCAGAACCCGCAAAGGTGAGAGACCGGTTCGTGACAGTACCCCCTCTTCTACGGGTGGTCTCCGAACACCTTTGAACCTTGTCAGGATTTTTGGAGAAGTATTTCTGTACCAGACTTGGAGCTTGAACATCTTCAGAGAAAACCCAGGATCTCTCCTCCGGACCGTAACCCTTCCAGTCGACCAGAAACTGTAAACGTCCATATCGGAAACGTAAGTCCACAATCTCTTTAACTTCAAATTCCTCATTCTGCAAAGAGTGAACTTTAGGAGATTTGGACTGGGTAGTACGGAACTTATTGAGAATCAAAGGCTTCAGTAAAGATGTATGAAAGGCGTTAGGAATTCTCAAAGACGGTGGCAACTTGACTTTGTATGACACAGGGTTGAGTACCTTTACAATGGGAAATGGACCAATGAACTTGGGAGCAAATTTCTTAGAAGGAACTTTGAACTTGAGATTGCGCGTAGAAATCCAAACTTGGTCTCCCACTTTGTAATTCGGTACAGTTTTACGTTTTCTATCTACAAAAGATTTATAACGAGCGAAAGTTTTGACCAAGGACTTACGTACACAACTTCAGATGCTAGATAGACGTTGAAGCTCTTGATCTGCTGCTGGAACCTCTAGGGCTGGCAATGGATGAAACCCTGGTGGAGAACTTCTTGGACTCTTATGTTGGGCACATTTAGGACATGCTGCTATAAACTCTTGGACATCGGCTTTGAGACGTGGCCACCAATAAGACTGTTGAATAAATTTGAGAGTCTTTAGAACCCCAGGATGACCCATGAAGGAAGAGGAGTGAGCCCAGGTAAGCAGCCGTTTTCGGAGACTTGTGGCGACAAAGGTCTTGCCAGGCGGAGGAACTGGAGAGGTTCGAGTCATTAAAAAGGACGTAGGATTCACAATGGCTTGATTCGTGGTAGCATCATTTAATTCAGAAGAAGCAAAGGACCGGGAAAGGGCATCTGCCTTTTTGTTCTGAGACCCTGGACGATAGGTGAGTTTGAAATCAAATCGTGAGAAGAAAAGCGCCCATCGAGCTTGTCGTGGATTCAAACACTGAGCTGACTGCAGATACAGAAGATTCTTATGATCAGTATAAACTGTAATGCGATGTTGAGCTCCTTCTAGAAGGTATCTCCACTCCTCAAATGCCAACTTGATGGCAAGTAACTCTTGCTCACCGATTGCATAATTACGTTCTGCCGGGAGGAACTTACGGGAGAAATATCCGCAGGGATGGACCTTTTTATCTTCAAAGACTTGTGACAACACAGCTCCTACTGCTTCTGTAGATGCATGCACCTCTAGTAGAAAGGGACGATTCAAATCAGGCTGTCGAAGAATGGGGGCTGACACAAAGGCTTGCTTTAAATCAGAGAAGGCTTTGATTGCTTCAGAAGACCAGTTCGTAGGATTTGCTCCCTTGCGAGTTAGGGCTGTGATAGGAGCAGCTAACGTAGAATAATTCTTAATGAATCTCCTATAGAAATTAGCAAAGCCAAGAAATCGCTGAATCCCCTTGAGAGTTGTAGGAGTGGACCAATCCCGGAAAGCTCGCGTCTCTGGGATGGATAGCGGATGAATTTGTCCCCTAGGAGGGGTCTTGCCCGGAACCAGGACGACTGGGCAGTCCCATTCACGATGAGGAGGTAGAGAGTCTGCTGCTTGCTTACTGGAAACATCCGCAAGGGATTGATACACCGGAGGTAGATCGGAAAGGCTAATTGACCGAAGAGGTACAATTGTAGCTACACAGTCCTTGGTACAAGATTTACCCCATGAAAGGACTTCCATGGTTTGCCAATTAAGTTGAGGATTATTTTTCTGCAGCCAAGGTAAACCAAGTATCACATCTTGAGAGGCTTTGGGAATCACGTAGAAGGAGAGGTATTCGGAATGGAGCTCACCAACTTTCATCTTGAGACATACGGTTCGATGAGTAATTATACCATCTGGAATTCGACTTCCATCCACTGCTGTAACGGCAACTGCTGCTTCCAGAGGCATGGTTTGAACTTTAGACCGTATGACAAAGGCTGAGGAGATGAAGTTCTCGGCTGCCCCGGAATCTAGGAGAGCTGAAACTTTCACTGTAGAACTTGGAACTTCTAATTGAATAGACAAGGTCGGCTCTTTCCCAGAACGTGATTCTAAAGTAACTCCTAGCTTAACCTCTCTTGAATAAGCTAGGAGGCGAGAGTTTCCCGGTCGGAGTTTGCAGAATTTAACTAAATGTTCGGAGGACCCACAGTACATGCAGAGGTTACCCTGTCGACGACGAAGTCGTTCCTCCTCTGTGAGGCGAGAGCGCCCAATCTGCATAGGTTCTTCAGTCATTACTAGAGACTGTGATGAAGAATCTTGTCGAGGTCTAGGATGATCACGTGGACTGGATCGCTCTGCCCTGGATTTCTCTAAACATCGCTCCCAGTAGCGTAGGTCAAGTTTGTTACAGAGAGAAATCAATTCATCCAGTTTAATTGGCACATCCCGGATAGTTAAATCATCCTTGATTCTTTCTGAAAGTCCATTCCAAAACGCGGCGATCAGGGCCTCCTTATTCCAGTTTAACTCTGAAGACAACGTGCGAAACTGAATAATATATTGACTGACAGGACGTAAACCTTGACGTAGACGGAGAATCTCCAAGGATGCTGAGGTGGTCCTGCCTGGTTCGTCAAAGATTCTCCGGAAGGAAGATACGAACTCTTTGTAATTAGAGAGGATAGGATCACCTCTCTCCCATAATGGTGATGCCCACTCCAGAGCCTGACCGGAGAGGAGGGCAATAATATATGCAACCTTAGAACGAGCTGATGGGAAACTGGCAGACATCAGTTCAAACTGGATCTCGCATTGATTCAGGAATCCTCTGCAAAGTTTTGGAGTTCCGTCAAACTTACTCGGAGAGGGTAACTGCAAGCGGGACGTAGGCAGCGTCACAGGAGAAGCTGTAGTGGTAACTGGGACATCCGGGGTTAGAATCTGGACTTGGGACGTTTTAATAGCCGTATGAAGAGTCTCTAAACGGTCTGCCATAGTTTGCATAAACTGCACTATTTGTGTCTGTATAGACTCCTGGTTTTCCAGACGGGAAAGGATATCTGACGTAGCACCGCCTCCTGCGAATTGGTCACTTGACGGATCCATCTGGCCAGTGCTTACTGTCAGGTCCGGGTGTTTTTGTGAATCCGTTAACCCGGGACCAACCACAGGTGTAGGTGCTGGGCTATGAAGAAAGCAGGGAGGACGAAGAAAGTTCCGATTCATATATTTATTCAAAATAACAATTCAGTAAAGAGTTAACTGACAAGTTGTTAATCATCATATTATACTGAAGTATTGCAGGAATAATATGCAAGAGAAAACTCAAAAATACATAAAAGAAATGTTCATGGAAACATATGCAAAACAAGCTGATGAATAAATGTTGGATTGTCCAAATATAAACGAGCTTTGATGCTGAACTGCAGAATATGATTAACTGGATAATGCAGACATGAAGAGATAACTGTAAGGATTTGCAATGGAGTTTTGAGAGTTAACTGAGAGACTGTGAAGAATTATCCTTGTTATGACAACATAGCAAATATAAACAAGCTTTGATGCTGAACTGCAGAATGTTATTAACTGGATAATGCAGACATGAAGAGATAACTGTAAGGATTTGCAATGGAGTTTTGAGAGTTAACTGAGAGACTGAAGAATTATCCTTGTAATGACAACATAGCAAATAAAAGTACTGAATTGGGTTACTTGCGGGTTCCGGAGATCACTGTGAAACTGTAGTAGAAGACAAGGTGATGAATGGGTTAAATGCAGAGTTGAACAAACGAACAGCTGAGAGAAACAGAATCCTCCAGACTTTGAATGATAGGCAGACTGACAAGGTAACCTCATGCAGGACACTGGGAATCCAACTATTTCCAATAGGAGTGCAATTAACTGACAGCACAGCAGAGAGCCGGTGGATCTTTCAGCAGTGAAGGCTGCAGACGGACCTCTGGGAACGGAGGCGATATCTGGACCACGGGAATCACACAGGAATGCACGGAGAGAGCTCAGAGCTAGAGCACAGCTTTGATACAACAAAGCACTGGCCCAGAGTAACATAATCCCAGCCAACTTAAAGGCAGCACAAGCACGGGATTGGCTTACACCTGCCCACAGGTGTTTTCACAAGTGCTCTGTATTAGCTATTTGGTCTCCAACATGGCCACCTCCTATACAGCAGACACACCGCAGTGCGTTAGGCCATTTGGTCCCCGCACTCACAGTTTCCAGACTCTGCATTACCTGTGCCATTGATCACGCCGTGTCCCCACACGGGCGCACAGCACCGCGAGCAACCGCACTGGCAACAGATGAACCCCAGAACCCGCAAAGGTGAGAGACCGGTTCGTGACAGGGCATGTGACATCTGTGCCCGAAATAAGACTCCTAGAGGGGTTCCTGTTGGCCCATTACATCCACTCTCTATTCCATCTAAGCCATGGACCCACATTTCAATGGATTTTGTGGTGGACTTGCCCAAATCCTCGGGGATGACAGCCATCTGGGTTGTCGTTGACAGGTTTTCGAAGATGGCGCACTTCGTTCCACTGGTTGGGCTGCCATCGGCCAGACGCCTGTCTGAATTATTTATGCTGCATGTTGTGCATCTCCACGGGTTGCCACTTGATGTGGTCTCTGACCGCGGATCCCAGTTTGTGGCCAAATTCTGGAGGGCATTTTGTTCCGATCTCCAGATTTCTGTCAGCTTGTCGTCAGGCTACCATCCGCAGTCTAATGGGCAGACTGAAAGGGTGAACCAGTCCTTGGAGCAGTTCCTCAGGTGTTATGTCTCCAAGTGTCAGACTGACTGGGTTGCTCATCTGTCCATGGCGGAGTTTGCCTATAACAACGCGGCTCACTCTGCTACAGGGATCTCTCCCTTCCTTTGTGTGTATGGGCATCATCCTAAGGCCAATTCTTTTGACCCCCTGACTCCACGCCTGGTGGTTCCTCTGTGGTTTCGGTCCTTAGAGGTATTTGGAGGAAAGTGAAGAAAGCCCTTGTGTCTGTGTCATTAGTGACCAAAAGGGTTTTTGATAAGCGGAAAAGACCCTGCAGCTTCAAATTTGGAGACTTCGTCTGGTTGTCTACCAAGAATTTGAAGTTGAGACAGCCATCTCATAAGTTAGGCCCCCGGTTCATCGGCCCTTATAAGATCACCAGGGTTATCAATCCGGTGGCATTTCAGTTAGATCTGCCCCGTTCTTTGGGTATCAATAAAACATTTCATTGTTCCCTTTTAAAACGGGCGATTAGTAATCCTTCTTCCAGTGGAAGACCTTCTCCTCTTCTGATACGTGGCCAGAGGGAGTTTGTTGTTGAAAGGATTCTTGACTCCAAGATGGTTCGGGGTCGGCTGTCATTTTTGGTGCACTGGAAGGGGTATGGCCCGGAGGAGCGGTCGTGGGTGCGCAGTTGTGATCTTCATGCCCCCAGACTGATACGCTCTTTCTTCTCGCAGTTCCCCGATAAACCCGGTGGTAGGGGTTCTTTGACCCCTCGTCAGAGGGGGGGTACTGTTAGGGTCTCCTGCCCTGTGCTGCCACGTCGTCATGGCAACCGGGAGACAAGTGCTAGCGGAGTGGCCTGAGCGCAGCTGATACTCCGGTACGGGTCTTTTGCTGTGCAGTGGTTACAGGCTTTGTGCACGGCAGGGGATCCGGTGCTGGTTTTTGTGCTCACAGTCTGTGAGGTCTGAGTGGGGCGTGGACAGCACCTGCTATATAAGGCCTCTTCTCAGGTTAAGCAGATGCTGCTGAATCTTTGTTGGTTAGTCAGTTCCTGAAAGTTAGCCAGTACTGTGTAGCTTTGTATTTGTTGTTGCTTACTGCAAATAGGCCTTGGGGTTTGGTACTACACTCTGCCAATCCAGACCTAGCAGTAAAACTGGAGTCAGTCGTTTAACTTGCTGGGGTTCTTTTGCTACTCTGTGAACTTAGCAAGTTTGCGGCTGTATTCTCAGACTTGCCTGCCTAAATCCTTTCTCACTGTGCAAAGGTGTTCAGGTGTCAGTTTAGTGGCAGTCAGCTGAACCTGTGCACTGCAAGTGAGGATTAGGATTGTGGAGACTCTCCTTGTGTCTATCATTCCATCTCTGACCAAGGAGTTTACTGCCACACCCGTTGGTAACCCTTTAGGGTTTTGCTGTTGCCCTTAGCAACAGCATTTCGGGTTCTCTACGTATTAAAACACAACATCTTGCTTTTTCCATCTGAGCATTCCTAATACTAGGGAGACACCCAGTTTCTTAGCCTCTGGGCGTATCTGTTCACTTTGTGTTTATTTTGTTACCCTATCACCTTCTGTGTACGTAATGTCATATTCCCCAGTCTGTCTGTGAGTTCATTTGTTTTGCATCCCTATCCGTTCAGACACCAGTACATTCCTGCAGGCACTGGTGTGCATAACAGTTCAGACACCAGTACATTCCTGCAGGCACTGGTGTGCATAACAGTTCAGACACCAGTACATTCCTGCAGGCACTGGTGTGCATAACAACAATTTAATGTTCATAAATTCCTGTGTCTCCCAACACAACCTTAATTGTCAGATCTCAGTCTTATTCACTCTCAACTCTTAGTTATTCCAACTTGAATTCCATGTGAAGAGATTAATGAATGGAGTTTTAGTACAGCATGCAGTTATTTCCACAACGTTATTACTTAGTGAAAGGTTAGTAGTTCAGACACACATGAAAAGCAGCATAGGATCATTAGTTGTATACCATGCGATATACTTGCTTTAAATACCTCTCCCCTGTAGCTGTGAGGATACTGAGGACTGGCAACTTTTCTACAGAGTCCCAAGCAGAGAATGCACTCCTATTTATTCTCCCCTTAGCACTGGGGTAAGGAAATGAAGCAGCCGGCCGGCTCAAAGTGATGTGTCACCTGCAGGTAAATACAGCAGACTGCAGCAATAATGTCCCGTCCTTACACAGACTGCAGCAATAATGTCCCGTCCTTACAAACGCGTTTCTCCGCCTGTGGACCCTTATCGGCGGCTTCCTCAGTGTAATAGATGCCTCCCTGTACAAACAGGCATTTAAATACCGCATCCCGCAGTTCGCGCATGAGCACTCCACATGCGGCTCAAGCCTCGTTCTCCGAAGTACTCACTGGGCATGTGCAACTTAGATTCTCATGCCTCAAGCCTCCCTTTCATTATACTCTATCAGGAAGTATTCTCTCAGCTAAGTAATTCCGCAGCTCACTAGATAATTTTATTATTATCAACACAAAAACAGCACAATGACTGCATTATAATATAATACATACTATAAACGAAAATTAAAAAACACACACTTTTAATATATATACACACATACTGGTATAGCTCAGCAAAAGTTCTAATTATAGCGCCATCTGGCGTTTCTGATATATATATATGTATCACATCTTACATCAGACTCATTCTATATACCTATATATACACACACAAGGCTTAGGCTTCAAGCCCTATACCTATTTCTAGACATAAGCCTATATATTTCTCTCAAGGGAGACAGCAGACCCCTATATACGACATAGAAACAAACACAGAAATGAAATTTATTTAGTAACCTAACCCATTTAAACAAAGATATAACAATTTACATTGTATCATTTTCCCTACAGAGAAAGTCCTCCTAAATAGAGATTATTTAGACTTCAGGAATTCAGACTCCATTCAGTTCCACCATATCATTCAGGCCTCCCGGCATCAGTGTATCCAATTTATATATCCAGCATGCTTCACGCCTACACAATAAACCAAAACGGTCACACACACACACACACACACACACACACACACACACACACACACACACACAGACACACACCCCCATATGGTGTTTTTTATCTGTTCCACAGCTATCATCCCAACTTTCTTAAACCCAGAATTTTGACACTGAATTATGTGATCGGACAGTGGGTGTCTTGCACCTTTTAATATATTTCTATGATGTTCCATATATCGAATGTGCATTGTACGAATAGTCCTCCCCACATATTGCTTTCCACGTAAACAGGTAATGACATATATAACATATGTGGAATAACAATTTAAGAATTCTCTTATCTGAAACTGTTCCCCCGTATTGGACGCTGTAAAAGACATGACCTTCCTTGGTAGGTTCTTACAGGATAAACAGTTTGTCTTACCACACTTGTGAAAACCTGACGGTTTATCGGGTAACCACATACGTTCATCTTTTAATTTACTTCCCCCCCCCCCCGAAAATGACTTGGTACTAATTTTGAACACAGATTCTCTGCCTTACGAAAAATAGTGAGACCCCTAGGATCTAATTGAGGTTTTAAGACCTCATCTAGCAATAAGAGCGAAGTGTTTTTCCTTATTACTTGCTGGATCTGGTGTGCACAGCTATTACATTTTGTATTAAATGACATATTTCTACTTCCATTTACCTCCCCTCTATATTTTTTACTATTATTTTTTGGTTCCAATAACACTGCTCTATCCAATTGCTCCACTTCTACTAAGGATTTTCAAGTAGTATTTGAGGATATCCCTGTTCTAGGAATGATTGCATAAGAGATTTTGCCTGAATCCGATACGTGTCTACCGACGTGCAGTTTCTCCTAATACGGACAAACTGACCCCTGGGAATATTTTCTTTCCAACTTTTTTTATGTGAGCTGGTATATTGTAGATAATTATTTTGATCCACTGATTTGATGAATGTTTTAGTAATCAAATTACCTTTATCTACGGAGAGCGCTATATCCAGAAAACTAATATCAGTAGTGCTATAATTATACGTAAATTTCAATCCATATTCATTATCATTTAAACCTTCAGTGAAATTCAAAAGTGTATCAAAGCTACCACCCCAAATAATAAACAAATCATCTATAAAACGGCCATAGTATACCAGATCCGCGCCCAACCCCGCACCCCACACATGTTGGTCCTCAAAGACCCCCATATATAAGTTCGCAAGACTCGGCGCGAATCTGGCCCCCATGGCCGCACCCCGTGTCTGTAAATAATAATGTGAATCAAACAAAAAGTAATTGTGTGTTAATATGAATTTAATAGAATCCAATATAAAGGCACGTAGAGAGTCAGAGACCACATCCAAATCCAGATATTTTGCTACAGCCTTCAAGCCTCCTTCATGTGGAATATTCGAATAAAGTGATTCAACATCACACGTAATTAAATAGTAACCTTCTTTCCAAACTATTTTATTAATTATATTCAAAAAGTGTTGTGTATCCTTAATGTGTGATCTCAAACTCTCCACATGCCCCTGTAAATAGTGATCAACAAAAAAAGACAAATTATTAGTGAGGGAAACCACTCCCGAAATAATAGGATGTCCCGGTGGACATGTGATGCAATAGCACAGCATACAGATACTAGTTATCTATATGCCCTATGATTGCTGTAGACCACCTAGCCTAGACCACTTCAGACCACTAAGAGTTGTATGGGATACCACTCAGTTCACTAAGACCACCTAGTTAATAACGCAGGGTTGCGAACCCTACGCCACCGGGCCTCTACTAACCCAGTGTGTCCACCTAGACCACCTAGCTTAGACCACCTAGACCACTTCAGTTCTTGGGTTCAGTATCCACTCACTCCTGCATTCGCTCACTCAAATACATTTTATTTTTTTCTGTACAGAAAATTAGGATTCATTCAAGTTGGCAGCTTTACCCCCAGAGGCAATTTAAAAAAAATTATTTATACTAAATTTTGTTTTTATATTAAATTTCTTTAGAAACCGGGTAGTTTGGTGCTATTGTAGCGTGGCTACTGTCCCGCCTTTTAACTAAGCGAAACTATTGTAAGGTTTTATTATGCGCGCACAACCCAACGCTAGCTTGCGTAATTACGCAACCGTGCGTACCTCTATGCCACGTGTGCGGCCTTGCGCTACGTGCACGTTTTTGTACGCTGTCCTCACGTTCCGTACCACGTATACCAATGTGCGTACGCAATAAAACAGATCACACAACTTCTTTAAATGTGAGCAATAAAACTACTATTGCCCACTAAACACAACACAGTTTCTTTCTGTATAAACCTTTACAACTAGGCCAGACTGTGTTTGTGCTTTACACTTACTTCTTTAAACATTAAACATAGGGGGTCATTCCGAGTTGTTCGCTCTGTATTTTTTTCTCGCAACGGAGCGATTAGTCGCTAATGCGCAATGTCCGCAGTGCGACTGCGCCAAGTAAATTTGCTATGCAGTTAGGTATTTTACTCACGGCATTACGAGGTATTTTCTTCGTTCTGGTGATCGGAGTGTGATTGACAGGAAGTGGGTGTTTCTGGGCGGAAACTTGCCGTTTTATGGGTGTGTGTGAAAAAACGCTACCGTTTCTGGGAAAAACGCGGGAGTGGCTGGAGAAACGGAGGAGTGTCTGGGCGAACGCTGGGTGTGTTTGTGACGTCAAACCAGGAACGACAAGCACTGAACTGATTGCAGATGCAGAGTAAGTCTGGAGCTACTCAGAAACTGCTAAGAAGTGTCTATTCGCAATTCTGCTAATCTTTCGTTCGCAATTTTGATAAACTAAGATTCACTCCCAGTAGGCGGTGGCTTAGCGTGTGCAAAGCTGCTAAAAGTAGCTTGCGAGCGAACAACTCGGAATGACCCCCATAATTTTAGTTTTAACTATATAGCAACAAATATCTCCGGTTTCACACAGGTCTAGATGAATCTAGCAATCTGAATGTTATGGCAACAATGTGAGAGAGTATGCAAAGTATCGGTGCCCTTTTGTGTACGCTTTTGGCGGCAATTTTTTTTCCACAGATTTTAAATAGCTTTTTTCCTGTTGTACTACGGGTTCTACCAGCACCTCTACAAACCATACAGAGCAGACGCCATCTAATCAGCATACAAGTAGGGTTTTCAGTGTCTCCAACGACCACGAAAGGGTTACGTAGGATACTGTCCTGTCCACCCTTTGCTGATAGATAAAGTCTGCTGTGACCTGTTAGGTAGTAAGAATCTGGAAAACCGGAGGAGCCCCCAATTGATAATGTTGAAAATATCCTTAGGAAAGAAAGCTATACCTTAAACACACCTTAAATACACTTTACCATGGAGCCGCTGCGGCCGCTGTACTTAACACACACTTTGCGCACTTTGTATGTTATTAGCGTACAAAGTCCCGTACTGAGTAAGGACTTCACGTACAAACGCCGTGTTGACGGTACAAAGTACTCACAGCGCGTACACACCCAGAGATGCACCACAAACCCTGAACAGTTATGCAATGCAATGAAAATACGCTTTAAACCTTAGCAGGGCATTGAAGACACGACACCAATTGTGATTTTACCGCTGGGTTCAGACACCACAGTGGATTATTGCTGAAAGGGGGTTACAATACAAATAATACAATACAATATAACAGAGTAAATGGCTACATTCAATGGTACATACGTGAGTGGACAAGCTTGCGCAACCCGGCCGGTCCTCGGTCATCTGATAGATAACTTTGTGAGTCTTGTGTCTGACCAGGCCTGCAGCAGCTCTCTTTATACAATTCTTCCAAAAAGCAATACAATAGATACTGTAATCTCTTTGTCCACTGGACACATGAATGCACATTTACAGTACAGGAGAGGTCATAGGTCGGTTTGAATAGGTAGGCGATGTCTTTCCCAACTGCTCTTGTGGGTGGTCTCCTCTGGATTCCTGCCGCATACATAATGTACAGTAAATACAGTTTATATCTATATTCTGCTCCTGCACATAACTATCCACAGGAACATGCGATCTTTCTCAAACCAACACCAGAATGTTACCCTTAAAATGCCCTTCAGCTGGATACCAAACACCACCTTATGACCTTGTTCTGTTCCCTCCTATTCTGTAAAGGTGAATCCCTTTGTTCTGAAACCATTCAAACTGTTGTTACTTTCTGATGTGGTGCAGGGAGGCTATGTGTACATTGTGCACTATTTGGATTAAATATGTAATGTGTTTTGATAGCCTTCCATGCGTTCACAAACTCTACCATAAATACCCATACCACGCGTTAATGCGCAGGACCGCGGGAGTGTCCATACGCAAATTGCGAATATGTGCACGCACAGCAGAGCAAGTACGTGCACGGAGGCCATCTGTGTGTAGTTTGTACATGATGTGTGTACTGCAATATTTTTCGACTTTGACACCATTTATCCTCCTCACCAAGCTTATCTGAGATTCGTAGTACAGGATTGCCATTATCAGTTCCAGACGGCACCGAGGGTATTCACCAAGGAGATGGCGGAGATGATGGTCCTCCATCAAAAAGGAGTCAATATAATTCCTTATCTGGACAATCTCCTGATAAAAGTGAGATCCAGGGAACAGTTGGTGCTGAACATCGCACTCTCCCTGTCAATACTCCAACAACACGGTTGGATCATGAATTTTCCAAAGTCACAGTTGGAACCGACGACAAGATTGTCCTTTTTAGGGATGGTTCTGGACACAGAAGTACAGAGAGTATTTCTTCCAGTGGAAAAGGCTCTGGAAATCCAGAAAATGGTCAAACAAATATTGAAACCAACAAGCGTGTCGATCCATCAATGCATTCGGTTGTTGGGGAAAATAGTAGCGCCTACGAGGCCATACAGTTTGGCCGATTTCATGCCAGAGTATTCCAGTGGGACCTGTTGGACTAGTGGTCCGGATCCCACCTACACATGCACCCGAAAATAATCTTGTCCCCCAAAGCCAGGATTTCGCTCCTGTGGTGGCTACACAGTTCTCACCTATTAGAGGGAAGCAGGTTCGGGATTCAGGACTGGGTCCTGGTAACCACGGATGTAAGTCTCCGAGGCTGGGGAGCTGTCACACAGGGGGAAAGCTTCCAAGGAAAATGCTCAAGTCAGGAAGCCTGCCTTCACATAAACATTCTGGAATAGAGAGCCATTTACAACGGCCTTCTACAAACGGTACATCTTTTTCAAGATCATCCCGTGCAGATCCAGTCAGACAATGTAACAGCAGTCGCGTATATAAACAGGCAAGGCGGAACGAAAAGCAGAGCGGCAATGGCAGAGGTGACAAGGATTCTCCTCTGGGCAGAAAGACATGTAAGAGCTCTGTCAGCAATTTTCATTCCGGGAGTGGACAACTGGGAAGCAGACTTCCTCAGCAGACACGATCTCCATCCAGGAGATTGGGGACTCCACCAAGAAGTCTTCGCAGAGGTGGCAAGTCTTTGGGGGAGTTCATCTCATCTAAACAAGAAGCTTCAGAGATATTGTTCCAGGTCGAGAGACCCTCAAACAATAGCAGTGGATGCACTGGTGACCCAGTGGGTGTTTCGGTCGGTATATGTTTTCCCTCCACTTCCACTGATTCCAAAAGTTCTCAAGATAATAAGAAGAACAAGAGTTCGAGCAATCTCCATTGCCCCAGACTGGCCAAGGAGGGCTTGGTATCCATATCTTCAGGAGTTACTCATAGAAGATCCTCGGCCTCTTCCTCCTTAAGAGGACCTACTACAGTAGGGGCCATGTGTGTATCAAGACTTACCGCGGCTACGTTTGACGGCATGGCTGTTGAGCGCCGGATCCTATCCCGAAAGGGTATTCCCAAAGAAGTCATTCCCACTCTTATTCAGGCCAGGAAGGGAGTAACGTCTAAACATTACCACCGTATTTGGAGAAAATATGTGTCTTGGTGTGAATCCAAGAAGACTCCTACGGAAGAGTTTGAGTTGGGACATTTTCTCCTTTTTCTGCAGGCTGGTGTGGATGCGGGCCTTAGATTGGGGTCAATCAAGGTCCAGATTTCGGCCTTATCAGTTTTCTTTCAAAAACAATTGGCCTCCTTTCCAGAAGTTCAGACTTTCGTGAAAGGGGTTCTGCACATCCAGCCTCCATTTGTGCCTCCAATGACACCATGGGACCTTAATGTGGTGTTGCAGTTCCTTCAATCAGATTGGTTTGAAGACCTCTGCAGGAGATAGAATTGAAGTTTCTCACTTGGAAAGTGGTGATGCTTTTGGCCTTGGCATCCGCAAGGCGGGTGTCTGAGTTGGGGGCCTTGTCTCACAAGAGCCCTTTCCTGATCTTCCATGAAGATAGGGCAGAGTTAAGAACTCGTCAACAATTTCTTCCAAAGGTGGTTTCGTCCTTCCACATAAACCAACCTATTGTGGTGCCAGTGGCTACTGACACTTTCACTGAGTCAAAGTCTCTAGATGTGGTTAGAGCTTTGAAGATTTATGTCGCAAGAACAGCTAGGATACGGAAAACAGAGGCTCTGTTTGTCCTGTATGCTCCCAACAAGATTGGGTGTCCTGCTTCTAAGCAGACTATTGCGCGCTGGATCAGAGGGACGATTCAGCACGCTCATTCTACGGCAGGCTTGCCGGTACCGAAGTCGGTGAAGGCCCATTCTACTAGGAAAGTGGGCTCATCCTGGGCGGCTGCCCGGGGTGTCTCGACTTTACAACTTTGCTGAGCAGCTACTTGGTCGGGGTCAAACACATTTGCAAAATTTTATAAGTTTGACACTTTGGCCAATGAGGACCTCAAGTTTGGTCAATCGGTGCTGCAGGGTCATCCGCACTCTCCTGCCCGTACTGGAGCTTTGGTATAACCCCATGGTACTGAAGTGGACCCAAGCATTCTCTAGGATGTATGAGAAAACAGGATTTTAATACCTACCGGTAAATCCTTTTCTCCTAGTCCGTAGAGGATGCTGGGCACCCGACCCAGTGCGTACTTTACCTGCAGTTTGTTCATTATAGTTTCACAAGTTGTGTTACATTTGTTTTCAGGGGTTCACTATGGTATGCCGGCGGTCGGGCTCCCGGCGACCAGCATACCGGCGCTGGGAGCCCGACCGCCGGCTTACCGACAGTGTGGCAAGCGCAAATGAGCCCCTTGCGGGCTCGCTGTGCTCGCCACGCTATTTTATTCTCCCTCCAGGGGGGTCATGGACCCCCACGAGGGAGAATAAGTGTCAGTATGCCGGCTGTCGGGATCCCGGCGCCGGTATACTGTGCGCCGGGATCCCGTCAGTCGGCATACTGAAGACCACCCGTTTTCAGCATGTTGCTGCAAATGGTTCATGCCTGTTGGCATGTGTTATGTTTAAATGCCATGTTGTGCGGCATGGTTGAGGTGTGAGCTGGTATGAATCTCACCATTAGTATAAAAGTAACTCCTTTCCTCGAAATGTCCGTCTCCCTGGGCACAGTTCCTATAACTGAGGTCTGGAGGAGGGGCATAGAGGGAGGAGCCAGTTCACACCCTTTGAAAAGTCTTAGAGTGCCCATGGCTCCTGCGGAACCATCTATACCCCATGGTACTGAAGTGGACCCCAGCATCCTCTACAGACTAGGAGAAAAGGATTTACCGGTAGGTATTAAAATCCTGTTTTATATATATATATATATATATATATATATAGACACACACACACACACACACACACACACACACACACACACACACACACACACACACACACACACACACAATCCCAAAGCCAGGCACTCTCCTTTTTGATGCAACAGATTTTATTCAGTCAATACAGAGCTTACAATACCATGTTCAGCGACGTTTCGGTCCCATCCGGACCTTTATGTACACAGCTAATTTATACAATTAGAAACATAATCTCCCAGATGAATCCCACAATCATCTGGGAGATTCTGTTCCTAATTGTATGGTGTTGTATTGAATTAATAAAATCTGTTGCATTAAAAAGAAGACTGCCGGGGCGTGGCCTGGCAGGCAAACTGAAAGGAAGTGTCTGGGGATAGCTCCTGCTTCCAGAGGCATAAACTGCTCCATAAATCCCCATACCAGCTCCTATCCCCACCTGACTTGCCTCTGTGTGGAGCATGGACCTCCCTGTACCCGGTGCGACGATCCCCGGAGCCGGAGGAGGCCTCCTGCCTCCTTGCAGGTTGGGGCCTTCGCGCCGGGCAGAAGCAGGGGGCTCGATTTGGAGCGGGTCCCGACGGCGGAGAGCGGACACTGATCGACGCGGCGGGACGACGCCGGGCCTGTGGGGGGTCGCTTCTCCCCTCCGGAACCTCACCTGCGGCTCCTGTGTGCGCCGGAGGGAGCTCTGTGATCGCCCGGCGGGGCGGGAAAGCTGGTGTGCGCGGCAACCTGTCTCCGTCCGGTGAGGCGGGGACCGAGGTTGCCAAGGCGCCCGCTGCGGAGATGGGAGGGGGGACGGCCGGCTCTGCCGCAGCACAGCCCATTAAACAGCGGATCTCCCCTGCCACCCGGAGACCGCCTATCACCTGCACTACAGTCGAGCTGGGGGTCCCACGAACGGAGGCCTGTGGAGATCCCGGCGGCCATCTTTGACCAGGAGACCTGACGCCCGCCCACTGGAGACAGAGGTAGGGGATCCTGTCCACTGGCTGGACCGTGGCTGGGGGACCTGCTGACCCTACCTACGGCCCTCGCCTTGCTTTATAGGGCTAACGCGGGGAGATAATCTCTAACAGCACATAAGCTGGTACCACAGGCCGCCCTAACACTGTCTGCACCAAACATTCCTATAGCAGTGGGGGACCGGGCTCTTACACAGGCACAGCAACTGAAATCAAGGGAGTCCCTCTTGGGCCCACGCCCTAAAACCTGCAAACACCTCTGCTGCTGTTTTTGTTCTATACCTGCCACTAATATAATACATTAGGCTGGGGCTCCACCTGCTGATGGCTTTCCTGTTCGATCTTAGCTACATGGGGAGCCCTACTTCCTTCACAATGTGATCCATTGGAACCTGCCCTGAGTCATGGGACCGTCTAAACCATAATAAATGCTCGGTCCCGTCCTTGATGCCGGGAACTTGCTAGAACAAAAATGCAGTGATCCTTTTTCATAGCTCTACACGTATTCTTCACCATGACTAGAGGTAACAAAAAGCAACACGGCACGGACATGAGCCGGAGCCTAAAAAAATTTGCTTACTCAGAAGCTAAATCTTCGGAGCAGGAGACCCCCCTGCGTCCCGATATTTCTGACTCAGAGGACTCGGATCAATCTCCTCTGACCCGGAAGGATCTCCATTTATTATTTCGTGAAATCCAGGAGACGAGGAAATCGGTACAAGCGGTACAAGCGGAGGTACATACGGCCATTGCTTCTCTTAAAACTGATATTAACGAACTTGGAGACAGGACAGATCACCTAGAGTCTAAATTAGATGAAGTGGTCGCCTCTCAACAAAGTATGGGTGACGAGATTCAGGGCCTCAAATAGGAAATGCACTTGCTTTCAGAACGCCAAGAGGACCAGGATAATCGTGCACGCCGGAATAATCTCCGCATCCGCGGCATTCCGGAAGACATAGACATGGCGTCCTTGCACGACTACCTCAAAAAGCTGTTTGTGCATCTGTCGCCCTCAACTTCGGCAGACCGGTTCTTGTTGGACAGAGCCCACAGGGCCCTACAACCCCGCTCTCAAGATCAGACTCAACCCAGAGATGTCATTCTGCGATGCCATTATTATTCGGCTAAAGAGGACCTACATAGGGAGGCTAGGAAGCTTCCCAAACTGGACTTCTTGGGTCATTCTCTTCAAATATTCCAGGACATTGCTCCTAGCACCCTGCTTAAAAGAAAGGAATTCCGTCCCATCACCTCAGCTCTACGTGACAATGGCATCCGCTATAGGTGGGGATTCCCCTTCCGCATTCTGGTGTGGCATCATAACCGCCTCTACTCGGCTAGGGATCTAGCCGAAGCCAAGGATCTCCTACGTAACCTAGGTATCCATATACCTCCGAGCCTGACTGAGTCTCCGCAACGGACATATGAGGCCTCCTCTGCTGAGCCGACTGTCACCCCGAGACGCTCCTTGAACCGAGATTGGTCACGAGTGCCTTCGGCACGGAAATCTAGCTCTGCTGGTCCTAATACATGATGCCTTATATGTCTAAACACTATCTCATTTAGATAATATGTTACCTCTTCGTATGCTACTCCAAGATGTTGTAATTTCTTTTTTCCAGTTCCTATCTCACTACTAAACCAACACCCCCTGTACACGGTATATTCAACAGGCCAATTAACCTTTAGCACCATAGCCAAGTGTTCAGGGGGAATCTGGGGCTGAGGCCCCCCCTTATGGGGGATATGTCCCTCTACGCTGGAGCTGTCACTTACTGTTTTATTGTGTATTAAGGGCAATCCTCCGCTCAAGGCAATGTTCGCCTCGGCCTTAGATGGTCACTCTTATTTTACTAGTTATTCTATATGATGACGGAGAATGGGAACTGTAGTCTACTCCTGTATCCCCTTAACACGGGTTCCCAGACTCGGGGCATCTTGGTGAGTACCTACCACCCTAGATGCACCTGGTCAGGCCAGGCCGCGTCCCCATAGATGGGTCTTATACCCTAATCCGGTCGTTGTCACTTAGTGACCCCTTTTGGTTGCCCCTTGACCGGCATGTTAGACCAGATGTAGTTGCTTCTGGTCCCCAACCTCCCCCTCCTCCCTATCTCTCCCGTGCCTTGCTTCCCCTGTTTCTGTGTTCTTTTTTTTTCTTTGTTCAAATTTGTAAAGATATCCGTCGATTGCCATATGCACTTACATTACAATTTCTGTTTTGGTCTCTTATAGAGCTGCGGTGTCCGGAGGGAGTTGATGAAGCGTTCCGAAAAATAGCTGGCCATGGCTCTTAAAGTCTATTCACACAACGTCAAAGGTTTGAACAGCCCAAATAAACGCACCAAGCTATTCCTTTCTCTTAAACGGGCCAAGGGTGACTTGGTTTTCTTACAGGAAACCCACTTTAAGAAATCCCTCCACCCTGATTTAAAGTCCAAAGCTTACCCTATCACATTTCATGCATGTGATGCTACACATAAGAAAAGGGAGGTATCCATTTTGATAGCTGCTCACCTTACGTTTGAATTGTTGGACAGCCATGCGGATAAATCAGGTAGATGGCTTATACTAGTTGGGAAACTAAATGATAGCTTATGTACCCTTGTTAATATCTACGCCCCGAACCAAAACCAAGCTACATTCTTCAGGAGGCTGAGTGCACACTTGACTGGACTCAGTAGAGGAGAGGTCATCATTGCTGGAGATTTCAATGAGGTGCTTGACACCTCGTTGGATAGATCCTCCCCTCCTTTTTCCAGCTCTTCTGGCCACCCCCGCCCAACCCTGGCATCTCTTGCTCTACTAGAACTTCTGAAACTCCACCTGTTATTTGACTCTTGTAGACTAACTGATCCTCAGACCAGAGACTACACTTTCTTTTCCTCTGTACATAAGACCTACTCTAGAATTGACATGATACTACTCAGCCGGAATTTGTCCTCTAAATTGAAATCCACTAGCATACTCCCTATGATTTGGTCCGACCACTGCCCAATCCCCGCTGATCTCCAATCCATCGCCCCACGCCCCCCTCCTGTTTCCTGGCGTCTGAACGATTCTATACTGCATAGCCAGGAAGTCACCAACCAGATAAAAAATTGCCTTGCTAACTACTTTCTTCTTAATGACCTCCCGGAGACTTCTCCGGTTTCCCTATGGGAAGCACACAAAGCTGTGATACGCGGCCATATGATCAGCCAGGCATCTAGACTTAAAAAATCTCTGGAACTTAGCTTCCTTTCCCTCTCTACCAAACTCCAAGCCCTTGAACGCCAACATAAACTCTCTCCTACCCCATCTAACCTAGAACCCCTGCTGGAAGCTAGAAACGCAATCTCTATCAGAACGTATGGCGAAGACTCTTCAGAGGCTTAACCAGACTTTCTATGAGAGAGGTGACAAAGCCGATAGAATCCTGGCTTCCCGCCTCAGAGCACAACGATCACGAAATAATATCCTGGCAGTGCATGCCGAATCTGGTGAGGTTACATATGACCCAGGGGGTATAAACCGGGTGTTCAGAGAATATTATACCAAACTCTATAATTTAAATCCCACTAATCTGGATCCCGGCCCCCCCGACGCTCTGATTTCGGAGTTCTTACGTCGCGCCGATCTCCCTCGACTATCCCACATCGACTCTGCGGAGTTGAATAGAGATGTCACCGAGGAAGAGATAACGGCCGTCTTGAGAAATCTTAAATCCTCTAAAGCCCCGGGCCCCGATGGCTTCTCGGCCTCATACTATAAAAAATTTGCTCCCATGTTGGTCCCCCATCTCAAGGTACTGTTCAACGCTGTACTACATGGCACCCCATTCCCAAGTAATATGTTGGAGGCTAGAGTTATAGTCATCCATAAAGAGGGCAGAGACCCACGAAATTGCGCTAACTATAGACCGATATCCCTATTGAATCTAGATATTAAAATCTATGCAAAGATCTTGGCTAACCGTCTCAATGATGTGCTCCCTGGCCTGATACATTATGACCAGGTGGGCTTCATCCCTGGACGCCAGGCCAGGGACAACACTAGAAGAGCGATCGACATTATTCAACTGTTGAATAGCAGGCAAACCCCATCTATTATCCTTTCTCTCGACGCCGAGAAGGCGTTTGATCGTATCTCTTGGCCATTCTTATTTCAGACTCTACAGGTATTCGGGATATCGGCGGAATTTCTGACTGGGGTCTCCGCCCTCTACGCCTCTCCCATAGCTAGGGTTCTCACTAATGGAATACTATCCCCCTCCTTCCCGCTCTCCAATGGGACCAGACAGGGATGCCCTCTCTCCCCCCTGGTGTTTGCCATGGTCATTGAGCCACTGGCTGCTATGATAAGAAACTCTGGCGATGTTCGGGGAGTGAGGATGGGGTCGCAGGAATCTAAGATTTCACTCTTCGCTGACGATGTACTACTGTCTCTTACTCAGCCGCAGTCTTCCCTCCCCGCCTTATATCGGATTATAGAAGAATATGGTTGCCTATCGGGATATAAAATAAATTTTACTAAATCTGAAGCCATGTTACTGCATGTACCTGGAGACCTCAGGCGCTCCCTGCAGACCTCCTATGACCTTCGGTGGCAGACCAACAAGATTAAGTATCTAGGTGTTTATATTACCTCCCATTATAATGCCCTGTATTCAGCAAACTTCCCGCGGTTACTGACCAAAATCAAATCTGACCTGATAAGATGGAGAACATATATCATATCCTGGCTGGGTAGGATTATAGCCCTTAAAATGACAGTTATGCCACAACTCCTCTACCTCTTCCAGACTCTACCCGTGAGGGTGCCGGAGAGGGTCCTCAGAGATGCCCAGGCCTCATTTGTGAGGTTTGTTTGGAATGACAAGCCCCCACGGATAGCCTTTACTGTGCTCCAGCTTCCCCGATCAGAGGGGGGCCGAGGATTCCCTGATATCAAATTTTATTATCTAGCCAGCCATTTAAGTTAAATAGTGACCTCCTTTGAGCCTCGCGGCTCTGTCGCGTGGGTCGATTTTACCGCGCTTTCTCTGGGAATTCGTTCACTGGCCTTGCTGTGGGGCCTGGGCAAATTGCATTCGCTAGCTCTAAAAAATATCCCTCCCTCACTTAGGTTCCACATATCTATCTGGCATAAATATCTTACGAAATATAACTTGTCCTCCTTACACTCCCCTCTTACACCCCTCTGGGACAACCCTGACTTCCCTGTTGGGATCTCACCCTTTCACTTCACATCCTGGTTTAACGCCCGGATCCTTGTAGTTCATGATGTTTCCCTAAAGGGCCACTGGATGTCAATAGACGATATCAAAACCAAATTTCCCTCACTAACCCCTCCCTTCTTTGACTATTTTCAACTCCGACACTTCCTTCTCTCCCTACCCCAGGTTGATACTCTGCGGGATCTTACTCCCTTTGAGTCTACATGTACTACAAAACCCATAAGCAGAGGACTAATCTCGACGATATATTCTATATTAGTTGGGTCCTCCTCTGGGCCGCAGACCCGCCATGAGCGGGAGTGGGAGAGGGACCTGGGTCCTCCGCCAGACGAAGCCTGCTGGGAAGAAGTACGGGAAGGTATAGCTAAAAGTTCTATCTCTACCCGACTCAAGGAAACATCCTATAAACTATATTATCGGTGGTATTATACCCCAGACAAACTATCTCGGATGTTTCCCTCTGCCACCCCGGTCTGCTGGCAGGGATGCGGTCAACGTGGTACTCTCCTCCATATTTGGTGGACCTGTCCACGCATTGTTCCCTACTGGAATAGGGTTCTGGCTATACTGAACTCTTTATCTGGACTCACACTTAAACTTGATCCATGGATGTTTTTATTGGCCCGTCCACACCCAGACCTTGACCCTTTAATAAATAAACTGTTCTCACATATCTTAGTAGCGGCTAAATCTTTAATAGCTAAAAACTGGAAGACCTCCGCTCCCCCCACCATACTAGCTTTGAATAACTATATCTGGTTCGTAGCTAAAATGGAAAAAATCACCTATTACCTGCATGACTGTCCCCACAAATTTGAACTCGTTTGGGGTCCCTGGCTGTCTGCGATGTCTCCTCCACTATGAGCTCCAATCCACCCCTTTGTCCCCGAGCCTCGGATCCCTGGCCATGCTGCGCCTGGGCTCTCCCTCCGGCACCGTCTCGCCCGCCCAGGTTTTTACTGGACATGTAACGGTACGTAGCCCGAATGTCTATCTATGTATTATATAGTGTACACACTCTCCATAGTTGCATTGGATGTTTATTCTCTCATATGGCATAAAACGGCACTTCTGTTCTTTTTTCTGTTAGGATCTCCTGCTCTGTGCTGCCACGTCGCCATGGCAACCGGGAGGCAAGTGTTAGCGAAGTAACCTGAGCGCAGCTGATACTCCGGTCAGGGTTTTTACTGTGTAGTGGTTACAGGCTCTGTGCACGGCAGGGAATCCGGCGCTGGTTTTGTGCTCACAGTCTGTGAGGTCTGAGTGGGGCGTGGACAGCACCTGCTATATAAACCATCCTCTAAGGCTAGGCAAATGCTGCTGAATCTTTGTTTGTTAGTCAGTTCCAGAGAGTTAGCTAGTACTGTGTGACTTTGTATTTACTTGTTGCTTACTGCGAATAGGCCTTGGGATTCGGTACTTCATTCTGCCAATCCGGACCTAGCAGTAAGACTGGAGTCAGTTGTTTGACCTGCTGGGGTTCTTTTGCTATTATGTGAACCCAGCAGGTTTGCGGCTGTACTCTCAGACCTGCTTGCTTAATCCTCCCTCACTGTGCAGGGCGTCCAGGTGTCAGTTTAGTGGCAGTAAGATGAACCTGTGCCCTGCAAGTGGGGGTTAGGATTGTGGATACTCTCCTTGTGTCTATATTTCTATCTCTGACCAAGGAGTTTATTCCCACACCCGTTGGTAACCCTTTGGGGTTTTTTCTGTTGCTCTTAGCAACATCATTTCAGGTGCTCCACATGTTAAATCACTACACCTCGCTTCATTGTCCGCTCTATTCCATCTGAGCATTCCTGTCACTAGGGAGACACCCAATTCCTGAGCCTTTGGGCTTCTCCGTTCACTTTGTGTTTATTAGTTATTCCATCACCTCCTGTGTATGTTATGTTATACTGTCTGTGAGTTTGTTTGCTTCGCTTCCCTCTCTGTTCATACACCGGTATACTCCTGTTAGCACTGGTGTGTGTAACATTTTCCCTTCTCTCTGTCTTCCCCCCCCCCCCTTTTCACTATTTGCTGTTGTTTCTGTTTTCTATATATGTATGCTCCCCGCATAGGGAGAAATTTTTGGTTATCTGTTTAGATTTGCACAAAATTATTTTTAAAAAAAATTACCTCTAAGGGAGACTGATTTTTAAATTTTATGATGCAATTGAATCTGTATTGTATATCTCTCTGTCTCTCCTGGAGTAAATAAAAAAGTAAAAAAAAAAAAAAAAGAAGACTGCCTGGCTTTGGGACTGTGGACATTCGATTTAAGTGGATCGTTACAGAGCACCCCACTGATGTTGCTATTTGGTGTGAGTGTGGAACTTTGGATATATATATATATAGAGAGAGAGAGAGAGAGAGAGAGAGAGAGAGAGTAAGATGAACAGATGCTGCGGCACTCAAGCTCTTGTATAAGATCGATGTATTATTAAAAAATCACACCATATTACATCAACGTTTCGGGGTGTCTAGCCCCTTTGTCAAAGGGGCTAGACACCACGAAACGTTGATGTAATATGGTGTGATTTTTTAATAATACATCGGTCTTATACAAGACCCTGAGTGCCGCAGCATCTGTTCATCTTTCAATAAATCTACTGTGGGCACCGGGGCACAGAACCTGCCAGGGGAGTGCCGGGCTACGTGACCCACTATATATATATACATATATATATATTTAGATTTATTTTGTGTGTGTGTGTGTATGTATATATATATAAAATGATAGTTTCAGCTCGGCACTCCCTTGTCAGAGTATACAGCTTTCCAGGTGCCTTCAACAGTAAATTTCCATTTACTCAAATATGTTCCCATAAGAAGCGCCACTTCACGGTGTAGAAATGACAAACGCAGAGTACAGTGTGTGTAGCAACGTTTCAGTTTATTCAACCGTCGTCAGGCATGTCAAATACAAAAACTTTATTACCTTTTATTACAAACAGTCACCATGTGCTACAAATTAGAGACGCCCTCAGGATCCAATTTCCTGCTGACATTATCATCCCTAGACTAGCATTCCCATCGCCATGGACACCATGAACAATTCATGGTACAAAGAACATCTATAAAACAAGGAATGGAGCAATCATTGTAAAGAGAAGTTCTATTCTAACACATACAGGTGTAGCAATTAAAATGGAAACAATGGCCCTCATTCCGAGTTGTTCGCTCGGTATTTTTCATCGCATCACAATGGAAATCCGCTTAGTACGCATGCGCAATGTTCGCACTGCGACTGCGCCAAGTAACTTTGCTATGTAGAAAGTAATTTTACTCACGGCTTTTTCATCGCTCCGGCGATCGTAATGTGATTGACAGGAAATGGGTGTTACTGGGCGGAAACACGGCGTTTCAGGGGCGTGTGGCTGAAAACGCTACCGTTTCCGGAAAAACCGCAGGAGTGGCCGGAGAAACGGTGGGAGTGCCTGGGCGAACGCTGGGTGTGTTTGTGACGTCAACCAGGAACGACAAGCACTGAACTGATCGCACAGGCAGAGTAAGTCTGAAGCTACTCTGAAACTGCTAAGTAGTTAGTAATCGCAATATTGCGAATACATCGGTCGCAATTTTAAGAAGCTAAGATTCACTCCCAGTAGGCGGCGGCTTAGCGTGTGTAACTCTGCTAAATTCGCCTTGCGACCGATCAACTCGGAATGAGGGCCAATGTTCACATAATATAAATGTAGTTATACAGAAATCAAATTACTGCTACAATATATGCAAAATTCCAAGACAACCTGTCTATAGGCTTAAGAAAAATGTGCTAGAATATAGAACCCCATATCCAATATACAGAGCCAAAAAAGATACTTAAAAATAACAGCAGAGAGACAAGGTTTCATTTAACCCATAAGGGGTTACCATATTGAGACAGTTAATCCAGAAGGCCTCTTTCTGCAGCAATCATTTACTCCTATCACCTCCTCTTTTGTTCTCTGCTATATGATCAATCCTTTTGTATCGCAGACTTGCCAAACTATGATTGTGTAGCTTAAAGTGCTTAGACACAGGTTGATCAATTGATCTGCCTTCTATGGCTTGCTTAATTGCACTTCTGTGCTGAGCCATTCTTTCTCTGAACGAACATGAAGTCTTCCCTACATAATACAGCCCACAAGGGCAGCTTATGTAGTAGACTACAAATCGAGTGGAACAAGTAAGGAAGCACCTAATTTTAAACTTTTTTCCAGACCGTGGGTGCTCTACCGTATCTCCTGTTTCAAAGTACATACACATAGTGCTTCCCAAACACTTGTAATTACCGGGACTTTTAGTAGGGAAATGTTCACTAGAGGTTTTTCTTTTTCAAATAAAATTTTTATTGAAGTTTTAACATGTATAATAGAAAGGGAATTGGGGTACAGAAATAAAAAGGGAGGGGATAGAGGAGGAAGTACGATAATATGGTATAGACATATATCCAAGAGTAGTGGTACAACAACAAACAGGCTCCGGTAATATTACATACATATTACAATAACACTGAAATCACAACGTTGTGGGCAAAAGACAAATAGGCCGATATAGAAATAGGGAAGTGTCAATAAAGAAGATTCAAACAATTGTATGGTAAAGGGACAGGGTGGTGGACTAAAGTTTAGGGTTATATTTAATGCGTATGAGCACCAGAATTCCTCAGAGTTCTGTATTCACTCCATAAGAACCATCTAATAAGTGGACAGGATGATAAAGAGGAGTAAGCCGCCCCTGCAGTTTCAAACTCGAAATGTGATTGAACAGCAGTTTCAATATGGAAAAGGGGGTGTGCTCTCTCTACAATGGCGCTGGTCTCTCTTACGGTCACCTATGTATGTGGATAATATCCAGGTGTGAAAGTGTATGTTGAAACACACTGGTATGGTAAATAAAATGGAATTTAATACAATACTAACATGCAATGTCTAAAAACAAGCAATACATAAAAAACCACAAGTGGACTGGGAACAGGCCATGGGGGGAATGTGATCCTACCGATGCAGGTGGAGGAGCCGCAGGTGTCAAATAAAGGCAGGGTACCCCGGGAAATACCCTGCTGGTGGCTCCTCTGATTGAATTCCCTTCCAGGCAATCAGGAAAACAGTCCGCCAAACGTCCAGGGGGTGGGCAGCGCCACAAGGTATCTCCAATGCGTTTCGGGACAGCCTGGTCCCTTCTTCTTGCCCTGCATTGGTAGGATCACATTCCCCCCATGGCCTGTTCCCAGTCCACTTGTGTTTTTTTATGTATTGCTTGTTTTTAGACATTGCATGTTAGTATTGTATTAAATTCCATTTTATTTACCATACCAGTGTGTTTCAACATACACTTTCACACCTGGATATTATCCACATACATAGGTGACCGTAAGAGAGACCAGCGCCATTGTAGAGAGTGCACACCCCCTTTTCCATTTTGCACTTTTGTACTGAGCCCTTAGGGAGCTCTGGCACTCTCCACATGGCCAGCTGTCTCAGTCCTATACAGCGCAGACTTGCTACCCCCGCCTTCCAGTTTGCAGCAGTTTCAATAGTCTCCAGAGTGGGATTTATATTTGTGCGCCAGTGGTATGCAAGGAGTATCTTGGTGGTAATTAAGATATGATTCATTATGTATCTGTCGTTATTCGATAGGTGTCCTGTGTAGATATGGAGGAGGGCCAGTTTGGGGTGAGGGGATATCCTGAAGCCTAACACTTCAGATATAAGGGAGAATACAGAAATCCATAAGCTAGTGATAGCTGGGCATGACCAGAAGATATGTGATAAAGATCCTACATTGCCACAATCTCGCCAGCAATTACGTGATATGTCACTGTTCATTTTGTGTAACCTGATTGGAGTCAAATACACTGTGCAAAAGTTTATAAAATGCTTCAATGCATGTCGACAGTCGTTGGGCTTGTCAGAACAGTAACTCCCATTCCTCGTTCGTTATAGTGCAGTTCAAGTCCACCTCCGATTTAGATTGATAAGGTAGTGTAAGTTGGTGTTGGAATGTATTCAACAAATTGTACCAACAGGATATAGATCCTCTTGTACCACTTTTAATAAGCAAGTCATAGACATAAATAGGGATAGGAGAGGGTTTGTGAGGTGTGAGATGACTGTCTCCACCAGTTACGTATTTGTAAAAATCTCAATGTGATACTGAATATTGGGCATTCATTTTCGTGAATGAAGCAAGGGAGTCGCCGTCCATAATTTCATTCAGGGAAGATATACCACATAAATCCCAGTCATCCAATCTTAAATCTGGTATGAGGGACGCTAAACCTTATAAAGATAAATTGGAGGAAGGGAGGTTAACATCTCCAAATAGATGTACAGAGTCTAACCAGATTTTACGGGAAACCTTCATGGAAAGTAATCTGTTGGCATAGGATTTTCCCTCAGCTGAAGGTAACCAAAGAAGGTCCACCAGAGGTAAAGGGAGGAGTTTCTCGTGTTCTAGCCTGGCCCAGGGCATGGGGTTATCGAAGGTCAACCAGGAGCCTAGTTGTGCTAAAATACATGCTGCTTGGTATTTACGGAGATCCGGATAAGCTAGGCCCCCTTCTGTTTTGTTGAGAGACATTATTTTTCTCGACAAGCTTGCTTTTTTACCCTGCCAGACATACCTATTAAAAACGGAATAGAATGTATCCTTCAGGTTATTGGGGAGAAGGATAGGGATAGTCCTAAAGAGGTATAGAATTTTGGTGAGAATCATCATCTTTAGAGCCGCTATACGCCCGAACCACAACACATTATACAGCATCCAGTCTGTCGTCAATTGTGTGATTTGTCGCAATAGGGGTAGATAGTTAGCAAATATCACATCTGAAATGTTCAGTGTGATCTTTATGCTTTAGACCTCCATCTTGCCAGTAAAACATGTATTGTCACGAACCGGTCTCTCACCTTTGCGGGTTCTGGGGTTCATCCGTTGCCAGTGCGGTTGCTCGCGGTGCTGTGCGCCCGTGTGGGGACACGGCGTGATCAATGGCACAGGTAATGCAGAGTCTGGGAACTGTGAGTGCGGGGACCAAATGGCCTAAGGCACTGCGGTGTGTCTGCTGTATAGGAGGTGGCCATGTTGGAGACCAAATAGCTAATACTGAGCACTTGTGAAAACACCTGTGGGCAGGTGTAAGCCAAACCCGTGCTTGTGCTGCCTTTAAGTAGGCTGGGATTATGTCACTCTGGGCCAGTGCTTTGTTGTATCAAAGCTGTGCTCTAGCTCTGAGCTCTCTCCGTGCATTCCTGTGTGATTCCCGTGGTCCAGATATCGCCTCCGTTCCCAGAGGTCCGTCTGCAGCCTTCACTGCTGAAAGATCCACCGGCTCTCTGCTGTGCTGTCAGTTAATTGCACTCCTATTGGAAATAGTTGGATTCCCAGTGTCCTGCATGAGGTTACCTTGTCAGTCTGCCTATCATTCAAAGTCTGGAGGATTCTGTTTCTCTCAGCTGTTCGTTTGTTCAACTCTGCATTTAACCCATTCATCACCTTGTCTTCTACTACAGTTTCACAGTGATCTCCGGAACCCGCAAGTAACCCAATTCAGTACTTTTTATTTGCTATGTTGTCATTACAAGGATAATTCATCACAGTCTCTCAGTTAACCCTCAAAACTCCATTGCAAATTCTTACAGTTAATTCACCATGTCTGCATTAACCAGTTAAACACAATCTGCAGTTCTGCATCAAAGCTTGTTTATATTTGGACAATCCAACATTTATTCTTCAGCTTGCTTTTGCATATGTTTCCATGAACATTTCTTTTATTTATTTTTGAGTTTTCTCTTGCATATTATTTCTGCCATTCTTGCAATACTTCAGTATAATGATGATTAACAACTAGTCATTTAACTCCTTACTGAATTGTTATTTAATAAATATATGAAGCGGAACTTTCTTTGTCCTCCCTGCTTTCTTCATACCCCAGCACCTACACCTGTGGTTGGTTCCGGGTTAACGGATTCACAAAAACACCCGGGCCTGACAGTAAGCACTGGCCACATGGATCCGTCAAGTGACCAATTCGCAGGAGGCGGTGCTACGTCAGATATCCTTTCCCGTCTGGAAAACCAGGAGTCTATACAGACACAAATAGTGCAGTTTATGCAAACTATGGCAGACCGTTTAGAGACTCTTCATACAGCTATTAAAACGTCTCAAGTTCAGATTCCAACTCCGGTTGTCCCAGTTACCACTACAGCTTCTCCTGTGATGCTGCCTACGTCCCGCTTGCAGTTACCCTCTCCAAGTAAGTTTGACGGGACTCCAAAACTTTGCAGAGGATTCCTGAATCAATGCGAGATCCAGTTCGAACTGATGTCCGCCAGTTTCCCATCAGCTCGTTCTAAGGTCGCATATATTATTGCCCTCCTCTCTGGTCAGGCTCTGGAGTGGGCATCACCATTATGGGAGAGAGGTGATCCTATCCTCTCTAATTACAAAGAGTTCGTATCTTCCTTCCGGAGAATCTTTGACGAACCAGGCAGGACCACCTCAGCATCCTTGGAGATTCTCCGTCTACGTCAAGGTTTACGTCCTGTCAGTCAATATATTATCCAGTTTCGCACGTTGTCTTCAGAGTTAAACTGGAATGAGGAGGCCCTGATCGCCGCGTTTTGGAATGGACTTTCAGAGAGAATCAAGGATGATTTAACTATCCGGGATGTGCCAATTAAACTGGATGAATTGATTTCTCTCTGTAACAAACTTGACCTACGCTACAGGGAGCGATGTTTAGAGAAATCCAGGGCAGAGCGATCCAGTCCACGTTATCATCCTAGGCCTCGACAAGACTCTTCTTCACAGTCTCCGGTAACGACAGAAGAACCTATGCAGATTGGGCGCTCTCGCCTCACAGAAGAGGAACGACTTCGTCGTCGACAGGGTAACCTCTGCATGTACTGTGGGTCCTCCGAACACTTAGTTAAATTCTGCAAACTCCGACCGGGAAACTCTCGCTCCTAGCTTATTCAAGAGAGGTTAAGCTAGGAGTTACTCTAGAATCACGTTCTGGGAAAGAGCCGACCTTGTCTATTCAATTAGAAGTTCCAAGTTCTACAGTGAAAGTTTCAGCTCTCCTAGATTCCGGGGCAGCCGAGAACTTCATCTCCTCAGCCTTTGTCATGCGGTCTAAAGTTCAAACCATGCCTCTGGAAGCAGCAGTTGCCGTTACAGCAGTGGATGGAAGTCGAATTCCAGATGGTATAATTACTCATCGAACCGTATGTCTCAAGATGAAAGTTGGTGTGCTCCATTCCGAATACCTCTCCTTCTACGTGATTCCCAAAGCCTCTCAAGATGTGATACTTGGTTTACCTTGGCTGCAGAAACATAATCCTCAACTCAATTGGCAAACCATGGAAGTCCTTTCGTGGGGTAAATCTTGTACCAAGGACTGTTTAGCCTCAATTGTACCTCTCCGGTCAATTAGCCTTCCCGACCTACCTCCGGTGTATCAATCTTTTGCAGATGTTTTCAGTAAACAAGCAGCAGACTCTCTACCTCCTCACCGCGAATGGGACTGCCCAATCGTCCTGGTTCCAGGAAAAAACCCTCCTAGGGGACGAATTTATCCGCTATCCATCCCAGAGACGCAAGCTATGTCTGACTATATACAGGAAAATCTAATCAAAGGATTTATCAGACCATCTTCTTCACCTGCAGGAGCCGGATTCTTTTTCGTTAAGAAGAAGGACGGTGGGTTACGACCATGCATAGATTACCGTGGACTCAATGAGATCACTGTGAAAAACAAGTATCCATTACCCTTAATTCCAGAATTATTTGACCGGGTAAAGGGAGCTACTGTGTTTACAAAACTGGATCTCCGAGGGGCCTACAATTTAATCCGCATCCGTGCAGGGGACGAGTGGAAGACTGCTTTTAATACCCGGGATGGGCATTACGAATACCTCGTAATGCCCTTTGGTCTTTGTAATGCACCTGCAGTTTTTCAAAGCTATGTGAATGAACTTTTTCGTGATCTTCTCTACAAGTGTCTAGTAGTGTACTTGGATGATATCCTAATATTCTCTAAGGATCTAAAGTCTCACCGTCACCAAGTTAAAGAGGTACTGACACGTCTGAGGAAAAATCAACTTTATTGTAAGTTAGAGAAGTGCACTTTTGAAGTATCTTCCATACCGTTCCTTGGTTACATCATTTCTGGATCAGAGCTATGTATGGATCCAGGTAAGGTACAAGCTATCCGAAATTGGTCCACTCCTTCAACTCTCAAGGGGATTCAGAGATTTCTTGGCTTTGCGAATTTCTATAGGAGATTCATCAAGAATTATTCTACGTTAGCTGCTCCCATCACAGCCCTAACTCGCAAGGGAGCAAATCCTACGAACTGGTCTTCTGAAGCAATCAAAGCCTTCTCTGATTTAAAGCAAGCCTTTGTGTCAGCCCCCATTCTTCGACAGCCTGATTTGAATCGTCCCTTTCTACTAGAGGTGGATGCATCTACAGAAGCAGTAGGAGCTGTGTTGTCACAAGTCTTTGAAGATAAAAAGGTCCATCCCTGTGGATATTTCTCCCGTAAGTTCCTCCCGGCAGAACGTAATTATGCAATCGGTGAGCAAGAGTTACTTGCCATCAAGTTGGCATTTGAGGAGTGGAGATACCTTCTAGAAGGAGCTCAACATCGCATTACAGTTTATACTGATCATAAGAATCTTCTGTATCTGCAGTCAGCTCAGTGTTTGAATCCACGACAAGCTCGATGGGCGCTTTTCTTCTCACGATTTGATTTCAAACTCACCTATCGTCCAGGGTCTCAGAACAAAAAGGCAGATGCCCTTTCCCGGTCCTTTGCTTCTTCTGAATTAAATGATGCTACCACGAATCAAGCCATTGTGAATCCTACGTCCTTTTTAATGACTCGAACCTCTCCAGTTCCTCCGCTTGGCAAGACCTTTGTCGCCACAAGTCTTCGAAAACGGCTGCTTACCTGGGCTCACTCCTCTTCCTTCATGGGTCATCCTGGGGTTCTAAAGACTCTCAAATTTATTCAACAGTCTTATTGGTGGCCACGTCTCAAAGCCGATGTCCAAGAGTTTATAGCAGCATGTCCTAAATGTGCCCAACATAAGAGTCCAAGAAATTCTCCACCAGGTCTACTACATCCACTATCCATACCCAAACAACCATGGACTCATATCTCAATGGATTTCGTGACCGATCTACCTCCATCAAAAGGGCGAAATACCATTTGGGTGATAGTGGATCGATTTTCGAAAATGGCACATTTCATTTCATTAACTGGGTTACCATCAGCCCCTTTACTAGCCAGATTGTTCATCTCTGAAATCTTCAAGTTGCATGGCCTTCCTCGAGAAATTATCTCTGATCGGGGAACACAGTTTGTGGCCAAGTTTTGGAGGTCGTCAAGTTGAACTTTTCTTCTGCATATCATCCTCAGACAGATGGACAAACTGAGAGAGTCAACCAAGACCTTGAAACATTTCTCCGGCTATATATATCGTCCTCACAGGATGACTGGGTTGACTACCTTCCATTGGCAGAATTTGCTCATAATAATCTCTTCCATTCATCTTCAGAATCTACGCCCTTTTATATTAACTTCGGCTTTCATCCTCGTGTGCCAGAGTTTCATCCATTGCCAGCCCTAGAGGTCCCAGCGGCAGATCAAGAGCTTCAACATCTATCTAGCATCTGGAGTTGTGTACGTAAGTCCTTGGTCAAAACTTCCTCTCGTTATAAATCTTTTGCAGATAGAAAACGTAAAGCTGTACCGAATTACAAAGTGGGAGACCAAGTCTGGATTTCTACGCGCAATCTCAAGTTCAAAGTTCCTTCTAAGAAATTTGCTCCCAGGTTTATTGGTCCATTTCCCATTGTAAAGGTACTCAACCCTGTGTCATACAAAGTCAAGCTGCCACCGTCTTTGAGAATTCCTAACGCCTTTCATACATCTTTACTGAAGCCTTTGATTCTCAATAAGTTCCGTACTACCCAGTCCAAATCTCCTAAAGTTCACTCTTTGCAGAATGAGGAATTTGAAGTTAAAGAGATTGTGGACTCACGTTCCCGATATGGACGTTTACAGTTTCTGGTCGACTGGAAGGGTTACGGTCCGGAGGAAAGATCCTGGGTTTTCTCTGAAGATGTTCATGCTCCAAGACTGGTACAGAAATACTTCTCCAAAAATCCTGACAAGGTTCAAAGGTGTTCGGAGACCACCCGTAGAAGAGGGGGTACTGTCACGAACCGGTCTCTCACCTTTGCGGGTTCTGGGGTTCATCCGTTGCCAGTGCGGTTGCTCGCGGTGCTGTGCGCCCGTGTGGGGACACGGCGTGATCAATGGCACAGGTAATGCAGAGTCTGGGAACTGTGAGTGCGGGGACCAAATGGCCTAAGGCACTGCGGTGTGTCTGCTGTATAGGAGGTGGCCATGTTGGAGACCAAATAGCTAATACTGAGCACTTGTGAAAACACCTGTGGGCAGGTGTAAGCCAAACCCGTGCTTGTGCTGCCTTTAAGTAGGCTGGGATTATGTCACTCTGGGCCAGTGCTTTGTTGTATCAAAGCTGTGCTCTAGCTCTGAGCTCTCTCCGTGCATTCCTGTGTGATTCCCGTGGTCCAGATATCGCCTCCGTTCCCAGAGGTCCGTCTGCAGCCTTCACTGCTGAAAGATCCACCGGCTCTCTGCTGTGCTGTCAGTTAATTGCACTCCTATTGGAAATAGTTGGATTCCCAGTGTCCTGCATGAGGTTACCTTGTCAGTCTGCCTATCATTCAAAGTCTGGAGGATTCTGTTTCTCTCAGCTGTTCGTTTGTTCAACTCTGCATTTAACCCATTCATCACCTTGTCTTCTACTACAGTTTCACAGTGATCTCCGGAACCCGCAAGTAACCCAATTCAGTACTTTTTATTTGCTATGTTGTCATTACAAGGATAATTCATCACAGTCTCTCAGTTAACCCTCAAAACTCCATTGCAAATTCTTACAGTTAATTCACCATGTCTGCATTAACCAGTTAAACACAATCTGCAGTTCTGCATCAAAGCTTGTTTATATTTGGACAATCCAACATTTATTCTTCAGCTTGCTTTTGCATATGTTTCCATGAACATTTCTTTTATTTATTTTTGAGTTTTCTCTTGCATATTATTTCTGCCATTCTTGCAATACTTCAGTATAATGATGATTAACAACTAGTCATTTAACTCCTTACTGAATTGTTATTTAATAAATATATGAAGCGGAACTTTCTTTGTCCTCCCTGCTTTCTTCATACCCCAGCACCTACACCTGTGGTTGGTTCCGGGTTAACGGATTCACAAAAACACCCGGGCCTGACATGTATGCAGCTTTCAGTTTGTGGATTTCAGTTGCGGGTAGGCAAATAGGTAAAGCTTCAGTTTTAGTACATTTCAATTTATAATACGAGACCGTTGAAAATTCATCTAGTACCTGAAAGAGATGGGAAAGCGCATAATGAGAGTCCTCTAATGTGAGCAGAACGTCGTCTGCAAAAAGACAAATAGTTCCCGTCCCTTTATATCAGGGTTCGACCTAATTTTTTCGACAAGGGGTTCTATTAATAGTTCGAATACCAGCGGGGAAAGGGTACAGCCTTGACGTGTCCCGTTTGTGATTGGAAATTTCGAGGAAAGCATGCCGTTTACGAACACCGTGGCTGAGGGCTTAGTGTAGAGGGACAGTATGGAGGACAGGATTCTACCCGAGAATCCGAACTTATCTAGTACTTTTCGCATGTAGCCCCAATGAACACGGTCAAATGCCTTTTCGGCATCTAGCGATAAAAGCAAAAAAGAGCAGCGTGAGTATTCAATAATTAATCTAGTATTGTCGGGGGCTTGTCGTCCCTGGAAAAAAACAACTTGATCTTGATGCAACAAAGTAGGTAAATAGGGTCACAATCGGTTTGTGATAAGTTTCACGTAGATCTTGATGTTCATGTTCAAAGGGCTATCGGGCAGTAATTGGACAGAAACGCCGGGTTTTTACCCAGTTTCGGGAAGGTAATTATTCAAGCTTCCAGCATCTCATCTGGGAACACACCACAGTTAGATGCATGGTGCCCGGGGATTTATTTAATGAGAGGGAATCGATAGTGGCAGAGACTTCTTCTGAGGACCACGGTAAAGTTAAATAATGTAAAGCTTCCTTGGTTAGGGACGGGAGGTTAAGTACATTAAAAAAATTATCAATTAGTGGTAACATGGGTTGGGGGGTCAAGGGATCATCTTTCAAGTTATATAATGACGTATAGTATTCGGCGAAGGCATTTGCTATGTCGGAGGGATTAGTAACCTTCGTCGAGCTTAGAGTGTGGATTGATTTAATACAATCTCGAGCAGTTTTACCTTGTAATTTATGGGCAAGCATTCTGCCTGCTTTGTCTCCATGGGTATAGAATTTTTTCTTTAATTTAAATAGGTTTTTATGGACCTCATGAAGCAAGATATTATTCATTTCTTCCCTATCAGTCATAAGAGTCCGGTAGACTGTTTTACTATCAGAGGATAGTTTAAGTTTATTTTCTAAGTCTAAAATGAGAGCTTCCAGCTCCACCTGTTTTTTTGGGACATTACGAGCTGCAGCCTGAATAGCACCAGCCCTACCTACAGCCTTTAGGGCACACCAATTATTGAATTGAGATGTATCCTCCAGGATGTTTAACTCTAGGTATTGATAAATGGCTAGGGCAATGGATTATTGGGCTACTGAGTCCTTCAGTAGATAATCTCCAAAGCTCCAAATTCTAGTGGGGATTTTTGAGGAAGAAGATATACACTGTATAAGTAGTGCAAAATGATCAGACCAGGATGCTGGCAAGATAGAGGCCTTTTTAACTTGCTGTAGAGTCGTTTTATCAGAAATGGCAAGATCAATCCTCGAGAAAGAGGAGTGGACCGGGGAGAAAAAGGTGAAATCCCGACCAGTGGGATTTTTAGCCCTCCATATACTGTATCATACAATTCATTCTTATGGAGAATATGTCTAAATTCTCGGGAGCCATCATATGTCGTGGTTGGGCGCAGCAAGCGTCGGATAGATGACCTATCTACTAGCGGATCTGGATCGATATTAAAATGGCCCATTTCTCTGGAGGAATTTACAGAATTTCCTGAGAAAAGAGATTTGTTTAGTGTTGGGAACATAAATAGCAGCTAATGTAATAGGTTTATTATCCAATATCCCCTTCAAGATAATGTATCTACCTTCCTGGTCAGATAATTGTTTGTCCAGTGTAAAGTCACACGAATTAGATATGAGAACAGCAACCCCTGTCTTTTTGGAGGAACCGTTCGCCGTATAGCAATGAGGGAACTTGTTGTTAATAAACAACGGGGGCTTAGAATTTATAAAGTGCATTTCTTGAACTGCCACTATATGGGCTTTTTGTTTAGCAAAATAGTTCAAGGCTATTTTTATATATTGTTTGTTTGGGGAGTTTAAACCTTTGGCGTTGATTGAAAGTATATTAACCATATTGATCCCTAAAAAAAGTGTTGCTTAAAAATGAGAACCAGGCCATCTCTGTTGTGAGAGTAAGCATCATAAAACGTACCAGTAGGCGTACCATAATTATTACAAGATCTGTTGTGAGAGAATGAGATCCATTAAACATGGAGGGAGGAAAAGTAAAAGGGGAGGGGAGAAAAAAAAGCCACCTGTTAGGTGCCGTCATGGGCTGCCCAAGAAGGCAACACAACGAGGACATGGTAGGATCAAGTGATTAAGGTAGTATTAATGCTTTTTTTTTACATACATTGCTACCCCTCCTCCGATTTTTCCAATTCTGTCCTTCCTATACTTTATTTAGGAAGGACAGAATTGGAAGAATCGGAGGAGGGGTAGCAATGTATGTAAAAAAAAAAGCATAAATACTACCTTAATACAAAGTATTGAAGAAAAAACTGAGGCCCTTTGGGTGACCATAGAAACAGGGGAGTAGTTGATTATTCGTATTGGCGTGATATACAGGCCACCAGGTCAGGAAGAGGAACTCGACAAGAACCTATTGCAGGACATAACTTAAATGGCATTAAAAGGAGAGGTAATAATCATGGGAGACTTTAATCTTCCTGATGTAAACTGGGAGGTGTCTGTTGCTAGTTCCACTAGAAGTAGGGACATTTTAAATTCCCTTCATGGAGCATCCCTCCACCAATTGGTGAGGGAGCCCACTCGGAAAGACGCAATATTATACTTAATACTTACAAATGGAGACAGAATATCGGACGTAAAAGTGGGTGAAAACCTGGGATCCAGTGATCATCAAGCAGTATGGTTCAGCATAAAGACAGAGACTGACTCATCCCATACGAAAACAAAGGTGTTGGATTTTAGGAAGGCTGATTTTGTAAGGATGGGAAAATGTGTAAGCGATTCTTTGGCAGAGTGGAAGAACTTGGAAGCAGTGCAGGAGAGGTGGGAAACATTAAAATGTGCAAAGGCAACAGACCTTTGTATCAAAAGTGTTAGGATAAACACAAGGAAAAGGAAGCCAGTGGGGTTTGCTAAAGAAGTAGCAAATATTGTGAAAGCAAAAAAGATGGCTTTTAGGAAATATAAGCAGACACAAAATAATGAAGACAAAGAGATATATCTTGTTAGATAGAAGGAGACTAGGAAGGTAATCAAATGTGCAAAGGCACAAGCTGAGGAGAAAATGGCCCAGTCAGTGGGTAAAGGAGGCAAAACTTTTTTTAGGTATATAAGCGAAAGGAGAAAAACAAAAGGTGGAATAATAAAACTAAAGACAGAGACTGGGAGTCTTGTTGAGGGAGACAATGTAAAAGCAGATCATCTTAATAATTATATTTCCTCAGTATTTACTACTGAAAGAGAGGGGAAGGGGCCACAGTTAAGTTGCAGGGATATTCAGGAAAATGAAACAAGTACATTTACAGAGGAGAAGGTCCTAACAGAACTCTCAAAGCTGAAAGTGGACAAATCTATGGGGCCAGATGGGATACATCCAAGGATATTAAAAGAACTTAAAGAGGTGCTGGTAGCACCATTGACAGAATTATTCAACCAGTCATTAACTACAGGAGTAATTCCAAAGGACTGGAAAAGAGCAAACGTAGTCCCACTGCACAAAAGTGGAAGCAAGGAAGAGGCAAACAACTACAGACCAGTGAGTCTTACATCAGTAGTAGGGAAATTGATGTAGACACTCTTAAAAGAAAGAGTTGTAGATTATCTCAAATCCGGCAATTTACAGGATCCCAAACAGCATGGATTCACTGGGGGGAGATCATGTCAAACAAATCTTGACTTTTTTGACTGTGTGACTAAAGTGATGGATAAAGGTGGAGCCATGGATATAGCTTATCTAGACTTTAGTAAGGCTTTTGACACTGTTTCACATTGCAGACTGCTAAATAAACTTGAAAGTTTGTAATTGGATGTTAGGATTATTGAATGGATAAGATTTTGGTTGAAGGATAGAAAACAGAGAGTTGTGGTAAATGGAATGCATTCACAGGAGGGAAATGTTACCAGTGGAGTACCCCAGGGATCTGTACTTGGACCAGTGCTTTTTAATATCTTCATTGGTAACATTGCAAATGGCATTAAAGGGAAAGTATGCCTTTTTGCAGATGACACAAAGGTATGCAACAGGGTAGACATACCAGGTGGGGTAAAACAAATGATTGAGGATCTAGGTAGACTAGAGGAATGGTCAAGAGTGTGGCAATTACAGTTTAATGCCAAAAAATGCAAAATCACGCACTTGGGTTTCAAAATTCCAAAGGCTAAATATAGTATTAATGGCACTATACTGGAAACTACTGAGAAGGAAAGGGATCTAGGAGTCACTATTTCAGGTGACTTAAAGGCAGCTAAGCAATGTAACAAAGCAATAAGGAAGGCTAGTCAGATGCTAGGCTGCATTGGGAGAGGAATCAGCAGCAGAAAGAAAGAAGTAATAATAAGATTTTACTTACCGATAAATCTATTTCTCGTAGTCCGTAGTGGATGCTGGGACTCCGTCAGGACCATGGGGAATAGCGGCTCCGCAGGAGACAGGGCACAAAATTTAAAAGTTTGACCACTAGGTGGTGTGTACTGGCTCCTCCCCCTATGACCCTCCTCCAAGCCTCAGTTAGGATACTGTGCCCGGACGAGCGTACACAATAAGGAAGGATTTTGAATCCCGGGTAAGACTCATACCAGCCACACCAATCACACCGTACAACTTGTGATCTGAACCCAGTTAACAGTATGACAAACGTAGGAGCCTCTGAACAGACGGCTCACAACAATATCAACCCGATTTTTTTGTAACAATAACTATGTACAAGTATTGCAGACAATCCGCACTTGGGATGGGCGCCCAGCATCCACTACGGACTACGAGAAATAGATTTATCGGTAAGTAAAATCTTATTTTCTCTGATGTCCTAGTGGATGCTGGGACTCCGTCAGGACCATGGGGATTATACCAAAGCTCCCAAACGGGCGGGAGAGTGCGGATGACTCTGCAGCACCGAATGAGAGAACTCCAGGTCCTCCTCAGCCAGGGTATCAAATTTGTAGAATTTTACAAACGTGTTCTCCCCTGACCACGTAGCTGCTCGGCAGAGTTGTAATGCCGAGACCCCTCGGGCAGCCGCCCAAGATGAGCCCACCTTCCTTGTGGAATGGGCCTTGACAGATTTAGGCTGTGGCAGGCCTGCCACAGAATGTGCAAGTTGAATTGTGCTACAAATCCAACGAGCAATCGTCTGCTTAGAAGCAGGAGCACCCAGCTTGTTGGGTGCATACAGTATAAACAGCGAGTCAGATTTTCTGACTCCAGCCGTCCTTGAAATATATACGAATGGAAAATCAGATATGGGCTTTTATACGATAAAGCCACCAATTCTGACACTCTCCTGGCTGAAGCCAGGGCCAGTAGCATGGTTACTTTCCATGTAAGATATTTCAAATCCACCGATCTGAGTGGCTCAAACCAATGGGATTTGAGAAAATTCAAAACTACATTAAGATCCCACGGTGCCACTGGGGGCACAACCGGGGGCTGTATATGTAGTACTCCTTTTACAAAAGTCTGGACTTCAGGAACTGAAGACAATTCTTTCTGGAAGAAAATCGACAGGGCCGAAATTTGAACCTTAATGGACCCTAATTTGAGGCCCATAGACAATCCTGTTTGCAGGAAATGTAGGAATCGACCCAGTTGAAAATCCTCCGTCGGGGCCTTCCTGGCCTCACACCACGCAACATATTTTCTCCAAATGCGGTGATAATGTTGTGCAGTCACCTCCTTCCTGGCTTTTACCAGGGTAGGGATGACCTCTTCCGGAATGCCTTTTTCCCTTAGGATTCGGCGTTCAACCGCCATGCCGTCAAACGCAGCCGCGGTAAGTCTTGGAATAGACACGGTCCCTGCTGAAGCAGGTCCCGTCTTAGAGGTAGAGGCCACGGATCTTCCGTGAGCATCTCCTGAAGTTCCGGGTACCAAGTTCTTCTTGGCCAATCCGGAGCCACGAGTATCGTTCTTACTCCCCTTTGCCGTATAATTCTCAGTACTTTTGGTATGAGAGGCAGAGGAGGAAACACATACACTGACTGGTACACCCATGGTGTTACCAGAGCATCTACAGCTATTGCCTGAGGGTCTCTTGACCTGGCGCAATACCTGTCCAGTTTTTTGTTGAGGCGGGACGCCATCATGTCCACCATTGGTCTTTCCCAATGGACCACAATCATGTGGAAGACTTCTGGATGAAGTCCCCACTCTCCCGGGTGCAGATCGTGTCTGCAGAGGAAGTCTGCTTCCCAGTTGTCCACTCCCGGGATGAACACAGCTGACAGTGCTAACACATGATTTTCTGCCCAGCGGAGAATCCTTGCAGCTTCTGCCATTGCCCTCCTGCTTCTTGTGCCGCCCTGTCTGTTTACGTGGGCGACTGCCGTGATGTTGTCCGACTGAATCAACACCGGCTGACCCTGAAGCAGAGGTTTTGCCAGGCTTAGAGCATTGTAGATTGCTCTTAGCTCCAGTATATTTATGTGAAGAGACGTCTCCAGGCTTGACCACACGCCCTGGAAGTTTCTTCCCTGTGTGACCGCTCCCCAGCCTCTCAGGCTGGCATCCATGGTCACTAGGACCCAGTTCTGTATGCCGAATCTGCGGCCCTCTAACAGATGAGCACTCTGCAACCACCATAGCAGAGACACTCTTGTCCTTGTGGACAATTTTATCCGCTGATGCATCTGCAGATGCGATCCGGACCATTTGTCCAGCAGATCCCACTGAAAAGTTCGTGCATGGAATCTGCCGAATGGAATCGCTTCGTAAGAAGCTACCATTTTTCCCAGGACTCTTGTGCATTGATGCACAGATACTTTTCCTGGTTTTAGGAGGTTCCTGATTAGATCGGATAACTCCCTGGCTTTCTCCTCCGGAAGAAATACCTTTTTCTGAACAGTGTCCAGAATCATCCCTAGGAACAACAGACGTGTCGTCGGGATCAGTTGGGATTTTGGAAAATTCAGAATCCACCCGTGTTGTTGGAGCACTACTTGGGTTAGTGCTACTCCGACCTCCAGCTGTTCTCTGGATCTTGCCCTTATCAGGAGATTGTCCAAGTAAGGGATAATTAAGACGCCTTCTCTTCGAAGAAGGATCATCATTTCGGCCATTACCTTGGTAAAGACCCGGGGTGCCGTGGACAATCCAAACGGCAGCGTCTGAAACTGATAATGACAGTTTTGGACCACGAACCTGAGGTACCCTTGGTGTGAAGGACAAATTGGAACATGAAGGTAAGCATCCTTGATGTCCAAGGACACCATAAAATCCCCTTCTTCCAGATTTGCTATCACTGCTCTGAGTGACTCCATCTTGAACTTGAATTTTTGTATGTACAGGTTCAGAGATTTTAGATTTAGAATCGGTCTTACCGAGCCGTCCGGCTTCGGTACCACAAATAGCGTGGAGTAATACCCCTGTCCCTGTTGTAGGAGGGGTACCTTGACTATCACCTGCTGAGAATACAGCTTGTGAATGGCCTCCAATACCGTCGCCCTGTCGGAGGGAGACGTTAGCAAAGCAGACTTTAGGAAACGGCGAGGAGGGGACTTCTCGAATTCCAACCTGTAACCCTGAGATACTACCTGCAGGATCCAGGGGTCCACCTGCGAGTGAGCCCACTGTGCGCTGAAATGTTTGAGGCGACCCCCCACCGCCCCTGAGTCTGCTTGTAAGGTCCCAGTGTCATGCTGACGCCTTTGTAGAAGCCGGGGAGGGCTTCTGCTCCTGGGAAGGAGCTGCTTGTTGCAGTCTCTTACCCTTTCCTTTGCCTCGGGGCAAATAGGAATGTCCTTTTGCTCGTTTGTTCTTATAGGAACGAAAGGACTGCGACTGAAAAGCCTGCGGCTTTTTCTGCTGGGAGGTGACCTGGGGTAAAAAGGTGGATTTTCCGGCCGTTGCCGTGGCCACCAGATCCGATAGACCGACCCCAAATAATTCCTCCCCCTTATACGGCAATACTTCCATATGTCGTTTGGAATCCGCATCACCTGACCACTGGCGCGTCCATAAACTTCTTCTGGCAGATATGGACATCGCACTTACTCTTGATGCCAGAGTGCAAATATCTCTCTGTGCATCTCGCATATAAAGAAATGCATCCTTTAACTGCTCTATAGTCAGTAAAATACTGTCCCTATCCAGGGTATCAATATTTTCAGACAGTGACTCCGACCAAGCCACGCCAGCACTGCACATCCAGGCTGAGGCGATTGCTGGTCTCAGTATAACACCCGTATGTGTGTATATACTTTTTAATGTATTCTCCAGCCTCCTATCAGCTGGATCCTTGAGGGCGGCCGTATCAGGAGACGGTAACACCACTTGCTTTGATAAGTGTGTGAGCGCCTTATCCACCCTAGGAGGTGTTTCCCAGCGCGCCCTAACCTCTGGCGGGAAAGGGTATAATGCCAATAACTTCTTTGAAATTAGCAGTTTTCTATCTGGGGTAACCCACGCTTCATCACACACTTCATTCAGTTCCTCTGATTCAGGAAAAACTATCGGTAGTTTTTTCACACCCCACATAATACCCTTTTTGTGGTACTTGCAGTATCAGAGATATGCAAAGCCTCCTTCATTGCCGTGATCATATAACGTGTGGCCCTACTGGAAAATACGTTTGTTTCTTCACCGTCGACACTGGATTCAGTGTCAGTGTCTGGGTCTGTGTCGACCGACTGAGGTAAAGGGCGTTTTACAGCCCCTGACGGTGTCTGAGACGCCTGGACAGGTACTAACTGGTTTGCCGGCTGTCTCATGTCGTCAACCGACTTTTGTAGCGTGCTGACACTATCCCGTAATTCCATAAACAAAGCCATCCATTCTGGTGTCGACTCCCTAGGGGGTGACATCACCATTACAGGCAATTGCTCCGCCTCCACGCCAACATCGTCCTCATACATGTCGACACACACGTACCGACACACAGCAGACACACAGGGAATGCTCTGATAGAAGACAGGACCCCACTAGCCCTTTGGGGAGACAGAGGGAGAGTTTGCCAGCACACACCCAAGCGCTATAAATATATATAGGGACAACCTTAATAAGTGTGTTCCCTTTATAGCAGCTCAAATATTATAAATATCGCCAATAAGTGCCCCCCCTCTCTGTTTTTACCCTGTTTCTGTAGTGCAGTGCAGGGGAGAGTCCTGGGAGCCTTCCTCGCAGCGGAGCTGGGCAGGAAAATGGCGCTGTGTGCTGAGGAGAATAGGCCCCGCCCCCTTTTCGGCTGGCTTCTTCTCCCGGTTTTTTTGGAACCTGGCAGGGGTTAAATACATCCATATAGCCCCAGGGGCTATATGTGATATATTTTAGCCAGAATAGGTATATTACATTGCTGCCCAGGGCGCCCCCCCCAGCGCCCTGCACCCTCAGTGACCGCTGGTGTGAAGTGTGCGGAGAGCAATGGCGCACAGCTGCAGTGCTGTGCGCTACCTCATGAAGACTGAGATGTCTTCTGCCGCCGGTTTCAGGACCTCTTCTCTATTCGGCATCTGCAAGGGGGTCGGCGGCGCGGCTCCGGTGACCCATCCAGGCTGTACCTGTGATCGTCCCTCTGGAGCTAGTGTCCAGTAGCCTAAGAAGCAAATCCATCCTGCACGCAGGTGAGTTCACTTCTTCTCCCCTAAGTCCCTCGTTGCAGTGAGCCTGTTGCCAGCAGGACTCACTGAAAATAAAAAAACCTAACAAACTTTTTCTAAGCAGCTCTTTAGGAGAGCCACCTAGATTGCACCCTGCTCGGACGGGCACAAAAACCTAACTGAGGCTTGGAGGAGGGTCATAGGGGGAGGAGCCAGTACACACCACCTAGTGGTCAAACTTTAAAATTTTGTGCCCTGTCTCCTGCGGAGCCGCTATTCCCCATGGTCCTGACGGAGTCCCAGCATCCACTAGGACGTCAGAGAAAATGCCACTGTATAGGTCATTGGTACGGCCTCATCTAGAATACTGTGTTCAATTCTGGAGGCCATATCTTCAAAAGGATATTAATACATTAGAAATTGTACAAAGAAGGGCAACTAAAAAGGTGCATGGCCTACATCACAAAACATACCCAGAAAGACTAAGAAATCTCAATATGTATAGTTTGGAGCAGAGAAGGGAAAGGGGGGGGCATGATAGAAACTTTCAAATATATCAAGGGTTTTAATAAAGTCCAGGAGGGAAACATTCTTCAAATGAAGAGAAGCAATAGGACACGAGGACATGCACTGAGACTGGAGGGGGGGAGGTTCAGGGGAAATTTGAGGAAAAATTACTTCACAGAAAGGGTAGTGGACAAGTGGAATAGCCTCCCATCAGAGGTGGTAGAGGCTAAGACAGTAGAGCAATTTAAACATGCATGGGATAGACATAAGGATATCCTTACAAAGAAATAAGGATCAAACAAGGTTAGCAATAAAAATAATGGGAAAAAAAGGGGCAGACTAGATGGGCCAAGTGGTTCCTAGCTGCCGTCAAATTCTATGTTTCTATGTTTCTATCAAAAAGCCCACCCTCACTACATAGTAAACAATGATACAAATAAAACCTTTTGAACGTCAGTATCTAATAAATTTAACTTCAAAACTGGATAAATTGAACAGTGCTGTCATTAGTTCGGTAATATGGTTTCAGACATGAACTCATGGTCTGGCCTGATAATAATCGTTACTCCAAGTCACCGCCTAGAATATAGCAACCATCTCATTAACATCGCCATCAGTGGCAACTTAGCGGGCGATCTAACCCACCATAAGCATGTATAAAACAAGAAGCAGTCATGTAGTGGCCAAATGGCAATGGACAGTTATACCATAGAAGTAACTCAGGGTGAAGAAACCAACGGACACTTCACTGTGGCCCCCGTGTCAATATGCATATTAAACATCCTACATAACGGAATAAACACATTTCTAGCATGCAAACATGTCCCTGTCATTAAGGAAAATGAAGGAGAGTGAACAGAGAATCATAAATTTGAACTTTGAGAGTAATAATGAGTCCTGGTGAACAGCAGACAGGGCAAGTAGAGTCATTACCTGTAAAAGATTAACAAACAATACAATCTCCTCATCATACAACCTGTCAGATTGAAGAGGGGATCATTTTGGACCGCCCACTACTGTCCACTCATGTTCCATTTTGCGATCACGAGGAGATTTAGTAGAGGTGTCAGTCAAATTCCATGTTACCAAAAGCTGAATAGCCACCTCGGGTGTAGTAATGGCAGTGGTGGTTCCGTTACGCCGGATTAGGAGCTTTACAGGGAAGCCCCATTTACAGGGAATGTCCACTGATCGGAGCGCTTTGGTAACTGGGTAGTATGACCTCCGTAAGGCAAATGTTGCCACAGAGAGGTCACCAAATATTTTGAGGTCGCCCAGGATAGCAGACAAAGTGGCCGAAGGGAGAGCCGCCCGGAGTATTTTCTCCTTGATATGGTATTAGTGCATTCTCAACAAGGTGTCTGTAGGCACGTCCTTCAGTGCGTGTGAATGCAGCCTATGAATGCAGTCTATCAAAAATTTGTGCATTGTCACCGTAGGAAGCAGTTTCATAAATATGTCAGTGATGAATTGTGGTAAATCTGAGTTTGCGACTTCTTCCAGGATCCCCCTAACTTTAATATTTTGACGTTGCAATCTATCTTCTAAGTCGCAAGTTTTCCGTCTGAGTTCCGTGACTTCAGATTGTAAATCTTCGCATTTATCGATCAGTTCATTGTGTGACTGTTATAATCCTGAGCATATTACTCATGTTTTGCTAGTTATTCTTATGATTTACCTTTGCCTCAGTTTGTGGAACTACATATCACAGCTAGCTCCTGCATAGTTGTCTCCCAGTACCTCAGCTCCTGCATTCAGCAACTGACTCCACGGGTGTCTGCATTCTGTAATTACAGCTGGTTACCTGAAACCTACTATTCAGCTTGTCAGCCTGCTCAGCCTGCACTGCAGCTGCATGATATATCAATTACTGGGGGCCTGTCTGGTGCTCACAGCTGATTGGTCCAGCCTGTTCTTTTAAGCCTCTCAATCCCAAGAGGCCTTGCCAGTTAAAGCTACTCCATACGGTGTTCTGCTCTCTGGTTCCTCTCTGGTATCAGTTCATCTGTCCAGTGGGTTTTGCCTTGTTCCTGCATTGAATTCCAGCTTCACCATCTTGCTTACGAACTTAGTCTGCCGACTACCGTTACCCTGTCTCCAAGTGTCTGCACCCCAGTCCGTCCGTGTGCCGCTACCTCCTGTGACTCTCCTAGAGTTCCTGCTGTTGTTCCATCTCCACGGCCCCAGTGTACCATCTGGCCGTGTGCACCCTGCCACCTTATCCAGTTCCTGTTTGTCCTGCGTAACCCTGCGGTTTGTCATATACATCTGGACTATCATACAACACCTCTGCCATAACTCTAGTCCAGTACAGGTATCAAGTGACCCAGACAGGGGGCCGCGACCTGCACGTCGGGAGCCGTGAAGCCCATATCCACTTGCGGGGTTCCCTGGTGAAAACCTCCCGGTGTGTTAGACTCCGTGCCTCTGTTCTGGGTAACGTCAACCAGTTGGTGCCTGATCCCAAATTCCGGATTCTGCACCAGCTCCTGACATTATAACTGGCCCACCACTTCCTGGGCATGGACCCGTCACAGCAAAATCCGGCTCAAATCTTGGCTGATCAAATACAAAATTTGACGCAGCAACTGCAAGATCTAAAGCTCTGAGTTTCGAGACAGGAAGAAACTAGCAGGTCATTGGTAGCAACAAGGGCTCCCTGGCCTGAACCAAAGCTGCATCTTCCCGATCGGTTCACAGGTTACCGGAAACAGTTCCAGAATTTCCATGATAGCTGCAAGCTATATTTCAGACTCCGCCCATTATCATCTGGTTCTGAGGCTCAGCGAGTAGGTATCATCATCGCCCTCCTGCAGGGGGAATCTCAGTCCTGGGCATTCAGATTAAAAGCTGAGAATCCTGCCTTGCACACAGTGGATGCCTTTTTCAGCACCCTAGGAATTCTTTATGATGACTCGGACCGAGCAGCTTCTGCAGAGGCTCAGTTACGAGCCCTGAGACAAGGGAAAAACATGGCCGAGGTTTACTGCACTGAGTTTCGCAGATGGGCAGGTGATAGTGGTTGGAATGACCCAGCCCTCTGAAGTCAGTTCCGCTTAGGCCTCACTGAGCAAATTAAAGACTACCTTGTCCAGTATCCTACTCCTGAAACCCTGGACAAGCTCATGCAGTTAGCAGTTCGAGTAGATCGTCGGATCAGGGAACAGAGGATGGAGAAAGGAGGACGGTCACCATCTCCCTCAGCTGTAGCCTTGAAAGAAGCAGAAGACTCCAGTGAACCCATGCAGATTGGGGCCTTTCGTCTTTCTTCTCAGGAAAAATCCCATAGGCGATCGATGGGCCTATGCTTATATTGTGGAGCAAAGGGTAATTTTGCTAATGTTTGAACCCTGAAGTTGAGAAAAGACAAGACCCAGGGATAAAAGGGGAGTTACTCCTGGGTCTGGCTGGAATCTCTCCTAAAAATTCAGTCTTGCTTCCAGTTCATATTGGTCTACCTACTCAGCACGTGGCAGTCAAGGCTTTCGTTGATTGTGGTGCAGCTGCCAACTTTCTGGATATCTCATTCGCCCGGTCCTGGAACATTCCTATACTAAGGATGAAGCCTCCTGTGACTATTTGTGGCCTGGATGGTAACCCCCTCTTCCGCGAAGCCCATATCCCCTTGCGGGGTTCCCTGGTGAAAACCTCCTGGCGTGTTAGACTCCGCGCCTCTGTTCTGGGTAACGTCAACCACTTGGTACCTGATCCCAAATTCCGGATTCTGCACCAGTTCCTGACAGTGACTTAACCATTTCCTCTAATTTATTTTCGAGGTGGTCCGTTCGTTGTCCAACCGCATCCACAGACTGTTGGCAGGTTTGTAAAGCAGCTGTAAAGTCAGCTACAATGTCCGTTTTAAAGGAAGCCAGCAGCTGTTTCACGAGTCATCTCCTTGCTTACGTTTGGGTGAATTATCAGTAAGAAGTTGATCCAGTTTGGAGCTTTGACTCGGATTAAGCTATGAATACATATCGCCTTTAACAGAGGTTTTAGAGGTCAGTTCCGACGGGGAATGTTTGAAGAAATTCACCGTGGGGACAGAAGGTTGATCCTTAGACCAGGGGCGGATTGGCATGAAAACCCAGCCCGGGAGATTTCTGGAAGCAGCCCAAATGGGGGCGGGTTTGTTGAGGGGGTGGAGTTTGTGGAGGGGGCGGGAGACTACCTCCTCATATGGCAGTCACAACTGGGGGGTTTAGGGCGTACAAGGAAACTAGGGAAGCCAGTCAGCATGCAGGGGGTGTGTGACTCACGGCTTTGGGTATAAATAAATAAATAAATAAAATCTGGATGCTTGCCCATCACTTATTGTCTTTTTGTATGATTTACATATATTGTGTAAAGATTTCAGCAATTTCAAACAAAATTCCCTTTATGAAAGGGAGACTAGCTCCGAAACGTTGATGAGGACATAATATTAAATCACCACTTTTTGCTCTTTTCTTAGACTTTCTTTTTTTGTTTATATATATATAGATATGTTTTTATATATGGTACTAGGAAAGAAGAACAAGCGCCTTATGGTGCAGTAATTTAGTTAATAGTGTATTTACAAACACAAATAATGGAGAGATCCGTACCAGATAGCAACTTGTGTCAAGGCCTATCAATTCCTTATCCAGTGGCTGTTCTCCACCTATATATTAGGAGACATAGAACATCGCCATATAGTGTAGTATCTTAATGTATCAACCAGGGGTCCCACCCCTATAAATCATGCGTACCAAATCAAATCTTTAACCTGCACGTGTCAGATAAACCTTTATCCAATCCGTATAAAACAATGGAAGACTCCCTTGTATTAAAATATAAAAATACAATTTTTAATACATAGAAATAAAACATAAAAGGCTTAGCTTAGTGATACAGGTAGGTAGGATGAATGTTCAGTCAGGTCTCTCAATCTCAACGCGTTTCGCCCTTCAGGCTTCCTCAGGAGAATACAATGTCAAGCAACATGCACATATTTATAGCTGTTGTCTATCTGTTACTGTAATCACTTCCGGTTCGCGTCATTTCCGGAACTGGAAGTGGACTGGATGGACATAAATCTTTAAAATACACTATTTAGTGAATAAAAACATTGGTAGCTCCGTGGGTGGATCAGTTGGGTAACATCCCTTTGATCCTTTCAAACTAGCAGTGTTAAAGAGCACTGCATTGTATACTTCCGTATGCCGGAAGTGACGCTGACCGTCCCGATGACGGGCGCGTCACTCGTTTACCGGAAGTGATGCGAACCGACCCGATCACGGCCGCGTCACTTCCGCCCGCACTCTGCAGAACCGCTCATGGTCTGCCCTTACAGGATGTGACGTCTCCCCAATGTTAGGTTCCTGGTGCTCAGAACAAGGGAGATGTTCATGAAGTGAGTCCAGAGCACCAGGACGTAACGCTGGGAAAGGGGAATGGAAAGGGAATAGCCCCTGGAGCCCTAACTCTGTTGTCTCACTCGTGCTATCGGAAATCCCTTGCGAGACTTTGGTTTCTTGAGCCCTTGGCAGCCACGTTTGAAGGGCGGATTATGTCTGCCCAACTCCGGTGCCCCCCGGTCTTAATGAGAGACAAAGGGAAATCCGAGGCAGAATGATAACAAGAGGACCTCTAACTAAGCAAACAGGCCAGGGGCTACAAGCTAACTAAAAACCTAAAGTATGTGCGGAGAAACCGCCAAAGGAAAAGAACAACAAAGGAAATGCTGATCACACGCCGACACAATGCCTTTGTGTACCGGCGGTGACAGCACAAGCAGAACCCTCTGCAAAACACCAGGGACAGAAACAATAATGGAATACAGCGGCCTAGGCCAACGGACGCGGGAGAGACGCTACTCACGGAACCGGTACGAATACTGGCAAACGGACAGGAACTTCTAATGCTGCCGACACTGACTCTCAGAACTGGAGGACAGGCAGAATCCCAAACGACAGACCGGTGGACACCAGGAAGCCAGAAGACTTGACCAGGGACAGGCAAAGCCACTGGAACTCAGGGCAGGAACGCCTCACAGCAGGACACGGGATCAGACACAGGAATCGACACAGGGACTGACACAGGAATCAACACAGGGACTGACAGGAACCAGCTCAAACTTCAAGCAGACTGCAAACCAAGGAATATCACCAGCATCTGTGAATTGCAAACAGCCAGCATATAACAGAGAGGCCTAATTAATAATCCCATGCAGCTGCCTTGTTGCATGACTCTAAACTGACAAGATGCAATTAGCAGCCAGGTGAGGCTGAACACATGGGAACAAGCTGCAATTACACAGACTCACCAGTGGCAGCAGACAAGAGTATTCTAAAACAGAGCAACAGGAAATCCTGGCATGCAAGACAACTTTATAAACATAAAATAGGAATGAACCACTACCTGTGGTTCATAACAGTATCCCCTCCTTAAGGGTGAGCTCCGAGCACCCCATGACACCCACGGGGAACATAAACAGAAGTATAACATGAAATACAGAACAAAACTGCAAAACAGGAATGAGCCACAGCCGTGGCTCATAACATTACCCCCCCCCCCCCTTGAGGAGGGGTCAAAAGACCCCAAAATTCAGACTATCCAGAACAAGGGATACAAAAAAAAAAAAAAACCTGACACACTGGTCTAACAGACAAGAAAACAAAAAACAAGCTGTAGCAACAACTTGTAACAGTGCCCTTCCCTTGATGGTGGCCACTGGACACAAGACAAGGGGGAAAAAAAATCCTTTTTTTTTTTTTTTATCAAGGCAAGAGTCAAAAATTACTTCTTTTTCTTCTTCTTCTTTTTACAAGGCTCTTTAGGTCTGACCAAGGTAATTCCCCAAACATTGTCTGAACTGATGGTACCACCCAGCAAGGCTGCGTTCAAATCAGAGACAGGTCTCTTACCCTTGGGAGCTGAACTTTCTGGTAAAGTACTATTATTAGAAGAAGTCAAAAAGGAAAACATCCTGCAGTCAAAACAACGGGCTGGGACTCTTGTGCCGAGTTTACAGTATTTGGTGGACTCTCAGCAGACAAGACGGGTGACTTAGAGGAATCTGAACCAATTTCTTTGGAACCGTATCTTTTAACAATTGCATCACAGAATGCTAGGGGATCCTGAAGAATGGGATCTTCAGCTTTCATTAGACTGGTCGCCCACTCAGAAGGCTCTCCTCTAAAAGAATAAATCAGATAGAGCCCAAGGTTTTCTGAAGTGATGCCCAGAAATGGTCTAGACAACATAATAGTGTAATAGTGTTTGAAAAGCGCCAGAAATTGGGCGAAGTCCCCATCAAAGGTTATGGATGTTGAGATATCAGAGTCAGGATCTGTTTCCTTCTCATCTGACTGACTGGAGTGCTTTGCTAGGACCTGGTCACTATTGACCTTACTCGAGACTGAGACTCTCTGAACCCCACCCGGGGCTGAGACTTTCTGAACCCCACCCGGGGCAGTGACTTTCTGAACCCCACCCGGGGCAGTGACTTTCTGAACCCCACCCGGGGCAGTGACTTTCTGAACCCCACCCGGGGCAGTGGCCTCCGGGAACCCCGCTGGGGCAGTGGCCTCCGGGAACCCCGCTGGGGCAGTGGCCTCCGGGAACCCCGCTGGGGCAGTGGCCTCCGAGAACCCCGCTGGGGCAGTGGCCTCCGAGAACCCCGCTGGGGCCAGCACCTCGGATTCTTTTACTTCAAAGATCCCTTCTGGGGTTTTGCTTCTCGAGTTCCCCTCAAGAACTATGGTTTTAGAGACCCTTTCTAGGGTTGCGCTTTTCAAGTCCCTACCTGGGGTAACAGCTTCTGAGACCCCTTCCGGTATGGACACCTGAACTATAATATTTGATGTCCCTCTATAAGTTAGGGCATCGGGTACCGCTCCAGCACTCTGGGCATCGGGCACCGCTCCAGCACTCTGGGCATCGGGCACCGCTCCAGCACTCTGGGTATCGGGCACCGCTCCAGGACCCTGGGCATCGGGCACCACTCCAGGACCCTGGGCTACGGGCACCACTCCAGGACCCTGGGCATCGGGCACCACTCCAGGACCCTGGGCATCGGGCACCACTCCAGGACCCTGGGCATCGGGCACCACTCCAGGACCCTGGGCATCGGGCACCACTCCAGGAACCTGGGCATCGGGCACCACTCCAGGAACCTGGGCATCGGGCACCACTCCAGGAACCTGGGCATCAGGCACCACTCCAGGGACTTGCAACTCCGCTTCCACAGGGACCTCAAGAGAGGAGAGAAACATTCTCTTTTGATTCCTGAATCTATAATGGGGCTCCCTTGCCCAAGGACCCCAATTATAGGACAGAGAGCTTTTTTGTGTGGGTTGTGTGACAAGTACCTCTGCCACAGTAGAGACAGGAGTAGGTCTTGTATCATGACTCAACTTGGCCAGAGGGCAAGACTCGTCACCACACTTTGGCTTGCGCAACTCACAGGTCTGCAGATAATGGCCTAAACCCCCACAATATAGGCATAAGTTTAAGTTTCTGCGACGCAGACGCTCCTCTTCTGAGAGCCTGGGCCGCAGAAAACTTTTAAACCTTTTCTCTTCAATTAAACCAGAGGATTCTCTTGTCACCATACTGTGAACAAGAGTCTCTTTAGAGATAGATGTACTCTCAACGACTTCTGGCAAAATGAGCAAGATTTTAGTCAGAAGGTTTTGCAGTTGCTTTAGGGATTGCTGCAAAACTTCTAGTCGCTCTGGTCTCAAAGCACTGAATACAGAGTTCAGGGCTGCGAGAGATGCCTGCAGGGCTTGCATAGTAGACCTAGGAGGATTTAAAACTAGACAAGACAAGACAAGGCAAGACAAGGCAAGGCAAGACAAGGCAAGACAAGGCAAGACTAAATTTTGCTAAACAAAACAAGACTTTTTTTATATATATATTTTTTTTTAAACACCGGACTGGATTCTAAACACCGGACTGGATTCTAAACACCGGACTGGATTCTAAACACCGGACTGGACCAAAAAAGAAAAAAAGTTTTATTTCTTTTTTGTGGTATGGCTGGTGATAATGTTAGGTTCCTGGTGCTCAGAACAAGGGAGATGTTCATGAAGTGAGTCCAGAGCACCAGGACGTAACGCAGGGAAAGGGGAATGGAAAGGGAATAGCCCCTGGCGCCCTAACTCTGTTGTCTCACCCGTGCTATCGGAAATCCCTTGCGAGACTATGGTTTCTTGAGCCCTTGGCAGTCACGTTTGAAGGGCGGATGATGTCTGCCCAACTCCGGTGCCCCCCGGTCTTAATGAGAGACAAAGGGAAATCCGAGGCAGAATGATAACAAGAGGACCTCTAACTAAGCAAACAGGCCAGGGGCTACAAGCTAACTAAAAACCTAAAGTATGTGCGGAGAAACCGCCAAAGGAAAAGAACAACAAAGGAAATGCTGATCACACGCCGACACAATGCCTTTGTGTACCGGCGGTGACAGCACAAGCAGAACCCTCTGCAAAACACCAGGGACAGAAACAATAATGGAATACAGCGGCCTAGGCCAACGGACGCGGGAGAGCCGCTACTCACGGAACCGGTACGAATACTGGCAAACGGACAGGAACTTCTAATGCTGCCGACACTGACTCTCAGAACTGGAGGACAGGCAGAATCCCAAACGACAGACCGGTGGACACCAGGAAGCCAGGAGACTTGACCAGGGACAGGCAAAGCCACTGGAACTCAGGGCAGGAACGCCTCACAGCAGGACACGGGATCAGACACAGGAATCGACACAGGGACTGACACAGGAATCAACACAGGGACTGACAGGAACCAGCTCAAACTTCAAGCAGACTGCAAACCAAGGAATATCACCAGCATCTGTGAATTGCAAACAGCCAGCATATAACAGAGAGGCCTAATTAATAATCCCATGCAGCTGCCTTGTTGCATGACTCTAAACTGACAAGATGCAATTAGCAGCCAGGTGAGGCTGAACACATGGGAACAAGCTGCAATTACACAGACTCACCAGTGGCAGCAGACAAGAGTATTCTAAAACAGAGCAACAGGAAATCCTGGCATGCAAGACAACTTTATAAACATAAAATAGGAATGAACCACTACCTGTGGTTCATAACACCCAGTGCATTACTTCCACAGGCGAGGAGTAGTACTTGTATGTTTCCATGGGAACCGGTCCCTGTATTCACCGGAAGTCACGCTAATATCGTCACCCCGGGTAGTGATTTACTTTCATTTTGGTGCATGTCACAGTGCATGTACCATAAGGCTAAATATTTATAACAAAACAATCAGATTCACATAACCACTGAATCACCAATACAATCAGAAAAAATACAATCAGAAAATACATATAAACTTGAACGAGATAGGGATATGAAAAAAATAAATGAAGTACAAAGCATCATATGAGGCATAATAAATAAATAAATAGATGTAAAATATCCTTTGTAGTTCAGGAATTCTAGGATGAATATGCAGTAAAATATTAGAAATAAATAAACCAAATATACAATATTTATAAACTGAATGGCAATGTGGATCCCCCATGATGCAAGGGGATGGGTGCTCATGTGGGGAAAGGTCGTACATCATATCTTTTTATTCAAACGGTTGCACCGTTTTTATGATCACTTTCCCTGGTCCATTATTAGACATGCCCCTGTTTGTTTTTATGTGTTTACAGTCTGGTGTCCAATATCCTTATACATGTTTGAATAAAAAGATATGATGTACGACCTCTCCCCACATGAGCACCCATCCCCTTGTATTATGGGTGATCCACATTACCATTCGGTTTGTAAATATTGTATATTTGGTTTATTTATTTCGAATATTTTACTGCATATTCATCCTACAATTCCTGAACTACAAAGGATATTTTACATCTATTTATTTATTTATTATGCCTCATATGATGCTTTGTACTTCATTTATTTTTTTCATATCCCTATCTCGTTCAAGTTTATATGTATTTTCTGATTGTATTTTTTCTGATTGTATTGGTGATTCAGTGGTTATGTGAATCTGATTGTTTTGTTATAAATATTTAGCCTTATGGTACATGCACTGTGACATGCACCAAAATGAAAGTAAATCACTACCCGGGGTGACGATATTAGCGTGACTTCTGGTGAATACAGGGACCGGTTCCCATGGAAACATACAAGTACTACTCCTCGCCTGTGGAAGTAATGCACTGGGGAGACGTCACATCCTGTAAGGGCAGACCATGAGCGGTTCTGCAGAGTGCGGGCGGAAGTGACGCGGCCGTGATCGGGTCGGTTCGCATCACTTCCGGTAAACGAGTGACGCGCCCGTCATCGGGACGGTCAGCGTCACTTCCGGCATACGGAAGTATACAATGCAGTGCTCTTTAACACTGCTAGTTTGAAAGGATCAAAGGGATGTTACCCAACTGATCCACCCACGGAGCTACCAATGTTTTTATTCACTAAATAGTGTATTTTAAAGATTTATGTCCATCCAGTCCACTTCCAGTTCCGGAAATGACGCGAACCGGAAGTGATTACAGTAACAGATAGACAACAGCTATAAATATGTGCATGTTGCTTGACACTGTATTCTCCTGAGGAAGCCTGAAGGGCGAAACGCGTTGAGATTGAGAGACCTGACTGAACATTCATCCTACCTACCTGTATCACTAAGCTAAGCCTTTTATGTTTTATTTCTATGTATTAAAAATTGTATTTTTATATTTTAATACAAGGGAGTCTTCCATTGTTTTATACGGATTGGATAAAGGTTTATCTGACACGTGCAGGTTAAAGATTTGATTTGGTACGCATGATTTATAGGGGTGGGACCCCTGGTTGATACATTAAGATACTACACTATATGGCGATGTTCTATGTCTCCTAATATATAGGTGGAGAACAGCCACTGGATAAGGAATTGATAGGCCTTGACACAAGTTGCTATCTGGTACGGATCTCTCCATTATTTGTGTTTGTAAATACACTATTAACAAAATTACTGCACCATAAGGCGCTTGTTCTTCTTTCCTAGTACCATTTAATTTCCATGACTGAGTATACCTGGGTCATTTACTGAGGAACTGAGCTGCCGCCAGGAAGTCTGGAGTGGGCCCATAGGATTTTGATGATCCGGCCAATTCACTGAGGACAGTGACGTTTTTTGAGACTTTATAAACCGCTAGTGACTGACCCCTAGAGGGAATTTCCGATTGCAGGATAAGCGCACTGATCTATCAAAAACTTTATGTTTATATATATATATATATATATATATATATATCCATGCAGAGGATCCGGCACTCCAACCATAAATTGTTATAGATGCTCTGGTGCCTTCTTTGAGGGGTCTGCGCCCCAGCACATGCAGCAATAAACAGGAAGCGGCACTCAGAGACGTGGTAACTCGTGCAAAAATAAAGCAACCAAGCTTTAATGTATCATCACATCATCAACGTTTCGGGGTAGTCCCCCTTCATCAGGATAACAACAAGTGAGCACAAAACAAACTTTATACCTTACCCCCACCAATGGAAGATTTTCAGTATTCCCGCCAGCATCCACGGAGTCCTCCGCCACTCCCCCCTGCATTCACGGCTGTTGCCGGAAGAGGAAGTGACGCGGACCACCGAAAAGACTGCTGGGTGCGTTCCCATGGAGACGCGACACCGCTCGTATACAAGGACGCCGCCAGCGTTGTCATGGAAACCCGTGATGCGTAAGATGGTTAAACTAAAATATATATAGATGCATATAACTGCAAACCATGCTAGCCGTATCCCGTTTACCAGCAGTGTCAAATCATCCATCTTGCAACCATATAAACACAGAAAAACCATGACAAAAAATGTAACTGTATTACAAACAGATAAAGCTAATCTGCATCCCATAGAATCCGCTGCTACATTGTTATTAATTCTGGGTCAAATTTCAAGAATAACATTCTCATGTAATGAGTTATCTATGGCTTGTGACACATAACATATGCCTCAAAGAATACATACAGGTGTAATAATAAACTCTATATACACATGTATACAAGGGTGTGGAATTAAACTTAAATCAAATTTACTTACAATTAATTTATACCCCTATGGGTTTTTTATATCATTTCATCCTGCGTCAGACATGTGTAACACACCAGCCTGATATGGATATATTCAGAGAAAACAGTTAAGACCCATGGTCTCATTCAGGCCTTTGGGAGCCATGGTGTCAAGACGGTAAATCCACCGGGCCTCCAGCTGTAGTAACCTTTTAGGTCTATCACCACGTCGCAGCGATAGGGGTACATGATCGATAATTTTATAACGTATGGTGGCCACACCATGTCCCAATCGGGCAAAATGGCGTGCCACCGGTTGTTCACTGTTCCCTGAAGAAAGTGCGGCTCTAATGGCCGCCCTATGTTGTGCCATCCTCTCTTTAAATTGGCACACTTTACTTTTCACGGACGCACTTTATCTGACTATTTTCGCTCTAAATTAATTCCCCGCGGTTTTAGAATTCATAACATGCCCACCATTGGTCGCAACAGCATTCCTTTTTGTAAAAAATGGATTTCCATTTTAAATAAATGTTCTATGGACCTGATTTTATTGGTAATTGAGGAATCCACAAGGGAATGCGTTGCTACCAAAGAAAAGTTACTGGTGTTTGAGACTGCTAATAAGAAGAAATTAGAGAAAGATAAAACCGTTAATTGGGTGGAGAAATTGGAGACCCAAATACAGTCTTACCAAAATGAATTAATAAAATTTTAAAAACAGAAATTGTTAAAAGTCCAACAGGATTATGAGTTGCACCGAGTATATTCCTGGCTGGGTTCTAATAATGAACCGAGGGGCCCAGCAAGATCATCATATTATAAACGCAGGCATTTCTCCAGGAACACCGCTAGTTCGGCTAGTGAGACAGATGAACGTTCCTCCACTGCCTCAACATCAAGAAAATCACATTCCCCTTTAGGCGTGAACACCCGGGCAGGTTATACCACCCGAAAAGGTCACGCACAAGGAGGGGCGGGCAACAAAGGCGGCAAGCACGCACAGAAGCCGCCCAAAGGGAAAAAGACTTAATCTTTAATCTCTCCACATGCACTTTAACACCTTCTGAAATTGGGGTCCTGAGTAAGGGGCTGTCTTTCGTGCCCACAAACCAGCCAGATATGTTCTATGACAAGATTGAGAACTTTAAACTGCAACGCACTCTCAAACTCAGGGAATACCATGATAAAAAAGTGGACATTTCTCCATCTGAAGTATTACCCCGGGAGTTACACAAACTTGGACCGAGATCGCAGTTTGAACCCATCACAACCAACCCTTCTATTAAAACGTTCTGCCGCATGGTGGAGTCTATGCAATGTCCTAGCCCTAGTCAAATTCATCCCAATTTATCTAAACATGAACGTTTAGCACTTAAATCATTGGGAGAAAGGCAAGACATAATAATACGCGGTGCAGACAAGGGGGGTTCAATTGTTGTGTTGGGCATAGATGAATATCGCACTGAATGTTTACGGTTGCTTAATGATGTTGATACCTATTGTTTACTTGATCATGATCCAACAGATCAATATAAGAGCGAATTGGATTGTATTTTGGACACGGCGGTCACTGACAGGGTTATTTCAAGTGGTATATGTGGTAAATTAAAAACTGGGTTTCCAAAAGTACCAATATTTTACACTATACCGAAAATCCACAAGGATCCACTAAGACCTCCTGGCAGGCCCATTGTGTCTGCCAGGGGGTCTTTGTGTGAGCCAGTGTCCATATACCTAGACTTGTTCATACAACCATGCATCCAGAGCACTTTTTCCTATCTTAAAGATTCCACGATGTTGCTTAGACATCTGGAGGAGTTACAGATTGTTCCTGCGACTGTTACTATGGTGACACTTGATGTCTCCAGCCTCTGTACCTGCATTCCTCACCGGGCAGGTGTGGAGGCTGTGAGACATTTATTGGTCAATAATCCACTGTATAAGGGACCTGATATAGAATTCTTTTTGACCCTTCTCATGTTTACCCTTACGCACAATTATTTTTTATTTGATGGCCGGTTTTACCGCCAGAAAACCGGTTGTGCCATGGGGTCGGCAGTGGCTCCGTCACTAGCCAACTCATTTATGTGGGAGGTGGAACGCGAATTATTTTTTGAGAATGCAAGCATAGCGGAGGGTATGTTTGTGTACTTTAGGTATATTGACGATCTCCTGGTTTTCTGGGATGGGGATCTGCAATGTTTACTCACACATGTTGATAATCATAATAAGTCTTCTAGTCCAATTAAACTCACATATAACACCAGCTCCACAGAGATTCATTATCTAGACATAAAAATTTTGATTGTCCAGCAACGGATACAAACAACATTGTATACGAAGCCCAAGGACAGAAATAGCCTGCTTAGGTATAACAGCTTCCACCCAAGGTCTACTGTTAGGGGTCTTCCATATTCTCAGTACTTGAGGGTATGTAGGACCACCAGTGACCCAGAGGATACCGTGAGGCAGTTGGAGATTATGACAAAAAAAATTTTAGACAAGGGTTATCCTATCCTTGAGTTAGAAAAAGCCAAAGACAGGGCAGTAGGCCACACACGTCAAACCCTTTTGTCAGAGACCAGTACAAAGCGGAAGAAGGAGTCTCTACAGAACTCCATTCCGTGGATCACGGAATTTAACACACAAAGCGCAGCTAAAAAGAAATACGTCAAATCATGGTGGCCGCTGGTGGCATCTGATCCAGGTTTGAACAGCCTGCATGGCACTCGTCTGCTTGCAGGCCATTCTAGAAGCAAGAACATCAAGGACATGATAGAGCTGTCTAGGTAGCTCTGGTTTGGTCCCTTCTATTATCATGTCACCTCTGGATACCAGGTCGTAATGTATTGCTGAGAGAACTCAAAGACACACACAGCCGCATGTCTCATAAGTAATCTGCTTTATTTTGGTCAGCTTCGATATTTATACACGTATATTGGCAGTAAATGATTAACACAATTATATAACTTCATATGTGTTAGGGTCTCCTGCCCTGTGCTGCCACGTCGTCATGGCAACCGGGAGACAAGTGCTAGCGGAGTAACCTGAGCGCAGCTGATACTCCGGTTCGGGTCTTTTGCTGTGCAGTGGTTATAGGCTCTGTGCATGGCAGGGGATCCGGTGCTGGTTTTTGTGCTCACAGTCTGTGAGGTCTGAGTGGGGCGTGGACAGCACCTGCTTTATAAGGCCTCTTCTCAGGGTAAGCAGATGCTGCTGAATCTTTGTTGGTTAGTCAGTTTCTGAAAGTTAGCCAGTACTGTGTAGCTTTGTATTTGTTTGTTGCTTACTGCAAATAGGCCTGGGGATTTGGTATTACACTCTGCCAATCCAGACCTAGCAGTAAGACTGGAGTCAGTCGTTTAGCTTGCTGGGGTTCTGTTACTACTCTGTGAACTTAGCAAGTTTGCGGCTGTATTCTAAGACTTGCCTGTCTAATCCTGTCTCACTGTGCTAGGTGTCAGGGGTCAGTTTAGTGGCAGTATGCTGAACCTGTGCACTGCAAGTGAGAATTAGGATTGTGGAGACTCTCCTTGTGTCTATCATTCCATCTCCGACCAAGGAGTTTACTGCCACACCCGTTGGTAACCCTTTAGGGTTTTGCTGTTGCCCTTAGCAACAGCATTTCGGGTTCTCTACGTATTAAAACACAACATCTTGCTTTTCCCATCTGAGCAGTTCTAATACAAGGGAGATACCCAGTTCCTTAGCCTCTGGGCTTCTCTGTTCACTTTGTGTGTATTTTGTTACCCTATCACCTTCTGTGTACGTTATGTCATTTTCCCCAGTCTGTCTGTGAGTCCATTTGTTTTGCATAACAGTTCAAACACCAGTACATTCCTGCAGGCACTGGAGTGCATAACAGTCCTGACACCAGTACTTTCCTGCAGGCACTGGTGTGCATAACATATTCAGCAGCCTAATACTCCTGTTGAAATTTTGTGGGAATATGGAGCATACCCCTCAAAATACGTTGCAACAGGTGGTCGATCAGGTGCAGGTCCTGACTCGACAATTTAATGATTTGTCCATTAAAATGCACACCTCCCAGGCTGCTGGCGGAGCTCCCTCAGCAGCAGCACCTGCAGGGGTTAAGGAGCCGAAAGTAAATCTCCCGGATCGTTTTTCTGGAGATCGCTCGCAGTTCTTTTGTTTCAAGGAGAGCTGCAAGCTATACTTCCGGCTTAGGCCTCAGTCTTCTGGGTCGGAGATTCAGCGGGTGGGCATAGTGATTTCCTTGCTACAAGGAGACCCACAGGTCTGGGCATATGGGTTGCAGCCTGACTGTCCGTCGCTTAAAAGTGTTGATGCTTTTTTTACGGCACTGGGCATGTTGTATGATGACCCTGACAAGACGGCCTCAGCCGAGGCTCAGATTTCAATCCTTAAGCAAGGGCGAAGGCCAGTTGAGGTTTACTGTACGGAGTTTCGGAGGTTGGCCCATGATACCCAGTGGAATGACCCAGCCCTGAGACACCAGTACCGAAGAGGTCTTTCTAACCAGATAAAGGACCAACTGGTACAATATCCCTTGCCTGATAGCTTGGATCAGCTCATGCAGTTATCCATCCGGGTGGATAGACGGCTGAGAGAGCGTAGGCTTGAAAGGGAGACTGAGATTTCCTTCCTTCCCAAGGGAACCTCAGACTCTGAGGAATTTTCCGAGGAGCCTATGCAGATTGGGGCTACCCGCCTCTCCTCGCGTGAGAAGACGCGGAGGAGAGAGCAGGGGTTGTGTTTGTACTGTGGGAATAAAGGTCATGTGGTAGTATCATGCCCAGAAAAGCCGGAAAACTTCAGGGCCTGAGGGTGATGGGAAATATCCTGTCAGGCCAGAAGTCAGAATTTCCCAAGAAAACTTTTATCATTCCGGTGACCTTGAAGATGCTCGGTCAAACTGTCAAGACTGAGGCCTTTGTGGACAGTGGGGCCGACGGGGTTTTTATGGACCGCCAATTCGCCCTGAAACACTCTGTTCCCTTAGTACCCTTGGCATCGGAAATTGAGATTTGTGGGTTAAACGGGGAACCATTATCCCAAGGTAAAATTACCTCTTGCACTAGCCAGATTTCTTTGTTTATTGGAGCCACACACTCTGAAAAATTGTCCTTTTATGTGACTGTCTGTACTTTTGCCCCATTGGTGTTGGGGTTACCCTGGTTAAGGGCCCACAATCCTCAATTTGACTGGGTCTCTGGGGAGATTCTTAGTTGGGGTACTGATTGTTTCAGGAGTTGCTTGAGCCTTCCAGTCAGGCTCTCGCAGCTAAGTTTGCCAGGATTGCCAGGGTGTTATGCAGATTTTGCGGACGTGTTCTCCAAAAAAGTTGCAGAGGTACTACCTCCCCATCGCCCCTATGACTGTGCCATTGATTTGTTGCCAAATGCTAAGCTTCCCAAGAGCAGGTTGTACTCCCTGTCACGTCCTGAGACTCAGGCTATGGCAGAGTACATTCAGGAGAACTTGGCTAAGGGATTTATCAGACCTTCACAGTCTCCAGTTGGGTCGGGGTTCTTCTTCGTGGGTAAAAAGGACGGTTCGTTGCGACCCTGCATCGACTTCAGGGAATTGAACCGTATCACGATTAAAAACTCATACCCACTGCCTCTCATTTCGGTCTTGTTTGACCAGCTTCGTACTGCCACCATTTTTTCTAAGATTGACCTACGCGGTGCGTACAATCTAATCCGAATAAGAGAGGGGGATGAATGGAAGACTGCCTTTAATACCCACTCAGGGCATTATGAATATTTGGTGATGCCTTTTGGGCTCTGTAATGCCCCGGCAGTCTTCCAGGATTTCATGAATGATGTGCTCAGGGAATATTTGGATAGATTCTTAGTTGTATACTTAGATGACATCCTAATCTTCTCCCATTCCCTGGAGGAACATTGGAAGCATGTACGCTTAGTCCTCCAGAAACTCAGAGACCACCGGCTTGGGGCGAAGCTGGAGAAGTGCGAATTTGAAGTTCAGCAAATCGCATTTCTAGGATATATTATCTCCCCAGAAGGTTTCCAAATGGAGGGTTCCAAGGTACAGGCAGTCCTGGATTGGGTGCAGCCCACTAGTTTGAAGGCGCTTCAGCGTTTCCTGGGCTTTGCGAATTTTTATAGACGATTTATCGCTGGATTTTCGTCTATAGTGGCGCCCTTGGTGGCACTCACTAAGAAAGGGGCGGATGTTGCTCACTGGTCTTGTGAGGCTAAAGCGGCTTTTGCCCGTCTCAAAAGGGCATTTGTTTCGGCCAAGGTGCTGCGACACCCAGATCCAGAGCGTCCTTTTGTGGTGGAGGTGGATGCCTCTGAGATGGGTATTGGGGCAGTGCTTTCTCAGATGGGAGTGTCTGATAATCGCCTTCATCCCTGTGCTTACTTTTCCCGTAAATTTTCGCCTGCCGAGATGAATTATGACGTGGGTAACCGGGAATTGGTGGCTATTAAGGATGCACTCGAGGAGTGGAGACACTGGCTTGAGGGGGCTAAGTTTGTGGTCTCAATTCTCACTGACCATAAGAATCTGGCATATTTAGAGTCAGCGAAGCGTCTCAATGCCAGGCAGGCACGATGGGCTTTGTTTTTTGCTCGCTTTAATTTTTTGATAACATATCGCCCTGGGTCAAAAAACATCAAGGCTGATGCGCTCTCGCGGAGTTTTGCTCCAATCCAGGAGACCACCGAGGAGCCGTTGCCCATTGTTTCCCCATCATGTATTAAAGTGGGCATTACCCAGGACCTCTTATCATTAGTCCTTAGAGCACAGGAGCAGGCTCCTCCAGACCTTCCGGTAGGTCTTTTGTTTGTGCCTCCTAGGTTAAGAGAGCGAGTGTTCCTGGAATTCCATGCCAAGAAGTCTGCAGGTCACCCGGGTATTGCCAGAACTCGGGAGTTGCTATCTAGGGCAGTGTGGTGGCCCTCGGTGGCTAAGGATGTGGATCAGTGGGTTCGGGCATGTGACATCTGTGCCCGAAATAAGACTCCTAGAGGGGTTCCTGTTGGCCCATTACATCCACTCTCTATCCCATCTAAGCCATGGACCCACATTTCAATGGATTTTGTGGTGGACTTGCCCAAATCCTCGGGGATGACAGCCATCTGGGTTGTCGTTGACAGGTTTTCGAAGATGGCGCACTTCGTTCCACTGGTTGGGCTGCCATCGGCCAGACGCCTGTCTGAATTATTTATGCTGCATGTTGTGCGTCTCCACGGGTTGCCACTTGATGTGGTCTCTGACCGCGGATCTCAGTTTGTGGCCAAATTCTGGAGGGCATTTTGTTCCGATCTCCAGATTTCTGTCAGCTTGTCGTCGGGCTACCATCCGCAGTCTAATGGGCAGACTGAAAGGGTGAACCAGTCCTTGGAGCAGTTCCTAAGGTGTTATGTCTCCAAGTGTCAGACTGACTGGGTTGCTCATCTGTCCATGGCGGAGTTTGCCTATAACAACGCGGCTCACTCTGCTACAGGGATCTCTCCCTTCCTTTGTGTGTATGGGCATCATCCTAAGGCCAATTCTTTTGACCCCCTGGACTCCACGCCTGGTGGTTCCTCTGTGGTTTCGGTCCTTAGAGGTATTTGGCGGAAAGTGAAGAAAGCCCTTGTGTCTGTGTCATTAGTGACCAAAAGGGTTTTTGATAAGCGGAAAAGACCCTGCAGCTTCAAATTAGGAGACTTCGTTTGGTTGTCTACCAAGAATTTGAAGTTGAGACAGCCATCTCATAAGTTAGGCCCCCGGTTCATCGGCCCTTATAAGATCACCAGGGTTATCAATCCGGTGGCATTTCAGTTAGATCTGCCCCGTTCTTTGGGTATCAATAAAACATTTCATTGTTCCCTTTTAAAACGGGCGATTAGTAATCCTTCTTCCAGTGGAAGACCTTCCCCTCTTCTGATACGTGGCCAGAGGGAGTTTGTTGTTGAAAGGATTCTTGACTCCAAGGTGGTTCGGGGTCGGCTGTCATTTTTGGTGCACTGGAAGGGGTATGGCCCGGAGGAGCGGTCGTGGGTGCGCAGTTGTGATCTTCATGCCCCCAGACTGATACGCTCTTTCTTCTCGCAGTTCCCCGATAAACCCGGTGGTAGGGGTTCTTTGACCCCTCGTCAGAGGGGGGGTACTGTTAGGGTCTCCTGCCCTGTGCTGCCACGTCGTCATGGCAACCGGGAGACAAGTGCTAGCGGAGTAACCTGAGCGCAGCTGATACTCCGGTTCGGGTCTTTTGCTGTGCAGTGGTTATAGGCTCTGTGCATGGCAGGGGATCCGGTGCTGGTTTTTGTGCTCACAGTCTGTGAGGTCTGAGTGGGGCGTGGACAGCACCTGCTTTATAAGGCCTCTTCTCAGGGTAAGCAGATGCTGCTGAATCTTTGTTGGTTAGTCAGTTTCTGAAAGTTAGCCAGTACTGTGTAGCTTTGTATTTGTTTGTTGCTTACTGCAAATAGGCCTGGGGATTTGGTATTACACTCTGCCAATCCAGACCTAGCAGTAAGACTGGAGTCAGTCGTTTAGCTTGCTGGGGTTCTGTTACTACTCTGTGAACTTAGCAAGTTTGCGGCTGTATTCTAAGACTTGCCTGTCTAATCCTGTCTCACTGTGCTAGGTGTCAGGGGTCAGTTTAGTGGCAGTAAGCTGAACCTGTGCACTGCAAGTGAGAATTAGGATTGTGGAGACTCTCCTTGTGTCTATCATTCCATCTCCGACCAAGGAGTTTACTGCCACACCCGTTGGTAACCCTTTAGGGTTTTGCTGTTGCCCTTAGCAACTGCATTTCGGGTTCTCTACGTATTAAAACACAACATCTTGCTTTTCCCATCTGAGCAGTTCTAATACAAGGGAGATACCCAGTTCCTTAGCCTCTGGGCTTCTCTGTTCACTTTGTGTGTATTTTGTTACCCTATCACCTTCTGTGTACGTTATGTCATTTTCCCCAGTCTGTCTGTGAGTCCATTTGTTTTGCATAACAGTTCAAACACCAGTACATTCCTGCAGGCACTGGAGTGCATAACAGTCCTGACACCAGTACTTTCCTGCAGGCACTGGTGTGCATAACAATATGCCCCTTGTCCTTCTGCTTATCTGGAGCTACATATAGATATTTTCCATTTCTGAGGAGAGAGCAGGGTGCCAGATGCTCACTTTCACACACAATGTTATATAGAAACACGCTTTTATATTTTCCATATGTTCAAGCTAGTTTAATCAAATCTCTTTGTAATATTAAAATGAATTGCATTATTATAATTAAGAATGGTAGCTAAGCTTTTATCTCTATCAGTTTCCCTCCTATTTATAATAATCAAACATTACAGGTTCATCTGGTATTACAATATGACATTACAGTTGAGCTACCAGGCATCACATAAACTCTACCTACAAGAGACTAAGCAAACAGTCTAGCTATAATGGTGCTAAAGGCTATGTTCCCATAGGACGGTGCTTGTCACTCTATCCCACGGAAGGTAAAGAACCGTTCACATCATATCCATTAAGGTAGACTGCTCACGGCTCCTTCTTGCCAAGCTCTTCTGTAGTTTCTTCTTTGAGTTTACACTTTACAGATTTCTTTCAAGCTGAAAGGAAGGGAAACAAAGATAGCATCTTAAATTCAGATATATGCAATTTGCTAAAAAACATCACTATTTCAACAATCTCCTTTGCATGTTTGCATATTTCATCGTTCAAACTTAACTTGAGCAAAATTGCAGTGGAACCCAAGTTTCTCTTTCCTTAATTGACACAGAAGTGGGCGTGGTCAGAAACACTCGATATGGACCATCAAATCTGGGCTCAAGTGACTTTTTCACGTGTCTTTCCAGATACACCCAATCTCCTGGTTAAAGCTTGTGGGGATTCAGATCTGCTCCTGAATCTGGGAGATAAAAAAAACTAGAGAACACAGAGGTGTCAGTTTCTTCAGTAAGAACACTTTAACATCCCTTTCTGGTTTCTGTGACACACTCACTAATCTGATACTGTAACTTCTGGTACTCCTTATCTGCAAATATCTTCTGAACTTAATTTTCTATCTATTGATCTTGCTGTAGCTTTTGCCATTGGCCAATAACTGAAAAATGTCTGTGACTATCAATACATCTTTGGCAGTTAGTTATAGTCAATTTGCAGTCTGGAAAATAACTTTTGGGGATTGCTCCAAGGGTTGTCTTGACCTTCTGTCTTGGATTGGACATTTCCACATATCCAGCAGGCTTGTACAAACTTGGTTGCATCTGGATAAAATTCTGGAGCTATCCATCTTTTCTGTGACTAAGTTTCCCATCTGATCATTTCCCAGGTGTGTGAGTCCATGGCTGACTTAACACATACGGGGGTATAAGCTTCTGGGTAAGTAAAAATTTTCTTCTAATTTCCATAAGCCAGTTTCTTCTTCTTGTCTGGCTCCTCTTCTCTGCCATGCTGCTTTTTCTTTAGGACCTGCTTGTTCCTGAAATTTCTTCAAATCCTGTAGATCAGGCATTTGAGGCTTTGCTTCTTTCTGTTACTTCTGTATGTGTGGTGTAGATGGCTACCTTTACTGGTTGTTTCGTTGCTTTCTCTTTATCCACAGGCTTCTTTCTCACTCTCTCCTGCTTGGTTCTGAAGTTCAATCAGCGTAGCATAATCAGGCATTTGGTCTGGCACTGGAATGGTTACTGTATAGGCTTGCCTTATCTGCTGGGGGCATTTTGCTGCCCTCTTTGCTTCAGCATCTTGCCAGATTGTTGCCTCTTGTTTCAGGAGTGTAATTTCTTCATGTGCCTGGATCTTCATTACTGCAACCTTTTCTGTGGCCCTTGCAGAGCTCTCAACTGGTGTCTGATCAGGGAAGCACATTGTATGTCTTCGCCACATGCCTTCTTGAAGCCTCTGCTTTTCCATATCTGGCCCACAATCCTGTGCTGGGATGGTAGGGATCCTGAGTCCACAACTTCATGTTTAGTGGTTACTGCGTATCCTGTATAAGGAATCCCATCCTCATAGTATCTTGAACCATCCACATAGAGATTGTGCTGTGCATCAGGAAGTGTTGTGTCTGTGACATGAGGTAGTGGTTGAGTTTCTTGTTCCATCAGTGCCATGCAGTCATGGGGAAAAAATTTTTTATTGTGAATATTTTCATCACTTTCTGCATTCCCATAGTTCATGTGGTCCTCATCATCCTGGTTATTCTGGGTACCATTGCTAGAGATATTATATGTCTCTCTTCTCCCTCCTTTTGAATCTAGGGATTCACACTCTGCTCCTTCTTCCTGCAATAGGGCTGGTAGTAGAGTTGCTGGGTTGAGGGTGGTACATCTTTTGATGGTGACATTTGTAGCACTTAGTAAAGCTACTTTATACTTGGTGAGTCTTGCAGCTGATAAGTGCTTGGTTCTGGCTTGCTGTAGTATTTCAGTCACCGCATGTGGCACCTGAATGATCAGTTCATGATTAAGCACAATGTCTATGCATTTCTGTTTGAGGACTGCTGTTGCTGCAACTGCTCTGATGCAGGTGGGTGCTCCTTGGATAATGTTGTCCAGTTTGCTTGAAAGATAAGCTACTGGGCGTTGCTTGCTTCCATGCGTCTGTGTAATGACTCCAAGTGCATGACCTCTTTCCTCATGGCAATAAAGAGTAAATGGCTTGGTGTAGTCTGGCAGACCCAATGCCGGTGGAGATGGTATGGCAGCCTTGAGGTTCCAAACTGCTTCTTCAACTTGCTCTGTGGTGTAGATTGAAGCGTCTTTCTTTGTGCTGTCATACAAAACTTGCATGTAGATAAACTTCAATTGCTGCTTCAATGCTAGGCTTCATGATAGCTGGAATATTGCTGGTATGCTTGATTCCTTGTGGGGTATACTGAATAGTAGCTTGCATGATGTTAAGGATATCAGCTCCCAACAAATTCATTCTTTGAAGAGGGAGGGGCTGTCCTCCCAGTCCTGTCCCATCGACATAGTGGCTGGTTAAGAGTTCTTCTGGGACGTCAGTTTTCTTAAGTACAGTGACTGCTGCTCCAGTGTCCAAAAGGCATTCTAGGGTGTTTCCTGTAGGTAGAGTAAGCATAACAGTACCTTTTATGGGGTCAGTGTAGGTGTCACTTGAGTAGGTGGACCCCGTAGCAGGATTCAGTCATTCCTGTTGTACCGTGAAGTTTGGGACAGAGTCCTTATATTTCAGCCATGTCTGGTATTTTCTGCTTTTCTTCTTCTGATGACCTGAAACCTTGCACCAAAAACATTTACCAGTCATGTCTTCACCCTGCACATTTCTTGTGGTGTAGGGCCTGGAGTTATTTACACCTTTACCTTGATTTTGGACCTTATTTGTCTTGGTGTTAGACTGGGCAGCCTGCACTACATGTATAGTAACAGCTGGTGCTTTGGAAGTTCTCTTATCTCTTCTTTCTTTCTCGTTATCTTGAATCCCTTCTAGGACTTCTACTAGTGAGGTAATGTTCATCAAATTTGCTTCTGGTCGGACTGCATACAACTGCTGCCTGTATTCAGGTCTAAGTCCATTAAGGAACCTGGTCTTAAACAGTCTGGCGTTGTTAGAGTATTCCCTTATGCTGAGGTTTTTTTTGTACCAGATCAGGTTCAGCTGGTGCAGTGTCTCTGATTTGCTTACATCTGACTTGTACTCTATACAACAGTTGTGAGCCTGAAGCCATAGTATAGCGGTTGGCTTCAAGGGGAGCATTCTCAATTTTCCCCCTATCACCATCAGCCTCCTGGGGAGCTATGGCAAGAAGCATATTATATTCACCTATTCCTATGGAAGCTCTAAGAATCTGTTCTAAATCAACCCAACACGGTCTATACACAAGATACACTTGTTTAATCTTTTTTTCAAATTCAGCTGGACTTTTTCTGATATCTGGCAAGTCATTTACAGTACGCATAACCTCTGAAGGGAGCCAGGGTATGTATTGTTCCTGCTCCACATATTCTGCAATATAACCTTCAGCCCCAGGTAACCTGTCAGTTGTATGTCTGGGATTAGCATGACTACTAACTCTAACAGGCATTACATTGTAATTTTTACGAGATATTCCTCTTGGATCTCTGTTAGGACTACTAGCAAAGTTCCACAACCTCCTAAATATCCCTGGAGTTTTTGGTTTAACATTTTGTGATTCACATGGTCCTGAATTTGGCTCTACCCAGTTACCACAAAAGAAACATTTTTCACTTCCCTCCGGAACACATCTCCCACAATAAAGACACTTTCTTTCAGGGTAGTGGATAACATCCCTAAGAACCTGTGTACCTTCTGGATTTTTTTTATAACTTAAAGTATTTTCATAGCGTTTTTCAGGTGTCATTTGTTCTGCATATGTTGCTGAAGGAGTTAAAACTCCTGCTTTATCATGTGTCCTTGATTCTGCATGTATTGATACTGCTGAGGGGGCTGACCCCCCTTCCACATTCCCATCATTATAAATAGCATAACATGTTATTGTAACATTGGGTGGTGGTATTATATTAGACCTACAATCTTCCTGTCTAATTCTTTCCTCATCTTCCAGTTCTTGTGAAACAATAAGCCATATATTTACAGTGTCCAAATAACCTTTCTTTTGTAACCAGTGACTATCTGTGGCCTGGAACCTTTTCCAAGCCTCTGTATCTAAGATTCCATCCTTTGGAAAATTAGCTCTTTTAAGGATAGCGTTAATACGCTTAAATCCTCTCCTTCCCTCACGTTCTGCTAAGCGCTTCATCTTACTCCCTTTCCCTCCCATTGGGGTAATTAAGCCCTCTGGGTGTGGCCGAATCCACCTGCGGTGAAGAGGGATATGTCCTTGAACGAGAAGTATCTGTGTATCACTGGCTATAAGTTTTGTCTAGACACAAACCTTTCTCAGCCTATTTTTGTTTCTACTGAACTTGTCTGACTGTACTAAATCACATTTACAATACATGCAATCTAAAACACCATATTCAGTCTTCTAACTTTTCTGACAACTTGTTGGACACTGCTGGTATTTAAAAAAAAAAAATGATCAGTAGGTTAATCAGCTAAGCATAAAGGATATGGTTCATTTCTATGCACTGACAACAATTGAGCATTCAAATGATATCCCATAATAATCACAATTCTGTTAAAATGCCTTTCCTATTCTGAGATGGTTATCTACGTTGCAAAAAACACTGGGTAAATCCTGCATAATAATGAACCTTAGTACACCTCTGTACTGCACACAATTGCAAACTAGGTACGCCTTTGTATTCTATTCCAATTGTTCTGTGGGCGCATGCGCTAATAAGACATAGACACAGATTCAGTCATTCAGCATACATATAGAACATACAAACATATGACAACAACTGCAATATGCCTTACGCCTTATGCCTTAGCTTTATACTGTAGCTGCAACAAGCAATGCACCTTAGCTAAGCAATACACCTGTATATGCCTTAGATTACAACAAGCAATAAACTTTAGCTGCGCAAGCAATACACCTGTATCTGCCTTAGATTACAACAAGCAATACTTTTTAGCTGCGCAATACAACATAATTCAAGTAATCTAGGCTGTGTGACAAGATAATCGGGTTTCTTTATAATGACAGTTCAAGGAAAAACATAAATGCACATTGTCTCTAGAATTACACTCAAGGAGTCTGATTTTGAGCAAAATATGGCTGCAGTCCAATCGTTTTACTCACCCAATGTGAAATCAGAGTCCTTGAGACCAATTCGCTTCCAACACAGAAACTCTCATTAGATGCTTTTCCTTGTGTTAGTCATCCCGTAGAGTCCCCCATTAAATGATAGAGCTGTCTAGGTAGCTCTGGTTTGGTCCCTCTATTATCATGTCACCTCTGGATACCAGGTCGTAATGTATTGCTGAGAAAACTCAAGAAGACACACACAGCCGCATGTCTCATAAGTAATCTCCTTTATTTTGGTCAGCTTCGATATTTATACACGTATATTGGCAGTAAATGATTAACACAATTATATAACTTCATATGCCCCTTGTCCTTCTGCTTATCTGGAGCTACATATAGATATTTTCCATTTCTGAGGAGAGAGCAGGGTGCCAGATGCTTACTTTCACACACAATGTTATATAGAAACACGCTTTTATATTTTCCATATGTTCAAGCTAGTTTAATCAAATCTCTTTGTAATATTAAAATGAATTGCATTATTATAATTAAGAATGGTAGCTAAGCTTTTATCTCTATCAGACATTATTGTCCGGACCGACATCACTGGGTTTGGACAAAATAAGATAACAAATTTTCTAACTAGAAAAAACGGATGCTATCGATGTCTGGGATGTACAACATGTGGATACCTCCAGACTGGAGACACCATTGTACATGCCCAGTCTGGTAAGAGATTTAAAATCGGATGGCCCCTTAGTTGCTCCTCTAAATTTGTGATTTATGTGCTGTTCTGCCCATGTGGGCTCCAGTACGTAGGCAAAATGGTGTGCCAATTTAAAGAGAGGATGGCACAACATAGGACGGCCATTAGAGCCGCACTTTCTTCAGGGAACAGTGAACAACCGGTGGCACGCCATTTTGCCCGATTGGGACATGGTGTGGCCACCATACGTTATAAAATTATCGATCATGTACCCCTATCGCTGCGACGTGGTGATAGACATAAAAGGTTACTACAGCTGGAGGCCCGGTGGATTTACCGTCTTGACACCATGGCTCCCAAAGGCCTGAATGAGACCATGGGTCTTAACTGTTTTCTCTGAATATATCCATATCAGGCTGGTGTGTTACACATGTCTGACGCAGGATGAAATGATATAAAAAACCCATAGGGGTATAAATTAATTGTAAGTAAATTTGATTTAAGTTTAATTCCACACCCTTGTATACATGTGTATATAGAGTTTATTATTACACCTGTATGTATTCTTTGAGGCATATGTTATGTGTCACAAGCCATAGATAACTCATTACATGAGAATGTTATTCTTGAAATTTGACCCAGAATTAATAACAATGTAGCAGCGGATTCTATGGGATGCAGATTAGCTTTATTTGTTTGTAATACAGTTACATTTTTTGTCATGGTTTTTCTGTGTTTATATGGTTGCAAGATGGATGATTTGACACTGCTGGTAAACGGGATACGGCTAGCATGGTTTGCAGTTATATGCATCTATATATATTTTAGTTTAACCATCTTACGGATCACGGGTTTCCGTGACAACGCTGGCGGCGTCCTTGTATACGAGCGGTGTCGCGTCTCCATGGGAACGCACCCAGCAGTCTTTTCGGTGGTCCGCGTCACTTCCTCTTCCGGCAACAGCCGTGAATGCAGGGGGGAGTGGCGGAGGACTCCGTGGATGCTGGCGGGAATACTGAAAATCTTCCATTGGTGGGGGTAAGGTATAAAGTTTGTTTTGTGCTCACTTGTTGTTATCCTGATGAAGGGGGACTACCCCGAAAATTTGATGATGTGATGATACATTAAAGCTTGGTTGCTTTATTTTTGCACGAGTTACCACGTCTCTGAGTGCCGCTTCCTGTTTATTGCTATATATATATATATATATATATATATACTTTTCTTTATATACAGCAATGTAAGGAGGTATAATAGGTATTGTATTCATAAGTTAGATTCCTAAGTTTCAGTAATAGACAGTGGCACTTTGTTAAATAGTGTAACATTACAGTGATTCATGCTGTCATGAAACAAATCTAAAGGAGTGTTTTAACAGTGTCCCTAGCAGACTTAAAAACGTCCTTTGCACCTGTGTGCAGGATGTGTATGTACTCCGTGCTGCAGTATTTGGGGGAGACTTCATGTAAATATAACTTTTACTATCTTCCCGGCTGGGATTTTTACCTGTGTGTAGTAAAAGCAGGCAGGCACCCCCAGAGCCCCTTCAGAAGGTCCCCTGCTGCTGCTGTCACCGCTGCTACTATTTCATCTCCATGGTGCTCTGGAGGGTACACGGCAACCAGCGCAGCGGGATGCGTTCCACTTCCGCAAACTGGAACGCAAACCGCTAGAGGCCAAATAGCTCCCCCGGTGGCCATTTCTCTGTAGCTAACAGCTGACGCTGCTGATCGGAGCTGAGCTCTGATCGCGGCAGCCGGCCCACGGGTGGGTGATGGACAGGACAGCCACTGAGGGGACAATGGGACCAGCCAAGGGGGATCTGGACTGGTGTCCCAGCATCCCAATCACCCCTGCTTTAGACGTTTAGGAGGCATAATGAAGACCACAAGAAACAGTGACGGATAACGAAACCTGCAGGATATGAGAGAAAGCACAGTCCCGAAGTAGGGTGACACATACAGGAGGGACGTTCCAAAAAGTAGGCAGCGAAGTAGCGAGGGGGGAAGCTGAAGAAGCCAGTTACATCCTTACAAGCTTTTCAAATCCACTCAGAAACAAACACATCTTTCTATCCACAGTGAGGTCACAGCAGACCTGTATCTGATTTGGCCACAAGATGGTGCTGGATGATTATTAATGGAGAGGTTGTGTAAGCTGCCAGGAGCAGGAGTTATTAGATCTGAGTGCTCCTTCCTTCGTTATGTTTCATAAACATAAACAATGCAGAGAGAGATAGACTGTTAAGAAGGGGTCCCTAAGGGGTTGAGGGGCTGGGAACGTGGATTGTGTCCAGTATAACAATCAGAGAAAGGGTGAGGGAGTATAAGGGGGAGAGGTCGACCTACGGCGGCCCCCTTTGTTACCGCTCACATAAGCTAATAAGCTCCCCTTGAAATAAAGAGTCTGACGCATTTCCTTTGGATCGAATTACTGGCCACAGTTTATTTCCATTACCTTACATGTTACCTTACAAGGTTGCGGGGCACGGATAGAAGTGGTGGGCAAGGCGCCCATGGGTCCCTGACCCCTCCTGATTACCTGGGGGCGTGCCCTGCCTACCCTGTAGGCACCGCGGCAACGCCCCTGGGGAACCAGCCCTCCTGGCGCATATCACGCTCACCTGGCACGCAGCTCCCTGGCCCAACCGTCCAAAGCTGGAGCCGAGCATGCGCCCGTTCACCGAGGGTGAATCTGCCAACCTCGGCTGGCTCCCCCCGTTCGCCATGCCTTGCGCACCGCTTCTTCCCGCCGCCCGCTGACTGTGACATACGTATTCCTTAATTTTCCTTAACACATTAAGCATACAACCGTATTATAACTTGCAACGATTTATACAATAAAACTCTGAACTGTAAGTATATGTACCTATATACACCTTTTCTAAATGGGTGGGTGGGTGGGTCACTCTCTGTGCTCACCTTTCTCAGTGGCCGCCTCCTCCCCCCCGCCTTCCTATTTAACCCGCCCGCTATCCGGCCGGCCCCCCCGCCTCCTACAGGCTACCAGCGCCTGTAGGTGTGAAAGTGGGGACGGGCACACCTGCCCGCCCCTCCTTTCCCTCGTGCCGCTGGCCCGCGGGCCACCTGCCGCCCCTCCCCCTTACCCCTCTCCGGCGCCATCACGGGCTCGGCGCCTTTGTTACCATAAGGGGGAGAGGTCGACCTACGGCGGCCCCCTTTGTTACCGCTCACATAAGCTAATAAGCTCCCCTTGAAATAAAGAGTCTGACGCATTTCCTTTGGATCGAATTACTGGCCACAGTTTATTTCCATTACCTTACATGTTACCTTACAAGGTTGCGGGGCACGGATAGAAGTGGTGGGCAAGGCGCCCATGGGTCCCTGACCCCTCCTGATTACCTGGGGGCGTGCCCTGCCTACCCTGTAGGCACCGCGGCAACGCCCCTGGGGAACCAGCCCTCCTGGCGCATATCACACTCACCTGGCACGCAGCTCCCTGGCCCAACCGTCCAAAGCTGGAGCCGAGCATGCGCCCGTTCACCGAGGGTGAATCTGCCAACCTCGGCTGGCTCCCCCCGTTCGCCATGCCTTGCGCACCGCTTCTTCCCGCCACACGAGGGTCTCGGCTGCCCCCCTCCCCCGAGACCCGAAGCCCCCACCCTGCAACCAGCTACTGACCCCCGGCCTCCAGTGCTTCCTGAAGCGCATTATTAAAAAGGTCAATCCCAATGTCCGACAAATGGACCCCGTCGCTCCTATACATGCCCCCGATCTTTTGACTGATGTCCTTATGCCGTATGACCCGCCCCCCTAGTGCTGCCACGCACTTGCCCACGGCCGCGTTGACCCTTTTCCTAGCCCTCTCCACTCCTGCCCCTTTCCGAGCTCCGCGCCAAGCTAGCCTGGGAATGATGTTAGACCATATTAGCTCTACGCCCGGCCATCGCTCGCTTACCCATGCTAGATCGTCCCGTATTGTCCTGATCAAGTCTAGGGATTTCATGTCGCCCAAATCGTTGCCCCCCAGGTGTAATACTATGGTATCGGGGCTGCTTGTCGCCTCTTCCCCGGATAACAGGGTGCCCCTCAAGCCGTGCCACCTCATCCCTCTATGCCCAAACCAGCATACCTTCCCCTCTTTCTCCGCTAGCCCCAACTGCTTTCCATACGGCCTCCCGGCGGCCCGTGCTGCCGCCCAGTGATCGTATGAGTGACCGCCGATCCATATCCGCCTCGCCTCCTTTTTTCTTGCGGATGGGGCTGTGTGGGAGAAGGGGGGGGGGGGGACATGATCGTTTGATGTTTTCTGTTTCGTCGTTGAGGGGTCTAATGTAGCGCCTGTAGCTGTTGGACCCCCACCTGCCTAATGCTTTGATCTCTTCGATCGCGCACCCTTCGTTAGCGGCTGACGTGGCCGCCCCTATTCTAAACGAGTGTGTCCCGAACCTCTCTGCCTGCCAGCCAAGTGCTCCTACACATCTCTTCAACACTGCTGCAAACTGGTACCTAGTGAGCGCCGCCCCGTCCTTGTGTACCAGAAAATTCTCTCCTCCTGCCGGCCTTGTTATCCTAAATGCTTCGACCGCCCTTACCGGGCAGACCGCAGCGTCGTCGTGCCTGCGTAGCTGCACCCATTTTCCATTTCCGTTCTGGTCTGTCTTTGATCTGCGTATTTTACACAGTACTGTGTCCTCCGCTACGGTAACGCTACTGCACTGCAGCCCTGTTTCCCTTGCTGTTTTGGACTGCGCTACCAACTCGCTAACCCTGAATGCCCCCCTAAAAGCCATAATAAAAGCCGTTGTAAACAACCTTGCCTCACTCTGGTCGCGGCAGACGCTTGGGACAGCTTCTATCAGTTTCCTCAGCCTTTCGATTGTGATTGGTTCCCTAGCGTCTGGTTTCTTAACCTCCGCCCTTGCCCAGCCCTTCATTATCGTGCGTACTACGAAACTCTTCGTCTCGTCCCTTTCGCCTGCCAGTTTCTGGAAAAAGGATACCCCTGCTAGTATCGTGTTTGCTCCTGCCCTGGACGTCTGCTCCCTTCTGAGCTTGTCCAAGAACGCCAACAATTGTTGCTGCGGAGGCTTGGCTTCAATCTCCCCCTCCCCCTGGAACTGCCGCCATCTTCTCCATGCGGCCTTGTAGGCCTTCCAGGTCTTTGGTGCCAGGGATCGCTCCACCAATTTGTCTAGTTCTGATCGACTATCTGCCAGAGATAGGAGGGGCATGTTAAACCTACTTCGCTTGCTCCCGGCGCTGCGGTCCTAAAAACTTCCCCTTTCTGCCTGGACAATGCGTCCGCTATTACATTCTTCTCCCCTGGCACGTGTCTAGCTCTGAATGTTATGTTGTGGTGCAAACATGCTGCCACCAACCTCCTGAGCAACCTGACCACCGGCGGCGATGATGCCCGCTGGTTGTTCACGGCTTGCACCACCCCCATGTTGTCGCACCAGAATTGGATCTGCCTGTTTGCCAGCACTTTACCCCATATGTCGACTGCCACGACTATTGGGAACAACTCCAATGCCGCTAAGTTCTTGGTGATCCCCGCGGTCTCCCATTCTGGTGGCCATCGCTGGGCGCACCATTCGCCCTGCAAGTATGCCCCAAACCCCGTAGCTCCTGCTGCGTCTGTGAATAACTGCAGCGCACGGTTTGGTGCTACTTCCTTGGGCCAGATTTGCACCCCGTTAAACTGTAAGAGGAACTCCTCCCACACCCGCAGGTCCTCCCTAAGCTCCCTGGTGATGCGTATGAAGTGGTGCTTTGATGCCCTGCCTGCTGTGGCTTGTTCCAGCCTCCTCTTGAAGATTCTGCCCATTGGAATCACCCTGCAAGCGAAATTTAAGCTCCCCAGCAAAGACTGCAACTGCCCCAGCGTGACCTTCTTGGCCTTTGCGCAGTCGCTCACTTCCCTGACCAACTTTACCACCTTCTCTGTTGGTAGTCTGCACTCCTGCCTAACCGTGTCAATTTCTATGCCTAAATAGGATATAACCTCCGTCGGGCCTTCGGTTTTCTCCGCCGCGATGGGTACGCTGAACTCTTCCAGCATACCCTGTAGCTCTCGTAAAAGGTGGCTGCACTGCTCCGACTCTGTTGGGCCTGCCACCAAGAAATCGTCTAGATAATGCGCTATGGCCCTTGCCCCAGCGCGTTCCTGCAAACACCATTGCAGGAACGAACTAAATGCCTCGAAGAAAGCGCATGAAATGGCGCACCCCATTGGCAGGCATTTGTCCACAAAGAAAACCCCGTCAAAACTTAGACCCATCAACCTGAAGCTCTCTGGGTGCAAGGGAAGCAGTCTGAAAGCCGACTCGATGTCTAGCTTTGCCATGAGAGCTCCTTTCCCTTGTGCTCTCACCATCTTGACCGCCTGGTCAAAGGATTGATACTGCACTGAACATTGCTCTTTGTCCAGTGCGTCGTTTACTGACCCTCCCTCGGGGTAAGACAGGTGCTGAATGAGCCTGAACTTCCCCGGTGCCTTTTTTGGGACCAGTCCCAAAGGTGACACTATCAAATCCTGTAATGGTGGGGCTGCAAATGGCCCCGCCATTCTACCTAACTCTAGCTCCTTTGCGATCTTCTCCCGTACCACCCCCGGTTGCTCCTTGACGGATTTCAGGTTTCTTATTTTTTCTGTGGGCGGGACCTCTCTTATTATTGGTATCCTAAAGCCCTCCCTAAAACCGTCCCGCAGCAATTTGGCTTCCTGCTGCTTGGGATACCTGGCTAGCCACCCCAGGATCCTGCTTAAATTCACTGGGCTAAACGCTTTTCCCAGCCCCTGCTGCCGCGGGTAGTTTTCTTGGGTGATTTGCTCTCTTCCTATAGCAATCCTTTGCTGCATGACTTGCGTTGCAAAAGGAACATGCGTGCCTGAATTTGCACTGCGCGCGGGTGCACTGAGATTCGTTAAACACCCAGCATTTGAGGTCATGTTTCTGCGTGCTAGGCCTCCCTGCCCCGGCTGCTTGTGCCGGTGCCGCCTTCTCCGCTATACCGCTTGCTAATGCCTTGAGCCACGTGTCGAGGTCCCTAACTCCGAAGTCGATGGGCTTACCGCCCTCTGCCTTCGCTCTAAAACTCTCGTCGTACCTCAGCCAGACTGATCCCCCTTGTTCCTTGTACACAGAGTATATAAAATCTGTATATTTTAGCATGCTCATCGCTACCTCGGGGTACGCTTCTATGTAACAGCCGGAGTAGGCGAACATTCCGCTCAGCCAGTTCTCAATAGTCTTGTAGCTATTGACTTGTGTACCCCCTTTCGGTTTTGCCTTTTCCTTGTCGCTCAAGCCCTTCTCTGTCAATGAACATATATCGACAAAACCCCCTTTTTCTATCTCCTTTCTGATTTGTTTTGGCAAGTGGCCTGCCACTGCGCTAAACTCGCAACCCACTGCGGATCCTGTCTGCAAAAATTTCTTAGCTGTTTCCTGCTGCACCTGCCCCATCCGTTCCCTAACCGCATCTGTCCCCGGCGTAAGCCCCTTCCTTTTCTTACATGTCGCTCTAGCTAACTTTAGCTGCTCCCTCAACACTCTACATGATTCGTCCTCGTCTGAATCCGTTGCGCTATCCCCCTGCTCCCTCGCCTGACCTGCTCCGCCCTTACCGACCACCCCCGTGAACTTAACCATAACGTTACCAACATTCTGCGATATATCTGGGGACACCATAACATTACACAAACTGTTCATATCGACATTGGTCTCACCCGTCCCGTGTGAGGATTCCCTCGCTGGACCGTCCGCGCTGGTCATCGCGCCGGATGCTGCCTTCGGTGTGGTGGCCACTTGGACCGTGTTGACTGCTGGGGCATCGCTGGCCGTAGCGTAGCCCGTGACGCCCTCTCCGCGATGGAATTCCACGCCTCCTGGCCGCTGCGTGTATGCCCTCTGCCATTCCCGTGGCGTGATGGTACCGTGGACCGCCGTATTGCTCCCGTGCGTTGATCTTGCTGGCGTGGTGAAGACTTGCAAGTTCCTGTGCACTGCCTCCCTGTCGCCTTGTCTTGTCGGTGTGCCGTGCTGGCTGCTGTGCTGCACTGATCGCTGCCCTCCTCCCGTCGACTGATAACGCTGTTCTTGCCTGTCTTCTCCCCTGCTGCAGCTGCACCCTCGACAGCCGTGCCGTGATGTGATGTATGCCGCCGGCGGTGATGCGTGTCGGCTGTAACCCCTGACCGGTGATGACCTGCATGCTGTGAAATGTAGGCTGTGCTGATGCCGGGGGCTGGGCGGTGGCGAATGGTAACGCTGTGATCTCCGGCCGTAAGATGACTCCCTGCTTCCATGCCCGTTGTGATGCCTCTCCCTGCTGTGACGGTGTCCGTTGTCATGCCTCCCCCTGCCCGGTTGCCCCGCCGCCGGAAGCTGTGACATCTCCTTGAACAGCTGGGTGGAAGCCTCCTGTACCCACGCATCCCGGCCGCTTGATGATGGCCCGCCCTCTCCTTTCTCCCATCTACGGGCTGGGGTTTGCGGTTGTGTGGCGGGTGAAGTGGGATTGGCGCTGCTCAAAACTTTGCCCCAACCCTTCCGCCCCTCCCCCCCGGAGTCAGGTCCATCTGACTCCGCTGCCGCGGGGATATCTTCGTAAATAGGCGGCAGGTCACTCACCCCGTATTGCTGCTCGCTGGTGATCACTGCTGCTGGCTGCTTCTTCCTCTTCGCAGCCCTGGCTGCTGGATTGGAGCTGCTTTTTCTTCTCTTCTGCACATGCGGCCGTCCTCCTCCTTTCCTGCCGCCAGGGGGAGCTCCTGCCTCATTATCCCTGTGCTGCTGCTGATGACGTGCTCCTTCCCTCCCTGCAGGGTTAAAGTGTAACCCTGCACTGTCCTCGGTCTCCTCCCTGAACCTGTGGGGTATGCTCCTTCTTCTGACCCCCCTCTCTGATTGCCCTTCCATTCTTCTTTCCTTCTGCAGGGGATGCAATGTGGCTTGTGCAGCTGCCCTGCGGTGCTGATCTCGCTGGTGACCTGGTCCGACGAAATGCGACCCTTTTTCGGCCCCCCCGCGCTGCACCCAGCTAAGGCCGCCTCCCTCTGCTTAGGGAGTGTATAGCTGCAGCATGGCGATCGCAGCGAGCCTGCAAGGGGCTCATTTGCGCTCGCCCAGCTGTCGGTATGCCAGCGGTCGGGATTCCGGCGCCGGTATGATGGCCGCCGGGAGCCTGGCCACCGGCATACCATACTAAACCCATCTGTGTGAACTGCATAATCGCTTATATTACGACTGCTTTTAAAACAAGGTAGAATCTTAGCCTCAGACAAGGATTTTAAATCTGGATCATTCTGTATAACTGGCCAGATTCTTTTAGCCTTCGCAATCATATACCTGCTGCCCATGGTAAACGATTTAACAAAGGTAAGATAATTGAGTAGCAGCCTTAGTCTGTCCTATCATTTTAATTTTAGGCTCCAAAAGTGCTTTGTTCCTAGCTTCAGGTAACAGCTTATTAGAGTAACCTCTTTGTAAAAACTTTTCAGTCATTTTCTGCATCTGCAAAGTCTCATCTGCAGCATCACTACATATACGGTGCACTCTAAGGTACTAAGAAAAAGGTAAGCCTCTTTTTAACAGCTCTGGATGGTAACTAGAAGATGACAACAAATTATTAAAATCAGTGGGATTTTGGTACAATGATGTTTGAATTCCACCATCTTTCAAGATAACTCTAACATCCAAAAAATGAATTTCATGTTCATGAATGTTATAAGTAAATTTTACATTGGCATCAAGTCCATTTAAATCATGCATAATAGCAATGAACCCTTGTTTAGTAGCAGACCACAAAAAAAAAAAATAATCTATGTAACGTGTAAAAAATAACATTTTTGACTGAGATTCCAATTTCTAAAAAACAACAGTTTTTGCTCTACATCAAACATAAATGAATTAGCATATGCTGGGGCTGCGCAAGATTCCATTGCGCAGCCCAGGACCTATAAATAATACTCATTGTCAAACTAAAAATAATTCATAGTAAGAATCATGTGTAATAACTGAAGAAAAAAGTCAATGTCTGGACCATGATACAGGGGATTAGCTGTAATCAGCTATCTGACCGCAGTTATACCCCTATCATGGGGTATATTGGTATAAAGGCTGACAACGTTAGCCGTGCACAACCAAGTGCCGTCACGAACTTGCTGTACATCCCTTAATTTCTGCAAAAAAGTAGTGGTATCCTTTAAATGGGTATTTTCATTCTGAATTACTGGCTGTAAATAAAAATCGATATATTTAGAAATCTTCTTCTTCCTCTTATTCTTCTTCTTCTTCTCTTTTTTTAATTGGTCCTTTTCTGACCCCTAGAATGTTACCTTAGGACTAACCTAGAGGTTGTCCTTCTAAATCATTCACATCTTTTTAAGTGCATTTTATTCTTGCTAACTGTTATTGCTATTGTTTTAATAAATTTGGATATATTTTTAGACAGTCGATTTATTTATTTATATGTCACCAGCAGTCGCTTTAATTTACGCTATCCATTTTACCTATCCTACTCCAGTAGTACACATACCAGTGCTGTTTTTATTTAGGGTATAGCTGACGCTTTCCATACATTAAGGAGTGACAGACTAGTTGCATTTAAGGCATCAATACGAACCAGTTCTGACTATTTGTGGTAGTACTAGGTACCGCCCTTTGGTGCTGTTAGCCTTCCTTACATATTTAGAAACTTGATAAAAAATAGAATTGCGAGCCAAAATAATCAGACACCCAGGTGGATGGTAATGGTCTTTATGTAGTTTAGGTATAGTGTAAAAAATAGGTACACAAGGGGAGGATATGAAAATGGCTCACTTGATGTTATCATTAATTATATTCCTGGAAATAGCCTCATCTAGCACCCTTTCTAGAGCAAATTAAAACTCATTAGTGGGGTCATGTATTAATTTAACATACTTTACCAATAAACTCTCTGCGCTATTTATTATGGTATGGCTGATGTTCAAATGATCAAACTGCAAATTTTGCTATATTTCATATGTTTTAATACACATAAAAAGTTAGACCGGTCTAAAATATCATAACAATGTAAAACAATAATAATCAGTATTATCAAAAATACTATAAAATTAACACAAGGAGGTGGAGCCAAGCTGATCTGTGCACAGTTCTCAAAATGGACAAATTATTTTAACTGTATTTCAGTCCGCATAATATACTTGTTAAAATACGCAATGATTTGTTTCTATAACCCATGTAAAGACATATGTTCCTTAGATGTTTTTTGGAAATGAGCAATGTTCCATATTTAACTGCTCGTCAGCAAAGACAGAAATAGAGCATGAAAATGCACTCCTGGACGGAGCCTTACGTGTCGAGCAGTTAAATATGGAACATTGCTCATTTCCAAACAACATCTAAGGAACATATGTCTTTACATGGGTTATAGAAACAAATCATTGCGTATTTTAACAAGTATATTATGCGGACTGAAAATAAGAATTTACTCACCGGTAATTCTATTTCTCGTAGTCCGTAGTGGATGCTGGGTACTCCTTAAGGACCATGGGAATAGACGGGCTCCGCAGGAGACTGGGCACTCTAAAAGAAAGATTAGGTACTATCTGGTGTGCACTGGCTCCTCCCTCTATGCCCCTCCCCCAGACCCCAGTTAGGGAAACTGTGCCCGGAAGAGCTGACACTACAAGGAAAGGATTTGGAATCCAGGGTAAGACTCATACCAGCCACACCAATCACACCGTACAACTTGTGATAACTATACCCAGTTAACAGTATGAACAACAAATGAGCTTCATGAACAGATGGCTCATAACAAAACCCTTTAGTTAAGCAATAACTATCTACACGTATTGCAGAGAGTCCGCACTTGGGACGGGCTCCCAGCATCCACTACGGACTATAGAAATAGAATTACCGGTGAGTAAATTCTTATTTTCTCTGACGTCCTAGTGGATGCTGGGTACTCCGTAAGGACCATGGGGATTATACCAAAGCTCCCAAACGGGCGGGAGAGTGCGGATGACTCTGCAGCACCGTATGAGCAAACTCAAGGTCCTCCTCAGCCAGGGTATCAAACTTGTAGAATTTTGCAAACGTGTTTGACCCCGACCAGGTAGCAGCTCGGCAAAGTTGTAATGCCGAGACCCCTTGGGCAGCCGCCCAAGAAGAGCCCCCTTCCTCGTGGAATGGGCTTTTACTGATTTAGGATGCGGCAGTCCAGCCGCAGAATGTGCAAGTTGAATCGTGCTACAGATCCAGCGAGCAATAGTCTGCTTAGAAGCCGGAGCACCCAGTTTGTTGGGTGCATGCAGGATAACAGCGAGTCAGTATTTCTGACTCTAGCCATCCTGGAAACATAGATTTTCAGGGCCCGGACTACATCCAGCAACTTGGAGGCCTCCAAGTCCCGAGTAGCCGCAGGCACCACAATAGGTTGGTTCAAATGAAACGCTGATACCACCTTTGGGAGAAATTGGGAACGAATCCTCAATTCTGCCCTGTCCCTATGGAAGATCAGATAAGGGCTTTCACATGACAAAGCCGCCAATTCTGACACACGCCTAGGCGAAGCCAAGGCCAAATATATATATGACCACTTTCCACGTGAGATACTTCAACTCCACGTTCTGAAGTGGCTCAAAACAATGTGATTTTAGGAAAACCAACACTACGTTGAGATCCCAAGCTGCCACTGGAGGCACAAAAGGGGCTGAATATGCAGCACTCCCTTAACAACGTCTGAACTTCATGCAGCGTCTTTCCAAGCCTTTAACAGCTTAGGAATCACTTCATCTGGAACGCCCTTTTCCGTTAGGATCCGGCGTTCAACCGCCAAGCCTTTAAACGCAGCCGCGGTAAGCCTTGGAACAGACAGGGCCCCTGCAGTAACAGGTCCTGTCTGAGAGACAGAGGCCATGGGTCCTCCGAGATAATTTCTTGTAGTTCTGGGTATCAAGTTCTTCTTGGCCAATCCGGAACTACGAGTATAGTTCTTACTCCTCTCTTACTTACTATCCTCAGTACCTTGGGTATGAGAGGAAGAGGAGGGAACACATAAACCTACTGGTACACCCACGGTGTCACTAGTGCGTCCACAGCTATCGCCTGAGGGTCTCTTGACCTGGCGCAATACTTTTTTAGCTTTTTGTTGAGGCGGGACGCCATCATGTCCACCTGTGGCCGTTCCCAACGGTTCACAATCTGCGTGAATACTTCTGGATGAAGTCCCCACTCTCCCGGGTGGAGGTCGTGCCTGCTGAGGAAGTCTGCTTCCTAGTTTTCCACACCCGGAATGAACACTGCCGACAGTGTTAGCACGTGATACTCCGCCCATCGGAGAATCCTTGTGGCTTCTGCCAACGCCATCCTGCTTCTTGTGCCGCCTTGTCGGTTTACATGGGCGACAGCCGTGATGTTGTCTGACTGAATCAGCACCGGCTGGTTTTGAAGCAGGGGTTCTGCTTGCCTTACGGCATTGTAAATGGCCCTTAGGTCCAGAATATTTATGTGTAGGGAAGTCTCCTGACTCGACCATTGTCCTTGGAAGTTTCTTCCCTGAGTGACTGCTCCCCAACCTCGGAGGCTTGCATCCGTGGTCACCAGGGCCCAGTCCTGAATGCCGAATCTGCGGCCCTCGAGAAGATGAGCACTCTGCAGCCACCACACCCTCGGGGACAGGGTGATCAGCCGATGCATCTGAAGATGCGATCCTCACTTGTCTGACAGGTCCCACTGAAAGTTCCTTGCATGGAACCTGCCGAAGGGAATCGCTTCGAAAGAAGCTACCATTTTTTCCAGGATTCGCGTGCAATGATGTACCGACACCTGTTTTTGTTGCAGGAGGTCTCTGACCAGAGATGACAACTCCTTGGCCTTCTCCTCCGGGAGAAACACCTTCTATTGTTCTGTGTCCAGAAACATGCCCAATATCAGCAGACGCGTCGTAGGAACCAGCTGCGACTTTGGGATATGCAGAATCCAGCCGTGCTGTTGTAGCACTTCCTGAGATAGTGCTACTCCGATCAGCGACTGCTCCTTGGACCTCACCTTTATAAGGAGATCGTCCAAGTACGGGATAATTATAACTCCCTTCTATCGAAGGAGTATCATCATTTTGGCCATTACCTTGGAACACATCCTCGGTGCCGTGGACAGACCAAACGGCAACGTCTGGAACTGGTAATGGCAGTTCTGTACCACAACCTTGAGGTACTCCTGGTGAGGTGGGTAAATGGGGACATGTAGGTAAGCATCCATGATGTCCAGTGATACCATGTAATCCCCCTCTTCCAGGCTTGCAATAACCGCCCTGAGCGATTCCATTTTGAACTTGAACTTCCTTATATAAGTGTTCAAGGATTTCAAATTTAGAATGGGTCTCACCGAACCGTCTGGTTTCGGTACCACAAACATTGTGGAATAGTAACCCCGTCCCTGTTGAAGGAGGGGAACTTTTATTATCACCTGCTGGAGGTACAGCTTGTGAATTGCCGCCAGTACTACCTCCCTGTCCTGGTGAGTAGTTAGCAAGGCTGATTCGAGGTAACGGCGAGGGGGAGACGCCTCGAATTCCAGCTTGTATCCCTGCGATACCACTTGTAGAACCCAGAGATCCACCTGTGAGCGAACCCACTGGTCGCTGAAGTTCCGGAGACGCGCCCCCACCGCACCTGTCTGTGGAGCCCCAGCGTCATGCGGTGGACTCAGTAGAAGCAGGGGAGGATTTTTGTTCCTGGGAACTGGCTGTCTGGTGCAGCTTTTCCCTCTCCCCCTGCCTCTGGGCAGAAAGGAAGCACCTTTGATCCGCTTGCCTTTCTGAGGCTGAAAGGACTGTACCTGATAGTACGGTGCTTTCTTAGGTTGTGAGGGAGCCTGAGGTAAAAATATCAATTTCCCAGCTGTTGCTGTGGATACAAGGTCCAAGAGACCATCAACAAACAATTCCTCACTCTTATAAGGCAAAACCTCCATGTGCCTTTTAGAATCAGCATCACCTGTCCACTGCCGGGTCCATAATACCCTCCTGGCAGAAATGGACATTGCATTAATTCTAGATGCCAGCCGGCAAATATCCCTCTGTGCATCCCTCATATATAAGACTACGGGTAAATTTACTAAGGTCCCGATTTTGACCGAGATGCCGTTTTTTCTTCAAAAGTGTCATCTCGGTAATTTACTAAGCAAAAATCACGGCAGTGATGAGGGCATTCGTAATATTTTGGAAGTCCTAGGAAAAAATCACGAATCAATACACCATCGGTCAAATACGCCTGCAATTTGGTAGAAATCGGTCATTTACTAAAAAGTGCAAAACACAAACACTGCCGACAATAGCCAAACACTGCCGTGATAAAATACAAATCGTGAAAAAGTGCTAAAAAAAACCAGACCTGCTTTTTTATCCCGTGTTTGCATAGGCATGCACGGATCCATGAGATCCGTGCATGTTTTTCAGTGGGAAGGGGGGGGGGGGGGGGAATGTTATAAATTTTCAAAAAAAAAATGCGTGGGGTCCCCCCTCCTAAACCAAACCAGCCTCGGGCTCTTTGAGCCGATCCTGGTTGCAGAAATATGGGGGGAAAATTGACAGGGGTTCCCCCATATTTAAGCAACCAGCACCGGGCTCTGCACCTGGTCCTGGTTCCAAAAATACGGGGGACAAAAAGAGTAGGGGTCCCCCGTATTTTTGAAACTAGCACCGGGCTCCACTAGCTGGACAGATAATGCCACAGCCGGGGGTCACTTTTATACAGTGCCTTGCGGCCGTGGCATGAAATATCCAACTAGTCACCCCTGGCCGGGGTACCCTGGGGGAGTGGGGACCCCTTCAATCAAGGGGTCCCCCCCCAGCCACCCAAGGGCCAGGGGTGAAGCCCGAGGCTGTCCCCCCCCATCCAATGGGCTGCGGATGGGGGGCTGATAGCCTTTGTTCAAAGTGTTTGATATTGTTTTTAGTAGCAGTACTACAAGTCCCAGCAAGCCTCCCCCGCAAGCTGGTACTTGGAGAACCACAAGTACCAGCATGCGGCGGAAAAACGGGCCCGCTGGTACCTGTAGTACTACTACTAAAAAAATACCCCAATAAAGACATCACACACACACCTTGAAAGTATAACTTCAATACATCCATCCACACCTCCATATACACATACTTACCTTATGTTCCCACGCAGGTCGGTCCTATTCTCCAGTAGAATCCATGGTGTACCTGTAGAAAAAATTATACTCACATAATCCAGTGTTGAAGGCTCCTCTGCTTGTAATCCTTTTGTAATCCACGTACTTGAAAAAATAAAAAAACGGACACCCGACCACGAACTGAAAGGGGACCCATGTTTTCACATGGGCCCCCTTTCCCCGAATGCCAGAAACCCACTCTTTCTGATGTCTAAGTGGGTTTCTTCAGCCAATCAGGGAGCGCCACGTTGTGGCACCCTCCTGATCGGCTGTGTGCTCCTGTACTGTATGACAGGCGGCACACGGCAGTGTTACAATGTAGCGCCTATGCGCTCCATTGTAACCAATGGTAGGAACTTTCAGGTCAGCGCTTGACCGAAAGTGACCTCACCGCTGACCTGAAAGTTCCCACCATTGGTTACAATGGAGCGCATAGGCGCTACATTGTAACACTGCCGTGTGCCGCCTGTCATACAGTACAGGAGCACACAGCCGATCAGGAGGGTGCCACAACGTGGCGCTCCCTGATTGGCTGAAGAAACCCACTTAGACATCAGTCAGAGTGGGTTTCTGGCATTCGGGGAAAGGGGGCCCATGTGAAAACATGGGTCCCCTTTCAGTTCGTGGTCGGGTGTCCGTTTTTTTATTTTTTCAAGTACGTGGATTACAAAAGGATTACAAGCAGAGGAGCCTTCAACACTGGATTATGTGAGTATAATTTTTTCTACAGGTACACCATGGATTCTACTGGAGAAGAGGACCGACCTACGTGGAAACATAAGGTAAGTATGTGTATATGGAGGTGTGGATGGATGTATTAAAGATATACTTTCAAGGTGTGTGTGTGTGTGTGTGATGTCTTTATTGGGGTATTTTTTTAGTAGTAGTACTACAGGTACCAGCGGGCCAGTTTTTCCGCCGCATGCTGGTACTTGTGGTTCTCCAAGTACCAGCTTGCGGGGGAGGCTTGCTGGGACTTGTAGTACTGCTACTAAAAACAATATCAAACACTTTGAACAAAGGCTATCAGCCCCCCATCCGCAGCCCATTGGATGGGGGGGACAGCCTCGGGCTTCACCCCTGGCCCTTGGGTGGCTGGGGGGGGGACCCCTTGATTGAAGGGGTCCCCACTCCCCCAGGGTACCCCGGCCAGGGGTGACTAGTTGGATATTTGATGCCACGGCCGCAAGGCACTGTATAAAAGTGACCCCCGGCTGTGGCATTATCTGTCCAGCTAGTGGAGCCCGGTGCTGGTTTAAAAAATACGGGGGACCCCTACTCTTTTTGTTCCCCGTATTTTTGGAACCAGGACCAGGCGCAGAGCCCGATGCTGGTTGCTTAAATATGGGGGAACCCCTGTCCATTTTTCCCCCATATTTCTGCAACCAGGATCGGCTCAAAGAGCCCGAGGCTGGTTTGCCTTAGGAGGGGGGACCCCACGCAATTTTTTTTTTACATTTAAACTTTTTTTTTTTTTTTTTACGAGCTGCACAATGAAGCCCAGCACGGATCTCTCAGATCCGGCCGAGATTCATTGTATTAAAGTCGGCAGTGTTTTACAAGTCACTCACGTAAAACACTGCCCAAAAAAACGAATGACATCGACATCGGAAAACCCGAAAATGCAGAATACGGCAGCTTAGTAAATTAGTCGTAATCAATTCAAAAAGTTGCATATTTACACTTTCGATGTCATTCATGATTGAACTTTGACCTCAAACGGGAAAATACGAATCTTAGTAAATTTACCCCTACGTCTTTAATATGCTCTATGGTTAGCAAAATAGTATCCCTGTCGAGGGTATCAATATTATCTGACAGGGTATCAGACCACGCTGCAGCAGCACTACACATCCATGCTGAAGCAATTGCAGGTCTTAGTATAGTACCTGAGTGTGTATATACAGACTTCAGGATAGCCTCCTGCATTCTATCAGCAGGCTCCTTCAAGGCGGCCGTATCCAGAGACGGCAGTGCCACCTTTTTTGACAAGCGTGTGAGCGCCTTATCCACCCTAGGAGAAATCTCCCAACGTGACCTATCCTCTGGCGGGAAAGGGTACGCCATCAGTAATTTTTTTAGAAATTACCAGTTTCTTATCGGGGGAACCCCACGCTTCTTCACACACTTCATTCAACTCATCTGATGGGGGAAAAAACACTGGCTGCTTTTTCTCCCCAAACATAATACCCTTTTTAGTGGTACCTGGGTTAATGTCAGAAATGTGTAACACATTTTTAATTGCCGTAATCATGCAACGGATGCCCCTTGTGGATTGTGTATATGTCTCATCCTCGTCGACACTGGAATCAGACTCCGTGTCGACATATGTATCTGCCATCTGAGGTAGCGGGTGTTTGTGAGCCCCTGATGGTCTTTGAGACGCCTGGGCAGGCACAGGCTGAGAAGCCGGCTGTCCCACGGCTGTTACGTCATCCAGCCTTTTATGTAAGGAGTTGACACTGTCGGTTAATACCTTCCACATATCCATCCACTCTGGTGTCGACTCCGCAGGGGGTGACATCACATTTATCAGCACCTGCTCCGCCTCCACATAAGCCTCCTCATCAAACATGTCAACACAGCCGTACCGACACACCGCACACACACAGGGAATGCTCTGACTGAGGACAGGACCCCACAAAGTCCTTTGGGGAGACAGAGAGAGAGTATGCCAGCACACACCACAGCGCTATATAATTAGGGATTTACACTATTACAGAAAGTGATTTTTCCCTATAGCTGCTTAACATGTATAGTTTGCGCCTAAATTTAGTGCCCCCCCTCTCTTTTTAACCCTTTGAGCCTGGAAACTGCAGGGGAGAGCCTGGGGAGCTGTCTTCCAGCGGAACTGTGAAGAGAAAATGGCGCCAGTGTGCTGAGGGAGATAGCCCCGCCCCTTTCACGGCGGACTTCTCCCGCTCTTTTATTAATATTATGGCAGGGGATTTTTACACATGTATAGTTTATTAGACTATATTATGTGTTTTTTTGCCATTTTTAAGGTAATCTAATTGCAGCCCAGGGCGCCACCCCCCCCAGCGCCCTGCACCCATCAGTGACCGGAGTATGTGGTGTGCATGGGGAGCAATGGCGCACAGCTGCAGTGCTGTGCGCTACCTTATTGAAGACCGGAGTCTTCAGCCGCCGATTTTCTCCTCGGAATCTTCCGTCTTCTGGCTCTGCAAGGGGGACGGCGGCGCGGCTCCGGGACCGGACGACCGAGGCTGGGCCTGTGTTCGATCCCTCTGGAGCTAATGGTGTCCAGTAGCCTAGAAGCCCAAGCTAGCTGCAAGCAGGTAGGTTCGCTTCTCTCCCCTAAGTCCCTCGTAGCAGTGAGTCTGTTGCCAGCAGATCTCACTAAAAATAAAAAACCTAACAAATACTTTCTTTACTAAGAGCTCAGGAGAGCCCCTAGTGTGCAACTAGCTCGAGCCGGGCACAGATTCTAACTGGGGTCTGGAGGAGGGGCATAGAGGGAGGAGCCAGTGCACACCAGATAGTACCTAATCTTTCTTTTAGAGTGCCCAGTCTCTTGCGGAGCCCGTCTATTCCCATGGTCCTTACGGAGTACCCAGCATCCACTAGGACGTCAGAGAAATACAGTTAAAATAATTTGTCCATTTTGAGAACTGTGCACAGATCAGCTTGGCTCCACCTCCTTGTGTTAATTTTATAGTATTTTTGATTATACTGATTATTATTGTTTTACATTGTTATGATATTTTAGACCGGTCTAACTTTTTATGTGTATTAAAACATATGAAATATAGCAAAATTTGCAGTTTGATCATTTGAACATCAGCCATACCATAATAAATAGCGCAGAGAGTTAATTGGTAAAGTAGCTTTGGGAATTAGCACAGGGACCACCTGTGCTAATTATTCTGACATGAAGACCCCTAGTCAGTAGCTCTGTATTGCAGCTTGATAATAACTAATTGATGATATATTAATTGAATTCAACCATTCATTAGCGCCTGGTTGTAGTTTGTGTGTTGTGCTTAGATTAATTTAACATAGACAGATGAATCAGACAATTGACGCTGGATTTCATCACTATAATTAGTGAGATCCTGTATTACTGTAGCTCCACCCTTATCTGCAGAGCGGATAATGATGTCTCTATGAGGCAATATTATTCAAAGCCTTGTATTCATCTCTAGTTAAACTATGTAATGATTTAGTAGAATGTTTACTGATCAATTTCATTTCTCTTTGTCTGCATAAAAGACTTAATAGAATTCTCGTAATCGTAGCTGCCTGCCAAACCTGGCAAGATCAATCTTACTGGACAGATCATTAAACTCATTAGTTGGCACAAAACTCAGTCCTTTTTGTAAATACCCCAGTTCAATATCAGTGAAAGTCCTGGATGACAATTTATACACTATTTCTTGGCTTTTGCAAGCTTTCTTGTTTTGCCGCTTGCATTGGCGGCCCCTTCTGGTGCAGCTCCTCCTGCCGCTTCTCTCTGCGCTCTTGTTTTTACTCCCAAAGGGTGATGAATCTGGGAAGTGCTTGTCCCTGCTACTGCAGTATCGGAGTCATTCAGTGAATTACCGCTTGATACATCTGTCTCCAATTGAAAGCGAGTCCTCTTACTGAACTTAGTGCGGTAACGTTTAGGGTGGGATGTTTTATTATTAGTCCAAAGATATACACGATTCTGTTCGTAATCACAGGTAACAGTGGTACATTTATTGGTCTTGAAATTTATAAGGTCAGTATTTATAAACCTTGGTCTTTAATTTATTAACCCAATCTTCACTAGTGTCCACCGCAAATACCTCCTTACAAGCTGCTTCCATATGTTTAATTTTCTCATGTACAGCAGCAAGTTCTCTAGCCGCCTCCTTGATTACTAATAATATCAAATCGAAAGATGCTTTATTCAGGACAGCAACCCATATATACAGTATATGGCAAATACCACTGACTCATCACAAAATCTCCTGAACCATAAGGACTAGGAACTTCACATTTGGACAGTAGCTTGCTTTTGTGGCGTAGGCACCAACTGAGAAGGGATTTTTCAAAATTCCACCAGCGTAGGCACCAACTAAGAAGGGATTTTTCAAAATTCCACCCACAAACGGGTTGATTAATACTACTTTAACCATGTTGTTGTTGTTTGAGTTAATGTTAAGTAAATGACTGTGTTGAAGTCAGACTTAGAAAAGCAATTGATTATTTATTGTAAGGACCACGCCCGTATACAGGTTGAGAGACCACATTCTCTCGGCCTGGGTCAAAATGAATCAACCCAGAAACATGTCAATACAATAGAAACATGTCAATACAATGATTTTTATAACATCCAGTATGCCCCATTCGTATAACCCTCCCATATGATTTCCTATATCTTGAGTACAGTGTTATGCAATATTAGGACAATTGGCAAGGACAACCAAGAGATATTTATTCAATACATCCTTGTGATGAGGCTGACTCGTGCTTTTAACCATGTGTCCTTGATTATAATATTAAAGTATACAATTTCCTAATTTTCCATTGTTTAAAGTTGTGTGTGGGGGTATTCCTTATTAGGAATTAAACTGGACTTCGGATGTGCGTACGTAGACTTCGTACTAGACAACTAAGTTGTTTTTGTTCTTTTTAGTGTGTATAAAGTTCATATGAATATGCTTTCTCATTTAGCTAGAAACAAAATGGATTCTCTTATGCTTTTGGACTATAATGGTGAATATGAGGTCACCTTTGATATTGTGATTATTATGTGTATGCATAATATACGTACTATACCGTAGTACATATATATATATATAGCTGTTAGGCCTTTAGAATGTTGCCTCTGTCACAGTATTTGACAGTTCCACCCTCTGATCAGGGACATTATCCATGTGCCCTGTCATCTCAGGGGAATTTCTGGGAATGTATAGTTTGCTAATAATCATTTCATGTAGTACTGCTGTTCTGCGTCTGGCAGTAGCCTTCTAATTACAGCATAGGCCACACCTATGGATAGTGTACATCAAAAAAATGGCTATAATGATCGCAAGAATAAACCTCATCACAGAATACATCATCATATACAATATACTTAAAAAACATTTTCCTAATACTGAAAATTGAATACTAGGATTTAAACATTTATCCTTTCCAGTCCATATCATAATGTCTTTATTAAAGTTCTTCTTTTATATCTTGGGCCTCATTTATATACTTGGCAATACACGTATCCGGATCTGTAATATCATTGGTCAAATAAGTACAGCAGTGAACTCAAAGTGCTGTTCCGGAAATCAAACACTATCCTCCAAATTGTGGTATTAAAGAATGTAGAACAATGTGGTGTTATAATAGTTCATGTCCAATGTCCTGGAATGTCTTATCATAAAGTTCAGTCATGTTATCAATAACTTTAGATTAAATAAAACGTCAACTCCCAGTTGAATAATCATAAAACTCCATTAGCCATAGAAGAACTTAATAGCGGCACCTCCACCAATTCGAGGTTTTATTGATGCTCTGGTGGCAGGAACATGTTTCCTGATTACTGGGTCAATTAATCTTTTTAGGAATAGTTCATCCTGTAAGAAAACTTGTCTCAAGTTATTATGTGTTTTTGTATAAAATTGCTAAGTCTTCTTAAATAACAAGCATCTTCAGAATTAATAGGTAACCAATTGTACATCATCTCCTAAGGATATAGTGACAACTAACATTCTCCGTTATGTATGATATCTCCTTTAGTCTTTGAATCTACTCCTGGTAAAGTACATTTACTAAATCATAAACTTTAATGAACATTCTATGTAACCATTACTTTTTATATACCTAACTCATTATATCTAGCACATCTAGAAACATTAGGTTTGTATATGGTAACAATCCTTTCACATTTCCTAAAATCAACCTTTCCTATCTGCATAAGTTAATTTTTCCTGTATTATTGACCTATTTTATTTCCACTAAATGAAATACACTCCATGGCCAGTATTTACTAAAAATCCGAGTTTTTCTGATTTGTGTTTTTTTTTCTAAGTCCCAATCCGGGAATTCACTAAGCAGAAAACTCGGCAGTGTCTGGTCTATTTGTAATGGTTTGATTGGCAAAGTTCAGAAATACGAATGAATAGACCATCGGTCAAACGCGGCTGTTATTTCATACAATACGGGCATTCACTATTCATTCGTATTTGGGTGTTAGTCTCTGAGTGCTCAAGTGCGGGTCTGTTTTTTTTCGATTCGTTAAAAAAAGCAGCAAAAAAATAGACCTGCTTTTTCCAGTCGAGTTTGGATAACCATGCACGGATCAGTGAGATCTGTGCATGGTTATCTATGGGAAAGGGTCTGTTTAGTGTAAAAACAGAAAAAAAATTGCGTGGGGTCCCCCCTCCTAAGCATAACCAGCCTCGGGCTCTTTGAGCCGGTCCTGGTTGACAAAATATGGGGGGGAAAATTACAGGGGTTCCCCCATATTTCATCAACCAGCACCGGGCTCTGCGCCTGGTCCTGGTTCCAAAAATACGGGGGACAAAAAGCGTAGGGGTCCCCCGTATTTCTCTGACGTCCTAAGTGGATGCTGGGACTCCGTAAGGACCATGGGGAATAGCGGCTCCGCAGGAGGCTGGGCACAACTAAAGAAAGCTTTAGGACTACCTGGTGTGCACTGGCTCCTCCCACTATGACCCTCCTCCAGACCTCAGTTAGAATCTTGTGCCCGGCTGAGCTGGATGCACACTAGGGGCTCTCCTGAGCTCCTAGAAAGAAAGTATATTTTAGGTTTTTTATTTTACAGTGAGATCTGCTGGCAACAGACTCACTGCAGCGAGGGACTAAGGAGAGACGAAGCGAACCTACCTAACTGGTGGTAGCTTGGGCTTCTTAGGCTACTGGACACCATTAGCTCCAGAGGGATCGACCACAGGACCCGACCTCGATGTTCGGTCCCGGAGCCACGCCGCCGGCCCCCTTACAGAGCCAGAAGCAAGAAGTGTTCCGGAAAATCGGCGGCTGAAGACTTCTGTCTTCAACAAGGTAGCGCACAGCACTGCAGCTGTGCGCCATTGCTCCTCATGCACACCTCACACTCCGGTCACTGATGGGTGCAGGGCGCTGGGGGGGGGGGCGCCCTGAGGGCAATATAAACACCTTGGCTGGCAAATCATCACAATATATAGTCCCAGGGCTATATATGTGATAAATTACTCCTGCCAGAATCCATGAAAAAAGCGGGAGAAAAGTCAGCCGAAAAAGGGGCGGGGCTATCTCCCTCAGCACACTGGCGCCATTTTTTCTTTACAGTGCAGCTGGAAGACAGCTCCCCAGGCTCTCCCCTGTAGTTTTCAGGCTCAAAGGGTTAAAAAGAGAGGGGGGGCACTAAATTTAGGCGCAATATGTGTATACAAGCAGCTATTGGGGGAAAAATCACTCAGTTATAGTGTTAATCCCTGCATTATATAGCGCTCTGGTGTGTGCTGGCATACTCTCTCTCTGTCTCCCCAAAGGACTTTGTGGGGTCCTGTCCTCAGTCAGAGCATTCCCTGTGTGTGTGCGGTGTGTCAGTACGGCTGTGTCGACATGTTGGATGAGGAAGGTTACGTGGAGGCGGAGCAGAGGCCGATAAATGGGATGTCGCCCCCTGTGGGGCCGACACCAGAGTGGATGGATAGGTGGAAGGTATTAACCGACAATGTCAACTCCTTACATAAAAGGTTGGATGATGTAACAGCTGTGGGACAGCCGGCTTCTCAGCCCGCGCCTGCCCAGGCGTCTCAAAGGCCATCAGGGGCTCAAAAAACGCCCGTTACCTCAGATGGCAGACACAGATGTCGACACGGAGTCTGACTCCAGTGTCGACGAGGTTGAGACATATACATAATCCAATAGGAACATCCGTTGCATGATCTCGGCAATGAAAAATGTGTTACACATTCTGACATTAACCCAAGTACCACATAAAAGGGGTTTTATGTTTGGGGAGAAAAAGCAGCCAGTGTTTTGTTCCCCCATCAGATGAGTGAATGAAGTGTGTAAAGAAGCGTGGGTTCCCCCGATAAGAAACTGGTAATTTCTAAAAAGTTACTGCTGGCGTACCCTTTCCCGTCAGAGGATAGGTCACGTTGGGAGATATCCCCTAGGGTGGATAAGGCGCTCACACGTTTGTCAAAAAAGGTGGCACTGCCGTCTTAGGATACGGCCACTTTGAAGGAGCCTGCTGATAAAAAGCAGGAGGCTATCCTGAAGTCTGTATATACACACTCAGGTACTATACTGAGACCTGCAATTGCCTCAGCATGAATAGTGCTGCTGCAGCGTGGTCTGATACCCTGTCAGATAATATTAATACCCTCGACAGGGATAATATTTTGCTAACATAGAGCATATTAAAGACGTCGTCTTATATATGAGGGATGCACAGAGGGATATTTGCCGGCTGGCATCCAGAATTAATGCAATGTCCATTCTGCCAGGAGAGTATTAGAGACCCGGCAGTGGACAGGTGATGCTGACTTTAAAAGGCACATGGAGATTCTGCCTTATAAGGGTGAGGAATTGTTTGGGGATGGTCTCTGGGACCTCGTATCCACAGCAACAGCTGGGAAGAAAAATTTTTACCTCAGGTTTCCTCACAGCCTAAGAAAGCACCGTATTTTCAGGTACAGTCCTTTCGGCTTCAGAAAAGCAAGCGAGTCAAAGGCGCTTCCTTTCTGCACAGAGACAAGGGAAGAAGGAAAAAGCTGCACCAGACAGCCAGTTCCCAGGATCAAAAATCTTCCCCCGCTTCCTCTGAGTCCACCGCATGACGCTGGGGCTCCACAGGTGGAGACAGGTGCGGTGTGGGCGCGTCTCGGGAACTTCAGGGACCAGTGGGCTTGCCCACAGGTGGATCCCTAGGTTCTGCAAGTAGTATCACAGGGATACTAGCTGGAGTTCGAGGCGACTCCCCCTCGCCGTTACCTCACATCAGCCTTGCCTGCTGCCCTTGGAGAAAGGGAGGTAGTACTGGCGGCAATTCACAAGCTGTACTTCCAGCAGGTGAAATCAAGGTACCCGTCCTTCAACAAGGCCGGGGTTAATATCCCAAAATGTTTGTGGTACCGAAAACAGACGGTTCGGTGAGACCCATTCTAAAATTGAAATCCTTGAACACTTATATACGAAGGTTCAAGTTCAAAATGGAATCGCTCAGGGCGATTATTACAAGCCTGGAGAATTTCATGGTATCACTGGACATCAAGGATGCTTACCTGCATGTCCCTATTTACCCTCCTCACCAGGAGTACCTCAAAATTGTGGTATAGGATTGTCATTACCAATTCTAGACGTTGCCGTGGGTCTGTCCCCGGCACGAGGGTATTTACCAAGGTAATGGCCGAAACAATTATCCCGTACTTGGACGATCTCCTTATAAAGGCGAGGTCCAGGGAGCAGTTGTTCGTCGGAGTAGCACTATCTCGGGAAGTGCTACAACAGCTCGGCTGGATTCTGAATATTCCAAAGTCGCAGCTGGTTCCTACGACGCGTCTACTGTTCCTGGGTATGGTTCTGGACACAGAACAAGAAAAAAGGGTTTCTCCCGGAGGAGAAGTCCAAGGAGTTGTCGTCTCTAGACAGAGACCTCCTAATACAAATACAGGTGTCGGTGCATCAATGCACGCGAGCCCTGGGAAAGATGGTAGCTTCTTACGAAGAAATTCCATTCGCCAGGTCCCATGCAAGGATCTTCCAGCGGGATCTGTTGGACAAGTGGTCCGGGTCGCATCTTCAGATGCATCGGCGGATAACCCTGTCTCCAAGGGCCAGGGTGTCGCTGTTGTGGTGGCTGCAGAGTGCTCATCTTCTAGAGGGCCGCAGATTCGGCATACAGGACTGGGTCCTGGTGACCACGGATACCAGCCTTCGAGGCTGGGGGGCAGTCACACAGGGAAGAAACTTCCAAGGACTATGGACAAGTCAGGAGACTTCCCTACACAAAAATATTCTGGAACTAAGGGCCATTTACAATGCCCTAAGTCAGGCTAGACCCTGCTTCAACACCGGCCGGTGCTGATCCAGTCAGACAACATCACGGCGGTCGCTCATGTAAACCGACAGGGCGGCACAAGAAGCAGGATGGCGATGGCAGAAGCCACAAGGATTCTCCGATGGGCGGAAAATCATGTGTTAGCACTGTCAGCAGTGTTCATTCCCGGAGTGGACAACTGAGAAGCAGACTTTCTCAGCAGACACGACCTCCAGCCGGGAGAGTGGGGACTTCATCCAGAAGTCTTCCAAATGATGGTACACCGTTGGGAAAGGCCACAGGTGCACATGATGGTGTCCCGCCTCAACAAAAAGCTAAAAAGATATTGCGCCAGGTCAAGGGCCCCTAAGGCGATAGCTGTGGACGCTCTGGTAACACCGTGGGGGTACCAGTCGGTGTATGTGTTCCCTTCTTTGCCTCTCATACCCAGGGTAATGAGAATAATAAGAAGGAGAGGAGTAAGAACTATACTCATTGTTCCGGATTGGCCAAGAAGAGCTTGGTACCCAGAACTCCAAGAAATGATCTCAGAGGACCCATGGCCTCTGCCGCTCAGACAAGATCTGCTGCAGCATGGGGCCTGTCTGTTCCAAGACGTACCGCAGCTGCGTTTGACGGCATGGCGGTTGAACGCCGGATCCTGAAGGAAAAGGGCATTCCGGAGGAAGTTATTCCTACGCTAATTAAAGCTAGGAAAGAAGTGAACGCAAACCATTATCACCGCATATGGCGGAAATATGTTGCGTGCTGTGAGGCCAGGAAGGCCCCAACGGAGGAATTTTAGCTAGGTCGATTTCTGCACTTCCTACAGTCAGGGGTGACTATGGGCCTAAAATTGGGTTCCATTAAGGTCCAGATTTCGGCTCTATCGATTTTCTTCCAAAATAGAACTGACTTCACTGCCTGAAGTTCAGACTTTTTGTTAAGGGAGTGCTGCATAGTCAGCCCCCGTTTGTGCCTCCAGTGGCACCGTGGGATCTCAACGTGGTGTTGGATTTCCTGAAGTCGCATTGGGTTGAGCCACTTAAATCCGTGGAGCTAAAATACCTCACGTGGAAAGTGGTCATGCTGTTGGCCTTGGCGTCGGCCAGGCGTGTATCAGAATTAGCGGCTTTATCATGCAAAAGCCCTTATCTAATTTTTTTATATGGATAGGGCGGAATTGAGGACTCGTTCCCAATTCCTTCCTAAGGTGGTATCAGTTTTTCATGTGTACCAACCTATTGTGGTGACTGCGGCTACTTGGGACTTGGAGGATTCCAAGTTACTGTACGTAGTCAGGGCCCTGAAAAATATATGTTTCCAGGACGGCTGGAGTCAGGAAAACTGACTCGCTATTTATCCTGTATGCACGCAACAAGCTGGGTGCTCCTGCTTCTAAGCAGACTATTGCTCGCTGGATCTGTAGCACGATTCAACTTGCACATTCTGCGGCTGGACTGCCGCACCCTAAATCTGTAAAAGCCCATTCCACGAGGAAAGTGGGCTCTTCTTGGGCGGCTGCCCGAGGGGTCTCGGCTTTACAAATTTGCCGAGCTGTTACTTGGTCGGGTTCAAACACTTTTGCAAGAGTCTACAAGTTTGATACCCTGGCTGAGGAGGACCTAGAGTTTGCTCATTCGGTGCTGCAGAGTCATCCGCACTCTCCCGCCCGTTTGGGAGCTTTGGTATAATCCCCATGGTCCTTACGGAGTACCCAGCATCCACTTAGGACGTCAGAGAAAATAAGATTTTACTCACCGGTAAATCTATTTCTCGTAGTCCGTAGTGGATGCTGGGCGCCCATCCCAAGTGCGGATTGTCTGCAATACTTGTATATAGTTATTGCCTAACTAAAGGGTTATTGTTGAGCCATCTGTTGAGAGGCTCAGTTATATTTCATACTGTTAACTGGGTATAGTATCACGAGTTATACGGTGTGATTGGTGTGGCTGGTATGAGTCTTACCCGGGATTCAAAATCCTTCCTTATTGTGTCAGCTCTTCCGGGCACAGTATCCTAACTGAGGTCTGGAGGAGGGTCATAGTGGGAGGAGCCAGTGCACACCAGGTAGTCCTAAAGTTTTCTTTAGTTGTGCCCAGTCTCCTGCGGAGCCGCTATTCCCCATGGTCCTTACGGAGTCCCAGCATCCACTACGGACTACGAGAAAAAGATTTACCGGTGAGTAAAATCTTATTTTTTTAAACCAGCACCGGGCTCTACTAGCCAGGTACATAATGCCACAGCCGGGGGACACTTTTATACTGGTCTCTGCGGCCCTGGCATTACATACCCAACTAGTCACCCCTGGCCGGGGTACCCTGGAGGAGTGGGAACCCCTTAAATCAAGGGGTGTCCCCCCCTCCAGCCACTCAAGGGCCAGGGGTGAAGCCCGAGGCTGTCCCCCCCATCCAAGGGTGGCGGATGGGGGGCTGATAGCCATGTGTAAAAAATGTGAATATTGTTTTTAGTAGCAGTACTACAAGTCCCAGCAAGCCTCCCCCGCAAGCTGGTACTTGGAGAACCACAAGTACCAGCATGCGGTGGAAAACCTGGCCCGCTGGTACCTGTAGTACTACTACTAAAAAAATACCCCCAAAAAAACAGGACACACACACCGTGAAAGTATAAGTTTATTACATACATGCACACCTCCATACATACATACCCACGAGGCTCGGTCCTCTTCTCCATGTACAATCCTTGGGGGACCTGTGAAAAAAATTATACTCACATAATCCAGTGTAGATTGTGTCCAAAGTATAATCCACGTACTTGGCAAAACAAAAAAACGGAAACCCGACCACGCACTGTAAGGGGTCCCACAGCATCCATCATTGAAATACCCTAACATGTACATGTTTTTGTTTTTCTCACATTTTCTGTAGACTGTACCCCTTGGTCACAGTACTATCCAAGATTGGTGCAGTATGAAACATTCTTCCATACATGATATGCACACTTAGGGTTAATCCTCCCTGCCCTTCCATACGCGGAATTATTGGCTGTCAGTATCCAGAGCAGCCGTCACTTCACACACGCGATACGTCTATCATTGAAAGTGGCAGTAGTCCCTTAATTACAACTACAATCACAAAGCAACACGCCAAGTTCAAAATTGCTTGTCTCTTAGTGCACTACAATGTCAGCAAACAGTCTCAGGTAATGGTTAAAACAATACCTCTTTAGAGTTGTTCAGTTCTTTTGTGCACAATAATCAGTGTTAATAAACGAGGTTAGCAAACAGACTCAGAATATACTTGGGACTCTAGTCCGTAGATTTCGTTATTTACCAGAATCCATATATGATTAAAACAATCAGCAGCAGCACAGTATTACAGTATAATTACAATCAATTACTTATAATCAACTATAACCTCGGGTAATCACCCTATTTATACTCATTTACACTCTTGTACATGTATGTAGCTGTCTATTCAAGAGGGAGGTGATCTATGTGTTTTCACATTACTATGGCACTTATCTTATCTGTTCCTCACGGCGTTAAGGATGGGCATATGATACCGTGAGCTCAGATTGGAACTCTTCCAAACCCCGTGAAGGAGGTTCAAAGCATTCACTCACACAATTACTCATAGGGTGAAAAACAGAGGTTACTATTTCTTTGTCAATATCACAACTTTTGGATTAAATTTACCACATTTACATGCAACAACAAACAGGTCCCTGAGTTATTTTCCTAGCTTAGTCAATCTCCTCACTCCTAATTCTCATATTATAAAAATAAAATCACACAGACAGCTGGCAGGTATAGAAACAGCATGTACTGGCATATAGCACATACCATGATATTCTATACTTACCAGTGCTGTAATGATCCTGGGATATTCCTTCCATCGTCAGCTGCTGTCTGGCTGGCACACCCCTTTGAGAATTCGATGAAGAGATTGAGATTTGTAGGTCCAAAGGATCGAGCCCCCAAATTGATTAATACTACTTGTTGTTGTTGTTGAGTTAATGTTAAGTAAATGACTGTGTTGAAGTCAGATTTAGAAAAGCAATTGATTATTTATTGTAAGGACCACGCCCGTATACAGGTTGAGAAACCACATTCTCTCTGCCTGGGTCAAAATGAATCAACCCAGAAACATGTCAATACAATTATTTTTATAACATCCAGTTATGCCCCATTCTTATAACCCTCCCATATGATTTCCTACATCTTGAGTACAGTGTTATGCAATATTAGGACAATTGGCAAGGACAACCAAGAGATATTTATCCAATACATCCTTGTGATGAGGCTGACTGGTGCTTTTAACCATGTGTCCTTGATTATAATATTAAAGTATACAATTTCCTAATTTTCCATTGTTTAAAGTTGTGTGTGGGGGTATTCCTTATTAGGAATTAAACTGGACTTCGGATGTGCATACGTGGACTTCGTACTAGACAACTAAGTTGTTTTTGTTCTTTTTAGTGTGTATAAAGTTCATATGAATATGCTTTCTCATTTAGCTAGAAACAAAATGGATTCTCTTATGCTTTTGGACTATAATGGTGAATATGAGGTCACCTTTGATATTGTGATTATTATGTATATGCATAATATACGTACTATCCCGTAGTACATATATATATATATATATATATATATATATATATATATAGCTGTAGGCCTTTAGAATGTTGCCTCTGTCACAGTATTTGACAGGGTGAAAAGGGGTAAGATTATTATTGGGAATTTCCTCCTCACAGAGTACAGTTAACACAGCCCACCCAGCCGGGGCTATAAAGAATGCATGGTGACGGTGATACCAAGTCATAGAGGTGGGAGGACACAATGCTCTGTTCCTGGACTTCCTTGCCAGTGGCAGTTGCACAGCAGTCATTATTCAAATAGGGGAGCCACATCAACTGCCACTCCTAAACTGTCAAACTTTGCTGGGTGTGGCTCCCTTTTTGAATAATGAACTGTTCTGCAACTGCCACTGGCAAGGAAGTACAGCCTTATGTTTCAGGAGATTTTGGCTTGAGTCAGTGGTATTTGCCTTTTAAGTACTTAACCTATTTCCAGTCAGGAGAAGATAGTGTCTTAATTATCAAAAGTTAACCAGTCATTTAACTAAACATCAAAGATGGGACGGGGTAGAGAAGGAGGCGGATTATTGTCCTCAGCGCCAGCTTTTTGACAGCATCAGTCTATATCTATCTACATATATATATATATACATACATACATACACGCACACATATACATACCCAGTACATACTGTGTATATATGTGTATATATATATATATATATATATATATACATACACATACCACAGGAGACCTGCCTATTGTCTTTTCTATTTCTGAGTGAGTTTTTTTAATATATATATAGTCCTGATGACGAGGCTGCGTACCCCAAAACATAGATAAAGCACCTGCTTGCTTCACCTTTTATCTGCTTCCTGTGTGCAGCCGCTCTTTTCTTCAGTATATATATATATATATATATATATATACACATATATATATATATATATATATATACACATATGGTTGTGCTCATAAGTTTACATACCCTAGCAGAATTTGTCATTTTCTGGCCATTTGTCAGAGAATATGAATGATAACTCACAAACTTTTCTTTCACTCATGGTTAGTGGTTGGGTGAAGCCATTTATTGTCAAACAACTGTGTTTACTCTTTTTAAATCATAATGACAACAGAAACTACTACTAGATCTGAAAATGGCTGTGCACCGACGCTTCCCATACAACCTAATGGAGCTTGAGAGGTGCTGCATAGATGAATGGGTGAAACTGCCCAAAGATATATGTGCCAAGCTTGTGACATCATATTCAAAAAGACTGGAGGCTGTAATTTCTGCCAAAGGTGCATCAACAAAGTATTGAGCAAAGGCTGTGAATGCTTATGTACATGTGATTTCTTAGTTTTTTTTTATTTTAAAGAAATTTGCAAAAATCTCAAAAATACTTTTTTCACATTGTGTGTAGAATTTTGAGGGGAAAAATGTATTCCATTTTGGAAAAAGGCCGTAACATAGTAAAACGTGGAAAAAGTGAAGCGCTGTGAATACGTTCTGGATGCACTGTGTATGTATATATAGGTTGAGTATCCCTTATCCAAAATGCTTGGGAACAGAGGTATTTTGGATTTCAGATTTTTCCGTATTTTGGAATAATTGCATACCATAATGAGATATCATGGTGATGGGACCTAAATCTAAGCACAGAATGCATTTATGTTTCATATACACCTTACACACACAGCTTGAAGTTAATTTTAGCCAATATTTGTAATAACTTTGTGCATTAAACAAAGTGTGTGTACATTCACACAATTCATTTATGTTTCATATACACCTTATACACACAGCCTGAAGGTCATTTAATACAATACTTTTTATAACTTTGTGTATTAAACAAAGTTTGTGTACATTGGGCCATCAGAAAACAAAGGTTTCACTATCTCACACTCACTCAAAAAAGTCCGTAATTCGGAATATTCCGTATTTCGTAATATTTGGATATGGGATACTCAACCTGTATATATATACACACACACACATACACCCTTCAGAATTTTCTATAGTTCTGATGGAATTTGGATTAAAACTACGTTACATTTTCAGACAGGTCTTAAACGTAGATAAAAAAGAACCAAATCAAACAAATGAGACAAAAAAACTTAGACTTACCGTATATACTCGAGTATAAGCCGACTTTTTCAGCACTTTTTTTGTTCTGAAAAAGCCCCCTCGGCTTATACTCGAGTCAGTGCAGGGAGTGCAGTGTGACAGGGAGAGCAGTGTGAAGGACGGACACGGAGCACACAGCGCGCGCCTCTCCTGTGTCCCTCCTGCATCTCCGGCAGCAGTGGCGGGTCTATTAAAGGAAGTACCCGTTCGTGAGCCCTGATTGGCTCACGAACCGGCACTTCCTTTAATAGACCCACCGCGGCCGCCGGAGATGCAGGAGGGACACAGGAGAGGCGCGCGCTGTGTGCTCCATGTCCCTCCTTCAGAAGACAGTGCGGGAGCGATGGAGGGTAAGTAACAGGCACTGGGGGAACATATTTGGCACTTGAAGGGGGGACGACATATGTGGCACTGAGGGGACATATCTGGCACTATGAGGGGGCATATCTGGCACTATGAGGGGGCATATCTGGCACTATGAGGGGGCATATCTGACAGGATTAGGGCATATCTGGCACATCTGGAACTATGGGGCATATTTGGCAGCATGAGGGCATATCTGGCACATCAGGCACTGTGGGGCATATCGCACTGTGGGGGCATATCTGGCACTGTGGGGGTATATCTGGCAGTATGAGGGCATATCTGGCACTGTGGGGCATATCTGGCAGCATGAGGGCATATCTGGCACTGTGGGGCATATCTGGCAGCATAAGGGCATATCTGGCACATCAGGCACTGTGGGGCATATCTGGCAGTATGAGGGCATATCTGGCACTGTGGGGGTATATCTGGCAGTATGAGGGCATATCTGGCACTGTGGGGCATATCTGGCAGCATGAGGGCATATCTGGCACATCAGGCACTGTGGGGCATATCTGGCAGTATGAGGGCATATCTGGCACTGTGGGGGTATATCTGGCAGTATGAGGGCATATCTGGCACTGAGGGCTGTATACGGCTAGAGCTGCATTTCCCACCCTAGGCTTATACTCGAGTCAATAAGTTTTCCCAGGTTTTTGTGGTAAAATGAGGTGCCTCGGCTTATATTCGGGTCGACTTATACTCGAGTATATACGGTAATAATTTTTTTTATTGAAAAAAAAATCCAATATCACATATCTGTGAGTGGAAAAAGTATGTGAACCTTTAGACTTTACAGATATTTTGAAAGATAAATTAGAGTACTGGCGTATTTATATTGGGTGCAGTGTGTGCTCTACACATGGGCCCCTAAATCCAGGGGGGCCCACACTGCACAGGCTGCACCCATTATTTGAATACTCACCCCTCCGGGTCACGCGCCGTCATAAAGCGCTGTTTAATCACAGTGAAAATGGTGCTTTGGACATTTTTACAGAGTTATGCGCATGCACAGTAGAGAAATCACTGGAAAAATGGACACTGCACCATTTTCCCATAGATCTGAGCCTGAGCAGTGGACTCTCAGCGCAGCTGTCAGAGAGTAGGGGGCCCAAATGGAGTAAGGTGCACCCAGGCCTCCTCCTCTCTTAAAGCACCCCTGAATTAGAATCAGATATTTTCAATCTATGGGATGACAGGTGTAAATTAGGGAGGCCAATCCCAGGCCATATTTTCAATCCCTGGATTCAGAATTGAAAAATGCTTAATATCAGGATTATTGGGATCCCAGGATTGCAGTAGGGATCGATGCAGGGAGAGTGGCTATGGAGAGCAGTGAGAAAGGGTGTAGGGAACAGCAAGGGAGGGTGGGTGTAGGGAGCAGGGAGGAATGGTGCATGTAGGGAGCAAGGAGGAATGGTGCAGGGAACAGTGAGGGAGGGCTGGAGTAGAGAGCAATGATGGAGGGTGAATGTAGGGACTCAGGCATGTGCTGCGTAATTACTAGTAGGCGGGCAGCCATGGACACACTGACATCACTAAATGCATTTCAGATTTAGCACTCGCCACCACCCAGTCAGAACTGGCAGTCTGGCAGCCAATAAGGAGCCTCTGCTATGGCCGCTTCTCTAATACCCCATAGGTGTTTTTTTTTTTTTTTGGGGGGGGGGGGTTTGACTGAAGGGGACTCCCTTGTTTGTATATAAATTCTCCCCCACATGTTCAGTACATTCACAAGAATCAAAATGTGGTTTCTGTGCTGACCAGTAAACTGCAAACACACAGTTTAAAGGAGAACACCTATAAATCTCCACAGGACACTAATGTAAAAAAATAAAAGCTGTTCACCTGTAGTATACTGTTCTTAAATCCTACAATATTCGTGAGTGGTACACCCGCAGGCCAAACAAGGTATCTTTAACCCCCAATATAATTTTTTCAATATATAATAAAACGGGACAACTTCATAAAAGATGATCACTTACATATTAATTCTGTCATGCATTCACATGACATTTAGATTGCCACAGGAAACAGCTGTCCAGTCTAATGTATGGTCCAAAAAGCTAATGTTTAATATTAAAAGATGATATACAATAAAATCACAAAGTGTGCAGCACAGCAAGAACAACACTCAGAGTCTGGTGTGGAAGCTGGTCTCAACTCGCGGCTGGGTCTCAGTGGCAAACGCAGGATTTGCAAGGGGGGGTTTCCAGAACTGGGCGGAGCCAATCATGGGGGTGGGGACTGAGGTGACCCAGTATATGCTGGGTCCGTAAAACTAGTGTGTCTGTGTGTGTGTGTGTGTGTGTGTGTGTGTGTGTGTGTGTATGTGTGTATATATATATATATATATATATACATACATATATCTACACATATATATATATATATATATATATATACATACACACACACATACATATACACGGGTGGTCTTCAGTATGCCGGTGGTCGGGCTCCCGGCGACCAGCATACCGGCGCTGGGAGCCCGACCGCTGGCATACCGACACTTATTCTCCCTCGTGGGGGTCCACGACCCCCCTGGAGCGAGAATAGAATAGTGTGGCGCGCGTAGCATGGCGAGCGCAGCGAGCCCGCAAGGGGCTCATTTGCGCTCGCCACACTGTCGGTAAGCCGGCGGCCGGCCTCCCGGCGCAGGTATGCTGTTCGCCGGGAGATCGTAGTGAACCCATATACACATATACATAGCATATTAAACATGTATGCATATATATATATATATATATATATATATGTACACACACATACAGTACACATATATATACACATGTATATATATGTATATATGTCATGTGTGTGTGTGTGTGTGTGTGTGTGTGTGTGTGTGTGTGTGTGTTTATATGTATGTATGTGTATATATGTATGCACATGGATATATATGTACTATAATTAAAATAAAGTAAACTTTTATTGAACTTGCAAGTGCCACCAGGAAGACAGCAGGCTGCAGAGGACGCTATACAGCCATTAATAATACTCATTCAGTTAAAAAAAAAAAAAAAATTTTTTTTTTTTTTTTTTTTTTAGTGGAGGGGGGTTTCTGGGTACTCGGAAACCCCCCCTGGGTGCGCCACTGGGTCTGGCTGCAGTCACGGACAAGGCATTATTATTACTAGTTATTTATATAGCGCACACATATACCGCAGCACTTTACAGAGCGTATTTGGCCATCCACATCAGTGGAGCTTACAATCTATATTCCCTACCAAACATACACATTCATGCTAAGGTTAATTTGTAGGGAGCCAATTAACCTATCAGTATATTTTTGGATTGTGGGAGGAATCCGGAGTACCCGGAGGAAACCCCTGCAAGCACAGGGAGAATATACAAACTCCACACAGTTAGGGCCATGGTGGGAATCGAACCCATGACCTCAGCACTGTGAGGCAGTAATGCTAACCATTACAACATCTGTGCTGCCCATGGTATAGATGATATGCACCGCTCACTCGATCACTGGTGAAGTTCATTGCTGAGGCTAGTTACACGTAACGGCAGGTCTCTAACATGTTTCGGTGATTTCTATCCCCTTTATCAAAGATTGCCGCTTGCTCCAACAGTTTAGGTTTATAAAGGCCAGGTCTCCAAGTCATGTGATCGCTTTGTCATTCACAACATGCACATCACACCAGGGGTATAATTAGCAATCAAATATTTCTAACTGCAATACCTGGCTAATAAACACATCCATTTCCCTAATACTGCATGGTAAATATTTTCAATCACATAGATATACAAATTAATATACATATAAAAAATACAAGTACATAGGCATAAAAAGTATAAATATATACAAATATGTATAAAGACACATAACTATATAAAAATATATAATATCTATTATCAGCACTAACTAATCTAGATGGTACAAGATTTCGACTGTGCAAATTTAACAAATGATTAACGCTATTTCCCCACACATAACCACACTCATCCATCAAAAATACAGAAAGGATAAGAGACAATTAGTGGGTATATAATAATCTGGCAAACCTGAAGAAGCAAACAATACATGGTTAAATAAACTACTTAGTTTCAAAAATCGCTATTAAGCCCACTAGGGGCTAGCGTTCTTAACTGAAAAATGGTTTTAATTTCTTGTTTTGCTAAAACTACTTCAGAGTTCTTCACCTAGTCAGATTGTGGTGGTAGGGGATTCTATCATCAGGCAGGCAGATAGGGCAATCTGCTACCAGGACCGTGATCGCCGTACAGTCTGTTGTCTCCCGGGTGCTCAGGTATGGCACATCGCCGACTGGGTAGATAGATTGTTGGGAGGGGCTGGGCATGATCCGGCGGTCTTGGTGCACGTTGGCACCAACGACAAAGTTAGTGGAAGGTGGGATGTCCTTAAGAAAGACTATAGGGAATTAGGCAAGAAATTTAAGGCAAGGACATCTAAGGTAATATTCTCTGAATTATTACCCATGCCACACGCTAGCCCAGGGAGACAGAGGGAGATAAATGTGTGGCTTAGGGATTGGTGCAGGAAAGAATGGTTTGTGTTCCTAGAACACTGGGTGGACTTCTCAGTCAGCCATCTTTTTTGTCGTGATGGATTGCACCTGAATGAGGAGGGGGCAGCGGTGCTGGGGGGAAGGATGGTTAGAAGGTTGAAGGAGATTTTAAACTAGGAGCCTGGGGGGAGGGTTTAGCAAGAAACTACGGGTCATGCAGTGAGAATAGTGGGGATCGCGGTAGTAAACAAAATGGGGGAGAAATTGGGGGGAGGGTAAGAGCAGCCGGTAAGGTTACTAACATGGGTACTAAAAGAGATTCTACCAAAGCACTAAACAATGACGATTACAGGTCATCGTTGCTACATACGGTGAAAGATGTCCCTAACGCAAGGGGAAATACTTATCTTAGTTGTATGTATGTGAACGCTAAAAGCCTTACTGGTAAAAAGGGCGAACTAGAAATACTTGCAGCAAGCAAACAGTATGATATTATAGGCATTACTGAAACTTGGTGGGACGAATCTCATGATTGGACAGTCAATCTCGAGGGCTATACGCTGTTTAGGAGAGACAGACTAAATAAAAAGGGTGGAGGGGTGTGTCTTTACGAAAAGCCATTTTTAAAACCTGATATACAGGAAGATATTCAGGAGGGGACTGTAGACACTGTCGAGACGTTATGGGTAGAAATTGCATGCAGGGATAAAGGAATTAAAAAGTTGGTTTTGGGTGTATGCTATGTCAAAGTCGAAAAATTTCGTTATTCCCAATGCCTTGTACTAACCCCAATGCACATGCCCGCTGCTCGTGCACCCACTCCCCCGTGCGTACGCATCCCCTCAGGTTGCGTAAGGGACGCTCCAACGTCGCCTGCGCATGGGGATGTGTAGTTACGGTAGAGTTTGTGGGCTTGTAGCGGGTGACTCGATCGCAGCATATTTAACCTTTATAGTGTGTTTTGTAGATAATATTCCCCTTAATAATGTCTGCAAGTATGTTTAGTGTAAATGGTTCGTGGACATGGGGATTCCTCTTTGCATGATACGAAGGGTCTGACAAAGGTTGAACAGTGGTGTCTAGTACCTAACTGAAGAGTATTTTATTAGAAACAATCCAGTGTTGGTTAGAAAGAGATTAATCGCTCCTGCGTATAGTTATGTCTATGAGTAGTTTATGGACATTTACTGTATTTGCAGTTCATTATCCATGCGGCGGGAATCCTGAGGATACCTCCCACCTGAGCAGTTTGAAATAGTCACAGCCCACCTGTTCGAATCCACCTATGACCTTTTATTATAATGCAGAGGGACATTCCTGTGTCCAATGAAGAATGAGATTATAGGACCATTGTATTGTACAGTATGCTGTGTATATAAAGACCCCCATAGCCAGACCAGCACTCACTTCTCTCCACAAAGGTTTTCCCCGTGATGACTGAGAGCTGGTTTCCAGATAGCGCCTGCGAGTCATTCCCACGTGTGTAAGTTTCTCTGTGGCCATTTTGTTACTCTGTGTGTATGCAATTCGTTTTCATCTTGTTATCCTATAAGTGTTTGCCATTTATTCTCTTTCTGTTTATTTGTATTTGTGATCGATCGCTATTGTGTATATTTCTGTTTAGTTTTTCTGTTTAGTTATTAATGTTAGGACTGTAGTGTATAAGCTGTAAACTGTTTTCTTTTCCCTTTACTTACAAAATATCGTCTATAAAGGTGTTGGAACCTTAACAAGTAGTGCGTGTTTCACTAGACAGTATAAAGGGTTTCTGAGCGTCTCAATCGCTCAAACAGCTTTCATATCATCCAGGTTAATCAGCGTTACATTGTGGTAATATTACAGTACTAAGGTTTACAGTATAAGCATACCCTTACAGTGTGTTGTAAGCAAAGGTTTTCTGTGTGTAATTCAGTGAGCGTCAGCGCCGCTCGTATCCCACTCTCGCGGTACAGCGTCCGCTACGCCAATAGCGTAGCATTACAGTACTCGGGCCGCCTATAGCGTGCTCGATACTAAGCGTAAGCCCGTGAGTGAACGTGCCGCTCGTGCGTCTCGACCACGGCCTTGCGTCTGCTACGCTAAGTGCGTACCATTACGGCACCTCATGCGCCTATTGCGTACATTGTCTATAATAAGTATATAGCTTATGTTAAAAGGTAAATATTTGACTTTATCAATTGGGAGCTCGTTCGTCCTCCTCATATCCACAGCTTGGCGGAACCAGGCAGACTTTATCTATCAGCAAAGGGCGGAAAAGTAGTATTCCTTGTATCCGTGTTTGTGGTTAGGGATACAGTAGTGCTGATTAGATAAGTGTCTGCTCCGCTCGGTTTGCAGGAATGCTTGTGGAATCGGAACCGAAAGGTAAGAACATACAGCTATTGTTTTAATTCTGGTTTGTTTTATATTGGTGCAAATTGCATACGCAACATACACGCACACACCTGTATTTTCATTTTGTGTATTTTTCCTATCTCACCATCCTGTTTGCCATTTGCATTTGTTAACGTACTGAGGAAATTTGCTGCTATTTTAGTTAAAAATAAACATTAATACTTAAAGGGAGTAATTGTAAAACACGCACACAGCCTGGCCTAGTTAAGAGGGTGATACGGTGGAATACTGTGTGGTGCTTGGTAGGCGTTTATAGTTAAATATCGCTTACATTTATAGAAGCGTGTTATTTGTGTTACTGTGGACGTATCCGGCCTGTGTACACGTGTCTCTCACCGAGTGCGAGTCAAAGCATACGCGACGCAAAGGCGTACACACGTAGCGTACATTACGCAACCTGCGTACAGATACGCCCACTAGATACAAAACACACGATAGCATTGTTTAGTGTGGGCGGTATAGTAGCTACGTGATAATAGCACAAGTTCTTACAGTTCCCAAAACTAGTTTTAAAGGTTCCTTCTCTTGCTGCAGCTCCTCTGGGATTAATCTGTGTTACCTGAATGCAAGTAATTTTCTGTACAGAAAAATCAAAGTATATATGAAGTGATAGAAGCCTGTGTATGCAAGAAAAATTTTCTTTGGGGTGAACCTTGAGAAAAGTCGAGATCCCGTGGAAGACATCCGTGAAGTGAACACGTGGTGGCGTGGGAGAAGGCCATCTCACGTTAACAGTGATTTAAGGTAAAAGGAGCAATTAGTGTTACAGCAGACCAGAAGGTCGCTAAGTTTAAAGACCCTGACTTAAGAAAGGTCAGAGGCAGTGGGTGCAACCCACAGAGAGGTTGACTCAAAACCCATATAGGCCCGTGTTAAGAATACGCTCCGGCTGAAGGTTTCGCAGCCTAAACAAACGATTCCGCTGGTCGTAAGCCGTATAAATAATAGTTACTTATACGCAGTGCGACTGTACCGCACGTAATTGTGTGCATTAGTTTGTTACCTTGATACCCACTAAAATTTACTGTGGGATCATAAACGCTACTTGTACATTCTAACGTGATTTGTGTAGGTTTTTTTAATTTTAAGGAAGGTTCGCTGATCACACAGGAATTCTCCAGCAACTGATATTTACTGGGGAGGGTAGCATACTCCCACACGCCCCAGTAAATAGAGGTTCAGGTTGCAGGGGCCCTAGGTTGAGTACGCCAGCGTTACGGCAGAACGTGTGGGCGTATTGGTCGACGTGGGCGAGAGTGAGTGAAGGCACTCGTTGAACTTTCACCGTCGCCTTACCTCTGGGAACTTGGTTGTTTTTGTAGGAAATTTGCTGAAAAAAGGAAATACCTGCAAAATAATGGGGGCCAGTTGCTCAAGTAAGGGGCGATCAACCAAGGTTCAGGTTGATTCAGTACCCCGACCTGCTGGGTCGGCCAGGTACATAATGTGTGAGAAATATGGTTCACACGCTGAGGTTTTATGTAATGAATGGGAACGTATGACTGTGAGTGATGGGGAAAAGTTCCCCAGGGTGGGCAGTTTTAAACCCGAGGTGTTGCACAATTTAAGAAGAAGGATATGTCTAATAAAGTCCGGGAAGCAAAGAATTAGACATTATGATTATTTACAGTTATGGCAACAGGAAGGTGAGATTCAAAGAGGATTAGCTCAAGCAGCTGGTTCCAATCCTATCAGGAAACTGATAGCTACCGCACCACCACCACCATACATAACAGGAGAGAAAATGGCTGCAGAGAATAGCACACTGGTATATGATAAACGTGCACTTAATAAATGTATAAATGATAAGAGTAATGTAGACAATTGTATCGATACTAATACTAACCCGTACAAGTTGTATCCTATCTTAAACTCCCCCTTGGATTGTGAACAGGAAGATGAGCCTACCACAATATCGGCACTCTCTCTAGCAGCCACCATAGCAGAGACTACAGTGGGCACGGCCCAACCAGTAAGAGGAGTAGCAAAGGCCCCTAGTGGAGGGACAGGTGAGGTCGTGTCGGCAGGTAAGTACGGCACTGTACATTACGCAGAAATAATTACACCACATATTGTAGAATCAACCCAGAGGGATGTTATTGAACTTAATCCTGTCAGGGTAATTGCGGTCCCAAATGGGAAAACTGACACTTCGTGAGTCACTCCCGTCAGAAACATTGCGATGCATTGCCCCTTTTCCCGGACAGAATTAAGAGCAATTATGTCTGAATTCCCTGATCCTAAGAAAGACCTAGTTGCATGCCAAAGGTTCATTAGAGAACTGGGTAATTCCTCAGAACCCAATAACAAAGATTGGCGAGCAGTGTTGAGGGCATGTTTGCCTCCCAACATTGATTCTGTGAGATTTATCACTGATTGTGGGTTAGATGAAGAGGTGCCCCTCACTGATGAGTACAATCAGGAGAATGTAAGACGTATAAACCTGCAGTTAGGAGCATATTTCCCAGCTGTTGTCAAGTGGAACAAAATCTTCACCATAAGACAAAAAGAGGGCGAAATGGCTTCTGATTATTTCCATCGGGCACTGCAGGAAATGGCTAAGTATACAGGGATAGAAGATATTAAGACAAATGTGAATCATAGAGAAGTAGCAGTTTCTGTGTTAATGGATGGTTTAAAGGAAGTATTGAGGACGAGGGTACAGACCACCCAACCATGTTGGCGAGGTTTGTCGGTGGCTACTTTGAGAGAGGCCGCTATTGACCATGATCGGAAAATCACGAGACACAGGGAGTCACAGGGCGATAAGCTGATGGCAGTGAGTATACAAGCCCTTACAACAAAGCCACCTCAGTATAGGCCCCAGACCCCTGTGGGTAAGTCAAATATAATAACATGTTACAACTGTCGGAAAGAGGGACACATGGCACGGAATTGTATGTATAAAGACACACACAAGGTATATCAACCCCCTAGACAACGACAAAACACACGAAATTGGGATCAGGGACCGCAGAGACGGAGTTATGAGCCACATACAGGGGAAACAAAAAGGTACCCACCAAAAAGAGACTGGCAAGTCTCTGATAATTCCCAGTTGCCTCCTTCACATGTTGTAGCTGCCAACGCACTCCAGGGAGGTCACCACATACAATAGGGGTGGGGCCACACCTGTAATCTGCAGCCAGTGAAATTAATTGCGAGCCTTGGCAGTGAACCCGAGGTCACAATTGATGTAGCTAGTAGATCTCTACCTTTCCTTGTAGATACGGGGGCGGCCAAGTCAGTGATAAATTCAACAGTGGGTATGAAGACCACTGGTAAGACAATTCCAGCCATGGGAGTAACAGGAGTAGTACAACACTACCCTTTAAGCAAACCAGCAGAGGTTACGATAGGGCCTTTGCAGACCAAGCATTCCTTTTTGCTAGCTGCATCGACTCCGACTAATCTACTTGGGAGAGATTTACTGTGCAAGATGGGGTGTGTCATATATTGTACTCCTGGAGGTGTGTTCTTAGATATTCCCGAGAATCATGCTCAGGAAGTACAGGATATGCTAGATTCCCCACAAAGGTTGATGATGCATACTGCTGTTACAGATAGGTGTCCGTCCAAGGTAAAGGAAATGATTTCCCAGATACCGGAATCACTTTGGACCAAGGATGGACAAGACACTGGATTAATGGCAAATGTAGCTCCTGTAGTAGTTCAAGTAAAAGATGGTAGGATAGCTCCAAAAATCCCACAGTATCCTCTGAAGCCAGAGGTGGAGTTAGGAGTTTACCCAGTAATAGAGCGCTTGCTATAACAGGGCATTCTGGTTAGGACGTCCAGCACTGCCAATAGTCCCATCTTCCCTGTGAAAAAGAGTGGGGGGAGGGGTTACAGGTTAGTGCAGGATCTAAGGGGGATCAACAAAATAGTTGAGAGACAATTCCCCGTAGTGCCAAATCCAGCTGTCATCCTTATGCAAATCCCTCCCACTGCCAAATTTTTCACTGTAATTGACCTCTGCTCCGCCTTCTTCTCGGTACCTCTGCACCCTGACAGTCAATATTTGTTTGCATTTACATATAGAGGAGTACAGTACACCTGGACTCGTTTACCACAAGGTTTCATCGACAGCCCAAGTATTTTCTCACAGGCTTTGCATGATTGTTTACAATCCTTTCAACCTGAGAGGGGATCAATATTAATACAGTATGTAGACGACTTACTGCTGTGTTCTGATTCACTCGAATCGTCCTTGAGAGACACGAAACAGCTTCTGTTTCATCTTTCTGATACAGGACACAAGGTTTCAAAGGACAAGTTGCAATTATGCCAAACCAAGGTAAAATATTTGGGGCATTGTTTGACACAAGGACTGAGACACCTCACTACTGATAGAGTACAGGCAATTCACGACATGACTCTGCCGCAAACTCAGCAACAGATTCGCACAATGTGTGGGTACTGTCGTATCTGGATCCCAGGATTTTCCATACTGGCCCTACCTTTACAGGAGATGGTCTCCTCAAACAAACCAAATCGGATCTCGCACACAGATGAGTCTGAACTGGCGTTTGAGAGACTCAAGCAGTGCCTAACGCAGGCACCAGCATTAGGTATGCCAGATTATGGAAAACCCTTTGAACTGTACGGTACGGAAAATGCTGGATGTGCGGCAGGTGTCTTAACCCAGAAGCACGGTGATGCCAGCAGGCCGGTAGCCTACTACAGCGCTCAGCTAGACACGGTAGTGCGATCCCTCCCCACATGCTTGCGAAGTGTTGCAGCGATAGCATTGCTAGTAAGTAAAAGCGAAGATGTAGTGCTAGGACACAACCTCACAATTCATACACCTCATGCAGTGTCAGCATTATTAAATTCTGCCCAAACCAGACACGTCTCATCCGCACGGTTTACAAGGTGGGAATTAGCACTAATGGCCCCTGTAAACATCACCATAAATAGATGCAGCACACTAAATCCTGCAACATATCTCCCAGGTGTGCCTGGACAGGCACAAAGGGTGGGGGATGAGAATGATGGCGAAAGAGGATTTAGTACAGACACTGACTCACATGATTGTATGGAATATTTGACCCAAAATGTCACGTCAAGGCCTGACATCAGTGACAACCCACTGGAAGGTGTAGATTTTACTTTCTACACTGATGGTAGTTGTCATAGACAGACGGACTCGGGAGACTTGTGTACTGGATACGCAGTCGTAGATGACAAAGGTACCATAGAAGCGGAACCCCTAGGCCCACCACACTCAGCACAAATTGCTGAGCTGGTTGCTCTAACCAGAGCGTGTGAATTGGCTAAAGGTAAGTCAGCCAATATCTACACAGATTCTAGGTACGCCTTTGGAGTAGTTCATGATTTCGGGGCCCTATGGCGCCTTAGAAATTTCATGACGGCAGCTGGCACACCCGTGGCACATGCAACCCACATCAAAAGACTTTTAGCAGCAATACAAGAACCTGACAGAGTGGCTGTTATCAAGTGTAAAGCCCACACATACAGCCAAGACCCAGTGTCACTTGGTAACAGCCGAGCAGACGAAGCTGCTAAATCAGCAGCCAGCACCCCCATGCAGACAGACACCACACAACTGATGGTATTTAATACTGTAAACACACAGAAATTGTGTGAAATGTAAAATTTGTGTTCACCACAAGAAAAGGCAGTTTTGAGGTCAAAAGGATATGGCCAGGAGTCCTCAGGACTCTGGACAGATGGACAGGGTAAGCCAGTGGCACCCAGAGCATACCTCCCAAGTCTAGCGGAAGCGGCACACGGGCTTACTCATCTAGGCAAAGAAGGAATGTGCAAGTTGGTAAGAGCCTATTGGTGCGCGCCAGGATTTTCTTCCCATGCGGGTAAAAGAGCGATGACATGCCTCACCTGCTTGACGAAGAATATTGGAAAAGCAATACCAACAGAGCCATCCCATATCCCTCCTACAGATGGTCCTTTTCAGGTAATACAAATTGATTTCATACAATTACCACCTTGTAGAAATTTAAAATATGTATTGGTTTGTATTGACGTGTTTTCAAATTGGGTTGAAGCATTCCCCGCTGCCACAAATACCGCTACGTTTACTGCAAAGAAAATTGTGCAGGAATTTGTGTGCAGGTACGGTATCCCTAGGATAATTGAAAGCGATAGGGGTACCCATTTTACAGGTGAAGTCTTTCAGGTAATGTGTAAATTGATGGGAATTAATAGTAAGCTGCATACTCCGTACCGCCCCCAGGCGAGTGCGAAAGTGGAAAGAGTAAACAGCACTATTAAGAACAAATTGAGCAAAGTGATGGCAGACACAGGATTGTTGTGGCCGGAAGCTTTGCCGCTTGTATTGTATAGCATCAGAACCACTCCCAGGTCCCCTCTTAATCTGTCTCCCTTTGAAATACTTTTTGGTCGACAACCCCATGTAATGATTGACCCCCAGGATGATTTGAAATGTAACAATGAAGTAACTGTAAAGTATCTGGTTAAGATGAGTAAGCAGTTAAGGAATCAAAATGACAATCTAAAGCTAGTAATTCCTGATCTGCCAGATAGTAATTGTCATGACATTGAACCTGGGGATTATGTAATGATTCTAAACTTTCTACGCTCAGGTTGCCTTATTGACAGATGGGAAGGACCATATAAAGTCTTATTGACCAGCACGACAGCGTTAAAGGTTGCAGAGAGAGAGACTTGGGTTCATTCGTCTCACTGTAAGAAGGTCGCTGACCCAGAGAGGTCCCGTGACAAAGAACAGACGGTAGAGGAAATTGTATCGTTAGAGTGTCTGTTTCAGGAAGGTTGAGACGGCACCTGAGCACTGAAAACAATAAGATCGGAGGCGGTTGTCAGGCCAAGATTTCTTTTTCCCTTTTGTTATTTTCTCCAGTTCCCATCTCCCTCCTATTCTCCTCCCCCCTTCTTATTCTTCTCCTTTCCCCCCTCTAAGATGGACTTGCCCCAAGAGACTGTGTTCCGGATTTTCCTGTTGACCCTGTTGTTGACCAGAGCAGTCTGTTTCGGCGAGAGTACCAGAGAGGCCAAAGAGGGATCTGGAATGGGATCTGATGATCAGGATGGAGGCGTAGAATTCCAAGAGCAACACAATCACCGAGAAAAGGCGAGTATCAGAAAACGATCTGGTAGCCATGTTATTAACAGACATTGTGAAGGATTGTTAGCTGAAGAGAATTGTATCTGTAGGAATTGTGACAACATAGTTGAGGACGGTTGCATCAAGGAATGTCCGTCCCGTTTTAATATCAACATGGACCGGCATCCATTGAGTGACTATCACTCATTGGTGGGTAAAGTGTTAAATCAGACAGACTGTTGGGTGTGCTCACAAGCACCTCAAGGTCATAGAAAGTCAGGACTAGTGCCATATCCTTTAACGGTAGATGAGGTACTTGAGTTAAAGGGTGGGAGACCGGTGGACAAGAGATTTAATATTTCTAGTCCTCCTAGTTTGAAGCTCCAACAATACCATGTAGATAGGTCCCTAATATGTTTTAACATCTCCAATCCCCGAAAGCCGGGAAATTGGGAGGTGTCATGGAACAACCAAACCATGACATTTTCGCACAGAGCCGACAGAATGCCCATAGATTCAGAGCTTATACGCCACATTGCCGACAGTGGAAAATATTTCCAGTATAGGTACACTCTAGGAAGTAGGATCATGCGAGTTGGAGAAGTATCACCAGGATACTGTGCACATGTCATACAGCCTGATACATGTACTAGACAAATGAGAGAGTTAGGGATAGGACTGTTTTCATGGAAGGTTTGTAATATGGTTATGTCATTTTCTATCCCATATGTTCTCCCCGATGATTCATATTTCATATGTGGGAGAAAGGCGTATAAGTGGCTTGCCCCAAACTCAGAGGGATTGTGTTACGTTGGAAAAGTACTGCCTGAAGTAATAACCATTGCCCATAACAAAATGAAAGACATTCACCGCAGTGCCCAAGCTCCTTACACTCACACTCATTACGAACACATCGTTAAAAGACACCTTGTAGATAGGACAGAGCATGCGGCCTCTGATTTGATTCACGAATCCACCGGGATTCAATTCCTACTTGCGTTAGATATCACCCGTACCGCCAGAGGAGTTATAAATTATAGGTATATATCTGCGCTAGCGAACCTGTTAGATAATATCACCGAGATGTATGATGACACCTTCAGGTATACCGGGAGAGAATTGCAAGCTTACAAAATGGAACTGGTACAGCACAGGATGGTTCTAAATTACCTCACAGCAGTGACAGGAGGGTATTGTGTCACCCTAGCAACTCAGTATGGTGTGAAATGTTGTACATATATCACAAACAGCACTGAGGACCCAACAGAGGTCATAGATCAAAAGATGGATGATATCTTGCAATTAAAGTGGGAGTTCCGAAGGAGGCACAACCTAACCCTTGCTTCTGTGGGTAATGAACTAACCGGCTGGGTATAATGGTTGAACCCACGAAATTGGTTCTCAGGTTTAGGAGAATGGGCTCAAAATGTTATCGTTACTGTAGGGAAGTTCCTCCTATGTATCCTAGGAATTGTCGTAATGATTGGTCTGATATTCAGATGTGTTCGGATTTTAACAAATTGCAAGCGTAGTACCAAATTGATGAGTCTGAGGAGTGAGGGCATTGTAACAACAACTAATTTGATATATGACCCATCAATCGAGACAATGTTGTGATAAAATGTGATTCCACGGTCCGTTTCTTTCACCCGTTTCTCCTTTGATTTTCTCCGAGGTACCAAGAGATCCACCTGGAAGAAGAATTTGATGACCATTTATACAAGACCACTGATGAACTGTGTCACAGACACCTAATGAGCTTTTTAGAGACTGTAATTCTTTTATGGACACTTGAAGAAGCTTTTGTTTGCCAATAAACCTTAAAGCTACAGTAAAGATACGACAATCCGGACAAGACGTCAGACAAGACATCAACAAGACCCCAATCGGCGACTGCATAGTAAATCTCACATAGTTATATGACTGCATTTATAACACTTGTTTCTTATCTTCATCTCTACAACCTCCAGGTAGTATCCCACATAGTCGACAGGTGATTTTCACATATTAGTATCCACATACTCTCCCCCTTCATGTATCATCAACTAATGTGCACCCCATTTGTTGTAACCAAAAGCCGAAAAGAGCTCGGTAGAGTTTGACAGCCCATCCACAGACCCTTAATACGGGATAAGAAGGATTCAAATGTATACTTCGCAATACCTCGAAGCTTGATTTAGAACACGTACGGCACGATGATACATGACCCCTCAGACATGGATTTCATACACACATGCTTTCACTATCTCACTAGGTCATATCTTTCCCACCTTCTCTTCTTTTCCCTCTACCCAATCATAAAAAGGTATTCCATGATGACATATATTTTTCTGTTTGAATTGTTTAGAAAGTGGCAGTTATTGGTGACTGCCAAAGGGTGGACTGTCAAAGTCGAAAAATATCGTTATTCCCAATGCCTTGTACTAACCCCAATGCACATGCCCGCTGCTCGTGCTCCCACTCCCCAGTGCGTACGCATCCCCTCAGGTTGCGTAAGGGACGCTCCAACGTCGCCTGCGCATGGGGATGTGTAGTTACGGTAGAGTTTGTGGGCTTGTAGCGGGCGACTCGATCGCAGCATATTTAACCTTTATAGTGTGTTTTGTAGATAATATTCCCCTTAATAATGTCTGCAAGTATGTTTAGTGTAAATGGTTCGTGGACATGGGGATTCCTCTTTGCATGATACGAAGGGTCTGACAAAGGTTGAACAGTGGTGTCTAGTACCTAACTGAAGAGTATTTTATTAGAAACAATCCAGTGTTGGTTAGGAAGAGATTAATCGCTCCTGCGTATAGTTATGTCTATGAGTAGTTTATGGACATTTACTGTATTTGCAGTACATTATCCATGCGGCGGGAATCCTGAGGATACCTCCCACCTGAGCAGTTTGAAATAGTCACAGCCCACCTGTTCGAATCCACCTATGACCTTTTGTTATAATGCAGAGGGACATTCCTGTGTCCAATGAACAATGAGATTATAGGACCATTGTATTGTACAGTATGCTGTGTATATAAAGACCCCCATAGCCAGACCAGCACTCACTTCTCTCCACAAAGGTTTTCCCCGTGATGACTGAGAGCTGGTTTCCAGATAGCGCCTGCGAGTCATTCCCACATGTGTAAGTTTCTCTGTGGCCATTTTGTTACTCTGTGTGTATGCAATTCGTTTTCATCTTGTTATTCTATAAGTGTTTGCCATTTATTCTCTTTCTGTTTATTTGTATTTGTGATCGATCGCTATTGTGTATATTTCTGTTTAGTTATTCTGTTTAGTTATTAATGTTAGGACTGTAGTGTATAAGCTGTAAACTGTTTTCTTTTCCCTTTACTTACAAAATATCGTCTATTAAGGTGTTGGAACCTTAACAAGTAGTGCGTTTTTCACTAGACAGTATAAAGGGTTTCTGAGCATCTCAATCGCTCAAACAGCTTTCATATCATCCAGGTTAATCAGCGTTACATTGTGGTAATATTACAGTACTAAGGTTTACAATATAAGCATACCCTTACAGTGTGTTGTTAACAAGGTTTTCTGTGTGTAATTCAGTGAGCGTCAGCGCCGCTCGTACCCCACTCTCGCGGTACAGCGTCCGCTACGCCAATAGCGTAGCATTACAGTACTCGGGCCGCCTATAGCTTGCTCGATACTAAGCGTAAGCCTGTGAGTGAACGTGCCGCTCGTGCGTCTCGACCACGGCCTTGTGTCTGCTACGCTAAGTGCGTACCATTACGGCACCTCGTGCGCCTATTGCGTACATTGTCTATAATAAGTATATAGCTTATGTTAAAAGGTAAATATTTGACTTTATCAGCTATAGGCCGCCTGGTATTAATATATCTGATGAGGAATTGTTACTGAAGCAAATTGAAAGAGCAGCAGGAGTAGGTGACATAGTAGTGATGGGAGATTTTAACTATCCAGAGATAAACTGGAAAAACGATTCATGTGACACTGCTTGGGGTAATATGTTTTTAAACACACTAAATGATAATTACTTAGTTCAACTAATTGAGGAACCTACCAGGTACAATGCAATCTTAGACCTGGTATTAACAAACAATCGGGATTTAGTATCAGGTATTATAGTAGGGGAACACATAGGAAACAGCGACCACAATATGGTTATTCAATAATAAGAATTTACTTACCGATAATTCTATTTCTCATAGTCCGTAGTGGATGCTGGGAACTCCGAAAGGACCATGGGGAATAGCGGCTCCGCAGGAGACTGGGCACAAAAGTAAAAGCTTTAAGACTAGCTGGTGTGCACTGGCTCCTCCCCCTATGACCCTCCTCCAAGCCTTAGTTAGGATACTGTGCCCGGACGAGCGTACACAATAAGGAAGGATTTTGAATCCCGGGTAAGACTCATTATTGCAGACAATAAGTATTGCAGACAATCCGCACTTGGGATGGGCGCCCAGCATCCACTACGGACTATGAGAAATAGAATTATCGGTAAGTAAATTCTTATTTTCTCTGACGTCCTAGTGGATGCTGGGAACTCCGAAAGGACCATGGGGATTATACCAAAGCTCCCAAACGGGCGGGAGAGTGCGGATGACTCTGCAGCACCAATTGAGAGAACTCCAGGTCCTCCTCAGCCAGGGTATCAATTTTGTAGAATTTTACAAACGTATTTGCTCCTGACCAAGTAGCTGCTCGGCAAAGTTGTAAAGCCGAGACCCCTCGGGCAGCCGCCCAAGATGAGCCTATCTTCCTTGTGGAGTGGGCATTTACAGATTTTTGGCTGTGGCAGGCCTGCCACAGAATGTGCAAGCTGAATTGTACTACAAATCCAACGAGCAATAGTCTGCTTAGAAGCAGGAGCACCCAGCTTGTTGGGTGCATACAGGATAAACAGCGAGTCAGATTTTCTGACTCCAGCCGTCCTGGAAACATATATTTTCAGGGCCCTGACAACGTCTAGCAACTTGGAGTCCTCCAAGTCCCTAGTAGCCGCAGGCACCACAATAGGTTGGTTCAGGTGAAACGCTGAAACCACCTTAGGGAGAAACTGAGGACGAGTCCTCAATTCCGCCCTGTCCGAATGGAAAATCAGATAAGGGCTTTTACAGGATAAAGCCGCCAATTCTGACACGCGCCTGGCCCAGGCCAGGGCCAACAGCATGACCACTTTCCATGTGAGATATTTTAACTCCACAGATTTAAGTGGTTCAAACCAATGTGACTTTTTGGAACCCAAAAACTACATTGAGATCCCAAGGTGCCACTGGAGGCACAAAAGGAGGCTGTATATGCAGTACCCCTTTTACAACGTCTGAACTTCAGGGACTGAAGCTAGTTCTTTTTGGAAGAAAATTGACAGGGACGAAATTTGAACCTTAATGGACCCCAATTTCAGGCCCATAGACACTCCTGTTTGCAGGAAATGTAGGAATCGACCCAGTTGAATTACCTCCGTCGGGCCTTACTGGCCTCGCACCACGCAACATATTTTCGCCAAATGCGGTGATAATGTTTTGCGGTTACATCCTTCCTGGCTTTGATCAGGATAGGGATGACCTCATCCGGAATGCCTTTTTTCCTTCAGGATCCGGCGTTCAACCGCCATGCCGTCAAACGCAGTCGCGGTAAGTCTTGGAACAGACAGGGTCCTTGCTGAAGCAGGTCCCTTCTTAGAGGTAGAGGCCACGGATCCTCCGTGAGCATCTTTTGAAGTTCCGGTTACCAAGTCCTTCTTGGCCAATCCGGAGCCACGAATATAGTGCTTACTCCTCTCCATCTTATCAATCTCAGTACCTTGGGTATGAGAGGCAGATGAGGGAACACATACACTGACTGGTACACCCACGGTGTTACCAGCGCATCTACAGCTATTGCCTGAGGGTCCCTTGACCTGGCGCAATACCTGTCGAGTTTTTCCCAACGGTTTATAATCATGTGGAAGACTTCTGGGTGAAGTCCCCACTCTCCCGGGTGGAGGTCGTGTCTGCTGAGGAAGTCTGCTTCCCAGTTGTCCAGTCCCGGAATTGCTGACAGTGCTATCACATGATTTTCCGCCCAGCGAAGAATCCTTGCAGCTTCTGCCATTGCCCTCCTGCTTCTTGTGCCACCCTGTCAGTTTACGTGGGTGACTGCCGTGATGTTGTCCGACTGGATCAACACCGGCTGACCTTGAAGCAGAGGTCTTGCTAAGCTTAGAGCATTGTAAATGGCCCTTAGCTTCAGGATATTTATGTGAAGTGATGTCTCCAGGCTTGACCATAAGCCCTGGAAAATCCTTCCCTGTGTGACTGCTCCCCAGCCTCGCAGGCTGGCATCCGTGGTCACCAGGACCCAGTCCTGAATGCCGAATCTGCGGCCCTCTAGAAGATGAGCACTCTGCAACCACCACAGGAGGGACATCCTTGTTCTTGGTGACAGGGTTATCCGCTGATGCATCTGAAGATGCGACCCGGACCATTTGTCCAGCAGGTCCCACTGGAAAGTTCTTGCGTGGAATCTGCCGAATGGGATTGCTTCGTAGGAAGCCACCATTTTTTTCAGAACCCTTGTGCATTGATGCACTGAGACTTGGCTCGGTTTTTAGGGTTTGCAAACTATTATAGGCGGTTCATTCATACCTTTTCTGATTTGGTCGCTCCTATAGTAGCATTGACTAAAAAAGGAGCGGACACTTCCAATTGGTCGCCAGCAGCCGAGTCTGCCTTTCGGGCCTTAAAGCAGGCCTTTGTCTCGGCTCCTGTTCTCAGGCACCCTAACCCGGAGCTCCCCTTTATAGTCGAGGTAGATGCCTCAGAGGTTGGAGTGGGGGCTATCCTATCTCAGGAAGATCCGGAGTCTCAGGAATTACACCCTTGTGCCTTCATGTCCAGGAAATTCTCCTCCGCAGAATCCAACTATGACGTTGGTAATCGAGAATTGCTGGCAGTTAAATGGGCTTTCGAGGAGTGGAGGCATTGGCTGGAGGGAGCTAGGCATACCATTACAGTGTTTACTGACCATAAGAACCTGCAGTATATTGAGTCAGCTAAACGGCTTAATGCTCGGCAGGCACGTTGGGCATTGTTTTTTACTCGTTTCAGGTTTATTATCACCTTCAGGCCCGGTTCCAAAAATACTAAAGCTGATGCCCCGTCACGTTGTTTTCTTCCGGTTCACAATAACCATCCTGCTACTACCCCCATAGTTCCATCATCTGTCATCCGGGCAGGCCTCACACAGGATTTATTTACTCAGTTAGTCCAGCTTCAACAGCAGGCTCCTAAACTTACTCCTGCTGATCGTCTCTTTGTCCCTGAATTTCTGAGAGGCACTGTTTTAGCTGAGTTTCATGACAACAAAGTCTCTGGTCATCCAGGTATCACTAAGACCTTGGAGTTAGTCTCTCGCTCGGTGTGGTGGCCTAGTCTTTCTAAAGATGTAAGGGAATTTGTCCATTCCTGTCAGGTTTGTGCACGGCATAAGGTTCCTCGTTCATTGCCGATCGGGCAACTCGTACCTTTAGCCGTTCCTCTCAGGCCATGGTCACATATATCCATGGATTTCGTGGTGGACCTTCCTCTTTCAGCCGGATTTCGAGTCATTTGGGTGGTAGTAGATCGTTTTAGTAAGATGGCTCATTTCATTGCTCTTCCCCAATTACCCTCTGCTCAAGGGTTGGCAGTCTTGTTTCTCCGTCATGTGTTCAGGCTCCATGGGTTGCCCAGGGATATTGTCTCTGATCGGGGTCCGCAATTCATTGCTCGTTTCTGGAAACGTTTTTGTGCCTCATTAAATATGAAACTCTCTTTAACATCTGGGTACCATCCACAATCTAACGGACAAACCAAACGAGTTAACCAGTCATTAAAACAGTATTTACGGTTGTATTCGGCCAAACTCCAGAATGATTGGTCTGAATTTCTTCCTTTAGCCGAATTTGCTTACAATAACTCTTGTCATTCTTCCACCAAGGAGTCCCCATTCTTTTCGGTCTTTGGCTTTCATCCTAGAGCCAACTCTTTTTTTCCTCATTCTCCAGTCTCCTCGTTGACCTTAACCTCCCATCTCAGAACAATTTGGAGAAAGGTGCACCTTGCCTTGAGAAAAGCTGCCTTCCAAGAAAATAAATTTTCTGATAGGCTCCGACGTCCTTGCACTTTTAAGGTGGGAGATAAGGTATGGTTGTCAACTCGCAACATCAAGCTCCGACAACCCTCGGCTAGATTGGGACCCAAATTTATTGGACCATTCCTTATCATTAAGAAGGTCAACCCAGTTGCTTTTCGGCTACGCTTGCCGAGATCTCTCAAAATTGGCAATACTGGGGGCGTGGCTTGGCCGGCATCAGGGAAGGCTAGGATTCAGTGGAGCTCCGGACTGATTCTTCCCATAAAAGTGCCCTGGCCTACGTCTGGAATTTCTTGCTGGCTGCACTGTGCTTACCTGGGCCAGCTGACCTGCCTGGTACCGAGAGGTGAGTGCTGCGGAGTCGGGGGGGGGCCCTGTATTGCCCCCTGCGGATTGCGGCCTACCTCAGGTGCTGAGGCCGGGACCTCGATTTCGGGAACGAGCCGCCGGAGTGACCTGCCTGCCGGATCCGAGACGGCCCGCCCTGCTCTGCAGATCGTCTCCCCCGTTTGGAGGGTGCACCCCACTTCAAGACGCGCTACCAGGTGCACGGGGAGTCCAGCTGGAGACCGGGGGCCGCCGGGAGCGCTCGATGTGGGGGCCGCGGCGGGCGGCGGCGGACATCTTGCGGTTGGCACCGCTTAGCGCTCGGCCTTCGCGGCTGCTGCCGGGGCTCTCCCGTGGGGTCCCTGAACCCGGACCCAAGCTCCCAACACCCCCGTTGAACTGGCCCCTGGTACCTGGTGGCGGAGGACAGAGGAGGAGGCCGCGGGCCGGGGCAGCTCCAGAGACCTGCCGGCGGCCATCTTGGGATTGGCACCACGTTCATTATCCTGGGTGAGGCAGCACATGGTGACTTTCCTGCTGCTTTCACCCCTGACCCAGCCACCTCATAGCCCACATACACGCTCCCTGTCTCCTCGGGTCCCTGTGCTGTGTCATATGAAGCGTGGAGGACACTCCTGCTGTCATCCCTGCCATCTCCGCGCCCAGTCCCTACTGTGTCACCCAGCGACCATTTCTTTGCCGTAGAGGACCCGGAATTTTCTCTCAACCCATGGCCCTGTGGCCTGACTGTTTCTTTCTTGCAAGTTTACTCCTATACTGATGGCCGGCTAGCCACCTAGATTCTGGGGTGGCGTGCTGGTGCTGGCCCTGACGGGATGATGCTCTAATCACACAACGTTACTTCTGATGTTTTACTGACGTACCTAAGGTGCCTCATGGTGAGATAAAAGAAAGGATCGCAAGGGAGAGGAAGGAAGTCACATACACTCACCCCGACGCGTGCAATGGATACCCCGACCTCGGTTGACATGAGGCAATTTCTTCTCCCCCAGGGCCCCGCCCCCATGGTGGACGCCTCATTACCCTCAACCACACGTCTTTCGCCTGTCTCGGATTCGGTTTCCCAAGTGGGATCTGACAATGTCTATAATATTTGTCCTATTAAAAACACGTTAAAGGTTAAAGAACACAGTACGCCATTGGCGCAAAAAGTACCGCAAGGGTACTCCCTTAACTATACCTTAAGGAATGTACTTATACTGTAAACATTTGTGCAGTGACAATGTGTAGATGTAATGCAGTGTAACCTTGTTAGCTTAAAAGCTGTATGTGCGACTATGACGCTCTGAGAAACCTTTATGCATTTATAATAACCAATCAAATACCGGTCTAAGGTTCTAACGCCTTTAGTGAGAGAATGAACGTTCAAAAAGAATAATACAATACAAGCTATGCACTACCAAAATAACATAGAATATCTAACCAAGTTACTACACATAAAATACAATAAAGACACAATTACTTTTAAAAGGGGAAGGAGAGAGAGAATGGCTTATAACATTAAATAAGAGACAATATGGTTGCAGATAAAACTACACATGTGAGGAACAATCGCTGCGCAATTAGTCAATGCTGAGAATCTTTGTGGAGAAAATACTTGACCTTACCCCTACTGGCTGTCCCTATATACACAACCCTACAATACCGCATGGGACAGAAGCTAGACTCCATTTTGGGAAAACTCCCATGATTCCAAAGACTGCACCACATGGTTGAAAGGGGGAGGGGAAAATACCCGGCAGCAGCCATTTTAGATTTGCAGGTCCAAACACATGGCACTCTCTGCTACACCACAATCACATAGCAGAAGACACAAGACTCCATTTTATTCCAAAATGTCCAAGCCTCAAAACAATGCATATGTTCTGATTTTACAATTCCAAACCATCTAAATCACCTTTCACAATTTCAATCCAACTTCCTAGAACCATCTTATTCAATTTCACATTCCAAACAACTTCAGTATCTCACTAACCAGAGCATATTCATCACAAGACCAGATCACAATGTAACCACACATATCAGCCTGCCATTGCTACCAGCACATATTCCCAGATCTATCACACAAACAAGTTACAATATCCTATTTAAACCAGCACCATTGACCTTAAAGCAATCTGTCTATATTTCCTTATCTAGCCATGTGAATTCAATACTTAGCCTTTAGTTTGGAGGTCAGTCCTGGGGATGTAGCCGCCATGCTGCTGGGTGCCAGGTAGCTGTGTGAGTAGCTACAGTATATCTGTCCTCAGAGGCCCCAAGCAAACTGAAACTGACTTCTTTTCTAGCCATGCCTGTTTTCCTAGTTCCTGGGGGAGGGGTCTCTTTTGCTTTGTATATGCTAATCAGGTTCAGCCCTGAAATCTTAGTAAAGGGTTGACTTGATCATTCATTGTTCTAACAAAATGATCTTAGCTTTTATACATATAATCATATCTATCCGCTGCAATGTCCCACAACTTCACAACAATCCTCAAACTAACCCACACATCAATCTGCTTGCTTCAATACCAAACATGACGGGCGCATCTGGTTCTGTTCAAATAATACACATTCATGACATCAATTCATCAGCCAATTCTAAATCTCCATGATGTCTGGTGCCCGACATTATCATAACCATGTACTGTATGAAACAAGCGCCGAATCCATCTCCGTGCCATGTCTGAGCAAATGCGTGTGTTACCATATATTGCTGTGCTCGCTGCGCATATTTGCAAGTATAGCGACTTAAATGTGTGTAGTTTGTATGTTCTCTCTATGTAATATTTTTGACTTTGACAGTCCACCCTTTGGCAGTCACCAATAACTGCCACTTCCTAAAACATTTCAAAAAGAGAAAAATATATGTCATATGTAAATACATTTCTATGATTGGGTAAGGGAGGAGAGAAGAAGGTGGGAAAAAAGGTATGACCTAGTGAGATAGCAGAAGCATGTGTGTATGAATCCATGTTTGGGGGGTCATGTATCATCGTGCCGTACGTGTTTTAAATCAAGCTTCGAGGTATTGCGAAGTATACATTTGAATTCCTTCTTATCCCGCAGTACGGGTCTGTGGATGGGCTGTCAAACTTTACCGAGCTCTTTTCGGCTGTGGTTGCAACAAAATGGGGGAGCACATTTTAGTTGATGATACATGAATGGGGGAGGTATGTGATTGCTGATATCTGTGCCTGTATTCCCTATCGACTATGTGTGTCATTACCTGAGGGTCGTAGAAATGAAGATAAAGAACACTTATGGTAAATGCAGTGGTATTCTATGTCAGGTTAATGTACATTTGTCGGTTGAAGTCTTGTTCGGTGTCTGTTGGTTGCAGTCTTCTTTGTGCTTTTGCCCATAAGGTGCGAGCAAAAGCTTTGTCAATGTCCATAGGCTTACAAAAGTGTTGGGCTAGCGTAATTTTAAAATTTCTAGGGAAACTGGGGGTCTATGGCATTGTTCATCAAAAATCTGTGTATAAGGTTGTCAAAACTTCTTCTTTAATCCATCAGTTGTCTGTATACAGGATCATCAAATTCCTCGTCCAAGTGGGTCTTTTTACCTTGGAGGAAAACGGAAAAACAGGTGAAAGAAACGGACCGTATAATCGCATTTTCATCACATCATTGTTTCTACAGTTGGGTCATAAATCAAATCTATTGGAATTACAATTTCCTCACTCCTTAGACTCATTACCTCAGGTAGTACTTTTCCAATATAACACAATCCTTCAGAGTTTGGGGCAAGCCACTTTATACGCCTTCCTCCCGCATATGAAATATGCATCATCGGGGAGAACATATGGGACGGAGTAGGACATTACCATATTACACATCTTCCATATGAACTCTCCTAACCCTAATTCTCCCATCTGTTTAGTACACCTATCAGTTTGTACGATCTGTGCACTGTATCCTAGTGATACCTCTCCAACTCTCGTGATCCTATTTCCTAGGGTATACCTATATCGGAAAGATTTTCCTCTACTGGCTATGTGGCGTATAAGCTCTGTATCTGTCGGCATTCTATCTGCTCTATATGAAAAGGTCATGGTTTGGTTATTCCATGACACTTCCCAATTTCCCGGCCTTCGGGGATTGGAAATGTTAAAACATATTAGGGACCTATCCACATGATATTGGTGGAGCTTCAAACTAGGAGGACTGGAGATATTAAACCTCTTGTCCACCGGTCTCCCACCACTTAACTCAAGTACCTCCCCTACCGTTAAAGGGAATGGTACTAATCCTGATTTGCTATGGCCTTGAGGTACTTGAGAGCATACCCAACAATCTGTCTGATTTAACACATTACCCACTAAGGAGTGATAGTCACTCAATGGATGCCGGTTCATGTTAATGTTAAAACTGGACTGACATTCCTTGATGCACCCATCCTCTACTACACTGTCACAGAGTCTACAGATACAGTTCTCTTTTCAGCTAACAATGTTTACAAATAACATGGCTGCTAGATCGTTTCCGGTACTCGCCTTTGCTTGGTGGTTGTGTTGCTATTGGAAATTTACACCTCCGTCTCAGTCATCAGAAACCTTTCTGGATCCTTTCTCGACCTCACTGGTACTCTCACCGAAACAGACTGCTCTGGTCAACATCAGGGTCAACAGGAAAGAAATCCATATCACAGTCTCTTGTGGCAAGTCCATCTTACAGGAGGAGAAAAGAAGAAATTTGTAATGGGGTACAGAAAAACAGTTTGAGGGGGAGAGAAACTTGTTACGATAATTAAGTTCTCTAGTCTTGTTGTTCTTCTTTTTCTGCTGTCATCTCAAAGGTGCTGTCTCTCAGTCTTCCAAACGAACATTCCGGTGATGCACTATTTCTTCCAAACCAGCGATCTTTCTGTAAGGAGCAAAAATCTTGCATTACCATTTGTCTAGCTGATGTATGACATACCATCTTTAAACCATGAAAACATGAGTGAGAAGAGAGGAAAATAAAAAAACAAAAGAGAGAGAACAATTCATATGCATATATATATTACATAAATCAACAATAACCAGCAATAGGAAAAGAGAAAAAAACATTTTTCGAACATTTTTTTTTTTAAACATTGTCAGATCATCAGGCTGTCATATCTACATGTCCAATGGTTTCCTTGCGCAGTCCCTCCCCACCAGCACCTGCATTACTCCACTGTCTGTATCTGGCCAGGATACATTGATGCTGATAGGTCATGCTGGGGTTTGGTAGACTTCTGCAAAGACCAAGCGGATATGCAATGTTTGAGTCCTTACTAATAATCGTCAGAGATGGGGAGAGAGAGAGAGAAAAAAAACATTTTTCACAAATACATTTACAACGTTTCACCTTGTCATTCCTGTGTCTTCAGTGAATGACCTCCCAATTTATTAACCGTAACCTCAGGCTTACCATCAGTCCTAATGATCACCTTTCCTGACTACATATCATGGGTGTGGCCCAAAATTCTTCCTAAAAGATCCCTGATTATAATTGTGTGTGTTATAATTTTGCTCATTTCTTGGTCTAGGGGGTCTGACTTTATGTGGGTTATTACAGTTGCTGGCATAATGCCCTTCTCTTCTACAATGATAACAAATCCTTGGCTTTCTCCATGTGCTAGGGGCCTGGGGTTCCGGTCGACTTGATGCCTCCTCTAGTGCTTGGATGCTCAGTACCATCAACCGCTCTCCCTGTGCTTCCCTGGTTCTTTGGATATTTTGGTCATGCTCGATAGCGGACTCTCTTAATGCAGCCACCGAGATACCTCTCCAATGAGGTATAGAGGTTTGTACCCTAATTTTTAGTGTGTCTTTTAAGCTGTCCATTAATACAGACACAGCTACCTCTCTGTGGTGTACGTTAGTTTCAATGTCATCTATACCAGTGTACCTAGCCATATCCTGCAGAGCCCGGTGAAAATATTCTGATGCGGATTCACCTTCTTTTTGTTTTATTGTAAAGATTTTATTCCACTTTACTACTGCAGGAAAATATTCTTTCAACTGTAGATTGATTCTTTTTACATTATCTTGGTTATACTTGTCTGTTAGTGGTACTTCCTCATCTAGCTTACAATCAGCGATAAATTTCAATGAATCAACATCGGGGGGTAAACATGCCCTCAAAACTGTCCTCCAATCTTTGTTATTTGGCTCTGCAGTGTTTCCTAGCACTCTAATGTATTTTTGACAAGCAACTAAGTCTTTCCTGGGATCAGGAAATTCAGACAGAATTGTTCCTAATTCTGTTCGGGAAAAGGGGCAGTACATGGCGATGTTCCTGACAGGAGTGACTCCTGAAGAGTCAGTTTTCCCATTTGGTACTGCAATTACCCTGACAGGATTAAGTCCAGTAACGTCATTCTGAATTGATTCCACGATATGAGGTACATTTGTTTGTGCGTGATGTATAATACCATACGTACCTGTGGACACGACCTCACCTGACCCTCCGTTAGGGGGTTTGATTACAGTCTTTACCGATTTGGTCGCGTCCACCTGGATGTCTTGTGTGATGGCTGCTGGAAAAGGCTCCGACATTGTGCTGGGCTCACTTTCTTGTTGGTGTTCCTGAGGAAAGTTTAACAAGGGGTGCGACTTGCATGGGTTAATAGTTGTACATTTAACACTTTCATTTTTATAAACCTTATTACGTTTGTTACATTCATTCTTAATATAGTTACTAAGTGCACTTTTATCGCACCCCATTGTGCCTTTCTCCGCAACCATAATCCTCTCCATTGCCATGTCTCTCCTCTCAAGATGAAAGTTAGGTATGTAAGTTACATTTCTTTGCATGTCACTTTCCTGTAGCCATATCTGCAAACAATCATCATGTTTAACTCGTTGTTTCCAGGATTTTATGAGACAGATCCTTTGCCTTAAATTATGCAATACCTCTAAGTCAAAACTACCTATCCCGGGAAATGGTGCCTTATCCCCCGCAGTCATTCGTGTCCATTCATCACAAAAGGTCTCAGTGTGGGGACCATACCTCCTCCACATTACTAACCGAGCAGACCCTCGGGGTCTGCAAGCCTCTGCAGTCTGAACCCTGACTGCTGAATGTCCCTGTGTTGTGCACTTGGCTTCCATTGTGGACCTTACACAGAAAAACTTCCTAAAATGCACCAAACACAGTCTACGGTGGAAATCCTTAAAGCTCTTCCACTGAACTCCTTCTGCTCCGAGTACAACGAATCCGCACCTTTTAGCAGACACGTGTAACCGTTACAGGCCCTATCTCTAGAGATTTTCCTGAGAGACCAGTGAAAATTCCCTTCTTTACACAAATCACGCTTGCATGTGCTCCCTACAACACGTATGAGGGCAAGATTTACGCATGGATATACTACCTCATATCACGTTGCGTTATTGGTCACACATACAACCGTGCGGTCCAATCGTACCACTTATAGACACTTGTTGCCCATAAATGGTAGGATCATTGGAGTCTCCCTACTGTGCTCCAAAACAGCCAGAGCGTAATACAACGAAAACTTTATCACACTCTGTTGCACGTTTTCACTCAGATCGTGCTCATCACGTTCCACCAAAGATCACCCAGATCACTCAGTTCACAAAGCGGGATTCAATACACTCATACCGTTTTCAACCCACTATCATTCTTATAGTTTTCTGATCAGAAAAATCATTTCCCGTAGTCTGATAGCTGTCCCCAGAGGCATTACAGTAAAGTAAGGTATTTAAACTAAGTTTTGGAAAAACTGAAATCAATTTGTGCTATTATCACGTGGCTATGCTATACCGCCCCCACTAAAACAATGCTATTGTGCGATTTGAGTTTCGGTGGGCGTACCCAGACGCTCCGTTGCGTAATATACGCTGCGTGCGTCGGCCTTTGGGTTGTGTTCGCGAGTCTCAGCCTTTTGTTAGAGACACGTGTACGCTGGCCACAAAATACAATTAGCACGTTTATTAATGTAGATGATTCTTTTAACTGTAATCATCTACCAAGCCCCACACAGGTCTTTCTTGTATCTCAGGTAAAGCTGTGTGTGTTCTATACCTTAATGTATTACTTTTATACTTTAACTATTTAAATAGCGACAAATCTCTTTTAGCACGTTATCAATGCAAATGGCAAACAGGAAGGTGAGATATGTGAAAGTACACAGATGAAAATGCAATTCTAAATTTAATTTAATAACATACATTGATGTAAGCACACGCATATAGATTTTACATATAAGTACCAATCACTATTACTTATGATTGACTATGATATGGACTAAACAAATGCATTAAAAAAAAAACTCATTAAATGATGATTTCTTTTTGACAATGGATGGCTGATTATTTCCTGAGTCAACTGAAAATCAGCAGTTCAAAAAAATTTTTTTTTTTACCTTCCCAAAATGGCCGCTGCTCCTCCCCCATCCATGAGGTTTACACAAAATGGGGGACAGATTTTTGTCACAAAGAAAAATCATCATGCCAGCCCCTTTTAGTTATCACGCTATGCAGAGCGATTAAAAATAATTTTAAACCTATTTAAACAGACAAACCATCCAATTTGCGTGTACAGTTGGCACCAAATCGAAATAAAAACCAGATTTACAAAGACAATAACGTACTGTTCTTACCTTCCAGTTCCCGAATTCCCTCAGCACTCCTTACCAAGTGAAGCAGGCGCTTATCTGGTCAGCACTGCAGTATCCCCGACCTCCAAACGGTTTAACGAGGGATACTACCTTCCACTCTTTGCTGACCGATAATGTCTGCTGAAGTTACCTAGTGCAGATATGTGAACACCGGAGGAGCTCCCCAATTGACAATGTCTATAATATTTGTCCTATTAAAAACACGTTAAAGGTTAAAGAACACAGTACGCCATTGGCGCAAAAAGTACCGCAAGGGTACTCCCTTAACTATACCTTAAGGAATGTACTTATACTGTAAACATTTGTGCAGTGACAATGTGTAGATGTAATGCAGTGTAACCTTGTTAGCTTAAAAGCTGTATGTGCGACTATGACGCTCTGAGAAACCTTTATGCATTTATAATAACCAATCAAATACCGGTCTAAGGTTCTAACGCCTTTAGTGAGAGAATGAACGTTCAAAAAGAATAATACAATACAAGCTATGCACTACCAAAATAACATAGAATATCTAACCAAGTTACTACACATAAAATACAATAAAGACACAATTACTTTTAAAAGGGGAAGGAGAGAGAGAATGGCTTATAACATTAAATAAGAGACAATATGGTTGCAGATAAAACTACACATGTGAGGAATAATCGCTGCGCAATTAGTCAATGCTGAGAATCTTTGTGGAGAAAATACTTGACCTTACCCATACTGGCTGTCCCTATATACACAACCCTACAATACCGCATGGGACAGAAGCTAGACTCCATTTTGGGAAAACTCCCATGATTCCAAAGACTGCACCACATGGTTGAAAGGGGGAGGGGAAAATACCCGGCAGCAGCCATTTTAGATTTGCAGGTCCAAACACATGGCACTCTCTGCTACACCACAATCACATAGCAGAAGACACAAGACTCCATTTTATTCCAAAATGTCCAAGCCTCAAAACAATGCATATGTTCTGATTTTACAATTCCAAACCATCTAAATCACCTTTCACAATTTCAATCCAACTTCCTAGAACCATCTTATTCAATTTCAGATTCCAAACAACTTCAGTATCTCAATAACCAGAGCATATTCATCACAAGACCAGATCACAATGTAACCACACATATCAGCCTGCCATTGCTACCAGCACATATTCCCAGATCTATCACACAAACAAGTTACAATATCCTATTTAAACCAGCACCATTGACCTTAAAGCAATCTGTCTATATTTCCTTATCTAGCCATGTGAATTCAATACTTAGCCTTTAGTTTGGAGGTCAGTCCTGGGGATGTAGCCGCCATGCTGCTGGGTGCCAGGTAGCTGTGTGAGTAGCTACAGTATATCTGTCCTCAGAGGCCCCAAGCAAACTGAAACTGACTTCTTTTCTAGCCATGCCTGTTTTCCTAGTTCCTGGGGGAGGGGTCTCTTTTGCTTTGTATATGCTAATCAGGTTCAGCCCTGAAATCTTAGTAAAGGGTTGACTTGATCATTCATTGTTCTAACAAAATGATCTTAGCTTTTATACATATAATCATATCTATCCGCTGCAATGTCCCACAACTTCACAACAATCCTCAAACTAACCCACACATCAATCTGCTTGCTTCAATACCAAACATGACGGGCGCATCTGGTTCTGTTCAAATAATACACATTCATGACATCAATTCATCAGCCAATTCTAAATCTCCATGATGTCTGGTGCCCGACATTATCATAACCATGTACTGTACGAAACAAGCGCCGAATCCATCTCCGTGCCATGTCTGAGCAAATGCGTGTGTTACCATATATTGCTGTGCTCGCTGCGCATATTTGCAAGTATAGCGACTTAAATGTGTGTAGTTTGTATGTTCTCTCTATGTAATATTTTTGACTTTGACAGATCACAGGCGGGAGCCCCACACGCCACGACGGACCCGGGAAGTCTCGCCCAGATTCTGAACCTACTTCAGGCTCTTCCAACTAAGCAGGACTTTGAACACTTGGAAAGTAGAGTCAGGAAAACGGTCCGCTCAGAGATTGCTGCGGTTCAGGCAGAAATAACGCACATCGGCTCCCGCCTGTCTACGCTGGAAGGCTTCTCTTCAGACACAGCAGCTGCACACAATGCTCTTAGGGCCACAGTTATCAAGCAGGCATCCTGCCTCCAACAGCTCCAAGACTGTGTAGAAGATTTGGATAACCGCGAAAGGAGAAATAACTTGAGGGTTAGGGGGGTCTCGGAGGATATCGCACCTGCTTGCCTCATTGACTTCCTCACGACGGTTTTCAATGAAATTCTGGGCCGTGATCCCGCTTCAATAATCGAGTTTGACAGGGCCCACCAAGCCTTGAGACCCAGGGGCGCACCGTCTGATCGCCCCCACGACATCATCTGTCGTCTACATTATTACACGGAAAAAGAGGAGATCCTTCGCAAAACCCGCCGCATGGATGTGATAGAGACTGCCTCTCATAAACTTCAGATCTTCCAGGACCTATCGTGGACGACCCTTCAAAAGCGTAGAGCCCTACACCCGCTCACTGCGGAAACTCCGGAAGCTGGGCATTAAATATAGATGGAGCTTCCCTTTTGGCCTCCAGACCTCGCACAATGGGACGCTATACACCTTTAAAGACTCCTCCGACTTGCCCCTTTTCTGCCAAGCGCTGGGAATACCACAGGTCTCTCTTCCAGAATGGCAGGAGCCCCTGACCGACGGCACCCCACCTGAACTCTCCCACCCCGACAACGACTGGCACCTTGTCCACCGCAACCCGAGACCCCCTAGAGAGCAGCGTTCCTCCACGCAGTCGACGAAGAGATGAAGGTCTCGACCTGGTTCAGAACATTCACTGTAGCAATTCCAAGTGATCCTTCCTTAGCTTAAAAGAATTATTGCCGACTCGAGGGATCTCTTTGCCGTGCGGCACACTCTCTCTTTGGAGAGGTGGCCGGGACATCGAGATCGCACTTGACTCGACGAACGCTCACCAGCCCTGAACGGGTCGGAGATACCTGTTCCTGGTTAAATGCCATTTCTTTTCAGTGGTTGTTTTTCTTAGTTGTGTGATCGAACTGTTAAGATATATTACTGATTGTGATGTTATATTTCCTGTTGGGGCTGGGGCTGGCATTGACCCCCCAGTTCGCCCCTGCACCACCCGAGTATTCTTGGTCTCCGATGCGATTAGCGCGTCCGAGCTCCCGAGAGGCGGTAGAGTTCTCATTTATTCAGTTTATTTCTTCAGCTGACATTTGATTATGTTAGGTCTATCGACCTACCTTCTTTATGTTTTCTTTGCTTCTGTTTCCTTCTTTCCCTCTCCTCCCCCCCTCCCCCTACTGTGTGACTCTCTGCTTGCGAGTTGTCCTGTCTTCCTGGTCGGACCAAGCATTCCCTATATGTTTCTAGACGATGGCGGTAGACCCTAAAGTGACAAATATAAAACTGGTTTCCCTCAATGTGAAGGGCCTCAATGTCCCGGAGAAACGCTCTAGGTTGCTTAGGGACCTCTTTGCATTCAGAGCTGATGTGGCTTTCTTACAGGAAACCCACTTCAAAGTGGGAGTGGCCCCGGGTCTCAAGGACCGTAACTACCCACATTCCTTCTATAATAACAACAGCAAAGGTAAATCTCTGGGAGTAGCTATTTTGCTATCTAAGCATCTGCCTTTTCGAGATATAACGTCTGAATCTTTGGGGGAGGGTAGGATACTCTTAGTGAAATGTACACTGTTCGATCAGCTGTATACATTTATAAATATATACGGTCTCAATCAATCACAACCCAGTTTCCTAGCGAAGGCTCTCAATCGTATTGCCCCCTTGGTAGCGGGTATTCCAGTTATTGGAGGCGATCTTAATTGGACCCTCCAACCAGAGGTGCACATCTATGGGACGCCGGCAAGACCCTCCCTAGCATCGCACCGTAGAGTGCGATGGTCTCTCCACGAACACCAGCTGGTTGACACCTGGAGGCTCCAACACCCTGGGGACAGGGACTATACGTTCTATTCCAGACCCCACGACACTTACTCTAGATTGGACTATTTCCTCCTACCTTACAGATTCCTACATCTAGTTAGGGAAACAGCTATTGGACTAATTACTTGGTCGGACCACGCTCCTATCTTCCTGACCCTGGGGACATCCCATCCACACTCCAAGCAATGTACCTGGCGGTTGAATGAACAACTTCTAATGGATACGAGGTTCCAACCCCAGCTGCTTGAGACTTTGGAGAATTATTTTCTAAATAATGAGACACCAGATGTCTCCCGGGTCACGGTGTGGGAGGCCCACAGGTGTGTTCTGAGGGGGAAGCTCATACAGCTAGGCTCCATGCTGATAAAAGAGAGACTCGGGGAAAAGACCGCTTTACTCCAGCGGCTTAAGGACTTAGAGACAACACACAAAACGAGTCCATCCCCATCGGTGCTGACCGCCCTGACCGAGACGAGATCTGCTCTCAACACCTTGTTGTTTGCAGACATTATAGGCTCTGTAGAAACCGCTTTTATCAATGGGGCAACAGACCGGGGAAGCTACTGGCTAGGGCGCTCCGCGCGCAGAGGGCCACGCTATTTATACAGTCGATACAGGATGCGGCGGGGACCCGCCGCACCCTTACAAAGGACATCGCCGAGACCTTTCACGCTTACTACACCAAACTATATAATCTTCAGACACCTAGAACCCCGACATCCTTGTCGACAACTCGAGATCTGGTGGAGGGATACCTTAGTGACGCGGGACTCCCTAGAATATCAGCAGATGAGAGTGCTTGGCTAGACTCCCCCTTTTCTCTCCCGGAATTGGAACAAGCCCTTAAGGAAGCTCCCTCCGGGAAGAGCCCGGGCCCAGATGGCTATACAGTTTCTTTCTACAAGCTCTTTAAAAATACTCTCCTTCCTAAAATGCTACTGGCATTCAATGAGATCTCTGATGTCCGCGGTGTCTCCCCTCAATCAGAGGCTTTCATTACGGTTATACCAAAGAACGGGAAAGACCCGGCTCAATGTGCTAGTTACCGACCCATATCCCTCCTCAACACAGACGTCAAGCTTTTTGCTAAACTTATAGCAAACAGATTGAAGCTGCTACTCCCCAACATTGGTGGGTTTCATACCCTGAGGGAAGCGCGCGATAACACCACCAAGATCATTGATTTGATGCACCTAGCCTCGAGCAAACATGAACCGATGGTGGTGCTTTCTACCGATGCCGAGAAGGCTTTCGATAGAGTTGATTGGATATTTATGGAGGGGGTCCTGCGTCACCTGGGGCTGGGACCGGTCAGTTTGGGCCGCATTTTAGCACTTTATAACTCCACCTCTGCAAGGATCAATATTAATGGAGACTTGTCCCGCCCGGTTCCGATAAGGAATGGTACCAGACAAGGATGTCCCCTCTCGCCCCTAATCTTCGTCCTCTGTATGGAGGCCTTGGCGGGTGCCATTAGACTAAATCCGAACATCTCGGGACTCACGGCTGGGGGTAGAGAATTCAAACTCGCACTGTTTGCAGATGACCTGCTAGCTATCTTGTCGAACCCGGTGGTGTCTGTCCCCAACCTGATGTCCGAACTTGACAGATATGGCTCCATGTCAAACTTTAAGATTAACCTCTCTAAGTCAGTGGCAGTGAAAGTGTCAATGCCCCCCCAAGCTCTTGATAACCTTAAACAATCCTTCCCCTTCCACTGGCATCCCTCTAGCTTCAAATACTTGGGGGTCACGCTGCATAAAGATCTATCACGCCTTTTTGACGAAAACTTCAAAAAACTATTGACCTCACTCCGTTCTGAGTTCCGGGACTGGGGTAACAGAAGGCTGTCCTGGTTGGGGAGGCTTAGTGTCATTAAAATGAATGTTTTGCCGAGAGTCCTTTATCTCCTCCAGGCGCTCCCGGTATCCATTCCCAAAGCGTGGTTCAGGGATTTACATAATCTGGTAAGGGACTTTGTCTGGGGAGATAAACGGCCTAGTTTCCAACACGACATCCTTTTTCGCCCTAAGCACAAGGGAGGTCTCCAGCTACCGCACTTCACACTGTACTATGAGGCTATTATCCTCCACCGAATTATGGAATGGTCGCGCCCACATGACATAAAACAGTGGGTTCATATCGAGGGAACAGTGCTGCCTGCCCCCATTGCATACTACCCCTGGCGCTCAAGGCTACCACATGTAGACCATCCTACTATTGGCCCTACACTTACACGCTGGGGTAGACTTAGGGTACTACCACATATTTCTTCTAAATACTCCCCTTTGACCCCACTGTTCAATAACCCAGACTTCCCACCGGCAGCCAAAGGCCGGGGATTCGACTCTTGAAAAAGGGTGGGGGTGACACGTGTTGGCGGGCTGGTGGAGCGTGGAGAGATGATCCCTTTCCCCTTAATGCAATCCAAGTGGAACCTCTCGCCTTCAGAGATCTGGAAATACCTCCAATTAAAACATTTTGCCATGGGGAGTACTATACGCCCGAGCCTGAGTAGATCATTAACAGCTTTTGAGAGCCTGTGCCTGGAACCTTCCCACCCATTACACTTCCTCTCAAAGTGCTATAGACTTCTGATTGAGAACAAATTCCCAGATCTACCTAAATATGCTAGAGACTGGGGCCATGATGAGCAGATAGATTTGTCAGAGGAGGACTGGGAGAGGAGCTTCCAAGCCACCTTTCCCAGCTCCTCTAGTTATTCGGTCCTCGAGACGCATTTCAAAGTCTTATCTCGTTGGTACAGGTGTCCCCAAACATTAGCTAAAATGTTTCCCAATGTACCAGATACATGTTGGAGATGTAATAATCAACCGGGCTCCCCGATGCATATCTGGTGGAGCTGCCCCGAACTTCGTCCCTTCTGGGACAAAGTTATAGCAATTTCAAAATTGTTAGTGGATCCAGGGGTTCTGGCTTCTCAACTGTACTTCATGGCCCCTGTCAACATACAAAAAATCTCTATTAAAGTTTCTCAATAGCACAGCCAAAGCGGTCATTCCGGTTCATTGGCGATCTATTAAACCTCCTACCGTGAGGGAGTGGGCCGCCAGAGTAGATTGGTATATGACTATGGAGGAGCTGCGGGTGACACCGGAGACGAATCAAAGGTTTACGACTACTTGGTCCCCTTGGCTGGAATTTAAGGCCTCACAAGCTTACTCGACATTGCTGCAGTGACCTAGACCCTTTGTCTTAATCCTCTACTTGGGCTCTCCCACTGTCCTCTTGGGAACGACTGAAGCTAGAAGTCTAGACATGGAAGGTTTGCTATGACCTCCCCCCCCCCTTCCCCCCTCTTCTCAGATTCTCTAACCCCCCCTTTTTTTCCCTTTCCACCCTATACTCTCCGCTGTCCTGTTTTCTTGAACTGTTTTAAAATTTAGAAATGTTTAGTTGAGACAGTCTGCACCTAGAATGGCCGGAAGCGACCATGAATTCAAGATAAGACCCTGGCCAGGGAATTTCCCTACTGCAGGCCATGTTAAGTTTGTAAACAGTCATTGCTTGTATCAAATAGACTTATTAATATTTGAATTGTAAATGCTGTCTTCTATAACTTGCTATAACTTGTTATTACCTTTAATCAATAAACATTTATTGGAAAAAAAAATTGGCAATACTTTTCACTGTTCTCTTTTGAAACAGTATTTTTCTTCCAGGAGATTTCCTCGGAGGACTTCCCAGGGTAGATCTCCGGTGGATGTTCAGGAGCAACAAGAGTACTTAGTGGAGAAGGTTTTAGATTCTAAGCTTTCTCGGGGTCGGCTCTATTTTTTGGTCCACTGGAAAGGTTATGGCCCTGAAGAAAGATCTTGGGTGTTGGATAAGGATTTACATGCTCCTAAGCTTAAGGGGATATTCTTTCAGGAGTTTCCTCAGAAACCTGGCTCTAGGGGTTCTTTAACCCCTCCTCAAGGGGGGGGGTACTGTTAGGCGTGGCGGTCTTCGGCCGTGCCCTGACTGAGCAGCGGTCACGGCCGCCGCGCCTCTCTCCTTCCCTGTCTCCCGCACGGCGCCTAGCATCGCCAGGATGCCGTGCGCACGATAGCCGCCGGGTCCCTGGCAACGCAGGACGCCGTGCGTGCAGGGCCGCCGGGTGCATAGCAACGGGGACGCCACAGGTGGACCACGTTCCCCGTTGCTAAGAATAGTTTATTAGGTTGCTCGTGCAGCAGGGCAGCTGCACGGCAACTAGTAATTAGGGTCTGGGGGCTGGTCCTGCTGGCCCTCCTGTTATTGGCCAGCAGGGCCTTTTTATGTGAGCCAGCACAGTGCAGCCCCGCCGGTGATAGCTTCTTGTATGCTGTTCCTGCCTTGCAGAACTCTGTTCCTGTCAGCCGTGTTTGGTGGATCTTGCTCCCTGCCCTCTGCTACTTTGGAGGTCCGAAGCTGGTCCTGGGAATCCGTCTAGTCCTTGCGAACCTGTTTCTGTCATCTGGGGTTCTCGCCCGGTTTCGTGAGTAGCGGCTTCTGCCGCGTGTTGCGGCCTATGCCGCTTAGTGTTTACTTCACTGTGAATTGGTGCATTTGCGGAGGTTTCCGCTTTCACTGTCCTCTCCGGAACTCGGCGGTGCCGTGTGGGGGAGTGGACAGTGATTTCTTTGTAGTTCTTTTCCTTTGGCGGCGTGCCGCACATACGTTTAGTTTTTAGGTAGTTTATAGCCCCTAGCGTGGTTGTTTCAGTTAGAGGTCCCCTTGTTATTACCCTGTCTCAGTTCACACCTTGTCTCTCTTTAAGACCTGAGGGGGCATCGGAGTTGGGCAGACCTAATCCGCCCTTCAAACGCGGCTGCCATGGGCCCAAGAAACCATAGTCGTTCAGGCGTGAATTGATAACACGGGTAAGACAACGGAGGTAGGGTGCTAGGGGCTATTTCCTTCCCATTTCCCAATCCCAGCATTCCGTCTTGGTGCTCAGGACTCACTACATAAGATCTCCCCTGTCCTGAGCATCAGGATCGTAACAAATAGTTTCCAAAACATACAAGACAATCCATAAAATAATAAAATTTACATAAAAAGGTGACCCTTTATGTCCAGTCAGGAGAGATTTATTTCCCTAGATGTTAAATGGATCCAAAAAAAAGGGAAAAATGTCTCACCGTTTTCCAGACAGGTACACCATGGAAAGAAGAAGTCCCACCGACGCGTTTCGATCCTATTGAGGATCTTTTTCAAGGTATAAGGGACTCCTGTGTGATTACAACTATTTATACCACACCTTTTATCTTTCCACCAATAGCCACTTAGATATGAAAAAAACAGCATTTCTTAATTTCCCTATATCTAATACACTGATTTCCTATTCTAATACATGTTACAGGGTTATTCCAGTTCCTGTCCCCACACAGATGTTTCCTCCGAAATTCCCGCAAAAGAGAGGGCTGTCCATTTTGCCAACCATCCACGCTAGACCTCCGCTACCGGAAGTGTCCAGACGCACGTGTCCGGCCACTTCCGCCAACCAACTCCCTCACATCGTCCGTACTCGGGTGCCCTCCGGAACCAGAAGCGTCTCCACATCCGGTCACGTAACCTCCTGTGTCCGTTCCTGAACATAGCACGGACTTGTTGTTTAGATCTCTCTTGTTTTCCCGGAAGTGACATCAACGGATGTGGCGAGGTGGCCATTTTATCGAAGTCCTCCAAAATAAGACATCTTTTTTTATCCTTATTTAAAATGTCCATATATTCCATTTTCAACTGGTCCATCTTCTTCAATTTTTCTGTATTTTCTGTAGCCAAAAACAGTCCTTTATATAGAGTCCATTGTTATATGCTGGAATAAAAATATACATAGACAGGAGATGTTGAATCGATACTTGACAAATTCCAGAACTATCACAAAAACCATTTTACTTCAAAATCACTGTTCAATCCCCCAGGAATTAGAGTTCCATATTGAAAAATCATCTTCATTTCGCTTTTAGCAATGGAACTCATGATATTACAGTGCCTTTTATCTTTTCTAATCTGTTTTAATCCCCCAAAAAAATTATGTGGCCTATATCACAATTATGGTTCTGTTTGAAGTGTGAGGAAAGGGAGTGGGTTTCCAGACCCTTCCTGATGTTGCGAAGGTGCTCCCCTATTCTCACTTTCAGGGGTCTTGTCATTCTCCCTATATAGAATTTATTACATGTGCACTCTACAGCATATATTACATCTTTACTAGTGCATGTAATAAATTCCTTTATCTTATGTGTTTTCTCATTAATCGTAACAACTTCACACTTCTTTGTTGTGTTCCCTCTAATATTCTTGCACCCTATACAGGTGCCACACCTGTAAAACCCAATCGACAAGATCTGCCCTATTTTTCTATCTTCATTCAGATGTGCACTCTGTACCAACCGGTCTTTCAGATTAGAAGCCTTTCTATATATATAGCTAGGTTTATTGGGAATCATGGAACCTATTATTGGATCCCTCAATAACAATGGCCAATGTTTTTTAAGAACGTTTTCAAGTTCTTTATGTTGTGTGTTAAAGATGGTTATAAAAGCCCAGGCATATCTCTTATTTTGTTCCTTGCTTTTTCCTGTAGTGTTTAGTAGATCTTTTCTATTTATTTTCATTGTAATCTCCAAACCACTCTCTATTTTATCTGGGTTATACCCACATGATTTGAAAATAGATTTCATATCCGCAGCCTGTTCCTCAAACACATTCATTTCTGAACAATTACGTCTTAAACGTTTAGGTTGACCACTGGGGATGGATTCCAGCCAATTAACATGATGGCAGCTTTCAGACATGATATAGGCAAAAGAGTCTGTATTTTTCCTATAATTCCTCGTATGTATCTTATTGTCCTTGATATACACAGTTACATCTAAGTAATTTATTTCCATCTGACTCTTTTCAAATGACAGCTTAATATTCCTATCATTTTCATTGAGATATTTACAAAACAACTCCAAACTTGTCGAATCCCCCTTCCAGACGAAAAAGATATCGTCGATATAACGTGACCAGGACACCAGGTTTGCTCCAAATGGGTTGTTGTCCCAAACTCTCTCTTCCTCCCAACAACCCATAAAAATGTTGGCATAACTTGGAGCAAACCTGGTGCCCATGGCCGTCCCCCTCTTCTGTATGAAGAAGTCATCTTTAAACAAGAAATAATTGTGGTGGAGTATAAATCCAATACTCCTCAAAAGAAGTTCTTGTAAACTTCCACTATACTCTGTATTTTTTAGATAACCAGAAACCGCCTCTATTCCCTGCGTATGGTCAATCAGCGTATACAGGGAGCTGACGTCTGCACTTACCAGCCATAAACCTTCTTCCCATATGATACCCTCCAATACATTTAGAAAAACTGCTGTATCTTTAAGATGTGATTTGTTCTTTAAAACAAGGGGCTGTAAATAATAGTCAATATATTGAGATAAATTTGCTGTCATAGACTCAATTCCCGAGACTATTGGACGTCCCGGGGGATTAGTCAGAGATTTATGAATTTTAGGGAGTACATAGAGGACTGGTATTACTGGTTCCTCTATGATGATACATTTTCTTTCTGTGTCACTTATAGTCCCATTTTTTTCATAAATGTCTATAAGTGCTTTTAATTCTATTAGAAAGTTGTCTGTCGGGTCATTTCTCAATTTCCTGTATGTACCCCTATTATCAAGTTGTCCAAAGACCTCTTTTTCGTAGTCCGTGATATTCATGACCACGTTTCCCCCACCCTTATCGGCGGGTTTGATAATTATTTCTTTGTTTTTGGATAGATCCTTCAACGCTTGTCTCTCTTTCCAATTCAAATTATGTCTGATCTTTTTCTTTTCTATTCCTCTGATATCCTCTAAAACTTGACTACTAAAGGCATCTATGTAACTGCCTTTCAAGTATGAGGGATTGAATGTAGACCTAGATTTAAATGGGGGTAGTGGACCCTCCTCTCCCCTTGTATCTCTCTCTCCCTCTCTTGTATGAAAGAATTTCTTAATAGCTAGTTTCCTAGTGAACTTTTGGAGGTCCACAAAGACATCAAATGAATTACATTGGCAGCAGGGGCATATTTCAGGCCTTTCTACAGAAGGCTCCTTTCTTGGACTGATAGATTATGTGTACTCAGATTGAAAATTTTTACTTTTCCTTTATTTCCACCTACACTTTCTATATTTCGAGTCAAATCCTCCCCACTTTCAACCTCCCTCACTATATGTTCTTCTATCCTTTTCTTCCTTTTACGTCTCTTTGGGGGGTTTCTTTTCCCTCCTCTTTTCCCCCTTCTTGTTCTTAGTTGTCTCTCCGATATCTCCTGTCCTGCCCTAAAAAATACGATTGCCATCTTCCAAGGGCTGATATCTGTTCCTTATTGGTATGGAATAGTTATTAGTCCGATGTTGACCATACCTATGTGTATATTGATGAGGCCCTTGACTCCCTTGCATTCTCCCCTTTCGTACATATCCATTATCCCTGTGTCTCTCTGGTGTATAATGATCTATCCTCGTATACTGTTTTTGGTAAGGAACTCTTTGGGATTGTGGTTTATATACTCTCCTCCCCCTATCCTCATGATCGTTATTCCTAGTTATATCCCTTTCCCTCCATTGTATATCTCTCGTGAGTGTTGTTTGTTCTTCTTCATGTTGATTTTTCTCATTTAATGAACATTTATCCCTTTGAAATTTTCTTAATTTTTTCTCTTTCAAGACTTTTTCTGTCCTTTTTAACTTCAATTCAATGTCTTTCTCTTTCTCCTTATATTCTCTCGATTCTACAAAAGGGCTAACGAGGGCCCTACTTTTTTCAATCTCCTCCTCTAATTTTTTCAACTCACGCCCTCTTCTACAATGAGTCCCATTAATGAGCTAGAACATTTATCCACAATAGATTGCCATTCTCTCTTAAATCCCTCTGAGGTAGATGTGAAAAAGGGTTTTTTATCTATTTTTAAACCCTTTGGGATCATCTGGTGTGCAATGTATTTTTCCAACAAAGCCACCTCCCACCAGATTTTACTTTCCTTCAAGATGTCCTTCTCAAGTTTTAACATCATAGTCTCCAAATCCACATCTGTAACCTCGACATTATCCGTCATAGGATTGAAGAGAGAATCCAATCTCATTTTTCTACTTTCTCTAAAGTTAAACATTTTGCTGCACCAGTTAAAGAATCTCCTTGGTGTAAACAGACAGACTTGCACTAAAAAGATTGGAGTTTCTTACTGTGCGCAATACAAAGCAGCCACACTGTTGATCTAAGTGATACACTACTCACTAAACACAAAATGGACAAGAAAATTCGATCAGACTGAAGCGGCGCTAAGTATAAAGAGGAAAGATGTCTACTCCCCTTTTCCAAATGAGTTCCTCGTTATCTTCACAGGTGAGGATTCAATGACATGAAAAAGAAAACAAGCACAAGAACATAGTGTAATCCTGTCACAATATTACACAGTATATCAACAAAACTTGATAGATTCCTGGAACTCTCCCACCACCATTCTCACATAGACTATTTCCGGGGTTACCCCCTCCACAGAACACTCACAATCGAGTGTTGATTTAATAAACTCAAAGATAGTGTATTCTTCTGATAATTTTCTACAGTATCTCAGTATTCCTTATCAAGTCTCTGGAATAATCCCACCACCAGTGTGGACTGTTTCTTGGGGTTGCCCTCTTTCACAGAACACTCACAATAAAATGCTTTTAATTGGCCTTTCGTCATATGTCTTTCTTTAAATAGAATCACCATATGGATGGATGTATCGGGGTTCCCCCCTCTACATTAGACTCACTGTGGTCCACTTGTTTTGATTGCATATAATATACACCTTGGGCATCCTCCTCATTAATTCCACCTCCACTTCGTTTTCAAAGGAGGGCAATCACCACCAGATTGTATAAAATAACACATTTTATTCCACAGTATTGAAATAGTTTCCAAAACATACAAGACAATCTATAAAATAATACAATTTACATAAAAAGGTGACCCTTTATGTCCAGTCAGGAGAGACTTATTTCCTTAGATGTTAAATGGATCCAAAAAAAAGGGAAAAATGGTTTACCGTTTTCCAAACAGGTACACCATGGAAAGAAGAAGTCCCACCGACGCGTTTCGATCCTATTGAGGATCTTTTTCAAGGTATAAGGGACTCCTGTGTGATTACAACTATGTATACCACTCCTTCTATCTTTCCACCAATAGCCACTTAGATATGAAAAAAACAGCATTTCTTAATTTCCCTATATCTGATACACTGATTTCCTATTCTAATACATGCTACAGGGTTATTCCAGTTCCTGCCCCCACACAGATGTTTCCTCCGAAATTCCCGCCAAAGAGAGGGCTGTCCGTTTTGCCAACCATCCACGCTAGACCTCCGCTACCTGAAGTGTCCAGACGCACGTGTCCGGCCACTTCCGCCAACCAACTCCCTCACATCGTCCGTACTCGGGTGCCCTCCGGAACCGGAAGCGTCTCCACATCCGGTCACATAACCTCCTGTGTCCGTTCCTGAACATAGCACGGACTTGTTGTTTAGATCTCTCTTGTTTTCCCGGAAGTGACATCACCGGATGTGGCGAGGCGGTCATTTTATCGAAGTCCTCCAAAATAAGACATCTTTCTTTATCCTTATTTAAAATGTCCATATATTCCATTTTCAACTGGTCCATCTTCTTCAATTCTTTTTCTGTATATTCTGTAGCCAAAAAAAGTCCTTTATATAGAGTCCATTGTTATATGCTGGAATAAAAATATACATAGACAGGAGATGTTGAATCGATACTTGACATATTCCAGAACTATCACAAAAACCATTTTACTTAAATATCACTGTTCAGTCCCCCAGAAATTAGAGTTCCATATTGAAAAATCATCTTCATTTCGCATTTAGCAATGGAATTTATAATATTACAGTGCCTTTTATCTTTCCTAATCTGTTTTAATCCAAAAAAAAATTTATGTGGCCTATATCACAATTAAGGTTCTGTATGAAGTGTGAGGAAAGGGAGTGGGTTTCCAGCCCCTTCCTGATGTTGCAAAGGTGCTCCCCTATTCTCACTTTAAAGATACAGCAGCTTTTCTAAATGTATTGGAGGGTATCATATGGGAAGAAGGTTTATGGCTGGTGAGTGCAGACGTCAGCTCCTTGTATACGGTGATTGACCATATGCAGGGAATAGAGGCGGTTTCTGGTTATCTAAAAAATACAGAGTATAGTGGAAGTTTACAAGAACTTCTTTTGAGGAGTATTGGATTTATACTCCACCACAATTATTTCTTGTTTAAAGATGACTTCTTCGTACAGAAGAGGGGGACGGCCATAAGCACCAGGTTTGCTCCAAGTTATGCCAACATTTTTATGGGTTGTTGGGAGGAAGAGAGAGTTTGGGACAACAACCCATTTGGAGCAAACCTGGTGTCCTGGTCATGTTATATCGACGATATCTTTTTCATCTGGAAGGGGGATTCGACAAGTTTGGAGTTGTTTTGTAAATATCTCAATGAAAATGATAGGAATATTAAGCTGTCATTTGAAAAGAGTCAGACGGAAATATATTACTTAGATGTAACTGTGTATATCAAGGACAATAAATTACATACGAGGAATTATAGGAAAAATACAGACTCTTTTGCCTATATCATGTCTGGAAGCTGCCATCATGTTAATTGGCTGGAATCCATCCCCAGTGGTCAACTTAAACGTTTAAGACGTAATTGTTCAGAAATTAATGTGTTTGAGGAACAGGCTGCGGATATGAAATCTATTTTCAAATCATGTGGGTATAACCCAGATAAAATAGAGAGTGGTTTGGAGATTACAATGAAAATAAATAGAAAAGATCTACTAAACACTACAGGAAAAAGCAAGGAACAAAATGAGAGATATGCCTGGGCTTTTATAACCAACTTTAACACACAACATAAAGAACTTGAAAACGTTCTTAAAAAACATTGGCCATTGTTATTGAGGGATCCAATAATAGGTTCCATGATTCCCAATAAACCTAGCTATATATATAGAAAGGCTTCTAATCTGAAAGACCGGTTGGTACAGAGTGAACATCTGAATGAAGATAGAAAAATAGGGCAGATCTTGTCGATTGGGTTTTACAGGTGTGGCACCTGTATAGGGTGCAAGAATATTAGAGGGAACACAACAAAGAAGTGTGAAGTTGTTACGATTAATGAGAAAACACATAAGATAAAGGAATTTATTACATGCACTAGTAAAGATGTAATATATGCTGTAGAGTGCACATGTAATACATTCTATATAGGGAGAACGACAAGACCCCTGAAAGTGAGTTTCTTTTTCATGTCATTGAATCCTCACCTGTAAAGATAACGAGAAACTCATTTGGAAAAGGGGAGTAGATATCTTTCCTCCTTTTACTTAGCGCCGCTTCAGTCTGATCAAATTTTCTTGTCCATTTTGTGTTTAGTGAGTGGTGTATCACTTAGATCAACAGTGTGGCTGCTTTGTATTGCGCACAGTAAGAAACTCCAATCTTTTTAGTGCAAGTCTGTCTGTTTACACCAAGGAGATTCTTTAACTGGTGCAGCAAAATGTTTAACTTTAGAGAAAGTAGAAAAATGAGATTGGATTCTCTCTCAATCCCATGATGGATAATGTCGAGGTTACAGATGTGGATTTGGAGACTATGATGTTAAAACTTGAGAAGGACATTTTGAAGGAAAGTAAAATCTGGTGGGAGGTGGCTTTGTTGGAAAAATACATTGCACACCAGATGAGCCCAAAGGGTTTAAAAATAGATAATAAACCCTCTTTCACATCTACCTCAGAGGGATTTAAGAGAGAATGGCAATCTATTGTGGATAAATGTTCTAGCTCATTAATGGGACTCATTGTAGAAGAAAGAGGGCGTGAGTTGAAAAAATTAGAGGAGGAGATTGAAAAAAGTAGGGCCCTCGTTAGCCCTTTTGTAGAATCGAGAGAATATAAGGAGAAAGAGAAAGACATTGAATTGAAGTTAAAAAGAACAGAAAAAGTATTGAAAGAGAAAAAATTAAGAAAATTTCAAAGGGATAAATGTTCATTAAATGAGGAAAATCAACATGAAGAAGAACAAACAACACTCACGAGAGATATACAATGGAGGGAAAGGGATATAATTAGGAATAACGATCATGAGGATAGGGGGAGGAGAGTATATAAACCACAATCCCAAAGAGTTCCTTACCAAAAACAGTATACGAGGATACAGTGGCGGAACAAGCAAGCGGTGGGCCCAGGTGCGACAAAATGCTTTGGGGGCCCCCCCCCCATCCAAGTCCACCCCGGGGGCAGTGCGCGCCGTAGGCGCGCGCAAAAATACATAGTGGCGTGGCTTCGTGGGGAAGGGGTGTGGCCACAAAATAATACCAACACAGTAGTCTCCATTATTCAAATTACGCCGCACAGTAGCACCACTACACCAGGTAGAGACCCTTTTACACCTTACAGCGAACAGATTCCTCTTTTTACACATTACAGCAGACAGCGTGCCCTTTTTACACATAACGGCAGACAGCGTGCCCTTTTTACACATAACGGCAGACCGCGTGCCCTTGTTACACATTACGGCAGACAGCGTGCCCTTTTTACACATTACGGTAGACAGCGTGCCCTTGTTACACATTACGGCAGACCGCGTGCCCTTGTTACACATTACGGCAGACAGCGTCCCCATTTTTACACATTACGGCAGGCAGATTCCTCCTTTTTACACATAGCAGCAGGCAGATTCCCCATTTTTACACATAGCGTCAGGCAGCCCCCCTTTTTTACACATTACGGCAGGCAGATTCCCCATTTTTACACATAGCGTCGGGCAGATTACCCCTTTTTACACATAACGGCAGACCGCGTGCCCTTGTTACACATTACGGCAGACAGCGTCCCCATTTTTACACATTACGGCAGGCAGATTCCTCCTTTTTACACATAGCAGCAGGCAGATTCCCCATTTTTACACATAGCGTCAGGCAGCCCCCCTTTTTTACACATTACGGCAGGCAGATTCCCCATTTTTACACATAGCGTCGGGCAGATTACCCCTTTTTACACATAACGGCAGACCGCGTGCCCTTGTTACACATTACGGCAGACAGCGTGCCCTTTTTACACATTACGGCAGACAGCGTGCCCTTGTTACACATTACGGCAGACAGCGTCCCCATTTTTACACATTACGGCAGGCAGATTCCCCTTTTTACACATAGTGGCAGGCAGTCCCCCCTTTTTACACATTGCGGCAGGTAGTCCCCCCTTTTTACACATTGCGGCAGGCAGTCCCCCCCTTTTACACAGTGCGGCAGGCAGTCCCCCCTTTTTACACATTGCGGCAGGCAGTCCCCCCTTTTTACACATTGCGGCAGGTAGTCCCCCCTTTTTACACATTGCGGCAGGCAGTCCCCCCTTTTTACACATTGCGGCAGGCAGGCACAAGAAAGAAAGAAGGAAAGAAAAAGAAAGAAAGAAAGAAAGAAAGAAAGAAAGAAAGAAAGAAAGAAGAATTATACTTACCCTCAGGCTCCTCGGTGCAGCTGCGTCAGACGACGATTCCCGGGCAGTAGAGAATGAGGAGGAGGGAGCCGGAGGACGGAGCCGCAGCAGCGCTTTGTTACTGGTGGAGGCGCTGCTGCTGCTGCCCCTCTGCTTCCCTATAGGCTGTTCTCGGAAGACAGCCTATAGGGAAGCAGAGGAGCAGCAGCAGCAGCGCCTCCACCAGTAACAAAGCGCTGCTGCGGCTCCGTCCTCCGGCTCCCTCCTCCTTCCCCCGTCTGTACCGCTGCTCAGCTCCTATCTCCGGGCGGCTGTGCGCTGCGGGCAGCGGTTGCCTGCAGCGCACAGCGGCATGTAATGAGTCAGTTTGACTCATTACATGCTTGGGCCCCTGGACAGAGGCGGGCCCCAGTGCAGTGCACTGCCTGCACTGCCGGTAGTTCCGCCTCTGCGAGGATAGATCATTATACACCAGAGAGACAAAGGGATAATAGATATGTACGAGAGGGGAGAATGCAAGGGAGTCAAGGGCCTCATCAATATACACATAGGTATGGTCAACATCGGACTAATAATTATTACATACCAATAAGGAACAGATATCAGCTTTTGGAAGATGGGAATTGGAGGACGAATAGGTATCAACCACGAGAGGAGAGAGATAGAACACACAGGCAATCGTATTTTTTAGGGCAGGACAGGAGATATCGGAGAGACAACTAAGAACAAGAAGGGGGAAAAGAGGAGGGAAAAGAAACCCCCCAAAGAAACGTAAAAGGAAGAAAAGAATAGAAGAACATATAGTGAGGGAGGTTGAAAGTGGGGAGGATTTGACTCGAAATATAGAAAGTGTAGGTGGAAATAAAGGAAAAGTAAAAATTTTCAATCTGAGTACACATAATCTATCAGTCCAAGAAAGGAGCCTTCTGGAGCCTGAAATCTACCCTTGCTGCCAAATGTAATTCATTTGATGTCTTTGTGGACCTTCAAAAGTTCACTAGGAAACTAGCTATTAAGAAATTCTTTCATACAAGAGAGGGAGAGAGAGATACAAGGGGAGAGGAGGGAGGGTCCACTACCCCATTTAAACCTAGGTCTACATTCAATTCCTCATACTTGAAAGGCAGTTACATAGATGCCTTTAGTAGTCAAGTTTTAGAGGATATCAGAGGAATAGAAAAGAAAAAGATCAGACATAATTTGAATTGGAAAGAGAGACAAGCGTTGAAGGATCTATCCAAAAACAAAGAAATAATTATCAAACCCGCCGATAAGGGCGGGGGAATCGTGGTCATGAATATCACGGACTACGAAAAAGAGGTCTTTAGACAACTTGATGATAGGGGTACATACAGGAAATTGAGAAATGACGCGACAGACAACTTTCTAATAGAATTAAAAGCACTTATAGACATTTATGAAAAAAATGGGACTATAAGTGACACAGAAAGAAAATTTATCATCATAGAGGAACCAGTAATACCAGTCCTCTATGTACTCCCTAAAATTCATAAATCTCTGACTAATCTCCCAGGACGTCCAATAGTCTCGGGAATTGAGTCTATGACAGCAAAATTATCTCAATTTATTGACTATTATTTACAGCCCCTTGTTTTAAAGAACAAATCACATCTTAAAGATACAGCAGCTTTTCTAAATGTATTGGAGGGTATCATATGGGAAGAAGGTTTATGGCTGGTGAGTGCAGACGTCAGCTCCCTGTATACGGTGATTGACCATACGCAGGGAATAGAGGCGATTTCTGGTAATCTAAAAAATACAGAGTATAGTGGAAGTTTACAAGAACTTCTTTTGAGGAGTATTGGATTTATACTCCACCACAATTATTTCTTGTTTAAAGATGACTTCTTCGTACAGAAGAGGGGGATGGCCATGGGCACCAGGTTTGCTCCAAGTTATGCCAACATTTTTATGGGTTGTTGGGAGGAAGAGAGAGTTTGGGACAACAACCCATTTGAAGCAAACCTGGTGTCCTGGTCACGTTATATCGACGATATCTTTTTTTTGTCTGGAAGGGGGATTCGACAAGTTTGGAGTTGTTTTGTAACTATCTCAATGAAAATGATAGGAATATTAAGCTGTCATTTGAAAAAAGTCAGACGGAAATAAATTACTTAGATGTAACTGTGTATATCAAGGACAATAAGATACATACGAGGAATTATAGGAAAAATACAGACTCTTTTGCCTATATCATGTCTGGAAGCTGCCATCATGTTAATTGGCTGGAATCCATCCCCAGTGGTCAACTTAAACGTTTAAGACGTAATTGTTCAGAAATGAATGTGTTTGAGGAACAGGCTGCGGATATGAAATCTATTTTCAAATCATGTGGGTATAACCCAGATAAAATAGAGTGGTTTGGAGATTACAAGGAAAATAAATAGAAAAGATCTACTAAACACTACAGGAAAAAGCAAGAAACAAAATGAGAGATATGCCTGGGCTTTTATAGCCAACTTTAACACACAACATAAAGAACTTGAAAACGTTCTTAAAAAACATTGGCCATTATTATTGAGGGATCCAGTAATAGGTTCCATGATTCCCAATAAACCTAGCTATATATATAGAAAGGCTTCTAATCTGAAAGACCGGTTGGTACAGAGTGCACATCTGAATGAAGATAGAAAAATAGGGCAGATCTTGTCGATTGGGTTTTACAGGTGTGGCACCTGTATAGGGTGCAAGAATATTAGAGGGAACACAACAAAGAAGTGTGAAGTTGTTACGATTAATGAGAAAACACATAAGATAAAGGAATTTATTACATGCACTAGTAAAGATGTAATATATGCTGTAGAGTGCACATGTAAGTAATCGCCCTCCTTTGAAAACGAAGTGGAGGTGGAATTAATGAGGAAGACGCCCGAGGTGTATATTATATGCAATCAAAACAAGTGGACCACAGTGAGTCTAATGTAGAGGGGGGAACCCCGATACATCCATCCATATGGTGATTCTAATTAAAGAAAGACATATGACGAAAGGCCTATAAAAAGCGTTTTATTGTTAGTGTTCTGTGAAAGGGGGCAACCCCAAGAAACAGTCCACACTGGTGGTGGGATTATTCCAGAAACTTGATAAGGAATACTGAGATACTGTACAAAATTATCAGAAGAATACACTATCTTTGAGTTTAATAAATCAACACTCGATTGTGAGTGTTCTGTGGAGGGGGAAACCCTGGAAATAGTCTATGTGAGAACGGTGGTGGGAGACTTCCAGGAATCTATCAAGTTTTGTTGATATACTGTGTAATATTGTTACAGGATTACACTATGTTCTTGTGCTTGTTTTCTTTGTCATTGAATCCTCACCTGTGAAGATAACGAGGAACTCATTTGGAAAAGGGGAGTAGACATCTTTCCTCTTTATACTTAGCGCCGCTTCAGTCTGATCGAATTTTCTTGTCCATTTTGTGTTTAGTGAGTGGTGTATCACTTAGATCAACAGTGTGGCTGCTGTGTATTGCGCACGTAAGAAACTTCAATCTTTTTAGTGCAACTCATGGTGTCCAGTTTGACTTGTCTGACTAACCCAATATCATATCCTTTGGTTACAAAGTTCTCTTCCATCTGTTTGGTTTGTGTTATAAATACCGAAGTGTCTGTACAGTTACATTTCAAACGCTGAAACTGACTTTTAGGTATACTCTGTATCCAATTATGGTGATGATTACTGTTAAATGCTATATACGAGTTACAATCTGTCAGTTTACAATAACTCTTAGTTAGAATTTTTTCTTTCTATACATAAATCGTGAGGTCCAGGAAGTTTACTGCAAAATTGCTTATATCAAAATCAAGCTCAATACTTTTACCATTCTGACTCAAGTATTGGCAGAAGAGACTCAATGATGATTGGACTCCCCCCAAAATAAAAAACACGTCATCTATATAATGGGCCCAGAGCACTAGGCTGGGACCCCACTGGTGCCCGACCATACGGCCAGGTCTTCAAAGTGGGCCATAAATAGATTAGCATAACTAGGTGCCAGCCTAGTGCCCAACGTGGTGCCCAACTGCTGTACATAAAAGTCTCCTTCATAACAGAAGAAATTAATATTAAGAATTAAAGCAATACCATACAAATAAATTGTTGGTCAATGATTACTATTTTTTCTTTCTCCAAATGGTATTTTACAGCCTCTGTCATGACGAGAAAATATTGCTTTTTCCAGTCAACTTTAGCAAGTTTATTAATAACTGCAATAGTATCTTTAAGCTATGATCTAGTGTTGAGTGTTAATGGCTTAATTTTGGAATCAAGAAATGCAGATAAGGTGGACGTAAGTGAATTGACTCCTGCCATAATTGGAGGACCAGGGGGGGTTTCTAATTGTCTGTGGATTTTAGGGAGAAAGTAAATGACAGCAATGGCTGGATTATCCAGTTTTACATATTCTACTTCATCCATGGTGTGTTGTTACCTGCATATAATCCTAGCAATACAGCCATCTTTTTTTGTATATTGAGGGAGGGATCTCCCTTCAATTTTTTATATGTATTCTTAGCAGCAAGTTGTCGCATCATCTCTTTATGGTAGTCGTCTCTATTTAGCATGACTACCCACCCACCCTTATCTGCAGGTTTAATTACTATTTGATCGTTTTTTTTAGTGATGTGACCGCTTTTCTCTGAGCTAATGATAAAATGCTGCCTCTCAATGGTTTAAGCTTAGTTTCGATTTCAAAACTAAGTAGTTTATTTAACGGTGTATTGTCTTCTTCTTTAGGTTTGCCAGATTATTATATACCCACTAATTGTCTCTTTTCCTTTCTGTATTTTTGATGGATGAGTGTGGTTATATGTGTGGAGCAATAGTGTTAATCATTTGTTAAATTTGCACAGTCCAATTCTTGTATCATCTAGACTAGTTAGTGCTGATAATAGATATTATATATTTTTATATAGTTATGTGTCTTTATATATATTTGTATATATTTATAAATACTTTTTATGCCTGATATGTACTTGTATTTTTATATATATATATATATATATATATATATATATATATATATATATATATATATATATATTTGTATATCTATGTGATTGAAAATATGTATCCAATTGTTACCATACAGTATTAGGGAAATGGATGTGTTTATTAGCCAGGTATTGCAGTTAGAAATAGCTGAGTGATAATTGTACCACTGGTGTGATGTGCATGTTGTGAATGGACAGAGCGATCACATGACTTGGAGACCTGGCCTTTAGAAATCTGAACTGTTGGAGCAAGCAGCATTCTTTGATAAAGGGGATAGGAATCCCCAACATTTTTTAGAGACCTGCCATTATGTGTAACCAGCCTCAGCAATGATCTTCACCAGTGATCGAGTGAGCGGCGCATATCATCTATACCCTTTCCGTGACTGCAGCCAGATCCAGCCGCACCAGCTTCCAGTGTTGTACTTGCTGTGCTGCACACATTGTGATTTTATTGTATATCATATTTTAATTAGAGATGTACGGCGGGCACTTTTTTCGTGTTTTGTGTTTTGGTTTTGGATCTGGATCCCCGCTAGTGTTTTGGATCTGAATTGGTTTTGACAAAACCACCCTTCGAAAAATTTTGTTTTGTATCTGGATGATAAAAAAAAACCCATAAAAACAGCTAAAATCACAGAATTTGGGGGTCATTTTAATCCTACAGTCTGCGATGTATGAGAGCGGCAGTGTGCAGATTTATGAGAGCGGCAGTGTACGGATGTATGAGGGCAGCAGTGTACAGATATATGGATGTATGACAGTGCCAGTGTATGGATGTATGAGAGCGGCAGTGTACGGATGTATGGATGTACTGTATGAGAGACAGAATGAACTAGAATGAGATAGCGTGGGTGTGGCAGAAAAAAACATTGGGTCCGAAAAACGTCCGTTTTCGGCTGTTTATCTGAATTTTTTCAGATGTTTCACCGATTCTTTTTTTACAGGCTATCCAAATTGATTTCCTGTTAAAAAAACAACAACTTTTTCTACCAAAAACACACAGGTTCAGTGAAACCTGTGTGTTTTCGTGTGAAACAGCCCCGTTTTAGGATGAAAACGGGGCTGTTTCCGAGGATTCTGCTTCGCCTGCTGGAGGCAGGTGAAACAAAATCCCTGATAAGCCACAGCACACGCTGGCTTATCGAAGCTAATTAGATAGCCCCCGGCTTGACAATTAGCCCCAGTAAATTACCGGGGCTAATTGGATATCCCCCTTAGTGAGAAAAAGGAGAGATGTGAAGAAATATGAGAGAGACCAGAGAGTGTATGAGTGATAGGTGGCAGTTGGGATGAGAAGGCAGTGGCAGCACCCTTCAACCAGGCACCGCACTGCTGCTGCTGTCAGTCGTGAAGAGCCTTCCCGAAGCCAGAGAGCCAGCCAGGAGGGGTAAAGTTTGTAAGTACCAGAGAAGGTGTGTTTAGCTGTGTGCAAATTTTGCTATATATGTGTGTTTGTGTGTGTGTGTGTGTGTACATTTGTTTTGCTATGTGTGCTTAGCTGTTTGTGTGTTTTGTCATACGTGTGTATGTGTGTTTTGCTATGTGTGTGTATTTTACTATGTGTGTGTATTTACAGGGCCAGCCCAACCGTAACATCGCGGAGAGTACCATTTGTGGAGGGTGCTGCCGCTGCCTTCTCATCTCCTCCTGAGGTGGGCTCGCACCCCTGCTGCACTGTCCCAAGAGAGAGCCCAGATCACAGGGTGAGGTGAGTGAGGAGCCAGGGAGGAAAACCACTGGCAAAGGGTCACGCACTGTGGCCGCCATCTATCTGCAAGCACACTTTCTCTCTGTCACCTCTGCCTCAGTCACCCACTCTATACCTGTCACCCACTATCTCCCTGTATCCCCTGCCTCAGTCACCCACTATCTCCCTGTCACCCCTGTCTCAGTCACCCACTGTCTCCCTGTCACCCCTGCCACAGTCACCCACTATCTCCCTGTCACCCCTACCTCACCAGTCACCCACTATCTCCCTGTCACTCCTGCCTCAGTCACCCACTATCTCCCTGTCACCCCTGCCTCAATCACCCACTATTTCCCTGTCACCCATGCCTCACCAGTCACCCACTATATCCCTGTCACCAATGCCTCACCAGTCACCCACTATCTCCCTGTCACCCACTATCTCCCTGTCACCCCTGCCTCAGTCACCCACTGTCTCCCTGTCACCCCTGCCTCACCAGTCACCCACTCTCACCCTGTCACCCCTGCCTCACCATTCACCCACTATCACCCTGTCACCCCTGCCTCACCATTCACCCACTATCTCCCTGTCACCCCTGCCTCACCAGTCACCCACTATCTCCCTGTCACCCCTGCCTTGCCTCACCAGTCACCCACTATCTCCCTGTCACCCCTGCGTCACCAGTCATCCACTATCTCCCTGTCACCTCTGCCTCACCAGTCACCCACTATCTCCCTGTCACCCCTGCCTCACCAGTCATCCACTATCTCCCTGTCACCCCTGCCTCACCAGTCACCCAATATCTCCCTATCATCCCTGCCTCACCAGTAACCCACTATCTCCCAGTCAACCCTGCCTCAGTCACCCACTGCCTCAGTCACCCACTGCCCCACTGTCACCCCTGCCTCAGTCACCCACTCTCTGTCACCCTGCCTCAGTCACCAACTCGACCTGTCACCCCTGCTTCAGTCAACCACTATTTCCCTGTCACCCCTGCCTCAGTCACCCACTATCTCCCTGTCACCCCTGCCTCAGTCACCCACTATCTTCCTGCCACCCCTGCCTCAGTCACCTCTGCCTCAGTCATCTACTCTCTACTTGTCACCCCTGCCTCTGTCACCCACTATGTCCATGTCACCCCTTCCTCAGTCACCCACTATCTCCCTTTCACCCACTATCTCCCTGTCACACCTACTTTAGTCACCCACTATCTCCCTGTAACCCCTGCCTCAGTCACCCACTATCTACCTGTCACTCCTGCCTTACTCGCCCCTACTTCAGTCGCCCACTATCTCCCTGTAACCCCTACCTCAGTCACCCTCTATCTACCTGTCACTCCTGCCTTACTCGCCCACTATCTCCCTGTCACCCCTACTTCAGTCACCCACTGTCACCCCTGCCTCAGTCACTCACTCTGTCACCCTGCCTCAGTCACCCACTTACAGTTTTTTTTGTGGCACGTGCTATCCCTATTTTTAATAAGGGAGAGGGGCCCAATGCATATTGTTGCACCTGGGCCCACCATTCTCTAGTTCTGCCACTGCCCTTGTCTGTCTCTCTCTCTCTGCCCCTGGTCTGTCTCTCTCTCTCACTGCCACTGTCTCTCTCTCGCTGCCCCTGGTCTGTCTGTCTCTATATTTTGCTGCTCCTGGTCTGTCTGTCTGTCTGTCTGTCTGTCTCTCTCTTGCTGCTCCTGGTCTGTCTTTCTCACTGCTACTGGTCTGTCATTCTCTCTCTCTCACACTGCCCCTGGTGTCTCTCTCTCTCTCTCTCTCTCTCTCTCTCTCTTACTGCACCCGGTGTGTGTGTGTGTGTGTGTGTGTGTGTGTGTGTGTGTGTCCCTGGTCTTTCTATCTCCTCCTCTCTCTCTTCCCCCATGTCTCCCAGTTTCTATCTTGCCCTGGTCTCTCTGTCTCCCCATCTAACTCTCTCTGCTATGTCTCTCCCTGGCCCTAGTCTATCTCCCTCTCTCTCTCTCTCTCTCTCTCTCCCCCTGGTCTGTCTCTGTCTCCTCCACCTCTCTCTCTCACCCATGTCTTCCAGTCTCTCTCAGGCCCTGGTCTCTGTCTCTCTGCCCCATGTCTCCCTCTTTTTATGCCCATCGTCTCTCAGTGTCTCTGCCCCTGGTCTCTCTGTCTCCCCGCTCTCTTTCCCCATATCTCCATCTGTCTGGCCCAGGGCTCTGTTTCCCTCTCTTATGTCTTCTCTCACTGACACTGGTCTCTGTCACTGCTTCTGATCTGTCTTTCTCTCTCTCTCATGTCTCCATCTCTCTCTGCCACTGGTCTGTCTCTTGCTGCCCCTGGTCTCTGTCTCAATCTCTCACTGTCCCTGGTCTCTCTCTGTCTCTCTGTAATGGCCCCTGGTCTCTCTGTGTTTCCCCCTCTCTCTCCACATCTATCTCTGGCTCTGGTCTCTCTCTCTGCTCCTGGCCTCCGTCCATCTGTCTCTCTGCCCCTGGTCTCTATCTGTCTCCTCCTCTCTCCCCCATGTCTCCTGATCTTTGTCACTGGTCTCTCTCTGTCCCTGGTCTTTCTCTGTCTCCCCATCTCTCTCTCCTCCCCCATGTCTCCCAGTCTCTCTCTGGCCCTGGTCCATGTCATCCCTGCCGCAGTCACCCACTATCTCCCTGTCACCCACTATCTCCCTGTCACCGATACTTCAGTCGCCCACTATCTCCCTGTCACTTCTGCCTTCACTATCTCCCTGTCACCCCTGCCTGTCTCCTCCACCTCTCTCGCTTCCATGTCTTCCAGTCTCTCTCTGCTCCTGGTCTCTCTGTGTCTCTGCACCTGGTCCCTCTCTGTCTCTGCCCCTGGTCCCTCTCTGTCTTTGCTCCTGGTCCCTCTCTGACTCTGCCCCTGGTCCCTCTCTGACTCTGCCCCTGGTCCCTCTCTTTCTCTGCCCCTGGTCTCTCTGTCTCTCTCCCCCCCATGTCTCCCTCTCTCTGCTTGGCTCTAGTCTCTGTCTCCCTCTCCCCCATGTGTCCCTCTCACTGCCCCTGGTCTCTCTCTCTCTCTCACTCTCTGCTTTTGAGCCCCCTCTCTGTCTCCATCTCTCTCTGCCCCTGGTTTCTCATTCTCTTTCCAGTGTCTCCCTCTGTCTCTCTGCCCCATGTGTCTCCCTCTCTCTCCCCAGTTGACTATGTCCCTTTTTCGGAAGTGCGTGATTTTGTTTATTTTTTTGGTGGGGGCAGCATTCTTCAACTTGCCCTGGGCACCAAAGACCCTAGTAACGCCCTTGTCTTGGTGTATATATATAATGGATGCACATGTCCGATTTCAGAAAACTACTGAATATCACTTAAACCAGAAAACTGTACTGCTACTGGAGGTCAATCTTCCAGCATCGACCAATCTTAGAGGAACCTCCTGGTCCCTCTGCACCCATGGCTTCTCTCCCAGTGTGTCCCTGATCTCAGTGATCGGGCAGCCAAGTGTAGCTGGAGGCGCCCCCTCCACCCAGCACTCTACTGCCATTGAAAAGAAAAGCAGCCACCTGGGAAATGTAAATACACAATGAGATGACCCCAGTGTATTCCCATCGGCTGTTCCTCTCAGCAGCCATTGGGGAAATGTAAAAGCTGCAGAATGCTCTGCCCCAGGCAAGGGGCGTAGTCTCATTAAAATGGACATGGCCTCACAGGAAAATACTACCTTACACCCTAGTTTTTGATATACACAGGGTTTTTGGGGACTTGTCCCAAAGAAGATTCCTTTTGGGAGCACTCTTTTATTATATGTATAACTTTGTATGATATGATATATAATATTAAAACATAACCTTTCTTTCTTATAAAATAAAAGGGGAAAGAAAAGACAGTAACGAGGATATGTACAAAAAAGCACTAATTGCTTATAATTGTAAAAAATATGAGACTGTCACCCTTAAATAAAATAGAAAATATAAATGATGTGGATGGGAACAGTTTAATTCATAATCCTGGCAGTGCTACTGCTATCCTATCATATGCTCACATAATCCTATGTACAAATACTGGCAGAGCTATTCTATCTCGTGCCTATAAATTCATTTATGCATGTATTTTTATGGCTCACAACTAGAGGGTTTGCACTTGTAGATTCCCATCTAATATATAATGTTGTTAACACAAATAGTGGTTCAATTTTACAACATCAATGCCATAGCCGTATGAGGTTGATTCCATCAAACAATATATTGAATGTGACAATAATTGTCACAAAAAGTGCAAAAGTGTATATCCTCAAATAAGTAGTAGAGATTAAACATTTCCCTTTCCTATTTACATAAATTTGCAAATAATCAATATCCCTCTGTGGATTTTGTGTTGATACTTTCAGTGATTAAAAGTTTATATTTATAACCACTGAATCAATTCTGCAACACTGTTACAATGTAGCTGCTTCTTTGCTGAAGTCTGTAATACAGGGTTATTCTATACAATGATGCTAATACATATGAGATTCCAGTTCTATATACCGACTTCGGTCATGTGGGAAATCTTCTTGTCATACATTATTCCAATACTGCATTGTTTCTCACAATAATAAAAAAGCTGTATTTCTTTAGAAAAAATAAAGGACTTAATTTCTCTCTATGGTTGTTTCCTTGTATACAATGGTTGTATCTCACCAACAGTCTAAAAACTTGTCCTCATAAGAACTTGCAAGCATCATAGGTTATGCGTATCATATACAAGGAGCACAAGGTGTCATCATAACATCAGTTATTATTGTTGCCCACAGAGAAGCATGTTAATCACATATCAAAAAATGATTACAAGTTTCTACTCACATAACATAGAGAAACATATCTCTGTAAGCCTTCATAAGCCTAGGAATATATTAAATCATAAATTTGTATCACCATTTAATCACGGATGACCCTCTGGACATTACACATTTGTGTTCATAAGAAAAAGCATACAGGCTTTCCAGCTCATGAGTTTATATCCACATTTAATCTGAAAATGCATCTCTAAGCATCATACACTATGGTGGTCATTACGAGTTGTTCGCTCGTTAAAAAATTTAGCAACGGAGCGATTAGTCGTTAATGCGCATGCGCAATGTCCGCAGTGCGACTGCGCCAAGTAAATTTGCTATGCAGTTAGGTATTTTACTCAGAGCATTACGAGGTTTTTTCTTCGTTCTGGTGATCGTAATGTGATTGACAGGAAGTGGGTGTTTCTGGGCGGAAAACTAGCCGTTTTATGGTAGTGTGTGAAAAAACGCTACCGTTTCTGGGAAAAACGCGGGAGTGTCTGAAGAAACGGGGGAGTGTCTGGGCGAATGCTAGGTGTGTTTGTGACGTCAAACCAGGAACGAAACTGACTGAACTGATCGCAAATGCCGAGTAAGTGTGGAGTAACTCAGAAACTGCTAAGAAGTGTCTATTCGCAATTCTGCTAATCTTTCGTTCGCAATTTTGATAAGCTAAGATTCACTCCCAGTAGGCGGCGGCTTAGCGCGTGCAAAGCTGCTAAAAGCAGCTTGCGAGCGAACAACTCGGAATGAGGGCCTATGTTCACAAACAATGAATTTCTCATTCTTCAGTACCCAACCCATATTTCCCTATTCTCTAGTGGGAATATTAGTAGTTTAATAAATTAATTACAGTTATGGGTACCCATATTATACCCCTTTCAGGCTGAAAAATATTTCCCGGGTTATTTCACATGAATGCGCATCAACCCGGGAAATTGCTCAGTGTGAAAGGGTACAGGAACAATATCCCGGGATGAGCGTCACAGTATTTCATCCCAGGTCTCGACCAGGGTTGAATCCGGGATGGTCCCGGGATGCGTGCAGTGTGAATGGGTAAGCCAGGTCAAGGCGACTTGGCACCCGTTCTCTGCATAGGAGGAGGCGACCCGGCACCCATTCTCTGCACAGCCTCCGGTAATTTCAGCTGTGACTCACCAACCCGGCAATATGCCCGGTTGGGCTGCAATTCTGAAGGGGTCTCAAGCCAGGTCGCACCTGAGAAGCACCCGTGTACATATTCCCGGGTGCGACCTGGCTCTTGTCAGTCTGAAAGCGGTATTAGTAAGATAATCACACACAGTGTGCAGTGAGGGACAATTTGTCTCCTTTTTCTTCACCAACTCACTCAACATGATCACTCACTTCTTGCTTATTGAGTAAGACCAAAGATGCCCCTATTACTCAAAAGTGTTTGTGCAGCTTCAGACAAGGACAGCTGAGTAGCATATCAGGGTTTGTATGGAGTCATAGAAAATACCTGGAGTACCTGGAATCCCCCCCCCCCCCCTGATGAGTTGAGTTTTCAATGGAGACAGCTTTGTCTCCATCTCAGCAAAACGCGACCGCAAGCTGCAGCAGTAACAGAGAGCTATGGAGCTCTCTGCTTACAGAACGTCCGAGGGAGCTGCTGGCTAGTATTTCTTATGGGAGACCTCAGGTGCCTCCTAATTGATTAGGAATACTGACAGCTGAATGGGGGAATTACATTTAAAAGTGGACTTGGAGACACAGCGCCAGGCTGGTGATCATTCAAGCCCCGTGGGTGAAACGTACGTTCAGGTGAAGTTGCTGTGATCTACAAACAGCTCCTCACTGTAGGAGGACGCTGTATCTGGCAGCACGACAAATGTGACCAGAGATTTGGGAGATCGTACCTGGCAGTGTACCAACTGCAGCCGGAGGACCAGTATCATGATTTTAATCCTTCCTCCTTTTTTCAGTAACACTGGGCAGTGTATATACTGCGATCGGCGGTTCGGGAATTAGTACCCGGCAGCATGTGTAATCGCGATCAGCGGCTCTAATTTTGAAATTGCTCTCTTCTTCTTTGTCTTCTTTCACAGGTGCTCTCCCGGTCCCTGCAGCGCATCTGAACCCTGCAATGCCCAAGGTAACAGGGTTCACCTAACACCAAACATGGGGATATGGAGGGAGACTGTGGCTGTATTTCTATCAGCATAACAACGCTCCCACTCTCACCCATCTTCTGCTCAATTGATGAGGAGGGGCAGCAGATGGGGGTGATTGTATCTCATGCTGTACTATTTTCTATGACTTCATACAAACTGTCACAACTGAGGGTTGAGGCTGACCTGGGGAAGCCTCAGACATAGGGGCTAGCATGTATGTGAACCGTAGAGGTAGAATAGGGTTCTTGGACATGCAGGGGGTTAAGCACCATTTGCCCGAAGGCGTGACCACAACAACGAAGTATATAAAACAAAGTCTGTTTATTGAACACACACTTTAGACACCTTGGCAGTTCAGATAACTTTCAACAGTAACTTCTGCAGATAAATATAGCAGTACAATTCCTGGGAGCGCAGTGGTAATGAATACTGTGGAAAATGCGGGATGAGATGTAACAAAGTCCTTGCAAGACCCGGAGTTGGAAAGTCCGGGGGCCACAGCTAACTGCTGTAACCGGGAACTAGCTGGTACTGCCCAGCAGATGGCACACTGGAAGCTGGGTTGGCACAAATGCACATAGGTTGAAGGAAACTTGGAAGAATTGCCGGGGATGCCGGACAGAACCGGTGCAGGCAGAAGGTGTATTGAACTCACCACTAAAGATAGTCCGATGGTGAGTATCAATTGTGAGCTGTGGTTTAATGTTGTGTGGTAGATGATGAATAGATCGATGCTGTAACACCCCTGGAGATAGAGAGCTATACTGAACGTGATACAGGACACCGCCGAGAGCTGGTAGTGACACAGGAACACCGCTGGAAGCGAGACTGGAGCAACGCTGGAAGCTGGAAGTGGTTCTGAAACAACGCTGAAAGCTGGAAGCCGGTGATGGATCACTGCAGGACACAGGAAGCAATGTAGAAACACTGCTGAAGTCAGGCAACACCGTAAGGTCACGGGAGCTGGAATACCTGGAAACACAAGCTGGAACATCCACAGACAGGAGAGACATGTATCACTAGGATAGACAACCAAAGCACTGACGATTAGGCAGCCTGGATGCCGGATATTTATATTTATATTTATACCAGCTAGGAAGCAGGTATTGGCTGAGCAATCAGGCAGAGTCCAGAGCACAGCGAATAGCCTGGAAAAGTGACATGTGATGAAATCAAACATGGCTGCGCCCATGTTTGAATCTGGAGGGAAAGTCTATTTGAACTTTAGCATGAGGAAATCAGTGGTGACAGAGGCGGAGGCCGTTGGGGACAGGAGACGCCATTCACTATGACAGAAGGGATTAACTGTATAGTTGCCATGACAACGCTGCCGGGATCACGGAGGGGAGACTGAGGCAATGTTGTACAACGCGCTGTATGCAGACAGCGCAAGTGGACTCCAGGCTTGGAATGCTGGACCAGCCTCAGGAGACACTTGGAAGGTAAGAAGTGGTGACTAATTACCCGGATCGTGACATAAACCCTTATATGCTCCTCAGCTGTCCTTGTCTGAAGCTGCACAAACACTTTTGAGTAATAGGTGCACCTATTGTCTTAATAAGCACGAAGTGAGTGATCACGCTGAGTGAGACGGTAAAGATAAAGGAGACAAATTGTCCCTCACCGCACACTATGTGTGATTATCTTACTAATATGGGTACCCCTAACTGTAAATCATTTATTAAACAACTAATATTCCCACTAGAGAATAGGGAAATAGGGGTTGGGTACTGAAGAAAAAGAAATTCATTGTTTGTGAATTGTGTGTGATGCTTAGAGATGCATTTTCAGATTAAATATGGATATAAACTCATGAGCTGGAAAGCCTGTATGCTTTTTTTAATGAACACAAATGTGTAATGTCCAGAGGGACATCCGTGATTAAATGGTGATACAAATTTATGATTTAATATATTCTTAGGCTTATGAAGGCTTACAGAGATATGTTTCTCTATGTTATGTGAGTAGAAACTTGTAATAATTTTTTGATATGTGATTAACATGTTTCTCTGTGGGCAACAATAATAACTGATGTTATGATGACACCTTGTGCTCCATGTGTATGATACCAGAGGCGGAACTACCGCCAGTGCAACCAGTGCATTGCACTGGGGCCCGCCTCTGTCCAGGGGCCCAAAGCATGTAATGAGTCAAACTGACTCATTACATGCCGCTGTGTGCTGCAGGCAACCGCTGCCTGCAGCACACAGCCGTCCGGAGAGGAGAGGAGCGCAGCGGCACGGGGGTAAGGAGGAGGAGGGAGGTGGAGGAGGGAGCCGCAGCAGCGCTTTGTTACTGGTTGAGGTGCTGCTGCTGCTGCCCCTCTGTTTCACTATAGGCTGTCTTCCGAGAACAGCCTATAGTCAAGCAGAGGGGCAGCAGCAGCAGCACCTCCACCAATAACACAGCACTGCTGCGGCTCCCTCCTCCACCGCCCTCCTCCTCCTTCTCTCCTGCTCGGGAATCGTCAGAAGCTGCACCGAGGAGCCTGAGCCAGCGGAGAGGGTAAGTATAATTATTTCTTTCTTTCTGTCTTTCTTGGGACTGCCTGCCGCAATGTGTAAAAATGGGGAATCTGCCTGCCGCTATGTGTAAAAATGGGGAATCTGCCTGCCGCCATGTGTAAAAAGGGGGAATCTGCCTGCCGCAATGTGTAAAAAGGGGGAATCTGCCTGCCGTAATGTGTAAAAAGGGGGACGCTGTCTGCCGTAATGTGTAACAAGGGCACGCTGTCTGCCGTAATGTGTAAAAAGGGGACGCTGTCTGCCGTTATGTGTAAAAAGTGTACGCTGTCTGCCGTAATGTGTAAAAAGGGGACGCTGTCTGCCGTAATGTGTAAAAAGGGGGCCGCTGTCTGCCGTTATGTGTAAAAAGTGTACGCTGTCTGCCGCTATGTTTAACAAGGGCACGCTGTCTGCCGTTATGGGTAAAAAGTGTACGCTGTATGCCATTATGTGTAACAAGGGGACGCTGTCTACCGTTATGTGTAAAAAGGGGATGCTGTCTGCTGTTATGTGTAAAAAGGGGACGCTGTCTGCCGTAATGTGTAAAAAGGGGGACGCTGTCTGCCGTAATGTGTAAAAAAGGGACGCTGTCTGCCGTAATGTGTAAAAAGAGGAATCTGTCCGCCGTAAGGTGTAAAAGGGTCTCTACCTGGTGTAGTGGTGCTACTGTGTGGCGTAATTTGAATAATGGAGACTACTGTGCACCGTTTTATGAATTGGTATTATTTTGTGGCCACACCCCTTCCCCACGAAGCCACGCCACTATGTATTTTTGCGCGTGCCTATGGCGCGCACTGCCCCTGTTTTGCATGCAGGGTTGGGGCTCCGATGCCATTTCTTGCACACAGTGCTAAAATGTCTAGTTACGGCACTGTTGCTAGGTATCCATTTCTCTGGCCCTGAGCAGGTCCCCCTCACCAGATCCTCTCCAGGATGAGGGGGTGGACTTGGATGGGACGGGGTGTGGGGGGGGGGGGGGCGGGCCCAGGCCCAAAGCATTTTGCCGCACCTGGGACCACCGCTCGCTAGTTCCACCACTGTATGATACGCATAACCTATGATGCTTGCAAGTTCTTATGAGGACAACATTTTTAGACTGTTGGTGAGATACAACCATTGTATACAAGGAAACAACCATAGAGAGAAATTAAGTCCTTTATTTTTTCTAAAGAAATACAGCTTTTTTATTATTGTGAGAAACAATGTAGTATTGGAATAATGTATGACAAGAAGATTTTCCACATGACCAAAGTCGGTATATAGAACTGGAATCTCATATGTATTAGCATCATTGTATAAAATAACCCTGTATTACAGACTTCAGCAAAGATGCAGCTACATTGTAACAGTGTTGCAGAATTGATTCAGTGGTTATAAATAGAAACTTTTGATCACTGAAGGTATCAACACAAAATCCACAGAGGGATATTGATTATTCGCAAATAGGATGGGAAATGTTTAATCTCTACTACTTTTTTGAGGATATACAGTTTTGCACTTTTTGTGACAATTATTGTCACATTCAGTATAGTGTTTGATGGAATCAACCTCATATGGCTATGGCATTGATGTTGTAAACTTGAACCACTATTTGTGTTAACAACATTATATATTAGATGGGAATCTACAAGTGCAAACCCTCTAGTTGTGAGCCATAAAAATACGTGCAAATATGAATTTATAGGCACAAGATAGAATAGCTCTGCCAGTATTTGTACATAGGATTATGGGAGCATATGATGAGATAGCACTGCTAGGATTATGAATTAAACTGTTCCCATCCACATAATTTATATATTTTTATTTTATTTAGGGGTGACAGTCTCGTATTTTTTACAGTTATAAGCAATTAGTGCTTTTTTTTGGACATATCCTCGTTACTGTTTTTTCTTTCCCCTTTTATTTTATAAGAAAGAAATAAAGGTTATGTTTTAATATAATATATCATCGCCAGTGCAACCAGTGCGTTGCACTGGGCCCGCCTCTGTCCAGGGCCCCAAAGCATGTAATGAGTCAAACTGACTCATTACATGCCGCTGTGTGCTGCTGGGCAACCGCTGCCCGCAGCACACAGCCGCTCGGACAGAGAGGAGAGGAGCGCAGCGGTACGGGGGAGAAGGATGTCAAAGTCGAAAAATATCATGATTCACTATTGCCTTGTACTAACCCCAATGCACGTGCCCGCTGCTTGTGCACCGACTCCCCCGTGCGTACGCATCCCCTCAGGTTGCGTAAGGGAACGCTCCGACGTCACCTGCGCACGGAGATGTGTATTTACGGCGGTGTTTGTGAGCGACTAGCGGGCGACTCGATCGCAGCATATTTAACCTTTATAGTGTGTTTTGTAGATAATATTCCCCTTAATCATATCTGCGAGCATGTTTAGTGTAAATGGTTCAGGGACATGGGAATTCCTCTTTGTATGATATGAAGGGTCAGGCAAAGGTTGAACGGTGGTGTCTAGTACCTAACAAGAGTATTTTATTAGAAACATTCCGGTGTTGGTTAGGAAGAGATTAATCGCTCCTGCGTATAGTTATGTTTAAAAAAAGTTTATGGACATTTACAGTATTTGCAGTTTAATTACACATGCAGGGGGAATCCAGAGGATACCTCCCACCTGAGCAGTTGGAGAGAGACACATCCCCCCCCCGTACGAACCCACCTATGACCTTTTGTTATAGTGCAGAGACAAATTCCTGTGTCCAATGAACAATGAGATTGTAGGGACCATTGTATTGTGAATGTAGGCTGTAAATATAAGGATCACCATTGCTGGGCCAGCTCACTCTCTCTACAAAGGTTTTCATCATTGATTAACTGAGGGCTGGATTCCAGGACTGCGCTTGCGATTCATTCCCACGTGTGTAAGTTCTCTGTGGCCATTTTGTTATCCTCATATGTTTGCCATTTATTCTCTCTCTGTTTGTTAGTATTTGTGATCATCTTGCTATCGTATATTTTATGTCTAGTTATTCTGCTTAGATATTAATGTCAGGTCTGTAGTGTATAAGCTGTATTGTTATTTGCTTTTTGCACTAAACGTATCCCCTAAGAAGGTGTTGGAACCTTATCAGGTCTTGTGGGTTTCACTATTTATAACAAAGGGTATTCTAAGCGTCTCAATCGCACAAGCAGCTTTCATATTATCAAGGTCAATCAGCGTTACATTGTGGTAATATTACAGTACTAAGGTTTACAGCATAAGCATACCCTTGCAGTGTGTTGTTACAAGGTTGTCTGTGTGTAATTCAGTGAGCGTCAGCGCCGCTCGTATCCCACTCTCACGGTACAGCGTCCGCTACGCCAATAGCGTAGCATTACGGTACTCGGGCCACCCATAGCGTGCTCGATACTAAGCGTAAATCCGTGAGCGAATGTGCCGCTCGTGCGTCTCGACCACGGTCTAGCGACTGCTACGCTAAGTGCGTACCATTACGGCACCTCGTGCGCCTATTGCGTACATTGTCTATAATAAGTATATAGCTTAGGTTCAAGGTAAATATTTAGCTTTATCAATTGGGGATCTTGTCCGGTCCACCTCATATCCGCAGTCAGGCGAAAACGCGCAGACTTTATCGATCAGCAAAGGGCGGAAAGGTGGTATCTTGTAGTGCTGATTAGATGAGCGTCTGCGTCTGATTCTCTTGGTTTGTAGGGATGCTGGTGGAACCCGAAGAATGTAAGAACATTAAGCTATTGTCTTTTTAAATCTGGTTTTAATTTCTATGTGGTGCCAACTGCACACGCAACACATGTAACACACGCACAGACCTGTACTCTGCATATCTGACCATATTGTTGCAGAACGGGGTTCGGGTCAGTCATGTCGTGTTTGATTCAGATTGGATTGCTTGTCTGTTTAAATAGGTTTAAAAGTATTTTTAATCGCTCTGCATAGCTTGATAGTTTTATTTTTAACACAGGCCTAAAATAACTTCAGAGGCTTGTATGATGATTTTCTTTGTGACAAAAGAAGCCGCATGGTCTGTCCTCCATTTTGTGTAACCCTCATGGATGTGGAAGGGGGAGGAGCAGCGGCCATTTTGGGAAGGTCAAAAAAAAAAATTCTGAATGGCTGATTTTCAGTTGACTCAGGAATAATCAGCCATCCTTTGTCAAAAAGAAATCACCATTTATGAGTTTCCAATGCATTTATTTAACCCATGCATAAGCAATTATAAATAGTTCAGATAGGGTTTAATGTAAGTTAATAGTAAAATGAATATTTGATTTAAGAACGACACACAGATAAAACAAAGTTGTTGTTTTTTTTCTCTCTCTCTTCTTTACCTCCAAGATTCTAGGATTCTCTGCTTGTTGTGAGATGGGCCATTGAAATGCAAATTAACGGGGGCGTGGCCTGGAGGCTGTATGAGCAGGCTGCGTTTTTGGTGAGCTCCCAGGGACCTGGGAGTTTCCATATAAAATCACAGCCTTCACACTATAATTATTTGCCTAAAACACCTGGAATACATCCCCATAGTGCTGGTGCAGGTGGCGAGTTCGAGCTGCGGAATCGGGGAGCCGGTTTCCTGGCTCCCGCGGATTGCGGCCTACTCGTCGCCCAGAAGCCTGGGCCTAAATTTTTACACTGTTCCCCAGCAGAGAGGCCGGCCTGCCAGAGACGCTGGACGGACCTGCTTTCACCCTGTTCATCGCAGGGGCATCGCTGCAGACTCCCCGGGGGTCCCTGCTGGCTAGCAGAAGGAGGCCTGGGACTGGATAGAAGCCGAGAAGTGTGCTCCGGAGCGCGAGCTGCTGCCATCTTAGAAGACGGAGAACGGGAGGTGAGGCGGCGGAGGTACGGAGGAGACGCCTGACGACCCTCGGAGGTGAGCGGTTTGCAGCGTCCACCCCACTGAAGTGGCTGCTCGTCCCCCCACCCGAGTGCCGGGTGCCTGTACCGTCCGCCGGCGGCGCGCTGCCGCGAACGAACGCGGGCCCGGCCGGGGCTCCCCCCCTGCCTGTTGGTCAAAAGTGTGCAGCCGGATTTCAGAGGTCCGGAGTCAGCAGGGAAGTACTCAGGGGTGCAGACTCCCATCAAGCGGAGGACGAGACCTCCCCCTCACTCACTCACTCTACGCTTGCTGGCATACCGGTGGATACCGGGGGAGCCTGTGTGCCCCGGCCCCTCAGCAGGTATACCCGCGGCTCTGGGTGGCTTGCTGGACGGAGCGGGAGGGAGACACGTAGCCCCGCGACTCGCAGGCGCCCCACATTAGACCCGGGAACGGTGAAAAAGGACCCTAGGAAATACAGCGTGCAACGCTCCTGGTTCTACACCTGGTGCCACCAAGAACCTCCCGTCTACACGATATAATATCCCTCTGGGAGACCCTGGGCTTGATCCCGACCTTCTACAACTTGCGGCCTGACCCTAAGAGTACCTGGGTGACCTGGGGTGCGGGACAGAAGTTCCCCCCAATACTATATAGGCACATAGAAGATGATGGCTAGTCTCATAGCCTTGCCAACCCTGCTCATGCCAATGTAAAACGAGCAGTCTCCCCTACCCATGCCAATATCTACGTGACATCTTGGTGACCCCGAGGATAACGAAGCCTTCAACTTTCCATATCATACGTGATCGGAACCGTCAAGCTGTCTTTTACTGGTCTCAGTATGCCTTCCAGACGTAGCAAGCCGTCTAAGCCCGCGCAGCAGCTGTCTTTTTTCAAGGCATCCCCGAAGATGTCAGGCCCTAAATCCACCGGGTCCACTACAACAGATAAAGTCCCGCAAACCCCCCCCTCTCTGGAGGTGCCTCCTCCCGTTTCCATAACTGCTACAAGCCTGGATAAAGTTGGAGATGGAGATGCTTTGACCGTGGGCACTATGAAACTACTTCTGTCTCGCTTTAAGGAAGATGTAGCAGCGGAGTTTCGTACCACATTAACGGCGTGTCAACAATCCATAGATGACCTAGGTGGACGCACTGACCATCTGGAAAACAAAATGGAAGAGGTTGTGGGGTCACATAACTGCCTGCTAGACTGCCTGCTAGACTCCCACGACGCCTTGGAGGCGGAGGTAAAGCTTCTGCGGGACACAGTCACAGAGCTGGAGGACAGATCACATCGCAGCAATCTAAAATTGCGTGGAGTCCCCGAATCTGTGTCACATAGCAGTTTACACGATTATGCTGTAGCCCTATTTAAAGCTCTATTACCCCAGTCCCCTTCGGCAGACTTCATTATTGACCGAATACACCGACTGCCAAAGGCTAGAGCGGCCCCAGGAGACGCGTCTAGGGACGTCCTAATGAAAATGCACTATTTTCACGTTAAAGAGGCTTTACTGAAGGCATCAAGACCGACGTCGGACAACTCCTCTGCCCTTAAAGGACTTCAGCTTTTCGGAGACTTGTCCGCGGCTACTCTCTACAAACGGCGTTCCTTTCACCCCATCATGACAGCTCTTAGGAAGGCGGACATCCCTTATCGTTGGGGTTCCCCCACCAAGCTACTGATCCATCGGGATGGCTCCACTGTTTCTATATCTACCGCAGATGAAGGGGCAAAGTTGCTCAAATCCTGGAACATTGCGGAACCCTCAGCGGACTCCTCACCCCATCGACTTCAGCAGGACTGGTCCGCAGTGAAGTGAGGTGCCCGGCTCGAGATCGGATACCTTTCACAGATGCTATCTCGTTATCGTATTGACTCCGGTGACTCTCCAGTTCTGGTTATTTGGAGTTTGATATTTAGGATGAGTTGCTGGAGAGACCCTAGCGATTCTTCTGATGTCAGTGTCTGTTTCTATGCTTTATGTCCAGGTTGGACAGTTTTTGCTATGTAATGTTTGCCCCTCATGTTATGTTATATTTACATGCATAAGTCACTATATGCCTTAATATCACCAAGATGTTTATGTGCTTAGTATAAAGTGTAATATAAAGTATGGCAATGGGTAGGTGTTATGCCACTAACCCCCCCTTTAGCCTACACAGCTGCCTTATTATGGCGACTGGTTATGATCTCAAGGGAGATCAATTCAGTTTTGTTTTTTTAGTTTTTTTTCTGTCTACCATCCTGTTCCCGGAAATGTTTCCCCCCCCCTATCAGGTATATCAGTTTAAGCACGGAATTTGGTCAATGGAATTATTAGCTCCTTTTGCAAAGGAATATGGTTAACATAGTCTCTATCAATGCCAAAGGGCTCAATTCCCCTCACAAAAGAGTTGCCTTGAATTATTTTTATAAACTTAAGGCGCATGTAGTGGCAGTGCAGGAGACACACTTCCAGAGCCAAAATCCCCCCTCATTCACTAACACACGTTACCCCCTCTGCTACATGGCAAATGGGCCCACCAAGAAAGCTGGCGTGGCTCTCCTTATAGCACAACATTGCTCGTTTGTTCTGTCCGATAAATATGAGGACCCAGACGGGAGATATCTAATATTAGTGGGTAAATTAGATAATGTAGAGACTACTCTGGTCTCCTGTTATGCGCCCAACGTCAAACAAATCCCATTTCTTAGAACCTTCTGTAGAACTCTCAAGGAACGTATTAAGGGAGCCCATTTGATCTTAGGGGACTTCAATATGGTACTGGACCCCGTTGTTGACCGCTCCCGTCCGACCCGGGCCCTCCGTAGCAGCCCGCCTCAGGAACCCTCAGGCAAATTTAGCCAGTTGCTGGCTGAGTATGCGCTATATGATGTCTGGAGGGCTAAACACCCGGGAGAACGTGATTACACTTTTTTTTCCCATGTCCATAGTTCGTACTCTCGAATAGACTTAGCATTAGCGGATAGATGGACATTAGCGACTATTAGCAAGATAGACATATTACCTATGTCTTGGTCTGATCACTCACCGCTTATTGTTGTTTGGGATATCAGTAAGAGGGTGGTTCCCCACGGCCCCTGGAGAATGGGCCAACACTTATTGGCTCACCCTGAGGCCCACCAGGCCATTCAGCGCTCTCTGGACTTATACTTGTCCACTAATTGCCCCCGGGAACACATCTATTTTTACCCATTGGTGTTCCCTGAAGGCCGTGATTAGAGGCTCTGCAATTCAAATCGCAGCTAGACTTAAACGCGAATACAGGAAGAGACACGAATCAGCCGACAGAGAGGCCGCGCGGTTGGAAGCGGCACATAAAATAAGCCCCGAAAATAAATCTCTTTTTAAGCAACTCCTTATTGCCCGAGACAAAGTGAACGCCTTTGCCTTAACCGAAGTACATCGCAACCTGCAGCGGTTAAATCAAAATTATTACAGGCTTGGTAATAGAGCAGGAAGGTTATTGGCGCGCAAATTAAGAGGACGTAGAGCCAAGGAACGCATTCATGCTATCCATACGTCTTCTGGAGTCAAGGTAACTGACCCGGTCGAGATAGCGAATGCGTTTGCTGAATATTACTCGCAGCTGTATAACCTCAAGGAAGACCCTGGCACCCCTCAGCCCACTTTGGCAGACATCAATGGTTTTTTAGACGGGCTATCGCTCCCCACTATAGATGCCCAGACCCGTGAATCCCTTAGCGCCACCTGGTTACTTGACGAAGTTATAGCAGCCATAGATTCCTGTCCAGTAAATAAGGCTCCCGGCCCGGATGGGTATCCCTCCAACTTCTACAAAACATTTAAACTATCCCTTGCTCCACTCTTAACGTCAGTATACAATGAAGCCTCTGACTCCACATGCTTCCCAAGAGAGATGTTAGAGGCCCGAATAGTTACCATCCCTAAACCAGGAAAATCCCCTACAGTGGTTCAGAACTACCGCCCTATAGCATTGCTGAACACTGACCTTAAGTTGTTCGCCAAGATGGTTGCAAATAGGATCGCCCCACTCCTGCCAAGTTTGATTAACCCGGACCAGGTGGGTTTTGTTCTGGGCAGGCAAGCATCAGATAACACACGTAGAGTTATTAACTTAATTGACCGCTGCCAGGCCCGGAACGAGCCTTTTTTGCTTCTTTCTCTGGATGCAGAAAAAGCATTCGATAGACTCCATTGGGACTACCTAAGGGTTACCCTGGGCCATTTTGGATTTGCAGGTAGGATTCTCGATTCTATACTGGCTTTGTACTCCTCGCCCTCGGTTTTCACCAATGGGTGCAACTCCTCCATATTTAATATTACTAATGGGACCCGGCAGGGATGCCCATTATCACCCCTTATCTTTGTACTAGCAGTGGAACCTCTGGCGGAACGAATTAGGATGTCAGATTCAATTGTAGGCCCAGAGGTAGGTGGGATGCCGCATAAAATATGTCTTTTTGCGGATGATATTCTGGTGTGTCTTAGAGAGCCTGAAGCGTCCTTACCTCATTTACATTCTCTATTAGACTCATATGCAGCGGTTTCTTATTACAAACTGAACACTACTAAGACCGAGGCCCTTCCTTTGAATATCTCCGACAGCGCTCTTAGTCGTCTAAAGAATGACTATAAGTATGCGTGGCAACTTAGATCGCTTAAATACCTGGGTGTTCATATATCTAGGGGGCGGGACTTAATAGGGTGCAACTATGATCCTCTTTATCGTACATTTGAATTGATAATTAAAGATTGGATGATGCAGGAGGTCTCCTGGGTCGGACGGGTAGCGGCGGCGAAGATGGTCCTCTTGCCAAAGTTGATGTACCTGTTTCGTACCATCCCAAGGACATTCCCCAAAGATGTTTGTAACAGATTCAATCGTCTTTTGACTAAATATATATGGGGGGGCTCGAAACCGAGAATAGCGAAATCCACGTTGACTGCGCCTAAATGGGTCGGGGGTGTCGCGTATCCAGATCTAGAGAGATACCATATCGCTTGTTTACTTACACAGGCTAGAGACTGGTTCACTCAGAGCAATTTTAAACCATGGGTATCCCTGGAGCGGGACGCGATATCCCCCTTCACATTATCGGAGTTATTGTGGTTGCCTACCAACTCCGTTCCAACCAAGATTGCTGAATGCCCCGCAGTACACACAACCCTGATGGCATGGAGGGAAGTGGTTAGGTCTCTCCCTCCTGGTGCTATCCCCTCCCCCCAGTTGTCCCTTCACACCATAGCCCTATTGATACCAGACATGCAACTATACCATTGGCAGGCCTTGGGTCTGACTACTCTAAAGGATGTCCTCCGGGACGGCGCCTCAGTTCCCTTCTCCCTGCTCCGAGAACAGTTTCAGATTCCCAAGCAGGACTTTTATAAATATCTACAATTGCGACATTGGCTTCAAAGCTGCTCAACAAATCGAGTCCCACATACTGATTTCCCTAAACTACTGATGTCACTCCTTACACCCAGCGGCAATAGGGGAGGCATATCCCGATGGTACCAGCATCTTGTGACTAAGGCCCATCGTGGGGTTTTCCCTGCACAGACCAAATGGGAAAAAGACCTCCCTACAGTCTTCACTGAAGATGTTTGGAGAGATATCTTTAAATCTTGTTTTAGAATTTCTAAATGCGTAAATCATTGTGAAATGTATTACAAATTGGTTCATAGGGTATATTTAACGCCAGTTCGCCTACACAAAATTTGGCCAGATGTCTCCGCTAGTTGCTAGAGAAACTGTGGGATGGTGGGGGATATCCTACATATATTTTGGCTGTGTCCAGTAATTCGGGCGCTATGGAGGGAAGTGTTTCTACTTATTTCCCACATACTGGGAGTGGTCCTTTTGCCTGAACCTCTCTTGGCACTTTTCCATTACTATGGGAAGGAAATGTCTAGCGGTGATAGATACCTTTTAGGCCATATCCTTATAGCCTCTAAAGCCGCCATCGCCTCCAAATGGAAATCAGCGGTTATCCCCACTATTTCTATGATAGAAAATAAAGTTCATCAACATTATGTTTTTGAAACAGCACAGGTCAAGTATTCCTCAGGAAATACCTCTATTAGCAAGAAATGGATTAAATGGTCCCTTTACAGGGAGGGTTCAGGCCAGATAGGTGCTTCCAGAGCTTCAGTTACTACTCCAGACCTCTCCGTACTTCGCTCCCCCGGACCATCCCGGGCATTAACGGGTTAAGTGAAGTAGACCTTTTGCTTTACACTTTACTATGTTTTTCATTGTTGTATTACGATATCCCTGATATGTACTTTCCCCCCCTATGTCTTTATTAGTTCTGTTTTTATGTATGTCTCTTTAGCCCCATCCAGATTTTGTTTACCAATTTACATATACACGTACATGTAATCTGTGTGAAAATTCAATAAAAATTTAATATAAAAAAAAAGAAATGCAAATTAACCTGTGTAACTGGTTGTTTGTTTGTTTTTTTCTCTCCCAGCAGTGAAGAGAATCACCCTCACACACAGTCAAGGGCACATTCATATGCAAATTAGAGAAGTGAATGGGTCTCATAGATGTAATAGTGATTAGTACAGAGATGTAATATTATAATTATATGTGTGTGTTTACATCAATGTATGTTATCAGATTAATTTAGAATTGTATTGTATCTGTGTATTTTTACCTATCTACCTTCCTGTTTGCCATTTGCATTGATAACGTACTGAGAAAATTTGCTGCTATTTTAGTTAAAAATAAACATTAATACTTAAAGGGAGTAATTGTAAAACACGCACACAGCCTGGCCTAGTTAAGAGGTTGATACAGTGGAATACTGTGTGGTGCTTGGTAGGCGTTTATAGTTAAAATATCGATTACATTGATAGAAGCGTGTTATTTGTGTTACTGTGGACGTATCCGACCTATGTACACGTGCCTCTCACCGAGTGCGAGTCAAAGCGTACGTGACGCAAAGGCGTACACACGTAGCGTACATTACGCAACCTGCGTACAGATACGCCCACTAGATACAAAAATAAGAATTTACTTACCGATAATTCTATTTCTCATAGTCCGTAGTGGATGCTGGGAACTCCGTAAGGACAATGGGGATTAGCGGCTCCGCAGGAGACTGGGCACAAAAGTAAAAGCTTTAGGACTACCTGGTGTGCACTGGCTCCTCCCCCTATGACCCTCCTCCAAGCCTCAGTTAGGATACTGTGCCCGGACGAGCGTACACAATAAGGAAGGATTTTGAATCCCGGGTAAGACTCATACCAGCCACACCAATCACACCGTACAACCTGTGATCTGAACCCAGTTAACAGCATGATAACAGAGGAGCCTCTGAAAAGATGGCTCACAACAATAATAACCCGATTTTTGTAACAATAACTATGTACAAGTATTGCAGACAATCCGCACTTGGGATGGGCGCCCAGCATCCACTACGGACTATGAGAAATAGAATTATCGGTAAGTAAATTCTTATTTTCTCTGACGTCCTAGTGGATGCTGGGAACTCCGTAAGGACCATGGGGATTATACCAAAGCTCCCAAACGGGCGGGAGAGTGCGGATGACTCTGCAGCACCGAATGAGAGAACTCAAGGTCCTCCTCAGCCAGGGTATCAAATTTGTAGAATTTTGCAAACGTGTTTGCCCCTGACCAAGTAGCAGCTCGGCAAAGTTGTAAAGCCGAGACCCCTCGGGCAGCCGCCCAGGATGAGCCCACCTTCCTTGTGGAGTGGGCTTTTACAGATTTTGGCTGTGGCAGGCCTGCCACAGAATGTGCAAGCTGAATTGTACTACAAATCCAACGAGCAATAGTCTGCTTAGAAGCAGGAGCACCCAGCTTATTGGGTGCATACAGGATAAACAGCGAGTCAGATTTCCTGACTCCAGCCGTCCTGGAAACATATATTTTCAGGGCCCTGACTACGTCCAGCAACTTGGAGTCCTCCAAGTCCCTAGTAGCCGCAGGCACCACAATAGGCTGGTTCAAGTGAAATGCTGAAACCACCTTAGGGAGAAATTGAGGACGAGTCCTCAATTCTGCCCTGTCCGTATGAAAAATTAGGTAAGGGCTTTTATAGGATAAAGCCGACAATTCTGAGACACGCCTGGCTGAAGCCAGGGCTAACAACATTACCACTTTCCAAGTGAGATATTTTAAGTCCACAGTGGAGAGTGGTTCAAACCAATGTGATTTTAGGAACCCCAAAACTACATTGAGATCCCAAGGTGCCACTGGAGGCACAAAAGGAGGCTGTATATGCAGTACCCCCTTGACAAACGTCTGAACTTCAGGAACTGAAGCCAGTTCTTTCTGGAAGAAAATCGACAGGGCCGAAATTTGAACCTTAATGGACCCTAATTTTAGGCCCATAGACAGTCCTGTTTGCAGGAAATGTAGGAAACGACCCAGTTGAAATTCCTCTGTAGGGGCCTTCCTGGCCTCGCACCACGCAACATATTTACGCCAAATCCGGTGATAATGTTGCACGGTTACATTCTTCCTGGCTTTGATCAGGGTAGGGATGACTTCATCTGGAATGCCTTTTTCTTTCAGGATCCGGCGTTCAACCGCCATGCCGTCAAACGCAGCCGCGGTAAGTCTTGGAACAGACAGGGTCCCTGCTGAAGCAGGTCCTTTCTTAGAGGTAGAGGCCACGGGTCCTCTGTGAGCATCTCTTGAAGTTCCGGGTACCAAGTCCTTCTTGGCCAATCCGGAGCCACGAGTATAGTCCTTACTCCTCTCCTTCTTATGATCCTCAGTACCTTGGGTATGAGAGGCAGAGGAGGGAACACATACACCGACTGGTACACCCACGGTGTTACCAGAGCATCCACAGCTATTGCCTGAGGGTCCCTTGACCTGGCGCAATACCTGTCCAGTTTTTTGTTGAGGCGGGACGCCATCATGTCCACCTTTGGCTTTTCCCAACGGTTCACAATCATGTGGAAGACTTCTGGGTGAAGTCCCCACTCCCCCGGATGGAGGTCGTGTCTGCTGAGGAAGTCTGCTTCCCAGTTGTCCACTCCCGGAATGAACACTGCTGACAGTGCTATCACATGATTTTCCGCCCAGCGAAGAATCCTTGCAACTTCTGTCATTGCCCTCCTGCTTCTTGTGCCGCCCTGTCTGTTTACGTGGGCGACTGCCGTGATGTTGTCTGACTGGATCAGCACCGGCTGACCTTGAAGCAGAGGTCTTGCTAGGCTTAGAGCATTGTAGATGGCCCTTAGCTCCAGGATATTTATGTGAAGTGATGTCTCCAGGCTTGACCACAAGCCCTGGAAATTTCTTCCCTGTGTGACTGCTCCCCAGCCTCTCAGGCTGGCATCCGTGGTCACCAGGACCCAGTCCTGAATGCCGAATCTGCGGCCCTCTAGAAGATGAGCACTCTGCAACCACCACAGGAGAGACACCCTTGTCCTTGGTGACAAGATTATCCGCTGATGCATCTGAAGATGCGACCCGGACCATTTGTCTAGCAGATCCCACTGGAAGGTTCTTGCGTGGAATCTGCCGAATGGGATTGCTTCGTAAGAAGCCACCATCTTTCCCAGGACCCTTGTGCATTGATGCCCTGAGACTTGGCCTGGTTTTAGGAGATTTCTGACTAGTTCGGATAACTCCCTGGCTTTCTCCTCCGGGAGAAACACCTTTTTCTGGACTGTGTCCAGGATCATCCCTAGGAATAGGAGTCGGGTAGTCGGGATCAGCTGAGATTTTGGAATATTGAGAATCCAACCGTGCTGGCGCAGCACTATCTGAGATAGTGCTACCCCGACTTCCAACTGTTCCCTGGATCTTGCCCTTATCAGGAGATCGTCCAAGTAAGGGATAACTAAAACTCCCTTCCTTCGAAGGAGTATCATCATTTCGGCCATTACCTTGGTAAAGACCCGGGGTGCCGTGGACAATCCAAACGGCAGCGTCTGAAACTGATAGTGACAGTTCTGTACCTCAAACCTGAGGTACCCTTGGTGAGAAGGGCAAATTGGGACATGTAGGTAAGCATCTTTGATGTCCAGAGACACCATATAGTCCCCGTCTTCCAGGTTTGCAATCACTGCTCTGAGTGACTCCATCTTGAATTTGAACCTTTGTATGTAAGTGTTCAAGGATTTTAGGTTTAAAATTGGTCTCACCGAGCCGTCCGGCTTCGGTACCACAAATAGTGTGGAATAGTACCCCTTTCCCTGTTGCAGGAGGGGTACCTTGATTATCACCTGCTGGGAATACAGCTTGTGAATGGCATCCAATACTGCCTCCCTGTCTGAGGGAGACGTCGGTAAAGCAGACTTTAGAAAACGGCGAGGGGGAGACGTCTCGAATTCCAATTTGTACCCCTGAGATACCACTTGAAGGATCCAGGGGTCCACTTGCGAGTGGGCCCACTGCGCACTGAACTTCTTGAGACGGGTCCCCACCGTGTCTGCCTGTAAAGCCCCAGCGTCATGCTGAGGACTTTGCGGAGGCGGGAGAGGGCTTGTGTTCCTGGGAACTGGCTGTTTGTTGCAGCCTTTTTCCTCTCCCTCTGCCACGGGGCATAAATGAGGCGCCTTTTGCCCGCTTGCCCTTATGGGGCCGAAAGGACTGCGCCTGATAATACGGCGTCTTCTTAGGTTGAGAAGCTACCTGGGGTAACAACGTGGATTTTCCAGCAGTTGCCGTGGCTACCAGGTCTGATAGACCTACCCCAAATAACTCCTCCCCCTTATAAGGCAATACTTTCATGTGCCTTTTAGAATCCGAATCACCTGACCACTGCCGCGTCCATAAACCTCTTCTAGCAGAAATGGACAGCGCGCTAACTCTTGATGCCAGTCGGCAAATATCCCTTTGTGCATCACGCATATATAGAAATGCATCCTTCAAATGCTCTATAGTCAGTAATATACTGTCCCTATCTAGGGTATCAATATTTTCAGTCAGGGAATCCGACCACGCCAGGCCCACACTGCACATCCAGGCTGAGGCGATTGCTGGTCGCAGTATAACACCCGTGTGAGAGTATATACATTTTAGGATATTCTCCAGCTTTCTATCGGCAGGTTCCTTTAGGGCGGCCGTATCAGGAGAGGGTAGTGCTACCTGTTTTGACAAACGTGTGAGCGCTTTATCCACCCTAGGGGGTGTTTCCCAACGTGCCCTATCCTCTGGCGGGAAAGGGTACGATGCCAATAACCTTTTAGGAATTATCAGTTTTTTATCGGGGGAAACCCACGCCTCATCACACACTTCATTTAATTCCTCGGATATAGGAAAAACTACAGGCAGTTTTTTCTCACCAAACATAATACCCTTTTTAGTGGTACTTGTATTATCAGAGATATGCAATACATTTTTAATTGCTTCAATCATGTAACGTGTGGCCCTAGTGGAAGTCACGTTTGTCTCATCATCGTCGACACTGGAGTCAGTATCCGTGTCTGTGTCTGCCATTTGAGGTAACGGGCGTTTTAAAGCCCCTGATGGCGTTTGAGACCCTTGGACAGGCACAAGCTGAGTAGCCGGCTGTCTCATGTCGTCAACTGTCTGTCGTAACGAGCTGACACTGTCACGCAATTCCTTCCATAAGCTCATCCACTCAGGTGTCGACTCCCCAGAGGGTGACAACTGTATAATAGGCAATTGCTCCGCCTCCATCTCATTTTCCTCCTCAAACATGTCGACACAATCGTACCGACACACCGCACACACACAGGGAATGCTCTGATAGAGGACAGGACCCCACTAGCCCTTTGGGGAGACAGAGGGAGAGTATGCCAGCACACACCAGAGCGCTATATATAAACAGGAATACCACTATAAAATGTACTTTTCCCTTTATAGCTGTTGTTAGTATCAAAACTGCGCCAAATTAGTGCCCCCCCTCTCTTTTTTACCCTTTTCTGTAGTGCAGGACTGCAGGGGAGAGTCAGGGAGAAGTCCTTCCAGCGGAGCTGTGATGGAAAATAGCGCCTGTGTGCTGAGGAGATAGGCTCCGCCCCCTTCTCGGCGGCCTTTTCTCCCGCTTTTTTGTAAGTTCTGGCAGGGGTTAAAATACATCCATATAGCCCTGGGGGTTATATGTGGTGTATTTATGCCAGCCAAGGTGTTTTACATTGCTGCTCAGGGCGCCCCCCCCTAGCGCCCTGCACCCTCAGTGACCGGAGTGTGAAGTGTGCCCGAGTAACAATGGCGCACAGCTGCAGTGCTGTGCGCTACCTTGTTGAAGACTGATGTCTTCTGCCGCCGATTTTTCCGGACCTCTTCTTGCTTCTGGCTCTGTAAGGGGGCCGGCGGCGCGGCTCTGGGACCGAGCTCCGAGGCTGGGCCTGTGTTCGGTCCCTCTGGAGCTAATGGTGTCCAGTAGCCTAAGAAGCCCAATCCACTCTGCACTTCAGGTGAGTTCGCTTCTTCTCCCCTTAGTCCCTCGATGCAGTGAGCCTGTTGCCAGCAGGTCTCACTGAAAATAAAAAACCTAAAACTAAAACTTTCACTAAGAAGCTCAGGAGAGCCCCTAGTGTGCACCCTTCTCGGCCGGGCACAAAAATCTAACTGGGGCTTGGAGGAGGGTCATAGGGGGAGGAGCCAGTGCACACCAGGTAGTCCTAAAGCTTTTACTTTTGTGCCCAGTCTCCTGCGGAGCAGCTAATCCCCATGGTCCTTACGGAGTTCCCAGCATCCACTAGGACGTCAGAGAAACACACGATAGCATTGTTTTAGTGTGGGAGGTATAGTAGCTACGTGATAATAGCACAATTTCTTACAGTTCCCAAAACTAGTTTAAAGGTTCCTTCTCTTGCTGCAGCTCCTCTGGGATTAATCTGTGTTACCTGAATGCAAGTAATTTTCTGTACAGAAAAATCAAAGTATATATGAAGTGATAGAAGCGTGCGTATGCAAGTAAATTTTTCTTTGGGGTGAACCTTGAGAAAAGTCGAGATCTCGTGGAAGACATCCGTGGAGTGAACACGTGGTGGCGTGGGAGAAGGCCATCTCACGTTAAAAGTGATTTAAGGTAAAAGTGAAAACTGGCGCTTGTGTGTTTCTCCAATAATGATTAATGACTGTGGATCAATTTCAATAAGAATAACATAAAATTTATTACCTATACATCACAAACTGAAAACATCCTAGACATGAAAATCAGATAAAAAATTGAGGCATATATGGAGCTGAGAAATGTTTAAAGGTGGCTGCTCTCAGTGTCCACAAAAGGATCCCGGACTAAAGTGCCTTGTGCAAAGTTCTCTGGTGAGAGGGAATATGTACAGCTGGTATTACCCGTGTTGATGGAGACTTCCAGAGGCCTGGAGATTTTTCAGCAAGCAAGCTGCGGCAATGGAACAAACTGGGTCTCTCCCATCAATGCTGCACAGATAAAATTCCTCAAAGTTCCAAAAGGCAGGTTTAAAAGTCCATATCTGGATCCGTCTTGAAAGTGGAACACTTGTGATGGTCGTCGCAGCTTCAACACTTCAGGTAAAAGGAGCAATTAGTGTTAAAGCAGACCAGAAGGTCGCTAAGTTTAAAGACCCTGATTTAAGAAAGGTCAGAGGCAGTGGGCGCAACCCACAGAGAGGTTGACGCAAAACCCATATAGGCCCGTGTTGAGAATAAAGCTCCGGCTGAAGGTTTCGCAGCCTAAACAATCGATTCCGCTGGTCGTAAGGCGTATAAATAATAGTTACTTATACGCAGTGCGACTGTACCGCACGTAATTGTGTGCATTAGTTTGTTACCTTGATACCCACTAAGATTTACTGTGGGATCATAAACGCTACTTGTACATTCTAACGTGATTTGTGTAGGTTTTTTTTATTTTAAGGGAGGTTCGCTGATCACTCAGGAATTCTCCAGCAACTGATATTTACTGGAGGGTAGCACACATAAATACACATACTCCCACACGCCCCAGTAAATAGAAGTTCAGGTTGCAGGGGCCCTAGGTTGAGTACGCCAGCGTTACGTCAGAGCGTGTGGGCGTATTGGTCGACGTGGGCGAGAGTGAGTGAAGGTACTCGTTGAACTTTCACCGTCGCCTTACCTCTGGGAACTTGGTTGTTTTTTTGTAGGAAATTTGCAGAAAAAGAAATACCTGCAAAATAATGGGGGCCAGTTGCTCAAGTAAGGGGCGATCAACCAAGGTTCAGGTTGATTCAGCACCCCGACCTGCAGGGTCGGCCAGGTACATAATGTGTGAGAAATATGGTTCACACGCCGAGGTTCTATGCAATGAGTGGGAACGTATGACTGTGAATGATGGGGAAAAGTTCCCCAGGGTGGGCAGTTTTAATCCCGAGGTGTTGCACAATTTAAGAAGAAGGATATGTCTAATAAAGTCCGGGAAGCAAAGAATTAGACATTATGATTATTTACAGTTATGGCAACAGGAAGGTGAGATTCAAAGAGGATTAGCTCAAGCAGCTGGTTCCAATCCTATCAGGAAACTGATAGCTACCGCACCACCACCACCATACATAACAGGAGAGAAAATGGCTGCAGAGAATAGCACACTGGTATATGATAAACGTGCACTTAATAAATGTATAAATGATAAGAGTAATGTAGACAATTGTATCGATACTAATACTAATCCATGCAAGTTGTACCCTATCTTAAATTTCCCCCAGGATTATGAACAGGAAGATGAGCCTACCACAATATCGGCACTCTCTCTAGCAGCCACCATAGCAGAGACTACAGTGGGCACGGCCCAACCAGTAAGAGGAGTAGCAAAGGCCCCTAGTGGAGGGACAGGTGAGGTCGTGTCGGCAGGTAAGTACGGCACTGTACACTACGCAGAAACAATTACACCACATATTGTAGAATCAACCCAGAAGGATGTTATTGAACTTAATCCTGTCAGGGTAATTGCGGTCCCAAATGGGAAAACTGACACTTCAGGAGTCACTCCCGTCAGAAACATTGCGATGCATTGCCCCTTTTCCCGGACAGAATTAAGAGCAATTATGTCTGAATTCCCTGATCCTAGGAAAGATCTAGTTGCATGTCAAAGGTTCATTAGAGAACTGGGTAACTCCTCAGAACCCAATAACAAAGATTGGCGAGCAGTGTTGAGGGCATGTTTGCCCCCCAACATTGATTCTGTGAGATTTATCACTGATTGTGGGTTGGATGAAGAGGTGCCCCTCACTGATGAGTACAATCAGGAGAATGTGAGACGTATAAACCTGCAGTTAGGAGCATATTTCCCAGCTGTTGTCAAGTGGAACAAAATCTTCACCATAAGACAAAAAGAGGGAGAAATGGCTGCTGATTATTTCCATCGGGCACTGCAGGAAATGGCTAGGTATACAGGAATAGAAGACATTAAGACAAATGTGAATCATAGAGAGGTAGCTGTTTCTGTGTTAATGGATGGTTTAAAGGAAGTATTGAGGACGAGGGTACAGACCACCCAACCATGTTGGCGAGGTTTGTCGGTGGCTACTTTGAGAGAGGCCGCTATTGACCATGATCGGAACATCATGAGACACAGGGAGTCACAGGGTGATAAGCTGATGGCAGTGAGTATACAAGCCCTTACAACAAAGCCACCTCAGTATAGGCCCCAGACCCCTGTGGGTAAGTCAAATGTAATAACATGTTACAACTGTTGGAAAGAGGGACACATGGCACGGAATTATATGTATAAAGACACACACAAGGTATATCAACCCCCTAGACAACGACAAGACACACGAAATTGGAACCAGGGACCGCAGAGACGGAGTTATGAGCCACATACAGGGGAAACAAAAAGGTACCCACCAAAAAGAGACTGGCAAGTCTCTGATAATTCCCAGTTGCCCCCTTCACATGTTGTAGCTGCCAACGCACTCCAGGGAGGTCACCACATACAATAGGGGTGGGGCCACACCTGTAGTCTGCAGCCGGTGAAATTAATTGCGAGCCTTGGCAGTGAACCCGAGGTCACAATTGATGTAGCTGGTAGATCTCTACCTTTCCTTGTAGATACGGGGGCGGCCAAGTCAGTGATAAATTCAACAGTGGGTATGAAGACCACTGGTAAGACCATTCCAGCCATGGGAGTAACAGGAGTAGTACAACACTACCCTTTAAGCAAACCAGCAGAGATTACGATAGGGCCTTTACAGACCAAGCACTCCTTTCTGCTGGCTGCATCGGCTCCGACTAATCTACTTGGTAGAGATTTACTGTGCAAAATGGGATGTGTCATATATTGTACTCCTGGAGGTGTGTTCTTAGATATTCCCGAGAATCATGCCCAGGAAGTACAGGATATGCTAGATTCCCCACAAAGGTTGATGATGCATACTGCTGTTACAGAGAGGTGTCCGTCCAAGGTAGAGGAAATGATTTCCCAGATACTGGAATCACTTTGGACCAAGGATGGACAAGACACTGGATTAATGGCAAATGTAGCTCCTGTAGTAGTTCAAGTAAAAGATGGTAGGATAGCTCCAAAAATCCCACAGTATCCTCTGAAGCCAGAGGTGGAGTTAGGAGTTTACCCAGTAATAGAGCGCTTGCTACAACAGGGCATTCTGGTTAGGACGTCCAGCACTGCCAATAGTCCCATCTTCCCTGTGAAAAAGAGTGGGGGGAGGGGTTACAGGTTAGTGCAGGATCTAAGGGGGATCAACAAAATAGTTGAGAGCAAATTCCCCGTAGTGCCAAATCCAGCTGTCATCCTTATGCAAATCCCTCCCACTGCCAAATTTTTCACTGTAATTGACCTCTGCTCCGCCTTCTTCTCGGTACTTCTGCACCCTGACGGTCAATATATGTTTGCATTTACATATAGAGGAGTACAGTACACCTGGACTCGTTTACCACAAGGTTTCATCAACAGCTCAAGTATTTTCTCACAGGCTTTGCATGATTGTTTACAATCCTTTTAACCTGAGAGCGGATCAATATTAATACAGTATGTAGACGACTTACTGCTGTGTTCTGATTCAGTCGAATCGTCCCTGAGAGATACGAAACAGCTTCTGTTTCATCTTTCTGATACAGGACACAAGGTTTCAAAGGACAAGTTGCAATTATGCCAGACCAAGGTACAATATTTGGGGCATTGTTTGACACAAGGACTGAGACACCTCACTACTGATAGAGTACAAGCAATTCACGACATGACTCTGCCACAGACTCAGCAACAGATTCGCACATTCCTAGGAATGTGTGGGTACTGTCGTAACTGGATCCCAGGATTTTCCATACTGGCCCTACCTTTTCAGGAGATGGTCTCCTCAAACAAACCAGATAGGATTACGCACACAGATGAGTCTGAAATGGCATTTGAAAGACTCAAGCAGTGCCTAATGCAGGCACCAGCATTAGGTATGCCAGATTATGGAAAACCCTTTGAACTGTACGGTACGGAAAATGCTGGATGTGCGGCAGGTGTCTTAACCCAGAAGCACGGTGATGCCAGCAGGCCGGTAGCCTACTACAGCGCTCAGCTAGACACGGTAGCGCAATCCCTCCCCACATGCTTGCGAAGTGTTGCAGCGATAGCATTGCTAGTAAGTAAAAGCGAAGATGTAGTGCTAGGACACAACCTCACAATTCATACACCTCATGCAGTGTCAGCATTATTAAATTCTGCCCAAACCAGACACGTCTCATCCTCACGGTTTACAAGGTGGGAATTGGCATTGATGGCCCCTGTAAACATCACCATAAGGAGATACAGCGCACTAAATCCTGCAACATATCTCCCAGGTGTGCCTGGACAGGCACAAAGGGTGGGGGATGAGAGTGATGGCGAAGGAGGATTTAGTACAGACACTGACTCACATGATTGTATGGAATATTTGACCCAAAATTTCACGGCAAGGCCTGACATCAGTGACAACCCACTGGAAGGTGTAGATTTTACTTTCTACACTGACGGTAGTTGTCATAGACAGACGGACTCGGGAGACTTGTGTACTGGATACGCAGTCGTAGATGACAAAGGTACCATAGAAGCGGAACCCCTAGGCCCACCACACTCAGCACAAGTTGCTGAGCTGGTTGCTCTAACCAGAGCGTGTGAATTGGCTAAAGGTAAGTCAGCCAATATCTACACAGATTCTAGGTACGCCTTTGGAGTAGTTCATGATTTCGGGGCCCTACGGCGCCTTAGAAATTTCATGACGGCAGCTGGCACACCCGTGGCACATGCAACCCACATCAAAAGACTTTTAGCAGCAATACAAGAACCTGACAGAGTGGCTGTTATCAAGTGTAAAGCCCACACATATAGCCAAGACCCAGTGTCACTTGGTAACAGTCGAGCAGACGAAGCTGCTAAATCAGCAGCCAGTACCCCCATACAGACAGACACCACTCAACTGATGGTATTTAATACTGTAAACACACAGAAATTATATGAAATGCAAAATTTGTGTTCACCACAAGAAAAGGCAGTTTGGAGGTCAAAAGGATATGGCCAGGAGTCCTCAGGACTCTGGACAGATGGACAGGGTAAGCCAGTGGCACCCAGAGCATACCTCCCAAGTCTAGCGGAAGCGGCACATGGGCTGACTCACTTAGGCAAAGAAGGAATGTGTAAGTTGATAAGAGCTTATTGGTGCGTGCCAGGATTTCTCTGACGTCCTAAGTGGATGCTGGGACTCCGTAAGGACCATGGTGAATAGCGGCTCCGCAGGAGACTGGGCACAACTAAAGAAAGCTTTAGGACTACCTGGTGTGCACTGGCTCCTCCCACTATGACCCTCCTCTAGACCTCAGTTAGAATCTTGTGCCCGGCTGAGCTGGATGCACACTAGGGGCTCTCCTGAGCTCCTAGAAAGAAAGTATATTTTAGTTTTTTTATTTTACAGTGAGATCTGCTGGCAACAGACTCACTGCAGCGAGGGACTAAGGGGAGAAGAAGCGAACCTACCTAACTGGTGGTAGCTTGGGCTTCTTAGGCTACTGGACACCATTAGCTCCAGAGGGATTGACCACAGGACCCGACCTCGATGTTCGGTCCCGGAGCCGCACCGCCGGCCCCCTTACAGAGCCAGAAGCAAGAAGTGTTCCGGAAAATCGGCGGCAGAAGACTTCTGACTTCAACAAGGTAGCGCACAGCACTGCAGCTGTGCGCCATTGCTCCTCATGCACACCTCACACTCCGGTCACTGATGGGTGCAGGGCGCTGGGGGGGGGGGGGGCGCCCTGAGGGCAATATAAACACCTTGGCTGGCAAATCATCACAATATATAGTCCCAGGGCTATATATGTGATAAATTACCCCTGCCAGAATCCATGAAAAAAGCGGGAGAAAAGTCAGCCGAAAAAGGGGCGGGGCTATCTCCCTCAGCACACTGGCGCCATTTTTTCTTCACAGTGCAGCTGGAAGACAGCTCCCCAGGCTCTCCCCTGTAGTTTTCAGGCTCAAAGGGTTAAAAAGAGAGGGGGGGCACCAAATTTAGGCGCAATATGTGTATACAAGCAGCTATTGGGGGGAAAATCACTCAGTTATAGTGTTAATCCCTGCATTATATAGCGCTCTGGTGTGTGCTGGCATACTCTCTCTCTGTCTCCCCAAAGGACTTTGTGGGGTCCTGTCCTCAGTCAGAGCATTCCCTGTGTGTGTGCGGTGTGTCGGTACGGCTGTGTCGACATGTTGGATGAGGAAGGTTACGTGGAGGCGGAGCAGAGGCCGATAAATGGGATGTCGCCCCCTGTGGGGCCGACACCAGAGTGGATGGATAGGTGGAAGGTATTAACCGACAATGTCAACTCCTTACATAAAAGGCTGGATGACGTAACAGCTGTGGGACAGCCGGCTTCTCAGCCCGCGCCTGCCCAGGCGTCTCAAAGGCCATCAGGGGCTCAAAAAACGCCCGTTACCTCAGATGGCAGACACAGATGTCGACACGGAGTCTGACTCCAGTGTCGACGAGGTTGAGACATATACACCATCCACTAGGAACATCCGTTGCATGATCTCGGCAATTAAAAATGTGTTACATTTTTCTGACATTAACCCAAGTACCACATAAAAGGGGTTTTATGTTTGGGGAGAAAAAGCAGCCATCAGATGAGTGAATGAAGTGTGTAAAGAAGCGTGGGTTCCCCCGATAAGAAACTGGTAATTTCTAAAAAGTTACTGCTGGCGTACCCTTTCCCGCCAGAGGATAGGTCACGTTGGGAGATATCCCCTAGGGTGGATAAGGCGCTCACACGTTTGTCAAAAAAGGTGGCACTGCCGTCTTAGGATACGGCCACTTTGAAGGAGCCTGCTGATAAAAAGCAGGAGGCTATCCTGAAGTCTGTATATACACACTCAGGTACTATACTGAGACCTGCAATTGCCTCAGCATGAATAGTGCTGCTGCAGCGTGGTCTGATACCCTGTCAGATAATATTAATACCCTAGACAGGGATAATATTTTGCTAACATAGAGCATTTTAAAGACGTCTTATATATGAGGGATGCACAGAGGGATATTTGCCGGCTGGCATCCAGAATTAATGCAATGTCCATTCTGCCAGGAGGGTATTAGAGACCCGGCAGTGGACAGGTGATGCTGACTTTAAAAGGCACATGGAGATTCTGCCTTATAAGGGTGAGGAATTGTTTGGGGATGGTCTCTGGGACCTCGTATCCACAGCAACAGCTGGGAAGAAAAAATTTACCTCAGGTTTCCTCACAGCCTAAGAAAGCACCGTATTTTCAGGTACAGTCCTTTCGGCTTCAGAAAAGCAAGCGGGTCAAAGGCGCTTCCTTTCTGCACAGAGACAAGGGAAGAAGGAAAAAGCTGCACCAGACAGCCAGTTCCCAGGATCAAAAATTTTCCCCCGCTTCCTCTGAGTCCACCGCATGACGCTGGGGCTCCACAGGTGGAGACAGGTGCGGTGGGGGCGCGTCTCGGGAACTTCAGGGACCAGTGGGCTTGCCCACAGGTGGATCCCTAGGTTCTGCAAGTAGTATCACAGGGATACAAGCTGGAGTTCGAGGCGACTCCCCCTCGCCGTTACCTTACATCAGCCTTGCCTGCTGCCCTCGGAGAAAGGGAGGTAGTACTGGCGGCAATTCACAAGCTGTACTTCCAGCATGTGAAATCAAGGTACCCCTCCTTCGACAAGGCCGGGGTTACTATTCCAAAATGTTTGTGGTACCGAAACCAGACGGTTCGGTGAGTCCCATTCTAAAATTGAAATCCTTGAACACTTATATACGAAGGTTCAAGTTCAAAATGGAATCGCTCAGGGCGATTATTGCAAGCCTGGAGAATTTCATGGTATCACTGGACATCAAGGATGCTTACCTGCATGTCCCTATTTACCCTCCTCACCAGGATTGTCATTACCAATTCCAGACGTTGCCGTTGGTCTGTCCCCGGCACCGAGGGTATTTACCAAGGTAATGGCCGAAATAATTATCCCGTACTTGGACGATCTCCTTATAAAGGCGAGGTCCAGGGAGCAGTTGTTCGTCGGAGTAGCACTATCTCGGGAAGTGCTACAACAGCACGGCTGGATTCTGAATATTCCAAAGTCGCAGCTGGTTCCTACTACGCGTCTACTGTTCCTGGGTATGGTTCTGGACACAGAACAAGAAAAGAGGGTTTCTCCCAGAGGAGAAGTCCAAGGAGTTCTCGTCTCTAGACAGAGACCTCCTAATACAAATACAGGTGTCGGTGCATCAATGCACGCGAGCCCTGGGAAAGATGGTAGCTTCTTACGAAGAAATTCCATTCGCCAGGTCCCATGCAAGGATCTTCCAGTGGGATCTGTTGGACAAGTGGTCCGGGTCGCATCTTCAGATGCATCGGCGGATAACCCTGTCTCCAAGGGCCAGGGTGTCGCTGTTGTGGTGGCTGCAGAGTGCTCATCTTCTAGAGGGCCGCAGATTCGGCATACAGGACTGGGTCCTGGTGACCACGGATGCCAGCCTTCGAGGCTGGGGGGCAGTCACACAGGGAAGAAACTTCCAAGGACCATGGACAAGTCAGGAGACTTCCCTACACAAAAATATCTGGAACTAAGGGCCATTTACAATGCCCTAAGTCAGGCTAGACCCCTGCTTCAACACCGGCCGGTGCTGATCCAGTCAGACAACATCACGGCGGTCGCTCATGTAAACCGACAGGGCGGCACAAGAAGCAGGATGGCGATGGCAGAAGCCACAAGGATTCTCCGATGGGCGGAAAATCATGTGTTAGCACTGTCAGCAGTGTTCATTCCCGGAGTGGATAACTGGGAAGCAGACTTTCTCAGCAGACACGACCTCCACCCGGGAGAGTGGGGACTTCATCCAGAAGTCTTCCAAATGATTGTACACCGTTGGGAAAGGCCACAGGTAGACATGATGGCGTCCCGCCTCAACAAAAAGCTAAAAAGATATTGCGCCAGGTCAAGGGACCCTCAGGCGATAGCTGTGGACGCTCTGGTAACACCGTGGGTGTACCAGTCGGTGTATGTGTTCCCTTCTCTGCCTCTCATACCCAGGGTAATGAGAATAATAAGAAGGAGAGGAGTAAGAACTATACTCATTGTTCCGGATTGGCCAAGAAGAGCTTGGTACCCAAAACTCCAAGAAATGATCTCAGAGGACCCATGGCCTCTGCCGCTCAGACAGGATCTGCTGCAGCAGGGGGCCTGTCTGTTCCAAGACGTACCGCGGCTGCGTTTGACGGCATGGCGGTTGAACGCCGGATCCTGAAGGAAAAGGGCATTCCGGAGGAAGTTATTCCTACGCTAATTAAAGCTAGGAAAGAAGTGAACGCAAACCATTATCACCGCATATGGCGGAAATATGTTGCGTGCTGTGAGGCCAGGAAGGCCCCAACGGAGGAATTTCAGCTAGGTCGATTTCTGCACTTCCTACAGTCAGGGGTGACTATGGGCCTAAAATTGGGTTCCATTAAGGTCCAGATTTCGGCTCTATCGATTTTCTTCCAAAATAGAACTGACTTCACTGCCTGAAGTTCAGACTTTTTGTTAAGGGAGTGCTGCATAGTCAGCCCCCGTTTGTGCCTCCAGTGGCACCGTGGGATCTCAACGTGGTGTTGGATTTCCTGAAGTCGCATTGGGTTGAGCCACTAAAATCCGTGGAGCTAAAATACCTCACGTGGAAAGTGGTCATGCTGTTGGCCTTGGCGTCGGCCAGGCGTGTATCAGAATTAGCGGCTTTATCATGCAAAAGCCCTTATCTAATTTTTTTATATGGATAGGGCGGAATTGAGGACTCGTTCCCAATTCCTTCCTAAGGTGGTATCAGTTTTTCATGTGAACCAACCTATTGTGGTGACTGCGGCTACTTGGGACTTGGAGGATTCCAAGTTACTGGACGTAGTCAGGGCCCTGAAAAATATGTTTCCAGGACGGCTGGAGTCAGGAAAACTGACTCGCTATTTATCCTGTATGCACGCAACAAGCTGGGTGCTCCTGCTTCTAAGCAGACTATTGCTCGCTGGATCTGTAGCACGATTCAACTTGCACATTCTGCGGCTGGACTGCCGCACCCTAAATCTGTAAAAGCCCATTCCACGAGGAAAGTGGGCTCTTCTTGGGCGGCTGCCCGAGGGGTCTCGGCTTTACAAATTTGCCGAGCTGTTACTTGGTCGGGTTCAAACACTTTTGCAAGAGTCTACAAGTTTGATACCCTGGCTGAGGAGGACCTAGAGTTTGCTCATTCGGTGCTGCAGAGTCATCCGCACTCTCCCGCCCGTTTGGGAGCTTTGGTATAATCCCCATGGTCCTTACGGAGTCCCAGCATCCACTTAGGACGTCAGAGAAAATAAGATTTTACTCACCGGTAAATCTATTTTTCGTAGTCCGTAGTGGATGCTGGGCGCCCATCCCAAGTGCGGATTGTCTGCAATACTTGTATATAGTTATTGCCTAACTAAAGGGTTATTGTTGAGCCATCTGTTGAGAGGCTCAGTTATATTTCATACTGTTAACTGGGTATAGTATCACGAGTTATACGGTGTGATTGGTGTGGCTGGTATGAGTCTTACCCGGGATTCAAAATCCTTCCTTATTGTGTCAGCTCTTCCGGGCACAGTATCCTAACTGAGGTCTGGAGGAGGGTCATAGTGGAAGGAGCCAGTGCACACCAGGTAGTCCTAAAGCTTTCTTTAGTTGTGCCCAGTCTCCTGCGGAGCCGCTATTCCCCATGGTCCTTACGGAGTCCCAGCATCCACTACGGACTACGAGAAATAGATTTACCGGTGAGTAAAATCTTATTTTTCTTCCCATGCGGGTAAAAGAGCGATGACATGTCTCACCTGCTTGAGGAAGAATATTGGAAAAGCAATACCAACAGAGCCATCCCATATCCCTCCTACAGATGGTCCTTTTCAGGTAATACAAATTGATTTCATACAATTACCACCTTGTAGAAATTTAAAGTATGTATTGGTTTGTATTGACGTGTTTTCAAATTGGGTTGAAGCATTCCCCGCTGCCACAAATACCGCTACGTTTACTGCAAAGAAAATTGTGCAGGAATTTGTGTGTAGGTACGGTATCCCTAGGATAATTGAAAGCGATAGGGGTACCCATTTTACAGGTGAAGTCTTTCAGGTAATGTGTAAATTAATGGGAATTAATAGTAAGCTGCATACTCCGTATCGCCCCCAGGCGAGTGCGAAAGTGGAAAGAGTAAACAGCACTATTAAGAACAAATTGAGCAAGGTGATGGCTGACACAGGATTGTTGTGGCTGGAAGCTTTGCCACTTGTATTGTATAGCATCAGAACCACTCCCAGGTCCCCTCTTAATCTGTCACCCTTTGAAATTCTTTTTGGTCGACAACCCCATGTAATGATTGACCCCCAGGATGATTTGAAATGTAACAATGAAGTAACTGTAAAGTATCTGGTTAAGATGAGTAAGCAGTTAAGGAATCAAAATGACAATCTAAAGCTAGTAATTCCTGATCTGCCAGATAGTAATTGTCATGACATTGAACCTGGGGATTATGTAATGATTCGAAACTTTTTACGCTCAGGTTGCCTTATTGACAGATGGGAAGGACCATATCAAGTCTTATTGACCAGCACGACAGCGTTAAAGGTTGCCGAGAGAGAGACTTGGGTTCATTCGTCTCACTGTAAGAAGGTCGCTGATACAGAGAGGTCCCGTGACAAAGAACAGACGGTAGAGGAAATTGTATCGTTAGAGTGTCTGTTTCAGGAAGGTTGAGACGGCACCTGAGCGCTGAAAACAATAAGATCGGAGGCGGTTGTCGTGCCAGATTTCTTCTTCCCTTTTGTTATTTTCTCCAGTTCCCATCTCCCTCCTATTCTCCTCCCCCTTTCTTATTCTTCTCCTTTCCCTCCTCTAAGATGGACTTGCCCCAAGAGACTGTGTTCCGGATTTTCCTGTTGACCCTGTTGTTGACCAGAGCAGTCTGTTTCGGTGAGAGTACCAGAGAGGCCAAAGAGGGATCTGGAATGGGATCTGATGATCAGGATGGAGGCGTAGAGTTCCAAGAGCAACACAATCACCGAGCAAAGGCGAGTATCAGAAAACGATCTGGTAGCCATGTTATCAATAGACATTGTGAAGGATTGTTAGCTGAAGAGAATTGTATCTGTAGGAATTGTGACAACATAGTTGAGGACGGTTGCATCAAGGAATGTCAGTCCCGTTTTAATATCAACATGGACCGGCATCCATTGAGTGACTATCACTCATTGGTGGGTAAAGTGTTAAACCAGACAGACTGTTGGGTGTGCTCACAAGTACCTCAAGGTCATAGAAAGTCAGGACTAGTGCCATATCCTTTAACGGTAGATGAGGTACTTGAGTTAAAGGGTGGGAGACCGGTGGACAAGAGATTTAATATTTCTAGTCCTCCTAGTTTGAAGCTCCATCAATACTATGTAGATAGGTCCCTAATATGTTTTAACATTTCCAATGCCCGAAAGCCGGGAAATTGGGAGGTGTCATGGAACAACCAAACCATGACATTTTCACACAGAGCCGACAGAATGCCCATAGATTCAGAGCTTATACGCCACATAGCCAACAGTGGAAAATATTTCCAGTATAGGTACACTCTAGGAAGTAGGATCATGCGAGTTGGAGAAGTATCACCAGGATACTGTGCACATGTCATACAGCCTGATACGTGTACTAGACAAATGAGAGAGTTAGGGATAGGACTGTTTTCATGGAAGGTTTGTAATATGGTTATGTCATTTTCTATCCCATATGTTCTCCCCGATGATTCATATTTCATATGTGGGAGAAAGGCGTATAAGTGGCTTGCCCCAAACTCAGAGGGATTGTGTTACGTTGGAAAAGTACTGCCTGAAGTAATGACCATTGCCCATAACAAAATGAAAGACATTCACCGCAGTGCCCAAGCTCCTTACACTCACACTCATTACGAACACATCGTTAAAAGACACCTTGTAGATAGGACAGAGTATGCGGCCTCTGATTTGATTCACGAATCCACCGGGATTCAATTCCTATTCGCGTTAGATATCACCCGTACCACCAGAGGAGTTATAAATTATAGGTATATATCTGCGCTAGCGAACCTGTTAGATAATATCACGAGATGTATGATGACACCTTCAGGTATACCGGGAGAGAATTGCAAGCTTACAAAACGGAACTGGTACAGCACAGGATGGTTCTCAATTACCTCACAGCAGTGACAGGAGGGTATTGTGTCACCCTAGCAACTCAGTATGGTGTGAAATGTTGTACATATATCACAAACAGCACTGAGGACCCAACAGAGGTCATAGATCAAAAGATGGACGATATATTGCAATTAAAGTGGGAGTTCCGAAGGAGGCACAACCTAACCCTTGCTTCTGTGGGTAATGTACTAACCGGCTGGGTATCATGGTTGAACCCACGAAATTGGTTCTCAGGTTTAGGAGAATGGGCTCAAAATGTTATCATGGGGAAGTTCCTTCTATGTATCCTAGGAATTGTCGTAATGATTGGTCTGATATTCAGATGTGTTCGGATTTTAACAAATTGCAAGCGTAGTACCAAATTGATGAGTCTGAGGAGTGAGGGCATTGTAACAACAACTAAGTTGATATATGACCCGTCAATCGAGACAATGTTGTGATAAAATGTGATTCCACGGTCCGTTTCTTTCACCCGTTTCTCTTTTGATTTTCTCCGAGGTACCAAGAGATCCACCTGGAAGAAGAATTTGATGACCATTTATACAAGACCACTGATGAACTGTGTCACAGACACCTAATGAGCTTTTTAGAGACTGTAATTCTTTTTATGGACACTTGAAGAAGCTTTTGTTTGCCAATAAACCTTAAAGCTACAGTAAAGACCCGACGATCCTGACAAGACATCAGACAAGACATCAACAAGACCCCAATCGGCGACTGCATACTAAATCTCACCTAGTTATATGACTGCATTTATAACACTTGTTTCTTATCTTCATCTCTACAACCTCCAGGTAGTATCCCACATAGTCGACAGGTGATTTTCACATATTAGCATCCACATACTCTCCCCCTTCATGTATCATCAACTAATGTGCACCCCATTTGTTGTAACCAAAAGCCGAAAAGAGCTCGGTAGAGTTTGACAGCCCATCCACAGACCCTTAATACGGGATAAGAAGGATTCAAATGTATACTTCGCAATACCTCGAAGCTTGATTTAGAACACGTACGGCATGATGATACATGACCCCTCAGACATGGATCCCATACACACATGCTTTTACTATCTCACTAGGTCATATCTTTCCCACCTTCTCCTCTCCTCCCTCTACCCAATCATAAAAAGGTATTTACATGATGACATATATTTTTCTGTTTGAATTGTTTAGGAAGTGGCAGTTATTGGTGACTGCCAAAGGGTGGACTGTCAAAGTCGAAAAATATCATGATTCACTATTGCCTTGTACTAACCCCAATGCACGTGCCCGCTGCTCGTGCACCGACTCCCCGTGCGTACGCATCCCCTCATGGTTGCGTAAGGGACGCTCCGACGTCGCCTGCGCACGGAGATGTGTATTTACGGCGGTGTTTGTGAGCGACTAGCGGGCGACTCGATCGCAGCATATTTAACCTTTATAGTGTGTTTTGTAGATAATATTCCCCTTAATCATATCTGCGAGCATGTTTAGTGTAAATGGTTCAGGGACATGGGAATTCCTCTTTCTATGATATGAAGGGTCAGGCAAAGGTTGAACGGTGGTGTCTAGTACCTAACTGAAGAGTATTTTATTAGAAACATTCCGGTGTTGGTTAGGAAGAGATTAATCGCTCCTGCGTATAGTTATGTTTAAAAGAAGTTTATGGACATTTACAGTATTTGCAGTTTAATTACACATGCAGGGGGAATCCAGAGGATACCTCCCACCTGAGCAGTTGGAGAGAGACACATCCCCCCCGTACGAACCCACCTATGACCTTTTGTTATAGTGCAGAGACAAATTCCTGTGTCCAATGAACAATGAGATTGTAGGGACCATTGTATTGTGAACGTAGGCTGTAAATATAAGGATCACCATTGCTGGGCCAGCTCACTCTCTCTACAAAGGTTTTTATCATTGATTAACTAAGGGCTGGTTTCCAGGACTGCGCTTGCGATTCATTCCCACGTGTGTAAGTTCTCTGTGGCCATTTTGTTATCCTCATGTTTGCCATTTATTCTCTCTCTGTTTGTTAGTATTTGTGATCATCTTGCTATCGTATATTTTATGTCTAGTTATTCTGCTTAGATATTAATGTCAGGTCTGTAGTGTATAAGCTGTATTGTTATTTTCTTTTTGCACTAAACGTATCCCCTAAGAAGGTGTTGGAACCTTATCAGGTCTTGTGGGTTTCACTATTTATAACAAAGGGTATTCTAAGCGTCTAAATCGCACAAGCAGCTTTCATATTATCAAGGTCAATCAGCGTTACATTGTGGTAATATTACAGTACTTAGGTTTACAGCATAAGCATACCCTTGCAGTGTGTTGTTACAAGGTTGTCTGTGTGTAATTCAGTGAGCGTCAGCGCCGCTCGTATCCCACTCTCGCGGTACAGCGTCCGCTACGCCAATAGCGTAGCATTACGGTACTCGGGCCACCCATAGCGTGCTCGATACTAAGCGTAAGTCCGTGAGTGAATGTGCCGCTCTGCGTCTCGACCACGGTCTAGCGACTGCTACGCTAAGTGCGTACCATTACGGCACCTTGTGCGCCTATTGCGTACATTGTCTATAATAAGTATATAGCTTAGGTTCAAGGTAAATATTTAGCTTTATCAAGGAGGAGGAGGGAGGTGGAGGAGGGAGCCGCAGCAGCGCTTTGTTACTGGTAGAGGCGCTGCTGCTGCTGTCCCTCTGCTTCACTATAGGCTGTCTTCCGACAACAGCCTATAGTGAAGCAGAGGGACAGCAGCAGCAGCGCCTCCACCAATAACAGAGCGCTGCTGCGGCTCCCTCCTCCACCTCCCTCCTCCTCCTTCTCTCCTGCCCGGGAATCGTGACCAGAAGCTGCACCGAGGAGCCTGAGCCAGCGGAGAGGGTAAGTATAATTCTTTCTTTCTTTCTTTCTTTCTTTCTTTCTTTCTTTCTTTCTTTCTTTCTTTCTTTCTTGGGACTGTCTGCCGTAATGTGTAAAAAGGGGGAATCTGCCTGCCGCAATGTGTAAAAATGGGGAATCTGCTTGCTACAATGTGTAAAAAGGGGGAATCTGCCTGCCGCAATGTGTAAAAAGGGGGAATCTGCCTGCCGCAATGTGTAAAAATGGGGAATCTGCTTGCCGCAATGTGTAAAAAGGGGAATCTGCCTGCCGCAATGTGTAAAAAGGGGAATCTGCCTGCCGCAATGTGTAAAAACGGGGAATCTGCTTGCCGCAATGTGTAAAAATGGGGAATCTGCTTGCCGCAATGTGTAAAAAGGGGAATCTGCCTGCCGCAATGTGTAAAAAGGGGGAATCTGCCTGCCGCACTGTGTAAAAATGGGGAATCTGCTTGCCGCAATGTGTAAAAAGGGGGAATCTGCCTGCCGCAATGTGTAAAAAGGGGGAATCTGCCTGATGTAATGTGTAAAAAGGGGGAATCTGCCTGCCGCCCTGGTAAAAATGGGGAATCTGCTTGCCGCAATGTGTAAAAAGGGTGAATCTGCCTGCCGCAATGTGTAAAAAGGGGGAATCTGCCTGCCGCAATGTGTAAAAAGGGGGAATCTTCCTGATGTAATGTGTAAAAAGGGGGAATCTGCCTGATGTAATGTGTAAAAAGGGGGAATCTGCCTACGGCGCGCACTGCCCCTGTTTTGCATGCAGGGGTGGGGCTCCGATGCCGTTTCTTGCACACAGTGCTAAAATGTCTAGTTATGGCACTGTTTCTCTGGCCCTGAGCAGGTCCCCTTCACCAGATCCTCTCCAGGGGTGAGGGGGTGGACTTGGATGGGATGTGGGGGGGGGGGGGCAAAGCATTTTGTCGCACCTGGGCTCGCTAGTTCCGCCACTGCATATCATACAAAGTTATACACATAATAAAAGAGTGCTCCCAAAAGGAATCTTCTTCGTGGCAAGTCCCCAAAAACCCTATGTATATGAAGTCTTTTCATGATTCCTGGAGCACCTCCAGCCTTTTTAAAAGGTTTATAAGATTTGCTGTTGGATTAACAATGGCTGGTTTTCTGTTAAATGTCTAATATTGAATACTTAACACTACTCTGGTGCAGGATATAAATTCTGTTCTTAGAAGACCCCAGATTTTGACCCTGTGCCAACAGACCTCGGCCACCACAGGGAAAAAATAATTTCACCATATTAAGCCCCACACAGTAATGTCCCCTGCAACATATGCCTCACACTGCAATGCCCGTAATACATTATGCCGTACATTAAAGCTTCTACATGCTGGGTGTCATGCTCGTCAGGGGTTTCATGGGCTGGGTGTCTTGCTCATTGCCAGGGGTTTGGTGCTCTGGGATGGGTGTCATACTCGTTGCCAGGGGTTTGTAATGCTTGTGGCCAGGGGTAATGCTCGTTGCCAGGGGTGTGTTACAAACATTTTTGTTAAACATTTAATTAAAATCAAATGTTTATTCTTACAGTGAAATTTTACATTTCTAAATAAAAAATAAATTGAAAAAAAGCTGAAAAATTCCATAGACTAAAACCTTACTGTTTCATTTGTCCCATTAAGGCTTCTTACACATGATCTGGCATTTCAGAAACTTGTTGTAACTCTTCCACTCAAACTCCAAAAAGCAATGAAATTCTGATCATTAAGGCTGACAGCTTAATGGACGTGTTCCTTGTGCAATATAGATATGGCATGCCATCACAGCCTGTGGGTAAGTGCAGATTCAGCACTCTCACAGAGTGAGATTGTTGTCACTCACACAATGGTGGTGCTGTTAATTTGCAGATTTGTGTGCTCATTGTAATACACACATGCAGTCTATACAACTGAAGGTTTGAGCAGTTATGTGGTGCACCGATGCCACTCAGTGCCCACAACCATCCCATTTGGTCACCACTACAATCCTTCTTGTTTCAACCTCCTTCTCACTCCATACATCCATCTAATTTAGTATACACATTTAGCTCCCTCAAACATCTTGGTTAATTTCTAAAACTATAATACCCCGTCTATGGTCTATGCATCTACATTTACTTCCCCTATATGACTCTATGCTGCTCTGTCTTCCCCAATCCCAATGCTGTGTTCTCCCATCTGTGCTAGTCTGTATTCACTCATCTGTACCATCTGTGTGCCTTGCCTGTACCACCGTTTCCTTCTCTCTGCGCTGCTCAGTGTTTCCCCCTTCAACGTCACTCTGCCTTCTCCCATACATACCACGCTGTCTTCTCTCCCATCTGCACCAGTTTTCTACCCATCCGTGCCAGTGTTTTCAACCCATCTGCATCGTTGCCCCCATCTGCACCACTCTGCCTCCCTTCCCATACGTGCTGCTAAATCTCCCCCTATCCACACCACTCTTACCCCATTCATGTAGCTGACATCGCCAACTTCCCAAAGATAAGTATCAGGGTCACTGTAAGGGTTATGGCCTGAGGGGGGTTAGCCCTAGCTGCCACCCCCCCAAGGGTAGGTAAAAATACTTACCTCCTCCGATGTTGACTGTCTTCCCCTTATCCATACTTCTCTGCCCCCCCCTCATCTGTGCCCGTTTCTTTCCATCTGTACTACTCTTGCCCCTCTTCATCTGTGATGCTCTCTCCCCCATCCACACGGCGCTGTCCACCCATCCACACCGCTTTGTCTCCCCATCATCTGTGCCACTATCTTTCCCCCATCTGCACCACTTTTTCCCCATCTTTTGCACTCTATCTCCCCCCCAACTGCATCACTCTGGTTTACCTCCCTCCATCTGCACCACTGTTTTCCACCTGTCTGTGTTGCTTTGTCCCCCATCAGTGCTGCTTAGTCTCCCCCATCCACACATTTCTGTCCCCCCCATCCACACTGTTCTGTCTCCTCCCTCCAATCAACACCACTCTTACCTCATCTGAGCAGCTTTGTCTTCTGCTCAGACCTTCAGTTGCATACACTGCGTGTGTGTATTCCAATGAGCACACAAATATGTGAGTTAGCAGCTCCACCATTGTGTGAGTGACAGCAATCTCACTCTGTGAGATTGTTGAATCTGCACTTACCCACAGGGTGTGATTGCATACCATATCTGTATTGCACAAGGAACACGTCCATTAAGGCGTCAGCCTTAACGATCGGAATTTCATTGCTTTTCGGAGTTTGAGTGGAAGAGTTACAACAGGTTTCTGAAATTTCGATCACGTCTATGAAGCCTTAATGGGGAGCTTCCGGTTCTGGCTTCCTCATGAGGAAGCTCCATTCCGCTTTCCGCCACCCCCCCCACCCCCTTGCTGCTGAACCTGTTCGCTGCATGGACAGGTATTTTTCCCCGATGCCCAGCAACAAAAACCGCGCTAAGCAGGAGAAGGAGAGGCAGCATGCTGACAACAAGATGGCACTGGACGCCGTCTCCAACACTCCTGCAGCTGCTCGTGGCACCCCTCGGCGGAGAGAGGATATTGGGACTCAGGAGGCAGCAGGTATTACTTCACAGCCCTCAAGCCCCGCTTCCCCTGATATGGCTGATGCCTGTATGCCCCCCAGACACCCCAGTGACCTATCGGGACATGATACAAGCTATACGGATAGCTATGGAACCCCTGCTTAAAGCTCAGATGGCTGACATTAATCAGCAGCTATCATACCTTTCTCAGAAAGTGCTCCATACTGAACATAGACTGGGTGAGGTTTTTGGGGATATGGCAGAGATGAAACAAACAGTGTCTAGACAGACTCAGGAGATTTACCAATTGCACAACAAACTCCAAGATCTTGAAAATAGATCTCGGAGGCATAATCTCAGAATCATTGGGCGCCCAGAATTGATAAAAGGACAGGATCTGTTCGACTTCATTAAGTTCAAGCTTCCTGAGCTGTTGCATATCCAGGACAGATGTGAGGATATTGTTATTGAAGGTGCTCACAGGCTTGGCCCAATCATACCACAAGAGGGCGCTAGACCCCGGTGTCAGGTTCGGTTTGGTTTGTGTCCCCGGAGGGGGCGCTAGTGGGTCAGTGGAGGTAGGATGGAAGAAGTGAGGAGGCTGGATTGGATTCCTGCGCATATGCGCGTTGTTGTTTTATTAAACAAAAAAGTCAAACAATATGGCAGCAGGAATACTTGCAATAACAAACAATAAATACAATGGGTATGCTGCAGCGTGGAAGCTGAGAGTCTATGGCAATAACAGTAGCTGTATAAACGATCAGGGGATCGTTATGCTGGTATGGGAACCAGAGATAGTTGACCGTGGAGCCAGCAGAGATGGTAATAATGGTAGCAAGCCTGGTAGCAAATGCAGGAGACAGGTATAAAGTTCACAGTGCTGTTGGAAATACACTGGCAGCTTGCAGGCGGATGTACAGGTGGAGATGATGAGATGCACCTGGAGAGAGAGTCTTTACTGCAGAGGGCTGGAGCACACTGTAGCTGTAAAAGGTGTGGCGCCTGATAACAGATGCAGGGATTGCTGGTGCTTGTGGTTCCACGGTGGTATCGGAACAGGCTGGAAGGCAAACAGGAACACAGGGGAACTGGAGAGCGGATCCAGACACACGAGTCGCAGGAGTGACACAAAGTCCAGGATAAGGACTGACTCACCCTGCTGCTCCTGATATACTCCTCGGTCTGCAGGCATTGGCTGGAGTGGAAACGAGGAGGTGCGGCCAAGCTCCGGATTGGCTGTCACACCAGTCTGAGGAGAACTGTCATGGCGGTGCCCATGCCGCGGCCCGGCGGGAACGCGGCGTGCATGCTCGCCCGCTGACAACAGGAGCGTTCCCAGGCCCAGGATGGCATCCAGCGACAGGGAGACCAGCGACAGCAAGACGTAGGGACCCCGGACGGAGGCCGCACTGACGGACAGATGCAGCTGTGGTAAGTCGATTCCTGACAGTACCCCCTCCTTTATGGGTGGGCACCGAACACCCACGTGGCTTGGAAGGATGAGTTCTGTGGAAGACACGGACCAACCTTGAAGCATGGACATCTGTAGCATTTACCCAACTCCTCTCCTCAGGACCATAACCAGACCAGTCGATGAGATATTGTAGACGACCGTACCGGCAACGAGAATCCAGAATCTTCTCTATTTCGAACTCGATGCCCCGCTGGGTTCGTATTCTGGGACCAACTGGAAGAGCTCTTTGGAAACGATTCAGGACTAAAGGTCTGAGGAGAGAGACATGAAAGGCGTTAGGTATTCGTAAAGAAGGAGGCAATTTGAGTTTGTAGGCCACAGGACTGATAACTTTTTCAATGGAGAAAGGACCAATGAAGCGTGGTGCAAACTTCATCGACGGCACTCTAAGACGAAGGTTCCGAGTGGAAAGCCAAACCTTGTCATTGGGTTTTAGGCTAGGAACTGCACGTCTTTTGCGGTCGGCAAAGAACTTATATTGACTGGAAGCCTTTTTGAGAGAAGTATGAATCTTTCTCCAGATTGATGAGAACTGACTTAAAACAAAAGTGGCTGCAGGAACATCGATGTTAGGAAGGTCTTGGAAATCTGGAACACGAGGATGTTGTCCATATACAGCAAAAAACGGAGTCGTTTCTGTGGCAGTATGGTAGCGGAAATTGTGAGAAAATTCAGCCCACGGGAGCAGGTCCACCCAGTCATCTTGAGAAGATGAAACATAAAGTCTTAAAAAGGTTTCCAACTCCTGATTTACCCTCTCCGTCTGCCCATTCATCTGAGGGTGGTAGGCTGACGAAAACTTGAGGTTGACTTGCATGGCAGAACAAAGTGCTCTCCAAAATCTTGCCACGAACTGAACTCCACGGTCAGATACAATTTCAGTGGGTAGTCCATGTAAACGGAAAATCTCCCGTAGGAAGATTTGAGCAAGTTTTGGAGCAAAAAGAAGACCCTGGAGTGGAACAAAATGGGCCATTTTGGTAAACCTGTCGACCACTACCCAGATGGTATTAAATCCTTGAGAAGAGGGAAGGTCAGAAATGAAATCCATGGACAAGTGTGACCAGGGACGGCTGGGAATTGATAACGGCTGTAACTGACCTGCCGGAGACTGACGGAGAGTCTTGTGCTGAGCACACTTGGGGCAGGACGCCACGAAGTCCTTGATGTCGACCTTCATTTTCGGCCACCAGTAAGTTTCAGAGAGGAACTTGAAAGTCTTTAGGACACCAGGATGCCCAGTGAATTTAGAGTGCTGAGCCCAAGACAGCAACTTGGGACGAAGCTCAGGAGAAACAAAAATCTTGCCAGGAGGCGGAACAGGAGTAACTTGAGACAAGGCAAATACAACTGGATTTAGAATGGAATGCGGAACTGGATCGGACGTCTCTTCTTCGGATTCCATAGATCGAGACAGAGCATCTGCTTTGGTATTCTAAGAAATGAAGCTTGAAGTTGAAACGGGAGAAGAACATAGCCCACCGGGACTGGCGAGGATTAAGACACTGGGCTGCCTTTAAGTAGAGCAAGTTCTTGTGATCCGTGTAGATGTTGAATGGAAACTTTGCCCCTTCCAGGAGATACCTCCACTCCTCGAGGGCCAGCTTGATCGCCAGTAATTCTTGATCACCGATGGAATAATTAGCTTCCGCAGGAAGGAATTTGTGAGAGAAGAACCCACAGGGATGAATCTTTTCATCAGCTCCAATTTGGGAGAGAACAGCTCCAACTCCCACTGTAGAAGCATCTACCTCCAACTCGAATGGCTTGTTAACATCTGGTTGCGACAGAACTGGAGCGGACATGAAAGCCTGCTTGATTTTTTGAAACGCAGCTAAGGCATCTTCTGACCAGTTGGAATGATCTGCCCCCTTTCGAGTTAAGCTGGTAATAGGAGCAATGAGAGTTGAGAATCCTCTGATGAATTTCCTATAATAATTAGCGAATCCCAGAAATCGCTGAATGGACTTGAGAGTACTCGGAATAGACCAATTAGCAATAGCCTCTAACTTTGTCGGGTCCATCTGGAGATCCGATCCAGAAATTATATACCCCAGGAAGGTTATGGAAGGAACTTCGAAGGTACATTTAGACAACTTGCCGTAGAGACGGTTCTCACGAAGATGTCGGAGGACCTCACGAACTTGTAGGCGATGTGAAGAGAGATCTTGGGAGAAGATGAGGATATCATCCAGGTAGACTATGAGATATTTGTACAGAACATCACGGAAGATATTGTTAACAAAGTGCTGGAACACTGCTGGGGCATTGCTCAACCCGAACGGCATTACTAGGTACTAGTACTGACCATCCCGAGTATTAAAGGCTGTCTTCCATTCGTCACCACTTCGTATTCTGATGAGATTGTAGGCACCGCGGAGATCTAACTTGGTGAAGATGCGGGCTCCATTGACTCTATCGAATAATTCAGTGATGAGAGGTAATGGATAGCTGTTTTTGACGGTAATATCGTTGAGACCCTGGTAATCGATGCATGGACGTAATCCTCCATCTTTCTTTTTCACAAAGAAAAAGCCTGCACCAGCGGGTGAAGACGAAGGGCGGATGAACCCTTTCTGTAAATTCTCCCTGATGTATTCACTCATTGCCTCGGTTTCAGGAACGGATAAGTACGCCCTGTAGGTGGCTTCTTGCTGGGAATAAGGTCAATGGGGCAATGCCACTCTCTATGGGGCGGCAGAACATCAGCGGCCTTTTCACTGAAGATGTCAGAGAAATCTTGGTAGGCCACAGGAAGACTTGACTGGATTTTAACTTCAGACGACCTTACAGGACGAACTTGGGCTAGACAGGACTGACGGCAATGTGAACCCCAGGAAGTCAGTTGCAACGTGGACCAGTCAATCTGCGGATTATGTAGCTGGAGCCAGGGCATACCCAAAACGATCTCCTGGGTTGCCTGAGGGATGACAAGGAACTTAATTAACTCTGAATGCATGAACCCGACTCCCAGCACCACTGGCCTGGTTTGATGAGAGATGTAACCCTTGGAAATTCGGCTACCATCCACTGCAGTGATATAAACTGGATAAGTGAGTTCACAGACAGGTAGACGGAACTTATCCACTGCAGCTTGAGTAATGAAGTTTCCAGCAGCTCCACAGTCCACTAACGCGGTTGCAGATTGGAGTCCAGTCGTAGTCTCTAAAGTCACAGGAAGAATAAGGTCTTGGTTTGAAGGAGCTTGTCTAGAAGATCCCAACTTGACTCCTCCTTTACAAGTCAGGATCTGGCGTTTCCCGAACACGCTGTACAAGAATTAATTTGGTGACCTGTAGCAGCACAATAAAGACACAGGGGTAAATTTACTAAGATTCGTATTTTCCCGTTTGAGGTCAAAGTTCAATCACGAATTACATCGAAAGTGTAAATATGCAACTTTTTGAATTGATTACGACTAATTTACTAAGCTGCCGTATTCTGCATTTTCGGGTTTTCCGATGTCGATGTCATTCGTTTTTTTTGGCAGTGTTTTACGTGAGTGACTTGTAAAACACTGCCGACTTTAATACAATGAATCTCGGCCGGATCTGAGAGATCCGTGCTGGGCTTCATTGTGCACTTTGTTAAAAAAAAAAAAAAAGTTTAAATGTAAAAAAAAAATTGCGTGGGGTCCCCACTCCTAAGGCAAACCAGCCTCGGGCTCTTTGAGCCAATCCTGGTTGCAGAAATATGGGAAAAAAATGGACAGGGGTTCCCCCATATTTAAGCAACCAGCATCGGGCTCTGCGCCTGGTCCTGGTTCCAAAAATACGGGGGACAAAAAGAGTAGGGGTCCCCCGTATTTTTGAAACCAGCACCGGGCTCCACTAGCTGGACAGATAATGCCACAGCCGGGGGTCACTTTTATACAGTGCCTTGCGGCCGTGGCATCAAATATCCAACTAGTCACCCCTGGCCGGGGTACCCTGGGGGAGTGGGGACCCCTTCAATCAAGGGGTCCCCCCCCAGCCACCCAAGGGCCAGGGGTGAAGCCCGAGGCTGTCCCCCCCATCCAATGGGCTGCGGATGGGGGGCTGATAGCCTTTGTGAAAAGTGATTGATATTGTTTTTAGTAGCAGTACTACAAGGCCCAGCAAGCCTCCCCCGCAAGCTGGTACTTGGAAAACCACAAGTACCAGCATGCGGTGGAAAAATTGGCCCGCTGGTACCTGTAGTACTACTACTAAAAAAATACCCCAATAAAGACATTACACACACACCTTGAAAGTATAACTTTAATACATCCATCCACACCTCCATATACACATACTTACCTTATGTTCCCACGCAGGTCGGTCCTCTTCTCCAGTAGAATCCATGGTGTACCTGTATAAAAAATTATACTCACATAATCCATGGTTGATGGCTCCTCGGTAAATCCTTTTGTAATCCACGTACTTGAAAAATAAAAAAACGGATACCCGACCACGAACTGAAAGGGGACCCATGTTTTCACATGGGCCCCCTTTCCCCGAATGCCAGAAACCCACTCTGACTGATGTCTAAGTGGGTTTCTTCAGCCAATCAGGGAGCGCCACGTTGTGGCACCCTCCTGATCGGCTGTGTGCTCCTGTACTGTATGACAGGCGGCACACGGCAGTGTTACAATGTAGCGCCTATGCGCTCCATTGTAACCAATGGTGGGAACTTTCAGGTCAGCGGTGAGGTCACTTTCGGTCAACCGCTGACCTGAAAGTTCCCACCATTGGTTACAATGGAGCGCATAGGCGCTACATTGTAACACTGCCGTGTGCCGCCTGTCATACAGTACAGGAGCACACAGCCGATCAGGAGGGTGCCACAACGTGGCGCTCCCTGATTGGCTGAAGAAACCCACTTAGACATCAGTCAGAGTGGGTTTCTGGCATTCGGGGAAAGGGGGCCCATGTGAAAACATGGGTCCCCTTTCAGTTCGTGGTCGGGTATCCGTTTTTTCTCTAACGTCCTAAGTGGATGCTGGGGACTCCGTAAGGACCAGGGGGATAGCGGCTCCGCAGGAGACTGGGCACAAAAGTAAAGCTTTAGAACTACCTGGTGTGCACTGGCTCCTCCCCCTATGACCCTCATCCAAGCCTCAGTTAGATTTTTGTGCCCGAACGAGAAGGGTGCACACTAGGTGGCTCTCCTGAGCTGCTTAGTGAAAAGTTTAGTTTTAGGTTTTTTATTTTCAGTGAGACCTGCTGGCAACAGGCTCACTGCATCGAGGGACTAAGGGGAGAAGAAGCGAACTCACCTGCGTGCAGAGTGGATTGGGCTTCTTAGGCTACTGGACATTAGCTCCAGAGGGACGATCACAGGCCCAGCCATGGATGGGTCCCAGAGCCGCGCCGCCGGCCCCCTTACAGAGCCAGAAGACAGAAGAGGTCCGGAAAATCGGCGGCAGAAGACGTCCTGTCTTCAACAAGGTAGCGCACAGCACTGCAGCTGTGCGCCATTGCTCTCAGCACACTTCACACTCCGGTCACTGAGGGTGCAGGGCGCTGGGGGGGGCGCCCTGAGACGCAATAAAAACACCTTGGATGGCAAAAAATGCATCACATATAGCTCCTGGGCTATATGGATGAATTTAACCCCTGCCAGAATACATAGAAAAACGGGAGATAAGGCCGCCGATAAGGGGGCGGAGCCTATCTCCTCAGCACACTGGCGCCATTTTCCCTCACAGCTCCGTTGGAGGGAAGCTCCCTGGCTCTCCCCTGCAGTCACTACACTACAGAAAGGGTTAAAAAAGAGAAGGGGGGCACTAATTACGCGCAGTATTAAAGATACAGCAGCTATAAGGGGAAAAACACTTATATAAGGTTATCCCTGTATATATATAGCGCTCTGGTGTGTGCTGGCAAACTCTCCCTCTGTCTCCCCAAAGGGCTAGTGGGGTCCTGTCCTCTATCAGAGCATTCCCTGTGTGTGTGCTGTATGTCGGTACGTTTGTGTCGACATGTATGAGGAGAAAAATGATGTGGAGACGGAGCAGATTGCCTGTAATAGTGATGTCACCCCCTAGGGGGTCGACACCTGAGTGGATGAACTGTTGGAAGGAATTACGTAACAGTGTCAGCTCTGTATAAAAGACAGTGGTTGACATGAGACAGCCGGCTACTCAGCTTGTGCCTGTCCAGACGTCTCATAGGCCGTCAGGGGCTCTAAAGCGCCCGTTACCTCAGATGGCAGATATAGACGCCGACACGGATACTGACTCCAGTGTCGACGGTGAAGAGACAAATGTGACTTCCAGTAGGGCCACACGTTACATGATTGAGGCAATGAAAAATGTTTTACACATTTCTGATAATACGAGTATGTTCGGTGAGGAAAAACTACCTGTAGTTTTCCTGAATCTGAGAAATTAAATGAGGTGTGTGATGATGCGTGGTTTTCCCCCGATAACAACTGATAATTTCTAAAATGTTATTGGCATTATATCCTTTCCCGCCAGAGGTTAGGGTGCGTTGGGAAACACCCCCTAGGGTGGATAAAGCGCTCACACGCTTGTAAGAACAAGGGCTCTACCCTCTCCTGCGATGGCCGCCCTTAAGGATCCTGCTGATAGAAAGCAGGAGGGCATCCTAAAAGGTATTTACACACATACTGGTGTTATACTGCGACCAGCAATCGCCTCAGCCTGGATGTGCAGTGCTGGGTTGGCGTGGTCGGATTCCCTGACTGAAAATATTGATACCCTAGATAGGGACAGTATATTATTGCCTATAGAGCATTTAAAAGATGCATTTCTATATATGCGTGATGTACAGCGGAATATTTGCCGACTGGCATCAAGTCTAAGTGCGTTGTCCATTTCTACCAGTAGAGGGTTATGGACACGACAGTGGTTAGGTGATGCGGATTCCAAACGGCATTTGGAAGTATTGCTTTATTAAGGGGAGGAGTTATTTGGGGTCGGTCTTTCAGACCTGGTGGCCACGGCAACAGCTGGGAAATCCACGTTTGTACCCCAGGTCGCCTCTCAACATGAGAAGACGCCGTATTATCAGGCGCAGTCTTTTCGTGGGCAAGCGGGCAAAAGGTTCCTCATTTCTGCCCCGTGACAGAGGGAGAGGAAATAGGCTGCAGAAATCAGCCAGTTCCCAGGAACAGAAACCCTCTCCCGCCTCTGCCAAGCCCTCAGTATGACGCTGGGGCTTTACAAGCAGAATCAGGCACGGTGGGGGCCCGTCTCAATGAATTTCAGCGCGCAGTGGGCTCACTCGCAAGTAGACCCCTGGATCCTTCAGGTGATATCTCAGGGGTACAAATTGGAATTCGAGACGTCTCCCCCTCGCCGTTTCCTAAAGTCGGCTTTACCGATGTCTCCTTCTGACAGGGAGACAGTTTTGGAAGCCATTCACAAGCTGTATTCCCAGCAGGTGATAATCAAGGTACCCCTCCTGCAACAGGGAACGGGGTATTATTCCACACTGTTGTGGTACCGAAGCCGGACGGCTCGGTGAGACCGATTCTAAATCTAAAATCTTTGAACACTTACATACAGAGGTTCAAATTCAAGATTGAGTCACTCAGAGCAGTGATTGCGAACCTGAAAGAAGAGGACTACATGATGTCTCGGTACATCAAGGATGCGTACCTTCATGTCCCAATTTACCCTTCTCACCAAGGGTACCTCAGGTTTATGGTACAGAACTGTCACTATCAGTTTCAGACGCTGCCGTATGGATGGTCCACGGCACCCCGGGTCTTTACCAAGGTAATGGCCGAAATGATGATACTCCTTCAAAGGAAGGGAATTTTAGTTATCCCTTACTTGGACGATTCCCTGATAAGGGTAAGATCCAGGGAACAGTTGGAGGTCGGTGTAGCACTATCTCAGGTAGTGTTGCGGCAGCACGATTGGATTCTCAATATTCCAAAATCGCAGCTAAAAGATTCCGACGACTCGTCTTCTGTTCTTAGGGATGATCCTGGACACAGTTCAGAAAAAGGTGTTTCTCCCGGAGGAGAAAGTCAGGGAGTTATCCGAGCTAGTCGGGAACCTCCTATAACCGAGCCAAGTCTCAGTACATCAATGAGATGGTTCTGAAAAAAATGGTGGCTTCCTATGAAGCAATCCCATGCGGCAGATTCCACGCAAGAACTTTCCAGTGGGACCTGCTGGACAAATGGTCTGGGTCACATCTTCAGATGCATCAGCGGATAACCCTGTCACCAAGCACAAGGGTGTCTCTCCTGTGGTGGTTGCAGAGTGCTCATCTTCTAGAGGGCCGCACATTCAGGACTGGGTCCTGGTGACCACGGATGCCAGCCTGCGAGGCTGGGGAGCAGTCACACAGGGAAGGAATTTCCAGAGCTTATGGTCAAGCCTGGAGACATCACTTCACATAAATATCCTGAAGCTAAGGGCCATTTACAATGCTCTAAGCTCAGCAAGACCTCTGCTTCAAGGTCACCCGGAGTTGATCCATTCGGACAACATCACGGCAGTCACCCACGTAAACAGACAGGGTGACACAAGAAGCAGAAGGGCAATGGCAGAAGCTGCAAAGATTCTTCGCTGGGCGGAAAATCATGTGATAGCACTGTCAGCAGTATTCATTCCGGGAGTGGACAACTGGGAAGCAGACTTCCTCAGCAGACACGACCTCCACCCGGGAGAGTGGGGACTTCACCCAGAAGTCTTCCACATGTTTATAAAACTCGACAAGTATTGCGCCAGGTCAAGGGACCCTCAGGCAATAGCTGTAGACGCTCTGGTAACACAGTGGGTGTACCAGTCAGTGTATGTGTTCCCTCCTCTGCCTCTCATAACCAAGGTACTGAGAATTATAAGATGGAGAGGAGTAAGCACTATATTCGTGGCTCCGGATTGGCCAAGAAGGACAGGACTTGGTAACCGGAACTTCAAGAGATGCTCACGGAGGATCCGTGGCCTCTACCTCTAAGAAGGGACCTGCTCCAGCAAGGAACCTGTCTGTTCCAAGACTTACCGCGGCTGCGTTTAACGGCAGGGCGGTTGAACGCCGGATCCTGAAGGAAAAAGGCATTCCGGATGAAGTCATCCCTATCCTGATCAAAGCCAGGAAAGATATAACCGCAAAACATTATCACCGCATTTGGCGAAAATATGTTGCGTGGTGCGAGGCCAGTAAGGCCCCGACGGAGGAATTTTCAACTAGGTCGATTCCTACATTTCCTGCAAACAGGAGTGTCTATGGGCCTGAAATGGGGGTCCATTAAGGTTCAAATTTCGGCCCTGTCAATTTTCTTCCAAAAAGAACTAGCTTCAGTCCCTGAAGTTCAGACGTTTGTGAAAGGGGTACTGTATATACAGCCTCCTTTTGTGCCTCCAGTGGCACCTTGGGATCTAAATGTAGTTTTTGGGTTCCAAAAGTCACATTGGTTTGAACCACTTGAATATGTGGAGTTAAAATATCTCACATGGAAAGTGGTCATGCTGTTGGCCCTGGCCTGGGCCAGGTGCGTGTCAGAATTGGCGGCTTTATCCTGTAAAAGCCCTCATCTGATTTTCCATTCGGACAGGGCGGAATTGAGGACTTGTCCTCAGTTTCTCCCTAAGGTGGTTTTCAGCGTTTCACCTGAATCAACCTATTGTGGTGCCTGCGGCTACTAGGGACTTGGAGGACTCCAAGTTGCTAGACGTTGTCAGAGCCCTGGAAATATAGGTTTCCAGGACGGCTGGAGTCAGAAAATCTGACTCGTTGTTTATTCTGTATGCACCCAACAAGCTGGGTGCTCCTGCTTCTAAGCAGACTATTGCTCGTTGGATTTGTAGTACAATTCAGCTTGCTCATTCTGTGGCAGGCCTGCCACAGCCAAAATCTGTAAAAGCCCATTCCACAAGGAAGGTGGGCTCATCTTGGGCGGCTGCCCGAGGGGTCTCGGCTTTACAACTTTGCCGAGCAGCTACTTGGTCAGGAGCAAATACGTTTGTAAAATTCTACAAATTTGATACCCTGGCTGAGGAGGACCGGGAGTTCTCTCATTTGGTGCTGCAGAGTCATCCGCACTCTCCCGCCCGTTTGGGAGCTTTGGTATAATCCCCATGGTCCTTACGGAGTCCCCAGCATCCACTTAGGACGTTAGAGAAAATAAGAATTTACTTACCGATAATTCTATTTCTCGTAGTCCGTAGTGGATGCTGGGCGCCCATCCCAAGTGCGGATTGTCTGCAATACTGGTACATAGTTATTGTTACCAAAAAAATCGGGTTATTGCTGTAGTGAGCCATCTTTTCTAGAGGCTCCTCTGTTATCATGCTGTTAACTGGGTTTAGATCACAAGTTATATGGTGTGATTTGTGTGGCTGGTATGAGTCTTACCCGGGATTCAAAATCCTTCCTTATTGTGTACGCTCGTCCGGGCACAGTATCCTAACTGAGGCTTGGAGGAGGGTCATAGGGGGAGGAGCCAGTGCACACCAGGTAGTTCTAAAGCTTTACTTTTGTGCCCAGTCTCCTGCGGAGCCGCTATCCCCCTGGTCCTTACGGAGTCCCCAGCATCCACTACGGACTACGAGAAATAGAATTATCGGTAAGTAAATTCTTATTTTTTTTTTTCAAGTACGTGGATTACAAAAGGATTTACCGAGGAGCCTTCAACCATAGATTCAGTGAGTATAATTTTTTATACAGGTACACCATGGATTCTACTGGAGAAGAGGACCGACCTGCGTGGGAACATAAGGTAAGTATGTGTATATGGAGGTGTGGATGGATGTATTAAAGTTATACTTTCAAGGTGTGTGTGTAATGTCTTTATTGGGGTATTTTTTTAGTAGTAGTACAGGTACCAGCGGGCCCATTTTTCCGCCGCATGCTGGTACTTGTGGTTCTCCAAGTACCAGCTTGTGGGGGAGGCTTGCTGGGCCTTGTAGTACTGCTACTAAAAACAATATCAATCACTTTTCACAAAGGCTATCAGCCCCCCATCCGCAGCCCATTGGATGGGGGGGACAGCCTCGGGCTTCACCCCTGGCCCTTGGGTGGCTGGGGGGGGACCCCTTGATTGAAGGGGTCCCCACTCCCCCACGGTACCCCGGCCAGGGGTGACTAGTTGGATATTTGATGCCATGGCCGCAAGGCACTGTATAAAAGTGACCCCCGGCTGTGGCATTATCTGTCCAGCTAGTGGAGCCCGGTGCTGGTTTCAAAAATACGGGGGACCCCTACTCTTTTTGTCCCCCGTATTTTTGGAACCAGGACCAGGCGCAGAGCCCGATGTTGGTTGCTTAAATATGGGGGAACCCCTGTCCATTTTTTCCCCATATTTCTGCAACCAGGATCGGCTCAAAGAGCCCGAGGCTGGTTTGCCTTAGGAGGGGGGACCCCACGCAAATTTTTTTTAAAGAAAATTTATAACATTTCCCCCCCCTTCCCACTGAAAAACATGCACGGATCTCATGGATCCGTGCATGCCTATACAAACACGGGATAAAAAAGCAGGTCTGTTTTTTTTTAGCACTTTTTCACGATTTGTATTTTAGCACGGCAGTGTTTGGCTATTGTCGGCAGTGTTTGTGTTTTGCACTTTTTAGTAAATTCCCGATTTCTACCAAATTGCAGGCGTATTTGACCGATGGTGTATTGATTCGTGATTTTTTCCTAGGACTTCCAAAATATTACGAATGCCCTCATCACTGCCGTGATTTTTGCTTAGTAAATTACCGAGATGACACTTTGAAGAAAAAACGGCATCTCGGTCAAAATCGGGACCTTAGTAAATATACCCCACAGTCTCTCTCGAAGTCTTCTTGACCGCTCCTCAGGGGTTAAGCGGGACCTATTAATTTGCATAGGCTCATCAGAAGGTGGAGAGCGGATCCAGACACACGAGTCGCAGGAGTGACACAAAGTCCAGGATAAGGACTGACTCACCCTGCTGCTCCTGATATACCCCTCGGTCTGCAGGCATTGGCTGGAGTGGAAACGAGGAGGTGCGGCCAAGCTCCGGATTGGCTGTCACACCAGTCTGAGGAGAACTGTCATGGCGGCGCCCATGCCGCGGCCCGGCTGGAACGCGGTGTGCATGCTCGCCCGCTGACAACAGGAGCGTTCCCAGGCCCAGGATGGCATCCAGCGACAGGGAGACCAGCGACAGCAAGACGTAGGGACCCCGGACGTAGGCCGCACCGACGGACAGATGCAGCTGTGGTAAGTCGATTCCTGACACCCGGGCTGTGATATTCAAGGCTCTTAATTATCTGCACAAGGAATTGATCTGGTCAATGTTCCGTAAACACCAAGATCTCAAATGGGAAGGCCATAAGATTTTATTGTTTCAAGACTACTCCGCTGAGCTGTCTAAGATGAGAAAAGATTTTGCGCCTCTATGCTCCCGTCTGATACAGGACAATCAGAAACTTGCACTGCTATATCCTGCTAGGCTGCGCATCTATAATGGATCTGCATTTAAGGATTTTTATTCATTCCCTGATGCTGAAGCTTTTCTTTCTGAGATTTCTGATTCCCGTAATCTCACTGTTGCTATGTCTGACTGCGATTGATATATGTATGCCATGCGATATTGCATTCTCTAGATTGTTCCGTCGCAGGTTTTTTCTTTTTTCTTCAGATTCCTTTGTTTGTATTCCCCATTCATCTGAAATTGCATCTTATTTATATACTGCTATTTTCTATGTTCATGCTATTTTAGTATCATACGTCTGTAGCTATTTATGCAAATATTCTCATTACCTGCTATGCACCTCCCAGATGGGAACTACTGGGGATAGCCGCGTATGGTGGTCATGCTATCTCTGACTCCTTGAGAGCGTGTAGGCTTGGAGCAAGATACTGCTTACACGTAATGGTGGTTTTCCTCCTTGGAAGTCATTATTGGTTGATATGTTCTTTTTAAAGTTCCAGTTCTTTTGTATTTGTGTTGTTTGTTTTTTTCTGTTCGTCCTGTCTGTTTTGGAGGTGGATGATGTTCTCGTTTGTCTCCCCTCTTCCTCCCCCCCTTGTCTGTGTTCCTGCCAGTCTCATGTCCCAGTCTCCGACTCCTTACCAATGTCTCATAATATTGTGGTTGTTTCTTTTTGGTACGCTGATACTTCTAAATGTAGGGATATGCTATGTCTCTGACCTTAGGTAGTTGTAATGTGGGGGGCATAAACTCCCCAATGAAACGTAAATGCATCCTTTTGTACTTACGCAAACTGCACATTGATCTTGTCTTTCTCCAAGAAACACATCTGATACCCTCTGAAGTCCTCAAACTTAATGCACTTAAATGGAAAGTCCTTGCTTCTGCCTCCTACAACTCAAAGGCACGAGGAGTTGCCATATTGGCTGGGGATCATCTGGCGATTACGGTCGCTAATGTGAAAGCAGATGATATGGGACGGTATCTCTTTTGCAAACTCCAATATGAAGGTCAGATAAATGTATGTCTATATATATATGCTTCTACTGTGTAATCTAAATCCTATTTTCATAGTATTGTCTCTATCCTCACTCCATTTATTGATATGCCGGTGCTTCTCTGCGGAGATTTTATTTTAATTTCTCTTACTCATCTAGATAAGCAATTCCCCATGGTGGGACGGGCTAAACTTCCCAAATTTGGAATCCCGGCTTTATCCAAACAGTTGCTGCTTCTAGATATGTGGAGGGTGAAACATCCCTTAGAAAGAGAGTTTTCTTGTTTATCTGCCTCGAAGGGTAAAAACAAGTAGCAGCGCTAGTGTAAAAAACAGTACATAATTTGAATATAAATTTATATATTTAATGAATTCAATATTTATACAACAACTATATATTAAAAATAAATTTAATTGACGTAAGATCATAAAAGGGAACCTATTAATGTCCTGTACAATTAAGCAGACTTTGATAAGTAAGCTGATTCGTGGAAAGTAAACCACCATAAGTGGGGGATACGTAGTGATGGTGGACACAGTTCATGAAGGTAACGTTACCAATTTTGAAGCCGCTGGAGGAAGATCCGTGCCTCATCCAATTGAGCTAGTTGGAAAAGCTGTCATCATTAGATTGCAGTATCCAAGAGAAGTGGTGGCATCCACAAACAATGATGTGTCCAATATTGAATCAGTTTGATTTCAAGACCAGGAATCACGTAGAAGTGTCGGCTGATGGGATGATAGGGGTTCCATCAGCAGACACTTCTACCTGATTCCTCCTAATAAGGCATCACATGGTGACTTTTGGACTGGCTTGCCATTTCCGCAGGTGTCAGCGCCTCAGGGTGCATCTCTGACTGTTCCTATCACTCCTCAGGAAGTCATGAAGGTAATTATGTCAATGAAGAGAGGCAAGACCCCAGGGCCTGATGGATACACCGCTGACTTTTATAAGCTCTTAAGGGATAAAGTAACACCTGTTCTGGTGGAGGTTTACAACGCCATACTGACTTCAGGCAAGATTCCTGACTAAGATTTTGGCTGAACGCTTAAAATTGATACTGCCCATGATTATTCATCAGGATCAAACTGGTTTTGTCATGAATAGAAACTCTGTTACTAATGTTAGATGTCTGTTGGCGGTAGTGCAGGACTCCCAGTGTGTCATGTCTAATGTCCCGAAAGCCATTTTGTCCTTGGACGCTGAAAAAGCCTTTGATCATCTATATGACTCCTTACGTAGGTTCTCTTTCCCCGACACATTTATAGGTTTTCTTAACTCTTTATACTTCTCCTTCCTCTCGCATACTCTGTAATGGCTTAATGTCTGACAGTTTCCTGATTCTGCGGGGCATGAGACAGGGATGCCCCCTTTCCCCCCTGCTTTTCGTGCTTGCGATAGAGCCATTGGCTATTGCGCTCAGATACTCCCCATTATATATGGGTATTGTTTTAGGAGACACGGATTGCCATGTGTCCTTATTTGCGGATGACATGGTCTTCTACCTTTCCTATCCTGAATACTCTGTTCCGACTGTATTTGACATCATAACTCAGTTTGGAAGTTTCTCAGGATATAAAATTAATGTTGCAAAATCTGAACTCCTATTGCTAAGTGGCCCTCGGCCCAATTTATCTGAGACTGAGCATATAGGCTCTATTAAAATTGTAGATTCAAAGATCAAATATTTGGGCATATATATCCCTGCCAAGATGGAAAATCTTTATAGATTTAATTACACTCCGCTCATCTCTGGATTGGAAAAATCTTTGTAATGATGGCATAATCTCCCGTTATCCCTTCTGGGCTGACTAGGGCCCTCATTCCGAGTTGTTCGCTCGCAAGCTGCTTTTAGCAGCTTTACACACGCTAAGCCGCCTACTGGGAGTGAATCTTAGCTTCTTAAAATTGCGAACGAAAGATTCGCAATATTGTGAAAAGACATCTCTGTGCAGTTTCTGAGTAGCTCGAGACTTACTCTGCCAGTGCGATCAGTTCAGTGCTTGTCGTTCCTGGTTTGACGTCACAAACACACCCAGCGTTCGCCCAGACACTGCTCCGTTTCTTCAGCCACTCCCGCGTTTTTCCCAGAAACGGTAGCGTTTTTTCCCACACGCCCATAAAACGGCCAGTTTCCGCCCAGAAACACCCACTTCCTGTCAATCACATTACGATCACCAGAACGAAGAAAAAAACGTGAGTAAAATACCTAACTGCATAGCAAATTTACTTGGCGCAGTCGCAGTGCGGACATTGCGCATGCGCACTAAGCGGAAAATCGCTGCGATGCGAAGAAATTTACAGAGCGAACAATTCGGAATGACCACCTAGAGGTGGTTAAAACCGTCTTCTTCCCTAAGCTAACTTATGCCATGCAGATGATACCAATCAAATTGACGGTACGGGACGTCAAACATACAATGACGATCTGTAGCCGTTTTATATGGAACGCCAAAAAACCTAGAATCTCACTGGTTAAATTACAGATGCCAAAACGACAAGGAGGTTTAGGCCTTCCAAATCTTACCTACTATTCACATGCATTGCTGTTTAGGTATGCCATAGACTGGCTGACAGTTAGTAATCTATTCTCTGAAGCTTCGGTAGATTGTGCCATTATGGTACCCTTCTCACAGGAACACTTCTTCAACCCCCCAAGTCTGATATTCCCAAGCATATTTACAATAACTTGTTTTTTAAAGACACCTATGAAGCTTGGTGCTTTATAAATACGAAAATACAACATAACCCATATAGCTCTCCTTGGATTCCCTTCTGGGGTAACCCAATGTTTACCCCGGGCCTAGACAATCCTATTTTCCGCCACCTCGCATTGAAAGGTACTAAAGCCAGAGCCCAGGTTTTTGATCCAGGGGGCCGTCTATTGTCATTTCATGATCTCCAGCTCACCTATGGCCTCCTGAATTCATATTATTTCATATTTCTACAGATAACCCATTATGTATGATCACTCCCCCCGATGCTATTTTCTCCCCTTGCTCCTGATCCATTAGTCCCCATCTTCACCAAATTTATGACTGGTAAATACAAACCCAGAGCAATATATTCACTGCTCTTGAAACCACTTTCAATTCCCTTGAGACATGAAGTGACAATGGCATGGAATAGGGATATACCCTTAATACAGCATGATGATGTGATATTTAAATACTATGAGAATGTCCTTCGCATGGTACACTCCTCTATATTCCAAGAAGTACATGTAAAAATGGTCTACAGAGCTTATGTGTCCCAAAGCCAGAGAAGACACTATGTTCAGGAGGAATCTGGTAGATGCCCGAAATGCGGCTGCTCCTCGGCGACCCTGTATCATAACCTATGGTCCTGTGGTTATGTTAAGAAATTCTGGTACAAGGTCATGTATTATATTAACTTCCACTATGACTTATCTATAACTATACATCCTACTGCGTTGCTTTTTGCTAACTTTGATGTATGGAATATTGATCATTCTCATAGACCTCTGATCCCTTTTTGACTTTGGTGATTACAGTGGCATAGAAGATGATCCTAAATTCCTGGATCTCTAGACATGTTCCCACAGTACGTGAGGTTGAAGACTCGCTACAAACTATTATGTACTATGATAGATATGATATACAACCTAACACTCTGAAAATGTTTGATGTCTTCTTACGTAAATGGGGCCCTTTTAGCCGAACAAAATCTTCCCAAATGCAGACCCAGATTTTGGAATCCGTTTCTCGCTCCTCAGTTAGCCTGGAATAACAATGATTCAGATTTATTATTGTTCTCACTATATATATCCAAGTAGTTTCTCAAAATTGTGTTATAATATATTTATAATTGAATGTGAATTTATGTAGGGATGCAGATGACTTGAGATTGCCGCCCCCCCCCCCCCCCCCCCCTCTTTAGAAGTTTTTTTGTTTTTTCCCTTACTAGGCACTGCTGTCTTTCTTCCACATTAGAGCTGTATTGTCTGAGGGATGGAAAATACTATGTGCTATTATACACACCATATTACTCTCCCCCCTCCCCAGATATATACATAGTAACACATAGTAACATAGTATCTGAGGTTGAAAAAAGACAATTGTCCATCGAGTTCAACCTATTTGTGGTCTCCTATGCATGATGATTTGACTAAAATTTCTGACTGATGCTGCTGTCAGCCATTGCATTTTATCCCTATTTATAGTAACTATAATGCATGACTATGCCCCATACCCCTAGATATCCTTATCCATTAGGAATTTATCTAACCCATTCTTAAAGGTGTTGACAGATTCCGCCATTACAACTCCCTCAGGCAGGGAATTCCAAACACGTATTGTCCTTACCGTGAAAAAGCCTTTACGCCGTATTGTGCGGAATCTCCTCTCCTCTAACCTGAGCGAGTGTCCACGAGTCCTCTGTGTTGATCTAACCAAAAACAGGTCCCGCGCAAGCTCTGTGTATTGTCCCCTTATATATTTGTAGATGTTGATCATATCTCCTCTTAGTCTCCGCTTTTCCAATGTAAACATGCCTAGTCTTTCAAGCCTTTCCTTGTATTCCATCGTCTCCATGCCCTTAATTAGTTTGGTCGCCCTCCTCTGTACCTTTTCAAGCTCCAGGATATCCTTTTTGTAGTACGGTGCCCAGAATTGTACACAGTATTCAAGGTGTGGCCTCACTAGTGATTTATATAACAGGAGTATAATACTCTCGTCCCTAGCATCAATACCCCGTTTTATGCATGCTAATATCTTATTAGCCTTCTTTGCTGCAGTCCTACGTTGGGTACTACTGCTTAGCTTGCTATCTATGAGGACACCTAAGTCCTTTTCCAGTACAGAATCCCCTAATTTTACCCCATTTAGTAGGTAGGTGTAATTTTTGTTCTTGTTACCACAGTGCATTACCTTACACTTGTCTGTGTTGAAGCGCATTCTCCATTTGGCTGCCCATGCTTCTAATTTAACTAAGTCGTTCTGAAGAGACTCGGCATCCTCCTCTGTATTTATAGCCTTACACAATTTGGTATCATCTGCAAAAATTGACACCATGCTCTCTAGACCTTCTGTTAGGTCGTTAATGAAAATATTGAACAATAGCGGTCCTAATACTGAGCCTTGCGGCACACCACTTAGCACTTCAGTCCAAGTTGAAAAAGATCCATTAACCACAACGCGCTGCTCCCTATTATCTAACCAATTTTTGACCCAAGTGCATATTGTGCTTCCTAGCCCTGATTCTTGTAGCTTGTAGATAAGTCTCATGTGTGGTACAGTATCGAACGCTTTGGCAAAGTCTAAAAAGATTACATCCACGTCTTTACCCTGATCGAGGTTTGCGCTTACTGTTTCATAAAAGCCAAGTAAGTTGGTTTGACAGGATCTGTCCTTCATAAACCCATGTTGATTCCTTTTAATGACCTTATTGGTTTCAAGGAACTTCTGAATACTATCTCTTAGAATACCTTCCAATAAATATCTATATATTTAAATTGACAATTATACATAAATTCTTGAGCTGTGTCTATTCCCTATTATGAACCTGACGATTAACTTTGGCTCTTTCCCCATTGCCTGACTATATGCAAATATCCACTATGTGCCTTTCTGTTTTCTCTCTTGATGTAAATGTTGTTTTATATGCTGTAACAAGAAATTTTTGAAAAATTCAATATATATATATATATATATATATATATATATATTTTTTTTTTATATATAAAAAAAAGAAAAGAAGCCTTAATGGGACATGTGAAACCGTAATGTTTTTTGTCTATGGAATATTATACTGCTCTATGTAATAATACACTGACACTTATACATTGTACTATATATATTGTACTGCTCTATGTAATGATACACTGACACTCAACACTCTCCTCTATATAATAAAGGCACAGTCATGCCCTTATATTAAGGCTGAATCGAACAAACAGAATTCTCCCATAGGGAACTTCTGAGAAACGGGGCATAGTGTTTGAGAGGCTACACCGCAAAAGTGTTTAGATGTACCAAACTGAAATTTTGGTTGAACGCGTAGAATCGTCACCCGGTGCTGCTTGCCAAAATAACAAAAAATGGGTAACTGGGAGCAATCTAAAGGTTAAACTGTCAGTTTTTTTCTGCCACTTCCTGTGTGGCTTTTTTTTTGCCAGTTTTCCAATGTACTCTATGGAGGGATTTTTGGGAAGGCATAACTAAGGGTATATGAGGAATTAAGACATGGGGTTTCTTTTATAAGATAGAGCTTGTCCCAGTGTTGTGCCTTTTGGGGTTGTTTTTCAGAAAGTAATTTTTTTTAAGTAAAATATGCCCCATTATAGAGATAGGGCAGTTCAATTTGTTACGCCTGCGCAGTGGCCGTCAGGAGAGAGAAAGAAGGGGTCTTGTGCAGGCTGAGTAGGTTATAAAAGGAGCTGCTTTCATGATGTCTGCAGATGCTGGAGAATTCCCCCCCGCCAAAAAAAAACCCCCCACTGTGCTCCAGCATGTGTGTATGTGAACATACTGGCTACAGTGCTAAACTCCAGCAGGACTGTCCCGATGCATACTATGTCATGCCTGGACACAGAGATAATGTTGTGCCATGGACACCACTGTATTACTGCAGACCCTCCAGTTGCCGCTGTGTCTCCGGCCCCCCCTGCGGCTGTAGGATGTACTATTCATGGTGCGGGCCTTCTGGGCAGCTGAAGCGGAGTGAAAGTCACTGGATGGGGCAGGGGCAGGAGCGCCCTCCATCTCGGGTCACTTCCAGCTGGAGCTCTGCAGCCACCCGGACTTTCCCGCTGCTAGACACGCTGTACTCCCGGGCTGCATCGGCGCACTCCCCTGCCGTCTCTGCCCCGTGAACACGGTGGTGCTGCTACTGGGAAATTGAGGTCTTTTTCTGGCTAACCAAGTAGGCAGTGGTCGCTGCCTACCTCAACATCGGTACCATCTGGAGAGGGGCCCTGAAGTATTGCCTGGGGGCTAATGGTTTCATCTCAAGCCCAGGTCTGTCTCCTGTATGTGCCTCATGTATGTATAATGTATGTGTGTGACTCATGTGTGAATCATGTACTGTGTGTAATGTATGTATGATATGTGTCATGTATGTATCATGTATGTGTGAAACTCATCTATGTATGTATGATCTTTTATTACTGTATAAGTACACTGACATATACACACTGACATCTATACATACATGCACAGCAATCTATACATACACGACACCTGTACATACACCAACAGACACATGCCAACACCTATACATATACCGACACCTATACATACATTGACATACACACGCCAACACCTGTACATACACTGACATACACAAGCTGACACCTATACATACACCGACACCTGTACATACACATGCCGACACCTATACATACACCGACAACTGTACATACACTGACATACACACGCTAACACCTATACATACCCCAACACCTGTACAAACACACGCTGGCACCTATACAGACACCGGCACCTGTACATACACACGCTAACACCTATACATACACCGACATACACACACTGACACCTATGCATACACTGACATACGCACGCTGACACCTATACATACACTGACACATATACATACACTGACATACACACGCTCACACCTATACATATACTGACAACTGTACATACATCGACATATACACGCTGACACCGGCATTACCTCCCTGGCTGTTGGAGCCTGGTGCTGGTTTTAAAAAGACGGGGGACCCCTACTTCTTTTGTCCTCCATATTTTTGGAACCAGGACTGGTCCAAGAGCCCAGTGCTGATTGTTAAAATACGGGGAACTCCTAGTCCCTGGGGCTGGCTATGCTTTTGTGTGGGGGCCTGTACATCATTTTTTTTAAAACTTTTCTCTTATGTCCTAGGGGATACTGGGAATCCATTTAGTACCATGCTGTATAGACGGGTCCACTGGGCACTTTAAGAAATTGATTGTGTGCGCTGGCTCCTCCTTCTATACCCCTCCTACCAGACTCAGTCTAGGAAACTGTGCCCGGAGGAGCTGCTCACGTCTCTGGAAGCTCCTAAAGAGTTTTCTGCATTTATTTTCTGAATTTGTTATTTTCATGCAGGACTGGATAGCACCAGCCTGCTTGCTTCATGGGATTTAGGGGGGGGCAACCTCTCTCAGCTTTAATAGTCCCGTTCCCTGTTGACAGGACACTAGCTCCTGAGGGAACTATGCGCAAGCCCCACCACAGCGAGCATACATTCCCGCAGCACACCGCTATCCCTAACAGAGCCAGAAGAATGAAGAGTGGTGAATACTAAGCCGGCGTCCCAGTTAGCGGGTCGACGGCCATTATAGCGGCAAGAGGGAACAGAGACGCATGGATTCTAAACAGGGCAGACTGCAGCTCCCGCTGTGTACGGACACAGACGCTGAACAGCGGATACAGTACCCAGACTAGCAACGTACTCATAAATGGAGTTTGTCTCCATTTTAAGCACAAAACACATACAGCCAGTATAAAAACGAGCGGGAAGACCGCATGCCATTGAAGAGGCGGGGCTTCACTATGAGCGGAACCAGCAGCTCACCAGCACCATTTTCCCTCTTGTGCTGACACAGAGGCTGACTGACAGGGACGCGCAGCTCCTCCGGAGAGGCTCCAGATTAACTCAGCGGTACCAGGGGGTCATAGCAGGGGTTAGCGATTATTAGTGTACTAAATCCCTAATTTTGGTACTTAGTCTGCGACCCAGCTAAGCTTGGCATTAGCATTAAGGGTGCTGTGTGCTGGTTCCATACTTCCTCTGTGTCTCCCTGGAAGGGCTCTTTGTAGGTTAATTGTACATTTAACATTTTCCTGTGTGTGTGTGCTGTCACTTTTACAGTATGTCAGGCAAAGAGTGTGTTTCATGTAAGGCACCATATTCCTCTCCCCTAGGGGGTTCACTAGTGTTTCCCTTCCCAGGCTAGTGGGGCAGAACCAGCATGGTTGGACTCCATTAGGGGAATGATTTCCACAATCTCTACTAAATTACCTCGGAATGAGAAAGAGATGCAATGCTTAAGACAATCTATGACTGAGTTCATGAAAAGAGACTCCGTACCCAAACCAGCATCTCAGTCCCCTGCCATTTGTCCGCAAAAACGCACTTTGCCCATATCCTACATTCTGACTCGGATGATGAGGGGACAGACATGGAGGAGGGTGAGGTAGGCTCAGAGGTGGGGGAGGGTACTCTGTCGCAGGGAATAGAGGCTCTTATAGAAGCTATCAGAGAAGGTCTGAATATCCCTGACAAGGTGACAGAGGAGAGGTAGGAATCTTATTTTAATATAAAAAAAGAAATCCTCAGCCACTTTTCCTGTGTCAAAGGAACTAAATACCCTATTTGAAGAACCATGGGTTAGCCCTGATAGGAAATTTCAAATCCTGAATCGGTTGTTATCATCTTTTCCTTTTCCTCCTGAGGATAGGAAAAAATTGGGAAAATCCACCGATGGTGGATGCATCAGTATCCATGCTCTCACGGAAAATTGTATTGCCTGTTCCGGGTGCGGCCTCCCTAAAAGACGTGGCTGATGGCAAAATTGAGACTATGCTCAAATCTTTGTATACAGATGTGGGGGTGACCCAGAGACCCACTATAGCTTGTGGGTGTATTACACGATCCATTGCTAAATGGTTTGGTAACCTAATTGAGGGGTTAGATACCTTACCTCATGGGGAGATTGTTTTGCTCCTGCAACATATATAGGACTCTGTGAACTTTATGATGGAAGCCATAAAAGAAATAGGCTTGTTTAATGCACGCACTACAGCTATGGCAGTGTCTGCACGCAGGGGTCTATGGCTATACCAGTGGACTGCGGATGCGGACTCCAGGAAAGGTGTGGAATGCCTACCTTTCACAGACGAGGCCTTATTTGGAGCTGAATTAGACAAATGGACCTCCAAAGCTACTGTGGGTAAGTCCACATACCTTATTTCTGCAGCTCCCAGAGCTAGGAAGGCCTACTCGGGACCCAATTTACGGTACTTTCGGACTGCCAAATTTAGGGGCAAGCCAAGAGGTTCTTCTACCGCCACCAGAGGTGCTAGAGGTAAGCCACGCAAACTAGCTACTGCCGGTTCACAGGAACAGGGCTCAAGCTCTGCTTACACAAAACCTTCAGCATGACGGTGGATCGAGATACCTGGAAGACTGGCAGGTGGGAGTCCAGCGAAAATTCTTCAGTCACATCTGGACAACATTGTGCCAGGATCCCTGGGTCATAGATCTTATTTCCCAGGGCTACAGACTGGAGTTCCAAGGGCTTCCACCTCACAGATTCTTCAAATCAGGCTTACCAGTTTCACAAGAGGCAAGTATAACTTTACAGGACGCCATTCAAAATCTGGTACAAACCCAGGTTATTGTTCCAGTTCCACCTCATATTCAAAACAAGGCATACTATTCCAACTTGTTTGTAGTACCGAAACCGGATGGTTCGGTGAGGCCAATTCTGAATCTCAAGTCGTTGAACCTGTACTTACGAGTACTCAAATTCAAGATGGAGTCTCTGAGAGCGGTGATCTCAGATCTGGAGCAGGGGGAATTCCTAGTGTCCCTGGATATCAAGGATGCATACCTTCATATTCCGATCTGGCCGCCTCATCAGGCTTATATGCAGTATGCACTGCAGGACTGTCACTACCAGTTCCAGGCCCTGCCATTTGGTCTCTCCACGGCACCGCGAGTGTTCACTAAAGTGATGGCAGAGATGATGTTTCTACTCTGCAAACAGGGATTGAACATAATTCCATACCTGGACGATCTACTGATAAAGGCATTGTCCAGGGAGCGGTTGTTGGACAGCATTGGCCTCTCAACCAGACTACTTCTGGATCATGGGTGGATTCTGAACCTACCAAAATCTAACCTGGAACCGACACAGAGGCTTCCTTTCCTGGGAATGATCCTGGACACATGGTAATGGTAATCCAGTCGATTGTTCAGTCTGTCCTGAAGCCAATGTGGATCTCGGTCCATCTGTGCATTCGCATTCTGGGGAAAATGGTGGCCTCTTACGAGGCGCTTCAGTACGGAAGGTTTAATGCGAGGCCCTTCCAGCTAGATTTATTGGAGAAATGGTCCGGATCGCATCTTCACATGCACCAGAAGATCAGTCTGTCGCCAAAAGCCAGGATCTCCCTTCTGTGGTGGCTACAGACTTCTCACCTAGTCAAGGGTTGGAGGTTCGGGATTCAGAATTGGATTCTGCTAACCACGGATGCAGTTTCAGGGAAGATGGTCAAGTCAGGAAGCCGTCCTTCCAATAAACATCCTGGAGCTCAGGGCTATCTATAACACCCTTCTGCAGGCCTCATTTCTACTTCGGAATCAGGTCATTCAAGGTCAGTTGTACAATGTGACAGCGGTAATGTACACAAACCAACAGGGCAGAATGGAGAACAAAGCAGCAATGTCAGAGGTGTCAATAATTCTCCTCTGGGCGGAAAAACACGCCATGGTGTTGTCGGAGGTCTTCATTCCGGGAGAAGATAACTGGGAAGCAGAGTTCCTCAGCAGACATGACTTACACCCGGAGGAGTGGGGCCTTCACCCAGAGGTGTTCCGGTGGTTGACACTTCGGTGGGGTTATCCACAGATTGACATAATGGCCTCTCAACTCAACAAGGAGCTCAAGCGGTATTCTTCCAGGTCGAAAGACCCACAAGCAGTGGCGGTAGACACTCTGACAACTACGTGGGTCTACCAGTTGGTGTACGTGTTTCCTCCACTTCCTCTGATCCCAAGAATTCTAAAAAGAATAAAAAGGGAAAAGGTTCAAGCAATACTCATTGCTCCAGACTGGCCTCGAAGGGCCTGGTACGTGTATCTTCTTGAGCTGCTGATCAAAGATCCGTGGCCTCTACATCTGCATGAGGATCTTCTGCAACAGGGCCCATTCATCTATTAAGACTTACTGCAGCTATGTTTAATGACATGGAAGTTGAATGGATGATTCTAGCCCGGAGAGGGATTCCTGACAAGGTCATCCCGACTATGATCCAAACCAGGAAGAGGGTAATGTCGAAACATTGCCACCGTATCTGGAAGAAATATGACTCTTGGTGTGAGAGCAGACAATATTCTGCGGTGGGATTTCAGCTGGGACGTTTCCTGCTCTTTCTGCAGTCGGGAGTGGATGTGGGCCTACATCTAGGCTCCATTAAAGTCCAGATTTCAGCCTTGTCTATTTACTTTCAGAAACAATTGGCTTCTCTCCATGAGGTCCAGAAATTCTTTAAAGGTGTTCTGCACATCCAACCAACCTTTGTGCCTCCCACGGCACCTTGGTATCTGAATTTGGTGCTGCAGTTCCTCCAATCGGACTGGTTTTAACCGTTACAGGAGGTAGATGTAAAGTATCTTACGTGGAAGACCATCACACTGTTGGCCTTGGCTTCAGCAAGACGTGTGTCGGAGTTGGGGGTGTTGTCTTACAAGAGCCCCTACTTAATTTTCCATGAGGACAGAGCTGAACTCAGGACTCGTCAGCAATTTTTTCATAAGGTGGTGTCCGCATTGCACATCAACCAACCTATTGTGGTTCCTGTTGTTACAGACACCTCTGCTACTTCAAAGTCTTTGGACGTTGTGAGGGCTTTGAGGGTGTATGTAAAGAGAACAGCTAATCACAGTAAATCGGACTCGCTGTTCGTTCTCTATGATCCCAATAAAATTGGGTGCCCTGCTTCAAAGCAGCCAATTGCACGCTGGATTAGGCTCACTATCCAGCATGCTTATTCCACGGCAGGCTTGCTGGTTCCAAAATCTGTACAGGCCCACTCTACTAGGTCGGTGGGTTTTTCTTGGGCGGCTGCCAGGGGTGTCTCGGCTTTACAGCTCTGCCAAGCAGCTACTTGGTCAGGTTCAAACACATTTGCTAGGTTTTACAAGTTTGATACTTTGGTCTCTGAGGACCTTCAGTTTGGTCAATCAGTTCTGTAGGAACCTCAGCACTCTCCAACCCGGTTGGGGAGCTTTGGTACTTCTCAATGGTACTAAATGGATTCCCAGTATCCCCTAGGATGTAAGAGAAATAGGATTTTAATTATATACCGGTAAATTCTTTTCTCGTAGTCCGTAGGGGATACTTGGCGCCTGCCCGGTGCTTCATTCTTCCTGCACAGTTACTTGTTTAACTACTGTTGTTTGGTTCAGCTTTTGCTGTTCTGGTTTTCAAATTTGGTTAGAAGGGCTTTCCTCTTGTTCTGTGCGTGCTGGTTCATAATCTTACCACTTTCCTTATCAATCGTTCTCTCAAAGTATGTCCGTCTCCTCGGGCACAGTTTCCTAGACTGAGTCTGGTATGAGGTGTCTAGAGGGAGGAACCAGTGCACACTATCAATTTCTTAAAGGGCCCATGGCTCCTAGTGTACCCGTCTATACCCCATGGTACTAAATAGATTCCGAGTATCCCCTACGGACTATGAGAAAAGAATTTACTGGTAGGTAATTAAAATCCTATTTTTACTTTTCCATACAGAAGCATGCACACTGATTTGTGCATGCTTCTGGCAAAGTGCACAAAGTAATGAAAACATGTCTTAAAAACCGCATGTTTTTATTACTAAAAACGTATGTTTCCTTTACTAAAAAATCGCAAAACATTGCGTGCGACTCCTGTTTTTCCCTAAAAAATTGCAACGTTACATTTGCAATTTTTACCAAAAAATTGCACGTTACAAACGTGTGATTTGATGCAATTTTTTTATACACCCGAAAAATCGCACTCCATTACATTTGTCTCCAAATGTTTATTCTTACAGTGAAATATTACATTTCTGAATTAAAAAAATACATTGAAAAAAAGCTATGAAACTCCATAGACAAAAAAACCTTACGGTTTCACATGTCCCCATTAAGGCTTCTTACACATGATCTGGCATTTTAGAAACCTGTTGTAACTCTTCCACTCAAACTCCAAAAAGCAATGAAATTATGATCATTAAGGCTGACTCCTTAATGGATGTGTTCTTTGTGCAATACAGATAAGGTATACCATCACACCCTGGGGGGTAAGTGCAGATTCCCTTCCCTTTCAAAATCCATTTCAAGCTTCTCACACTCACAAAGTCCTCACCCACTCCTATACCATTTACATCTCTGACCAATTCTCCCCTTACACTCCCACCCGTCCTCTTCGCTCTGCTAATGCACACCGACTCTCCTGCCTACGGATTACTTCCTCCCACTCCTACCTGCAAGATTTTTCACATGCTGCTCCAATTCTCTGGAATTCCCTACCTCTCCCCCTCAGACTCTCCACATCTCTGCAAAACTTCAAACAGGCTCTCAAGACCCACTTCTTCACCAAACCCAGCCAAATCTCATCCTAACCCTCTGTTCCACGCTCTCTATGTACCCCATCTGTGTCACCCCTGTCTGTCTACCCCTCACCTTTAGAATGTAAGCTCTCACGAGTAGGGCCCTCTTCCCTCATGTGCTTATCCTTTCTCTTACTTTAATAATTTTCAACTGCACCAACTCCAGCAGTCCTGACCTGATACTTATTTCAGTGTCATCTGCTTTTGTAGCTATGTTTATTTACCCTGTACTTGTCCTATATTGTCTTCGACTCTAAGTTGCTGTTTACCTGTTTTGATTATTTGTTTATGTACTCTGTAATTGGGCACTGCGGAACCCTTGTGGTGCCATATAAATAAAGGATTATATGTCAAGACTGTGGTTTTTGTAACCCCGGTGTTAGTGAAGTCTGTGCGGGCGACTGGAGGACTATGTGAATATTAGGCTGTTCTGTAGGAATCAGTGAGAAAAAAGAGCAATCCCTGACCGGGGATCGAACCCGGGCCTCAGCAGAGGAAGCTGTATCCTGACCACTGGATCACCAGGGACTTGGTGTTGATAGCAGGATGATGAATGTATTGGTGAGATTGAACTGGATATAGGCCCTCATTCCGAGTTGTTCGCAAGCAAGCTGCTGGGAGTGAATCTTAGCTTATCAAAATTGCGAACGAAAGATTAGCAAAATTGCGAATAGACACTTCTTAGCAGTTTCTGAGTAGCTCCAGACTTACTCGGCATCTGCGATCAGTTCAGTGCTTGTCGTCCCTGGTTTGACGTCACAAACACATCCAGCGTTCGCCCAGACACTCCCCCGTTTCTCCAGCCACTCCCGCGTTTTTCCCAGAAACGGTAGCGTTTTTTCGCACACACCCATAAAACGGCCTGTTTCCGCCCAGAAACACCCACTTCCTGTCAATCACACAACGATCACCAGAACGAAGAAAAAACCTCGTAATGCCGTGAGTAAAATACCTAACTGCATAGCAAATTTACTTGGCGCAGTCGCACTGCGGACATTGCGCATGCGCATTAGCGACTAATCGCTCCGTTGCGAGAAAAAAATACAGAGCGAACAACTCGGAATGACCACCATAGTGTCACAGGAGTAGGTGCTTATGTACTCAAGGTTACTGGTGAGATAGTAAGCGGGACTGGTTACTGGATAGACTGAGAACAGGTCTGGTTACCGGTGAGACTGGGACGCAACTGTAATCTGGGATGGTACCGGATATAACTGGAAACGCAACTGAAACTAGAACGATGACTGTGGCTGTGACTTTAGGACAAGGCTGAAGAACACTGCGGCTGTGGCTTTAAGATGAGACTGTAGAATACCGCAGCTGTGGCTTTAAGATGAGACTATGGAATACTGCAACTGTGACTTTAAGTTGAAACTGTAGAAATACTGGATATCAGTGGTAACACAACTGTAATCCAGACTGGGTAGCAAAGGAGCAGCATTTTACAGGAACCAAAGTACAAGTGTTACCTTTAGGGAGCTCAGCTTCTAAGCTCACACAGAGCTGTGTGTGACACGAGGAACTGGCAGAGTTTCCAACTTAAGTCTCCTGACTTATACTTCCTGGTCCTTGGTTAGCAGAGAGTCTCAGGCTGGCACAGGATTGAACAGCTCTGGGTCAGGTGAACAGTCACTCTCATGTGAGTAATCTAGACTAGGCTGTGATGTGGAGTGAGGCTTAGCAGGCGAAAGAACACTGAAGCCTGAACGTCTGCAAACAGAGGATGCTGGCTTTTAGGCCTAAACTTCAGATTGCTGAGTTCAGACTCACACAGAAGATTAATCACCACAGGTGGAGCTTGTTAACTCTTACCTTCCAGGTTGAGAACTCAGGAAACTCATGGTAATGGCAAGCTGCTTATCCCACTGAGCAGAAAAGACACAGGATCCAGGACAGATGGCAGGGGTAAGTCATCCAATATGAGAACTACAGTCAGGATCGTGACAATATAATAATAACAATAATAATAATTCAGCACTCTCACAGAGTGAGATTGTTGTCACTCACACAATGGTGGAGCTGCTAATTCACAGATTTGTGTGCTCATTGGAATACACACATGCAGTTTATGCAACTGAAGGTCTGAGCAGAAGACAAAGCTGCTCGGATGAGGTAAGAGTGATGTTTGGATGGAGGAGACAGAGCAGTGTGGATGGGGGACAGAAAAGTGTGGTTAGAGGGAAGATTAAGCAGCATTGATGGGGGGACAAAGAAACACAGACAGGGGGATGTAAGACAAAGTGCAATATATGGGGAAAGAGTGGCACAGATGGGGGAAAGAGAATGGTGCAGATGGGGGAAAGACAGTGGCACAGGTGGTGGGAAGACAGAGCGTGTGGATGAGGGGGACATAGAAGCACAGATGGAGAGGGATGAGAGCAGTACAGATGGAAAGAAACAGTGGCACAGATGAGGGGGCAAAGCAGCATGGATGAGGGGAATACAGTCCCAACATCGGAAGGGGTATTTTTACCTACCCTTTCAGGTGGCAGCTAGGCCTAATCCTTGGGTGGGGTGGCTAGGGCTAACCCCCCCCCCTAACAGTGACCCCCGAAACTTACCTTCAGGATGACAGCGATGTCAGCTACATGAGTGGTCTAGATAGGGGGGATATTAAGCAGCATGTATGGGAAGGGAGGCAGAGTGGTGCGGATGCGGGGCAAAGATGCAGCTGGGTTGAAAACACTAACACAGATGGGTAGAAAACTAGTGCAGATGGGAGAGAAGACAGTGGCATGTATGGGAGGAGGCGGAGTGACGTTGAAGAGGGAATCACTGAGCAGCACAGACAGAAGGAAATGGTAGTACGGACATGGCACAGATGGGGAAAGACAGATAGTGCAGATAAGTGAATACAGACTAGCACATATGGGAAATCACAGCACTAGGGATTGGGGAAGACAAAGCAGCATGAAGGCGTATAGGGGAAGTGAGTATAACGCTTATTAACCTTGATAATGTGTAAGCTGTTTGAGCGATTGACACGCTAAGAAAAGCCCTTTATAGAAACTAGTGAAAACACAAGACCTGGTTTGGATTTAAACCACTCCGGCTCTAACACCTTTGTGGATGATTTTAGAGTAAAAAGGGGAAAACAGTACAGCTTATACACTACAAACTAACATAGAAATCTAAACAGAATAACAAGGAATAATATGAACAATAGCATACGATCGCAAACACGAGCAAACAGAATGAGAATAAATGGCAAACACTATGGATAACAAAATGGCTACAGAGAAATATACATACATGGGGATGATTCGCAAGCGCGTCCTGGATTCCAGCCCTCAGCATTCAAAGTGAAAGCCTTTTGGAGAGAGTCTTGTGTGTCAAAGCCTGCTGCAAGCTATATTTATTCACTAGCTCAAGACATAATACAATAGACACTGTGTGCTCTTTTTCCATTGGTTAGGGGGTGGGACATGTCCTGCATCGGGGATCATTGGTTAGTTCAAGAAGTGGGCAATGGCTAGGACTTGTTAGTATTCTAAATTCCTCTCTGTCTGGTTATGTTGTGGAAAGCTATTGTTTTGGATCTTCCAAACAAACTCTGTTCCTAGATATTGTTCACCCTTGTTTATGTATCTTTCAGTTGAGACAATGGCAACTCAGCACTCATTATTCTGGAGAGAAACCTGGCCCTATTCATAAACAAAGGTGTATGCCCTCTTCGTAGAATCTCAAAGCTTAGTGTAAATAAGGCCATTGTATCTCAGTCTGTGGGAAATTTATTTCTGAATTCCATTCTCATCCTCTCCCCATTTGTAATATATTTTAAATACAATTTTATATCTATTTTCTACTTCTGCGCATAACTATGCGCAGTAATATGCGAATCTTTCCTAACTATCATAGGAATATTACCCTTAAAATACCCTACAGCTGGATACTAGACACCACCTTTTAACCTTTATCTGACCCTTCCTATCATGTAAAGAGGAATCTCTGTTTAAACTAAACATACTTGCTGACGTTGTCTAGGGGAATATTAACTATAAAACACACTATATGGGTTAAATATGCTATGCTCGAGTCGCCCGCTACACGCTCACAAACTCTACCGTAAATGCGCATACCATGCGCCAAAGCGCACGGCCGAAGAAGCTCCATTACGCAAAGTGCGAATATGCGTACGCACGGCAGAGCGTGTGCACGCGCAGCGGGCATGCGCATGGGGTTAGTACAAGGCATGTGAATCATGATATTTTTCGACTTTGACAGTCCGCCCTTTGGCAGTCACCAAAAACTGCCACTATCTAAACAATTTAAGCAGAAAAATATATAATACCATGAACTATCTTATTATGATTGGGAGTAGGGAGGAGAGGAGAAGGTGGGAAATGTATGACCTAGTGGGATAGTAAAAGCATGTATGTATGAAATTCATGTCTGAGGGGTCATGTATCATTGTGCCGTACATGTTCTAAAATAGGCTTCGAGGTATTGCGAAGTATACATTGAATCCTTCTTATCCCGTTTTAAGGGTCTGTAAGTGGGCTAACAAACTCTACCGAGCTCTTTTCGGCTTTTAGTTCCAACAAATGGGGTGCACATTAGTTGATGATACATGAAGGGGGAAAAATATGTGAGTGCTAATATATGTGTCTATATCACCTGTCGACTATGTGTGTCACTACCTGCAGATAGTAAAGATGAAGATAAGAAACATGCGTAATAAATGCATACGTATGATTATGTATGTGGTCGTCTTGTTGAAGTCCTGTTGATGTCTTGTTGATGTCTTGTCCGGATTGCTGTATCTTTGCTGTAAGTGGCAAGCAAAGTTTTCAAGTGTCCATAAAAGTTAAAGTCTCTAAAAGTTCATCAAATGTTTGTGAAGAAGTTCATCAATGGTCTGTATAAAGGGTCATTTTTACCTTGGAGAAAAACAAAGGAGAAACGGGTGAAAGAAACGGACCGTGGAATCACGTCTTATCACAACATTGTCTCGATTGATGGGTCATAAATTAAACCAGTTGTTACAATGCCCTCGCTCCTCAAACTCATCAATTTGGTACTGCGCTTGCAATTCATTAAAATCCGAACACATCTGAATATCAAACCAATCATTATGACAACTCCTAGTATACATAAGAGAAATTTCCCTACAGTAACGATAACATTTTGAGACCATTCTCCTAAACCTGAGAACCAATTACGTGGGTTCAACCATGAAACCCAGCCGGTCAGTTCATCACCCACAGAAGCAAGGGTAAGGTTGTGCCTCCTTCGGAACTCCCACTTCAATTGCAAGATATCGTCCATCTTTTGATCTATGACCTCTGTTGGGTCCTCAGTGCTGTTTGTGATATACGTACAACACTTTACACCATACTGAGTTGCTAGGGTGACACAATACCCTCCTGTCACCGCTGTGATGTAATTGAGAACCATACTGTGCTGGATCAGTTCCGTTTTGTAAGCTTGCAATTCTCTCCCAGTATACCTGAAGGTGTCATCATACATCTCGGTGATATTGTCTATCAGGTTCGCTAGCGCGGTAATGTACCTAAAATTTATAACTCCTCTGGCGGTACGGGTGATATCTAGCGCGAGTAGGAGTTGAATCCCGGTGGATTCGTGGATCAAATCAGAGGCTGCATGCTCTGTCCTATCTATAAGGTGTCTCTTTACAATGTGTTTGTAATGGGTGTGAGTGTAAGGAGCTTGAGCATTGCGGTGAACGTCTTTCATTCTATCATGGGTAATGGTCATTACTTCCGGCAACACTACAACTGAGGCTGCCTCCCGTCAGCTCAGGCCCTCAGTTGTGACAAAAAGGGCCGTCCGTTGGCGGAATATGGGATGGTTCTGTTGGTATCGCCTTTCCAATGTTCTTCCTCAAGCAGGTGAGGCATGTCATTGCCCTCTTACCCGCATGGGAAGAAAATCCTGGTGCGCACCAGTAGGCTCTTACCAACTTGCACATACCTTCTTTACCTAGATGAGTCAGCCCATGTGCCGCCTCCGCTAAACTCGGAAGGTATGCTCTGGGTACCACTGGCTTACCCTGTCCATCTGTCCAGAGTCCTGAGGACTCCTGGCCATATCCTTTTGACCTCCAGACTGCCTTTTCCTGTGGAGAACACAAATTTTGCATTTCACTCAATTTCTGTGCGCTGACGGTATTGAATACCATCAGTTGTGTGATGTCTGTCTGTTACCAAGAGACACTGGGTCTTGGCTGTACGTGTGGGCTTTACACTTGATAACAGCCACTCTGTCAGGTTCCTGTATCGCTGCTAGAAGTCTTTTGATGTGGGTCGCATGCGCCACGGGTGTGCCAGCTGCCGTCATGAAATTTCTGAGGCGCCATAGGGCCCCGAAATCATGCACTACTCCAAAGGCATACCTAGAATCCGTGTAGATACTGGCTGACTTACCTTTAGCCAATTCACACGCTCTGGTTAGGGCGACCAGCTCAGCAACTTGTGCTGAGTGAGGTGGGCCCAGGGGTTCCACTTCTATGGTACCTTTGTCATCTACGACTGCGTATCCAGTACACAAGTCTCCCGAGTCCGTCTGTCTGTGGCAACTACCGTCAGCGTAGAAAGTAAAATCTACACCTTCCAGTGGGTTGTCACTGATGTCGGGCCTTGCAGTGAAATTTTGGTTCAAATATTCCATACAATCATGTGTGTCAGTGGCTGTACTAAATCCTCCTTCACCATTACTCTCATCCTCCACCCTTTGTGCCTGTCCGGGGCACACCTGGGAGATACGTTGCAGGATTTAGTGTGGTGCATCTCCTTATGGTGATGCTTACAGGGGCCATTAGTGCTAATTCCCACCTTGTAAACCATGCAGATGAGACGTGTCTGGTTTGGGCAGAATTCAGTAAGGCTGACACTGCATGAGGTGTATGGATGGTCAGGTTGTGTCCTAGCACTACATCTTCGCTTTTACTCACTAGCAATGTTATCGCTGCAACACTTCGCAAGCATGTGGGGAGGGATTGTGCTACCGTGTCTAGCTGAGCGCTGTAGTAGGCTACCGGCCTGCTGGCATCACCATGCTTCTGGGTTAAAACACCTGCCGCACACCCAGCACTTTCCGTACCGTACAGTTCAAAGGGTTTCCCATAATCTGGCATACCTAATGCTGGTGCCTGCGTTAGGCACTGTTTGAGTCTCTCAAATGCCAGTTCGGACTCATCTGTGTGCGAAATCCGATCTGGTTTGTTTGATGAGACCATCTCTTGCAAAGGTAAGGCTAGTATGGAAAACCCTGGGATCCAGTTACGGCAGTACCCACACATTCTTAGGAAAGTGCGAATCTGTTGCTGGGTTTGTGGCAGAGTCATGTCGCGAATCGCCTGTACTCTATCAGCGGTGAGGTGTCTCAGTCCTTGTGTCAAGCAATGTCCCAAATATTTTACCTTGGTCTGGCATAATTGCAACTTATCCTTTGAAACCTTGTGTCCCGTATCTGAAAGATGAAACAGAAGCTGTTTTGTGTCTCTCAAGGACGATTCGAGTGAATCAGAACACAGCAGTAAGTCATCTACATACTGTATTAATACTGATCCGCTCTCAGGTTGAAAGGATTGTAAACAATCATGCAAAGTGTCACGATCCGGGTATCTGGACGCCATTACTTACCCTTCAGATGCCTCCTGAGGCTGGCTCAGCGTTCCAGGACCGGACCCCATCCGTTATACTGATGTCCACATTCCTGCCTCCTCTCCTGTCACTCTGAGACGCGGTCACCGCGGCGCCATGTTACATCTGGAATGGCGTCTCCCGCGGCTTCCGCCGCTGTCCCTGAGTTCCTGCATGCAGAGTGTCAGAGTGGCGATTACGTCAGCCGCGGCCTCCGCTGTGCCCGCGTGGTTTAGATGTGCAATCATCAGTCTGGCGTCTCCTGTGGCCGGCGCCGCCATTGCTGTTTCAATTCTCACATGGATTACAAACGAAACTTCCCTCCAAGTGTCTGTATGGGCGCAGCCATCTTGGATTTTGTCATCTGATCATTTCCACCAATCTGCTGTCTGTATTGTTAATCTGCATAATTGCCTAGCCAACCCCTTCCTTGCTGCAGGTATAAATATGCTGTGCCTGAGCAAGGAAGGCGTCAGTGCTTTGGTTGTCAAACCTAGTTCCAGTTTGTCCCTCTCCTGTGGTTGTTTTCCAGGTTCCAGTTCCTATCTCCAAACCTCCACTAAAGAGACCCGCACCAGCATTCCACCTGCGGTGTAGCCTGACTCTCCTATCCTCATTGGATTCATCTGCTTCCAGCTACAGAACCACCTGCTTTCAGCATCCAGCTTCCAGCAGAGGTCAGCTCTTCTTAAAGTGCCGGTACCCTTTTCTACATATTATCATTTATCACCGGCATTATAATTTCACCGCTCTCAATCTCCAAACTTCATTCCATATTTCATCGCTCTCAAGTTACATTTATTATTTAACTGGTTCCAGCCAGTATTCACTCCGTGTCAACATCAGTCTGGTTCCAGCCAGTACCCACAGCAGCCGTTTTACCCACAGCAGCCCAGCTTTTCCTGGAACACCAGCTGGTACGATCCTGGGCTATTTCCATTGCTACAGTCGGGCCTGGTAAGGACTTTCCACCTAGAAGATTATAAGAACTATCTCACACTACCAGAGCCCTGTGGCCCTTGCCACCCTGTAGTACCCAGGAACTGTATTTATTCTCTGCTGATTTTTATGTTTTCTTTTTACTACTGCTGTGTTACGGAGTTTTGTCATAAATAAACATCATTGACTTTTATCCTGGTTGTCGTGGTCACGCCTTCGGGCAATTCTGTTACATGTTACTTACATGTCTAGGGGTCTGATACAACCTCCCAGGTTCCACTATACCTCAGCCCCTACAACTGAGGCTGCCTCCCGTCAGCTCAGGCCCTCAGTTGTGACAGTAAGCACTGACCATATGAATCCAGCCGGAGACCAGGATCAAGCGGCCAGGCCGATGCAAGAACTGGCAGCCCGACTTGAACATCAGGAGGCTGCACAGGGCCACATCATCCGCTGTCTCCAGGATCTCTCTACTCGGCTGGATGGGATTCAGACAACCCTCCGTGGATCAGACGCGTCCGGTGCGTCAACCACAGTGACTCCAGCTATAACCCCACCCACCTTACCCATTTCTGCTCCACGTCTTCATCTTCCAACGCCAGCAAAATTTGATGGATCTCCAAGATTCTGCAGGGGATTTCTCAACCAGTGTGAGATTCAGTTTGAGCTACAACCTGGCAATTTTCCCAGTGACCGTACAAAAATTGCCTACATTATCTCTCTTCTCAGTGGCTCAGCCCTTGATTGGGCATCACCGTTATGGGAGAGGTCTGACACCCTGCTATCCTCCTACACTGCATTCGTGTCAACATTCAGGCGTATCTTCGACGAGCCAGGCCGGGTAACTTCAGCTTCATCTGAGATTCTCCGTTTACGCCAGGGATCACGTACTGTAGGACAATATCTTATACAGTTCCAGATCCTGGCATCCGAACTGGCATGGAACGACGAGGCCCTGTATGCTGCATTCTGGCATGGCTTATCTGAGCGTATTAAAGATGAGTTAGCTACCAGGGACTTACCTTCCAAGTTAGATGAGCTAATCTCACTCTGCACGAAAGTTGATTTACGTTTCAGAGAGAGAGCAACTGAGCGTGGAAGATCATCTGCTCCAAAATCTTCTGCTCCTCCTCCTCGCCAACTGTCACCATCTAAAGATGAGCCCATGCAAATTGGCCGTTCCCGTTTAACTCCTGCTGAGCGCCGAAGACGTCTCTTTGAGTCTCTTTGTCTTTACTGTGCAGCTCCGTCTCACACCATCAATGCCTGTCCCGAACGTCCGGGAAAACTCCAAACCCTAGCTCGCCCAGGAGAGGGCCGGCTAGGAGTAATGATCTCCTCTCCATCTCCTCATGATTGTAATCTCCCAGTCTCGCTTCAAGTTGCTCAATGTTATCGGAACCTCATTGCCCTCCTTGATTCCGGAGCAGCTGGGAACTTTATTACCGAAGCCTATGTTAAACGGTGGTCCCTACCCACCGAAAGACTTCCTTCATCCATCTCCTTAACTGCCGTGGATGGCAGCAAGATTTTTGATACAGTTATTTCTCTAAGGACTCTACCAGTTCGTCTGAGAGTGGGAGTTCTTCATTCCGAACTTATTTCTTTTTTAGTGATTCCAAGAGCCACACATCCTGTGGTCCTGGGCCTTCCATGGCTCCGTCTTCACAATCCTACAATTGATTGGACGACTATGCAAATTCTGGCATGGGGTTCCTCCTGTGCTGAGACATGTTTGTTTAAAGTATTGCCTGTCTGTTCTTCCTCCCCCAGGTCGTCTGATGTTCCACCTCCTCCATATCAAGATTTCACGGATGTGTTCAGTAAAGCTTCTGCTGATATCCTTCCTCCTCATAGAGAATGGGACTGCCCGATTGATCTCGTTCCAGGGAAGGTTCCACCTCGAGGCCGAACTTATCCGTTGTCTCTGCCTGAGACGCATTCTATGGAGGAATACATTAAAGAGAACCTAGCAAAGGGGTTCATTCGACCTTCTTCTTCTCCAGCCGGCGCAGGCTTCTTTTTTGTAAAGAAGAAAGATGGTGGTCTGCGGCCGTGCATCGACTACAGAGGTTTGAACGACATTACCATCAAGAACCGCTATCCTTTACCCCTGATTACTGAGCTCTTTGATAGAGTTAGCGGAGCTACCATCTTCACAAAGCTGGACTTGAGAGGTGCATACAATCTCATCCGGATCCGTGAGGGTGACGAGTGGAAGACCGCCTTTAACACCCGTGACGGACATTATGAGTACCTCGTCATGCCCTTCGGATTGAGCAATGCTCCAGCTGTCTTCCAGCATTTTGTCAATGAGATCTTCAGAGACATTTTATACCGTCATGTCGTGGTCTATCTAGATGATATCCTCATTTTTGCTAACAATTTAGAGGAACATCGTTTTTGGGTAAAAGAGGTTCTGTCCCGTCTCCGTGTCAATCATCTCTATTGCAAATTAGAGAAATGCGTCTTTGAAGTCAAGTCCATTCCGTTTCTAGGTTACATTGTGTCCGGTTCCGGACTAGAGATGGATCCTGAGAAACTACAAGCAATCCAGAATTGGCCGATACCCTTAACCCTCAAAGGGGTCCAGAGGTTCTTAGGGTTCGCCAATTATTACAGAAAGTTTATACGAGACTTTTCCACCATTGTGGCGCCTATTACTGCTTTAACTAAGAAGGGTGCTAACCCGTCCAAGTGGTCTGAAGAAGCTACGCAAGCTTTTCATCTTTTAAAACAGCGGTTCATCTCAGCACCAGTTCTGAAACAGCCCGACATCGACTCCCCTTTCATCTTAGAGGTGGATGCCTCCTCCGTTGGAGTAGGAGCAGTGTTATCTCAGAGGGCTAAAGATGGTCATTTACACCCTTGCAGTTTCTTCTCCCGGAAGTTCTCCCCAGCTGAGCGCAACTATGCCATTGGCGACCAGGAGTTGCTAGCCATCAAGCTCGCTCTAGAAGAGTGGAGGTATCTGTTGGAGGGAGCTTCTCATTCAATCACCATACTTACAGACCACAAGAATCTTTTATATCTGAAAGGCGCACAATGGGGTTTATTTACTAAGATTCGTAATTTTCAGAATCATGTTCAAGTTCAATCACGACTGACATCGACAGTGTAAAACTGCAACTTTTTGAATTGATTACGTTGGATTTACTAAGCTGTCGTATTCGGGTTTTTCTTTTCTTCCGATGTCGATGTCATTCGTGGTTTTTTACCTATTTTTACGGCAGTGATTAGCAAAACACTGCCGACTTTTTTTACAATCAATCTCGGCCGGATCTGTGTGATCCGTGCTGGGGTTTATTTTTTTTTATTTTTTTAATTAAACACTGTAAAATAATAAAAAAAAATGCGTGGGGTCCCCCCTCCTAAGCATAACCAGCCTCGGGCTCTTTGAGCCGATCCTGGTTGCAAAAATATGGGGAAAAAAATGACAGGGGTTCCCCCATATTTAAGCAACCAGCATCGGGCTCTGCGCCTGGTCCTGGTCCCAAAAATACGGGGGACAAAAAGAGTAGGGGTCCCCCGTATTTTTAAAACCAGCACCGGGCTCCACTAGCTGGACAGATAATGCCACAGCCGGGGGTCACTTTTATATAGTGCCCTGCGGCCGTGGCATCAAAAATCCAACTAGTCACCCCTGGCCGGGGTACCCTGGGGGAGTGGGGACCCCTTCAATCAAGGGGTCCCCCCCCCCAGCCACCCAAGGGCCAGGGGTGAAGCCCGAGGCTGTCCCCCCCATCCAATGGGCTGCGGATGGGGAGGCTGATAGCCTTTGTTGTAAAAGAAAAGATATTGTTTTTAGTAGCAGTACTACAAGGCCCAGCAAGCCTCCCCCGCATGCTGGTACTTGGAGAACCACAAGTACCAACATGCGACGGAAAAACGGGCCCGCTGGTACCTGTAGTACTACTACTAAAAAAATACCCAAAAAAAGACAAGACACACACACCGTGAAAGTATAATTTTATTACATACATACACACATACATACATACTTACCTTAAGTTCCCACGCAGGTCGGTCCTCTTCTCCAGTAGAATCCAAGGGGTACCTGTTGAAGAAATTATACTCACGAGATCCAGGGGTCCAGGCTCCTCGAGAAATCCAGGGGTAATCCACGTACTTGACAAAAAAAACAAAACGGTGTCCCGACCACGAACAGAAAGGGGACCCATGTTTGCACATGGGTCACCTTTCCACGAATGCCAGAAAGCCACTCTGACTTCTGTCTAAGTGGGTTTCTTCAGCCAATCAGGGAGTGCCACGTTGTAGCACTCTCCTGATCAGCTGTGTGGTCCTGTCCTCACTGACAGGCAGCACACGGCAGTGTTACAATGTAGCGCCTATGCGCTACATTGTAACCAATGATGGGAACTTTCTGCTCAGCGGTGACGTCACTTTAGGTCAACCGCAGGGCAGAAAGTTCCCATCATTGGTTACAATGTAGCGCATAGGCGCTACATTGTAACACTGCCGTGTGCTGCCTGTCAGTGAGGACAGGACCACACAGCTGATCAGGAGAGTGCTACAACGTGGCGCTCCCTGATTGGCTGAAGAAACCCACTTAGACAGAAGTCAGAGTGGCTTGCTGGCATTCGTGGAAAGGTGACCCATGTGCAAACATGGGTCCCCTTTCAGTTCGTGGTCGGGACACCGTTTTGTTTTTTTTGTCAAGTACGTGGATTACCCCTGGATTTCCCGAGGAGCCTGGACCCCTGGATCTCGTGAGTATAATTTCTTCAACAGGTACCCCTTGGATTCTACTGGAGAAGAGGACCGACCTGCGTGGGAACTTAAGGTAAGTATGTATGTATGTGTGTATGTATGTAATAAAATTATACTTTCACGGTGTGTGTGTCTTGTCTTTTTTTGGGTATTTTTTTAGTAGTAGTACTACAGGTACCAGCGGGCCCGTTTTTCCGTCGCATGCTGGTACTTGTGGTTCTCCAAGTACCAGCATGCGGGGGAGGCTTGCTGGGCCTTGTAGTACTGCTACTAAAAACAATATCTTTTCTTTTACAACAAAGGCTATCAGCCTCCCCATCCGCAGCCCATTGGATGGGGGGGGACAGCCTCGGGCTTCACCCCTGGCCCTTGGGTGGCTGGGGGGGGGGGGACCCCTTGATTGAAGGGGTCCCCACTCCCCCAGGGTACCCCGGTCAGGGGTGACTAGTTGGATTTTTGATGCCACGGCCGCAGGGCACTATATAAAAGTGACCCCCGGCTGTGGCATTATCTGTCCAGCTAGTGGAGCCCGGTGCTGGTTTTAAAAATACGGGGGACCCCTACTCTTTTTGTCCCCCGTATTTTTGGGACCAGGACCAGGCGCAGAGCCCGATGCTGGTTGCTTAAATATGGGGGAACCCCTGTCATTTTTTCCCCCATATTTCTGCAACCAGGATCGGCTCAAAGAGCCCGAGGCTGGTTATGCTTAGGAGGGGGGACCCCACGCAATTTTTTTTGAAAAAATAAGCACTTTCCCACCCCTTCCCACTGATATACATGCACGGATCTCATGGATCCGTGCATGCCTATCCAATCACGAATAAAAAAAGCAAGTCTGTTTTTTTTTAGTACTTTTTTACGAGTTGTAATTTTTCACGGCAGTGTTTGTTCTTTTTTTGCTTTGCACTTCTTAGTAAATGACCGAGATTCATACTTAAACAGCCGCGTTTTGACCGATGGTGTATTCATTCGTAATTTTTTACCTGAACTAGCAAAAAATTACGAATGCCCTCATCACTGCCGTGATTAGTGCTTAGTAAATTACCGAGATGACACTTTGATGAAAAAACGGCATCTCGGTCAAAATCGGGAGCTTAGTAAATATACCCCAATGTCTCAATCCTCGTCAGGCCAGATGGGCACTTTTCTTTTCCAGGTTCGACTTTAAGCTCCAGTTCTGTCCGGGCTCTCAGAATCGCAAGGCCGATGCCCTTTCCCGCTCATGGGAGCAAGAAAATGAGTCAGAGTCTTCAGACAAGCATCCTATTATAAATCCGTTGGCATTCTCCACGGTAGGGATGGACTCTATGCCCCCACCAGGGAAAAGTTTTGTGAAGCCGATGCTAAGGAAGAAGCTCATGCATTGGGCCCATGCTTCCCGTTTTGCCGGACATACAGGTATCCGAAAAACCCTGGAGTTTATCTCTAGGTCCTATTGGTGGCCAACTCTGAAAAAGGACGTCATGGAGTTTATTGCATCTTGCCCAAAGTGTGCCCAACATAAGGTATCCCGCCAGTCGCCTGCGGGGCAACTGGTTCCTCTATCCGTTCCCCGTCGACCATGGACCCATTTGTCGATGGATTTCATTACAGACTTACCCATGTGCAACAAGTTCAATACCATCTGGGTGGTAGTTGACCGGTTCACCAAGATGGCGCACTTCATTCCTCTCACCGGTCTTCCGTCAGCTTCCAAGTTGGCTCAAGTATTCATACAAGAGATCTTCCGACTACACGGTCTTCCTGAAGAAATTATCTCAGATCGAGGAGTTCAATTCACAGCCAAATTCTGGCGAAGTTTATGTCAAGTCCTCCAAGTCAAGCTAAAGTTTTCCACGGCTTACCATCCTCAGACCAATGGTCAAACTGAGAGGGTGAATCAGGACTTGGAGGCCTTCCTCCGCATCTATGTGTCTTCCTCTCAAGATGACTGGGTTCAATTACTTCCCTGGGCCGAGTTCTGTCATAACAACCAGTATCATTCCTCATCTTCTTCAACACCATTCTTCACTAACTTTGGATTCCACCCTAAAGTCCCTGAGTTCCAACCGATTCCAGCAACTTCTGTTCCAGCAGTGGATATCACCTTGCATCAGTTTGCAAATAACTGGAAGAGTGTACGATCAGCTCTGCTCAAGGCATCGTTCAGGTACAAGAAGTTTGCGGATAAGAAGCGTAGAGCAGTTCCTGCTCTCAAGGTGGGTGATCGGGTATGGTTATCCACGAAGAATTTGAGGTTAAGAGTTCCCAGTATGAAGTTTGCACCTCGCTACATCGGTCCTTTTAAAATTGAACAAGTCATCAATCCTGTTGCTTACAGACTTCAGTTACCTCCCTTCTTAAAAATACCCAGGACATTCCATGTTTCCCTGTTGAAACCGCTGATCCTGAATCGGTTTCATTCCTCACTTCCTTCAACTCCGAAAGTCCAAACTCAACGAGGCGTTGAGTATGAAGTGGCCAAGATCCTGGACTCACGTCACCGTTACGGTCAACTACAGTATCTTATTGACTGGAAGGGTTACGGCCCTGAGGAATGCTCATGGACCAATGCTTCTGATGTCCATGCTCCTGCCTTGGTCCGGAGATTCCATTCCAAGTTTCCTCAAAAGCCAAAGAAGTGTCCTGGGGCCACTCCTAAAGGGGGGGGTGCTGTCACGATCCGGGTATCTGGACGCCATTACTTACCCTTCAGATGCCTCCTGAGGCTGGCTCAGCGTTCCAGGACCGGACCCCATCCGTTATACTGATGTCCACATTCCTGCCTCCTCTCCTGTCACTCTGAGACGCGGTCACCGCGGCGCCATGTTACATCTGGAATGGCGTCTCCCGCGGCTTCCGCCGCTGTCCCTGAGTTCCTGCATGCAGAGTGTCAGAGTGGCGATTACGTCAGCCGCGGCCTCCGCTGTGCCCGCGTGGTTTAGATGTGCAATCATCAGTCTGGCGTCTCCTGTGGCCGGCGCCGCCATTGCTGTTTCAATTCTCACATGGATTACAAACCAAACTTCCCTCCAAGTGTCTGCATGGGCGCAGCCATCTTGGATTTTGTCATCTGATCATTTCCACCAATCTGCTGTCTGTATTGTTAATCTGCATAATTGCCTAGCCAACTCCTTCCTTGCTGCAGGTATAAATATGCTGTGCCTGAGCAAGGAAGGCGTCAGTGCTTTGGTTGTCAAACCTAGTTCCAGTTTGTCTCTCTCCTGTGGTTGTTTTCCAGGTTCCAGTTCCTATCTCCAAACCTCCACTAAAGAGACCCGCACCAGCATTCCACCTGCGGTGTAGCCTGACTCTCCTATCCTCATTGGATTCATCTGCTTCCAGCTACAGAACCACCTGCTTTCAGCATCCAGCTTCCAGCAGAGGTCAGCTCTTCTTAAAGTGCCGGTACCCTTTTCTGCATATTATCATTTATCACCGGCATTATAATTTCACCGCTCTCAATCTCCAAACTTCATTCCATATTTCATCGCTCTCAAGTTACATTTATTATTTAACTGGTTCCAGCCAGTATTCACTCCGTGTCAACATCAGTCTGGTTCCAGCCAGTACCCACAGCAGCCGTTTTACCCACAGCAGCCCAGCTTTTCCTGGAACACCAGCTGGTGCGATCCTGGGCTATTTCCATTGCTACAGTCGGGCCTGGTAAGGACTTTCCACCTAGAAGATTATAAGAACTATCTCACACTACCAGAGCCCTGTGGCCCTTGCCACCCTGTAGTACCCAGGAACTGTATTTATTCTCTGCTGATTTTTATGTTTTCTTTTTACTACTGCTGTGTTACGGAGTTTTGTCATAAATAAACATCATTGACTTTTATCCTGGTTGTCGTGGTCACGCCTTCGGGCAATTCTGTTACATGTTACTTACATGTCTAGGGGTCTGATACAACCTCCCAGGTTCCACTATACCTCAGCCCCTACAACTGAGGCTGCCTCCCGTCAGCTCAGGCCCTCAGTTGTGACACAAAGCCTGTGAGAAAATACTTGGGCTGTCAATGAAACCTTGTGGTAAGCGAGTCCAGGTGTACTGTACTCCTCTGTATGTGAATGCAAACAAATATTGGCTGTCAGGGTGCAGAGGTACCGAAAAGAAAGCGCAGCAGAGGTCAATCACAGTGAAAAATTTTGCAGTGGGAGGGATTTGCATAAGGATGACAGCTGGATTTGGCACTACGGGGAATTGGCTCTCAACTATTTTGTTGATCCCCCTTAGATCCTGCACTGGCCTGTATCCCCTCCCCCCACTCTTTTTCACAGGGAAGATGGGACTATTGGCAGCGCTGGACGTCCTAACCAGAATGCCCTGTTGTAGCAAGCGCTCTATTACTGGGTAAACTCATAACTCCACCTCTGGCTTCAGAGGATACTGTGGGATTTTTGGAGCTATCCTACCATCTTTTACTTGAACTACTACAGGAGCTACATTTGCCATTAATCCAGTGTCTTGTCCATCCTTGGTCCAAAGTGACTCCTGTATCTGGGAAATCATTTCCTCTACCTTGGATGGACACCTATCTGTAACAGTAGTGTGTGACATTAACCTTTGTGGGGAGTCTAGCATATCCTGCACTTCCTGAGCATGGTTCTTGGGTATATTTAAGAACACACCTCCAGGAGTACAATATATGACACACCCCATCTTGCACAGTAAATCTCTCCCAAGTAGATTAGTCGGAGCTGATGCAGCTAGCAAAAAGGAGTGCTTGGTCTGCAAAGGCCCTATCGTAATCTCTGCTGGTTTGCTTAAAGGGTAGTACTACTCCTGTTACTCCCATGGCTGGAATTGTTTTACCAGTGGTCTTCATACCCACTGTTGAATTTAACACTGACTTGGCCGCCCCCGTATCTACAAGGAAAGGTAGAGATCTACCAGCTACATCATCTGTGACCTCGGGTTCACTTCCAAGGCTCGCAATTAATTTTACTGGCAGCAGACTACAGGTGTGGCCCCACCCCTATTGTATGTGGTGACCTCCCCGCAGCGCGCTGGCAGCTACAACATGTGAAGGGGGTAACTGGGAATTTTCAGAGACTTGCCAGTCTCTTCTTGGTGGGTACCTTTTTGTTTCCCCTGCATGTGGCTCATAACTCCGTCTCTGCGGTCCCTGATCCCAATTGCGTGTGTCATGTCGTTGTCTAGGGGGTTGATATACCTTATGTGGATCTTTAAACATACAATCTCGTGCAAAATGTCCTTCTCTGTGACAGTTATAACATGTTATCACATTTGACTTACCAACAGGGGTCTGGGGCTTAGACTGAGGTGGCTTTGTTGTAAGGGCTTGTATACTTACTGCCATCAGCTTATCGCCCTGTGACTCCCTGTGTCTTATGATGTTCCGATCATGCTCAATAGCGGTCTCTCTCAAAGCAGCCACCGACATACCTCTCCAGTTAGGTTGAGTGGTCTGTACCCTTGTTCTCAACACTTCCTTTAAACCATCCATTAATACAGAAACCGCTACTTCCCTATGGTGCACATTAGTCTTAATGTCTTCTATTCCAGTATACCTAGCCATTTCCTGCAGTGCCCGATGGAAATAATCAGAAGCAATTTCACCTTCTTTTTGTCTTATGGAGAAGATTTTGTTCCACTTGACAACAGCTGGGAAATATACGCCTAACTGCAGGTTGATCCGTTTTACATTGTCCTGATTGTACTCATCAGTGAGAGGTACCTCTTCATCTAACTTACAATCAGCGATAAATCTTGCAGAGTCGATATTGGAGGGCAAACATGCCCTCAGCAATATCCGCCAATCTTTGTTATTGGGTTCTGCGGAGTTACTGTTATGCACACCAGTGCCAGCAGGAATGTACTGGTGTCTGAACGGTGAGGGATGCAAAACAAATGAACTCACAGACAGACTGGGGAATATGACATTACATACACAGAAGGTGATAGGGTAACAAAATAAACACAAAGTGAACAGAGAAGCCCAAAGGCTAAGAAACTGGGTGTCTCCCTAGTATTAGGAATGCTCAGATGGAAAGAAGCGAGATGTAGTGATTTAATACGTAGAGAACCCGAAATGCTGTTGCTAAGGGCAAAACAGCAAAAACCCTAAAGGGTTACCAACGGGTGTGGCAGTAAACTCCTTGGTCAGAGATGGAATAATAGACACAAGGAGAGTCTCCACAATCCTAGTCCTCACTTGCAGTGCACTGGTTCAGCTTACTGCCACTAAACTGACACCTGAACACCTTGCACAGTGAGAAAGGATTTTGGCAGGCAAGTCTGAGAATACAGCCGCAAACTTGCTAGGTGCACAGAGTAGCAAAAGAACCCCAGCAGGTTAAACGACTGACTCCAGTCTTACTGCTAGGTCTGGATTGGCAGAGTGTAATACCAAATCCCAAGGCCTATTTGCAGTAAGCAACAAACAAATACAAAGTTTACACAGTACTAGCTAGCTTTCAGGAACTGACTAACCAACAAAGATTCAGCAGCATCTGCCTAACCTGAGAAGAGGGTTTATATAGCAGGTGCTGTCCACGCCCCACTCAGACCTCACAGACTGTGAGCACAAAAACCAGCACCGGATCCCCTGCCGTGCACAGAGCCTGTAACCACTGCACAGCAAAAGACCCGAACCAGAGTATCAGCTACGCTCAGGTTACTCCGCTAGCACTTGTCTCCCGGTTGCCATGACGACGTGGCAGCACAGAGCAGGAGACCCTAACAGTACCCCCCCTCTGACGAGGGGTCAAAGAACCCCTACCACCGGGTTTATCAGGGAACTGCGAGAAGAAAGAGCGTAACAGTCTGGGGGCATGAAGATCACAACTGCGCACCCACGACCGCTCCTCCGGGCCATACCCCTTCCAGTGCACCAAAAATGACAGCCGACCCCGAACCATCTTGGAGTCAAGAATCCTTTCAACAACAAACTCCCTCTGGCCACGTATCAGAAGAGGGGAAGGTCTTCCACTGGAAGAAGGATTACTAATCGCCCGTTTTAAAAGGGAACAATGAAATGTTTTATTGATACCCAAAGAACGGGGTAGATCTAACTGAAATGCCACCGGATTGATAACCCTAGTGATCTTATAAGGACCGATGAACCGGGGGCCTAACTTATGAGATGGCTGTCTCAACTTCAAATTCTTGGTAGACAACCAGACGAAGTCTCCTAATTTGAAGCTGCAGGGTCTTTTCCGCTTATCAAAAACCCTTTTGGTCACTAATGACACAGACACAAGGGCTTTCTTCACTTTCCTCCAAATACCTCTAAGGACCGAAACCACAGAGGAACCACCAGGCGTGGAGTCCAGGGGGTCAAAAGAATTGGCCTTAGGATGATGCCCATACACACAAAGGAAGGGAGAGATCCCTGTAGCAGAGTGAGCCGCGTTGATATAGGCAAACTCCGCCATGGACAGATGAGCCACCCAGTCAGTCTGACACTTGGAGACATAACACCTGAGGAACTGCTCCAAGGACTGGTTCACCCTTTCAGTCTGCCCATTAGACTGCGGATGGTAGCCTGACGACAAGCTGACAGAAATCTAGAGATCGGAACAAAATGCCCTCCAGAATTTGGCCACAAACTGGGATCCGCGGTCAGAGACCACATCAAGTGGCAACCCGTGGAGGCGCACAACATGCAGCATAAATAATTCAGACAGGCGTCTGGCCGATGGCAGCCCAACCAATGGAACGAAGTGCGCCATCTTCGAAAACCTGTCAACGACAACCCAGATGGCTGTCATACCCGAGGATTTGGGCAAGTCCACCACAAAATCCATTGAAATGTGGGTCCATGGCTTAGATGGAATAGAGAGTGGATGTAATGGGCCAACAGGAACCCCTCTAGGAGTCTTATTTCAGGCACAGATGTCACATGCCCGAACCCACTGATCCACATCCCTAGCCACCGAGGGCCACCACACCGCCCTAGATAGCAACTCCCGAGTTCTGGCAATACCCGGGTGACCTGCCGACTTCTTGGCATGGAATTCCAGGAACACTCGCTGTCTTAACCTAGGAGGCACAAACAAAAGACCTACCGGAAGGTCTGGAGGAGCCTGCTCCTGTGCTCTAAGGACTAATGACAAGAGGTCCTGGGTAATGCCCACTTTAATACATGATGGGGACACAATGGGCAATGGCTCCTCGGTGGTCTCCTGGATTGGAGCAAAACTCCGCGAGAGCGCATCAGCCTTGATGTTTTTTGACCCAGGGTGATATGTTATCAAAAAATTAAAGCGAGCAAAAAACAAAGCCCATCGTGCCTGCCTGGCATTGAGGCGCTTCGCTGACTCTAAATATGCCAAATTCTTATGGTCGGTGAGAATTGAGACCACAAACTTAGCCCCCTCAAGCCAGTGTCTCCACTCCTCGAGTGCATCCTTAATAGCCAACAATTCCCGGTTACCCACGTCATAATTAATCTCGGCAGGCGAAAATTTACGGGAAAAGTAAAGCACAGGGATGAAGGCGATTATCAGACACCCCCATCTGAGAGAGCACTGCCCCAATACCCATCTCAGAGGCATCCACCTCCACCACAAAAGGACGCTCTGGATCTGGGTGTCGCAGCACCTTGGCCGAGACAAATGCCCTTTTGAGACGGGCAAAAGCCGCTTTGGCCTCACAAGACCAGTGAGCAACATCCGCCCCTTTCTTAGTGAGTGCCACCAAGGGCGCCACTATAGACAAAAATCCAGCGATAAATCGTCTATAAAAATTTGCAAAGCCCAGAAAACGCTGAAGCGCCTTCAAACTAGTGGGCTGCACCCAATCCAGGACTGCCTGTACCTTGGAACCCTCCATTTGGAAACCTTCTGGGGAGATAATATATCCTAGAAATGCGATTTGCTGAACTTCAAATTCGCACTTCTCCAGCTTCGCCCCAAGCCGGTGGTCTCTGAGTTTCTGGAGGACTAAGCGTACATGCTTCCGATGTTCCTCCAGGGAATGGGAGAAGATTAGGATGTCATCTAAGTATACAACTAAGAATCTATCCAAATATTCCCTGAGCACATCGTTCATGAAGTCCTGGAAGACTGCCGGGGCATTACAGAGCCCAAAAGGCATCACCAAATATTCATAATGCCCTGAGTGGGTATTAAAGGCAGTCTTCCATTCATCCCCCTCTCTTATTCGGATTAGATTGTACGCACCGCGTAGGTCAATCTTAGAAAAAATGGTGGCAGTACGAAGCTGGTCAAACAAGACCGAAATGAGAGGCAGTGGGTATGAGTTTTTAATCGTGATACGGTTCAATTCCCTGAAGTCGATGCAGGGTCGCAACGAACCATCCTTTTTACCCACGAAGAAGAACCCCGACCCAACTGGAGACTGTGAAGGTCTGATAAATCCCTTAGCCAAGTTCTCCTGAATGTACTCTGCCATAGCCTGAGTCTCAGGACGTGACAGGGAGTACAACCTGCTCTTGGGAAGCTTAGCATTCGGCAACAAATCAATGGCACAGTCATAGGGGCGATGGGGAGGTAGTACCTCTGCAACTCTTTTGGAGAACACGTCCGCAAAATCTGCATAACATCCTGGCAATCCTGGCAAACTTAGCTGCGAAAGCCTGACTGGAAGGCTCAAGCAACTCCTGAAACAATCAGTACCCCAACTAAGAATCTCCCCAGAGACCCAGTCAAATTGAGGATTGTGGGCCCTTAACCAGGGTAACCCCAACACCAATGGGGCAAAAGTACAGACAGTCACATAAAAGGACAATTTTTCAGAGTGTGTGGCTCCAATAATCAAAGAAATCTGGCTAGTGCAAGAGGTAATTTTACCCTGGGATAATGGTTCCCCGTTTAACCCACAAATCTCAATTTCCGATGCCAAGGGTACTAAGGGAACAGAGTGTTTCAGGGCGAATTGGCGGTCCATAAAAACCCTGTCGGCCCCACTGTCCACAAAGGCCTCAGTCTTGACAGTTTGACCGAGGATCTTCAAGGTCACCGGAATGATAAAAGTCTTCTTGGGAAATTCTGACTTCTGGCCTGACAGGATATTTCCCATCACCCTCAGGCCCTGAAGTTTTCCGGCTTTTCTGGGCATGATACTACCACATGACCTTTATTCCCACAGTACAAACACAACCCCTGCTGTCTCCTCCGCGTCTTCTCACGCAAGGAGAGGCGGGTAGCCCCAATCTGCATAGGCTCCTCGGAAAATTCCTCAGAGTCTGAGGTTCCCTTGGGAAAGAAGGAAACCTCGGTCTCCCTTTCAAGCCTGCGCTCTCTCAGCCGTCTATCCACCCGAATGGATAACTGCATGAGCTGATCCAAGCTATCAGGCAAGGGATATTGTACCAGTTGGTCTTTTAACTGGTTAGAAAGACCTCTTCGGTACTGGTGTCTCAGGGCTGGGTCATTCCACTGGGTATCATGGGCCAACCTCCGAAACTCCGTACAATAAACCTCAACTGGCCTTCGCCCTTGCTTAAGGATCGAAATCTGAGCCTCGCTGAGGCCGTCTTGTCAGGGTCATCATACAACATGCCCAGTGCCGTAAAAAAAGCATCAACACTTTTAAGCGACGGACAGTAAGGCTGCAACCCATATGCCCAGACCTGTGGGTCTCCTTGTAGCAAGGAAATAACTATGCCCACCCGCTGAATCTCCGACCCAGAAGACTGAGGCCTAAGCTGGAAAATAAGAATTTACTTACCGATAATTCTATTTCTCGTAGTCCGTAGTGGATGCTGGGAACTCCGTAAGGACCATGGGGAATAGCGGCTCCGCAGGAGACTGGGCACAAAAGTAAAGCTTTAGGACTACCTGGTGTGCACTGGCTCCTCCCCCTATGACCCTCCTCCAAGCCTCAGTTAGGATACTGTGCCCGGACGAGCGTACACAATAAGGAAGGATTTTGAATCCCGGGTAAGACTCATACCAGCCACACCAATCACACCGTACAACCTGTGATCTGAACCCAGTTAACAGCATGATAACAGAGGAGCCTCTGAAAAGATGGCTCACAACAATAATAACCCGATTTTTGTAACAATAACTATGTACAAGTATTGCAGACAATCCGCACTTGGGATGGGCGCCCAGCATCCACTACGGACTACGAGAAATAGAATTATCGGTAAGTAAATTCTTATTTTCTCTGACGTCCTAGTGGATGCTGGGAACTCCGTAAGGACCATGGGGATTATACCAAAGCTCCCAAACGGGCGGGAGAGTGCGGATGACTCTGCAGCACCGAATGAGAGAACTCCAGGTCCTCCTCAGCCAGGGTATCAAATTTGTAGAATTTAGCAAACGTGTTTGCCCCTGACCAAGTAGCTGCTCGGCAAAGTTGTAAAGCCGAGACCCCTCGGGCAGCCGCCCAAGATGAGCCCACCTTCCTTGTGGAATAGGCTTTTACAGATTTTGGCTGTGGCAGGCCTGCCACAGAATGTGCAAGCTGAATTGTACTACAAATCCAACGAGCAATAGTCTGCTTAGAAGCAGGAGCACCCAGCTTGTTGGGTGCATACAGGATAAACAGCGAGTCAGATTTTCTGACTCCAGCCGTCCTGGAAACATATATTTTCAGGGCCCTGACTACGTCCAGCAACTTGGAGTCCTCCAAGTCCCTAGTAGCCGCAGGTACCACAATAGGCTGGTTCAAGTGAAACGCTGAAACCACCTTAGGGAGAAATTGAGGACGAGTCCTTAATTCTGCCCTGTCCGTATGAAAAATTAGGTAAGGGCTTTTATAGGATAAAGCCGCCAATTCTGAGACACGCCTGGCTGAAGCCAGGGCCAACAGCATTACCACTTTCCATGTGAGATATTTTAAGTCCACAGTGGTGAGTGGTTCAAACCAATGTGATTTTAGGAACCCCAAAACTACATTGAGATCCCAAGGTGCCACTGGAGGCACAAAAGGAGGCTGTATATGCAGTACCCCCTTGATAAACGTCTGAACTTCAGGAACTGAAGCCAGTTCTTTCTGGAAGAGAATCGACAGGGCCGAAATTTGAACCTTAATGGACCCTAATTTTAGGCCCATAGACAGTCCTGTTTGCAGGAAATGCAGGAAACGACCCAGTTGAAATTCCTCTGTAGGGGTCTTCCTGGCCTCGCACCACGCAACATATTTACGCCAAATACGGTGATAATGCTGTACGGTTACATCCTTCCTGGCTTTGATCAGGGTAGGGATGACTTCATCCGGAATGCCTTTTTCCTTCAGGATCCGGCGTTCAACCGCCATGCCGTCAAACGCAGCCGCGGTAAGTCTTGGAACAGACAGGGTCCCTGCTGGAGCAGGTCCCTTCTTAGAGGTAGAGGTCACGGGTCCTCTGTGAGCATCTCTTGAAGTTCCGGGTACCAAGTCCTTCTTGGCCAATCCGGAGCCACGAGTATAGTCCTTACTCCTCTCCTTCTTATGATTCTCAGTACCTTGGGTATGAGAGGCAGAGGAGGGAACACATACACTGACTGGTACACCCACGGTGTTACCAGAGCGTCCACAGCTATTGCCTGAGGGTCCCTTGACCTGGCGCAATACCTGTCTAGTTTTTTGTTGAGGCGGGACGCCATCATGTCCACCTTTGGTTTTTCCCAACGGTTCACAATCATGTGGAAGACTTCTGGGTGAAGTCCCCACTCTCCCGGGTGGAGGTCGTGTCTGCTGAGGAAGTCTGCTTCCCAGTTGTCCACTCCCGGAATGAACACTGCTGACAGTGCTATCACATGATTTTCTGCCCAGCGAAGAATCCTTGCAACTTCTGCCATTGCCCTCCTGCTTCTTGTGCCGCCCTGTCTGTTTACGTGGGCGACTGCCGTGATGTTGTCTGACTGGATCAGCACCGGCTGACCTTGAAGCAGAGGTCTTGCTAAGCTTAGAGCATTGTAAATGTCCCTTAGCTTCAGGATATTTATGTGAAGTGATGTCTCCAGGCTTGACCATAAGCCCTGGATATTCCTTCCCTGTGTGACTGCTCCCCAGCCTCGCAGGCTGGCATCCGTGGTCACCAGGACCCAGTCCTGAATGCCGAATCTGCGGCCCTCTAGAAGATGAGCACTCTGCAACCACCACAGGAGAGACACCCTTGTCCTTGGTGACAAGATTATCCGCTGATGCATCTGAAGATGCGACCCGGACCATTTGTCTAGCAGATCCCACTAAAAGGTTCTTGCGTGGAATCTGCCGAATGGGATTGCTTCGTAAGAAGCCACCATCTTTCCCAGGACCCTTGTGCATTGATGCACTGAGACTTGGCCTGGTTTTAGGAGGTTTCTGACTAGTTCGGATAACTCCCTGGCTTTCTCCTCCGGGAGAAACACCTTTTTCTGGACTGTGTCCAGGATCATCCCTAGGAATAGAAGTCGTGTCGTCGGGATCAGCTGCGATTTTGGAATATTGAGAATCCAACCGTGCTGGCGCAGCACTATCTGAGATAGTGCTACTCCGACTTCCAACTGTTCCCTGGATCTTGCCCTTATCAGGAGATCGTCCAAGTAAGGGATAACTAAAACTCCCTTCCTTCGAAGGAGTTAGGTAAGCATCTTTGATGTCCAGAGACACCATATAGTCCCCTTCTTCCAGGTTTGCAATCACTGCTCTGAGTGACTCCATCTTGAATTTGAACCTTTGTATGTAAGTGTTCAAGGATTTTAGGTTTAAAATTGGTCTCACCGAGACGTCCGGCTTCGGTACCACAAATAGTGTGGAATAGTACCCTTTTCCCTGTTGTAGGAGGGGTACCTTGATTATCACCTGCTGGGAATACAGCTTGTGAATGGCTTCCAATACTGCCTCCCTGTCTGAGGGAGACGTCGGTAAAGCAGACTTTAGAAAACGGCGAGGGGGAGACGTCTCGAATTCCAATTTGTACCCCTGAGATACCACCTGAAGGATCCAGGGGTCCACTTGCGAGTGGGCCCACTGCGCACTGAACTTCTTGAGACGGGCCCCCACCGTGCCGGAGTCTGCTTGTAAAGCCCCAGCGTCATGCTGAGGACTTTGCGGAGGCGGGAGAGGGCTTTTGTTCCTGGGAACTGGCTGTTTGTTGCAGCCTTTTTCCTCTCCCTCTGCCACGGGGCAGAAATGAGGCGCCTTTTGCCCGCTTGCCCTTATGGGGCCGAAAGGACTGCGCCTGATAATACGGCGTCTTCTTAGGTTGAGAAGCTACATGGGGTAAAAATGTGGATTTTCCAGCAGTTGCCGTGGCTACCAGGTCTGATAGACCTACCCCAAATAACTCCTCCCCCTTATAAGGCAATACTTCCATGTGCCTTTTAGAATCCGCATCACCTGACCACTGCCGCGTCCATAAACCTCTTCTTGCAGAAATGGACAGCGCGCTAACTCTTGATGCCAGTCGGCAAATATCCCTCTGTGCATCACGCATATATAGAAATGCATCCTTCAAATGCTCTATAGTCAGTAATATACTGTCCCTATCTAGGGTATCAATATTTTCAGTCAGGGAATCCGACCACGCCAGGCCTGCACTGCACATCCAGGCTGAGGCGATTGCTGGTCGCAGTATAACACCTGTGTGAGTGTATATACATTTTAGGATATTCTCCAGCTTTCTATCGGCAGGTTCCTTTACGGCGGCCATATCAGGAGAGGGTAGTGCTACCTGTTTAGACAAGCGTGTGAGCGCTTTATCCACCCTAGGGGGTGTTTCCCAACGTGCCCTATCCTCTGGCGGGAAAGGGTACGATGCCAATAACCTTTTAGGAATTATCAGTTTTTTATCGGGGGAAACCCACGCCTCATCACACACTTCATTTAATTCCTCGGATACAGGAAAAACTACAGGCAGTTTTTTCTCACCAAACATAATACCCTTTTTAGTGGTACTTGTATTATCAGAGATATGCAATACATTTTTCATTGCTTCAATCATGTAACGTGTGGCCCTAGTGGAAGTCACGTTTGTCTCCTCATCATCGACACTGGAGTCAGTATCCGTGTCTGTGTCTGCCATTTGAGGTAACGGGCGTTTTAAAGCCCCTGATGGCGTTTGAGACCCCTGGACAGGCACAAGCTGAGTAGCCGGCTGTCTCATGTCGTCAACTGTCTGTCGTAAAGAGCTGACACTGTCACGCAATTCCTTCCATAAGCTCATCCACTCAGGTGTCGACTCCCTAGGGGGTGACAACTCTATAATAGGCAATTGCTCCGCCTCCATCTCATTTTCCTCCTCAAACATGTCGACACAATCGTACCGACACACCGCACACACACAGGGAATACTCTGATAGAGGACAGGACCCCACTAGCCCTTTGGGGAGACAGAGGGAGAGTATGCCAGCACACACCAGAGCGCTATATATAGAGAGGAATACCACTATAAAATGTGCTTTTCCCTTTATAGCTGCTGTTAGTATCAAAACTGCGCCAAATTAGTGCCCCCCTCTCTTTTTTACCCTTTTCTGTGGTGCAGGACTGCAGGGGAGAGTCAGGGAGACGTCCTTCCAGCGGAGCTGTGATGGAAAATGGCGCCCGTGTGCTGAGGAGATAGGCTCCGCCCCCTTCTCGGCGGCCTTTTCTCCCGCTTTTTGGTGAGTTCTGGCAGGGGTTAAAATACATCCATATAGCCCTGGGGGTTATATGTGGTGTATTTATGCCAGCCAAGGTGTTTACATTGCTGCTCAGGGCGCCCCCCCCCCTAGCGCCCTGCACCCTCAGTGACCGGAGTGTGAAGTGTGCCTGAGTAACAATGGCGCACAGCTGCAGTGCTGTGCGCTACCTTGTTGAAGACTGATGTCTTCTGCCGCCGATTTTTCCGGACCTCTTCTTGCTTCTGGCTCTGTAAGGGGGCCGGCGGCGCGGCTCTGGGACCGAGCTCCGAGGCTGGGCCTGTGTTCGGTCCCTCTGGAGCTAATGGTGTCCAGTAGCCTAAGAAGCCCAAGCTACCACCACTTAGGTAGGTTCGCTTCTTCTCCCCTTAGTCCCTCGATGCAGTGAGCCTGTTGCCAGCAGGTCTCACTGAAAATAAAAAACCTAAAACTAAACTTTCACTAAGAAGCTCAGGAGAGCCCCTAGTGTGCACCCTTCTCGGCCGGGCACAAAAATCTAACTGAGGCTTGGAGGAGGGTCATAGGGGGAGGAGCCAGTGCACACCAGGTAGTCCTAAAGCTTTACTTTTGTGCCCAGTCTCCTGCGGAGCCGCTATTCCCCATGGTCCTTACGGAGTTCCCAGCATCCACTAGGACGTCAGAGAAATATAGCTTGCAGCTCTCCTTGAAACAAAAGAACTGCGAGCGATCTCCAGAAAAACGATCTGGGAGATTTACTTTCGGCTCCTTAACCCCTGAAGGTACTGCTGCTGCGGGAGCTCCGCCAGCGGCCTGTGAGGTGTGCATTTTAATGGACAAATCATTAAATTGTCGAGTCAGGACCTGCACCTGATCGACCACCTGTTGCAAAGTATTTTGAGGGGTATGCTCCATATTCCCACAAAATTTCACCAGGAGTATTGGGCTGCTGAATATGTTATGCACACCAGTGCCAGCAGGAATGTACTGGTGTCTGAACGGTGAGGGATGCAAAACAAATGAACTCACAGACAGACTGGGGATTATGACATTACATACACAGAAGGTGATAGGGTAACAAAATAAACACAAAGTGAACAGAGAAGCCCAAAGGCTAAGAAACTGGGTGTCTCCCTAGTATTAGGAATGCTCAGATGGAAAGAAGCGAGATGTAGTGATTTAATACGTAGAGAACCCGAAATGCTGTTGCTAAGGGCAACAGCAAAAACCCTAAAGGGTTACCAACGGGTGTGGCAGTAAACTCCTTGGTCAGAGATGGAATAATAGACACAAGGAGAGTCTCCACAATCCTAGTCCTCACTTGCAGTGCACTGGTTCAGCTTACTGCCACTAAACTGACACCTGAACACCTTGCACAGTGAGAAAGGATTTTGGCAGGCAAGTCTGAGAATACAGCCGCAAACTTGCTAGGTGCACAGAGTAGCAAAAGAACCCCAGCAGGTTAAACGACTGACTCCAGTCTTACTGCTAGGTCTGGATTGGCAGAGTGTAATACCAAATCCCAAGGCCTATTTGCAGTAAGCAACAAACAAATACAAAGTTTACACAGTACTATCTAGCTTTCAGGAACTGACTAACCAACAAAGATTCAGCAGCATCTGCCTAACCTGAGAAGAGGGTTTATATAGCAGGTGCTGTCCACGCCCCACTCAGACCTCACAGACTGTGAGCACAAAAACCAGCACCGGATCCCCTGCCGTGCACAGAGCCTGTAACCACTGCACAGCAAAAGACCCGAACCGGAGTATCAGCTACGCTCAGGTTACTCCACTAGCACTTGTCTCCCGGTTGCCATGACGACGTGGCAGCACAGAGCAGGAGACCCTAACAGTTACCTAGTTCTTTAATTAACCTTTGGCTTGCAACTAGATCTTTCCTAGGATCAGGGAATTCAGACATCATTGTTCTTAATTCTGTCCGGGAAAAGGGACAATGCATTGCAATGTTCCTGACGGGAGTGATTCCCGAAGTGTCAGTTTTTCCATTTGGGACTGCAATTACCCTGACAGGATTAAGTTCAATCACATCACTCTGGGTTGATTCTACAATGTGTGGTGTAATTGTTTCTGCATAATGTACAGTACCGTACTTACCTGCTGACACGACCTCACCTGTCCCTCCACTAGGGGCCTTTGCTACTCCTCTTACTGGTTGGGCCGTGCCCACTGTAGTCTCTCGTATGGTGGCTGCTAGAGAGAGTGCCGATATTGTGGTTGGCTCATCTTCCTGGTCGCAGTCCTGAGGGAAGTTTAAGACAGGATACAACTTGCACGGGTTAGCATTAGCATCAATACACTTATCTATTTTACTCTTATCATTAATACATTTATTAAGTGTACTTTTATCATATACCAGTATGCCATTCTCTGTAGCCACTTTCTCTCCTGTTATGTATGGTGGTGGTGGTGCTGTAGCTATCAGTTTTCTGATAGGATTGGAACCAGCTGCTTGAGCTAATCCTCGTTGTATCTCACCTTCCTGTTGCCATAACTGTAAATAATCATAATGTCTAATCCGTCGCTTCCCGGATTTTATCAGACATATCCTTCTCCTTAAATTTTGCAAAACCTCAGGATTAAAACTGCCTACCCTAGGGAACTTCTCCCCATCGTTCACAGTCATACGTTCCCACTCATTGCATAAAACCTCTGCGTGTGTTCCATATTTTTCACACATTATATACCTCGCCGACCCTACTGGCTGCGGAATCATATCAACCTGAACCTTGGTTGATCGTCCCTTACTTGAGCAACTGGCCCCCATTCTTTGCAGGTATTGCCTTCTCAGCGAATTCCTACAAAAACCACGTTCTCAGAGGTAAGGCAACGGTGAAAGTCCAACGAGTGCTCTCACCCATGTCGGCCAATACGCCCACACACTGTCCGCAGCGCTGGCGTACCCAACCCAGGGCCCCTGTGTAAACTCTATTTACTGGGGCGTGTGGGAGTATGCTACCCTTCCCAGTAAATATCAGTTGCTGGAGAATTCCTGAGTGAACAGCGAAACTCCCTTAAAATAAAAGAAAAACCTACACAAATCACGTCAAAGTGTACAAATAGCATTTATGATCCCGCAAAGCGTACGCAAATTGCGTAATGGGTATCAAGGTAACCAACTAATGCACACAATTACATACGGTACAGTCGCACTGCGTATAAGTAACTATTACTTATCCACTGAACGACCAGCGGAAACGATTGTTTAGGCTGCGAAACCTTCAGCAGGAGCGTCTTCTCAAAACGGGCCTATATGGGTACTGCGCCAACCCCCGGGGCTGCGCTCACTACCTCTGACCTTTCTTAAGTCAGGGTCTTCAGAGCTTCGTTACTTACCTTAAACGGATTTCTGACTCTCGCGGACCTTTTGGTCTGCTGTACTACTAATTGCTCCTTTTACCTTATACACTGGTAACGTGAGATGGCCTTCTCCCACGCCACCACTTGTTCACTTCACGGGTGTCCTTCGACGAGATCTCGATTTCCGGGGTTCACAAAACCTTTATTTGCATACACACGCTCTTTCACTTCATATATACTTTGATTTTTCTGTACAGAAAATTTCTTTCATTCAGGTAACACAGGCTAATCCCAGAGGTGTTGCAACGAGAGAAGGATCTTTTAAACTAAAATTTTGGAAACTGAACAAATCTGTGCTATTATCTCGTGGCTTCCGTATCGCCTACTAGAACAATGCTATCGTGTGATTTGTATTTAGTGGGCGTATCTGTACGCACGTTGCGTAATTTACGCCACGTGTGTAGGCCTTTGCGTTGCGTACGCTGTCTCGCACTCGGTCAGAGACACGTGTACACAGGCCGGATACTCCCGCAGTAACACAAATAACACGCTTCTATAAATGCAAACGATATTTAACTATAATCGTTTACCAAGCACCACACAGTATCTCGTGTATAACCTTTATAACTGGGTCAGGCTGCGTGCGTGTTTTACAATTACTCCCTTAAGTATTAATCTTTTAACTAAATAGCAACAAATTTTCTCAGCATGTGATCAATGCTAATGGCAAACAGGAAGGTAGATATGTGAAAATACACAAATGAAAATACAGGTGTATGCGTGTGTTGCGTGTGCAATTTGCACCAAACAGAAATTAAAACAGATTTAAAAGACAATAGCTTAACGTGCTTACCTTTCGGATCCGGATCCCACCAGCATCCCTTCAAACCAAGCGGAGCAGACGCTTATCTAATCAGCACTACTGTATCCCCGACCACCAAACGGCTAACAGGGGGATACTACCTTCCCGCCCTTTGCTGATGGATAAAGTCTGCCTTGTCCTGCTAGGTTGCGGATATGAGGAGGCCCGGACGATTGCCCCCAATTGATAATGTCAATTATTACCTTTAAACATAAGCTATATACTATTTACGGACTAAGTACGCTATTGGCGCACTAGGTACCGTAAGGGTACGCACTTAGCGTAGCAGACGCTAGGCCGTGGGCGCGACGCACGAGCGACACGTACGCTCACGGACTCACGCTTTGTATCGAGCACGCTATAGGCGTCCCGAGTACCGTAATGCTACGCTATTGGCGTAGCGGACGCTGCACCGTGAGAGTGAGACACGAGCGGCGCAGACGCTCACAGAATGATACACAGTAAACCTTATTAACAACACACAGCAAGGGTATGCTTATACTCTAAACCTTGGCAATGTAATACTACAATGATGTAACGCTTATTAACCTTGATAATGTGTAAGCTGTTTGAGCGATTGAGACGCTAAGAAAAGCCCTTTATAGAAACTAGTGAAAACACAAGACCTGGTTTGGATTTAAACCACTCCAAAAAGGGTGTGTGGCTTCGTTGGAATGGGCGTGGCTTTGCATAAAGGGGCGTGGCATTGCAGGAAAAGACTTCCTTATACCTCAGTTTTGCAACCTGCATGCCCAGACGTTAGCCACCACAGGAAAGAAAAATAATCCTGATTCATGCCCCTTACATTATTTGTCATTTTTCCTCCTTATAGTAATGCCCAGTATACATTATGCCACATACTGCAATGGCCCTTAGACATTATTCCACGCACAATAATGCACATGACACAATATGCACACACCATAATGCCCCCGACACATTATGCCACACACCGTAATGCCTGTGACACATTATGCCACACACCGTAATGCCTGTGACACATGACACAGGAATCGCAATGCCCGTTAAATATTATGCTACACACTGCAATGCCCGATACATTATAGCACATACAATGTCTGTGACACATTATGCCACACACTGGAATGACCCTGAGACATTATACCGCATACCACAATGCCCGTGATATAGTATACAACCCACCGTAATGCCTGTGACACATTATGACACACACCGCAATGTCCGTGATACATTATGCCACACTCTGCAATGACCCTGAGACATTATACCACATATCACAATGCCTGTGATATAGTATACCATACACCATAATACCTGTGACACATACCGCAATGCCCGTTATACCCTATGCCACACTGCAATGCCCCTGAGACATTATACCACATACCACAATGCCCGTGATATAGTTTGCCACACACCGTAATGCCTGTGACACATACCGCAATGCCCGTTATATATTATGCCACACTGCAATGCCCCTGAGACATTATACCACATACCACAATGCCCGTGATATAGTATGCCACACACCGTAATGCCTGTGACACATTATGACACACACCGCAATGTCCGTGATACATTATGCCACACACCGTAATGCCCATTACACATTAGTCTTACAGTAAGGCTTCTAATTACTTTTAAATTACCTGCTCGTTGCCAGGGGTTTCATGCTCTTGGTTCCATGCACAGTACCAGGGGTTTTCATGCTCAGGGTGTCATGCTCATTGCCAGGTGTTTCATGCACTGGGTGTCATGCTCGTTGCCAGGGGTTTCATGCACTTGGTGCCATGCTCGTTGCTAGGGGGTAGTGCTTGTTGCTAGGGCTGTGCTCCCAGTGCCACATATGTCCCCAGTGCCAGATATTCCCCCATGGTGCCAGGTACTCACGTGCCCCCAGTGTCAAATATAGCCCCCCCCCAGTGCCACATATGCCCCCAGTGCGAGATATTCCCCCACAGTGCCAGGTGCTCACGTGCCCCCAGTGCCAAATATAGCCCCCCCTCATGTGCCAGGTAAACATGCATTGCCATATATGCCCCCTCAGTACCCCCAGTGCCACATATGCCCCATCAGTGCCATATATGCCCCCACAGTGCCCCTTCAGTGCCATATATACCCCCTCAGTGTCCCCCAGTGCCATAAATGCCCCCTCAGTGCCCCCTCCATGCCATACATGCCCCCTCAGTGCCCCCCAGTGCCATATATGCCCCCTCAGTGTCCCCCAGTGCCATATATGCCCCCTCAGTGTCCCCCCCCCCCCGCTGCTGTGAAGGAGGGACAAGGAGGGGACAGCGCGCGCCTCTCTCATGTCCATCCTGCATCTCCGTCTGGTCTAATAAATTAAGTGCCGGTTCGTGAGCCAATCAGAGCTCACGAACGGCACTTCCATTATTAGACCAGACGGAGACGCAGGATGGACACGGGAGAGGCGCGCGCGGCGCGCTCTGCCCTTCGTGTCCCTCCTTACAGCAGGGAGGGAGAGGAGACAGCAGATTGACATGCGGACGCTCGTCCGCATGTCAATCTGCTCTAAATCAGTGGCAGCGCCCCCGCAGCCCCTCGCCCCCAAGACACCGCGAGGGCAGTAGTTACGCCACTGTCCCCTCCTCTCCCTGTCACCAGGCTAATCCCCCTCCTCTCCCTCTCACCAGGCTAATTCCCCCTCCTCCCCCTGTCACTAGGCTAGTTCCCTTCCCCTCCCTGTCACCAGGCTAATCCCCCTCCTCCCCCTGTCACCAGGCTAATCCCCCTCCTCCCCCTGTCACTAGGCTAATTCCCCCTCCTCCCCCTGTCACTAGGCTAATTCCCCTCCTCTCCCTGTCACCAGGCTAATCCCCCTCTCACCAGGCTAATTCCCCCTCCTCCCCCTGTCACTAGGCTAGTTCCCCTCCCCTCCCTGTCACCAGGCTAATCCCCCTCCTCCCCCTGTCACCAGGCTAATCCCCCTCCTCCCCCTGTCACTAGGCTAATTCCCCCTCCTCCCCCTGTCACTAGGCTAATTCCCCTCCTCTCCCTGTCACTAGGCTAACCCCCCCCCCCCAGCATAACCCCCCCTCCTCCCACTGTTCAGGCTAACCCCCCTACAGACATATCACTCTTCCTCCCCCTGTCACCAGGTTAACACCCCCCACCCCCTCCCCTCACCAGGCTAATCCCCCCCCCTCCCTCCCTCATCCGGCTAATCCCCCCTCTTCCCCTTGTCACAAGGATAATACCCCTCCTCCCCTGTCACCAGGCTGAACCCCCACTTCCTCACCAGAACACCAGACTGTTCTTCCCCCAATCTTTCTCCCATCTTCCATTGTTCCTCCCCATATCTCCTGCTGTTTTTCTCCCATTTAGCACCTGATCTTCCTTCCATCCCCCTTCTGCCTCCCATCTTCCCCTGTTCTCCCTCCCTTCTTCCTGCCACCTTACCTTCTCTCTCCAATCTCCTACTGTTCTTTCCCCTGTATCCCTCCCGTCTTCCTCCCATCTAGCCCCTATTCTTCTCCCTATCTCTCCCGTCTTCATCCCATCTAGCCCCTGTTCTTTCTCCCATCCCCCTTGTGCCTCCCATCTTCCCCCTCACCTGTCTCCCTCCCTTCTTCCTGCCATCTTACCTTCTCTCTCCGATCTGTTACTGTTCTTCCCCCTGTATCCCTCCCGTCTTCCTCCCATCTAGCCCCTATTCTTTTCCCTGTCTCTCTCCCGTCTTCCTCCCATTTTGACCCTGTTCTTCCTCCCATCTTCCACTGTTCTTCCCCCTTTTTCCTTCCCTTTTAATAAAATAACTATTGTAATATAATAAGTAAAGCGCTGAGATTTTTCTGTTTCAAACACACATACATACATACATACATACACACACACACACACACAAAAATATATACAGCGCTGTTCACACCCCCATACCAGCGGCCACCCCCCCACCATGCTGGTCACACCCCTTGCGGTGGCACACAATAGGCCCTTCATAGATTTCAGCTCCAGGACCATGAGGACCTTAATCTGGCACTAGGTGTCCCAGAGAACCCGGCCCCCGTCTGCCAGTAGGACCAACACCTGGGCATGGAAGAGGAGGCTGCACTGAGAAGATGACAGCCGGGTCCGTGGCTGGCAAAGCGAGCTGACATCTGCGTGAAGCGGCGCACAGCCGGGGGGTTACCCTCTCACCTTGTGTTAGTAAGTGGTGTCTGTTTAGTGTGTTTGTGTAAGTAAGTGGTGTTTGTGTGTGAGTAGTTGGTGTCTGCATTCTTGTCAGTGAGTGGTGTCTATGTAGGGTGTGTGTGTCACACTAAGTGGTGTCTATGTGCATTTGTGTCAGTAAGTGGTGTGTGTGTGTTTGCGTCAGAAAGTGGTGTCTGTGTGCATTTATGTCAGTAAGTAGTGTTTTTGTGTGTCAGTAAGTGGTGTCTGTGTAGTATGTGCATTTGTGTCAGTAAGTGGTGTGTGTCAGTAAGTAGTGTTTGTGTGTGTCAGTAAGCGTTTGTGTCGGTAAGTGGTGTCTGTGTAGTGTGTGTGTGTGTGTCAGTAAGTTGTATCTTTGTCAGCAAGGGGTGTCTATGTACATGCCAGTAAGTGGTGTCAGTAAGGGGTGTACTGTATATCTGTAAGTAGAGTGTGTGTGTGTGTGTGTGTGTGTGTGTGTGTGTCAGTAAAGGGTATATGTCAGTAAGTATCTGTGTCAGTAAATTTGTGTCAGTAAGGTATGTCTGGGTATGTATATGCCAATAACTGGTGTCTGTCATGGGTATTTGTCAGTAAGGGGCATCTGTGTCAGTAAGAGGTATCTGCCAGTAACTAGTGTCTATGGGGTCTATTCATGCAGCAGTGAAAAGCCCTGTTTTGCGTTAAACAGGGCTTTTCTCTGCTTACCGCAATTCACAGAGCCGGTTACCGTGGAGAAGTCTCTGACTTCTCCAGCGGTACCCCCGCTCTGTGCCTGAATCGCATCACCATACCTTTGTATGGTGAGTGCAATTCATGAAGGTGCGGAAAGCTCTGCTTTCCGCTTCTCCATGGAGCTCAGGTTCGCCATCTAAGGACGGCGTAACCTGAACTGTAGTGCGGAGACGTCAGGGAAGCTCAATGCTTCCCTGATCGCTGCTCGGCACCTCGCGCTGGCTCCACCCCCCGACCTCCCAGCAACCACTGCGTCCTGCCGGGAGGTCATCAAGCTGCGCATGCGCAAAGGGACCCGCCGCTGGACTCCGCGCATCGCAGGAGGGACCGCTGGAGAAGACCTCACCGCAGGAGCCCCAGACACCGCAGCGCATCGTCGGAAGGGTGAGTATACATGAATTGCTACTTATCACAGCTATACATCGCATCGAAGAGATGCGATGTATAGTGATAAGTAGCAATTATGTTTTCGTTTTCTACATGAATAGACCCCTATGTCAGTTAGGGGGTGTCTGTCAGTAAGTATGTATGTGCCAACAAGTGCATACCCTCCAACATTTTACACACAAAAATCGGTTCAAATTAGAAAAAGGGGCGTGGCCACGGGTAAAGGGGGCGTGGTCACGCCCCTTTTCCTATACTTTCAATGGTCCTATACTTTCAATGGAAGTTTGGAGAGCCAAAAATAGGTACAGACCATAAAAAAGGTACTGTACCTATTAAAAAGGTACAGTTGGAGGGTATGCAAGTGATGTCTGTGTCAGTAAGTAGTGGTAGTGTATCTGTGTCAGTGTGTTTGTGTCAGCGGAATTTGTGTCAGTGAGTATGCTCTTTTTGTTATTCTTTTATTTTTTACATATCAGGGACGTGCAGTCAGGGGAGGCAGTGCCTCCCCTGTCATTAATGAGTAAAATAATACAAAGAAGATACTTATGACACATAAGTATCTTCTTTATTATTTTACCTATGTGAAAATCAGTTTGGGAGGCACCGATCGTGGTGCCTCCCGTAGTGATTAGGAAAGGTATGGGGAGCGGGGGTGGGCGCGGGCGGGGCCTAGCAGTGGGCAGGAAAAGCCCATTGAAATAACATGGGAAAGCGGCACCATTAGTGGTGCCGCTTTCTTACAGGGATGTGCTTTCATCCTATGAAAGCACGTCCCTGTGAGTGAAGGCACAGTGATTGGCCAGCGGATCCGTCACTGGATCCGCTGTCAATCACTGTGTGGGCGTCGGTACCTGCGGAGGTGCGGGCGGCGGAGATGCGGGATGCGGTGGGCCGGGCGGCGGAGGTGCTGGCGGCAGAGAGGCGAGTGGCGGTAGCGGCGGCGGGACGCGGCATTCAGACCCCTTGTGCAGAGTTTGGCAGCGGAAGCGGTACCCATTTCAAAAATGGCGCCTCAGCGTCATTTTTGAAATTCAAGATGGCCGCCGCGAGCCAATCATGGCTCGCCGCGTCATCGCCCCGCCCCCTCCCGCTGACTTATATAAGTCAGCGCGAGGCAGCGGCTGTCAGTCCGACGGCGGAGGAGGAGCGGAGAAGAGCTCCTGAAGACGCCGTGGAAGTCCTGGATGGGCGGCGGCTATGCAAAAGAGCTTAGCAGCCGCCGCCCACCAGGTGAAGATGCTGGAAGTCCTGGGAAGGCGGTGGCCATGCAAAAGAGCTTAAAGGCCGCCGCCTCCCAGGTGAAGACGTCGTGGAAGTCCTGGATGTGCGGCAGCTATGCAAAAGAGCTTAGCAGCCGCCGCACACCAGGTGAAGACGCCGGAGGAAGACCCTAGAAGCCCTGGGGAGGTGGCGCCCCCCCAGGTGAAGACGCCGGAAGCCCTGGGAAGGCGGCGGCCATGCAAAAGAGCTTAAAGGCCGCCGCCCCCAGGTGAAGACCCAGTTTAATAAAGGATTTTTTAAAGAATGTGTCTTGTTTTTTTTCAAATATTTTCTTTACAGGTGGACTACAGGTGCCAGCGGGCCCTTTATGTCCGGGCATGCTGGCACTTGTGGTTCTCCAAGTGCCAGCATGCTGGGGCAGGCTTGCTGGGACCTGTAGGCCACCTGTAAAGAACAATATTACTATTCTTTGCAGGTGGACTACAGGTGCCAGCGGGCCCTTTATGTCCGGGCATGCTGGCACTTGTGGTTCTCCAAGTGCCAGCATGCTGGGGCAGGCTTGCTGGGATTTGTAGGCCACCTGTAAAGAACAGTATTAGCATACAATGAACCCCGCACCCACCGCCACCAAGGGTGCGGGGCATAGCACTGGGCTATCAGCCCAGTGCTGGTTGTTGCTCGGGAGGGGGGACCCCATTTAGATTTTTTGGGGGCCCCACTTTCCGAGGAATTCCAGCCCTGGGCTGACTGGTTTGGGGGGTGTTTAATGGCATGGCAGGGGGACCCCACACTGAGTGTCTCCCCTGCTATGGCATTATCCCCCCTGGCTGGTTCTGCCTGGTGCTGGTTTTAGTGGTGTTGGGGGACTGCACTTTTTTTTTCCCGGGGGGGGGGGGGGTGTTTAGCTGCAGTGCCTCCCCAGGCCCGGACCTCACCGCACGTCACTGTTACACATATATATATATATTTTTTTAAAGACGGTCTCATTTTGACAGCTGTGGAACTTCAAAGAAGCCACTGCCACACTTTTTCCTGAGGGGTGGGTGTGGGGGTAGGGGGGCAGCAGGCAGAGGTTTTGCCTAGGGTGACGAGAAGCCTTGCACCGGCACTGGGTATGATGTAATTGTTGTGTTTGCCATACCATAAGCAATGCCAGCGGCAGCTTCCTTTTCAGCTAAGTCCTCGTGCTCGACACTCGGCGAGAGACTCACTAGCGTGCACTGCTCAGGAGAAAGCGCGCGCTCCGAGCACAGGTTGTAAAATACAGTAACCAGGGAAGGGGAGGAGCGTGTGCTGGGCTACGGTTACACACAGTCATATAACACAGTCGTCGTCCTCCTTCGGTTGCCTCTTCGTTTCGTGTAACTGTTGGACGAGCACCCGTCGGTCGGAAAAGAACAGCGAAGATGAGCGACAGCGGGGAGCAGAATTATGGAGACCGGGTTAGTAACATGTTACGTGCGGGATTATATAGACGGATGCAAGTGGCGAGGCCGGTTACAGGGACCCGTAAAGGTAGTGGCGGCCTTTCTATCACAAACGGTCCTTCGTTACGTGCGGTGTTTGTATTTCTGCGTTAGGCATTTTAGTACATTCTTCAAGCAAAACAAGTTGTTTCTTTTTGTTTTTGTTATGTAGCAGCCTAGTGTTATCTCTTCCGAGCGGCCTAGTGACCGCGTATGCGAAGCCGCCGCCATTTTGTGCGCGTTTTCTTTCTAAAATGGCTTCGAGGTGTGGTGATGGGAATGGATTGGCCTGAGAGAGGTGCTTGAGAGTACTGTGGCTACTTGCTCTTTGCTGTGTAGCGAATGGGTGGCTGTGCATCGTGATCTTTCTATTAATGGCGGTGAGTGATTACAGCGTCGTGATCTGTCCGATAATGGTGAGGGTGATGTATTATTACATCAGGTTCCATTTGGAAGTCAATTCCGCGCTCCTCGTGACCGCGGCATAAACTGATAGCGCCACGGATGTATCACAGCTACGTCGATCTTGGCCGTTTTTCCTTTTAATGTTTGGTCTAATTGCGAAGCAGTAGTGTTTTATCTCCCACGCCCTCCTCCCCTCACCGTGTGTACTTATACGTAACCGTGCATGGATTCATACTGTACCCGTAGGAGAAAATACTTTCATACCTTTGTTCTAGAACTTTGCTAAAATGGCATAGGATAATAACAATATTGTACCTGTAATCCGAGTGGACACACTTTCACAACATTAGGACCTGAACATTTTTTAGTAATTTTGAGCAACCGCAAACTCTAAAATCTTAAGTTTTTAGGGCTCTATTCAGCAACCATTTCCCCCATATTTGTGTCCCCCCCCCCCCCAATGCTGCAGTCCCCACTCCTCTTAACTGACCATTTTTTTTCCCCCAAAAAAAATCGCTCTGAAATTGTCTGGGTTTTTTTTTTTTTAGTGAATCGGGCGTAGAACATTAATTTCTCCTTACCCAAAATGATTTTAGTAAAAAGAGTAGAGATACAGGTTGAGTCTCCCTTATCCAAAATGCTTGGGACCAGAGGTATTTTGGATATCGGATTTTTCCGTGTTTTGGAATAATTGCATACCATAATGAGAGATCCTGGTGATGGGACCTAAATCTAAGCACAGGATGCATTTATGTTACATATACACCTTATACACACAGCCTGAAGGTCATTTTAGCCAATATTTTTTTATAACTTTGTGTATTAAACAAAGTTTGTGTACATTGAGCTATCAAAAAACAAAGGTTTCACTATCTCACTCAAAGTCTGTATTTCGGAATATTCCGTATTTCGGAATATTTGGATATGGGATGCTCAACCTGTACTTTAGTTTTTAGAGCCCAGAAAGCTGCCAGGTACACTTGGGGGTGTTGGTTTATACTTGCCCAGTGGTTGCCATTGTCTGTAGCTGCTGGGGTTGGGTGATCCTGTCGTGCTGACCGATCAGCAGTGATAGTCATCACTGGGGGAGGGTGCAAGGAGGCAGAGTGACCTACCGGTCTCTACAGCAGCAGCGGAGGGACGTTTCTCTACCCTACCGCTGCTAACACAGTTTATCTGACTGGTTGCATACCGTGCGACCAGGTCAGATAAAACACTGCCTGGTGTGGTCGCATCTGATGCGACAATGCCGTCAAGTGGTTTAATGGGGACTACAGTCTAATTCCTATGTAATGAGCCCCAAAAAGTTTTTTTTTTCCTTTGTAGCTGGGTTTTACAGTTTGTGATAGCCTTTTATGCATATGGGTGCATTTTTGAAAAAGATTGATCTTGCAATCCCACTCTGAGTCTGTGTCCTCTAGTAAAGCTTTCAGAAATTGACATTGGGCCTAATTCACTAATGCCTAGTACACACTGGGAGATGTGATCAGTGTGCTGAGCGATCTAGCACAGACAGCTCAGCACACATATCTTTCCCGTTGTGTGCTTGGGGGGGGGGGGGGGCTGCCTGCTCATTTTACCCAGCAGTGAAATGAGCTCTGTGCTAGATTATGTCTGCATGCAGGCCAATCTAGCACTGGCGATATATCGCCGTGGGGCATACACACGGAGAGATCCATGCTTAACTTTTAAGCAATCTAGTCACATTGCTTAGAATTTAAGCATGGATCTCTCCACGTGTACCCCCCATTAAGAATTGCAAAGCTGTTTGCAGCAGCTTTGCTGCTTCAATTTTAGCACTGCAAATGCAGGAGGAGGTACACAGCTGATTGTACACCATGGAGTTAGTGACCGATTCACCCACTACCAGGGCCACAACTCCACTACTATTGCATACTGTGAAGTGAAACTTTACAAGTTCTACATATATACCAACTTTCATGCAACACTTCGTAAAAATCGGAGATGGTAAAGTTGGGACGATTTTCAAAATTGGTTCCCTTGACAAGCATGGTTATCTTTATAACCTGGACTGTTAGGGTGTCTTGAACAAAGTTAAGGGCCCTACAGACTGGCAACCCGGGTGGCAGGGGGGGAGGTGACGGGGTCACCTGGCACCATAGCCAATGCATGCTAATATGGACAATCATCATATTGGTCTGCATGCATAAGCAACGGGGCACCAACGATGAACGAGCGCATCGTTCATCGTTGGTGCCTACGCACTGCATGATATGACCGCGTTCTCGTTCATATCGTGCAGTGTTATCTGCCAGTATGTAGGGCCCTTTAGAGACTGCAAGGAAGTAAATATGAGGGTACAAAACCCCATGTTTTCTCTATTTACAGTTGTTAAACTAATTCTCACCTTTCTCGAGTCATTTAAGACCAAGAAATGCTACTTGGTCTATATTGAAACATTAGACTGCGCTGGGCGATTCAGTTAAATATTAATATATACTTGTTCACCAAAAACACACAATTGGCTTCTCTTTAAAAATGTACAACTTACTATAAACATGCATATCTAATAGGAATAGAACAAAATTCTCTTCCTGTTACTTAATTGAACAGGAACATAGGGGGTCATTCTGAGTTGCTCGCTAGCTACTTTTAGCAGCTGTGCAAACACATAGTTGCCGCCCACGGAGGAGTATTTTTTGCATTGCAAGTGTGCGAACGCCTTTGCAGCTGAGCGCTGCAAAATAATTTTGTGCAGTTTCAGAGTAGCTCTGGACTTACTGAGCCCTTGCGATCACTTCAGTCTTTTTGGTGCCGGGAATTGATGTCAGACACCCGCCCTGCAAACGCCTGGACACGCCTGCGTTTTCCCAAACACTCCCAGAAAACGGTCAGTTGACACCCATAAACGCCCTCTTTCTGTCAATCGCCTTGCGTTCGGCTGCGCGAATGGATTTTTTGCTAAATCCATCGCCCAGCACAGATCCTCTTTGTACCTGTATGATGCACCTGTGCATTGCGGTGCATGCGCAGTTTTGCAGTTTTTTTGCCTGATCGCTGCGATAAACTTGAAATGACCCCCCCCCCCCAATAGGCTCAGATATTTTGTATATTCTCTACAAAATATATTGTTAAAGTGATATAACTGCACATATGACCTTTAGAGAGTGTTCTTAATTAACCTCTGCAATTGATGACTGTAGTTTCAAGTCATGGATACCTCTGATCCTTTTTTCTTACGTCCTAGAGGATGCTGGGGACTCCGTAAGGACCATGGGGATAGATGGGCTCCGCAGGAGACATGGGCACTTTAAGAAAGACTTTAGGTCTGGGTGTGCACTGGCTCCTCCCTCTATGCCCCTCATCCAGACCTCAGTTTGATACTGTGCCCAGAGGAGACTGGGTGCATTACAGGGAGCTCTCCTGAGTTTCGGTCAGAAAGTATTTTGTTAGGTTTTTTTTATTTCAGGTAGCCTGCTGGCAACAGACTCCCTGCATCGAGGGACTGAGGAGAGAGAAGCACCCCGACTTCTGTGAGTTTCAAGGCACTGCTTCTTAGGCTACTGGACACCATTAGCTCAGAGGGATCGGTACGCAGGTCTCACCCTCGCCGTCCATCTCAGAGCCGCACCGCCGTCGTCCTCGCAGAGCCGGAAGATAGAAGCCGGGTGAGTATGAGAAGAAAAGAAGACTTCAGAGGCGGCAGAAGACTTCATGATCTTCACTGAGGTAACGCACAGCGGTGAAGCTGTGCGCTATTGCTCCCATACACCTCACACACTGCAGTCACTGTAAGGGTGCAGGGGGGGGGTGCCCTGGGTAGCATATGAACCTCTTTGGTAAAAGTATATATGTATACAGCTGGCCACTGTATATGTATGTGTATGTATGTATGTAATTTTTAGTGTATTCGAGCGGGACAGAAGCCCCCGCCCCGTCGAGGGGGCGCGGGGCTTCTCCCTCAGCACTCACCAGTGCCATTTTCTCCACAGCACAGCTGAGAGGAAGCTCCCCCGGACTCTTCCCTGCTTCTACCACAGTGAAAGAGGGTTTTAAAGAAGAGGGGGGGGGCACATAATTAGGCGCATATATACATATATACACAGCGCTACTGGGTAAACATATATTTATTGTGTTTTTTCCTGGGTCATATAGCGCTGGGGTGTGTTCTGGCATACTCTGTCTCTCCAAGGGGCCTTGTGGGGGAACTGTCCTTCAGATAGGAGGATTTCCTGAGTGTGTGGTGTCGGTACGCGTGTGTCGACATGTCGGAGGTAAAAGGCTGTCCTAGAGAAGATGGGGAGCAAATGAATGTGGTGTCTTCGTCGACACCTGACTGGATGGATATGTGGAATGTTTTAAGTGCTAATGTAAATTTCTCTATCGTCCTAAGTGGATGCTGGGGTTCCTGAAAGGACCATGGGGAATAGCGGCTCCGCAGGAGACAGGGCACAAAAAAGTAAAGCTTTACTAGGTCAGGTGGTGTGCACTGGCTCCTCCCCCTATGACCCTCCTCCAGACTCCAGTTAGATTTTGTGCCGAACGAGAAGGGTGCAATCTAGGTGGCTCTCCTAAAGAGCTGCTTAGAGAAAGTTTAGTTTAGGTTTTTTTTTCTTTACAGTGAGTCCTGCTGGCAACAGGATCACTGCAACGTGGGACTTAGGGGGGAAAGTAGTAAACTCACCTGCATGCAGAGTGGATTTGCTGCTTGGCTACTGGACACCATTAGCTCCAGAGGGGATCGAACACAGGGCCCAGCCGTGGAGTCCGGTCCCGGAGCCGCGCCGCCGACCCCCTTGCAGATGCTGAAGCGTGAAGAGGTCCGGAAACCGGCGGCTGAAGACTCCTCAGTCTTCATAAGGTAGCGCACAGCACTGCAGCTGTGCGCCATTTTCCTCTCAGCACACTTCACTGGGCAGTCACTGAGGGTGCAGAGCGCTGGGGGGGGGCGCTCTGAGAGGCAAATATAAACCTTATACAAGGCTAAAAATACCTCACATATAGCCCATAGGGGCTATATGGAGATATTTAACCCCTGCCTGACTGGAAAAATAGCGGGAGAAGAACCGCCGAAAAAGGGGCGGGGCCTATCTCCTCAGCACACGGCGCCATTTTCTGTCACAGCTCCGCTGGTCAGAACGGCTCCCAGGTCTCTCCCCTGCACTGCACTACAGAAACAGGGTAAAACAGAGAGGGGGGGCACATTAATGGCTATATATATATATATTAAAGCAGCTATAAGGGAGCACTTAATATAAGGATATCCCTTGTATATATAGCGCTTTGTGGTGTGTGCTGGCAGACTCTCCCTCTGTCTCCCCAAAAGGGCTAGTGGGTCCTGTCTTCATTAGAGCATTCCCTGTGAGTTTGCGGTGTGTGTCGGTACGTGGTGTCGACATGTATGAGGACGATATTGGTGTGGAGGCGGAGCAATTGCCAAATATGCAGATGTCACCCCCCAGGGGGTCGACACCAGAATGGATGCCTTTATTTGTGGAATTACGTGATGGTTTATCTTCCCTTAAACAGTCAGTTGAGGACATGAGGCGGCCGGACAATCAATTAATGCCTGTCCAGGCGCCTCAAACACCGTCAGGGGCTGTAAAACGCCCTTTGCCTCAGTCGGTCGACACAGACCCAGACACGGGCACTGATTCCAGTGACGACGGTAGAAATTCAAACGTATTTTCCAGTAGGGCCACACGTTATATGATTTTGGCAATGAAGGAGACGTTACATTTAGCTGATACTACAGATACCGTAAAAACAGGGTATTATGTATGGTGTGAAAAAACTACAAACAGTTTTTCCTGAATCAGAAGAATTAAATGACGTGTGTGATGAAGCGTGGGTTGCTCCTGATAAAAAGTTGATAATTTCAAAAAAGTTATTGGCATTATACCCTTTCCCGCCAGAGGTTAGGGCGCGCTGGGAAACACCCCCTAAGGTGGACAAGGCGCTCACACGCTTATCCAAACAAGTGGCGTTACCCTCTCCTGAGACGGCCGCACTTAAGGATCCATCAGATAGAAAGATGGAAGTTATTCAAAAGAATATATACACACATGCAGGTGTTATACTACGACCAGCTATAGCAACTGCCTGGATGTGCAGTGCTGGAGTAGTTTGGTCAGAATCCCTGATTGAAAATATTGATACCCTAGATAGGGACAATGTTTTACTGTCGTTAGAACAAATAAAGGATGCATTTATCTATATGCGTGATGCACAGAGGGGATATTTGCACACTGGCATCTCGGGTGAGTGCTATGTCCATTTCAGCCAGAAGAGCCTTATGGACACGACAGTGGACAGGCGATGCGGATTCAAAACGTCACATGGAGGTTTTGCCGTATAAAGGGAGGAGTTATTTGGAGTTGGTCTATCAGACTTGGTGGCCACGGCTACTGCCGGGAAATCCACTTTTTACCCTCAAGTCACTCCCCAACAGAGAAAGGCACCGACCTTTCAACCGCAGCCTTTTCGCTCCTACAAAAATAAGAGAGCAAAGGGCTTGTCGTACCTGCCACGAGGCAGAGAAGAGGGAAGAGACACCAACAGGCAGCTCCTTCCCAGGAACAGAAGCCCTCCCCGGCTCCTGCAAAAAACCTCAGCATGACGCTGGGGCCTCTCAGCGGACTCGGGGACAGTGGGGGGCCGTCTCAAAAATTACAGCGCGCAGTGGGCTCACTCGCAGGTAGACCCCTGGATCCTGCAGATAATATCTCAGGGGTACAGGTTGGAATTAGAGACGGATCCTCCTCATCGTTTCCTGAAGTCTGCCTTACCAACCGTCTCTTCCGAAAGGGAGAGGGTGTTGGAAGCCATTCACAAGCTGTACGCTCAGCAGGTGATAGTCAAAGTACCCCTATTACAACAAGGAAAGGGGTATTATTCCACTCTATTTGTGGTACCGAAGCCGGATGGCTCGGTAAGGCCTATTCTAAATCTGAAGTCCTTGAACCTCTACATAAAAAGTTCAAGTTCAAGATGGAGTCACTCAGAGCAGTGATAGCGAACCTGGAAGAAGGGGACTTTATGGTATCCTTGGACATCAAGGATGCGTATCTACACGTTCCGATTTACCCCGCACACCAGGGGTACCTCAGGTTCATTGTTCAAAACTGTCACTATCAGTTTCAGACGCTGCCGTTCGGATTGTCCACGGCGCCTCGGGTCTTTACCAAGGTAATGGCCGAGATGATGATTCTTCTTCGAAGAAAAGGCGTATTAGTTATCCCATACTTGGACGATCTCCTAATAAGGGCAAGGTCCAGAGAACAGCTGGAGACAGCTTTAGCACTATCTCAAGAGGTGCTAAGACAACACGGGTGGATTCTGAATATTCCAAAATCCCATTTAATCCCGACAACTCGTCTGCTGTTCCTAGGAATGATTCTGGACACGGTTCAGAAAAAGGTTTTCCTTCCAGAGGAAAAAGCCAAGGAGTTATCCGATCTGGTCAGGAACCTCCTAAAACCAGGAAAAGTGTCAGTACATCAATGCACAAGAGTCCTGGGAAAAATGGTGGCTTCTTACGAAGCAATTCCATTCGGCAGATTCCATGCAAGAATATTCCAAAGGGATCTGTTGGACAAATGGTCAGGGTCGCATCTGCAGATGCACCTGCGAATACCCCTGTCACCAAAGACAAGGGTGTCACTTCTGTGGTGGTTGCAGAAGGCTCACCTATTAGAAGGCCGCAGATTCGGCATTCAGGATTGGATCCTGGTGACCACGGACGCCAGCCTGAGAGGCTGGGGAGCAGTCACACAAGGAAGAAACTTCCAGGGAGTATGGACGAGTCTGGAAAAGTCTCTTCACATAAACATTCTGGAACTAAGAGCAATCTACAATGCTCTAAGCCAGGCGGAACTTCTCCTGCAAGGAAAGCCGGTGTTGATTCAGTCGGACAACATCACGGCGGTCGCCCATGTAAACAGGCAGGGCGGCACAAGAAGGCAGGAGTGCAATGGCAGAAGCTGCCAAGATTCTTCGCTGGCGGAGAATCACGTGATAGCACTGTCAGCAGTGTTCATCCCGGGCCGTGGACAACTGGGAAGCAGACTTCCTCAGCAGACACGATCTTCATCCGGGAGAGTGGGGTCTACATCCAGAAGTCTTCAACATGTTAATAGACCGTTGGGAAAGACCAATTGTAGACATGATGGCGTCTCGCCTCAACAAGAAACTGGACAAATATTGCGCCAGGTCAAGAGATCCACAGGCAATAGCTGTGGACGCACTGGTAACTCCTTGGGTGTACCAGTCAGTGTATGTGTTTCCTCCTCTGCCGCTCATACCAAAGGTATTGAAGATCATACGGCAAAGAAGAGTAAGAACAATACTAGTGGTTCCGGATTGGCCGAGAAGGACTTGGTATCCGAACTTCAAGAGATGCTCACGGACGAACCGTGGCCTCTACCTCTGAGAAGGGACCTGCTACAGCAGGGTCCCTGTCTTTTTCAAGACTTACCGCGGCTGCGTTTGACGGCCATGGCGGTGAACGCCAGATCCTAAAAGGGAAAGGCATTCCAGAAGAAGTCATTCCTACCTTGATTAAGGCACGGAAGGAAGTCACCGTGAAACATTATCACCGCATTTGGCGAAAATATGTAGCGTGGTGCGAGGATCGGAGGGTTCCGACGGAGGAATTCCAACTGGGTCGTTTCCTACATTTCCTGCAATCAGGATTATCTATGGGTCTCAAATTGGGATCCATTAAGGTTCAAATTTCGGCCCTGTCAATATTCTTCCAAAAAGAATTGGCCTCTGTCCCTGAGGTCCAGACTTTTGTCAAGGGAGTACTGCATATACAGCCTCCTGTGGTGCCTCCGGTGGCACCGTGGGATCTAAATGTAGTTTTAGATTTCCTCAAATCCCATTGGTTTGAACCATTGAAAAAGGTGGATTTGAAATATCTCACATTGAAAGTGACTATGTTACTAGCCCTGGCCTCTGCCAGGAGAGTATCTGAATTGGCGGCTTTATCTTATAAAAGTCCTTATCTAATCTTCCATTCGGATAGGGCAGAACTGCGGACTCGTCCGCATTTTCTCCCTAAAGTGGTATCAGCATTTCATCTGAACCAACCTATTGTGGTGCCTGCGGCCACTAGCGACTTGGAGGACTCCAAGTTGTTGGACGTTGTCAGAGCCTTAAAAATATACATTGCAAGGACGGCTGGAGTCAGAAAATCTGACTCGCTGTTTATATTGTATGCACCCAACAAGTTGGGCGCACCTGCTTCTAAGCAGTCGATTGCTCGTTGGATTTGTAACACAATTCAACTTGCACATTCTGTGGCAGGCCTGCCACAGCCTAAAACTGTAAAAGCCCACTCCACAAGGAAGGTGGGCTCATCTTGGGCGGCTGCCCGAGGGGTCTCGGCATTACAACTCTGCCGAGCAGCTACGTGGTCGGGGGAGAACACGTTTGTAAAATTTTACAAATTTGATACCCTGGCAAAGGAGGACCTGGAGTTCTCTCATTCGGTGCTGCAGAGTCATCCGCACTCTCCCGCCCGTTTGGGAGCTTTGGTATAATCCCCATGGTCCTTTCAGGAACCCCAGCATCCACTTAGGACGATAGAGAAAATAAGAATTTACTTACCGATAATTCTATTTCTCGGAGTCCGTAGTGGATGCTGGGCGCCCATCCCAAGTGCGGATTATCTGCAATACTTGTACATAGTTATTGTTAACTAATTCGGGTTATTGTTAAGGAGCCATCTTTAAGAGGCCCTTTCTGTTGTCATACTGTTAACTGGGTTTAGATCACAAGTTGTACGGTGTGATTGGTGTGGCTGGTATGAGTCTTACCCGGGATTCAAAATGCCTCCCTTATTGTGTATGCTCGTCCGGGCACAGTACCTAACTGGAGTCTGGAGGAGGGTCATAGGGGGAGGAGCCAGTGCACACCACCTGACCTAGTAAAGCTTTACTTTTTTGTGCCCTGTCTCCTGCGGAGCCGCTATTCCCCATGGTCCTTTCAGGAACCCCAGCATCCACTACGGACTCCGAGAAATAGAATTATCGGTAAGTAAATTCTTATTTTCTTTAACGTCCTAGTGGATGCTGGGGACTCCGTAAGGACCATGGGGAATAGACGGGCTCCGCAGGAGACTGGGCACTCTTAGAAATATTTAGTACTACTGATGTGCACTGGCTCCTCCCTCTATGCCCCTCCTCCAGTTAGAATCTGTGCCCGGACAGAGCTGGGTGCATTTTAGTGAGCTCTCCTGAGCTTGCTAATAAATTATTTTAGTTAGGTTTTTTATTTTCAGAGAGCTGCTGCTGGCAACAGACTCTCTGCTACGTGGGGCTGAGGGGAGAGAAGCAAACCTACTAACTGCGGCTAGGTTGCGCTTCTTAGGCTACTGGACACCATTAGCTCGAGAGGGATCGAACACAGGAACCTAACCTTGTCGTCCGTTCCCGGAGCCGCGCCGCCGTCCCCCTCGCAGAGACAGAAGCCGGCGGGTTGAAGCAAGAAGACGTCAAAATCGGAGGCAGACGACTCCTGTCTTCATATGAGGTAGCGCACAACACTGCAGCTGTGCGCCATTGCGCCCACACTAACCCACACACTCCGGTCACTGTAGGGTGCAGGGGGGGGGGGTGCCCTGGGCAGCAATTAAGTACCTCCTGGCAAAAGCAGCATATATACAGTTGGAAACTGTTATATGCATGAGCCCCCGCCATTAACTTTACACAAAATCGCGGGACAGAAGCCCGCCGCTGAGGGGGTGGGGCCTTCTTCCTCAGCACTCACCAGCGCCATTTTCTCTCCACAGCTCCGCTGAGAGGAAGCTCCCCAGGCTCTCCCCTGCAGACTCAGGGTAGAAAGGGTAAAAAGAGAGGGGGGGCAGATAAATTTAGCGCATTAATGATATATACAGCAGCTACTGGGTAAACACTAAGTTACTGTGTGATTCCTGGGTCATATAGCGCTGGGGTGTGTGCTGGCATACTCTGTCTCTCCAAAAGGCCTTGTGGGGGTCCTGTCCTCATATAGAGCATCCCCTGTGTGTGTGTGTGGTGTGTCGGTACGCGTGTGTTGACATGTTTGACGAAGAGGGCTATGTGGAGGCAGAGCAAGTGCAGATGAATGACGTGTCTCCGTCGACGGCACAGACACCTGATTGGATGGATATGTGGAAGGTGTTAAATGATAATGTAAACTCCTTGCATAAAAGGTTGGATAAAGCTGATGCCTTGGGACAGTCGGGGTCTCAGCCCATGCCTGATCCTTCAGCGCAGAGGCCGTCAGGGTCTCACAAGCGCCCACTATCCAAAATTGTTGACACAGATATCGACACGGATTCTGACTCCAGTGTCTATGACGATGATGCAAAATTGCAGCCTAAAATGGCTAAAGCCATCCGCTACATGATTATAGCAATGAAGGATGTATTACACATATCAGAGGTAAACCCTGTCCCTGACAAGAGGGTTTATATGTATGGGGAGAAAAAGCAAGAGGTGACTTTTCCCCCTTCACATGAGTTAAATGAATTATGTGAGAAAGCGTGGGATTCCCCCGATAGGAAAGTGCTGATTTCCAAAAGGTTACTTATGGCGTACCCTTTCCCGCCAACGGACAGGATGCGCTGGGAATCCTCCCCTAGGGTAGATAAAGCTGACACGCTTATCTAAGAAGGTGGCCCTGCCGTCACAGGATACGGCCGCACTAAAGGATCCTGCAGTTAGGAAGCAGGAAAGTATCCTGAAGTCTGTTTATACACATTCAGGTGCTCGACTGAGGCCGGCAATTGCGTCGGCCTGGATGTGTAGTGCTGTAGCAGCATGGACAGATAATCTGTCTGAGGAAATGGATACCTTAGACGAGGATACCATTTTACTGACCCTGGGGCGTATAAAAGACGCTGTCCTATATATGAGGGATGCCCAGAGGGACATTTGCCTACTGGGCTCTAGAATAAATGCAATGTCAATTTCTGCCAGAAGGGTCCTGTGGACTCTGCAATGGACAGGTGATTCCGACTCCAAAAAGCACATGGAGGTGTTACCTTACAAGGGTGAGGAATTGTTTGGGGACGGTCTCTCGGACCTAGTTTCCACAGCTACGGCTGGGAAGTCAAATTTTTTGCCATATATTCCCTCACAGCCTAAGAAAGCACCGTATTACCAAATGCAGTCCTTTCGATCACAAAAGGTCAGAGGTGCGTCCTTTCTTGCCAGAGGCAGGGGTAGAGGAAAGAAGCTGCACCATACAGCTATAGTTCCCAGGAACAGAAGTCCACCCCGGCTTCCACTAAATCTACCGCATGACGCTGGGTCTCCAACAGGAACCAGGAGCGGTGGGGGCGCGTCTCCGAAATTTCAGCCACCAGTGGGTTCGCTCACAGGTGGATCCCTGGGCTATACAGATTGTGTCTCAGGGATACAAGCTGGAATTCGAAGTGATGCCCCCTCACCGTTACCTCAAATCGGCCCTGCCAGCTTCCCCCATGGAACGGGAAGTAGTGTTAGCGGCAATTCACAAGTTATATCTCCAGCAGGTGGTGGTAAAGGTTCCCCTCCAACAAGGAAGAGGATACTATTCCACAATGCTTGTGGTACCGAAACCAGACGGTTCGGTCAGACCCATATTGAATTTAAAGTCCCTGAACATTTATCTGAAAAGATTCAAGTTCAAAATGGAATCGCTCAGAGCGGTCATTGCATGCCTGGAAGAGGGGAATTTTATGGTGTCTCTGGACATCAAGGATGCTTACTTGCATGTCCCCATTTATCCACCTAATCAGGAGTACCTCAGATTTGTGGTACAGGACTGTCATTACCAATTCCAGATGTTGCCATTTGGGCTTTCCACGGCACTGAGAATATTTACAAAGGTAATGGCAGAAATGATGGTGCTCCTTCGAAAGCAAGGAGTCACAATTATCCCATACTTGGGCGATCTCCTCATAAAGGCGAGGTCCAGAGAGTAGTTGCTAATCAGCGTAGAACACTCTCAGGAAGTGTTGCAACAGCACGGCTGGATTCTGAATATCCCAAAGTCGCAGCTGATTCCTACAACGCGTCTGCCTTTTCTGGGCATGATTCTGGACACAGACCAGAAGAAGGTGTTTCTCCCGGCGGAGAAGGCTCAAGAGCTTGTGACTCTAGTCAGAGACCTCTTAAGACGGAAACAGGCGTCTGTGCATCCCTGCACGAGAGTCCTGGGAAAGATGGTGGCATCATACGAAGCCATTCCCTTCGGCAGGTTCCATGCGAGGATCTTTCAGTGGGATCTGTTGGACAAGTGGTCCGGATCGAATCCCTAGATGCATCGGCTGATCACCCAGTCTCCGAGGGCTAGGGTGTCTCTTCTGTGGTGGCTACAGAGTGCTCACCTTCTCGAGGGCCGCAGGTTCGGCATACAGGACTGGGTCCTGGTGACCACGGATGCAAGCCTCCGAGGGTGGGGGGCAGTCACTCAGGGAAGAAACTTCCAAGGATTGTGGTCAAGTCAGGAGGCTTGTCTGCACATAAATATCCTGGAACTAAGGGCCATATACAACGCCCTGAGTCAAGCAGAGCCTCTGCTTCGCAACCAACCGGTGCTGATTCTGTCAGACAACATCACTGCAGTGGCTCATGTAAACCGCCAGGGTGGCACAAGAAGCAGAGTGGCGATGGCGGAAGCCACCAGGATTCTTCGATGGGCGGAGAATCCCATGCAAGCACTGTCAGCAGTGTTCATTCCGGGATTGGACAACTGGGAAGCAGACTTCCTCAGCTGGCACGACCTCCACCCGGGAGATTGGGGACTTCATCACGAAGTCTTCACTCAGATTACAAATCGATGGGAACTGCCACAGGTAGACATGATGGCGTCCCGTCTCAACAAAAAGCTACAAAGGTATTGCGCCAGGTCAAGAAACCCTCAGGCGATGGCTGTGGGACGCACTGGTAACACCGTGGGTGTTCCAGTCGGTCTATGTGTTTCCTCCTCTTCCTCTCATACCCAAGGTGCTGAGAATCGTAAGAAAAAGAGGAGTGAGGACAATACTCATTGTTCCGGATTAGCCAAGAAGGACTTGGTACCCGGAACTGCAAGAAATGCTCAGAGGACCCGTGGCCTCTGCCTCTCAGACAGGACCTGTTGCAACAGGGGCCCTGTCTGTTCCAAGACTTACCGCGGCTGCGTTTGGCGGTTGAACGTTGGATCCTAACTGAAAAGGGCATCCCGGATGAAGTGATTCCTACGCCTGACTGGGTGGATATGTGGAATGTTTTAAGTGCTAATGTAAATTTGTTGCACAAAAGGTTGGACAAAGCCGAGTCCAGGAATTATGCAGAGTCAGGCCCTGCCTGCCCCTATGTCGCAGGGAGCTTCGGGGTCTCAAAAGCGCCCACTATCCCAAATACACATGTATAAGGGAAAGAAACCTGAGATAACCTTCTCCCCCCCCCCCCCTCACATGAGTTGAACGAATTATGTGAAAAAGCTTGGGAATCTCCAGACAAAAAACGGCAGATTCCCAAAAGGATTCCTATGGCGTATCCTTTCCTACCAACGGACAGGATACGGTGATAATCCTCCCCTAGGGTGGAAAAAGCATTGACACTCTTATCCAAAAAGGTAGCGCGGCCATCTCAAGATACAGCTACCCTCAGGGATCCTGCTGACTGCAAGCAGGAGATATCCTTGAAGTCCATTTGCACACATTCTGGTACCTTTCTCAGACCGGCAATTGCGTCGGCCTGGGTTTGTAGCGCTGTAGCAGCATGGACAGATACCTTTATCAGCGGAAATTGAGACCCTAGATAAGGATACCATTTTATTGACCCTAGGGCATATAAAAGATGCTGTCTTTTATATGAGAGATGCTCAAAGACGCTATGTCGACTTCTTCTAGACTAGTCCTATGGACCCGGCAATGGACAGGTGATGCCGACTCAGAGGTATATCGAGGTTTTACCTTACAGGGGTGAGGAATTGTTTGGGGAAGGTCTCTCGGACCTGGTCTCCACAGCTACAGCTGGTAAATCTAAATTTTTGCTTTATATTACCTCACAGCCTAAGAAAGCACTGCTTTTCCAAATGCAGTCCTTTCGATCACAAAGAAACAAAGTACGAGGGGCGTCCTTTCTTGCCAGAGGTAAGGGCAGAGGAAAAAAGCTGCACAACACAACTAGTTCCCAGGAACAGAAGTCCTCCCCGGCCTCTGCAAAATCCACCGCAGGACGCTGAGGCTCCGCTAAAGGAGTCCGCCCCAGTGGAGGCACGTCTTCGAATTCTCAACCACATCTGGGTTCACTCGCAGGTGTATCCCTAGGCAATAGAAATTGTTTCTCAGGGTTACAAGCTGGAATTCGAAGAGGTGCCTCCTCGCCGGTTTTTCGAATCGGCCCTGCCAGCTTTTCCCCAGGAAGGGTAGATAGTGTTAAATGCAATTCACAAATTGTATCTTCAACAGGTGGTGGTCAAGGTTCCCCTGCTTTCTCTAACGTCCTAGTGGATGCTGGGGACTCCGAAAGGACCATGGGGAATAGCGGCTCCGCAGGAGACTGGGCACAAAGTAAAAGCTTTAGGACTAGCTGGTGTGCACTGGCTCCTCCCCCTATGACCCTCCTCCAAGCCTCCGTTAAGATTTTGTGCCCGAACGAGAAGGGTGCAATCTAGGTGGCTCTCCTGAGCTCCTTAGAGTAAAAGTTTTAAATAGGTTTTCTCTATCGTCCTAAGTGGATGCTGGGGTTCCTGAAAGGACCATGGGGAATAGCGGCTCCGCAGGAGACAGGGCACAAAAGTAAAGCTTTTACAGGTCAGGTGGTGTGTACTGGCTCCTCCCCCTATGACCCTCCTCCAGACTCCAGTTAGATTTTTGTGCCCGGCCGAGAAGGGTGCAATTCTAGGTGGCTCTCATAAAGAGCTGCTTAGAGAGTTTAGCTTAGGTTTTTTATTTTACAGTGATTCCTGCTGGCAACAGGATCACTGCAACGAGGGACAGAGGGGAGAAGAAGTGAACTCACCTGCGTGCAGGATGGATTGGCTTCTTGGCTACTGGACATGAAGCTCCAGAGGGACGATCACAGGTACAGCCTGGATGGTCACCGGAGCCACGCCGCCGGCCCCCTCACAGATGCTGAAGCAAGAAGAGGTCCAGAATCGGCGGCTGAAGACTCCTGCAGTCTTCTTAAGGTAGCGCACAGCACTGCAGCTGTGCGCCATTTTCCTCTCAGCACACTTCACACGGCAGTCACTGAGGGTGCAGGGCGCTGGGGGGGGGGCGCCCTGGGAGGCAAATGAAAACCTTTAAAAAGGCTAAAAATACCTCACATATAGCCCCAGAGGCTATATGGAGATATTTACCCCTGCCTAAATGTACTAAATAGCGGGAGACGAGCCCGCCGAAAAAGGGGCGGGGCCTATCTCCTCAGCACACGGCGCCATTTTCTGTCACAGCTCCGCTGGTCAGGAAGGCTCCCAGGTCTCTCCCCTGCACTGCACTACAGAAACAGGGTATAACAGAGAGGGGGGGCAAAATAAATGGCAATATATTAATATAAAAGCAGCTATAAGGGAGCACTTAATCATAAGGCTATCCCTGTCATATATAGCGCTTTTTGGTGTGTGCTGGCAGACTCTCCCTCTGTCTCCCCAAAGGGCTAGTGGGTCCTGTCGTCGTATAGAGCATTCCCTGTGTGTCGGTACGTGTGTGTCGACATGTATGAGGACGTTATTGGTGTGGAGGCGGAGCAATTGCCAAATATGAGGATGTCACCTCCTAGGGGGTCGACACCAGAATGGATGCCTTTATTTGTGGAATTACGGGATAGCGTCAACTCGCTTAAGCAGTCGTTTGCCGACATGAGGCGGCCGGACACTCAATTAGTGCCTGTCCAGGCGCCTCAAACACCGTCAGGGGCGGTAAAACGCCCCTTGCCTCAGTCGGTCGACACAGACCCAGACACAGGCACTGATTCCGGTGGTGAAGGTGACGAATCAACCGTATTTTCCAGTAGGGCCACACGTTATATGATTTTGGCAATAAAGGAGATGTTACATTTAGCTGATACTACAGGTACCACTAAACAGGGTATTATGTGGGGTGTGAAAAAACTACCAGTAGTTTTTACCGAATCAGAAGAATTAAATGACGTGTGTGATGAAGCGTGGGGTGCCCCGATAAAAAACTGCTAATTTCAAAGAAGTTATTGGCTTTATACCCTTTCCCGCCAGAGGTTAGGGAGCGCTGGGAAACACCTCCTAGGGTGGACAAAGCGCTAACACGCTTATCAAAACAAGTGGCGTTACCCTCTCCTGAGACGGCCGCACTTAAAGATCCATCAGATAGGAGGATGGAAAATATCCAAAAAGGTATATACACACATGCAGGTGTTATACTACGACCAGCTATTGCGACTGCCTGGATGTGCAGTGCTGGGGTAGTTTGGTCAGAGTCCCTGATCGAAAATATTGATACCCTGGACAGGGACAATATTTTACTGTCGTTAGAACAAATAAAGGATGCATTTCTTTATATGCGTGATGCACAGAGAGATATCTGCACACTGGCATCACGGGTAAGTGCTATGTCCATTTCGGCCAGAAGAGCTTTATGGACACGACAGTGGACAGGCGATGCGTAGAGGAGTTATTTGGGGTCGGTCTATCGGATTTGGTGGCCACGGCTACGGCCGGGAAATCCACCTTTCTACCTCAAGTCACTCCCCAACAGAAAAAGGCACCGACCTTTCAACCGCAGCCCTTTCGTTCCTTTAAAAATAAGAGAGCAAAGGGCTATTCATATCTGCCACGAGGCAGAGGACGAGGGAAGAGACAGCAACAGGCAGCTCCTTCCCAGGAACAGAAGCCCTCCCCGGCTTCTACAAAAGCCTCAGCATGACGCTGGGGCTTCGCAAGCGGACTCGGGGGCGGTAGGCGGTCGTCTCAAGAATTACAGCGCGCAGTGGGCTCACTCGCAGGTAAATCCCTGGATCCTGCAGATAATATCTCAGGGGTACAGGTTGAAATTAGAGACAGAGCCACCTCGCCGTTTCCTGAAGTCTGCTTTACCAACGTCCCCCTCAGAAAGGGAGACGGTTTTGGAAGCCATTCACAAGCTGTATTCTCAGCAGGTGATAGTCAAGGTACCTCTTCTACAACAAGGGAAGGGGTATTATTCCACTCTTTTTGTGGTACCGAAGCCGGATGGCTCGGTAAGGCCTATTCTAAATCTGAAGTCCTTGAACCTGTACATAAAGAAGTTCAAGTTCAAGATGGAGTCACTCAGAGCAGTGATAGCGAACCTGGAAGAAGGGGACTTTATGGTATCCTTGGACATCAAGGATGCGTATCTCCACGTTCCAATTACCCCTCACACCAGGGGTACCTCAGGTTCGTTGTACAAAACTGTCACTATCAGTTTCAGACGCTGCCGTTTGGTTTGTCCACGGCACCTCGGGTCTTTACAAAGGTAATGGCCGAGATAATATTTCTTCTTCGAAGAAAAGGCGTATTAATTATCCCATACTTGGACGATCTCCTAATAAGGGCAAGGTCCAGAGAACAGCTAGAGATGGGTTTAGCACTATCTCAAGAGGTGCTAAAGCAGCACGGATGGATTCTGAATATTCCAAAATCCCAATTAATGCCGACAACTCGTCTGCTGTTCCTGGGGATGATTCTGGACACAGTTCAGAAAAAGGTTTTTCTTCCCGAAGAAAAAGCCAAGGAGTTATCTGACCTGGTCAGGAACCTCCTAAAACCAGGAAAGGTGTCTGTACATCAATGCAAGAGTCCTGGGAAAAAATGGTAGCTTCTTACGAAGCAATCCCTTTCGGCAGATTCCATGCAAAGGGATCTGTTGGACAAATGGTCAGGGTCGCATCTTCAGATGCACCTGCGGATAACCCTGTCGCCGAGGACAAGGGTATCCCTTCTGTGGTGGTTGCAGGAGGCTCATCTATTGGAGGGCCGCAGATTCGGCATGCAGGATTGGATCCTGGTGACCACAGATGCCAGCCTGAGAGGCTGGGGAGCAGTCACACAGGGAAGAAATTTCCAGGGAGTGTGGTCGAGCCTGAAAAAGTCTCTTCACATAAGCATTCTGGAACTAAGAGCAATCTACAATGCTCTAAGCCAGGCGGAACCTCTGCTTCAAGGAAGACCGGTGTTGATCCAGTCGGACAACATCACGGCAGTCGCCCATGTAAACAGACAGGGCGGCACAAGAAGCAGGAGGGCAATGGCAGAAGCTGCCAGGATCCTTCGCTGGGCGGAGAATCACGTGATAGCACTGTCAGCAGTATTCATCCCGGGCGTGGACAACTGGGAAGCAGACTTCCTCAGCAGACACGACCTTCACCCGGGAGAGTGGGGACTTCATCCAGAAGTTTTCCACATGCTATTAAACCGTTGGGTAAAACCAATGGTGGACATGATGGCGTCTCGCCTCAACAAAACACTGGACAGGTATTGCGCCAGGTCAAGAGATCCGCAGGCAATAGCTGTGGACGCGCTGGTAACACCTTGGGTGTACCAGTCGGTATATGTGTTTCCTCCTCTGCCTCTCATACCAAAGGTATTGAGGATTATACGGCAAAGAGGAGTAAGACTAGTGGCTCCGGATTGGCCAAGAAGGACTTGGTACCCGGAACTTCAAGAGATGGTCACGGACGATCCGTGGCCTCTACTTCTGAGAAGGGACCTGCTTCAGCAGGGTCCTTGTCTTTTTCAGACTTACCGCGGCTGCGTTTGACGGCATGGCGTTTGAATGCCAGATCCTAAAAGGAAAAGGCATTCCAGAAGAAGTCATTCCTACCTTGATAAAGGCAAGGAAGGAAGTCACCGCGAAGCATTATCGCCGTATTTGGCGAAAATATGTTGCGTGGTGCGAGCAGCGGAGTGCTCCGATGGAGGAATTTCAACTGGGTCGTTTTCCTACATTTCCTGCAATCAGGATTGTCTATGGGTCTCAAATTGGGATCTATTAAGGTTCAAATTTCGGCCCTATCAATATTCTTCCAAAAAGAATTGGCCTCAGTCCCTGAGGTCCAGATTTTTATCAAAGGAGTACTGCATATACAGCCTCCTGTGGTGCCTAAGGTGGCACCGTGGGATCTAAATGTAGTTTTAGTTTTCCTCAAATCCAATTGGTTTGAACCACTAAAGAATGTGGATTTGAAATATCTCACATGGAAAGTGACTATGTTACTGGCCCTGGCTTCGGCCGGGAGAGTATCTGAACTGGCGGCTTTGTTTTATAAAAGCCCTTATTTAATTTTCCATTCGACATAGGGCAGAGCTGCGGACGCGTCCGCATTTTCTCCCTAAGGTGGTATCAGCGTTTCACCTGAACCAGCCTATTGTAGTGCCTGCGGCTACAGACGACTTGAAGGACTCCAAGTTGTTGGACGTTGTCAGAGCCTTAAAAATATACATTTAAAGGACGGCTGGAGTCGGAAAATCTGACTCGCTGTTTATACTGTATGCACCCAACAAGTTGGGTGCACCTGCTTCTAAGCAGTCGATTGCTCGTTGGATTTGTAACAAAATTCAACTTGTACATTCTGTGGCAGGCCTGCCACAGCCTAAATCTGTAAAAGCCCATTCCACGAGGAAGGTGGGCTCATCTTGGGCGGCTGCCCGAGGGGTCTCGGCTTTACAACTTTGCAGAGCTGCTACTTGGTCGGGTTCAAACACATTTGCAAAATTCTACAAGTTTGATACCCTGGCTGAGGAGGACCTTGAGTTTGCTCATTCGGTGCTGCAGAGTCATCCGCACTCTCCCGCCCGTTTGGGAGCTTTGGTATAATCCCCATGGTCCTTACGGAGTACCCAGCATCCACTAGGACGTCGGAGAAAATAAGAATTTACTCACTGGTAATTCTATTTCTCGTAGACCGTAGTGGATGCTGGGAGCCCGTCCCAAGTGCGGACTCTCTGCAATACATGTATATAGTTATTGCATAACTAAAGGGTTTTGTTATGAGCCATCGGTTAATGAGGCTCATTATTGTTTCATACTGTTAACTGGGTTTAGTTATCACAAGTTGTACGGTGTGGCTGGTATGAGTCTTACCCTGGATTCCAAATCCTTTCCTAGTAATGTCAGCTCTTCCGGGCACAGTTTCCCTAACTGAGGTCTGGAGGAGGGGCATAGAGGGAGGAGCCAGTGCACACCAGATAGTACCTAATCTTTCTTTAGAGTGCCCAGTCTCCTGCGGAGCCCGCTATTCCCCATGGTCCTTACGGAGTATCCAGCATCCACTAAGGACTACGAGAAATAGAATTACCGGTGAGTAAATTCTTATTATTGAACAATAGCGGTCCTAATACTGAGCCTTGCGGCACACCACTTAGCACTTCAGTCCAAGTTGAAAAAGATCCATTAACCACAACGCGATGCTCCCTATTATCTAACCAGTTTTTGACCCAAGTGCATATTGTGCTTCCTAGCCCTGATTCTTGTAGCTTGTAGAAAGTCTCATGTGTGGTACAGTATCGAACGCTTTGGCAAAGTCTAAAAAGATTACATCCACGTCTTAACCCTGATCTAGGTTTGCGCTTACTGTTTCATAAAAGCCAAGTAAGTTGGTTTGACAGGATCTGTCCTTCATAAACCCATGTTGATTCCTTTTAATGACCTTATTGACTTCAAGGAACTTCTGAATACTATCTCTTAGAATACCTTCCAATACTTTCCCCACTATAGATGTAAGACTAACTGGTCTATAATTACCTGTTTCAGCTTTACTTCCCTTTTTGAATATAGGCACTACTTCCGCTATACGCCAGTCTTTGGGAACCATACCTGATATAACTGAATCCTTAAAGATCAAAGATAGCGGATTTGCCAGTTCAGAGTGAAGCTCCATTAGAACCCTTGGGTGAATACCATCGGGCCCTGGTGATTTATTAATCTTTAAATGTTTTAATCGGTCACAGACTTCTTTCTCGCTTAAATAAGTACCTATCAGTGGGATATTCTCATTTTTGAGATTGTGTCAGTCCCTGAAATGGGTCCTCTCTAGTGAATACTGTTGAAATGAACTCATTTAATGTGTCCGCTATGTCATTATAATTTTTGCTTAAGACTCCCAACTTGTCTTTTAAATGGCCTATACTCTCCTTCTTTAATCTCTTGCTATTAATGTATTTAAATAATTTTTTGGGATTCGCTTTGCTACTAGTTTTTCAGTTTCTACTTTAGCCGCTCTTATTTCCTTTTTGCAAATTTTGTTACATTCCTTATAGTGCTGAAATGACTCTGCTTCCCCGTCAGATTTGTATTTTTTAAATGCTCGCCTTTTCTTGCCCATAAATTCCTTAATCTTTTTGTTAAGCCACATCGGTTTGATTTTTATTCCTTTTTTTGCTACTCATAGGAATAAATTTGAGTATTTTTAGCTAGCAGGAATTTTAGTACCTCCCATTTCTCCGTAGTATTTTTTTTCCAAAAAACAAACCTTCCCATTCAATATCCCTGAAAAATACCCTCATCTTTTCAAAATTTGTTTTGCTAAAGTTTGGAGTTCTAGTTGAGCCAGTATAGGGCTGTTTATGGAAACTGATATTGAATGTGACCATATTGTGGTCGCTGTTTCCTATGGGTTCCCCTACTATAATACCCGATACCAAATCCCCATTGTTTGTTAATACCAGGTCTAAGATTGCATTGTACCTAGTTGGTTCCTCAGTTAGTTGGACTAAGTAGTTATCATTAAGTGTTTAAAAACATATTGCCCCTAGCAGTATCACATGAATCGTTTTTCCAGTTTATCTCTGGATAGTTAAAATCCCCCATCACTAGTATGTCTCCTACTCCTGCTGCTCTTTCAATTTGCTTTAGTAACAATTCCTCATCAGATGCGTTGATACCAGGCGGCCTATAGCATTCACCCAATACTAACTTTTTTATTCCTTTTTCCCCGCATGCAATTTCTACCCATAATGTCTCGACAGTGTCTACAGTCCCCTCCTGAATATTTTCCCGTATATCAGGTTTTTAAAAACTGCTTTACGTAAAGACACACCCCTCCACCCTTTTTATTTAGTCTGTCTCTCCTAAACAGTGTATAGCCCTCTAGATTGACTGTCCAATCATGAGATTCATCCCACCAAGTTTCAGTAATGCCTATAATATCATACTGTTTGCTTGCTGCAAGTATTTCTAGTTCACCCTTTTTACCAGTAATGCTTCTGGCGTTTACATACATACAACTAAGATAAGTATTTTCCCTTGCGTTAGGGGCATCTTTCACCTTATGTAGCAATGATGACCTGTAATCATCATTGGTAAAATCTTTTAGTACCCATGTTAGTAACCTTACTGCCTGCTCTTACCCTCCCCCATTTCGTTTACTACCGCCATCCCCACTATTCTCACTGCATGACCTGTAGTTTCTAGCTAAACCCTCCCCCCAGGCTCCTAGTTTAAAATCTCCTCCAACCTTCTAACCATCCTCCCTCCCCCCCCCCCCCCCCCCCAGCACCGCTGCCCCCTCCTGAGTCAGGTGCAATCAGTCACGACAAAAGAGATGGCGCCTGACTGAGAAGTCCGCCCAGTGTTCCAGGAACACAAACCCCTCTTTACTGCACCAATCCCTAAGCCACACATTTACCTCCCTAATCTCCCTCTGCCTCCCTGGACTAGAGCGTGGCATGGGTAATTCCGAGAATATTACCTTAGATGTCCTTGCCTTCAGTTTCTTTCCTAAGTCCCTATAGTCTTTCGTAAGGACATCCCACCTTCCGCTAACTTTGTCATTGGTGCCAACGTGCACCAAGACCGCTGGGTCTTTCCCAGTCCCTCCCAAAAATCTATCTACCCGGTCCGCGATGTGCCGTACCCGAGCACCCGGGTGACAACAGACTGTACGGCTATCACGGTCCCGGTAGCAGATTGCCCTATCTGCCTTCCTGATAGAATCCCCTACCACCACCATCTGACTAGGTACCTCTCTATCTTTTATCCCAACCGCGCCAGAGGGAACAGTCTCCTCCGGCACCGTCATTTCTTCACCATCATCCTCCGATTCCTCGTCCAATCGGGCAAATTTGTTCGGGTTTGATAGTTCGGAGATGTCCAGCCTCCCCCTCTTTTTTTCTTCCTTCTAACTGTGACCCAACTGGCTACCTGATCATCGTCCTCTTCTACCAGTGACCCCTCCCGCAACTCCTCCTGAGACTGAAACTCAGGTGTTGAAGAAGTCTGACAGTTTGGTCAGGCTCTGTTCCTATTCCTGCAAAATCCCCTAGCATTTTCCCACAGATACGTGCACTTGCCCACATTATGCAAATTATGCAAGATGACACGGATACCGATTCTGATACTGCAGACAGTGATGGGAATGTGCAGAGGGGGGCGGCATCCCTTGCTAAGGGGGTGCAGCTTATGATTGAGGCCTTTAGAGATGTTAATCATTAATGACACAACACCTGAGCTGGTTGAGGAGGCTTACTTCGCTGACAATAAGAAAGCCTCGCTAACCTACCCTGCGTCTAAAGAATTAAATGCTGCATTTGAAAAATCCTCGCAAACCCCAGAGAAATTCCAGATCCCAAAAAGGGTTCTGGTTGCTTTTTCCCTTCCCTGGGGAAGATAGGGAAAACATGTGAAAACCCACCCATTGTTGACGCATCTGTCTCCAGACTGTCTGAAAAGGTGGTTTAACCTGTCCCGGAATCTACCACGTTAAAAGAACCTGCTGATCATAAGATTGACACTGCTCAAATCCATTTACCCTGCTTCATGAGTGGCGTTAAGCCCACTATTGCCTGTGCATGGATTTCTAAAGCCATAGTAAAGTGGTCAGGCACATTACTAGAGTATTTTGATAAAATGGATAGAAGTGACATTGAATTATTTTTACGTATCATACATTATTCTGGAGGGTTCATGGTGGAATCCATGAAGGACCTGGGTACGCTGACTGCACGGATATCTTCCATGTCTGTCTCGGTCCGCAGGGGGCTCTGGCTACGCCAATGGTCTGCAGACGCGGAATCCAGGATAAGCGTGGAGAACATACACTACACAGGTCAGGCTCTATTTGGGGAAGCGTTGGATGCGTGGATTTCCACGGCAACCGTGGGTAAGTCACCTTTCCTTCCCTCTGCTACACCTTCTACGAAGAAACCATTTTCTTCAGCTGTGCCGCAGTCCTTTCGGACCGCTAAGGCAAAAAAGTCCAGGCCTCCCACCACTTTCTTTAGAGGTGGTCTGGCAAAATCCAATAACCTGCACACGCAGGCTCCCAGGACCAGAGACCTGGTTCCTCAAAATCCTCACCATGATGGTGGACCTCAAAGCCTGGAGAACGGGCTGGTGGGTGCGAGACTCGGACGTTTCAGACACGTCTGTCTGTCTGTCCAACCTGGATCCCTGGGTACAGGATATTGTATCCCAGGAGTACAGTCGGGAGTTTCAAGAAGTCCCGCCTTATCAGGCTTGCCAGCTTTGCTGACAGGCAGGGCTATCCTACAGGAAGCCATTCTAAAATTGGAAAAGTCACAGGTCATTGTCCCAGTTCCACCTCCTATGCAAAACAAGGGTTATTATTCAAACCTTTTTCATGGTACCGAAACCGGATGGTTCGGTCAGACCAATTTTGAACTTGAAATCGTTGAACCATTACCTGAGGGTGTTCAAATTCAAAATGGAGTCTCTCAGAGCAGTGATTTCAGGTCTGGAGGAGGGAGAATTTGTGGAATCCCTGGATATCAAGGATGCGTACCTCCACATTCCGTTTTGGCTGCCGTACCAGGCTTATCTCAGATTTGCCCTGTTGGACAGTCATTATCAATTTCAGGCCCTGCCATTTGGCCTCTCCACAGCACCGAGGGTGTTCACCAAGGTGATGGCAGAGATGATAGTTCTCCGCAGAAAGGGGATGAACATAATCCCATATCTGGACGATCTGCTGATAAAGGCACCGTCCAGGCAGAGGTTTTTGCAGTCCATTGGGGTCGATTCAATTCGGCAACTTATGAATAGCGCCGGGATTTAGCTCCCGGCGCTATTCAATTCAGCTCCAGTTAAGTCGGCGATGGCCTGTACTCGCCGACTGAACAGGTTGAATTGTCGGGAGAACGGGCATTCTCAGACTTGACTCCCCGGCGTGAGGCTGATACCCGACAGAATCAGCCTCGCGCTGGCCGCAAGGCAGCACTTTTGTCTGGTTTCTTCTCTCATCCCCTGGGGATGAGAGAAGAATTCATGACAATTGCTGGTAACTAGCAGCTGAATTGAATAGCGTCGGGAGCTAATTCCCGGCGCTATTCATAAATTGCCGAATTGAATCGACCCCATTGTTCTCACGACTCATCTACTCAGGGAACATGGTTGGATCCTGAACCTTCCAAAATCACATTTAGAGCCGACCAGGAAGTTGTCTTTTCTGGGAATGATCCTCAACACGGAAATGCAGAGTATTTCTCCCGGAGGAGAAAGCATTGGTGCTACAAACAATGGTCCAGGATGTCCTGAAGCCAGCCCAGGTTTCGGTTCATCAATGCATTCGCCTTCTGTGGAAGATGGTGGCCTCTTACTAGGCTCTACTGTACGGAAGGTTTCATGCTCGGCCCTTCCAACTGGATCTCCTGGACAAGTGGTCAGGATGTCCTCTACACATACACCAGAGAATACGTCTGTCACCGAAAGCAAGGATTTCATTCCTGTGGTGGCCGCAACTACCTCCCTTCTGGAGGTTTGGGATTCAGGACTGGATCCTTCGAACCACGGATGTGAGTCTCCGGGGCTGGGGCGCAGTCACTCGGGAGGAAACCTTCCAAGGACGGTGGTCAAACCTGGAATACAGCCTTCCAATAAACATTCTGGAACTAAGAGCAGTCTACGACTGTCTTCTCCTAGCGGCCGATCTTCTGCGAGATCGAGCCATTGAAGTGCAGTCGGACAGTATAATGACTGGCTTACATAAACCGACAGGGTGGAATGAAGAGCAGAGCTGCAATGTCAGAGGTAACAAAAATCATCCTCTGGGCAGAAAAACAGGCGTTGGCGCTTTCTGCAATCTTCTTTCCGGGAGTAGACAACTGGGAAGCGGACTTCCTCAGCAGACACGATCTCCATCCGGGAGAGTGGGGACTCCATCTGAAGGTGTTTTGGGTGTACCTCAAACAGACATGATGGCCTCTTGTTTCAACAAGAAGCTTCGGCGGTATTGTTCCAGGTTCAGGGACCCGCAAGCCATGGCGGTGGACGCCGTAGTGACTCCGTGGGTATTCCAGTCTAAACATTATCCGTAAAGGTCCAGATTTCGGCCCTATCCATTTTCTTCCAGAAACAATTGGCTTCTCTCCCTGAAGTTTAGACTTTCTTGAAAGGGGTTCTGCACATCCAGCCTCCCTTTGTGCTGCCTACGGCGCCCTGGTATCTTAATGAGGTGTTACAGTTCCTCCAATTGGCTTGGTTTGAACCTCTACAGGAGGTTAAGTTCTCACGTGGAAGGCTCACTTTGTTGGCCTTAGCTTCTGCTAGACGTGTGCCGGAGTTGGGGGCTTTTTCTTGTAAGAGCCCCTGCTTGATCTTCCATGAAGACAGAGTTGAGCTCCGAACACGTCAGCAGTTCCTTCCGAAGGTTGTGCCGGCATGTCATATCAACCAACCTATAGTGGTGCCAGTTGCTACGGACTCCTCATTTTCATCAAAGTCCTTGGATGTTGTAAGGGCTCTGACAATCTATGTGAAGAGGACTGCTCGTCGCAGAAAATCAGACTTTGTCCTGTATGATCCCAAGAAACTTCGGTGTCCTGCTTCTAAGCAGACTATCTCTTGCTGGATCAGGTTCACTATCCAGCATGCGTATTCTACGGCAGGATTGCCGTGTCCTACGTCTATTAAGGCTCACTCTACTCGTAAGGTGTGTTCTTCTTGGGCGGCTGCCCGGGGAGTCTCTGCTTTTGCTGAGCGTCTACTTGGTCTGGGTCAAACACGTTTGCGAAGTTCTACAAGTTTGATACTTTGGCCGCTGAGGACCTGAAGTTTGGTCGTTCAGTTCTGCAGCAGCCTCCTCGCTCAGCATTGGTGATGCAAACAATGGTCTGGGATGTACTCAGGCCAGCCCGGGTATTGGTTCATCAGTGCATTCGCCTTCTGAGGAAGATGGTAGCTTCCTACGAGTCTCTACAGTACGGAAGATTCCATGCGAGGTCCTTCCAACTGGACCTCCTAAGCAAATGGTTGGGATCACATCTCCACATGCACTAGGGTATACGCCTGTCGCCGAATGCCAGAATTTTGCTCCTCTGGTGGCTGCAAACTTCTCACCTACTCGAGGGCCGTAGGTTTGGGATTCAGAATTGGATACTTCTAACCACGGATGCAAGTCTCGGAGGTTGGGGTGCGGTCACCCAAGGGGAAAACTTCAGAGGAAGGTGTTCAGGTCTTGTATCCATACTTCCGTTTAAACATTCTGTAACTACGGGCCATATACAACGGCTTTCTACAAGTGGCACGTCTTCTGCAAGATCGAGCCGTTCAGTCGCACAATGTAACGGCAGTGTCCTACATAAACCGACAGGGTGAAACGAAGAGCAGAGCTGCAATGTCAGAGTTAACAAGAATCCTCCTCTGGGCAGAAAAGCATGCAGTGGCGCGATCAGCAATCTTCACTCCGGGAGTGGACAGCTGGGAAGCGGACTTCCTCAGCAGACATGATCTCCATCCAGGAGAATGGGGCCTACACCCGGAGGTATTCGCAGAGGTGACAAGCCATTGGGGCGTACCTCAGGTAGACGTGATGGCCTCTCGCCTCAACAAGAAGCTTTGCAGGTACTATTCCAGGTCGAGAGACCCACAGGCAGTGGCGGTGGAAGCACTGGTAACTCCGTGGCTGTTCCAGTCAGTGTATGTGTTCCCTCCAACTTCCACTCAGCCCAAGGATTCTCAAACTAATAAAAAGAACAAGAGTTCCTTCCACCCAGTTACAACAATTGAATCAATCTTTGGTTAGACACAAGTCTCTCCCACGCCCCTCTAGGGCCAAGGGGTCATCTAAGCAGGCCATTTTTTCCTCACAATCCACTAATATTTCGGATAATTCTTCTGTTGGGGAATATACTGATCCGTCGGACACTGATACAGTTGCTTCTGATGAGGAATCTACAACCCAGGTTGATGATCCAGACCTAGTGGACGCTAATTCTACATATAGATGACATCGAGCCTACTACTACATCTTAGAAACCTGATAAATTCAACAGTCAGAAGGTTGCTAAAGTAGTCTTACCACATTCTGACCATTTAATTGACATACGTCCGGAATCATGGTAGTCTCCAGGAAAGTTTTCCCTGTCTAAAAACATGCTAGCTTGCGGTTCTGTCCCTGCGGAGTTTAGTAACAAGTGGGAAACCACCGCCGGTGGACTCTCATGTCGCACGTCTTGTGGTGTCATCTACTCTGCCTATCACCTCCGTGAAGGAACCGACGGATAAGCGTGTAGAGGGTTGCCTGAAGTCTATTTACTCTGTTACTGGTGCGGTCCATAGACCCACTATGGCAACCTCCTGGTCTGCTAAAGGATTTGAAGCATGAGTTCAGGCAATTGAGGATGTGCTACCTCAGGATTTTTCTGACACTGCTAGACAATATCTGTCTTATATTACCACAGCTTCCCACTATATTCAGGAGGCGTCCTCTGATGCAGGTGTAATGGCGGCCAAGGCGTCTACTACGTCTATCCTGGCTCGCCGAATTCTGTGGTTAAGGACCTGGAAAGTGGACCTGGACTCCAAAAAGACCCTGGAGTTGCCCCCTTTTAAGGGAGACATCCTATTTGGGGAGGATCTGAACAATGATTTCTCCTAAGTACTAATCCTTCTGCTCCAAAGGCTGAGTACCACTTTTGGTTCCTTTCGACCTCCAGGAAAAGAAAAAGGTCAAGCGTATCGGAGACAGGCTTGTGCTTCCAAAATCACTAAGTCCAAATCTAAACAATCCTGGGCTGCTAGTCGGCCTGCTTCCAAACCAGAAAAGCCTGCTGCATGACTTCTGCAGTTTGCCTAGGTCTGGTTAACAACTTCACACCCAGGCATCTTAAGTGGTTGTCTCTCACGGGTACGCAATCTTTCAAGAGACGTCCCCCTCGCCAGTTCTGCACGACTTATCCCTTCGGATCCATTAAAAGCGCAAGCTCTACACTTGGTTGTACAATCCCTCCTGGACACAGGAGTGCTAGTGCTGATACCTCTGTCTCAGAGAGGCATGGGATACTATTCAACCATGTTTCTAGTTCCGAAGCCAAATGGGTACTTCCGGCCTATACTCCACCTCACATCATTGAACAAATTTGTGAGTATCCAAATTCCGTATGGAAGCTCTGCGCTCCATTGTGCTGGCCATGGAACCCGAGGACTGTATGGTATCCCTGGACATACAGGATGCTTACCTGCACATACCTATTGCCATGTCGCATCAGCAATATCTGTGGTTTGTGATTAGCAACCTACATTATCAATTCCGCCTTGCCTTTTGGATTGACCACAGCCCCTTGGATATTCACCTAGGTCATGGCCGTAATGACAGCCCTTCTCCGCCGTCAGGGAATCGGGATCCTGCTGTATCTGGACGACTTGCTGATCCTGGCGAACTCCCAAGAGGTTCTCTGCAGTCATCTGGAACTTATGGTCCAATTTCTACAAGCCCACCGGGTGGCTCATCAACTGGAAAAAGTCCTCGCTGGTCCCTTCTCGGAGCATGGTGCACCTCGGGGCACTACTGGACACACACACAGCTAACCATTTTATTTTTGTCTCCAGAGAAAGTCCAGAAACTTCAGTATAGGATCAGATATTTCCTCTCTCGCCCAAAAGTGTCCATACACTCGGTGATGCACTAGGCCTTGTGTCTGCTTTCGATAAACATTCTGGAATTGCAGGCAGTGTTCAGTGCGTTGACGCCGGCCCTGCCTCTAGTGCAGAACAGGCCTGTTCAAGTACAGTCGGACAACGCCACCACGGGGGCGTACATAAATCATCAAGGCGGCACTCGAAGCTGCATGGCAATGCTGGAAGTATCAAAAATCCTACGTTGGTCGGAACGCCGTCTGCCAGCAATATCGGCAGTGTTCGTTCCCGGAGTACTCAACTGGAAAACGGACTTCCTCAGTCGTCAGGACGTTAACGGCGGAGAGTGGAGTCTTCATCCGGAGGTCTTTCAACTCCTAGTGGACAAGTGGGGCGTAGCAGATGTAGACCTGATGGCATCTCGACTCAATCACAAAGTTCAGGTCTTCTGATCAAGGACAAGTGATCCTCAAGCAGCGTTCTTGGATGCACTGGCAATTCCATGGAACTTCCGGCTGCTATACGTATTCCCTCCCGTAGTACCCTGGGCAGAAGAGACACCGAAGTTCAGCAAAAGAGGAATGCTACATCTAGACGCTCCAGCGTGGCCCAGACTGCATTGGTTCTCAGACCTACAGGGTTACTGGGTTCTTCTGCTTACTGAATGCCCAGACCACCTCGTTCAGGGCCCTTGTGTCTCTCCGAACCTGAGCAGACTGGCTTTGACGGTGTCTATTGAAGCTTCATTCCTGAGGGCTAAAGATTTCTGAGGCTGTTATTCAAGCTATGTTGAAGGCCCGCAAACCGGCTTCTGCACGAATTTATTACGTGTTCTGGAATGCTTACTTCACATGGTGTGCTGCTAAGACCTATGATGCCCATTCGTTCAGAAACTTCCAGGCTTTTGGCTATTCTGCAACAAGGCCTAGATTTTGTCCTTCATCTGGCCTCCCTCAAAGTTCATATGTCTGCCTTGTTGGTGTGGTTCCAGAGGTAAATTGAGTCTCTTCCTGACGTTCATATTTTCGTGTAGGCTGTTTTATGGATTCAGCCTCCCTATGTAGCTCCATGGGATCTGTTGGTTGTTTTAAATGCCCTACAAGAGTCTCCATTTGAACCTCTTGAGTCTGTGGATCTTAAATGTCTTATACTTAAGGTCTTGTTTTTACTGGCTATTGCCTCTGCTAGGAGGATGTCTGACTTGGGTGCTTTGTCCTGTTGTCCACCCTTTCTGATTTTTCACCGTGACAGGGCAGTTCTTCGAACTCGCCCTGGTTATCTACCTAAGGTGGTATCCTCTTTTCATCTTAACCAAGAGATTGTGGTACCGGCTTTTACCTCTTCTGGTTTGTCCCTCCAAAGAGCGGTCTTTGGATGTGGTACGGGCTCTCCGTATTTATGTAGAGGACTGTCTCCCTCGGGGGTCAGATACCCTTTTTGTACTTTTTGGTTTTCTCAAACGTGGCTGGCCTGCGAATAAGCAAACCTTGGCCAGATGGATTAGAATGGTGATTGCACAGTCTGGTCTTCCAGCTCCTTCTGCTATTAAAGCCCATTCTACTGTCTGTTGGACCTTCTTGGGCAGCCCGCCGAGGCGCGTCCGCTGAACAATTGTGCAAGGCAGCTACGTGGTCTTCGGTGAACACGTTCATCAGGGTCTATGCCTTTGATACTTCCGCATCCCAGGATGCTTCCTTTGGATGCCGGGTTTTTGTGCCCGCTACGATGCGTCCCCTCCCTTGAACTGCTTTAGGACATCCCCGATGTATTCACTGTGGAATCCCAGTGTACCCCGCTGCAGAAAAGGAGATTTTATGGTAGACTTACCATGGTTAAATCTTCTGCGAGGTACACTGGATACCTCAGGGCGCACACCCAGACGCACTTAGCTTCTTTGGGTTTGTATGGCACTAGCTGCTTGCTAGTCCCTTCCCATGTCGTGAGAATATGGTTCTATGTGACTAACATCTACAGTCTTTTACCTGCTACTGCATTGGACTGGTTAACAAAACTGAGCTCCAGTGCCTGGAGGCGGGGTTATAGAGGAGGCAGTGCAGTGCATCCTGGGAACAGTCAAAGCTTTAGCCTGTTGGTGCCTGGGATCAAGATCCAACTCTACACCCCCTGATGTATTCCCTGTGGAATCCAGTGTACCTTGCAGAAATATTTAACCATGGTAAGTCTACCATAAATCTCCTTTCTGTCAAAGCTAAAATGGTGTTCACGCTAAGTTTTTTTTTTTTTTTTTTTTTTTTTTTTTTTTTTTTGCAGCTCTGCCAGTGTATTTTTTTTATTTTATTTTTTCCCCAAGGGCAAAATGTGCCCTGCGAAAACAGCCTGCCGTGCCAGCGCATGAATAGTTGCAGTGCGCACGACATCTATTCACAAGGGAGCGCTTGAGCGAAGCCCCCATCACTGATGTTGACACCTCAGGCACACCTCTGTTAGTGATGTGAAAGTGATTTTTCCAGCTGCTTACCTATCATAGTTGAAACAGTAAAAGTGGAGAATGTCATCCTGCAAGAACTTAAATTGACTGTCAATGTTATGCTTAATACCTAAATGTTGACTATGGTAGAGTATGAGTAATAATTGGCTGTGCTTTTCCATTTGTTGGGTCGACAGTGTGTATTTGAAAAGATTCCCCTTTAGGACATACTCTGATTTGGCGCAAGGTTGAAAGTAAATCTGGTGTTCTCAACCATTATTACTGTGTAGCTAGGAGTATGCGTTTAAATGGATTCCTTTTTTTGAGGCTTTTTTTTTGGTGGTGGGGGGTTACCTCTATGCCTGTAGGGCAGTGGTTTCCAAACTTTCTTGAATCATGGTGCCCTAGAATATCAGAATTGTTTTCACGGCACCCCATGGCCAAAAAATTTCTTATTCAGAAAGAAATATTACATTAAGTAGATTGCGTTTATATGTCATCCTTAGGGTCAGTTATGTGGTGAGGGACAAGATTTGCTTCTGTTTGGCTGCATATTTTATGACTGGCAGCCACCAGCACTGGTTTTGCCTATTATATTGACCATGAATAATTTGAATTGGTCCTGGACCACCATCCCAGGGCAACCCTGCAAGTGTCCCGAGGCACCCCAGGGAGCCACGGCACACAGTTTGGGAACCTCTGCTGTAGGGTTATTAAGGTGTTTGTTTACGTTAGAGTTTATAGCGTTTTTGTATTGTGCAGTAATTTGTGGAATTGTAGTTTTGAGTCGGCATGTTGTGTTCTTGCCAACACTAAGACTGTTTTGGTGACTTCCTTCAGTAATTGGTGCCATTAGCGTTAACCCATTCTATTTGGGGCAGGGGTCTTTCTTGTGTAATTTATATCTTTCTGTGGTCCACATTTGAAAGTGTCTGCAGTAGCATTCTTTTAATTAAAAAAAAAAAAAAAAAAAAAATTTGGTGGCTCTGTACTTTGTGATGTTATGTTGTCGGATACCAACCTAAACAACCTCATTTGGGAAACTGTAGTCATGGCATTCAGAATGTGTTTTTTTTTTTTTTTTATATGTTGGCTTTGTCGCAGAGTTTTGATCCTGAAGATTTTAAACTCCATCCTGTTCTTTTTCTGTTAAGGTTAATATTGAAGAAGGAAAATACAGAAGTCGTCATATGACTCGTATATTAAATGAGAATTATTTGAAGCTAAGAAATAAGTGAAGCTGAAATTTGAAATTTGAAAAAAAAAAAAAAAAAGTATGCATGCTAATTAGCAGAACTGAAGTCCTACTTGTAGAATAATGAGAAATGTGTATGAAGTGGGGAAGATGAAAAGAAGTCAGAATTTGAAAATGAAGAATGAAGAAAGAAATGAAATAAAAATGAAGTTAAGATAAGAAGTAATCTGGAATCATAAAGCTCTACGCTAAGTAATTACTAGTCTGTTTGTGTCCCTGAATATTTTTCAAAATAAGTGCATGCATTATCTGTTTAAGAGTGCATACAGGGGAAAACTAGGTAAAAATAAATAGTTTAAATTTAAACCATTTTATCCAGATACCTTTTTTTTAAAAGAGTAAAATCAACCTTTCATCTTCAAAGGGGATTGTGCTTATTGTAATAGTTTATTTTGGTTTTTCTTGTTGCATGGTTTGAGTTTTATAGTAAAATTATGTTTGTACTCAGGAATCTCGATCTGCTTCAAGGAGTGGAAGTGCTCGACGCTCTGGCAAGTCTGCAAGCCATTCTCCCAATCGCTCTCCGGCACGATCCCGATCGAAAGAGGGATCCAGGCGTTCAAGATCCAAGTCTAGGTCAAGATCTGAATCAAGGTTGGTTTTTCTTATGCACGTATGTTTTTGAGGTCACCTACTGTGTTTGGGGGATGTTCTATTTTATTTACCTTTTTTAGATCTAGATCAAGAAGAAGTTCTCGTCGGCACTATACAAGGTCTCGTACTCGTTCAAGATCTCATAGAAGATCTAGAAGCCGTTCACACAGCAGAGATTATCGAAGGCGTCACAGCCATAGTCACTCTCCCATGTCAAATCGCAGGCGCCATGTAGGCAATAGGGTGAGTACAAACGTTCTTGTATTTTATTAATCTATGAAAATATATTTCTCCTTCATCCACTAGGGGCCACTGGAGTGTAGTTACAATGGGGAGATAGTAGGTGGTATTGGTAGCTGGCACTTTAAAAATTCTCACACTGTGGCTAGCTCCTCCCCTACTATCTCCCCTCCAAGCCAGTCTTAGTTAAGTGCCCGAGGTAGCTGGTTCACTTGGGTTTAGCTGAAGAATTTTCTTCTTTTTTCTTTATTATTTTATTTTTCTTACACACACTCACAGACTGGCAGCTCTGCCACTGCCAGTCTGCACCGTGGGAGCTGCCGGCGGGGTCCCATCGCAGCTGCGTGCGGCTAGGGATGGGCCCCGGCTGAGGGAGACACTGAGCTCTCCTGAGTTGGCGGACACCGCTGCGTGCGGCGCGTGTCGCGGCCACTCCATCCAGCAGAAGATTCCGGCAGCATGGCAGCGGTGAGTATCAAAAATGGTCGGACACCGCTGCGTGCGGCTTGTGTCGGGACCACCCCACCACAGAAGATTCCGGCTGGACGCCGCTGCGTGCGGCGTGTGTCGGGGCCGATCCACCAAGAACACAGTGGTGAGTGAAGTATACTTTATTTGTGGTGGCTATGTATGTTTTTAGAGCAATGCACTGTTTATTGTTGTACAACCCACTCCAGAAGGGCTCTCTGGGGCTGTAATGTACTTTATTGTATCCTTACCTGTCCTCCTCAGGGAGAAACAGACAGGATGATTGGGGGAGGCTGAGTATGTGTTTATACAACCCTGACTGAAAAACGTGTGTGTGTCATTCTGATAACCCTCTGCTCCCCCAGCTCCCCGCACCCCCCGCACAGATCCCCACTCAGCGCGACTCACAGAGCCGGCACAGGGATCCCGCTCGAGCGCAAAGCAATGTTTAAATTTGGCGCCTTGTACGGAGGGGGCGGAGCTAAGTCCCGCTCTGTAGAGCGAGCTCAGCGCTCCCTGCTCCCAGGCGGCGACTCGCGCTCTGTTCAGCGCAACACTCCCCGGCGGCGGCTAGCAGATACAGGGCTCTACTAGCGCTGTATAGCGGGCTCAGCGCTCCCCGGCGGTGACTCGCAGGCCCAGCGGAGGGTACAGCTCGCTTCCCGCTTAGTTTTGCAATAAGGCGCCATAGCCGGGGGGCGGAGCTAACTCCTGCTCTGTACAGCGGGCTCAGCATTCTCCGCTCCCCGGCCACTGTTATAGTGTAATAGGCATTTATGTGAGTTTAATGCACATGGTGCTGAGGAGACTGTGATATAGTCAGAGTGGCTCAGCACTAATCCAGTTATCCACTATATAGATTTTATCGCATAGCCCAGAGGAGTTTCACTCTGGCGGCCATTTCCTCCCTGCACAGACCTGGCTTCATATTTGCAGTGTCTCCTATAGCCCAGTGGGCTAATCTTGCATACTCAGAGACAAATACAAATAAAGTCCCAGGTATATTAACAGTTAACCCGCTTTACTCTGCGGGCTCCCAGGTCTCCCCGTCGCTAGGCAACAGCTCTGGGATTTGTAACTTTTCGATACTTCAGGCTGCTGAAATATAGATACATTCCTCCTGCAGTAGACTCCTCTACCCAGCATTTTCCTACTTGCAAATCAGGGAACCTGCTCTATTACAGTAGCTGGGACTCAGCTCAATAATAATTAAAAGGATCTACTGTGCAGTATTTATTTACCTACGGTGTGTGTGTGTATATATACATATATAGTTATGTTTGTGCATGTATATATATATAGATATATATATATTTAAGTGCGTGTAGGTATGTATATAGATAAATCCATAAAATACCAGATATAGGGGATAAAAGCCTACGGCCACACCACCCTGAACACGCCCGATCTCGTCTGATCTCGGAAACTAAGCAGGGTCAGGCCCGGTTAGTACTTGGATGGGAGACCGCCTGGGAATACCAGGTGCTGTAGGCTACTTCCGCAATGTTTTCTAATAACAACATCTTGCACATAACATTTTCCCCCATCTTTCTCACAGGCTGGTCACCATTTTGAAAAGCCAGCGGAACCTCAGAGAAACATCTGGTGCACCTTAATTAGCGGTACACTAAATACAGGGCGGGGTGTTGCCTTCCCTTTATTATTCCTTGTTGTCACTAGTTACTAATGCTATTTGTAATTGTGGAATGCGTGTAAGGCATCAGACAAATAGCGCTGCGGCTCAGTACGCTAGTAGCGGGTATCTGAACAGGGGTTTGAATCCAAACAAAACTTTAAGGAGAACTCCTATAGCCTAGGGCTAAGACTCCTGTCCCACAGCGCAGCGTTGCTGGTTCAGGTCTCCGCTGCTCCAGAAAGTTTATTTTAATCGTATCGGTCACTACACATTATAGTGCAGACCTTACGTAGGGCTCTGTTTATTTAACCCACCTTTTCTCCTTTCGTTTGTCTCTCCTGGGATAGTCGAAGAATTCCCTCTTAGGTGTGAAGTATGCGGCGGAGCCATCTGCTTCGCCCTCCACGCACCTGCACACCCCTGTTTGATCAATGATGCAGGTAATGTCACTATTAACCAGACAATAGCTCATCAGGTAAGCCCTTGGACTTTGGTTTCCAAGGTCACAGGATCAAATCACAGCGGGACCAAACACACCTTTCCAAAAAGAAACTTTGCTAACATTCCATGCATTACTGATGTCTGTTTTCTGTGGATCTGAACCAGTGTCTCAGAATATACAGGTACATAATACAGCAGTTCATCTGATACTGCAGGTAAAGGAGGAGGACACGTCAAGTCCATCAGGGTTCCACGCCATTGACGAAAATGACAGCGACTGGTTCAGTTTCGGATGAGCTGGGCAGGCTCCGGTAGGCGGCCGACAGACACCCGAATACACAATATCAGGTATCAAACAAGGTTTGTTTTCCTATCTTTTCCCCGCAGATGGCAGGAGATGGTATCAGAACCTCTCTAGGGTATACACCTCGGTGTATCGCCGGTCCATCAAGCCGCCGTTTTCCTGAGGCAACCTTGCTCAGGGATCCATCGACATATGCGGCAGCATAGTTCTACCGTATCCGGAGCAGGTAGGTTGGGGAACAATTGTCCTCTAGGTTACAGGATGCTTCGCATCAGGATCAATTGATACTTTGATACAGGTCAGAATCACGATTCTGCTTTATGTTCCTTGGAGGTCTCCATGTCTACAGACTCGGACCCTGCATCTTCGCTTGGGCTGTCTTAACCCGACGACCTCTGGGGCTGCGACAGTGACAAGTAAACATGAAATCCTACGGGGCAGATGGTTCTGGGGAAGGAACTTTCTGCAGGATTTCTTGAACCAATGGAGGTAGGTCCACTTTGATTTCTCCTACTACTGCCCCAGCTCCAAGACAGACCTTTACTGGTCTTCCCTTTAGATTTTTTCGTGCCCTTTCAGGTTTTTGACTCCACACGGGTGATATCTTCGTTGCCAGGGGTTCTCAGGGTAAAAAGGCTGAAGCAGAGGTTCAACATCCTCAGTCCAGTCTGATTTTATGTCATCCTATACACCCATTACACCTGCAGGGTCCCAGGGTAGGCGCAGGTCGATGGGAGAAGGCTTGGGCGGTTACAACCGTCTCAGGAGTCCCTCGGCATGGGTCGGCTGATTTACGATGACAAGAGAGTCATACTGCAGGCTGCGCTCCATAGGTTTCTAACCGCAAAGGGTGTTGATCCCTGTTTTACACATCATTTGAATTAGGACAGTTCTCAGGCCTTTGTTTTCTTTTCACGTTCCGAAGCCAAGTGGCTCGGACAGGCCTATTCTGGCCTTACAATCCTTTTAGTCTGTGATTGCTAGTTTAAACAAGAAAGGGAGTTTTACGTGTCCCTTGTCTTCAGAGATGCCTGTTTACTGATTTCCGTTGGACAGGCTTTTCTCAGATTCCCCCTTAACAGGATTCTCATTTTCACTGTAAGTCCTTTACTCTTCTCTCTTCCGCTCCCACAGAGTTTAGGAAGATAACAGAATAACTCTTTTTCAAGGGCAGTGGGTGACGTTGGTTCCCTAATGGGACAATTTACTGCTACTATCCCACTCTGTACATTAGGTGGCTTCTGAATATCCGGAGGATCCACGAGCTTCTGATTCGACACAGATCCAATTTATGCTCCGCATAGACGTTTCTCAACACGGTCCGTCAGAGGTTTTTTCATTCCTCGGCACCAGAGACTCTATTTCTTCAGTCAAGTTGCGACGTAATGAGTGGTCGCCTCCATTCCTCTCGGAACGGGGGACAACAATCTTGTTTCCAGATCAAGCCACCAGGTCAGACTCCTGGGTGAGGGAACATGCCCCGGAGTTTTGTCAGCTGGTCCGCTGTGGGCGGAGATTTCGGATCGACCTCAGGGCGTTCTGACTGACTCTTTAACCCTTTATTACTCTCGGACGGCAGTAGCCGTGGAGGCCCTCAGGGCTCCGGGGAGTTTTCTGGTTATTCTATCCTGCCTCCTTTTCTATTTCTACTTCATGTTCAGTAACACAGGAGGGGATTATGCGTGCTAGTCCTCTCGGTGGCGCTGGTTGGGCCACGCATGACTTGAAGATACAGATACGCCTGTTGTCAGTAGAGGAGCCTTGGCTCCTACCTCGACTGGACTGTCTACTTCAACAGGCTCCTTTTTTTTTTTTTTTCTCCTTGTTCAATTTTACACTGGTTTCGGTTACCCGTGTGACTGTTCACGAGACCTCAGAAGGGAGGAGTTCCCTAGTTCGGTTAGGCCTACTGGGCTCCGATTTCAGAAGTCTATTACCTCTTCTCGCTTTTGCCACTTTGGGAAAACTTTATGGAACATAATGAAGATAAAAGGGGGTTTTTCCCCCTTCTTCCAGTTACCATTCATCTTTGGTTTCTCTGGGAGGTTTTTTGCTCCGCTGCGCTTCAAACCACACTGACCGGAATTTTAGGTCTCTGCCTTTTTCGCTTTTCTTCCAAATGAGATTAGCCTAGCGGCCGTAAGTTCGGCCTCTTGTTCAGGGAGTACTCTATTGGCAACTCCCCGGGCTCGGCTTCGGCCTCAGCGGTCGTTTCTTCCAGAGGGGAGGTCCATTTTTCATATAAATCTGACACTAGTGGTTTTCAATCCTCTCTGAATGTTGTCAGGGCTCGTCAACTCTCTCTACAGAGGTCTCAGGCTATTCGATGAAGTGTTTTTTCTTCTTTGCTCTGGACGATGCTCCCGTACTAAATAGCCGGGGCCCCAGCATATGCTGGACAGTTGGATACATCTGATCATCAGACAGTCTTCTTGGCGGTTACTAGGGAACCTCCGTTTTCCAATTCAGCGCGCTTTACGCGCATTGTAAGACCTTCGTGGGCAGCCGCCCGCGGGGTCTCCATGAATATTTTGTCGGGCGGCTACTTGGTCAAACCGACATTCGTTTTGTCAAATTCTACAAGTTTGACACTTTTACGGCCTCTGCATCACTGTTTGGCCGAGCAGTTTTTACAGGACTCTCAGCGCTTTCCCACCCGTTTTTTGGGAGCTCTGGGACGTCCCCATTGTAACTACACTCCAGTGGCCCCTAGTGGATGAAGGAGAAATCAGGATTTTGGTACTTACCGATAAATCCCTTTCTCCGATTCCACAGGGGCCACTGGACGCCCGCCCAGCGCTGTTTCTCCTGATTTTTGTTTGATTAACGATTGCAGATCACCATATGACTGCTTGTTGGGTTCAGGCTAGCCTGGTTTTTTGTCAGGTTCTGTTCCAGGTTTAGTTTGTGTTCGCCTGGTTTACAGGGCGTCGTTAACCTCCTCTACCTTACGGTTTGTTTATTACAGCTCTCCTCGGGCACAGTTTAACGTAGACTGGCTTGGAGGGGAGATAGTAGGGGAGGAGCTAGCCACAGTGTGAGAATTTTTAAAGTGCCAGCTACCAATACCACCTACTATCTCCCCATTGTAACTACACTCCAGTGGCCCCTGTGGAATCGGAGAAAGGGATTTATCGGTAAGTACCAAAATCCTGATTTTAGACCAAACACACTCTGAGGTAGTTTTGAACTTTGTACTTTTTTTTTTTTTCCTCCCTCACTTTAGGCAAATCCTGATCCCAACTGCTGCTTAGGTGTGTTTGGGCTGAGTCTTTATACCACAGAACGCGATTTAAGAGAAGTATTTTCAAAGTATGGTCCTTTAGCAGACGTGTCCATTGTGTATGACCAACAGTCTCGTCGTTCAAGAGGATTCTCATTTGTGTACTTTGAGAATGTTGATGATGCAAAGGAGGTGAGAAATATTGTGGGAAGGACTTGATAAAAGTTGTGTGTGGTGTTGTTTTTTTGTTTAATGAAGAAAAACTTGTAATCTTGCTTATTATAGTAATGCTGAGAAACATTGCTATGTATTAGAAACCTTGATCAACCATGGTTTAAGGCTTTCAGACATGAAGGGGGTATCCTAGTGCCCCTATAGCTGACAGTTATCAGGGATTGGTTTCACCAGCCTCAGGCAGGTGAAGACCAATCCCCAATAAGTGCCTTTTTTTTTTTTTCCCCCTTTCTTTTTTTTGTGGACCAGAAGTATTTTCGTAAGAAAAATGTTTGTTTATCCTCACGCTGTAATTGCATACCGATGATAAAATTAAATTGGTGATTAAATAATGAATCCTTTAAAAAAAATTCTGTAACGTCCTAGTGGATGCTGGGGACTCCGTAAGGACCATGGGGAATAGACGGGCTCCGCAGGAGACGGGTCACTATAAGAAAGAATTTGGATACTGGTGTGCTCTGGCTCCTCCCTCTATGCCCCTCCTCCAGACCTCAGTTTGAATCTGTGCCCGGACGAGCTGGGTGCTACTTAGTGAGCTCTCCTGAGCTTGCTATAAGAAAGTATTTTGTTAGGTTTTTTATTTTCAGAGAGATCTGCTGGCAACAGACTCTCTGCAGTGTGGGACTGAGGGGAGAGAAGCAGCCCTACTCTCTGAAGCTAGGTCCTGCTTCTTAGGCTACTGGACACCATTAGCTCCAGAGGGATCGTACACAGGATCTCACCCTTTGTCGTCCGATCCCGGAGCCGCGCCGCCGTCCCCCTCGCAGAGCCGGAAGACAGAAGCCGGTGAATGAAGCAAGAAGACTTCGAAATCGGCGGCAGAAGAAGGGGGGGGGGGGGGGGGGCTTGGGCAGCAATTAGAGACCTCTTGGCAAAAGTTGGGCATATATACAGTTGGGCACTGTATATATGCATGAGCCCCTGCCTTAATTTTACACAAACGCGGGACAGAAGCCCGCCGCTGAGGGGGCGGGGCTTCTTCCTCGGCACTCACCAGCGCCATTTTCTCTCCACAGCTCCGCTGAGAGGAAGCTCCCCAGGCTCTCCCCTGCAGAAACACGGTAGAAGAGGGTAAGAAGAGAAGGGGGGCACATAAATTAGGCACAAAAACATTATATACAGCAGCTACTGGGTTAACACTAAGTTACTGTGTGATTCCTGGGACATATAGCGCTGGGGTGTGTGCTGGCATACTCTCTCTCTCTCTCTCCAAAAGGCCTTGTGGGGGAACGGTCTTCAAAAAGCGCATCCCCTGTGTGTGGTGTCTGTACGCTTGTGTCGACATGTTTGACGAGGAAGCCTATGTGGAAGCAGAGTGGGGAGCAAATAAATGTGGGGGCGCCGCCGACGGCGCCGACACCTGATTGGATGGATATGTGGAAGGTTTTAAATGATAATGTTAATTCCTTACATAAAAGGTTGGATAAAGCTGAAACCTTAGGACAGTCGGGGTCTCAGCCCATGCCTGATCCTATGTCGCAGAGGCCGTCAGGATCTCGGAAGCGCCCACTATCCCAAATTATTGACACAGATATCGACACGGATTCTGACTCCAGTGATGATGCAAAGTTACAGCCTAAATTGGCCAAAGCCATCCGTTATGATTATAGCAATAAAGGATGTGTTGCACATCAGAGGAAACCCCAGTCCCTGACAAGAGGGTTCAAATGTATGGGGAAAAAAGGCAGGTGGCGACCTTCCTCCCCCTCACATGAACTAAATGAGTTATGTGAAAAGGCTTGGGAATCTCCAGATAAAAAAACTGCAGATTTCCAAACAAATGCTTATGGCGTATCCTTTCCCGCCAACAGACTGGTTACGCTGGGAATCCTCCCCTAGGGTGGACAAAGCTCTCACATGCTTATCCAAAAGGGTAGCCCTGCCGTCACAGGATACGGCCACCCTAAAAGATGCTGCGGATAGAAAGCAAGAGGGTACCCTGAAGTCCATTTATATACATTCCGGTACCTTACTAAGGCCGGCAATTGCGTCGGCATGGGTGTGTAGTGCTGTAGCAGCATGGATGGATACCTTATCTGAGGAACTTGATACCTTGGAGAAGGATACTATATTAATGACCCTTGGCATATAAAAGACGCTGTCCTATATATGAGAGATGCTCAAAGAGACATTAGCCTTCTGGGCTCTAGAATAAATGCAATGTCGATTTCTGCCAGAAGGGTCCTGTGGACTCTGCAATGGACAGGCGAGGCCGACTCAAAGGCACATGGAGGTTTTACCTTTACAAGGGTGAGGAGTTGTTTGGGGAAGGTCTCTCGGACCTGGTCTCCACAGCTACTGCTGGAAAGTCAAATTTTTTGCCATATGTTCCCTTACAGCCTAAGAAAGCACCGTATTACCAAATGCAATCCTTTCGATCACAAAAAATAAGAATTTACTCACCGATAATTCTATTTCTCGGACTCCGTAAGGACCATGGGGAATAGCGGCCCCGCAGGAGACTGGGCACATCTAAGAAAGATTTAGGACTACCTGGTGTGCACTGGCTCCTCCCTCTATGCCCCTCCTCCAGACCTCAGTTAGGAAACTGTGGCCGGAAGAGCTGACACAATAAGGAAAGGATTTGGAATCCCGGGTAAGACTCAGACCAGCCACACCGTACAACTCGTGATACTATACCCAGTTAACAGTATGAATAACAACTGAGCCTCTCAAACAGATGGCTCCAAACAATAACCCTTTAGTTAGGCAATAACTATATACAAGTATTGCAGACAATCCGCACTTGGGATGGGCGCCCAGCATCCACTACGGACTACGAGAAATAGAATTACCGGTGAGTAAATTCTTATTTTCTCTGACGTCCTAGTGGATGCTGGGGACTCCGTAAGGACCATGGGGATTATACCAAAGCTCCCAAACGGGCGGGAGAGTGCGGATGACTCTGCAGCACCGAATGAGCAAACTCAAGGTCCTCCTCAGCCAGGGTATCAAACTTGTAGAATTTTGCAAATGTGTTTGAACCCGACCAAGTAGCAGCTCGGCAAAGTTGTAAAGCCGAGACCCCTCGGGCAGCCGCCCAAGAAGAGCCCACCTTCCTCGTGGAATGGGCTTTTACAGATTTAGGATGCGGCAGTCCAGCCGCAGAATGTGCAAGTTGAATCGTACTACAGATCCAGCGAGCAATAGTCTGCTTTGAAGCAGGAGCACCCAACTTGTTGGGTGCATACAGGATAAATAGCGAGTCAGTTTTCCTGACTCCAGCCGTCCTGGAAACATAGATTTTCAGGGCCCTGACTACGTCCAGCAACTTGGAATCCTCCAAGTCCTTAGTAGCCGCAGGCACCACAATAGGTTGGTTCAAATGAAAAGCTGATACCACCTTAGGAAGGAATTGGGAACGAGTCCTCAATTCCGCCCTATCCATATGAAAAATCAGATAAGGGCTTTTACATGACAAAGCCGCCAATTCTGACACACGCCTGGCCAAAGCCAATAGCATGACCACTTTCCACGTGAGATATTTTATCTCCACAGTTTTAAGTGGCTCAAACCAATGCGACTTTAGGAAATCCAACACTACGTTGAGATCCCAAGGTGCCACTGGAGGCACGAAAGGAGGCTGAATATGCAGCACTCCTTTAACAAATGTCTGAACTTCAGGCAATGAAGCCAGTTCTTTTTGGAAGAAAATTGACAGAGCCGAAATGCTGGGCGCCCGTCCCAAGTGCGGACTTCTTCTGCAATACTTGTGTATAGTTATTGCTTAAATAAGGGTTATGTTATGGTTGCATCAGGGTTATCTGATGCTCTGTTGTTCATACTGTTAACTGGGTAAGTTTATCACGAGTTATACGGTGTGACTGGTATGAGTCTTGCCCTGGATTCCAAAATCCTTTCCTTGTACTGTCAGCTCTTCCGGGCACAGTTTCTCTAACTGAGGTCTGGAGGAGGGACATAGAGGGAGGAGCCAGAGCACACAAGTATCCAAATTTTTTCTTAAAGTGCCCTGTCTCCTGCGGAGCCCATCTATTCCCCATGGTCCTTACGGAGTCTCCAGCATCCACTACGGACTACGAAAAAAAGATTTTACCGGTAAGTAAAATCTTATTTTTTCGCAACTGCAGCTAATTGGATATCCTCAAGCGTTCTGTGGGTGCCGACCAGAGCTCTTCAGTTGTTGAAAATCTTCCCCGACCCCTTCCTCTTCCCCCCCCCCCCCCCCCCCCCCCATTAGGGAACACCCTTCCTATGCGCGCACCGTGTCTACACCGGTGTTTTCCAACCACCGTGGCGTGGCACACTAGTGTACCCTGAGCAGTCTCCAGGTGTGCCGCCAGAGAAGCCCAGCCAGGCCAGTCAGTGTTTTGCCGCTACTGAAGCCCTGGAACGATCAATACTGGGGGGTTTAGTGGTTGCAGAGCCACTTCTAATTTTGGGACCTGGCAGTGTTGAGCTCTTCTGGCTTTCTCAGATGTGGATGAGGCGTTACCTATGGAGAAGCTGCGACATGACCTCTTAGGACACGCAACTGCACCATGCATGACCATAATATTTGAATGTGCCATGGCAATATTTAAGTCTTCAGTGTGCCGCGAGTTGTAAAAGATTGAAAATCTCTGGTCTACGTCATTCTAAAGTCCTGGTTATTGTACTCAAACTCCAATCTGAGCTCCCCAAACTATAGTATTTTGTGCATTAGGAGGCTCTGAGCTGAAATGTGTCCCACCGGCTGCATGCGCACAAGAATGCAGCAACAGTTGAGTTGCCCTGCTGGGCACCATCTAGTGACAGCCAGGGTGAACAATAATTTATTCTATCTCCCCTCACTACCCCTTCCCAGCAATCCAAAGTTGTTAGACTTTAAAATGTATTTATTTTACATCTTTCAATAATACCAATTTCTCTAACGTCCTAAGTGGATGCTGGGGACTCCGTAAGGACCATGGGGGATAGCGGCTCCGCAGGAGACTGGGCACATCTAAAGAAAGCTTTAGGACTATCTGGTGTGCACTGGCTCCTCCCCCTATGACCCTCCTCCAAGCCTCAGTTAGATCTTTGTGCCCGAACGAGAAGGGTGCACACTAGGGGCTCTCCTGAGCTTCTTAGTGAAAGTTTTAGTTTAGGTTTTTTATTTTCAGTGAGACCTGCTGGCAACAGGCTCACTGCATCGAGGGACTAAGGGGAGAAGAAGCGTGCAGAGTGGATTGGGCTTCTTAGGCTACTGGACATTAGCTCCAGAGGGACGATCACAGGCCCAGCCATGGATGGGTCCCAGAGCCGCGCCGCCGGCCCCCTTACAGAGCCAGAAGACAGAAGAGGTCTGGAAAATCGGCGGCAGAAGACGTCCTGTCTTCAACAAGGTAGCGCACAGCACTGCAGCTGTGCGCCATTGCTCTCAGCACACTTCACACTCCGGTCACTGATGGTGCAGGGCGCTGGGGGGGGCGCCCTGTGACGCAATAAAAAAACACCTTGGATGGCAAAAAAATGCATCACATATAGCTCCTGGGCTATATGGATAAATTTTAACCCCTGCCAAAATACATAGAAAAACGGGAGATAGGCTCCGCCCCCTTATCGGCGGCCTTATCTCCTCAGCACACTGGCGCCATTTTCCCTCACAGCTCCGTTGGAGGGAAGCTCCCTGGCTCTCCCCTGCAGTCACTACACTACAGAAAGGGTTAAAAAAGAAGGGGGGCACTAATTACGCGCAGTATTAAAGATACAGCAGCTATAAGGGGAAAAACACTTATTTAAGGTTATCCCTGTGTGTGTGTGTGTGTGTGTGTGTGTATCTCTCTATCTCTATAGCGCTCTGGTGTGTGCTGGCAAACTCTCCCTCTGTTTCCCCAAAGGGCTAGTGGGGTCCTGTCCTCTATCAGAGCATTCCCTGTGTGTGTGCTGTATGTCGGTACGTTTGTGTCGACATGTATGAGGAGAAAAATGATGTGGAGACGGAGCAGATTGCCTGTAATAGTGATGTCACCCCCTAGGGGGTCGACACCTGAGTGGATGAACTGTTGGAAGGAATTACGTAACAGTGTCAGCTCTGTATAAAAGACAGTGGTTGACATGAGACAGCCGGCTACTCGGCTTGTGCCTGTCCAGACGTCTCATAGGCCGTCAGGGGCTCTAAAGCGCCCGTTACCTCAGATGGCAGATATAGACGCCGACACGGATACTGACTCCAGTGTCGACGGTGAAGAGACAAATGTGACTTCCAGTAGGGCCACACGTTACATGATTGAGGCAATGAAAAATGTTTTACACATTTCTGATAATACGAGTACCACCAAAAAGGGGTATTATGTTCGGTGAGGAAAAACTACCTGTAGTTTTCCTGAATCTGAGAAATTAAATGAGGTGTGTGATGATGCGTGGTTTTCCCCCGATAACTGATAATTTTAAAATGTTATTGGCATTATATCCTTTCCCGCCAGAGGTTAGGGTGCGTTGGGAAACACCCCCTAGGGTGGATAAAGCGCTCACACGCTTGTAAGGGCTCTACCCTCTCCTGAGATGGCCGCCCTTAAGGATCCTGCTGATAGAAAGCAGGAGGGTATCCTAAAATGTATTTACACACATACTGGTGTTATACTGCGACCAGCAATCGCCTCAGCCTGGATGTGCAGTGCTGGGTTGGCGTGGTCGGATTCCCTGACTGAAAATATGATACCCTAGATAGGGACAGTATATTTTTGCCTATAGAGCATTTAAAAGATGCATTTCTATATATGCGTGATGCACAGCGGAATATTTGCCGACTGGCATCAAGTCTAAGTGCGTTGTCCATTTCTACCAGTAGAGGGTTATGCACACGTCAGTGGTCAGGTGATGCGTATTCCAAACGGCATTTGGAAGTATTTCCTTATTAAGGGGAGGAGTTATTTGGGGTCGGTCTTTCAGACCTGGTGGCCACGGCAACAGCTGGGAAATCCACGTTTGTACCCCAGGTCGCCTCTCAACATGAGAAGACGCCGTATTATCAGGCGCAGTCTTTTCGTGGACAAGCGGGCAAAAGGTTCCTCATTTCTGCCCTGTGACAGAGGGAGAGGAAAAAGGCTGCAGAAATCAGCCAGTTCCCAGGAACAGAAACCCTCTCCCGCCTCTGCTAAGCCCTCAGTATGACGCTGGGGCTTTACAAGCAGAATCAGGCACGGTGGGGGGCCCGTCTCAATGAATTTCAGCGCGCAGTGGGCTCACTCGCAAGTAGACCCCTGGATCCTTCAGGTGATATCTCAGGGGTACAAATTAGAATTCGAGACGTCTCCCCCTCGCCGTTTCCTAAAGTCGGCTTTACCGATGTCTCCTTCTGACAGGGAGACAGTTTTGGAAGCCATTCACAAGCTGTATTCCCAGCAGGTGATAATCAAGGTACCCCTCCTGCAACAGGGAACGGGGTATTATTCCACACTGTTGTGGTACTGAAGCCGGATGGCTCGGTGAGACCGATTCTAAATCTAAAAATCTTTGAACACTTACATACAGAGGTTCAAATTCAAGATTGAGTCACTCAGAGCAGTGATTGCGAACCTGGAAGAAGGGGACTACATGATGTCTCGGGACATCAAGGATGCTTACCTTCAAGTCAAAATTTACCCCTCTCACCAAGGGTACCTCAGGTTTATGGTACAGAACTGTCACTATCAGTTCAGACGCTGCCGTATGGATGGTCCACGGCACCCCGGGTCTTTACCAAGGTAATGGCCGAAATGATATTCCTTCGAAGGAAGGGAATTTTAGTTATCCCTTACTTGGACGATTCCCTGATAAGGGTAAGATCCAGGGAACAGTTGGAGGTCGGTGTAGCACTATCTCGGGTAGTGTTGCGGCAGCACGATTGGATTCTCAATATTCCAAAATCGCAGCTGGTTCCGACGACTTGTCTTCTGTTCCTAGGGATGATCCTGGACACAGTCCAGAAAAAGGTGTTTCTCCCGGAGGAGAAAGCCAGGGAGTTATCCGAGCTAGTCAGGAACTTCCTAAAACCAAGCCAAGTCTCAGTGCATCAATGCACAAGGGTTCTGGGTAAAATGGTGGCTTCCTACGAAGCAATCCCATTCGGCAGATTCCACGCAAAAACTTTCCAGTGGGACCTGCTGGACAAATGGTCCGGGTCGCATCTTCAGATGCATCAGCGGATAACCCTGTCACCAAGGACAAGGGTGTCCCTCCTGTGGTGGTTGCAGAGTGCTCATCTTCTAGAGGGCCGCAGATTCGGCATTCAGGACTGGGTCCTGGTGACCACGGATGCCAGCCTGCGAGGCTGGGGAGCAGTCACACAGGGAAGGAATATCCAGGGCTTATGGTCAAGCCTGGAGACATCACTTCACATAAATATCCTGAAGCTAAGGGACATTTACAATGCTCTAAGCTTTGCAAGACCTCTGCTTCAAGGTCAGCCGGTGTTGATCCAGTCGGACAACATCACGGCAGTCACCCACGTAAACAGACAGGGTGGCACAAGAAGCAGGAGGGCAATGGCAGAAGCTGCAAGGATTCTTCGCTGGGCGGAAAATCATGTGATAGCACTGTCAGCAGTATTCATTCCTGGAGTGGACAACTGGGAAGCAGACTTCCTCAGCAGTAGAGTGGGGACTTCACCCAGAAGTCTTCCACATGATGATAAACCGTTGGGAAAAACTCAACAGGTATTGCGCCAGGTCAAGGGACCCTCAGGCAATAGCTGTAGACGCTCTGGTAACACCGTGGGTGTACCAGTCAGTGTGTGTTCCCTCCTCTGCCTCTCATACCCAAGGTACTGAGATTGATAAGATGGAGAGGAGTAAGCACTATATTCGTGGCTCCGGATTGGCCAAGAAGGACTTGGTAACCGGAACTTCAAGAAATGCTCACGGAGGATCCGTGGCCTCTACCTCTAAGAAGGGACCTGCTCCAGCAAGGACCCTGTCTGTTCCAAGACTTACCGCGGCTGCGTTTGACGGCATGGCGGTTGAACGCCGGATCCTGAAGGAAAAAAGGCATTCCGGATGAAGTCATCCCTATCCTGATCAAAGCCAGGAAGGATGTAACCGCAAAAACATTATCACCGCATTTGGCGAAAATATGTTGCGTGGTGCGAGGCCAGTAAGGCCCGACGGAGGAAATTCAACTGGGTCGATTCCTACATTTCCTGCAAACAGGAGCGTCTATGGGCCTGAAATTGGGGTCCATTAAGGTTCAAATTCGGCCCTGTCAATTTTCTTCCAAAAAGAACTAGCTTCAGTCCCTGAAGTTCAGAAGTTTGTAAAAGGGGTACTGCATATACAGCCTCCTTTTGTGCCTCCAGTGGCACTTTGGGATCTCAATGTAGTTTTTGGGTTCCAAAAGTCACATTGGTTTGAACCACTTAAATCTGTGGAGTTAAAATATCTCACATGGAAAGTGGTCATGCTGTTGGCCCTGGCCTGGGCCAGGCGCGTGTCAGAATTGGCGGCTTTATCCTGTAAAAGCCCTTATCTGATTTTCCATTCGGACAGGGCGGAATTGAGGACTCGTCCTCAGTTTCTCCCTAAGGTGGTTTCAGCGTTTCACCTGAACCAACCTATTGTGGTGCCTGCGGCTACTAGGGACTTGGAGGACTCCAAGTTGCTAGACGTTGTCAGGGCCCTGAAAATATGTTTCCAGGACGGCTGGAGTCAGGAAATCTGACTCGCTGTTTATCCTGTATGCACCCAACAAGCTGGGTGCTCCTGCTTCTAAGCAGACTATTGCTCGTTGGATTTGTAGTACAATTCAGCTTGCACATTCTGTGGCAGGCCTGCCACAGCCAAAAATCTGTAAATGCCCACTCCACAAGGAAGGTGGGCTCATCTTGGGCGGCTGCCCGAGGGGTCTCTGCTTTACAACTTTGCCGAGCAGCTACTTGGTCAGGAGCAAATACGTTTGTAAAATTCTACAAAATTGATACCCTGGCTGAGGAGGACCTGGAGTTCTCTCATTTGGTGCTGCAGAGTCATCCGCACTCTCCCGCCTGTTTGGGAGCTTTGGTATAATCCCCATGGTCCTTACGGAGTCCCCAGCATCCACATAGGACGTTAGAGAAAATAAGAATTTACTTACCGATAATTCTATTTCTCGTAGTCCGTAGTGGATGCTGAGCGCCCATCCCAAGTGCGGATTGTCTGCAATACTGGTACATAGTTATTGTTACCAAAAAATCGGGTTATTGCTGTAGTGAGCCATCTTTTCTAGAGGCTCCTGTTATCATGCTGTTAACTGGGTTCAGATCACAAGTTGTACGGTGTGATTGGTGTGGCTGGTATGAGTCTTACCCGGGATTCAAAATCCTTCCTTATTGTGTACGCTCGTCCGGGCACAGTATCCTAACTGAGGCTTGGAGGAGGGTCATAGGGGGAGGAGCCAGTGCACACCAGATAGTCCTAAAGCTTTCTTTAGATGTGCCCAGTCTCCTGCGGAGCCGCTATCCCCCATGGTCCTTACGGAGTCCCCAGCATCCACTACGGACTACGAGAAATAGAATTATCGGTAAGTAAATTCTTATTTTTTCTTTTTTTTTTCTTTTACGGTTTATTCCTATTACATCTGGCTTTATGTAGATAGACTAAATATATGAATACATACAAAAGTACACTCTGACATCTTAATAGGACTGAAGTTTTGAATTGAAAGGAACATGGAGATTCAACCATGAGATGTTTGTGTAGTGCCACTTTAATGTGGTCAAGTTGTTTACCCTTTAAGATTGGGAATGTTTGTTTTGGTTTTCTCCTTTCCTATAGTAGTTTGGAGTTTTACCTGATGCTAGACCGATTTAGTACATCTCTGATCTAGTTCACCCTACCTATATCTCTGCATTTATAAAAAAATATCTAAAAAAAAAAAATCTGGTTTAAACCAGCCAACCCTGATTTTTGGACCATACCGCTTCAGTGAAAGGATCTTAATTTCTCTGACGTCCTAGTAGATGCTGGGGACTCCGTCAGGACCATGGGGATATAGCGGCTCCGCAGGAGACAGGGCACAATAATAAAAGCTTTAGGATCAGGTGGTGTGCACTGGCTCCTCCCCCTATGACCCTCCTCCAAGCCCCAGTTAGATTTTTGTGCCCGACGAGAAGGGTGCAATCTAGGTGGCTCTCCTGAGCTGCTTAGAATAAAAGTTTAAGTTAGGTTTTTTATTTTCAGTGAGTCCTGCTGGCAACAGGCACACTGCTACGAGGGACTTAGGGGAGAGAAGAAAACTCACCTGCGTGCAGGATGGATTTGCTTCTTAGGCTACTGGACACCATTAGCTCCAGAGGGAGTCGGAACACAGGTCTCACCCTGGGGTTCGTCCCGGAGCCGTGCCGCCGACCCCCCTTGCAGATGCCGAAGTTGAAGAGGTCCAGAGAAACAGGCGGCAGAAGACTTTCAGTCTTCATAAGGTAGCGCACAGCACTGCAGCTGTGCGCCATTGTTGTCAGCACACTTCACCAACAGTCACCAACTGTCACTGAGGGTGCAGGGCGCTGGGGGGGGCGCCCTGGGCAGCAATGTATAATACCTTTTTATGGCTAAAATACATCACATATAGCCCTTGAGGCTATATGGATGTATTTAACCCCTGCCAGTTCTCACAAACTCCGGGAGAAGAGCCCGCCGAAAAGGGGGCGGGGCCTATTCTCCTCAGCACACGGCGCCATTTTCCTGCTCAGCTCTGCTGTGAGGAAGGCTCCCAGGCTCTCCCCTGCACTGCACTACAGAAACAGGGTTAAAACAGAGAGGGGGGGCACTTATTTGGCGATATGATTACATATATAAAAATGCTATAAGGGAAAACACTTGTATAAGGGGTTGTCCCTGTATAATTATAGTGTTTTTGGTGTGTGCTGGCAAACTCTCCCTCTGTCTCCCCAAAGGGCTAGTGGGGTCCTGTCCTCTGTCAGAGCATTCCCTGTGTGTGTGCTGTGTCGGTACGTGTGTCGACATGTAGGAGGACGATGTTGGTGAGGAGGCGGAGCAAATTGCCTGTATTGGTGATGTCACTCTCTAGGGAGTCGACACTGGAATGGATGGCTTATTTAGGAATTACGTGATAATGTCAACACGCTGTAAGGTCGGTTGACGACATGAGACAGCCGGCAAACAAATTAGTACCTGTCCAGGCGTCTCGGACACCGTCAGGGGCTTGTAAAAACGCCCATTTACCTCAGTCGGTCGACACAGACACAGACACGGACACTGACTCCAGTGTCGACGGTGAAGAAACAAACGTATTTTCCTTTAGGGCCACACGTTTCATGTTAAGGGCAATGAAGGAGGTGTTACATATTTCTGATACTACAAGTACCACAAATAAGGGTATTATGTAGGGTGTGAATAAACTACTTATAGTTTTTCCTGAATCAGATAAATTAAATGAAGTGTGTGATGATACGTGGGTTTCCTCCGATAGAAAATTATTGGCGGTATACCCTTTCCCGCCAGAAGTTAGGGCGAGTTGGGAAACACACCTTAGGGTGAATAAGGCGCTCACACGCTTATAAAAACAAGTGGCGTTACCGTCTCCAGATACGGCAGCCCTCAAGGAGCCAGCTGATAGGAAGCTGAAAAAATATCCTAAAAGTATATACACATATACTGGTGTTATACTACGACCAGCAATCGCCTCAGCCTGGATGTGCAGCGCTGAGGGGGCTTGGTCGGATTTCCTGACTGAAAATATTGATACCCTTGACAGGGACAAGATTTTATTGACTATAGAGCATTTAAAGGATGCATTTCTATATATGCGAGATGCGCAGAGGGATATTTGCATTCTGGCATCAAGAGTAAATGTGATGTCCATATCTGCCAGACGACAGTGGTCAGGTGATGCAGATTCCAGACGGCACATGGAAGTATTGCCGTATAAAGGGGCGGTCCATCGGACCTGGTGGCCATGGCAACAGCTGAAAAATCCACCTTTTGTTACCCCAAGTCACATCTCAGCAGAAAAGGACACAGTCTTTTCAGTCTCAGTCCTTTCGTCCCCATAAGGGCAGGCGGGCAAAAGGGCCAGTCATATCTGCCCAGGGGTAGAGGAAAGGGAAGAAGACTGCGGCAGGCAGCCCATTCCCAGGAACAGAAGCCCTCCACAGCTTCTGCCAAGTCCGCAGCATGACGCTGGGGCCGTACAAGCGGACTCAGGTGCGGTAGGGGGTCATCTCAAGAGTTTCAGCACGCAGTGGGCTCACTCACAAGTGGACTCCTGGATCCTACACGTAGTATCCCAGGTGTACATTGGAAATTCGAGACATCTCCCCCTCACAAGTTCCTGAAGTCTGCTTTACCAACGTCTCCCTCCGACAGGGAGGCAGTATTGGTAACAATTCACAGGCTGTATTCCCAGCAGGTGATAATCAAAGTACCCCTTCTACAACAAGGGAAGGGGTGGTATTCCACACTATATTGTGGTACTGAAGCTAGACGGCTAGGTGAGATCTGAAATATTTGAACACTTACATACAAGCGTTCAAATCAAGATGGAGTCACTCAGAGCAGTGATAGCGAACCTGGAAGAAGGGGACGATATGGTGTCACTGGATATCAGGGACGCTTACCTACATGTCCAAATTTGCCCTTCTCACCAAGGGTACCTCAGGTTCGTGGTACAGAACTGTCACTATCAGTTCAGACGCTGCCGTTTGGATTGTCCACGGCACCCCGGGTCTTTACCAAGGTAATGGCCGAAATGATGATTCTTCTTAAAAGAAATATGGACGCTTTCCTGATAAGGGCAAGGTCCAGAGAACAGTTGGAGGTCGGAGTAGCACTATCTTAAGTAGTTCTACGACAGCACGAGTGGATTCTAAATATTCCAAAATCGCAGTTTTTTCCGACGACACGTCTACTGTTCCTAGGGATGATTCTGGACACAGTCCAGAAAAGGATGTTTTCTCCCGGAGAAGAAAGCCAGGGAGTTATCCGAGCTAGTCAGGAACCTCCTAAAACCAGGAAAAGTATCAGTGCATCATTGCACAAGGATCCTGTGAAAAATGGTGGTTTCTTACAAAGCGATCCCATTCGGTAGATTTCACGCAAGAACCTTTACGTGGGATCTGCTGGAAAAATGGTCCGGATCGCATCTTCAGATGCATCAGCGGATAACCCTGTCTCCAAGGACAAGGGTGTTTCTTCTGCGGTGGCTGCAGAGTGCTCATCTATGAAAGGGCCGCAGATTCGGCATTCAGGACTGGGTCCTGGTGACCACGGATGCCAGCCTGAGTGGCTGGGGAGCAGTCACACAAGGAAAAAATTTCCAGAGAGTGTGATCGAGTCTGGAGACTTCTCTCCACATAAATATACTGGAGCTAAGGGCAATTTACAATGCTCTAAGCTTAGCAAGACCTCTGCTTCAAGGTCAGCCGGTATTGATCCAGTGGGACAACATCACGGCAGTCGCCCACGTAAACAGACAGGGCGGCACAAGAAGCAGGAGGGAAATGGCAGAAACTGCAAGGATTCTTCGCTGGGCGAAAAATCATGTGATAACACTCTCAGCAGTGTTCATTCCGGGAGTGGAAAACTGGGAAGCAGACTTCCTCAGCAGGCATGACCTCCACCCGGGAGAGTGGGGACTTCATCGGGAAGTCTTCCACATGATTGTAAACCGTTGTGAAAAACCAAAGGTGGACATGATGGCGTCCCGCCTGAACAAAAAACTAGATATTGCGCCAGGTCAAGGGACCCTCAGGCAATAGCGGTGGACGCTCTGGTAACACTGTGGATGTACCAGTCAGAGTATGTGTTCCCTCCTATGCCTCTCATACAAAAAGTACTGAGAATCATAAGAGGGAGATGAGTAAGAATGATACTCGTGGTTCCGGATTGGCCAAGAAGGACTTGGTACCCGAAACTTCAAGAGATGTTCACGGAAGACCCGTGGCCTCTACCTTTAAGAAAGGACCTGCTCCAGCAGGGGCCTTGTCTGTTCCAAGACTTACCGCGGCCGCATTTGACGGCATGGCGGTTGAACGCCGGATCCTGAAAGGGCATTCCAGATGAAGTCATCCCTACCCTGGTCGAAGACAGGAAGGATGTAACCGCAAAACATTTTCACCGCATTTGGCGAAGATATGTTGCGTGGTGTGAGGCCAAGAAGGCCCCTACAGAGGAATTCCAACTGGGTCGTTTCCTACATTTCCTGAAAACAGGACTGTCTATGGGCCTAAAATTAGGGTCCATTAAGGTTCAAATTTCGGCCCTGTCGAATTTCTTCCAGAAAGAACTGGCTTTAGTGCCTGACGTTCATATGTTTGTAAAAGGGGTACTGCATATACAGCCTCCTTTTGTGCCCCAGTGGCACCTTGGGATCTCAATGTTGTTTTGAGTTTCCTAAAGTCACATTGGTTTGAACCACTCACCACTGTGGACTTAAAATATCTCACATGGAAGGTGACGATGCTATTAGCCCTGGCTTCAGCCAGGCGTGTGTCAGAATTGGCGGCTTTATCATATATAAAGCCCTTACTTAATTTTTCATTCTGACAGGGCAGAATTGAGGACTCGTCCTCAATTTCTCCTTAAGGTGTTTTCTGTTTTTCACATGAACCAACCTATTGTGGTACCTGCGGGTACTAGGGACTTGGAGGACTCCAAGTTACTTGAAGTTGTCAGGGCCCTGAAAAATATGTTTCCAGGAAGGCTGGAGTCAGAAAATCTGACTCGCTGTTTAGCCTGTATGCACCCAACAAGATGGGTGCTCCTGCTTCTAAGCAGACGATTGCTCGCTGGATTTGTAATACAATTCAGTTTACACATTCTGTGGCAGGCCTGCCACAGCCAAAATCGGTAAAAGCCCATTCCAAAAGGAAGGGGGCTCATCTTGGGCGACTGCCCGAGGGGTCTCGGCTTTACAACTTTGCCGAGCAGTTACTTGGTCAGGGGAAAACACGTTTGCTAAATTCTACAAATTTGATACCCTGGCTGAGGAGGACATGGAGTTCTCTCATTCGGTGCTGCAGGGTCATCTGCACTCTCCCGCCAGTTTGGGAGCTTTGGTATAATCCCCATGGTCCTGACTGAGTCCCCAGCATCCACTAGGACGTCAGAGAAAATAAGATTTTACTTACCGATAAATCTATTTCTCGTAGTCCGTAGTGGATGCTGGGCGCCCATCCCAAGTGCGGATTGTCTGCAATACTTGTACATAGTTATTGTTACAAAAATCGGGTTATTCTTGTTGTGAGCCATCTTTTCAGAGGCTCCTTCGTTATCATACTGTTAACTGGGTTCAGATCACAGGTTGTACGGTGTGATTGGTGTGGCTGGTATGAGTCTTACCCGGGATTCAATATCCTTCCTTATTATGCACGCTCGTCCGGGCACAGTATCCTAACTGAGGCTTGGAGGAGGGTCATAGGGGGAGGAGCCAGTGCACACCACCTGATCCTAAAGCTTTTATTATTGTGCCCTGTCTCCTGCGGAGCCGCTATATCCCCATGGTCCTGACGGAGTCCCCAGCATCCACTACGGACTACGAGAAATAGATTTATCGGTAAGTAAAATCTTATTATTTTAACTAATGTATCTGATGCTAAATTTTAGCTCCCATAATAGGCCATGTGAAGTATAATTTTATTTACCAAGGCATTTGGTCTTAGTTTACAAATCTAATCTGAAACTAAAAGATTTTACTATGAACATAAGCAGGTGAGTGTTTAATGCAAGGTGGTTTATTTTCTTACTGCACTTAATCGACACACTTTCGCACTCGAACCATGTATTCAAGCATCCATTATGTTCTCTTCTCTGTTTGGGGGGTGGTGTTTCCCGTCTATTCCAGCTGTGTGGCTAAGACCTATCTTCATTGCTCCCCATATCCCTGCGGTCTTTCTCCAGCTATACTAATAGTGAAAGCACAGCTGTTTGAAGTGTGAGGGTTGGACATGGTGTCTGAAGCACCAACAAAGACCACAAAAATATGCTATGCATGTTCAAAATGTGAGAAAAAGAGCACAAGTGTTGGCAGCTCCAGGGTGTGCGATACGTGTTTGGGAGTGGACGCTCAACCTGGCAGCTGTGGTCCATCAGGGTCACGGGAAAAAGCCCTGGCGGTTATCTCTAAAGAGCTGGCAGAATCCTGTAAGCAGCATTTAGAATGGGCTGCCGGTTTCTTGAAAACTATGGAAGAATTCCTCATTAGGCTTATCCGCCAGCACAGGTGGAAAAGCCTGTGCGGAAATCTATAGAGGCCTCTTCCTATCCTCCAAGAAGAAGAGGAGGGTCTCTCGGTAGAAGAGGAATCAGAGGTGAGAGATTTGGTTGAGAAGATATTGGATGGTAGTCCTCAGGAGGAGGGTTCGGAAGTTAAAGGGTTGGAGTTCCTTATTGAGGCTTTTAAACTGGTACTTCATTTCAAAGAAGAGGAAATAAAGAAACCGGAAGTGTGTGTTCTGTTTGAATCTCAGAAGCTGCCAGCGGCAGTGTTTAAGATTCCTCAGACACTTCAAGATCAGATGGGAGAAGCATGGAAGCAGTGGGATAGACTCTTCCAATTGCCCAAAAAGTTCTGTTACTTACCCCTTGCCTAAAGGAGTAATGTTCAAATGGGAAGAGAAGTACCACCGATTGTAGATGCTTCTCTAGCTAGATTGTCAAAAAGGACAATCTTACCTATTCTGAATGTGACTACACTTAAAGATGTGTCAGATCCATCTTTGTGGCTGCAAGTGCATCACAAAGGCCTACTATTATAGTTGCATGGGTCAATAAGGCTATTGTCTCTTGGGCAGGATAAATAGTTCAAGCTGTAGCAGAGGACAATAATCGGGAAGAAATAGTTTGTTTAGCGGAGCATATCCGGGAGTCAACCGCTTACATCTGTCAAGCAACAAAAGATGCTAGTAGTATAGCATCACACATTTCAGCCTCAGAAATATCGGCCAGGTGGATTCTCTGGCTCAGAGATTGGCAAGTGGATTTAGATTAAAAAAAGGCAGTGGAAGGTGGGGGAGCGTTGTTTGGGCCAGAACTGGACAAGTGGATTTCGCAAAAGCCATATCGGGAAAATCCACATTTCTGCCAACTACGTATCCTAGAACCACACAACTGGTAAAAGAACTACTCTGGCCTGGTGATTAATTCTTCTAGGTCTCAGTCCTTTCGTGGCAGAGGTTTTGGTGGACAAACATGTGGAAACGGAAACAAGTAGCACACACCCAGACGCGCTGTCACAGCTGCCAGTAGGGATTGTCAATCCCAAGAAAAACTGTAAAAAACAAATAGAAAACTGGCGCTGGATGTTTCCCCAATAATAAATACCATGGATAGAATCTGATAAAATGACATAGATTTATTAATTAATTTAGCTAGACATTAGACATAATTATCTAAAAGTAGGAATTATTCCAATAAAAACATGAAATGAAAGGCATTGATGGAGCTCAGAAATGGTTGGAAATAGCTGCTAACAAGTGTCCACAGTGGATCCCGGACTGAAAGTGTGCAAAGTTCCCTGGGAAAAATAATTAGAAACAGCTGGTGTTACCCTTTAGCGATGGAGACTTCCAGAGGAATGTAATTGCCAGCCGGCAAGCTGTGCTGTTTTGTGTGAGCACTGGGTCTCTCCAATCGGTGCGGTTTGGTTGAAAATCCCACAGGGAAAGTTCCAAAGTATTTGGTTCAAAAGTCCATATCTGGATCCGTTTGAAATGCAGGACACTGGTATGAAGGCAGCATGAATCCTTAACGCGTTTCCCTAGGCTCGGTCACCTAGCTTCATCAGAAGTTAGCAGCTATTTCCAACCATTTCTGAGCTCCATCAATGCCTTTCATTTCATGTTTTTATTGGAATAATTCCTACTTTTAGATAATTATGTCTAATGTCTAGCTAAATTAATTAATAAATCTATGTCATTTTATCAGATTCTATCCATGGTATTTATTATTGGGGAAACATCCAGCGCCAGTTTTCTATGTGGAAACAGAGTCAGAGGCCGTTCCCAGTACACAACCAGAAAGCAGGAGCCTGCCAACAAGACCTTGGCATGACTTTCTCCCAGCTCACCTTGGGTCTCCCAAGGTGGGCGCGTGGTTGATGGGGTTTTAGGAAGCCTGTGCCGAAACCTCACTAGAAGTCTGGATCAACAATATTTCCCAGGGTTACCGAATGGAATTACAGACACGACCTCACTCAGTTCTTTACTACTGGCCATCCTCTGTGCCCTCAAAGAGCGAGAGCATTAGACACGGCTGTTTATGAATTACTTCTAACAGAGGTAACTGCACCAGTTCCGTTTCCTCAGAGGGACAGTGTTTTATTCAGATCTCTTTGTAGTACTAAAACCAGACTGGTCCTTAAGACCAGTCCTCAATTTAAAGGCTTTTAATTAATTCCTGACTGTTTTACAGATTTCAAAATGGAATAGATAGTCTGTTATTGCGAGTCTCTAACAGGAGTTCATGGTGTCGATTTGACATAAAGGATGCGTACCTCCATGTTCCGATTTGGTCCCCACAACAAGCATATTTGAGGTTTGCCGTTGGCAAGAATCATTACCAATTCAAAGCTCTGTTCGGCCTGTCATCTGCCCTGAGTATCTTCCCAAAGATCATGGTAGCAAAATTGAGACTGCAAGGAGTAACGTACTTCGTCCCAGGACCTGTTGATCAGGGATGCTTGGATCACTCATCAAGTTCTACTTCAACACTGTTGAATTGAGAATTCAATTCCTGGGTCTCGTCTTGGACACAATACAACTGAGAGTGTTCCTTTCTGAGGACAAGATTCGAGACATCACGGAGATGGTTCGACTGGTCTTACAAAAATCAAATGGTAACGTTACATCTGTGTGTGGCTTCTGGGAAAGATGGTGGCATTCTTCGCAGTGCAGTACAGCAGACTACATTCCAGACTTTTTTAATTTAAATCTGATTGCTCAAGGGGCAGGCATGCATCTACTTTACAGTAGAATTTGCTTGTCACCTCAAGCCAGGACTTCGTTGGTTTGGTATCTGGGAATGAATCATTTTGACAACTGATGCCATTCTCAGAGGATGGGGTGCAGTACTAGGCAACCATCAGTTTCAGGGGAGGTGGTCACCGTACGAGAGCAAGTTAAATGTACTGGAACGACGAGCCATCTACAATTCACTCCAAGCGGAGCCTCGACGTGAGGGTGCAATCAGACAATTAACAGCAGCGGCATACCTAAACCATCAGGGAGGAACAAAGCCACATTGGCTTAAGAGAAGCTACAAAGATTCTGTTCTGGACGGAAAGACATGACCTAGTTCTGTCAGCATCCTTCATTCCAGGAGTGGACAATTGGGAGGCGGAGTATCTCAGCCGTCAAGATATGCACCCAGGAGAAAGGAGTCTACACGGCCAGGTCTTTGACGCAGTAGTAAGAAGATGGGTGTTACCGCAGGTAGATCTCATGGCCTCTTGGCAACTGATGTGGCCAGGACGCAGGATCCAGCAGCGGAAGCAGTGGATGCACTGACAGTGCACTGCAATTACGACCTGGTTTACGTATTTCCACAGTTTCCCTTATTACCAAGTGTTAAAAAAAAAAGGTGAAAAGGGAAAGAGCATGGGTAATCTTGATAGTGTCAGATTGGCCTCACATAAGTTGGTATGCGGATCTGAAGAAACTTCTGACAGATGTTCATTGGAGGCTGCCGCAGAGGGAGGATCTGCTATCACAAGGCCCTTTTCTGCATCCTGATCTGAACAGACTGCGTTCTTGAAACCAAGATTTTAAGGGAGAAGGGTGTCCTGAGAATTGGCTATTTCTACCATGTTAGCGGCATGGAGACTGGTCACTGTGGCACACTACCATAGGACCTGGAACAGATACAAGGGCTGGTGTCCGCCTATGGGTTGGAACCCTAGAGCATTCCGCTTTACTAGATTGCTGAGATTTATCCAATCCGGGTTGGATGGCAGATTACGTTTAGAATCCTTTGAAGGTCCAGGTCTCTGCACTTAATTCTTTTCCAACAAATACTGGCATCCCTGCAGGAGATTCAGACATTTTTACAGGGTGTATTGAAAATTCAACCTCCTTTTCGTCGTCAGACTGCTCCGTGGGATCTCAATTTGGTGTTGGATTTTCTTAAATCTGACCTTTTTGAACCTCTAGAGCGGGCAGATCTAAAATGTGTTGGAAAATGGTCTTACTGTTGGCTTTAGTGTCAGCCTGATGGGTCTCGGAATTAGGGGCCATGTCATGTAAAAGTCCTATTCTTGTTTTTAATGAAGACTGGGCGGAACTCCCTACAAAAGCAGCGTTTTTACCTAAGGTGGTAACTGGTTTTCACATAGACCAACCAATTGTAGTCAGCTTCAAAACAAACCTTGGCTAGATGGATAAGACTAACCATCAAGCAAGCATTTATCTCAAACTGTAAGAGTTCAATTTCGGGTGTGTGCTCATACCACCAGATCTGTGGGAGCTTCTTGGGCTGTGGCTAGAGGAGCTTCTACTGGCCAACTTTGTAGAGCAGCAACATGGTCTTCAGCACACTTGTCCACTCTTTTACAAATTTGTTACTTTAGCTTCTAGAGATTCAAATTTTGGTTGTTTAGTTCTCCAGGCTTCGGACAGCACTCTCGCCCATGGGAATATCTTTGGGATGTCCCCAGCTGTATAGTTCTCCAGTATCCCATAGTGGACACTGGAGATCTGTACAGATAGAGAAAAGAGTATTTTGGTACTTACCGATGAATCCATTTCTTTAAATCCACTCTGCGACACTGGACTCCCCGCCTCTGTGCTGTCAGCCTTCGTGTTCTTGTTAAATTAGGTCAGACAAGCTTGTATTTTCCTGTTTTGACAGTTCTCTGTTGCTATTTGACGTTGTGATATCTTTGGTTCCTTCCCACGAGGCGTGAGTCTTTCATTTTCCCTTTTCTCTCAGGCAATTTTTCAAACTGGAGGGATAGGGGTGTGTGAAGGGGGAGAAGCCAGCTGTGAATTTTTTTTCATTAATTTATTGTGCCACCTCCTGTCTGCAATCTTCACACCCCAGCTGTATATAGATCTCCAGTGTCCCTGAGTGGATTCAGAGAAATGGATTTATTGGTAAGTACCAAAATTCTCTTTATTTTGATATTTTCCAAACGCTGTCACTTCCCAGCTTATTAAGAAGCGTGGGTGCAGCAAAAGGCTTGTTGGCGCCTGGTAGAGAGGCTCCGCCTTTAGACCTTTTATCAGCTGATATTTCAGCATCTGCTGACATGAGGTCGGAGCTTGCAGAGAAGTCCCGATACACCCCTCCAGACTGTCCTTGAAAGACCTCATGGAAGAGGTAAGGCTCCATTGTGTGAGCGCCGCGCTTAGGAAGGGACAGTATTGATTAAGTGGAATGGGCATCCTGGTCGGTCCGCGGCTCAGTATACTCACAAGCAGGCAACAAAACGGCAGCTCTCACCGTGGTCCGATTACTGCCGCCGCTGGAGCCAGTCAGCCAGTGCCCAGCTACGGTCAGTTCACACTGATGGTCAATAGGTCGATGTGTACTAGGTCAAAAGGTCGACATGAGTTTTTCACTTGGGGAAGGGGGGGGGGGGGGATTTTTTCATACTTAACGATCCACATGGACTACGATTGCTACTGTAACCTGCCCGAAGCTCGCTTGCCATGCTCGGGGACATGGTGCACTAATTGACGTTCCCCGTCACTTTGTGAGAAAAACTACGCCAAAAACAGTCAAACCCATGTCGACCTATTGTCCCTGTCGACCTTCCACGGTCGACTTGATGACTGTCGACGTAAGTTGTCTCCAACGACCCATACCTGATAGAGCAGAACTTAAAACAAATTCCGTTTCTTCTACCAACGGTAGTGTCTGTTTTTCACATATAGCAACTAATAGTGGTTCCTGTTTATCAGTATATTCAGAAACTACAGCTTCTTCGCATGTGGTTTGTGCTCTTCGTAATTATGTGGCTCGAACTGTGACAGTACTCTGCTGTTCAACTTTCATTGGCCTCCTGTACGGCACAGTAAAAACACTGGTGCATGATGGGAGTGTAGAGGGTTAGACGTAAATATTTAAATGTGCCTATCCCTGCTATTGCACCATACATATCCAAGAGTACTCCAGTGCCCCGTATGGTTCAAAGAAAAGGATTTATCTGGTAAGTACCAAAATCCTCTCTCTCTCCTCTCTCTTCTCTCTCTCTCTTTTTTTTTTTTTTTTTCCTTGAAATGTGTTCAATGAAATATTGAACAAAAAATTATTTCAATTGTATCTCTAAAACAGATTTGCAACCTTTTACAACTCGCGGCACACTGCACAAGATCTAAATATTGCAAAGGTACACAAATATAATGGGAAAGGTGTTGGATTTTAGAAATGCAGACTTTGCAAAAATGGGGAGATGTTTAAGTGATTCATTGGCAGACTGGAGGAACTTGGAAGGAGTGCAGGAGAGGTGGAAAAAAAATGAAAAGTGCATTACTAAGTGCAACAGACCTTTGTATCAAAATGGTTAGGAAAAGCACCAGGAAAAGGAAAGCCAGTGTGGTTCACAAAAGTAGTATCAACTAGTGTGAAAGAATAAAAGATGGCTTTTAGGAAATACAAACAGACTCAAAATAATAACGACAGAGGTGTATCTGGACAGACGGAAGGATGCTAAGAAAGTGATCAGACGTGCAAAGGCAGAAGCTGAGGAGAAAATGGCCCAGTCAGTAGATAAAGGGGGCAAAACTTTTTTTTAAGTATATAAGTGAAAGGAGAAAATCAAATGGAGGAATAATAAGACTTAAGACAGAGAGTGGGCATTTGGTGGAGGGAGACAAGGCAATAGCAGATCACCTAAATAATTATTTTTGCTCAGTATTTACTACAGAAGAAGGGATGGGGCCACAGTTAAATTGCAAGGACATTCATAAAAATAAGGTAGATGAAAATACATTTACAGAGGAGAAGGTCCTAACAGAACTTTCAAAACTAAAAGTGGATAAATCAATGGGATACACCCAAGGATACTCAAAGAGCTAAAAGATGTGCTGGTTACACCATTAACAGAATTATTTAACCAGTCACTAAATACAGGTGCTATTCCAGAGGACTGGAAAAGAGCAAATGTAGTTCCACTGCACAAAAGTGGAAGCAAGGAAGAAGCAAGTAACTACAGACCAGTAAGCCTTACATCAGTAGTAGGGAAAGTAATGAAAAAACTATTAAAAGAAAGAGTAGTGGAATATCTTAAATCAAACCACTTACATGATCCAAAACAGCATGGATTTACTGGTGGGAGATCATGCCAAACAAATCTTATTGACTTTTTTTGACTCTGTGATGAAAATAATAGATCAAGGGGGAGCTGTAGATGTAGCATATCTAGACTTTAGTAAGGCATTTGACACTGTCCCACATCGCAGACTGCTAAATAAACTTGAAAGCCTGGGGGTGGATTATAAATCAGTTAAATGGATAAGAACCTGGTTGCAGGATAGGAAACAGACAGTCATAGTTAATGGAGTGCAATCTATGGAGGGAAATGTTACCAGTGGAGTACCCCAGGGATCTGTACTTGGTCCAGTTCTCTTTAATATCTTTGTTGGTGACATTGCAGATGGTATTGAAGGGAAGATATGCCTTTTCTCTAACGTCCTAAGTGGATGCTGGGGACTCCGTCAGGACCATGGGGTTTAGCGGCTCCGCAGGAGACAGGGCACAATAATAAAAGCTTTAGGATCAGGTGGTGTGCACTGGCTCCTCCCCCTATGACCCTCCTCCAAGCCTCAGTTAGATTTTTGTGCCCGGCCGAGAAGGGTGCAATCTAGGTGGCTCTCCTGAGCTGCTTAGAATAAAAGTTTAAGTTAGGTTTTTTATTTTCAGTGAGTCCTGCTGGCAACAGGCTCACTGCTACGAGGGACTTAGGGGAGAGAAGTAAACTCACCTGCGTGCAGGATGGATTTGCTTCTTAGGCTACTGGACACCATTCGCTCCAGAGGGAGTCGGAACACAGGTCTCACCCTGGGGTTCGTCCCGGAGCCGTGCCGCCGACCCCCCTTGCAGATGCCGAAGTTGAAGAGGTCCAGAAACAGGCGGCAGAAGACTTTCAGTCTTCATAAGGTAGCGCACAGCACTGCAGCTGTGCGCCATTATTGTCAGCACACTTCATACCAGCGGTCACTGAGGGTGCAGGGCGCTGGGGGGGGCGCCCTGGGCAGCAATGTATTATACCTTTTTTATGGCTAAAATACATCACATATAGCCCTTGAGGCTATATGGATGTATTTAACCCCTGCCAGATCTCACAAACTCCGGGAGAAGAGCCTGCCGTTTTAGGGGGCGGGGCCTATTCTCCTCAGCACACGGCGCCATTTTCCTGCTCAGCTCTGCTGTGAGGAAGGCTCCCAGGCTCTCCCCTGCACTGCACTACAGAAACAGGGTTAAAACAGAGAGGGGGGGCACTTATTTGGCGATATGATTACATATGTGAAAATGCTATAAGGGAAAACACTTATATAAGGGGTTGTCCCTGTATAATTATAGCGTTTTTGGTGTGTGCTGGCAAACTCTCCCTCTGTCTCCCCAAAGGGCTAGTGGGGTCCTGTCCTCTATCAGAGCATTCCCTGTGTGTCGGTACGTGTGTCGACATGTAGGAGGACGATGTTGGTGAGGAGGCGGAGCAAATTGCCTGTATTGGTGATGTCACTCTCTAGGGAGTCGACACCGGAATGGATGGCTTATTTAGGAATTACGTGATAATGTCAACACGATACAAGGTCGGTTGACGACATGAGACGGCCGGCAAACAAATTAGTACCTGTCCAGGCGTCTCAGACACCGTCAGGGGCTTGTAAAAACGCCCATTTACCTCAGTTGGTCGACACAGACACGGACACTGACTTCAGTGTCGACGGTGAAGAAACAAACGTATTTTCCTTTAGGGCCACACGTTACATGTTAAGGGCAATGAAGGAGGTGTTACATATTTCTGATACTACAAGTACCACAAATAAGGGTATTATGTAGGGTGGGAATAATCTACTTGTAGTTTTTCCTGAATCAGATAAATTAAAGTGTGTGATGATACGTGGGTTTCCTCCGAGAGAAAATTATTGGAGGTATACCCTTTCCCGCCAGAAGTGAGGGCGAGTTGGGAAACACACCTTAGGGTGGATAAGGCGCTCACACGCTTGTAAAAACAAGTGGCGTTACCGTCTCCAGATACGGCCGCCCTCAAAGAGCCAGCTGATAGGAAGCTGAAAAATATCCTAAAAAGTATATACACACATACTGGTGTTATACTACGACCAGCAATCGCCTCAGCCTGGATGTGCAGCGCTGGGGGGGCTTGGTCGGATTTCCTGACTGAAAATATTGATACCCTTGACAGGAACAATATTTTATTGACTATAGAGCATTTTAAGGATGCATTTCTATATATGCGAGATGCGCAGAGGGATATTTGCATTCTGGCATCAAGAGTAGATGTGATGTCCATATCTGCCAGACGATGTTTATAGACACGACAGTGGTCAGGTGATGCAGATTCCAGACGGCACATGGAAGTATTGCCGTATAAAGGGGCGGTCCATCGGACCTGGTGGCCATGGCAACAGCTGGAAAATCCACTTTTGTTACCCCAAGTCACATCTCAGCAGAAAAGGACACAGTCTTTTCAGTCTCAGTCCTTTCGTACCCATAAAGGCAGGCGGGCAAAAGGCCAGTCATATCTGCCCAGGGTTAGAGGAAAGGGAAGAAGACTGCAGCAGGCAGCCCATTCCCAGGAACAGAAGTCCTCCACAGCTTCTGCCAAGTCCGCAGCATGACGCTGGGGCCATACAAGCGGACTCGGGTGCGGTGGGGGGTCATCTCAAGAGTTTCAGCACGCAGTGGGCTCACTCGCAAGTGGACTCCTGGATCCTACACGTAGTATCCCAGGTGTACATTGGAAATTCGAGACGTCTTCCCCTCACAAGTTCCTGAAGTCTGCTTTACCAACGTCTCCCTCCGACAGGGAGGCAGTATTGGAAAAAAATTCACAGGCTGTATTCCCAGCAGGTGATAATCAAAGTACCCCTCCTACAACAAGGGAAGGGGTATGATTCCACACTATATTGTGGTACTGAAGCCAAACGGCTCGGTGAGATCTAAAAGATTTGAACAATTACATACAAGGGTTCAAATCAAGATGGAGTCACTCAGAGCAGTGATAGCGAACCAGGACGATATGGTGTCACTGGATATCAGGGACGCTTACCTACATGTCCAAATTTTGCCCTTCTCACCAAGGGTATCTCAGGTTCGTGGTACAGAACTGTCACCATCAGTTCAGACGCTGCCGTTTGGATTGTCCACGGCACCCCGGGTCTTTACCATGGTAATGGCCGAAATGATGATTCTTCCTAAAAGAAATATGGACGCTTTCCTGATAAGGGCAAGGTCCAGAGAACAGTTGGCGGTCGGAGTAGCACTATCTCAAGTAGTTCTACGACAGCACGAGTGGATTCTAAATATTCCAAAATCGCAGCTTTTTCCGACGACACGTCTAATGTTCCTAGGAATGATTCTGGACACAGTCCAGAAAAGGATGTTTTCTCCCGGAGAAGAAGACCAGGGAGTTATCCGAGCTAGTCAGGAACCTCCTAAAACCAGGAAAAGTATCAGTGCATCATTGCACAAGGGTCCTGTGAAAAATGGTGGTTTCTTACAAAACGATCCCATTCGGTAGATTTCACGCAAGAACCTTTCAGTGGAATCTGCTGGGAAAATGGTCCGGATCGCATCTTCAGATGCATCAGCGGATAACCCTGTCTCCAAGGACAAGGGTGTTTTTTTCTGCGGTGGCTGCAGAGTGCTCATCTATGAAAGGGCCGCAGATTCGACATTCAGGACTGGGTCCTGGTGACCACGGATGCCAGCCTGAGTGGCTGGGGAGCAGTCACACAAGGAAAAAATTTCCAGGGAGTGTGATCAAGTCTGGAGACTTCTCTCCACATAAATATACTGGAGCTAAGGGCAATTTACAAGGCTCTAAGCTTAGCAAGACCTCTGCTTCAAGGTCAGCCGGTATTGATCCAGTGGGACAACATCACGGCAGTCGCCCACGTAAACAGACAGGGCGGCACATGAAGCAGGAGGGAAATGGCAGAAACTGCAAGGATTCTTCGCTGGGCGAAAAATCATGTGATAACACTCTCAGCAGTGTTAATTCCGGGAGTGGAAAACTGGGAAGCAAACTTCCTCAGCAGGCATAACCTCCACCCGGGAGAGTGGGGACTTCAGCGGGAAGTCTTCCACATGATTGTAAACCGTTGGGAAAAACCAAAGGTGGACATGATGGCGTCCCGCCTGAACAAAAAACTAGACAAATATTGCGCCAGGTCAAGGGACCCTCAGGCAATAGCGGTGGACACTCTGGTAACACTGTGGGTGTACCAGTCAGGGTATGTGTTCCCTCCTATGCATCTCATACCAAAGTACTGAGAATCATAAGAAGGAGATGAGTAAGAACGATACTCGTGGTTCCGGATGGGTCAAGAAGGACTTGGTACCCGGAACTTCAAGAGATGCTCACGGAAGAACCGTGGCCTCTACCTTTAAGAAAGGACCTGCTCCAGCAAGGGCCTTGTCTGTTCCAAGACTTACCGCGGCTGCGTTTGACGGCATGGCAGTTGAACGCCGGATCCTGAAAGGGCATTCCAGATGAAGTCATCCCTACCCTGGTCGAAGCCAGGAAGGATGTAACCGCAAAACATTTTCACCGCATTTGGCGAAAATATGTTGCGTGGTGTGAGGCCAAGAAGGTCCCTACAGAGGAATTCCAACTGGGTCGTTTCCTACATTTCCTGAAAACAGGACTGTCTATGGGCCTAAAATTAGGGTCCATTAAGGTTCAAATTTCGACCCTGTCAAATTTCTTCCAGAAAGAACTGGCTTCAGTGCCTGAAGTTCAGACTTTTATAAAAGGGGTACTGCATATACAGCCTCCTTTGTGCCCCCAGTGGCACCTTGGGATCTCAATGTTGTTTTTTGAGTTTCCTAAAGTCACATTGGTTTGATCCACTCACCACTGTGGAATTAAAATATTTCACATGGAAGGTGAAGATTCTATTAGCCCTGGCTTCAGCCAGGCGTGTGTCAGAATGGGCGGCTTTATCATATAAAAGCCCTTACTTAATTTTTCATTCTGACAGGGCAGAATTGAGGACTCGTCCTCAATTTCTCCTTAAGGTGTTTTCTGTTTTTCACATGAACCAACCTATTGTGGTACCTGCGGCTACTAGGGACTTGGAGGACTCCAAGTTACTTGACGTTGTCAGGGCCCTGAAAATATGTTTCCAGGACGACTGGAGTCAGAAAATCTGACTCGCTGTTTAGCCTGTATGCACCCAACAAGATGGGTGTTCCTGCTTCTAAGCAGACGATTGCTCGCTGGATTTGTAGTACAATTCAGCTTGCACATTCTGTGGCAGGCTTGCCACAGCCAAAATCAGTAAAAGCCCATTCCACAAGGAAGTGGGCTCATCTTGGGCGGCTGCCCGAGGGGTCTCGGCTTTACAACTTTGCCGAGCTGCTACTTGGTCAGGGGCACACCCTGACTGAGGAGGACCTGGAGTTCTCTCATTCGGTGCTGCAGAGTCATCCGCACTCTCCCGCCCGTTTGGGAGCTTTGGTATAATCCCCATGGTCCTGACGGAGTCCCCAGCATCCACTTAGGACGTTAGAGAAAATAAGAATTTACTTACCGATAATTCTATTTCTCGTAGTCCGTAGTGGATGCTGGGCGCCCATCCCAAGTGCGGATTGTCTGCAATACTTGTACATAGTTATTGTTACAAAAATCGGGTTATTCTAGTTGTGAGCCATCTTTTCAGAGGCTCCTTCGTTGTTATCATACTGTTAACTGGGTTCAGATCACAGGTTGTACGGTGTGATTGGTGTGGCTGGTATGAGTCTTACCCGGGATTCAATATCCTTCCTTATTATGCACGCTCGTCCGGGCACAGTATCCTAACTGAGGCTTGGAGGAGGGTCATAGGGGGAGGAGCCAGTGCACACCACCTGATCCTAAAGCTTTTATTATTGTGCCCTGTCTCCTGCGGAGCCGCTAAACCCCATGGTCCTGACGGAGTCCCCAGCATCTACTACGGACTACGAGAAATAGAATTATCGGTAAGTAAATTCTTATTTTTGCAGATGATACAAAGATATGCAAGAGGGTAGACACACCGGGAGGGGTCAAACAAATGATTAATGACCTAGGTAGGCTTGAGAAATGGTCAAGAACGTGGCAACTACAGTTTAATGCTAAAAAATGCAAAATCATGCACTTGGGTCTCAAAAACCCAAAGGCTAAGTATAGTATCAAGGGTACTATAATGGAAACTACTGAGGAGGAAAGAGATTTAGGAGTCACTATTTCAAGTGACTTGAAGGCAGAAAGCAATGCAACAAAGCAATGAGAAAGGCAAGTCAGATGCTTGGTTGCATAGGGAGAGGAATCAGTAGCAGGAAAAAAGAAGTGATAATGCCACTGTATAGGTCATTGGTACGGCCCCATCTGGAATACTGTGTCCAGTTCTGGAGACCCTATCTCCAGAAGGATATAAATACATTAGAGAGTGTACAAAGAAGGGCAACTAAAATGGTGCATGGCCTACATCACAAAACTTACCCGGAAAGGCTAAAAGATCTTAACATGTATAGTTTGGAGGAGAGAAGGGAAAGGGGAGACATGATAGAAACTTTCAAATATATAAAGGGTCTTAACAAAGTTCAGGAGGGAAACATTCTTCAAAGGAAAAGTATTAGAACTCGAGGGCATACATTGAGACTGGAGGGGGGGGGGGGAGGTTCAGGGGAAATTTAAGGAAAAATTACTTCACAGAAAGGGTAGTGGATAAGTGGAATAGCCTCCCATCAGAGGTGGTAGAGGCTAAGACTGTAGGGCAATTTAAACATGCTTGGGACAGGCATATGAATATCCTTACAAAGAATCAAGGTTAAAAAAGGGTTGAGATTGCCTAAAGGATAAAATAAAAAAGGGGCAGACTAGATGGGCCAAGTGGTTCTTATCTGCCGTCAAATTCTATGTTTCTATGGTGCAGTTGTGTCCTAGGATGTCATGTTGCAGCTTCGCCATAGGTAATGCCTGAGCCACATCTGAGAAAGCCAGGCTCTGCAACCACTAAACCCACCAGTATTGATCATTCTAGTGCCAAAACACTGACAAGCTTGGTTCTGCTTCTATGGCGGCACACCTGGAGACTGCTCAGGGCACACTAGTGTGCCACGGCACAGTGGTTGAAAAACACTGCTCTAAAAGAATTGGTCCCTGAAGGTGTTAAACTGATATTGTTCTTTTGGTCCATCTGTCCTTGTTTTTTAGATTAATTCTTTAAAACTGTATTTGCAGGCAAAGGAGCGTGCTAATGGAATGGAACTGGATGGAAGACGGATACGAGTTGATTTCTCCATTACAAAGAGGCCTCACACACCTACCCCAGGAATATATATGGGAAGACCAACTTAGTGAGTATTTTGCAGAAGTGTTTAGGATGAAAACTAAAGAGCCTGGTTCCTAATAACAGCAGCTGCAACTTTAAAGAAAAGGCTCTTCCCCTACTAATACGATAATCTACTTCATGCTTTTAGATGTTTTATAACTCACATTATCTGGTAAATGATTACATTTAAGCTTCAAGTTATTTATTTTTCTATACCAGTGGCAGTTCTCGGCGTAGAGACTACTATGATCGAGGGTATGAAAGAGGGGGATACGATGACAGAGAATACTACAGCAGGTCCTCATACAGGTAAAGTCTACAGTAATGTGAATTTATTTTGACATTTGTTATACCGGCTTTATACACTGCTCAAAAAAATAAAGGGAACACTAAAATAACACATCCTAGATTTGAATTAATGAAATATTCTTATTAAATACTTTGTTCTTTACATAGTTGAATGTGCTGACAACAAAATCACACAAAATTATCAATGGAAATCAAATTTATTAACCCATGGATGTCTGGATTTGGAGTCACACAAAATTAAAGTGGAAAAATGCACTACAGGCTGATCCAACTTTGATCCAACTTTGATGTAATGTCCTTAAAACAAGTCAAAGTGAGGCTCAGTAGTGTATGTGGCCTCCACGTGCCTGTATGACCTCCCTACAACACCTGGGCATGCTCCTGATGAGGTGGCGGATGGTCTCCTGAGGGATCTCCTCCCAGACCTAGACTAAAGCATCCGCCAACTCCTGGACAGTCTGTGGTGCAACATGGCGTTGGTGGATGAAGCGCGACATGATGTCCCAGATGTGCTCAATTGGATTCGGGTCTGGGGAACGGGCGGGCCAGTCCATAGCATCAATGACTGTCTTGCAGGAACTGCTGACACACTCCAGCCACATGAGGTCTAGCATTGTCTTGCATTAGGAGGAACCCAGGGCCAACCAAACCAGCATATGGTCTCACAAGGGGTCTGAGGATCTCATCTCGGTACCTAATGGCAGTCAGGCTACCTCTGGCGAGCACATGGAGGGCTGTGCGGCCCCCCAAAGAAATGCCACCCCCCACCATTACTGACCCGTTGCTAAACCGGTCATGCTGTAGGATGTTGCAGGCAGCAGAACGTTCTCCTTGTCATCTCCAGACTCTGTCACGTGCTCAGTGAGAACCTGCTTTCATCTGTGAAGAGCACAGGGCACCAGTGGCGAATTTGCCAATCTTGGTGTTCTCTGGCAAATTCCAAACGTACTGCACGGTGTTGAACTGTAAGCACAACCCCCACCTGTGGACGTCTGGCCCTCATACCACCCTCGTGGAGTCTGTTTCTGATCGTTTGAGTAGACTCATGCACATTTGTGGCTTGCTGGAGGTCATTTTGCAGGGCTCTGGCAGTGCTCCTCCTGTTCCTCCTTGCACAAAGGCGGCGGTAGCGGTCCTGCTGCTGAGTTGTTGCCCTCCTACGGCCTCCTCCACGTCTCCTGATGTACTAGCCTGTCTTTTGGTAGTGCCTCCATGCTCTGGACACTACGCTGACCGACACAGCAAACTTTGCCACGGCTCACATTGATGTGCCATCCTGGATGAGCTGCACTACCTGAGCCACTTGTGTGGGTTGTAGACTCAGTCTCATGCTACCACTAGAGTGAAAGCACCGCCAGCTTTCAAAAGTGACCAAAACATCAGCCAGAAAGTATAGGAGCTCAGAAGTGGTCTGTGGTCACCACCTGCAGAACAACTCCTTTTTCTCTAACGTCCTAAGTGGATGCTGGGGACTCCGTAAGGACCATGGGGAATAGCGGCTCCGCAGGAGACTGGGCACATCTAAAGAAAGCTTTAGGACTAACTGGTGTGCACTGGCTCCTCCTCCAAGCCTCAGTTAGATTTCTGTGCCCGACGAGAAGGGTGCACACTAGGGGCTCTCCTGAGCTTCTTAGTGAAAGTTTTAGTTTAGGTTTTGTTATTTTCAGTGAGACCTGCTGGCAACAGGCTCACTGCATCGAGGGACTAAGGGGAGAAGAAGCGAACTCACCTGCGTGCAGAGTGGATTGGGCTTCTTGGCTACTGGACATTAGCTCCAGAGGGACGATCACAGGTTCAGCCTGGATGGGTCCCGGAGCCGCGCCGCCGGCCCCCTTACAGAGCCAGAAGAGCGAAGAGGTCCGGAAAAATCGGCGGCAGAAGACGTTCCTGTCTTCAATAAGGTAGCGCACAGCACTGCAGCTGTGCGCCATTGCTCTCAGCACACTTCATACTCCGGTCACTGAGGGTGCAGGGCGCTGGGGGGGGGCGCCCTGAGACGCAATAAAACACGATAAAAATACCTTACATGGCAAAAAATGCATCACATATAGCTCCTGGGCTATATGGATGCATTTAACCCCTGCCAGAATATACAGAAAAACGGGTGATAAGGCCGCCGAAAAGGGGGCGGAGCCTATCTCAGCACACTGGCGCCATTTTCCCTCACAGCTCAGTTGGAGGGAAGCTCCCTGGCTCTTCCCTGCACTACAGAAAGGGTTAAATAAAAAGAGGGGGGCACTAATTAGGCGCAGTATTAAAACATACAGCAGCTATAAGGGGAAAAACACTTATATAAGGTTATCCCTGTGTATGTGTGTATGTATATGTGTGTGTGTGTGTATATATATATATATATGTGTGTGTGTATATAATATATATATATATATATATATATATATATGCGCTCTGGTGTGTGCTGGCATACTCTCCCTCTGTCTCCCCAAAGGGCTAGTGGGGTCCTGTCCTCTATCAGAGCATTCCCTGTGTGTGTGCTGTGTCGGTACGTTTGTGTCGACATGTATGAGGAGAAAAATGATGTGGAGACGGAGCAGAGTGTCTGTAACAGTGATGTCACCACCTAGGGGGTCGACACCTGAGTGGATGTACTGTTGAAAATTACGTGACAGTGTCAGCTCTGTATAAAAAAAAAGTGGTTGACCTGAGACAGCCGGCTACTCAGCTTCTGCCTGTCCAGACGTCTCATAGGCCGTCAGGGGCTCTAAAGCGCCCGTTACCTCAGATGGCAGATACAGACGCCGACACGGATACTGACTCCTGTGTCGACGGTGAAAAGACAACCGTGATTTCCAGTAGGGCCACACGTTACATGATTGAGACAATGAAAAATGTTTTATACATTTCTGATAATACGAGTACCACCAAAAAGGGGTATTATGGTGAGGGAAAAACTACCTGTAGTTTTCCTGAATCTGAAAAATAAAATGAGGTGTGTGTGTGTGATGATATGTATACCCTTTCCTGCCAGAGGTTAGGGTGCGTTGGGAAACACCCCCTAGGGGGGATAAGGCGCTCACACGCTTGTAAGAACAAGGGCTCTACCTTCTCATGAGATGGCCGCCCTTAAGGATCCTGCTGATAGAAAGCAGGAGGGTATCCAAAAATGTATTCACACACATACTGGTGTTATACTGCGACCAGCAATCGCCTCAGCCTGGAGGTGCAGTGCTGGGTTGGCATGGTCGGATTCCCTGACTGGAAATATTGATATCCTAGATAAGGATAGTATATTATTGCCTATAGAGCATTTAAAAGATGCATTTCTATATATGCATGATGCACAGCGGAATATTTGCCGACTGGCATCAAATATAAGTGCGTTGTCCAATTCTACCAGTAAAATGGTCAGGTGATGCGGATTCCAAACGGCATTTGGAAGTATTGCCTTTAAAAAGGGACATTTGGGGTCGGTCTTTTAGACCTGGTGGCCACGGCAACAACTGGGAAATCCACGTTTGTACCCCAGGTCGCCTCTCAAAATAAGACGCCGTATTATCAGGCGCAGTCCTTTGTTGGCAAGCGGACAAAAGGTTCCTCTTTTCTGCTCGTGACAGAGGGAGAGGAAAAAGGCTGAAGAGATTACCCAGTTCCCAGGAACAGAAATCCTTTCCCGCCTCTGCAAAAGCCCTCAGTATGACGCTAGGGCCTTACAAACTCAGGCACGGTGGGGGCCCGTTCTCAATGAATTTCAGTGCGCAGTGGGCTCACTCGCAAGTAGACCCCTGGATCCTTCAGGTAATATCTCAAGGGTACATATTGAAATTCGAGACGTCTCCCCCTCGCCGTTTCCAAAAGTCGGCTTTACCGACGTCTCCCTCTGACAGGGAGGCAGTTTTGGAAGCCATTCACCCAGCAGGTGATAATCAAGGTACCCCTCCTGCAACAGGGAACGGGGTATTATTCCACACTATTGTGGTACCGAAGCCAGACGGCCCGGTGAAACCGATTCTAAATCTAAAATCTTTGAACACTTACATACAGAGGTTCAAATTCAAGATTGAGTCACTCAGAGCAGTGATTGCGAACCTGGAAGAAGGGGACTACATGATGTCTTAGGACATCAAGGATGCTTACCTTCATGTAAAAGTTTACCCTTCTCACCAAGGGTACCTCAGGTTATGGTACAGAACTGTCACTATCAGTTCAGACGCTGCCGTAGGGATGGTCCACGGCACCCCGGGTCTTTACCAAGGTAATGGCCGAAATGATATCCCTTCGAAGGAAGGGAATTTTAGTTATCCCTTACTTGGACGATTCCCTGATAAGGGTAAGATCCAGGGAACAGTTGGAAGTCGGTGTAGCACTATCTCAGGTAGTGTTGCGGCAGCACGATTGGATTCTCAATATTCCAAAATCGCAGCTGGTTCCGACGACTTGTCTTCTGTTTCCTAGGGATGTTCCTGGACACAGTCCAGAAAAAGGTGTTTCTCCTGGAAGAGAAAACCAGGGAGTTATCCGAGCTAGTCGGGAACCTCCTAAAACCGAACCAAGTCTCAGTGCATCAATGCACAAGGGTTCTGGGTAAAAATGGTGGCTTCCTACGAAGCAATCCCATTCGTTAGATTCCACGCAAGAACTTTCCAGTGGAACCTACTGGACAAATGGTCCGGGTCGCATTTTCAGATGCATCAGCGGATAACCCTGTCACCAAGGACAAGGGTATCCATCATGTGGTGGTTGCAGAGTGCTCATCTTCTAGAGGGCCGCAGATTCGGCATTCAGGACTGGGTCCTGGTGACCACGTATGCCAGCCTGCGAGGCTGGGGAGCAGTCACACAGGGAAGGAATATCCAGGGCTTAGGGTCAAGCCTGGATACATCACTTCACATAAATATCCTGAAGCTAAGGGCCATTTACAATGCTCTAAGCTTAGCAAGACCTCTGCTTCAAGGTCAGCCGGTGTTGATCCAGTCGGACAACATCATGGCAGTCACCCACGTAAACAGACAGGGTGGCACAAGAAGCAGGAGGGCAATGGCAGAAGCTGCAGGGATTCTTCGCTGGGCGGAAAATCATGTGATAGCACTGTCAACAGTATTCATTCCGGGAGTGGACAACTGGGAAGCAGACTTCCTCAGCACGACCACCCGGGAGAGTGGGGACTTCACCCAGAAGTCGTCCACATGATTAAAAAACTCGACAGGTATTGCGCCAGGTCAAGAGACCCTCAGGCAATAGTTGTAGACGCTCTGGTAACACCGTGGGTGTACCAGTCAGGGTATGTGTTCCCTCCTCTGCCTCTCATACCCAAGGTACTGAGATTGATAAGATGGAGAGGAGAAAGCACTATATTCGTGGCTCCGGATTGGCCAAGAAGGACTTGGTAACCGGAACTTCAAGAGATGCTCACGGAGGATCCGTGGCCTCTACCTCTAAGAAGGGACCTGCTCCAGCAAGGACCCTGTCTGTTCCAAGACTTACCGCGGCTGCGTTTGACGGCATGGCGGTTGAACGCCGGATCCTGAAGGAAAAAAGGCTTTCCGGATGAAGTCATCCCTATCCTGATCAAAGCCAGGAAGGTTGTAACCGCAAAAACATTATCACCGCAATTGGCGAAAATATGTTGCGTGGTGCGAGGCCAGTAAGGCCCGACGGAGGAAATTCAACTGGGTCGATTCCTACATTTCCTGCAAACAGGAGTGTCTATGGGCCTGAAATTGGGGTCCATTAAGGTTCAAATTTGCGGCCCTGTCAATTTTCTTCCAAAAAGAACTAGCTTCAGTCCCTGAAGTTCAGACGTTTGTAAAAGGGGTACTGCATATACAGCCTCCTTTTGTGCCTCCAGTGGCACTTTCGGATCTCAATGTAGTTTTGGGTTCCAAAAGTCACATTGGTTTGAACCACTTAAATCTGTGGAGTTAAAATATCTCACATGGAAAGTGGTCATGCTGTTGGCCCTGGCCTGGGCCAGGCGCGTGTCAGAATTGGCGGCTTTATCCTGAAAAAGCCCTTATCTGATATTCCATTCGGACAGGGCGGAATTGAGGACTCGTCCTCAGTTTCTCCCCAAGGTGTTTTCAGCGTCTCACCTGAACCAACCTATTGGTGGTGCCTGCGGCTACTAGGGACTTGGAGGCCTCCAAGTTGCTAGACGTTGTCAGTGCCCTGAAAATATGTTTCCAGGACGGCTGGAGTCAGGAAATCTGACTCTCTGTTTATCCTGTGTGCACCCAACAAGCTGGGTGCTCCTGCTTCTAAGCAGACTATTGCTCGTTGGATTTGTAGTACAATTCAGCTTGCACATTCTGTGGCAGGCCTGCCACAACCAAAAATCTGTAAATGCCCACTCCACAAGGAAGGTGGGCTCATCTTGGGCGGCTGCCCGAGGGGTCTCTGCTTTACAACTTTGCCGAGCAGCTACTTGGTCAGGAGCAAATACGTTTGTAAAATTCTACAAAATTAATATCCTGGCTGAGGAGGACCTGGAGTTCTCTCATTTGGTGCTGCAGAGTCATCCGCACTCTCCCGTCCGTTTGGGAGCTTTGGTATAATCCCCATGGTCCTTACGGAGTCCCCAGCATCCACTTGGGACGTTAGAGAAAATAAGAATTTACTTACCGATAATTCTATTTCTCGTAGTCCGTAGTGGATGCTGGGCGCCCATCCCAAGTGCGGATTGTCTGCAATACTTGTACATAGTTATTGTTACAAAAATCGGGTTATTATTGTTGAGCCATACTGTTAACTGGGTTCAGATCACAGGTTATACGCTGTGATTGGTGTGGCTGGTATGAGTCTTACCCGGGATTCAAAATCCTTCCTTATTGTGTACGCTCGTCCGGGCACAGTATCCTAACTGAGGCTTGGAGGGTCATAGGGGGAGGAGCCAGTGCACACCAGTTAGTCCTAAAGCTTTCTTTAGATGTGCCCTGTCTCCTGCGGAGCCGCTATTCCCCATGGTCCTTACGGAGTCCCCAGCATCCACTACGGACTATGAGAAATAGAATTATCGGTAAGTAAATTCTTATTATTGGGGGTGTCTTGCTAATTGCCTATAATTCCCATCTGTTGTCTATTCCATTTGCACAACAGCATGTGAAATTGATTGTCAATCAGTGTTGCTTCCTAAGTGGACAGTTAGATTTCACAGAAGTGTGATTGACTTCGAGTTACATTGTGTTTAAGTGTTCCCTTTATTTTTTTTGAGCAGTGTATTTTAAATACATTGGGCTGTAAAAAAAAAAACCTACATTTTTGTAACCTTCCCTCAAATTTATTTTAACAAATGTTAGACATTTGTTACTATCTAGATCAATGTTTCCCAACCGCGGTCCTCAAGGCACACTAACAGTCCTGGTTTTAGTGATATCCAGGCTTGAACACAGGTGACTTAATTAGTAGCTCAGGTATTTTGATTTAACCATCTGTGCTGAAGCCTGGATATCACTAAAACCTGCACTGTTGGTGTGCCTTGAGGACCGCGGTTGGGAATGCCTGATCTAGATAATCAAATGTTATACTTCTGTGAGGGTATGTGGTTACATTGCCTGCAGTTGGGATCCCGGCGGTAAGGATACAGACTATGGAATCCCGACCACTGACAATGCCGACAGCCGGAATCCCGGATAACTGGCTATTCCCACTCGTGTGTGTGTCCACGACACATACAGAGTGGGAATAGAACCTGTGGTGAGCCACCGAGCCTACAAGGGACTTCGTTGCTGCCAGGATCCCGGTTTCTGTATGCTGGCCTCCAGCATACTATACCCAACGCTCTGAGTGAGCTCTCTAGAATGTGTTACTGCTGTACCAGATAAATTGATCATTTTAATTAAATTTTATTGTAATACTTTCAGTGTAAGCCAGTCATTGTCAAGCACAGACCTTTTGAAGGTTCCCACTTTACTATAGTAATAGTAAATTTCGTACCCCTATCTACCTGAAAACCCAGGTCTGACAGATTGGGAACACGGTTCCAGTCCGGGACATGCCTCATTCCCACTGCATCTCTTACCTGTGTTATTACTGGGTAATGCAGTTTACACAGCACACAGGAGGAATGTGCAGAATTGGAACCCCGTGGCGTGTCCTATGTACTATTAGGCCATGCCCCCTGACTGATACCGATTTCCTGTCACGCTGGATGTGAGCCCAGCCTCTTCTGTGCACTAAATGGACACATGCAGCATCCTTTCACCTTCACTGCAAAGCAGTACAGACAGTGTGTCCCCAACCTCCCTACTGCCCGCAGAACACTGCAGTTGGTTGGTATGGGCTCTCCTCATGCTGTAAACTGACCCCTGCAGCCTTACCTGGATCCAACCGTGGTAGCAATCCTGGAAGGATTTCCAGGTTCTTTTTGGAGGGAGATGTCAAAAATCCAATATCAAAAATCATTGGTTGGTGCGTGTTCACCTGCGAAAACAGTATTTTTGTTGTGGGATACACTGGCCTCCACAGGGAATAACATTGGGGGTGTAGAGTAGGATCTTGATCCGAGGCACCAACAGGCTCAAAGATTTGACCTTCTTCCCAAGATGCATAGCGCCGCCTCCTCAACCCTGCCTCCGTGCACAGGAGCTCGGTTTTGTAGTTGGTGCCATGCAGTAAGCAGGCACTTAACAGGGGGCTGCTCCAGCAGCCCTGAGAGAAGCTTTTAAAGAACTTTTCTCCTTCATCCACTAGGGGCCACTGGAGCGTAGTTACAATGGGGAAATAGTAGGCAGTAATTGGGAGCTGGCACTTTAAAACTCTAACACTGTGGCTAGCTCCTCCCCTACTATCTCCCCTCCAAGCCAGTCTAAGTTTAGTGCCCAAGGGAGCTGGTTCACTTGGGTTTAGCTGAATTTTTTTCTTTATTTTATGTTTCTTTCACACACACAGACTGGCAGCTCTGCCACTGCCAGTCTGCACCGCGGGAGCTGCCGGCGGGGTCCCATCGCAGCTGCGTGCGGCTCGGGATGGGCCCCGGCTGAGGGAGACACTAAGCTCTTCTGAGCTGGCGGACACTGCTGCGTGCGGCGCGTGTCGGGGCCACTCCATCCAGCAGAAGATTACGGCAGCGGTGAGTATTGGCGGCCGGACACCGCGGCGTGTCGGGGCCACCCTCCACCACTGAAAGGTGAGTGTGCATTCCCCCCTCTTCCCCCCAGAGTGTTGGGATGACGGGGTGGCAGGGGGGTTTGAATAGATGTAATTTTATTAACTTAAATGGCTATGGTGGTTAGGGTCGCTACCCAGCAGCCCCCCGGCGGATTGTTATTTTATTACTTCTTTATTTAAAAAGAAAAGAAGAGACGAAGCGCAGCCCTCCTCCCTGCTTGGATCTCCGCCAGCGCGGCTCACAGAGCCGCTACGGGGATCCGGCATAAGGGCGCATAGCAGCTTTGAATTTAGCGCCTTTGAGCAGTGGGGCTTAGCCCGGAAGTAGCGCGCGCTGGGGACCATTTCCGTTTAGCAGCAGCGCGGGACGGAGGCCACGGAGCACAGTGAGCTGTTACAGTGGGGAAGGGGGGCACTGCAGCACAAATATAACTTACTTTCAGCCTGTCCCTGCACACAGTATCGTGCAGGACAGATCGGGCTGCTGTGGCTGCGTTTTTTCCCTGCTTCCCCTCCCTCCCATTCTGACTATTGCTGTTTTACCTGTGGGGAATGGGTCTCAAGTTTAGGTGCTTCCATGGCCAGTAAAGGCTCCAAGGCAACACAAAAGCAGGGTCAGGTTTTAGGTTAGGAGTCACAGCCATCGTATTGGACTCCTCTGTATGTAGATGCAAACAAATATTGGCTGTCAGGGTGCAGAGGTACCGAAAAGAAAGCGGAGCAGAGGTCAATAACAGTGAAAAATTTGGCAGTGGGAGGGATTTGCATTAGGATGACAGCTGGATTTGGCACTACGGGGAACTGACTCTCAACTATTTTGTTAATCCCCCTTAGATCCTGCACTAGTCTGTAACCCCTCCCCCCACTCTTTTTCACAGGGAAGATGGGACTATTAGCAGTGCTGGACGTTCTTACCAGAATGCCCTGTTGTAGCAAGCGCTCTATTACTGGGTAAACTCCTAACTCCACCTCTGGCTTCAGAGGGTACTGTGGGATTTTTGGAGCTATCCTACCATCTTTTACTTGTACAACTACTGGAGCTACGTTTGCCATTAATCCAGTGTCTTGTCCGTCTTTTGTCCAAAGTGACTCTGGTATCTGAGATGTCATCTCTTCTATTTGGGATGGATTCCTATTTGTCATAATGGTATGTGACATTAATTTTGATGGGGAGTCTAACATGTCTCGCACTTCCTGAGCGTGTTTCTCAGGTATGTCCAAGAATACACCTTCAGGAGTACAATAAATGACGCACCCCATTTTACACAGTAAGTCTCTTCCCAGGAGATTAGTTGGTGCCGATGCAGCCAGCAAAAAGGAATGCTTGGTATGCAAAGGCCCTATTGTAATCTCGGCTGGTTTGCTAACAGGGTAGTGCTGGACTACTCCTGTTACTCCCATGGCTGGAATTGTCCTACCAGTGGTTCTCATGCCCACTGTCGAATTTATCACTGACTTGGCCGCCCCTGTGTCTACAAGAAAGTTTAAAGTTTTACCAGCTACATTAATTGCGATCTCGGGTTCACTTCCAAGATTGGCAATTAATTTTACTGGCTGCAGATTACAGGTATGGCCACACCCCTATTGGGTATGGTGACCTCCCTGAATCCCGCTGGCAGCCACTACTTGTGAGGGAGATAGTTGGGAACTACCAGAGGCATGCCAGTCTCTGTTTGGGGGATATCTTTTTGTTTCCCCTGTATGTGGCTCATAACTCCGTTTCTGCGGACCTTGCTCCCAATGTCGTGTGTCGTGTCGTTGTCTAGGGGTTTGGTATGAGTTTCGTGGATTCTTTACTCTACAATCTCGTGCCATGTGTCCCTGTTTGTGACAAGAATAACAAGTAACCATACTTGACTTACCCACAGGATTTGGTGATACAAACAAAGGCTGCCTTGTGGTCAGAGCCTGTATACTTACTGACATTAATTTGTCACCTTGTTGTTCCCTGTGTCTGGTGATGTTTCTGTCGTGATCAATAGCAGCCTCTCTCAAAGTAGCCACAGACAGACCTCGCCAACATGGTTGCGTGGTCTGTACCCTAGTCTTCAATGACTCTTTTAAACCATCCATCAGTACCGATACTGCTACTTCCCGATGGTTTGTGTCTGTTTTAATGTCCTCTATGCCTGTGTATTTTGCCATTTCTAATAATGCTCTGTGAAAATACTCTGCAGCTGTCTGACTCCTTCTGTTTAATGGAGAATATCTTATTCCATTTAGCTACCGCTGGGAAATACTCTTTTAGCTGCAAGTTTATTCTTTTCACATTATCTTGGTTGTACACATCTGTAAGAGGTACATCATGATCTAGTCCGCAATCAGCTAAAAATTGAGTTGCGTCGACATTTGAGGGTAAACATGCTCTCAGCAATATCTGCCAGTCTTTATTGTTGGGCTCTGCAGTGTTACCTAAGTCTCTGATGTATTTTTGACTGGCAACTAAGTCTTTTCTAGGGTCAGGAAATTCAGACACTATGGTCCTTAATTCCATTCGGGAAAATGGGGTGTACATGGCAATGTTCCTAATGGGAGTGGCTCGTGATGCGTCTGTTTTCCCATTTGGCACTGCTATTACTCTAACAGGTGTAATTCTAACAACCTCATTCTGTGTAGATTCTACAGGCTGTGGTGAAATAGTTTCAGCATAATGCATGGTGCCGTACTTACCAGTTGATACGACCTCACCTATCCCTCCGCTAGGGGCCTTTACTAATCTCGTGGGTGGAGCTGTGCCTACTGTGGTCTCTGCTATGGTGGCTGCTAGAGAGAGCGCTGAAATCGTTGCCGATTCGTCCTCTTGATCACACTCCTGAGGAAAGTTCAAAACAGGGTACAACTTGCACGGGTTAATACTTGCATGGGTTAATGGGTTAACATTATCATTAACATTTACACAGTTACTAAGTGATTTTGTGTTACACCTTAGTGCGTCTTTCTCCGCAATCAACTTCTCTCCTGATATATATGTTGGCGGTGGGGCCGTGGCAATCAGTTTTCTGTTAGAGCCAGATCCCGCCGCCTGAGCCAAACCTCTCTGTATCTCACCTTCCTGTTGCCACAACTGTAAATAATCATAATGCTGGATTCGTCTCTTTGTTGATTTTATGAGACATATCCTCCTCCTTAAATTTTGTAACACTTCTGAGCTGAAGCTCCCTACTCTTGGGAATTTCTCCCTGTCATGTACAGTCATTCTCTCCCATTCATCACATAAAGTTTCTGTGTGACTTCCATATTTCTCACACATTATATACCTGGCCGACCCAATTGGTCGGACCACTGAATCAACCCGAACCGAGGTTGATCGCCCCCTACCTGAACAAGTGGCCCCCATAGTTCGAAAGTGTTGCTTTATTTAGCCAACCCTTTACGCAAAACCAAATGTCAACAATAGGCTGACGGTGGCGGTTTACCGAGTACCCCACTCACTCGCCCACGCCGACCAATACGACCTGATCACACCGATATGGTGCTGGCGTACTCGACCTAGGGCCCCTGCGACCTTAACCTCTATTTACTGGAACCTGCGAGGGTTATCCGAAGAACACTTACTCTTTCCAGTAACTATTGGTTGCTGGATAGTTCCTGAGTGAGCAGCGAACTTCCCTTAAAATAAAAAAATTACACAAATCACGTTAGAGTGTACAGATAGCGTTTGTGACCCCTTTACTCTAATGGTATTAGGTCAGATTACTAACTACTGCACACACTTACGTGCGGTCCAGTCGTTCAGTACACAAACAACTAAGCTTATGTACGGAAAGACCAATGGAATCGAAACTTACGACTGCGAATTCCTTCAGCCAGAGCGCTTATGGCCTATATGGGTGTTGCACCAACCCTTTTCGGTGTTGTGCCTGTGAACTGTATAGCGGACTTCCTTGTCGGCTGTACCTGGACCTCCTGGTCTGTTATGACCTCCTGGTCTTGTTACAGTATGACCTCCTGGTCTTGTTACAGTATGACCTCCTGGTCTTGTTACAGTATGACCTCCTGGTCTGCTATACTCTAATGCTCAAAATTGTATATTTAACCAGAGATGCCTCCCTAGCCACCGTGCACGTCACTTACACGCATGTACCTCACGAGTACTCGACTTTTCTTGTGGTTCAACCTTTAAAAATTGTAAAAACACTCACTCATCACATGTACACTTTTGTTTTCTATTTCTATTTCTGCGCAGAAATTTTTCTTCAGATCAGGTGTGTTACCAATTAGGAGCAGGATCTGTTAATTAAATTTCGGACACCCAAAAATAGACTTGCGTTATTTCTCGCCTCGCGTTATTTATCGCTTTGCGTTATTTATCGCTTTGCGTTAAAAATCAACTTATCGTGACTTGAGCTACGTGGGCGTAACCGAACGCTCCGTTGCGTAACGTACGCTGCGTGCGTCGGCCTTTGGATTGCGTACGCAAGTCTTTGTTAGAGACACGTATACGCAAAGCAAAGATCCACCGTAACACAATTTATACTTTTATCAATGTAGATGATCCTTGATCATCTACCACACAACACACTGACTTCGCCTTATCTCCCAGGCAAAACTGTGTGTTTTTGTCTATCTTTTAACTATATTACCTTTACTCTTAAACTATGAAATAACGGCAACTCTCTTTTAGCACTTCTATCAACTATAAAAACTGGCAGACAGGAGAGTGATATACGAAAAAGAAATGCAGATATATATATGTGTGCGTGCGTGTGTACGCAAGACAGAAAAATAAACAGTTTTAAAAGACGCTAGCGTTTTGTTCTTACCTCCGGTTCCCGGATTCCTTCAGCACTCTTTACTTAAGCGAAGCAGACGCTTATCCTGTCAGCACTACGAGGGATACAACCTCCCGCCCTTTGCTGAGGGATAATGTCTGCTGATCTACCTAGTGCAGATATGTGAAGGACGGCCGAGCCGCCAATTGATAAAGCTAAATATTTATCGTATATAAAACACTTTAAGAGGTCTAAGAACACTGTACGCTATCTACGTAAGAAATACCGTAAGGGTACGCAAGTTGTGTAGCGATCGCTCAACCGTAGTCGAGACGCTCAAGCGTCACGTTCGCTTACGGCCCAGTGATCACAGGCAGGCACGCTATTGGCTGCCGACTAACGTAATGATTCGCTATAGCGTAGCGTACGCTCGGGACCACGAGGAGATCACCAGCGGTGCAGACGCTTACAACGTTAAACCTTTATATCTATACTTTTAACAATGAGATACACAGTATACCTTAGTGTAGAGACAGAGTGTAAGTGCAACCTGGTGTAACCTGATTAACTACAAAGCTGCTTGAGCGTCACCGACGCTCAGAGAATACTTAACACTATAAAGAATACACAGATACCTGGGCTTAGGGTCCGAAACCTATTATATGTATTATGACTATTATACTTGCAAAAAGAATCACAGTACAAAGCATACACTACAATATAACATAAACCAACTAACCAGATAAACTACACAGTAAATACAATACAATACAATACAATTAAAGGAAAATACGAGAGAGAGTAGAGAGAGAGAGAGAGAGAGAGATGACTCACAGTAAGACAATATGATTACGGAGAAAACTTACGCACAAGGGGAACGATCGCATGCGCCTCGATATCCAGCTCCCGACTATCAGCAATGAGAACCGTTGAAGAGAGCGCACTGGATACGGTCGGCCTGCCTATTTATGCCCCACACACAATACAATTCAACGGTCCCTACAATCTCATTGTTCATTGGACATAGGAATTCGGCTTCGCATTATAACAAAAGGTCATAGGTTGATTCATACAGGTGGGCTGTGACTATTTCCAACTGCTCAGGTGGGAGGGAAACTGGGTTTCCCGCCGCATGGGTAATAAAGTGCAAATAAAGTAAATGTTCATAAACTTATGTCCATAACTATTCGCACGAGCGATTGATCTGCTTCAAACCAACACCGGAATATTTCTAATTAAATATTCTTCCGATGGATACTAAACACCACTGTATTACTCCTGTCTGACCCTTCGTATCAAACAAAGAGGGATTCCTCTGTTCATAAACATTCTATATTAACCAAACTTTCAGAATCTATCAAAGGGACCATGATCTACAAAATACATTATTACTGAAAATATGTTACGATTGAGTCGCACGCTACAACCACATAAACTCTACCGTAAATACGCATACCATGCGCCTGCGGGTGCCCGCGACTGTGAGTATGCGCACGTACGGGAGAGCGTACGCATGCGCAGCACGGACCTGTGTGAGGTGCAGATATGGTAGTGTGCATAGAGATATTTTTCTGACTTTGACAAAGGTTATTCCTACCCTGATACAGGCCAGGAAAGGAGTAGCGTCTAAACATTACCATCGTATTGGGAAAAAAATATGTATCTTGGTGCGAGTCCAAGAAGTTTCCTACGGTGGAGTTTCAACTGGGACGGTTTCTCCTCTTCCTGCAAGCAGGTGTGGATATGGGCCTGAGGTTGGGATCCGTAAAGGTCCAGATTGCGGCCCTGTCAATTTTCTTCCAGAAACAGCTGGCTTCCCTCCCGAAGGTTCAGACCTTTTTGAAAGGGGTTCTGCACATCCAGCCTCCCTTTGTGCCACCTACGGCACCATGGGATCTTAACGTGGTGCTGCAGTGTCTCCAAACGGATTGGTTCGAGCCTCTACAGGAGGTTGAGGTCAAGTTTCTCACATGGAAGGCTGTCACTGTGTTGGCCTTGGCTTTGCTAGACGTGTGTCGGAGCTGGGGGCTTTGTCTTGTAAGAGCCCCTACTTGATCTTCCATGAAGATAAAGCTGAGCTCCGGACACGTAAGCAGTTCCTTCCAAAGGTTGTGTTGGCATTTCATATCAACCAACCTATTGTGGTGCCAGTTGCTACTGACTCCTCAATTTCATCAAAGTCCTTGGATGTTGTAAGGGCTCTGAAAATCTGTGAAGAGGACTACTTGTCACAGAAAATCGGACTCTGTTATGTATGATCCCAAGAAACTTGGGTGTCCTGCTTCTAAGCAGACTATCTCTTGCTGGATCAGGTTCACTATCCAGTATGCGTATTCTACGGCAGGATTGCCGTGTCCTATGTCTGGTAAGGCCCACTCTACTTGTAAGGTGGGTGCTTCCTGGGCGGCTGCCCGGGGTATCTCGGCTGTACAGCTTTTTCGAGCGTCTACTTGGTCTTGGTCGAACACATTTGCAAAGTTCTATACCTTGGTCGCTGAGGACCTGAAGTTTGGTCAATCAGTTCTGCAAGAGCCTCTGCGCTCTCCCTCCAGTTCTGGGAGCTTTGGAACATCCCCATGGTACTAATGTGGACTCCAGCGTCCTCTAGGGCATAAGAGAAAATAGGATTGTAATTACCTACCGGTAAATCCTTTCCTCGTAGTCCATAGAGGATGCCGGGCGACCGCCCAGTGCTTCGTGATCCTGCAGTGGTTACTTAGTTCAGTACTGCTTAGTTCTTGGTTTAGTACTGTTTTTTGTTACTTGGTTACGTAATCTTGTTTCAAGCTAGTTAACTTTGTTTTGCCTTGTTAGTGGCGAGATTCACACCAGCTCTCACAATCTGTGTACAATCCTTCTCTCGAAGTTGTCATTCTCCTCGGGCACAGTTTCTACACTGAGTCTGGTAGGAGGGGCATAGAGGGAGGAGCCAGCCCACACACTCAAACTCTTAAAGTGCTAGTGGTTCCTAATGGACCCGTCTATACCCCATGGTACGAGAAAAGGATTTACCGGTAGGTAATTAAAATCCTATTTAAAAAAAAAAAAAAAAAAATTCCTGTTTTTTTTTTTTTTTTTTTTTTTTGTTAAAGGCTTAGCAATACTTTTTTTTTTTTTTTTTTAAAGACATCTGTTTGGAATGTGAATTTGTTTAGGTAATGTTTTAATAAGACAGGAGGAAAAAAAATACAATTTGAATAGTTTTTTTTATGTGTTGCACTGGTTTTTCTGCATTTCAGAGGAGGTGGAGGAGGCGGAGGATGGCGTGGTGGACAAGACCGGGATCAATTTTCTAGGTAATACTTTGCAAGATTGTTCCTGGTTCATGGGTGTGGTGGAATTTCCTTGCTTAATATAATCTTTGACTAAATTGACACTAAGAAACAGTTTAATTGCTTTTAAAAATGCATTTTACAAATTAAAATGGTTAATTGAAGAAAAACAAATTGAGTGTGAAAATGTTCTTTCACTAGGCATTTGGTAGCTAGATGCTATTAATAATAGAATAATATTTTTGCTGCTTAAAAATTTATCTGCAAACTTTGTTATAGGAGGCGGTCTCCTTCACCATATTATAGCAGAGGTGGCTATAGGTCTCGCTCAAGATCTCGTTCATACTCTCCACGTAAGTTGCTATTTGTTATCTTCAGTGTTTTGTTTGTGTGTACGGATTACTTTCTCCATTCCAAAGGTCCGTTAATCTTCCAGTAGCAAGTTTTTATTTGATCTCTCTAAACTTTGTCACAAGTATGTGCTTGAATTGTTAGTACGGTCCTCCATCCAAACACCTGCTCTCAACACAAGTGTCAGTCTGCCTTTTGCTTGATTTTTATTTCTTCTCAACATACTCCTATCATTTTGTGGCAGAGGCCTTAACCACTTAACTATGTAATTTATTTTAATATGATTTAGCAGCTCCCCTCCTGAACAACTTCCCTATAATGCTGATCATAAGGCATATTGGGGCACGCAAAGAGATTTTGATGGCTGTCACGGACGCCAACATCACAGCCTGGGCCCATCAGGAAGAGGACATTATTTCCTCTTCCAGGGTGGCAGAGAACAGCAGAACCTGTGGTTGCATAGGATGCGAACGCAGCAGGAAAAGCCTGCATGTCATTGAATCCCAAGTTAGAAAGTGGCTAAATCTTTCTGATATGATGTTTAGTGGCCAAATTGTACAAAGTGTGGAATTTTGGTTAGTTTCGAAAATATATTTTTCAGACTCCCTTATCTAGCCTTATTATTCTGTTTAAAAACCGTGCCAGGGTGCCCTGTATTTTAGTTAAGACTATTCATGATTCTTTACTCACAAGTGATAGTGGTTCCAGTTTTATGCTAGCAGCTTGTGTTGTCTGTAAAATTTAAGCTTGCATTGTGAACACCATGGCAAGTCACCACTTTAGCGACAGATTATCTTCTAGTCCAGATGAACATGTATGGGCGTTAATGAATCGAATCCCAGCAAAAAAAAGTATATGTCCTTTTATTTTATATATTTGTATGGATCTATAGTTATTTATTTTTAATATGGGCTGAACTGCTCAATTTATTTTATTTTATTTACTTAATGGGCGAGATTCAATTTATTTCCAGGCCGGCAGCCAGGCGATAGCGCATAATGGAGCTAATCAATTGTTTACCTATACCAAAGCTCCCTGAACGGGATTACCCATCCACATAAATCTGTTTCTTTTTCATCCACTAGGGGTCACTGGAGTACTCTTGGGGATATGGACGGCTTAGCAGAAACAAAGGCACTGAATATTTAAATTTAGAACTCTCCACCCCTCCATATCCCAGAGTACCTCAGTGTAGTATCTCAGTGTTTTTTCTGTGCTCACAGCACTAACAAGGCTTCTGTGGAGTTCCCACACTTGGTGGAAGATTTTATTAATTTTTCATTTTTACTTTTACTTTTTACTTTTTTTTCACTTAGCACATCCCTTCCCAGTTTCTGGAAAAACATGGGTCCGGGATTGTGCCGCTGCACGGACAGCGCATGGCGTGTCGGTCCTCACAAAGAGCACCCTCACAGCCACAGGCAGCCCACTGTCTCCTGCAACAGCTGGACGGGGCTTACAGATAGAAGCCCCGTCGCAGCCATGACCTGAAGGGCTGGACGGAGCTTACAAATAGAAGCCCCGTCGCAGCCATGACCGGAAGAGCTCGGAGCTTAGAAGCCCGTCGCAGGCCTCCCTACAAGGTATGCTGGGGAAACGGGGCGGTCAGTGCAGGCTGCCGCCCCGCTGTGTGGGGTCACTGTTGTAATGCCGCCGCCGCTCATACAGCCGCCCGCCCCAGCCGCTCCATCCGGCCGCCCCAGCACCGTCCGCCCGCCCAGACGCTCCGTCATGGTGCCAGCGCTAAGAGGGGGAGAACCGCCGCAGTTCAACTAGCGACGCCGGAAGCCGCTACGCGCCGCTCCGGCCAGCCGACCTCCGCTGCTCGGCAAGAAGTGTCCTTCGCCTCCCTGCAACTTCCCGGCGCTCCCCGCTGAGACACAGCGCTACAGTGAGTACAGGGGGAGGGGGGGGGGGGGGGAAATCTGGCTGATTACAGCGGCAAGGGAATGTAAAGGGCTGCCATATCTATATAAACAGCAGGCAGAGTTAATGTGCGATAGGCTAGTGAGCCTATATTAATACTGGATCCATGTATTGTAGATGTGATTTTCACTGTGTAATAGACTATTGAGCCTATATTAACACTACAGCATGTATTGTGGTCTGCCTGTGATTATCACTGTATAATAGGCTATTAGGCCTATATTAACACTACAGCATGTATTGTAACCTGCTTGTGATTTTCACTGTATAATAGACTATTCAGCCTATGTTAACACTGTAGCAATTGTAACTGTGATTATCAGTGTAAGCATGGCATGGGGGCCATTTTAACCACGCTTCCTGTTTCTTCCAGTTTGTAATTCCAGAACATTCCTGCCCTACATCACTACTCCACCGGAGGCGCAGGGGTGTTAGTGGGAAGTTTGGTTCAGGTTTCACATAGGCTGGCCATGTGAACTGCATTTCGGCCATAAATAGATATATATTACACACCTTAAGTAATAATTTTACTAAGTCGTGCAAGTGTCTGTACTTTGCCTATTGTGTTGTCTGTCGGCATAAGGAGTAAGGCTCCAGCACAGACTAAAAATACTTTTAAACAAAAGTCTGGACATAAATCTACCACATGTTCAGTATGTTTTGTAGGTTTCCACTCCGGAAGCCGGTTCATTCCCAGATCCTATGTTAAGCATTGGCAATTCAAATTGACTCCGCTCGACAGGAGCGGTAACATCGGAGTCTCGGAAGTTACTCCGCCAGCTTTAACGGAGGAGTCTCAGTCCAATTTAACTTTGGATACCAGGGTGTTAATTTAACTGGTCTTATAATTTAAACATTTCTTCTATGTTGCAGTCCTGACAATTCTATGTCAAACCTCACAGCGCTAAATACGAGTGAGGGCACATTAGACAGTCAGTGCGGGTTTTGACAACCATACATTGCTAATGACCAGTGAGTCAGTCTCTGTAAATTTGGATGTTAGAGCCTCCTTATTCTCTGTAAATTTCAGAGAATAAGAAGCCTCTTAACATCTAATCCGTTGTATTTACTAAACGACAGATCTTCAATGGGTTTCTTATTTAGGATATCTTACTAAGATTTAAGGCTATTTACCCGTTTCCACACACTGACATCTAAATGGAGAATCCGCCATTGGTGAATTCGTCTGTGTCAAACCTTATAAAAACCCAAGATACATTTGGGTCACTAGGGCGCTCTGTGTATGGAAACAATGACGATCATGTTATACTTATCGTTAATGAGAAGCTGCTGTGTATCTCGGTACAGCGTCTGCTGCCGCCTGTTACCTTGCTTCTCGTTTTTCATCGTCGCTAGTTTCAGCACGACAAGGCCAGAAGTTGTTTGGTCCTAAATTTGACAAAATGGCCTCCTCCGGTATCAAGCCGGAAATACTCTGGTCCGGCGTTTAAAGCCTTTAGACTTCAGTCTTTTCAAGGCTGTGGTACAAAAACAGTCACGCCTTGTAACGCCAGGGCGCTAAAGTCACAACAAGCCAGTGGCTTGATGGGCTCTCAGCCCATCTCAAATTTCCAATTGTGGGAGTGCGCCTTTACACGTTACATTTGCCGGGTTTCCAGCCATCCACTCATGGATGTATCCGCTTTTTAGGGTTAAAAGACAGGACTGCCTCTGTCGGACGAAATAAGGCGTTTTGGCAGGTTGCCATTCAGTCTCTGCTGGTTTCAGCAGTTTTTATTTCCAGGCCTGGTACACCAACAAAGTCAGGGTTATTATTCCCGTCTGTTTGTGGTACCGAAGCCGGAGGGCTCAGTCGCAGTCTCAATCAGCAAGTCACTTACTACAGATTGAAGATGGAATTTCTGCGGTTAGTATTTGCATTTTTGGAGCCACAAGATTGCATGATTGTGCTTGATCTCCAGGATGCGTACTTACACATTCCGGTTTGGTCACCTCATCACAGGTTGTTGAGTTTTGCAATACGCCACAACCATTAACCGTTTCAGGTTCTACCGTTTGGCCTCTTGTCAGCGCCTCGGGTATTCACCAAAGTGATGTTTGTGATGATAGCTCATCTCAGATCCCTGGCAGTGACAATCGTTCCATACTTAGACGATCTGCTCATAAGAGCTCCGTCTCAACAGATGCTCCTCCGACTTGCGCTGCTAACGTACACCACGGTTGCAGTGTCAAGTTCAAAAACAATCGCATCTAATTCCATCTCAACGACTTCAATTCCTAGGTATGATTCCAGATACGGTAAATCAAAGAATTTACCTACTGCACCAGAAAGAACAGATTATACGCCATCTGGTGCAATTAGTGCTCAAGCCACACACACTATCGGTACATTGGTGTATTCGCCTATTAGGAACAATGATGGGCTTTCGAAGCGCTTTAGTTCGGAGGTTTTCACTCGCGTATCCCACAGGGGGGCGAGGGTGTCTCTACTCTGGGCGAGAGTCTCAGAGGTTGGGGAGTTGTAGTTAAAATGGTCAGCGACAGGGTTTCTAAACGGATCACGACAGATTGTTGTCTATAAATGTCCTGGAACTCCGTGCAATTTACTATGCACTACATGCTTCGCTCTCAGACTGTCCAAGGCCAGTCGCACAACGCGACGGCAGTCGCATACACAACAACCAGGGAGGAACGAGAAGCCGCATGGCAATGCGGGAAGTAGCTCGAATCCTCAATTGCCCAGAATACCACAAGGTGATATTGTAGACTGGGTTCATTCCGGGAGTGGACATCTGTTAGACAGATGATCTCAGCCGTCGGGATTTTCATCCAGGAGACTGGGCATTAAATCCAGAGGTGTTTCACAGGTTGGTCCACAGGTGGGGTTACCCTCAGGTGGACATGATGGCATCTCGCCACAATTACAAACGCCCAGTATGAGTCCAGAACGACAGTTCCCAAGGGCAGTGGCGGTGGATGCTCTCACAATCGCGTGGCCGTACAGCCTCGTGTATCTGTTTCCACCGTTTTTCCGCTGTTTTCTCCGTTGCTAAAACGGATCATAAGAGAGTCCGTCAGTCATACTAGTGATATCTCATGGGTCTCAGAGTTTGGTTCTCGAATCTCCGAGGACTACTCGCAGACGATCCTTGGCCGCTCATACTACGTCCAACCCATTACAACAGGGGCCGTTCTTTTACCCCTATTTAGCGCGGCTGCGGTTGACTAGGTGGTTGTTGAGACCGCCCTCTTCAGAAGAAAGAGAGGGCATTACAGTATCGGTTATACCAACCATGTTACGAGCTAGGAAGCCGGTTACGGCAGCTCATTATTACAGAATTTGGCGTGCCTATATAGGTTGGTGTGAAGCTCGGAAGTTTCCGACATCATTTTTCAAGTTACCCGTATTCTGTTATTTTTACAGACGGGGTTGGATGGAGGACTGCGTTTATCTACACTGAAGGTGCAGGTATCTGTGTTGTCCATTTATTTTCAAAGACGATTGGCTCCATTGCCGTCGGTACACATTTTTCTGCAGGGTGTCCTCAGAGTACAGCCTCCATTTATCCCACTTACAGCGCCATGGGACTTGAATTTGGGTTCAGATTTCTTACAGTCTTCATATTTTGAACCCTTACAGCAAGTGGATATTAAGTTTCTGACTTGGAAAACGTTTTTTCGTCTAGCCTTAGCTTCGGCAAGGCGTTTTTCAAATTTGGGTGCCTTGTCTGGCAAGCCACCGTATTTGGTGTTTCCTGATGACAGAGCGTAACTTCGGACGATTTCCGAGTTCTTACCAAAGCTAGTGTCATCTTTTCACATCAATCAACCAATAGTGGTTCCTGTGTTGACAGTACATTCTAGAATTCTGAATGTGGTACGCGCATTACGCGTTTATATGTCCCGAACGTCTACAGTTCGTAATACGGATACGTTGTTTGTTCTCTATGATGCTGCCAAGTGGGGTTGGCCAGCTTCTCAGCAGACCTTATCCAGATGGATAAAACTGACTATACGTCAGGCTTACCTTAAGGCTAAGTTAGTCGCCTACATCAGTGATAGCTCATCCCACAGGTTCTGTGGGAACGTCATGGCCAGCTGGTCGTGGAGCTTCTACGACACAGCTTGACCGTGCGGCTACATGGTCTTCAGTGCACACGTTTGTGCGCTTTTACAAGTTTGATACGTTTGCGGCATCAGCATCTAGCTTTGGCCGCCTAGTGTTACAGGTGTCAAACAGCTCTCCCGCCCACGGGGGAAGCTTTGGTACGTCCCAAGAGTACTCCAGTGACCCCTAGTGGATGAAAAAGAAAATAGGATTTTGGTACTTACCAGGTAAATCCTTTTCTTTGAATCCATAGGGGGCACTGGACGCCCACCCAGAGCAGTTTTACCTGGGTTGTATTAAGCTCAGGGGATCTTATGGTAACACATTTTCTCTGACGTCCTAGTGGATGCTGGGAACTCCGTAAGGACCATGGGGAATAGCGGCTCCGCAGGAGACAGGGCACATCTAAAGAAAGCTTTAGGATCACCTGGTGTGCACTTGCTCCTCCCCCTATGACCCTCCTCCAAGCCTCAGTTAGATTTTCTGTGCCCGACGAGAAGGGTGCACACTAGGGGCTCTCCTGAGCTCTTTGTGAAAGTTTTAGTTTAGGTTTATTATTTTCAGTGAGACCTGCTGGCAACAGGCTCACTGCATCGAGGGACTAAGGGGAGAAGAAGCGAACTCACCTGCGTGCAGAGTGGATTGGGCTTCTTAGGCTACTGGACATTAGCTCCAGAGGGACGATCACAAGTTCAGCCTGGATGGGTCACCGGAGCCGCGCCGCCGGCCCCCTTACAGAGCCAGAAGAGCGAAGAGGTCCGGAAAAATCGGCGGCAGAAGACTTTCCTGTCTTCAGATAAAGGTAGGCGCACAGCACCGCAGCTGTGCGCCATTGCTCTCAGCACACTTCACACTCCGGTCACTGAGGGTGCAGGGCGCTGGGGGGGCAGCGCCCTGAGACGCAATAAATCGTTAGAAAACCTTTTATGGCTAAAATAAATGCATCACATATAACTCCTGGGCTATATGGATGCATTTAACCCCTGCCAAAACATACAAGAAAACGGATGATAAGGACGCCGAGAAAGGGGCGGAGCCTATCTCCTCAGCACACTGGCGCCATTTTCCCTCACAGCTCAGTTGGAGGGAAGCTCCCTGGCTCTCCCCTGCAGTCACTACACTACAGAAAGGGGTTAAAAAAGAGAGGGGGGCACAAATTAGGCGCAGTATAAACAATACAGCAGCTATAAAGGGAAAAACACTTATATAAGGTTATCCCTGTATATATATAACGCTCTGGTGTGTGCTGGCAAACTCTCCCTCTGTCTCCCCAAAGGGCTAGTGGGGTCCTGTCCTCTATCAGAGCATTCCCTGTGTGTGTGCTGTGTGTCGGTACGTTTGTGTCGACATGTATGAGGAGAAAAATGATGAGGAGACGGAGTAGAGTGTCTGTAATAGTGTTGTCACCCCCTGGGGGGTCGACACCTGAGTGGATGTACTGTGGAAATTGCGTGACAGTGTCAGCTTTGTATAAAAGACAGTGGTTGACATGAGACAGCCGGCTACTCAGCTTGTGCATGTCCAGACGTCTCATATAGGGGCTCTAAAGCGCCCGTTACCTCAGATACAGACGCCGACACGGATACTGACTCCTGTGTCGACGGTGAAGAGACAACCGTGATTTCCAAATAGGGCCACACATTGCATGATTGAGGCAATGAAAAAAGTTTACACTTTTCTGATAATATGAATACCACCAAAAAAAAGGGGTATTATGTTGGTGAGGAAAAACTTCCTGTAGTTTTCCTGAATCTGAGAAATAAAATGCGTGGGTTTCCCCCCGATAACAATTGATAATTTCTAAAGTTATTGGCAGTATACCTTTTCCCGCCAGAGGTTAGGGTGCGTTGGGAAACACCCCCTAGGGGGGATAAGGCGCTCACACGCTTGTAAGAACATGGGCTCTACCCTCTCTTGAGATGGCCGCCCTTAAGGATCCTGCTGATAGAAAGCAGGAGGGTATCCTAAAATGTATTTACAAACATACTGGTGTTATACTGCGACCAGCAATCGCCTCAGCCTGGATGTGCAGTGCTGGGTTGGCGTGGTCGGATTCCCTGACTGGAAATATGATATCCTAGATAAGGACAGTATATTATTGCCTATAGAGCAATTAAAAGATGCATTTCTATATATGCATGATGCACAGCGGAATATTTGCCGACTTGCATAAAGTATAAGTGCGTTGTCCAATTATACCAGTAAAGTGGTCAGGTGATGCGGATTCCAAACGGCATTTGGAAGTATTGCCTTAAAAGAGGGGATGTACCCCAGGTCGCCTCTCAAAATAAGACGCCGTATTATCAGGCGCAGGCCTGGTTGGCAAGCGGACAAAAGGGTTCCTCTTTTCTGCTCGTGACAGAGGGAGAGGAAAATGGCTGCAGAGATCAGCCAGTTCCAAGGAACAGAAACTCTTTTCCGCCTCTGCCAAGCCCTCAGTATGACGCTAGGGCTTTACAAGTTCAGGCACGGTGGGGTCCCGTTCTCAATGAATTTCAGTGCGCAGTGGGCTCACTCGCAAGTAGACCCCTGGATCCTTCAGGTAATATTTCAGGGGTACAAATTGGAATTCGAGACGTATCCCCCTCGCCGTTTCCAAAGGTCTGTTTTACCGACGTCTCCCGCTGACAGGGAGGCAGTTTTGGAAACCATTCACAAGCTGTATTCCCAGCAGGTGATAATCAAGGTACCCCTCCTGCAACAGGGAACGGGGTATTATTCCACACTATTGTGGTACCGAAGCCAGACGGCTCGGTGAGACCGATTTTAAAATCTAAAATCTTTGAACACTTGCATACAGAGGTTCAAATTCAAAATTGAGTCACTCAGAGCAGTGATTGCAAACCTGGAAGAAGGGGAATACATGATGTCTTAGGACATCAAGGATGCTTACCTTCATGTCAAAATTTACCCTTCTCACCAAGGGTATTTCAGGTTATGGTACAGAACTGTCACTGTCAGTTCGGACGCTGCCGTAGGGATGGTCCACGGCACCCCGGGTCTTTACTGAAGTAATGACCGTAATGATGATATTCCTTCGAAGGAAGGGAATTTTAGTTATCCGTTACTTGGACGATTCCCTGATAAGGGTAAGATCCAGGGAACAGTTGGAGATCGGTGTAGCACTATATCAGGTAGTGTTGCGGCAGCACGATTGGATTCTCAATATTCCAAAATCGCAGCTGGTTCCGACGACTTGTCTTCTGTTCCTAGGGATGATCCTGGACACAGTCCAGAAAGAAGGTGTTTCTCCCGGAGGAGAAAGCCAGGGAGTTATCCGACAGGAACCTCCTAAAACCGAACCAAGTCTCAGTGCATTAATGCACAAGGGTTCTGGGTAAAAATAGTGGCTTCCTACGAAGCAATCCCATTCGGCAGATTCCACGCAAGACTTTCCAGTGGAACCTACTGGACAAATGGTCCGGGTAGCATCTTCAGATGCTTCAGCGGATAACCCTGTCACCGGGGACAAGGGTATCCCTCCTGTGGTGGTTGCAGAGTGCTCATCTTCTAGAGGGCCGCAGATTCGGCATTCGGGACTGGGTCCTGGTGGCCAGGGATGCCAGCCTGCGAGGCTGGGGAGCAGTCACACAGGGAAGGAATTTCCAGGGCTTATGGTCAAGCCTGGAGACATCTCTTCATATAAACATTCTGGAACTAAGGGCCATTTACAATGCCCTAAGTCAAGCGAAACCCCTGCTTCAGGGTCAGGCGGTATTGATCCAATCGGACAACATCATGTCAGTCGCCCACGTAAACAGACAGGGCGGCACGGGAAGCAGGGGGGCAATGGCAGAAGCTGCAAGGATTCTTCGCTGGGCGGAAAATCATGTGATAGCACTGTCAGCAGTGTTCATTCCGGGAGTGGACAACTGGGAAGCAGACTTCCTCAGCAGACACGACCTTCACCCGGGAGAGTGGGGACTTCACCCAGAAGTCTTCCACCTGATTGTAAACCGTTGGGAAAAACCAAAGGTGGACATAATGGCGTCCCGTCTAAACAAAAAACTAGACAGATATTGCGCCAGGTCAGGGGACCCTCAGGCAATAACGGTGGACGCTCTGGTAACACCGTGGGTGTACCAGTCAGTGTATGTGTTCCCTCCTCTGCCTCTCATACCAAAAGTACTGAGAATCATAAGGAGAGGAGTAAGAACTATACTCGTGGTTCCGGATTGGCCAAGAAGGACTTGGTATCCGGAACTTCAAGAGATGCTCACGGACGAACCGTGGCCTCTACCTCTAAGAAAGGACCTGCTCCAGCAGGGGCCTTGTCTGTTCCAAGACTTACCGCGGCTGCGTTTGACGGCTTGGCGGTTGAACGCCGGATCCTGAAGGAAAAAGGCATTCCAGATGAAGTCATCCCTACCCTGGTCAAGGCCAGGAAGGACGTAAACGCAAAACATTATCACTGCATTTGGCGAAAATATGTTGCGTGGTGGGAGGCCAAGAAGGCCCCTACAGAGGAATTTCAACTGGGTCGTTTCCTCCATTTCCTGCAAACAGGACTGTCTATGGGCCTAAAATTAGGGTCCATTAAGGTTCAAATTTCGGCCCTGTCGATTTTCTTCCAAAAGGAACTGGCTTCAGTGCCTGAAGTTCAGACATTTGTAAAAGGGGTACTGCATATACAGCCTCCTTTTGTGCCTCCAGTGGCACCTTGGGATCTCAATGTTGTGTTGAGTTTCCTAAAGTCACATTGGTTTGAACCACTCACCACTGTGGACTTAAAATATCTCACATGGAAGGTGACGATGCTGTTAGCCCTGGCTTCAGCCAGGCGTGTGTCAGAATTGGCGGCTTTATCATATAAAAGCCCTTATTTAATATTTCATTCTGACAGGGCAGAATTGAGGACTTGTCCTCCATTTCTACCTAAGGTGGTTTCTGCATTTCACATGAAGCAACCTATTGTGGTACCTGCGGCTACTAAGGACTTGGAGGATTCCAAGTTGCTTGACGTGGTCAGGGCCCTGAAAATATATGTTTCCAGGACGGCTGGAGTCAGAAAATCTGACTCGCTGTTTATCCTGTATGCACCCAACAAACTGGGTGCTCCTGCTTCTAAGCAGACGATTGCTCGTTGGATTTGTAGTACAATTCAGCTTGCACATTCTGTGGCAGGCCTGCCACAGCCAAAAATCTTAAAATGCCCACTCCACAAGGAAGGTGGGCTCATCTTGGGCAGCTGCCCGAGGGGTCTCGGCTTTACAACTTTGCCGAGCAGTTACTTGGTCAGGAGCAAATACGTTTGTAAAATTCTACAAATTTGATACCCTGGCTGAGGAGGACCTGGAGTTCTCTCATTTGGTGCTGCAGAGTCATCCGCACTCTCCCGCCTGTTTGGGAGCTTTGGTATAATCCCCATGGTCCTTACGGAGTCCCCAGCATCCACTAGGACGTCAGAGAAAATAAGTATTTACTCACCGGTAATTCTATTTCTCGTAGTCCGTAGTGGATGCTGGGCGCCCATCCCAAGTGCGGATTGTCTGCAATACTGGTACATAATTATTGTTACCAAAAAATTCGGGTTATTGTTGTAGTGAGCCATCTTTTATAGAGGCTTCTCTATTATCATGCTGTTAACTGGGTTCAGATCACAAGTTGTACAGTGTGATTGGTGTGGCTGGTATGAGTCTTACCCGGGATTCAAAATCCTTCCTTATTGTGTACGCTCGTCCGGGCACAGTATCCTAACTGAGGCTTGGAGGAGGGTCATAGGGGGAGGAGCCAGTGCACACCAGGTGATCCTAAAGCTTTCTTTAGATGTGCCCTGTCTCCTGCGGAGCCGCTATTCCCCATGGTCCTTACGGAGTTCCCAGCATCCACTACGGACTACGAGAAATAGAATTATCGGTAAGTAAATTCTTATTTCTCTAACGTCCTAAGTGGATGCTGGGACTCCGTAAGGACCATGGGGAATAGCGGCTCCGCAGGAGACAGGGCACAAAATAAAAGCTTGAGATATCAGGTGGTGTGCACTGGCTCCTCCCCCTATGACCCTCCTCCAAGCCAGTTAGATTTTTGTGCCCGGCCGAGAAGGGTGCAAACTAGGTAGCTCTCCAGAGCTGCTTAGAATAAAAGTTTAGTTAGGTTTTTTTATTTTCAGTGAGTCCTGCTGGCAACAGGCTCACTGCATCGTGGGACTAAGGGGAGAAGAAGCGAACTCACCTGAGTGCAGAGTGGATTGGGCTTCTTAGGCTACTGGACGTTAGCTCCAGAGGGACGATCACAGGTTCAGCCTGGATGGGTCACCGGAGCCGCGCCGCCGTCCCCCTTACAGAGCCAGAAGAGACGAAGGTCCGGTGAAAGCGGCGGCAGAAGACATCCTGTCTTCAAGACTAAGGTAGCGCACAGCACCGCAGCTGTGCGCCATTGCTCTCAGCACACTTCACACTCCGGTCACTGAGGTTGCAGGGCGCTGGGGGGGAGCGCCCTGAGACGCAATATAACACACATATACCTTAGCTGGCAAAAGGAATACATCACATATAGCTCCAGGGCTATATGGATGTATTTTTTCCCCTGCCATTTTACACAAAAAAGCGGGAGTTAAGGACGTCGTGAAGGGGCGGGGCCTATCTCCTCAGCACACTGGCGCCATTATTCCCTCACAGCTCCGCTGGAAGGACGGCTCCCTGATTCTCCCCTGCAGTACTGCATCTGATTCAGGGTAAAAAAGAGAAGGGGGGGCATTTTGGCAGCAAATAACTAGATTAACAGCAGCTATAAGGGATTAACACTTATATAAGGTTATCCCTGTATATATATAGCGCAGGGTGTGTGCTGGCAGACTCTCCCTCTGTCTCTCCAAAGGGCTAAGTAGGGTCCTGTCCTCTATCAGAGCATTCCCGGTGTGTGTGCTGTGTGTCGGTACGCGTGTGTCGACATGTATGAGGAGGAAAATGAGGTGGAGGCGGAGCAGTTGCCTGTGTTAGTGATGTCACCCCCTAGGGAGTCGACACCTGACTGGATGATTGTGTTTAAGCAATTAAGTGATAATGTCAGCAATTTACAAAAAACTGTTGACGACATGAGAAAGCCGGCAAATCAATTAGTGCCTGTTCAGGCGTCTCAGACACCCTCAGGGGCCCTAAAACGGCCGCTACCTCAGTGGGTCGACACGGATCCAGATACAGATACTGAATCTAGTGTCGACGGTGACGAGACAAACGTAATGTCCAGTAGGGCCACACGTTACATGATCACGGCAATGAAAGAGGCATTGAACCTTTCTGACACTACAAATACCTCAAAGGCGGGTATTATGTGGGGTGTGAAAAAACTGCCAATAGTTTTTCCTGAGTCTGAGGAAATAAATGAGGTGTGTGATAAAGCGTGGGTTTCCCCCGATAAAAAACAGCTAATTTCTAATAAGTTATTAGCACTATACCCTTTCCCGCCAGAGGTTAGGGCACGGTGGGAAACACCCCCTAGGGTAGATAAGGCGCTCACACGTTTATCTAAACAAGTAGCGTTACCGTCCCCTGATACGGCCACCCTCAAAGAACCAGCTGATAGGAGGCTGGAAAATATCCTGAAAAGTATATACACACATACTGGTGTTATACAATCGCATCAGCCTGGATGTGCAGTGCTGGAGTCGCATGGGCGGATTCCCTGACTGAGAATATTGATACCCTGGATAGGGACAATATTCTGTTAACTATAGAACATTTAAAGGATGCATTGCTATATATGCGTGATGCGCAGAGGGATATTTGTACCCTGGCATCAAGAGTAAGCGCAATGTCCATCTCTGCCAGAAGAGCATTATGGACCAGACAGTGGTCAGGGGACGCAGATTCCAAACGGCACATGGAAGTATTGCCGTATAAGGGGGAGGAGTTATTTGGGGCTGGTCTAACAGACCTGGTGGCCACGGCAACGGCTGGAAAATCCACCTTTTTACCCCAGGTTACTTCACATCAACAGAAAAAGAGTCTTTTCAAACTCAGTCCTTTCGTTCCCATAAGTACAAGCGAGCAAAAGGTCACTCTTTTCTGCCCAAGGGCAGAGGAAGAGGAAAAGGCAGCACCATGCAGCCGCTTCCCAGGAGCAGAAGCCCTCCCCTGCTTCTGCCAAGTCTTCAGCATGACGCTGGGGCTTTACAAGCAGACTCAGACAAAACCAAAGTCTCCCTCCGACAGGGAGGCAGTTCTGGAAGCCATTCACAAGCTGTACTCCCAGCAGGTGATAATCAAGGTACCCCTCTTACAACAGGGGAAGGGGTATTATTCCACACTATTTGTGGTACCGAAGCTGGACGGCTCGGTGAGACCAATATTAAATCTAAAATCTTTGAACACTTACATAAAAAGGTTCAAATTCAAGATGGAGTCACTCAGAGCGGTGATAGCGAACCTGGAAGAGGGGGACTATATGGTGTCGCTGGACATCAAGGATGCGTATCTCCACGTCCCAATATATCCTTCTCACCAAGGGTACCTCAGGTTTGTAGTACAAAACTGTCATTATCAGTTTCAGACGCTGCCGTTTGGATTGTCCACGGCGCCTCGGGTCTTTACCAAGGTAATGGCCGAAATGATGATTCTTCTACGAAGAAAAGGCATCTTAATTATCCCTTACTTGGACGATCTCCTGATAAGGGCAAGGAACAGTTAGAAGTCGGAGTGGCACTATCTCAGGTAGTGCTAAGTCAGCACGGATGGATTCTAAATATTCCAAAATCGCAGCTGATTCCAACGACACGTCTACTGTTCTTAGGAATGATTCTGGACACTGTCCAGAAGAAGGTGTTTCTCCCGGAGGAGAAGGCCAGGGAGTTATCCGAGCTAGTCAGGAACCTCCTAAAACCAGGACAGGTCTCAGTGCATCAGTGCACAAGGGTCCTGGGAAAAATGGTGGCTTCTTACGAAGCGATTCCATTCGGAAGATTCCACGCAAGAACTTTTCAGTGGGATCTACTGGGAAAATGGTCCGGATCGCATCTTCAGATGCATCAACGGATAACCCTGTCGCCAAGGACAAGGGTGTCTCTCCTGTGGTGGCTTCAGAGGGCTCATCTACTAGAGGGCCGCAGATTTGGCATTCAGGATTGGATCCTGGTAACCACGGATGCCAGCCTGAGAGGCTGGGGAGCAGTCACACAGGGAAGGAATTTCCAGGGCTTGTGGTCAAGCATGGAAACATCTCTTCATATAAACATTCTAGAACTAAGGGCCATTTACGATGCCTTAATTCAAGCAAAACCTCTGCTTCAGGGTCAGGCGGTGTTGATCCAGTCGGACAACATCACGTCAGTCGCCCACATAAACAGACAGGGCGGCACGAGAAGCAGGAGGGCAATGGCAGAAACTGCAAGGATTCTTCGCTGGGCGGAAAATCATGTGATAGCACTGTCAGCAGTGTTCATTCCGGGAGTGGACAACTGGGAAGCAGACTTCCTCAGCAGACACGACCTTCACCCGGGAGAGTGGGGACTTCACCCAGAAGTCTTCCACCAAATTGTAAACCGTTGGGAAAGACCAAAGGTGGACATGATGGCGTCACGTCTAAACAAAAAACTGGACAGATATTGCGCCAGGTCAAGGGACCCTCAGGCAATAGCAGTGGACGCTCTGGTAACGCCGTGGGTGTACCAGTCAGTGTATGTATTCCCTCCTCTGCCCCTCATACCGAAAGTATTGAGAATCATAAGAAGGAGAGGAGTAAGAACTATACTCGTGGTTCCGGATTGGCCAAGAAGGTCTTGGTACCTGGAACTTCAAGAGATGCTCACGGACGAACCGTGGCCTCTACCTCTAAGACAGGACCTGCTACTGCAGGGGCCTTGTCTGTTCCAAGACTTACCGCGGCTGCGTTTGACGGCATGGCGGTTGAACGCCGGATCCTGAAGGACAAGGGCATTCCAGAAGAAGTCATCCCTACTCTGGTAAAAGCCAGAAAGGGAGTAACCGCAAAACATTATCAACGCATTTGGCGTAAATATGTTGCGTGGTGTGAGGCCAAGAAGGCCCCTACACAGGAATTTCAACTGGGTCGTTTCTTGCATTTCCTGCAAACAGGACTGTCTATGGGCCTAAAATTAGGGTCCATTAAGGTTCAAATTTCGGCCCTGTCGATATTCTTCCAGAAAGAACTGGCTTCAGTACCTGAAGTTCAGACATTTGTGAAAGGGGTGCTGCACATACAGCCTCCTTTTGTGCCTCCAGTGGCACCTTGGGATCTCAATGTTGTGTTGAGATTTCTAAAATCACACTGGTTTGAACCATTGTCTACGGTAGATTTAAAATATCTCACGTGGAAGGTGTCGATGCTGTTGGCCTTGGCTTCAGCTAGGCGTGTGTCAGAATTGGCGGCTTTATCATGTAAAAGCCCTTACCTAAATTTTCATTGACAGGGCGGAATTGAGGACTCGTCCTCAATTTCTACCTAAGGTGGTTTCTGCATTTCACATGAACCAACCTATTGTGGTACCTGCGGCTACTAGGGACTTAGAGGACTCTAAGTTGCTGGACGTTGTCAGGGCCTTGAAAATATATGTTTCCAGGACGGCTGGAGTCAGGAAAACTGACTCGCTGTTTATCCTGTATGCACCCAACAAGCTGGGTGCTCCTGCTTCAAAGCAGACGATTGCTCGTTGGATTTGTAGTACAATTCAGCTTGCACATTCCGTGGCAGGATTGCCACAGCCAAAATCAGTAAAAGCCCATTCCACAAGGAAAGTGGGCTCATCTTGGGCGGCTGCCCGAGGGGTCTCGGCTTTACAACTTTGCCGAGCAGCTACTTGGTCAGGGGCAAACACGTTTGCTAAATTCTACAAATTTGATACCCTGGCTGAGGAGGACCTGGAGTTCTCTCATTCGGTGCTGCAGAGTCATCCGCACTCTCCCGCCCGTTTGGGAGCTTTGGTATAATCCCCATGGTCCTTACGGAGTCCCAGCATCCACTTAGGACGTTAGAGAAAATAAGATTTTACTTACCGATAAATCTATTTCTCGTAGTCCGTAGTGGCTGCTGGGCGCCCATCCCTAGTGCGGATTGTCTGCAATACTTGTATATAGTTATTGTTACAAAAAATTCGGGTTATTATTGTTGAGCCATCTTTTCAGAGGCTCCTTTAAAATTATCATACTGTTAACTGGGTTCAGATCACGAGTTGTACGGTGTGATTGGTGTGGCTGGTATGAGTCTTACCCGGGATTCAATATCCTTCCTTATTATGTACGCTCGTCCGGGCACAGTATCCTAACTGGCTTGGAGGAGGGTCATAGGGGGAGGAGCCAGTGCACACCACCTGATATCTCAAGCTTTTATTTTGTGCCCTGTCTCCTGCGGAGCCGCTATTCCCCATGGTCCTTACGGAGTCCCAGCATCCACTACGGACTACGAGAAATAGATTTATCGGTAAGTAAAATCTTATTTTTCACCGACTGGTTCAATTATAAGGTTCTATCGGTTATGGTGTCAACTGTTTCGTTGTCAGTAACGTTATGTGTCAACTTTGTTGTTGTCCGTTATGTTATAGGAATTCTCCATTGTCAACCTCTCTATAGTTCCTGTTCGGCTCAGTAAAAAACACTGAGATACTACACTGAGGTACTCTGGGATATGGAGGGGTGGAGAGTTCTAAATTTAAATATTCAGTGCCTTTGTTTCTGCTAAGCCGTCCATATCCCCAAGAGTACTCCAGTGCCCCCTATGGATTCAAAGAAAAGGATTTACCTGGTAAGTACCAAAATCCTATTTTCATTTCACCCCAGAACCCAGTTAGACAGGTTATCAGGAGTGATTTAACCCAAGCTCCCCCCCAAGAAAATATACACTGTTTAATGTAACGTCTTACCCACATACAGTAGACCCCTTTATAAATGTAATAGGGTCTTAAGGACCATACACACTAGACTATTTGCCTCAGATATGAACGATAATGACTATTGTGAACGATATACCGTTCACATCGTTTAGTGTGTATGGCGCACCAATCAATGATGCACTCACACGCGCTCGTTGATTGTCTGTCGGCGGTGCAGACTGCTCAAGGTGAGCAATGTCACTTGTGACATCGCTCATCACGGCATGGGTGAATGGAGCCGCGATGAGCGATGTCCACAATGACATTGCTCTTCCTCCCCAGCAGTTGTATGTATGTATGTATGTATGTATGTATGTACATATCAGGAGCACTCGCCAGTCTTGATGAGCCTTATTTTATTAGTAGCATCAGGAAATCAGCATAGGGGTATCGACGTTTTGGGACACGCAGGTCCCTTTGTCAAGACCTGCGTGTCCCGAAACGTCGATACCCCTATGCTGATTTCCTGATGCTGCTCCTAAAATAAGGCTTATGAAGACTGGTGAGTGCTCCTGATATGTACTTCTATATTTGAATGGACTGGTCCTGGTGACACATGCCCATATGGATGCTACCCCAGCAATTGATATAAAAGGCTAGAGTGTGTATGTATGTGTGTATGTGTATATATATATATATATAATGTATACAGGTTGAGTATCCCTTATCCAAAATGCTTGGGACCAGAGGTATTTTGGATATGGGATTTTTCCGTATTTTGGAATAATTGCATACCATAATGAGATATCATGGTGATGGGACCTAAATCTAAGCACAGAATACATTTGTTACATATACACCTTATACACACAGCCTGAAGGTAATTTTAGCCAATATTTTTTATAACTTTGTGCATTAAACAAAGTGTTTATACATTCACACAATTCATTTATGTTTCATATACACCTTTTACACACAGCCTGAAGGTCATTTAATACAATATTATTAATAACTTTGTGTATTAAACAAAGTTTGTGTACATTGAGCCATCAAAAAACAAAGGTTTCACGGTCTCACTCTCAGTCCAAAAAGTCTGTATTTCGGAATATTTGGATATGGGATACTCAACCTGTGTGTGTGTGTGTGTGTGTGTGTATGTATGTATGTATGTCCGGCGATGTAGAATAATCTGATCAAGATTGTATAGAAAAAAGGCTGATATAGTATCTGACCTTACTTCCTCCATAGTGTATATGGACAGAAGATCGCAGGTATAGATTCCTCAACACAACAAATCATGTTTTCTCTAACGTCCTAGTGGATGCTGGGGACTCCGTCAGGACCATGGGGATTAGCGGGCTCCGCAGGAGACAGGGCACATCTAAAAAAGCTTTTAGGTCACATGGTGTGTACTGGCTCCTCCCCCTATGACCCTCCTCCAAGCCCCAGTTAGGTTTTTGTGCCCGTCCGAGAGGGTGCAATCTAGGTGGCTCTCTTAAAGAGCTGTTTAGAAAAGTTTTTTTTTTAGGTTTCTAATCAGTGATTCCTGCTGGCGACAGGATCACTGCAACGAGGGACTTAGGGGAGAGACTTGCAACTCACCTGCGTGCAGGAGGATTGAAGTCTTAGGCTACTGGACACTGAGCTCCAGAGGGAGTCGGAACACAGGTCAGCCTGGGGTTCGTCCCGGAGCCGCGCCGCCGATCCCCCTTACAGACGCTGCAGAACGGAGGTCCGGAAACAGGCGGCAGAAGACTCCTCAGTCTTCATGAAGGTAGCGCACAGCACTGCAGCTGTGCGCCATTGTTGCTACACGGCTCACTGATCTCGGTCACGGAGGGTGCAGGGCGCTGCTGGGGGCGCCCTGGGCAGCAATATAGATTACCTTAGAGGCAAATAAATACATCACATATAGCCATTAAGGCTATATGTATGTATTTAACCCAGGCCAGTTTTCCTAATAACCGGGAGAAAAACCCGCCGAGAAAGGGGCGGAGCTTATTCTCCTCAGCACTCAGCGCCATTTTCCTGACCAGCTCCGCTGGTGAGGAAGGCTCCCACTCTCCCCTGCACTACAGAAACAGGGTTAAAGAGAAGGGGGGCATAAATTGGCGATATAATTATATATTAAGAGCGCATATATATATAGAAACAACACCTTCTAGGGTTGTTATATACATTATGGCGCTTTTGGTGTGTGCTGGCAAACTCTCCCTCTGTCTCCCCAAAGGGCTAGTGGGTCCTGTCCTCTATCAGAGCATTCCCTGTGTGTGTGCAGTAGGTCGGTACGTGTGTGTCGACAGGTATGAGGAAAATGTTGGTGAGGAGACGGAGAAAATTGCCTGTAATGGTGATGTCACTCTCTAGGGAGTCGACACCGGAATGGCTTATTTAGGGAATTACGTGATAATGTCAACACGCTGCAAGCCGGTTGACGACATGAGACAGCCGGCGGACAAATTAGTATCGGTCCAGGCGTCTCAGACACCGTCAGGGGCTTGTAAAAACGCCCATTTACCTCAGTCGGTCGACAGACACTGACACGGACACTGACCCCAGTGTCGACGGTGAAGAAACAAACGTATTTTTCCTTTAGGGCCACAAGTTACATGTTAAGGGCAATGAAGGAGGTGTTACATATTTCTGATACCACAAGTACCACAAATAAGGGTATTTTGTAGGGTGGGAATAAACTACTTGTAGTTTTGCCTGAATCAGATAAATTAAATGAAGTGTGTGATGATACGTGGGGTTCCTCCGATAGAAAGTTATGGGCGGTATACCCTTTTTCCCGCCAGAAGTAAGGGCGAGTTGGAAAACACACCTTAGGGTGGATAAGGCGCTCACACGCTTATAAAAAACATGGCGTTACCGTTTCCAGATACGGCCACCCTCAAGGAGCCAGCTGATAGGAAGCTGGAAAATATCATAACAGTATATACACACATACTGGTGTTATACTACGACCAGCAATCGCCTCAGCCTGGATGTGCAGCGCTGAGGGGGCTTGGTCGGATTTCCTGACTGAAAATTTTGATACCCTTGACAGGGACAGGATTTTATTGTCTATAGAGCATTTTAAGGATGCATTTCTATATATGCGTGATGCGCAGAGGCATATTTGCATTCTGGCATCAAGAGTAAATGTGATGTACATATCTGCCAGACGAAGACACGACAGTGGTCAGGTGAGGCAGATTCCAGACGGCATATGGAAGTATTGCCGTATAAAGGGGCGGTCCATTGGACCTGGTGGCCATGGCAACAGCTGAAAAATCCACCTTTTGTTACCCCGAGTCACATATTGGCAGAAAAGGACACAGTCTCAGTCCTTTCGTCCTCATACGGGCAGGCGGGCAAAGGCCAGTCATATCTGCCCAGGGGTAGAGGAAAGGGAAGAAGACTGCAGCAAGCAGCTCATTCCCAGGAACAGAAGCTCCTCACGGCTTCTGCCAAGTCCGCAGCATAACGCTGGGGCCGTACAAGCGGACTCAGGTGCGGTAGGGGGTCATCTCAAGAGTTTCAGCAACACTCGCAAGGGAACTCCGGGATCCTACATGTAATATCCCAGGTGTACATTGGAAATTCGAGACGTCTCCCCCTCACACAATTCACAGGCTGTATTCCCAGCAGGTGATAATCAAAGTACCCTTCTTACAACAAGGAAAGGGGGTAGTATTCCACACTATATTGTGGTACTGAAGCCAACCGGCTCGGTGAGATCTGAAATATTTGAACACTTACATACAAGCGTTCAAATCAAGATGGAGTCACTCGGAGCAGTGATAGCGAACCAGGAAGTAGGGGACGATATGGTGTCACTGGATATCAGGGACGCTTACCTACAGGTCCAAATTTGCCCTTCTCACCAAGGGTACTTCAGGTTCCTGGTACAGAACTGTCACTATCAGTTCAGACGCGGCCGTTTGGATTGTCCACGGCGCCCCGGGTCTTTACCAAGGTAATGACCGGAATGATGATTTTTCTTAAAAGAAACATGGACGCTTTCCTGATAAGGGCAAGGTCCAGAGAACAGTTGGAGGTCGGAGTAGCACTATCTTAAGTAGTTCTACGACAGCACGAGGGGATTCTAAATATTCCAAAATCGCAGCTTTTTCCGACGACACGTCTACTGTTCCTAGGGATGATTCTGGACACAGCCCAGAAAAACGTGTTTCTCCCAGTGGAGAAAGCCAGGGAGTTATCCGAGCTAATCGGGATCCTCCTAAAACCAGGAAAAGTGTCAGTGCATCATTGCACAAGAGTCCTGGTAAAAATGGTGGCTTATTACGAAGCAATTCCATTCGGCAGATTTCCCGCAAGAACTCTTCAGTGGGATCTGCTGGACAAATGGTCCGGATCGCATCCTCAGATGCATCAGCGGATAACCCTATATCCAAGGACAAGGGTGTCTCTCCTGTGGTGATTACAGAGTGCTCATCTTCTAGAGGGCCGCAAATTCGGCATTCAGGATTGGATGCCGGTGACCACGGAGGCCAGCCTGAGAGGCTGGGGAACAGTCACACAGGGAAAAAATTTCCAGGGAAGTGTGATTAAGTCTGGAGAATTCTCTCCGCATAAATAAGCTTAGAGCAAATTTATAATGTTCTAAACTTAGCTAGACCTCTGCTTCAAGGTCAGCCGGTATTGATCCAGTGGGATAACATCACGGCAGTCGCCCACGTAAACAGAAAGGGCGGCACAAGAAGCAGGAGGGCAGTGACAAAACTGCAAGGATTTTTCGCTAGGCGGAAAATCATGTGATAGCACTGTCAGCAGTGTTCTTTCCGGGAGTGGACGACTGGGAAGCAGACTTCCTCAGCAGGCATGACCTCCACCCGGGAGAGTGGAAACTTCATAGGGAAGTTTTTCAACATGATTGTGGACCGTTGGCAAAGACCAAAGGTGGACATGATGGCGTCCCGCCCGAACAAAAAACGGGACAGGTATTCCGCCAGGTCATGAGACCTTCAGGCGATAGCTGTGGATGTTCTGGTAACACCGTGGGTGTACCAGTCAGTGTATGTGTTCCCTCCTCTGTTTCTCATAACCAAGGTATTGAGAATTATAAGACATAGAGGAGTATGAACTATACTAGTGGCTCCGGATTGGCCAAGAGGGACTTGGTACCTGGAACTTTAAGAAATGCTCACAGAGGACTAAGGGCCTGGGGAGCTAAGAAGGGACTTGCTTCAGCAAGTACCATGTCTATTCCAAGACTTACCGCGGCTGCGTTTGACGGCATGGCGGTTGAATGCCGGATCCTGAAGGGAAAAGGCATTCCATAAGAGGTCATACCTACCCTGGTCAAAGCCAGGAAGGAGGTGACCGCACAACGTCATCACCACATGTGGTGAAAATATGTTGCGTGGGTGAGGCCAGGAAGGCTCCACGACGGAAATTCAACTAGGTCGATTTCTACACTTCCTGAAAACAGGAGTGTTTTGGGCCTCAAATTGGGGTTCATTAACATTTAAATTTCGGCCCTGTAAATTTTCTTCCAGAAAGAACTGACTTCAGTTCCTGAAGTCCAGATTGTAAAGGGTGTATTGCATATACAGCTTTTTTGTGCCTCTAGGGGCACCGTGAGATTTCAACATAGTGTTGGGATTTCTTAAAATCATATTGGTTTGAACAGCTCAAATCTGTGGATTTGAAATATCTCACATGGAAAGTGACCATGCTGTTGACCAATATCTCACATGGGAAGTGACCATGTGTTAGCCCTGGCCTCGGCCAGGCGATTGTCGGAATGGGCGGCTTTGTCTTACAAAAGCCCATATTAAAATTTTCCATTTGAACAGGGCAGAACTGGGACTCGTCTCCAGTTTCTTCCTAAAGGTGTGTCAGCGTTTTCACCTGAAACAACCTGTTGTGGTGCCTGCGGCTACTAGGGACTTGGAGGACTCCAAGTTACTAGACGTTGTCAGGGCCCTAAAAATATATATATATATATATATATATATATATATATATATATATATATATATATATAATATATATATATATATATATATATATATATATATATATATATATATATATATATATATATAGTTAGGACGGCTGGAGTCAGAAAGTCTGACTTGCTGTTTATATTGTATGCACCCAACAAGCTGGGTGCTCCTGCTTCTAAGCAGTCTATTGCACGCTGGATTTGTGGTACAATTCAGCTTGCACATTCTGTGGCAGGCCTGCCACAGCCGAAATATGTAGATGCCCATTCCACAAGGAAGGTGGGCTCATCCTGGGCGGCTGCCCGAGGAGTCTCGGCATTACAACTTTGCCGAGCAGCTACGTGGTCAGGGGAGAACACGTTTGTAAAATTTTACAAATTTGATACTCTGGCTAAAGAGGACCTGGAGTTCTCTCATTCGGTGCTGCAGAGTCATCCGCACTCTCCCGCCCGTTTGGGAGCTTTGGTATAATCCCCATGGTCCTGACGGAGTCCCCAGCATCCACTAGGACGTTAGAGAAAATAAGAATTTACTTACCGATAATTCTATTTCTCGTAGTCCGTAGTGGATGCTGGGCGCCCATCCCAAGTGCGGATTGTCTGCAATGCTTGTACATAGTTATTGTTACAAAAATCGGGTTATTATTATTGTTGTGAGCCATCTTTTCAGAGGCTACTTCATTTTGTTATCATACTGTTAACTGGGTTCAGATCACAAGTTGTACGGTGTGATTGGTGTGGCTGGTATGAGTCTTACCCGGGATTCAAGATCCTTCCTTATTGTGTACGCTCGTCCGGGCACAGTACCTAACTGAGGCTTGGAGGAGGGTCATAGGGGGAGGAGCCAGTACACACCATGTGACCTAAAAGCTTTTTTAGATGTGCCCTGTCTCCTGCGGAGCCCGCTAATCCCCATGGTCCTGACGGAGTCCCCAGCATCCACTACGGACTACGAGAAATAGAATTATCGGTAAGTAAATTCTTATTTTCAGAGGACATACAAATCTGGTATATCAGCTGCTGTAACTTAGATGCAGCTGCAGGGGCTCAGGGGCACCAATGTGTGGTGTCCTGAGATCCTAGTCGTCCCTGAGCTGCATGACTATCTTCTGTCCATATACACTATGTCTGATAGGCCCTACACACTGGGTGATATTACTGAAAGATATGAACGATCTCGTTCATTAACGAGATGCTGTTCATATCTTTCAGTGTGGAGGCAGCAACAATGAACGATCTTGAAACTTCAATGCCCCCCCACCTGCCGCCGGGTCACCTGTCGGCAGTATCTGCCGTCGGGCAGCTCGGCGGCGGGTCGCATAGTGTGTAGGGCCCTTGAGTCTCTCCATACGTAGGATTACTCAATTTTGACAGGATATTGAACTGTTCTTTTCTCTAACGTCCTAGTGGATGCTGGGGACTCCGTCAGGACCATGGGGATTAGCGGCTCCGCAGGAGACAGGGCACAAAAGTAAGCTTTTAGGATCACATGGTGTGTACTGGCTCCTCCCCCCATGACCCTCCTCCAAGCCTCAGTTAGGTTTTTGTGCCCGTCCGAGCAGGGTGCAATCTAGGTGGCTCTCTTAAAGAGTTGCTTAGAAAAAGTTTTTAGGTTCTTTATTTCTCTATCGTCCTAGTGGATGCTGGGGTTCCTGAAAGGACCATGGGGAATAGCGGCTCCGCAGGAGACAGGGCACAAAAAGTAAAGCTTTAGGATCAGGTGGTGTGCACTGGCTCCTCCCCCTATGACCCTCCTCCAAGCCTCAGTTAGATTTTTGTGCCCGGCCGAGAAGGGTGCAATCTAGGTGGCTCTCCTAAAGAGCTGCTTAGAAAAGTTTAGCTTAGGTTTTTTATTTTACAGTGAGTCCTGCTGGCAACAGGATCACTGCAACGAGGGACTTAGGGGAGAAGAAGTGAACTCACCTGCGTGCAGGATGGATTGGCTTCTTTGGCTACTGGACATTAGCTCCAGAGGGACGATCACAGGTACAGCCTGGATGGTCACCGGAGCCTCGCCGCCGGCCCCCTTGCAGATGCTGAAAAGAGAAGAAGGTCCAGAATCGGCGGCAGAAGACTCCTCAGTCTTCTTAAGGTAGCGCACAGCACTGCAGCTGTGCGCCATTGCTCTCAGCACACTTCACACGGCAGTCACTGAGGGTGCAGGGCGCTGGGAGGGGGGCGCCCTGGGAGGCAATGTAAACCTATTTTTTGGCAAAAAATACCTCACATATAGCCTCCGGGGGCTATATGGAGATATTTAACCCCTGCCAGAATCCGTTGAAGAGCGGGAGACGAGCCCGCCGAAAAAGGGGCGGGGCCTATCTCCTCAGCACACAGCGCCATTTTCCCTCACAGAAAGGCTGGAGGGAAGGCTCCCAGGCTCTCCCCTGCACTGCACTACAGAAACAGGGTTAAAACAGAGAGGGGGGGCACTAATTTCGCGTTAGAAATATATAAAAAGATGCTATAAGGGAAAACACTTATATAAGGTTGTCCCTATATAATTATAGCGTTTTTTGGTGTGTGCTGGCAAACTCTCCCTCTGTCTCTCCAAAGGGCTAGTGGGTCCTGTCCTCTATCAGAGCATTCCCTGTGTGTGTGCTGTGTGTCGGTACGTGTGTGTCGACATGTATGAGGACGATGTTGGTGAGGAGGCGGAGCAATTGCCTGTAATGGTGATGTCACTCTCTAGGGAGTCGACACCGGAATGGATGGCTTATTTAGGGAATTACGTGATAATGTCAACACGCTGCAAGGTCGGTTGACGACATGAGACGGCCGACAAACAATTAGTACCGGTCCAGACGTCTCAAAAACACAGTCAGGGGTTTTAAAACGCCCGTTTACCTCAGTCGGTCGACACAGACAAGGACACTGAATCTAGTGTCGACGGTGAAGAAACAAACGTATTCCTTATTAGGGCCACACGTTAAGGGCAATGAAGGAGGTGTTACATATTTCTGATACTACAAGTACCACAAAAGAGGGTATTATGTGGGATGTGAAAAAACTACCTGTAGTTTTTCCTGAATCAGATAAATTAAATGAAGTGTGTGATGATGCGTGGGTTCCCCCCGATAGAAAATTATTGGCGGTATACCCTTTCCCGCCAGAAGTTAGGGCGCGTTGGGAAACACCCCTTAGGGTGGATAAGGCGCTCACACGCTTATCAAAAAAAAATATCATATAAAAGTATATACACACATACTGGTGTTATACTGCGACCAGCGATCGCCTCAGCCTGGATGTGCAGAGCTGGGATGGCTTGGTCGGATTCCCTGACTAAAAATATTGATACCCTTGACAGGGACAGTATTTTATTGACTATAGAGCATTTAAAGGATGCATTTCTATATATGCGAGATGCACAGAGGGATATTTGCACTCTGGCATCAAGAGTAAGTGCGATGTCCATATCTGCCAGAAGATGTTTATGGACACGACAGTGGTCAGGTGATGCAGATTCCAGACGGCACAAAGGTGTATTGCCGTATAAAGGAAGAGGAGTTATTTGGGGTCGGTCCATCGGACCTGGTGGCCACGGCAACTGCTGGAAAATCCACCGTTTTTACCCTAAGTCACATCTCTGCAGAAAAAGACACCGTCTTTTCAGCCTCAGTCCTTTCGTCCCTATAAGAGTCATATTTGCCCAGGGATAGAGGAAAGGGAAGAAGACTGCAGCAGGCAGCCCATTCCCAGGAACAGAAGCTTTCCACCGCTTCTGCCAAGCTCTCAGCATGACGCTGGGAACGTACAGGACCACTGGATCCTACAAGTAGTATCCCAGGGGTACAGATTGGAATGTCGAAACGTTTCCCCCTCGCAGGCTCCTGAAGTCTGCTTTACCAAGGTATCCCTCCGACAAGGAGGCAGTATGGGAAAAAATTCACAAGCTGTATTCCCAGCAGGTGATAATCAAATTACCCCTCCTACAACAAGGAAAGGGGTATTATTCCACACTATATTGTGGTACTGAAGCCAGAAGGCTAGGTGAGACCTATTCTAAATCTAAAAAAAAAATTTGAACACTTACAAAGGTTCAAATCAAGATGGAGTCACTCAGAGCAGTGATAACGAACCAGGAAGAAGGGGACTATATAGTGTCCCGGGACATCAGGGATGCTTACCTCCTATCCCAAATTTGCCCTTCTCACTAAGGGTACCTCAGGTTCGTGGTATAGAACTGTCACTGTCAGTTTCAGACGCTGCCGTTTGGATTGTCCAAGGCACCCCGGGTCTTTACCAAGGTAATGGCCGAAATGATGATTATTCTTCGAAGAAAAGGCGTCTTAATTACCCCTTACTTGGACGATCTCCTGATAAGGGCAAAGTCCAGGGAACAGTTGGAGGTCGGAGTAGCACTATCTCGGATACTGCTACAACAGCACGGATGGATTCTAAATATTCCAAAATCGCAGCTGATCCTGACGACACGTCTGCTGTGCCTAGGGATGATTCTGGACACAGTCCAGAAAAAGGTGTTTCTCCCGGAAGAGAAAGCCAGGGAGTTATCCGAGCTAGTCAAGAACCTCCTAAAACCAGGAAAAGTGTCAGTGCATCATTGCACAAGGGTCCTGGTAAAAATGGTGGCTTCCTACGAAGCAATTCCATTCGGCAGATTTCACGCAAGAACTTTTCAGTGGGATCTGCTGGACAAATGGTCCGGATCGCATCTTCAGATGCATCAGCGGATAACCCTATATCCAAGGACAAGGGTGTCTCTCCTGTGGTGGTTACAGAGTGCTCATCTTCTAGAGGGCCGCAGATTCGGCATTCAGGATTGGATGCTGGTGACCACGGAGGCCAGCCCGAGAGGCTGGGGAGCAGTCACACAAGGAAAAAATTTCCAGGGAGTGTGATCAAGTCTGGAGACTTTTCTCCACATAAATATACTGGAGCTAAGGGTAAATTTATAATGCTCTAAGCTTAGCAAGACCTCTGCTTCAAGGTCAGCCGGTATTGATCCAGTGGGAAAAACATCACGGCAGTCGCCCACGTAAACAGACAGGGCGGCACAAGAAGCAGGAGGGCAATGGCAAAAAAACTGCAAGGACTTTTCGCTGGGCGGAAAATCATGTGATAGCACTGTCAGCAGTGTTTCATTCCGGGAGTGGAAACTGGGAAGCAGACTTCCTCAGCAGGCACGACCTCCACCCGGGAGAGTGGAAACTTCATCGGGAAGTTTTTCCACATGATTGTGAACCGTTTGGAAATACCAAAGGTGGACATGATGGCGTCCCGTCTGAACAAAAAACGGGACAGGTATTGCGCCAGGTCAAGAGACCCTCAGGCAATAGCTGTGGACGTTCTGGTAACACCGTGGGTGTACCAGTCGGTGTATGTGTTCCCTCCTCTGCTTCTCATACCTAAGGTACTGAGAATTATAAGACGTAGAGGAGTAAGAACTATACTCATGGCTCCGGATTGGCCAAGAAGGACTTGGTACCCGGAACTTCAAGAGATGCTCACAGAGGACTTATGGCCTCTGCCGCTAAGAAGGGACTTGTTTCAGCAAGTACCATGTCTGTTCCAAGACTTACCGCAGCTGCGTTTGACGGCATGGCGGTGGAACGCCGGATCCTAAGGGAAAATGCATTCCGGAAGAGGTCATTCCTACCCTGGTCAAAGCCAGGAAGGAGGTGACCGCACAACATTATCACCACATGTGGCGAAAATATGTTGCGTGGTGTGAGGCCAGGAAGGCCCCACGAAGAAATTTCAACTCGGTCGATTCCTGCATTTCCTGCAAACAGGAGTGTCTATGGGCCTCAAATTGGGGCCCATTAAGGTTCAAATTTCGGCCCTGTCGATTTTCTTCCAGAAAGAATTGGCTTCAGTTCCTGAAGTCCAGAAGGTTGTCAAGGGAGTATTGCATATACAACCCCCTTTTGTGCCTCCAGTGGCACTGTGGGATCTCAACGTAGTTTTGGGATTCCTCAAATCACATTGGTTTAAAACCAGTCAAATCTGTGGATTTGAAGCATCTCACATGAAAAGTGACCATGCTCTTGGCCCTGGCCTGGGCCAGGCGAGTGTCAAATTGGTGGGTTTTTTCTCAAAAAAGCCCATATCTGTTTGTCCATTCGGACAGGGCAGAGCTGCGGACTCGTCCCCAGTTCTCTCCCTAAGGTGGTGTCAGTGTTTCACCTGAACCAGCTTATTGTGGTGCCTTGCGCCTACTAGGGACTTGGAGGACTCCAAGTTGCTGGATGTTGTCAGGGCCCTGAAAGTATAGGTTCCAGGACGGCTGGAGTCAGGAAAACTGACTTGCTGTTATCCTGTATGCACCCAACAAACTGGGTGCTCTTGCTTCTAAGCAGACTATTGCTAGTTGGATGTGTAATACAATTCAGCTTGCACATTCTGTGGCAGGCCTGCCACAGCCAAAATATGTAAATGCCCATTCCACAAGGAAGGTGGGCTCATCTTGGGCGGCTGCCCGAGGGGTCTCGGCTTTACAACTTTGCCGAGCGGCTATTTAGTCAGGGGCAAACACGTTTGTAAAATCCTACAAATTTGATACCCTGGCTAAGGAGGACCTGGAGTTCTCTCATTCGGTGCTGCAGAGTCATCCGCACTCTCCCGCCCGTTTGGGAGCTTTGGTATAATCCCCATGGTCCTTTCAGGAACCCCAGCATCCACTAGGACGATAGAGAAAATAAGAATTTACTTACCGATAATTCTATTTCTCGGAGTCCGTAGTGGATGCTGGGCGCCCATCCCAAGTGCGGATTATCTGCATTACTTGTACATAGTTACAAAAATCGGGTTATTGTTGTGAGCCATCTTTTCAGAGGCTCCGCTGTTATCATACTGTTAACTGGGTTCAGATCACAGGTTGTACAGTGTGATTGGTGTGGCTGGTATGAGTCTTACCCGGGATTCAAAATCCTTCCTTATTGTGTACGCTCGTCCGGGCACAGTATCCTAACTGAGGCTTGGAGGAGGGTCATAGGGGGAGGAGCCAGTGCACACCACCTGATCCTAAAGCTTTACTTTTTGTGCCCTGTCTCCTGCGGAGCCGCTATTCCCCATGGTCCTTTCAGGAACCCCAGCATCCACTACGGACTCCGAGAAATAGAATTATCGGTAAGTAAATTCTTATTTTTCAGTGAGTCCTGCTGGCAACAGGCTCACTGCATCGAGGGACTTAGGGGAGAGAAGTGAACTCACCTGCGTGCAGGATGGATTGGCTTCTTAGGCTACTGGACACCATTAGCTCCAGAGGGAGTCGGAACACAGGTCTCGCCCTGGGGTTCGTCCCGGAGCCGCGCCGCCGACCACCCTTGCAGATGCTGAAGATTGAAGAGGTCCGGAACCAGGCGGCAGAAGACTTTCAGTCTTCATCAGGTAGCGCACAGCACTGCAGCTGTGCGCCATTGTTGTCAGCACACTTCACACAGCGGTCACGGAGGGTGCAGGGCGCGGGGGGGGGGGGGCGCGCCCTGGGCAGCAATGTATAATACCTGTATGGCGAAAAATACATCACATATAGCCCTTGAGGCTATATGGATGTATTTAACCCCTGCCAGATATCACAGACTCCGGAGAAGAAGCCCGCCGAAAAGGGGGCGGGGCCTATTCTCCTCAGCACACAGCGCCATTTTCCCTCACAGAAATGCTGGTGGGAAGGCTCCCATGCTCTCCCCTGCACTGCACTACAGAAACAGGGTTAAAACAGAGAGGGGGGGCACTGATTTGGCGATATGAATATATATTAAAATGCTATAAGGGAGGAACACTTATATAAAGGTTGTCCCTGTATAATTATAGCGTTTTGGTGTGTGCTGGCAAACTCTCCCTCTGTCTCCCCAAAGGGCTAGTGGGTCCTGTCCTCTATCAGAGCATTCCCTATGTGTGTGCTGTATGTCGGTACGTGTGTGTCGACATGTATGAGGAAAATGTTGGTGAGGAGGCGGAGCAAATTGCCTGTAATGGGGATGTCACTCTCTAGGGAGTCGACACCGGAATGGATGGCTTATTTATGGAATTACGTGATAATGTCAACACGCTGCAAGCCGGTTGACGACATGAGACGGCCGGCGAACAAATTAGTACCTGTCCAGGCGTCTAAAACACCGTCAGGGGCTGTAAAACGCCCATTTACCTCAGTCGGTCGACACAGACCCAGACACGGACACTGATTTCAGTGTCGACGGTGAAGAAACAAACGTATTTTCCTTTAGGGCCACACGTTAAGGGCAATGAAGGAGGTGTTACATATTTCTGATACTACAAGTACCACAAAAAAGGGTATTATGTGGGATGTGAAAAAACTACCTGTAGTTTTTCCTGAATCAGATAAATTAAATGAAGTATGTGATGATGCGTGGGTTTCCCCCGATAGAAAATTATTGGCGGTATACCCTTTCCCGCCAGAAGTTAGGGCGCGTTGGGAAACACCCCTTAGGGTGGATAAGGCGCTCACATGCTTATCAGAACAAGTGGCGGTACCATCTACAGATAGGGCCGTACTTAAGGAGCCAGCTGATAGGAGGCTGGAAAATATCCTAAAAAGTATACACACACATGCGGGTGTTATACTGCGACCAGCGATCGCCTCAGCCTGGATGTGCAGAGCTGAGGTGGCTTGGTCGGATTCCCTGACTAAAAATATTGATACCCTTGACAGGGACAGTATTTTATTGACTATAAGAGCATTTAAAGGATGCATTTCTATATATGCGAGATGCGCAGAGGGATATTTGCACTCTGGCATCAAGAGTAAATGCGATGTCCATATCTGCAAGAAGATGTTTATGGACACGACAGTGGTCAGGTGATGCAGATTCCAAACGGCACAAAGATGTATTGCCGTATAAAGGGGAGGAATTATTTGGGGTCGGTCCATGGGACCTGGTGGCCACGGCAACTGCTGGAAAATCCACCGTTTTTTACCCTAAATCACATCTCTGCAGAAAAAGACACCGTCTTTTCAGCCTCAGTCCTTTCGTCCCTATAAGAGTCATATCTGCCCAGGGATAGAGGAAAGGGAAGAAGACTGCAGCAGGCAGCCCATTCCCAGGAACAGAAGCCCTCCACCGCTTCTACCAAGTTCTCAGCATGACGCTGGGACCGTACAGGACCCCTGGATCCTACAAGTAGTATCCAAGGGGTACAGATTGGAATGTCGAGACGTTTCCCCCTCGCAGGTTCCTGTAGTCTGCTGTACCAATGTCTCCCTCCGACAGGGAGGCAGTATTGAAAACAATTCACAAGCTGTATTCCCAGCAGGTGATAATAAAATTACCCCTCCTACAACAAGGAAAGGGGTATTATTCCACACTATATGGTGGTACTGAAGCCAGAAGGCTAGGTGAGACCTATTCTAAATCTGAAATATTTGAACACTTACAAAGGTTCAAATCCAGATGCAGTCACTCAGAGCAGTGATAGCGAACCGGGAAGAAGGGGACTATATGGTGTCCCGGGACATAAGGGATGCTTACCTCCATGTCCCAAAATTTGCCTTTCTCACCAAGGGTACCTCAGGTTCGTGGTACAAAACTGTCACTATCAGTTTCAGACGATGCCGTTGGATTGTCCAAGGCACCCAGGGTCCTTACCAAGGTAATGATCGAAATGAGGATTCGTCTTCAAAGAAAATGGACGACCTCCTGATAAGAACAAGGTCCAGAGAACAGTTGGAGGTCGGAGTAGCACTATCTCAAGTAGTTCTACGACAGCACGGGTGGATTCTAAATATTCCAAAACCGCAGTTGTTCCGACGACACGTCTGCTGGTCCTAGGGATGATTCTGGACACAGTCCAGAAAAAGGTGTTTCTCCCAGAGGAGAAAGCCAGGGAGTTATCCGAGCTAATCGGGATCCTCCTAAAACCAGGAAAAGTCAGTGCATCATTGCACAAGAGTCCTGGTAAAAATGGTGGCTTATTACGAAGCGATTCCATTCGGCAGATTTCACGCAAGAACTCTTCAGTGGGATCTGCTGGACAAATGGTCCGGATCGCATCTTCAGATGCATCAGCGGATAACCCTATATCCAAGGACAAGGGTGTCTCTCCTGTGGTGATTACAGAGTGCTCATCTTCTAGAGGGCCGTAGATTCGGCATTCAGGATTGGATGCTGGTGACCACGGAGGCCAGCCTGAGAGGCTGGGGAGCAGTGTCACAGGGAAAAAATTTCCAGGGAGTGTGATCAAGTCTGGAGAATTCTCTCCACATAAATATACTGGAGCTAAGAGCAAATTTATAATGCTCTAAGCTTAGCAAGACCTCTGCTTCAAGGTCAGCCGGTATTGATCCAGTGGGATAACATCACGGCAGTCGCCCACGTAAACAGAAAGGGCGGCACAAGAAGCAGGAGGGCAGTGGCAAAACTGCAAGGATTTTTCGCTAGGCGGAAAATCATGTGATAGCACTGTCAGCAGTGTTCATTCCGGGAGTGGACGACTGGGAAGCAGACTTCCTCAGCAGGCACGACCTCCACCCGGGAGAGTGGGAACTTCATCGGGAAGTTTTCCGCATGATTGTGAACCGTTGGGAAAGACCAAAGGTGGACATGATGGCGTCCCGCCCGAACAAAAAACGGGACAGGTATTGCGCCAGGTCACGAGACCTTCAGGCGATAGCTGTGGACGTCCTGGTAACACCGTGGGTGTAACAGTCGGTGTATGTGTTCCCTCCTCTGCTTCTCATAACCAAGGTATTGAGAATTATAAGACGTAGAGGAGTAAGAACTATACTCGTGGCTCCGGATTGGCCAAGAGGGACTTGGTACCCGGAACTTCAAGAGATGCTCACAGAGGACTTATGGCCTCGGGAGCTAAGAAGGGACTTGCTTCAGCAAGTACCATGTCTGTTCCAAGACTTACCGCGGCTGCGTTTGACGGCATGGCGGTTGAACGCCGGATCCTAAGGGAAAAGGCATTTCGGAAGAGGTCATACCTACCCTGGTCAAAGCCAGGAAGGAGGTGACCGCACAACGTTATCACCACATGTGGTGAAAATATGTTGCGTGGGTGAGGCCAGGAAGGCCCCACGAAGAAATTTCAACTAGGTCGATTTCTGCACTTCCTGCAAACAGGAGTGTCTATGAGCCTCAAATTGGGGTCCATTAAGGTTCAAGTTTCGGCCCTGTAGATTTCTTCCAGAAAGAATTGGCTTCGGTTCCTGAAGTCCAGACGTTTGTCAAGGGAGTATTGCATATACAGCCCCTTTTGTGCCTCCAGTGGCACCGTGGGATCTCAACGTAGTGTTGGGATTCCTCAAATCATATTGGTTTGAACCGCTCAAATCTGTGGATTTGAAATATCTCACATGGAAAGTGACCATGCTGTTGGCCCTGGCCTCGGCCAGGCGATTGTCAGAATTGGCGGCTTTGTCTTACAAAAGCCCATATTTAATTTTCCATTCGGACAGGGCAGAACTGCGGACTTGTCCCCAATTTCTTCCTAAGGTGGTGTCAGCGTTTCACCTGAAACAACCTATTGTGGTGCCTGCGGCTACTAGGGACTTGGAGGACTCCAAGTTGCTAGACGTTGTCAGGGCCCTGAAAATATATATATATATATATATATATATATATATATATATATATATATATATATATATATATATATATATATATATATATATATAATTCCAGGACGGCTGGAGTCAGAAAGTCTGACTTGCTGTTTATATTGTATGCACCCAAAAAGCTGGGTGCTCCTGCTTCTAAGCAGACTATTGCTCGTTGGATTTGTAGTACAATTCAGCTTGCACATTCTGTGGCAGGCCTGCCACAGCCAAAATCTGTAAATGCCCATTCCACAAGGAAGGTGGGCTCATCTTGGGCGGCTGCCCGAGGGGTCTCGGCTTTACAACTTTGCCGAGCAGCTACGTGGTCAGGGGGGAACACGTTTGTAAAATTCTACAAATTTGATACCCTGGCTGAGGAGGACCTGGAGTTTCTCTCATTCGGTGCTGCAGAGTCATCCGCACTCTCCCGCCCGTTTGGGAGCTTTGGTATAATCCCCATGGTCCTGACGGAGTCCCCAGCATCCACTAGGACGTTAGAGAAAATAAGATTTTACTTACCGATAAATCTATTTCTCGTAGTCCCAAGTGCGGATTGTCTGCATTACTTGTACATAATTATTGTTACAAAAATCGGGTTGTTATTGTTGTGGGCCATCTTTTCAGAGGCTCCTTCGTTATCATACTGTTAACTGGGTTCAAATCACAGGTTGTACGGTGTGATTGGTGTGGCTGGTATGAGTCTTACCCGGGATTCAAGATCCTTCCTTATTGTGTACGCTCGTCCGGGCACAGTACCTAACTGAGGCTTGGAGGAGGGTCATGGGGGGAGGAGCCAGTACACACCATGTGATCCTAAAAGCTTACTTTTGTGCCCTGTCTCCTGCGGAGCCGCTAATCCCCATGGTCCTGACGGAGTCCCCAGCATCCACTACGGACTACGAGAAATAGATTTATCGGTAAGTAAAATCTTATTTTATTGCAGTTTGTGAAATACTCAAAACTAGCCTAGATTGCTTATAGTATTAAGTGTCAGTTTTCTTGTATGTAAACTTAATACTAAAGTATTCTGTTGCTTACAATTACTTTGTTTTACTTACAGGTCGTTATTGAAACATGAATTCCTTCAAGTCCTTTTAAAACCACAGCAAATTTTGTTCGTATATACAGTAAAGCTTGGATATACACGATGAGCTCCTTTTTGTGACAATGTTTTGGTAGATTTGTAAAAAATAAAAATACAAAAAACTGTTTTCTGCTTGTATAGGCATAATCATGATTCATTCTGCAGATGTTTGCATGTCTGTTTTTTTTGACTAACAAGTTCATTATATTTTGTTTTTTTCTATTTGAAGCTATTGTCTTATTTTCTGGAAACTGTTTTAAAAATAAATGTTCTTTCCTTTTTTTTACCCCCTCCCCATAATATTTAAGTTTTTAATTTTATTTCATTATAAACTTTTGTGTAGTAGTGACTAAATGGAGTGCATGGGTCTGTTTCTGGAACCACCACCACTGTAGAATGAGCAGTTATAACTAGGTATGGACTAACACATAATACAGGGTGATTCAAAAGTTGCAGTACACACTTTTGTTTCAAAAACAGCAGGATATGGAAAACTGAATACTCCAGTATGGGCTATCTTTCTCTTATGTCCTAGAAGATGCTGGGGTCCATATTAGTACCATGGGGTATAGACAGGTCCACCAGGAGCCATTGGCACTTCAAGAGTTTAATAGTGTGGGCTGGCTCCTCCCTCTATGCCCCTCCTACCAGACTCGGTTTAGAAAATGTTCCCGGAGGAGCCGGTCACAGCTAGGGGAGCTCTACAGTGCTTTTCTAGTAAAGTTATTTTTTTAGAGTTTATTTTTTTTACAGGAGGCTGTTGGCAACAGCTTGCCTGCAACGAAGGACTAAGGGGGGAGAGCAGTGTCCGCCTTGCGGGGTCTGAGCCACTGTCTCCGCTGACTGCACATTGAGCTCCAGTGGGGATAGATCGCTCCCCGCCACAGGGGAACGCTCACCCCAGCAGAAGGCTGCCACCCCCTTGCAGAGCTGAAGTGTGGCGAGTGATTTCCCCCCCCAACCCAAAAACAAGCGGGGGGGGGGTCTGTGTGAAGATGGCAGCTTCAGGGTAGGAGTGTAGTATTAACTGCGCTCCCGGACAGCACAGAGGTACTTCAGTGCGGCGCCGTGAGGGGGGTCTGTGGATTTCAGCCAGCACTCAAAATCCTCAGGCCAGTATAATTTTGAAGAGTGGGAAGACTGTGCCATTAAGGGGGCGAATCTTCTCAGTGCAGACCCAGCAGCGTTTCAGCGCCATTTTCCTGCAGTCGGATGCAAGTGGAAGATCAGTCCCTCCAGTGGAACGCCAGCTATCTGTACAATACTAGGGGGTTGTAGAAGGGAGGAGAGGCGTAAAGGCTGTCACCTATTAAAGGACACAGTCAATGCTGGTTTAGGGTCTCCCTATACCTGTAATAGTGCTGTGTGTGGGTTGGCTCCAATCTGTGTCTTTGCCATTCTTGGGGGGGAAACTCTGTCCAGTACCCTGTGTGTATGTGGGGTGATTGGTGTGTATTAAGAAACATGTCTAGAGACTGTTTCATATGCTGCTGAGGATTTATCTTCTCAGGAAGATCCTATCCCATGTAATCAGTATTGCACTGTTGTAGCACAGATCCCAGAAGAGAACCGGTGTAGTTAGCCTCTTAGGGGGACTATATCTCTGGTTTCTGTAAAGGTTGCTAGAACTGAGCATGCAACTCAGGTACTGCAATCCTCTATGGTTGTATGGTCTGATACTGCTCCCTCAGGGTCCCCTGCGGTACATTCTCACAAACGTGCACTTGCCAAGATTATTCAGGATGACATGGTGACGGTGATGTGTTGAGGGGGGATGGCATCACTTGCAAAGGGGGTGCAGTTGATGATTGAAGCCATACGGGATGTGTTGCACATTTCTGACAACTCAGGTTGAGGAGGCCTTTTTACGGTCCGTGAAAAGGCCTCTCACCTTCCCAGCATCTAAGGAATTAAATGCTATCTTTGAAAAAGCCTGGGAAAATCCAGAGAATAAAAATTCCAGATCGCTAAGAGGGTCTTGGTTTGCCTTTCCCTTCCCAGAGGAAGATGGAAAGAAGTGGGAGTCTCTGCCGATAGTTGATGCCTGTCTCCAGGCTGTCAAAACAGGTGGTTTTACCAGTCCCGGGATCTACCTTGTTGAAGGACCCGGCAGATCACAAGGTGGATGTTACACTCAAATCCATATACACGGCCTCAGGGGCTATACTGCGGCCTACTATTTCCTGTGCATGGATTTCTGAAGCAATAGCCAGGTGGTTGATCACTCTACTACGATGAATAAAGGTGATGTTGATTTATTTTTACGTAACATTCAGGATTCCACAAGGTTCCTGGTAGATTCCATGACTGACCTGGGTTCAATGGCTGCGGGATCTCCATGTCCATCTTGGCTCGCAGGGGTCTCTGACTGCGCCAATGGTCTGTGTACGCGGAATCCAGGAAAAGTGTGGGGGCCTACACTATACAGGACAGGCTCTCTTTGGGGAGGCGCTGGATGCGTGGATTGCCATGGCTACCGTGGGTAAGTCTCCTTTTCTCACCACAGCTGCACCAGCTACGAAGAAGCCTTTTACACCAGCCACGTCACAGTCCTTTCGGCCTGCGAGGGCTAGAAAAAACAAGCTGCCGCACACCTTCAGAGATGGTCGTGCTAAAGGAAAAAAGCCTGCTCCCGTAGGTTCCCAAGACCAGAAGCCTGCTTCTGTTACCTCAAAGTCCTCCGCATGACTGTGGACAGCACAGCCTGGAAGAAGGTCAGGTGGGAGCAAGACTCTGGCTTTTCAGCCACATCTGGAGGTCGTCTGGTGGATATAGGCCCTCATTCCGAGTTGTTCGCTAGCTGCTTTTAGCAGCAGTGCAAATGCTAAGCCGCCACCCTCTGGGAGTGTATCTTAGCAGATGTGCGAACGAAAGGATCGCATCGCTGCTACAAAAAAAATTGTGCAGTTTCAGAGTAGCTGCAGACCTACTACCTTGTGATCACTTCAGACTATTTAGTTCCTGTTTTGACGTCACAAATGCCCTCCGTTCGGCCATTCACTCCCCGTTTCTTCACTCCTGCATTTTTATCTGACATGCCTGGGTTTTTTCACACACACCCCGAAAACTAAGTTACCACCCAGAAACACCCATTTCCTGTCAATCACTCAACGATCAGCAGTGTGACTGAAAAGCGTCGCTAGACCTTGTGTAAAACTACGGCGGCTTTTGTGAAAGTACGTCGCGTGTGCGCAATGCGCATGCGCAGAAATGCTGATTTTATTTTTTTAGCCTGATCGCTAGCTGCCATTTTTTTTTGCAGTGATCAACTCTGAATGACCCCCATGGTGTCCAGGGGTGGTACAGGCTGGAGTTTCAAACTTTCCCACCTCACAGTTTATTCAAATCAGGCTTGCCAGCTCTGCTGTCAGACAGAACAATTCTTATGGAAGCTATCCGAAAATTGGTAGTGTCCGAGGTCATTGTTCCAGTTCCGCCCCATCAGTGAAACAAAGGTTACTAATCGAACCTTGTATGGTACCGAAGCCGGGTGGTTCGGTACATCCAATTCTGAACTTAAGTTCCTGGTGTCCCTGGACATCAAGGATGCGTACTTCCACATTCCCATTTGGTTGCCGCATCAGGCATATCTCAGGTTTGTACTGTTGGACTATCAGTTTCAGGTGCTGCCTTTCGGTTTCTCCACGGCACCGAGGGTCTTCACCAAGGTGATGGCAGAGATGATGGTTCTCCGCCGCAATGGGTGGACATAATTCTGTATCTGATCAAGGCGTCATCCAGGGAGAAGTTGTTACGATCTATTGCTCTCTCGACACAACTGCTCAAGGAGCACGGTTGGATCCTGAACCTTCCAGTCTTATCTGGAGCCGACAAGGAGGCTCTTTCCTGGGGATGATTCTAGACCCGGAAGTGCAGAGGGTGTTTTCTACTGGTGGGGAAAGCATTGGTGATTCAAACAATGTTCCGGGATGTCTTGAAGCCTACCAGAGTATCTGTTCATCAGTGCATCTGCCTTCTGGGGAAGATGGTTGCCTCCTACGAGGTTCTGTAGTATGGAAGGTTTCATGCTTGATCATTTCAGCTGGATCTCTTGGCTCAGTGGTCGGGATCTCACCTACATATGCACCAGAGGATACGTCTGTCAATGAAAGCCAGGATTTTGCTCCTCTGGTGGCTACAACTACCAAATCTTCTGAAAGTCCGAAGATTTGGAGTTCAGGACCGGATCCTTCTAACCACAGATGCAAGTCTAAGAGGTTGGGGGGGGGGGGGGGCAGTTGCTCAGGGGCACACCTTTCAAGGAAGTTGGTTGAATCTAGAATCCCCTCTCCCAATAAACATCCTGGAGCTAAGCCGTGTACAACGGCCTTCTGCAAGCAGCACACCACTTACAGGATCAAGCTGTTCAGGTGCAGTCGGACAATGTGACTACAGTGGCCCACATAAACCGACAAAGCGTAACGAAGAGCAGGGCTGCAATGTCAGGTGTCAAGAATCCTCTGGGCAGAAAGTCACGCGGTGGTGATGTCAGCAATCTTTATTTTGGGAGTAAACAACTGGGAAACATTCTTTCTCTAACATCCTAGTGGATGCTGGGGACTCCGTAAGGACCATGGGAATAGACGGGCTCCGCAGGAGACTGGGCACTCTAAGAAAGATTTAGTACTACTGGTGTGCACTGGCTCCTCCCCTCTATGCCCCTCCTCCAGTTAGAATCTGTGCCCGGCCAGAGCTGGGTGCTTTTAGTGGGATCTCCTGAGCTTGCTAATAAGAAAGTATTTTAGTTAGGTTTTTTATTTTCAGAGAGCTTCTGCTGGCAACAGACTCTCTGCTACGAGGGACTGAGGAGAGAGAAGCAAACCTACTAACTGCGGCTAGGTTGCGATTCTTAGGTTACTGGACACCATTAGCTCCAGAGGGTTCGAACACAGGATCTTAACCTTGGTCGTCCGGAGCCGCGCCGCCGTCCCCCTCGCAGAGCCAGAAGACAGAAGCCGGCAGAAGCAAGAAGACATCGAAATCGGCGGCAGAAGACTCCTGTCTTCACATGATGTAGCGCACAGCACTGCAGCTGTGCGCCATTGCTCCCACGCTAACTCACACACTCTGGTCACTGTAGGGCGCAGGGGAGGGGGGGGGGCGGCGACCTGGGCAGCAATTAAGTACCTCCTGGCAAAAGCAGCATATATACAGTTGGACACTGTTATATGCATGATCCTCCGCCATTAATTTTACACAAAATCGCGGGAGAAGCCCGCCGCTGAGGGGGTGGGGCCTTCTTCCTCAGCACTCACCAGCGCTATTTTCTCTCCACATCTCCGCTGAGAGGAAGCTCCCCAGGCTCTCCCCTGCACGATAGAGAGGGTGAAAAAGAGAGGGGGGGCACATAAGTTTGGCGTAAAAACAATATATACAGCAGCTACTGGGTTAACACTAAGTTACTGTGTGATTCCTGGGTCATATAGCGCTGGGGTGTGTGCTGGCATACTCTCTCTGTCTTTCCAAAGGGCCTTGTGGGGGAACTGTCTTCAAATAGAGCATCCCCTGTGTGTGTGGTGTGTCGGTACGTGTGTCGACATGTCTGAGGTAAAAGGCTCCCCTAAGAAGGAGATGGAGCAAATATATCCAACGCCGACACCTGTTTGGATATGTGTAAGTGCTGAGGTGAATTTATTGCACAAAAGATTAGAGAACAGACAGGAAATCTACCCATGTCTGTCCCTATGTCACAGAGACCTTCAGAGTCTCACAACGCTCACTATCCAAAATAATAAACACTGATATCAACACGGAGTTTGACTCCAGTGTCGACTACGATAATGCAAAGTTACAGCCAAAATGGCTGAAAGGTATTCAATATATGATTATTGTAATAAAAGATGATTTGCATATCACTGATGACTCATTTGTCCCTGACACAAGGGTACACATGTTAAGGGGAAGAAAGCCGAGGTAAATTTCCCTCCTCTCATGAGGAAAAAGAGCGGGAATCTCCAGACAAGAGACTGCAGCTTCCCACAAAAAATTCTCAGGCAGTATCCTTTCCCCACTAGGGCCAGGATGTGTTGGGAATCTTCCCCTAGGGTGTCCTGTTTGCACAGAAGGTAGCACTAGCTATTCTCAGGGATCCTGCAGATAGCGTGCACATTCTAGTATACTACTCAGACCGGCGATTGTGTCGGCATGGGTTTATAGCGCTGTGGCAGCGTGGACAGGTACCTTATCTGCAGAGATTGAGACCCTAGTATGCATATAGACATATATATGTATATATAGAATATACACATGCCCTTTTATCAAGACCCACAGCCCTGAAACGTTGACTTAAGCTACTGCATTCTTGTCTTGTTTAAAAGTCTCCATGAGTGCCAGCCTTCTTGTGTGTATATTCTTCAGCTGTGACTGACGCAGGGCACCGGAGCAAGCTTTACTTCTTAATATTTGGGAGTGCCATTCCGTGCTGTTTATTATGTATGTATATATAGATATATATATATATTAAAGATGCTGTCTTAAGTGATAGAGATATATATATGTGTATATATATATATATATATATATATATATATATATAAAACATGCCCAAAGAGACATGAGTATACTGGGTCCTAGAGTCAAAGCTATGTCCATTTCTGCTTGATGTGTCCTGTAGAATATGCAATGGACAGATGATGCCGACTTAAGAGGCATGTGGAAGGCTGAGGATTGTGTGGAGAAGGGTTCCTCGGACCTGGTCTACACAGCTATAGCTGGTAATTCTGATATTTTGCCTTATATTCCTGCACAGCCTAGGAAAGCACGACATTAACAAATGCAGCCTTTCGGATAAAGAAACAAGAAAGTCCGAGGTGCGTCCTTTCTTGCCAGAGGCGGGGGCAGAGGAAAGAAGCTGCACAACACAGCTAGTTCCCAGGAACAGAAGTCCTCCCCGGCCTCTACAAAAATCCACCGCATGTCGCTGGGGCTCCACAGGCGGAGCTAGGCCCGGTTGGGGCACGCCTTCGTCAGTTCAGCCACAAGTGGGTTTACTCCCTGTTAGATCCCTGGGCAATAGATATTGTGTCTCAGGGATACAAGCTGAACTTTGAGAAGATGCCCCCTCACCGACGGCCCTGCCGGCTTCCCCCCACGAGAGGGAAACAGTGTTAACTGCAATTCATAAATTGTATCTTCAACAGGTGGTGGTCAAGGTTACCCTCCTTCAACAAGGAGGGGGTTATTATTCGACCATGTTGTAGTCCCGAAACCAGACAGTTCGGTCGGACCCATATTGAATTTAAAATCCCTGAACATATACCTGAAAGGGTTCAAGTTCAAGATGGAATCGCTAAGAGCGGTTATTGCAAGCCTGAAAGGGGGATATTTTATGGTGACTCGGGACATAAAGGATGCATACCTTCATGTCCCCATTTATCCACCTCATCAGGCGTACCTCAGAATTGCGGTACGGGATGGTCATTACCAATTTCAGACGTTGCCTTTTGGTCTCTCCACGGCCTTGAGAATTTTCACCAAGGTAATGGCGGAAATGATGGTGCTCCTGCGGAAGCAAGGTGTCACTATTATCACGTACTTGGACGATCTCATAGAAGCGAGATCAAGAAAGCAGGTGCTGAACAGCGTATCACTTTCTCTGGAAGTGTAACGGCAACATGGCTGGAATCTATATATTCCAAAATCGCAGTTGGTTCTTACAGCTCATCTGCCTCTCCTATGCATGATCCTAGACACAGTCCAGAAAAGGGTTTATCTCCCGATAGAGAGAGCTCAGAAGCTCGTGACACTGGCCAGCAATCTATTAAAACCAAAACAGGTGTCAGTGCATCACTGCACTCGAGTCCTGGGAAGGAGAGTGGCATCATTCGAGGCCATTCCCTTCTGCAGGTTCCATAGGAGGACCTTCCAATGGGACTTATTGGACAAGTGGTCCGGATCACATCTTCCGATGCATCGGTTAATCACCCTATCCCCCAGAGCCAGGGTGTCTCTCCTGTGGTGACTGCAGAGTGCTCACCTTCTCGAAGGTCGCAGATTCGGCATTCAGGACTGGGTCCTGGTAACCACGGATGCAAGCCTCCGAGGGTGGGGGGCAGTCACACAGGGAAGAAATTTCCAAGGGCTGTGGTCAAGCCAGGAGACTTGCCTTCACATCAATATCCTGGAACTAAGGGCCATATACAACGCCCTAAGTCAAGTGGAGACCCTGCTTCGCGACCAAGCGGTTCTGATCCAGTCAGACCGCAGTGGCTCATGTAAACCGCCAAGGCGGCACAAGGAGCAGGGTGGCGATGGTAGAAGCCACCAGAACTCTTTGCTGGGCGGAGAATCACGTAAGCGCACTGTCAGCAGTGTTATTCCGGGAGTGGACAACTGGGAAGCAGACTTCCTCAGCAGGCACGACCTCCACCCGGGAGAGTGGGGACTTCATCACGAAGTCTTCACGCAGATTGCAAATCGATGGGAACTGCCACAGGTGGACATGATGGCGTCCCGCCTCAACAAAAAGCTAAAAAGGTATTGCTCCAGGTCAAGGGCCCCTCAGGCGATAGCTGTGGACGCACTAGTAACACCGTGGGTGTTCCAGTTGGTCTATGTGTTTCCTCTTCCTCTCATACCAAAGGTGCTAAGAATTGTAAGAAAAAGGAGAACAATACTCATTGTTCCGGATTGGCCAAGAAGGACTTGGTACCCGGAACTGCAAGAAATGCTCACAGAGGACCCATGGCCTCTGCCTCTTAGACAGGACCTGTTGCAACAAGGGCCCTGTCTGTTTCTAGACTTGCTGCGTTTGACGGTATGGCGGTTGAACGCCGGATCCTAGCGGAAAAAGGCATTCCGGATGAAGTTATTCCTACGCTGATAAAGGCTAGGAAGGACGTGACAGCAAAGCATTATCACCGTATATGGCGAAAATATGTTGCTTGGTGTGAGGCCAGGAAGGCCCCTACAGAGGAATTCCAGCTGGGTCGATTCCTGAACTTCCTACAGTCAGGAGTGACTATGGGCCTAAAATTAGGGTCCATAAAGGTCCAGATTTTGGCCCTATCCATTTTCTTTCAAAAAGAACTGGCTTCACTGCCTGAGGTTCAGACGTTTAAGGGAGTGCTGCATATTCAGCCCCCCTTTTGTGCCACCGGTGGCACCTTGGGAACTTAACGTGGTGTTGGGTTTCCTGAAATCCCACTGGTTTGAGCCACTTAAGACTGTGGAGCTAAAGTATCTCACGTGGAAAGTGGTCATGCTGTTGGCCTTAGCTTCGGCTAGGCGTGTGTCAGAATTGGCGGCTTTGTCATGTAAAAGCCCCTATCTTGTTTTCCATATGGATATGGCAGAATTGCTGTCTCGTCCGCAATTTCTGCCAAAAGTGGTGTCATCTTTTCATTTGAACCAACCTATTGTGGTGCCTGCGGCTACTTGGGACTTGGAGGATTCCAAACTGTTTGACGTAGTCCGGGCTTTGAAGATTTATTTAACCAGAACGGCTGGAGTCAGGAAGACTGACTCGCTGTTTATCCTGTATGCATCCAACAAGCTGGGTGCTCCTGCTTCAAAGCAAACTATTGCTCGCTGGATCTGTAACACGATTCAGCAGGCTCAGTCGCCGCATCCAAAACCAGTGAAAGCCCATTCCACAAGGATGGTGGGCTTTTCTTGGGCGGCTGCCCGAGGGGTCTCGGCATTACAGCTTTGTCGAGCTGCTACTCGGTCGGGTTCAAACACATTTGCAAAATTCTACAAGTTTGATACCCTGGCTGAGGAGGACCTTGTGTTTGCCCATTCGGTGCTGCAGAGTCATCCGCACTCTCCCGCCCATTTGGGAGCTTTGGTATAATCCCCATGGTCCTTACGGAGTCCCCAGCATCCACTAGGACGTTAGAGAAAATAAGATTTTACTCACCGGTAAATCTATTTCTCGTAGTCTGTAGTGGATGCTGGGCGCCCGTACCAAGTGCGGACTTTCTGCACTACGTGTATATAGTTATTGCTTAATAAAGGGTTATGTTATGTTGGCATCCATTGGTTGATGCTCTGTTGTTTGTTCATACTGTTACCTGGGTAAGTTTATCACACGTTATACGGTGTGATTGGTGTGGCTGGTATGAGTCTTACCCTGGGTTCCAAAATCCTTTCCTTGTAATGTCAGCTCTTCTGGGCACAGTTTCCTTAACTGAGGTCTGGAGGACGGGCATAGAGGGAGGAGCCAGTGCACACCAGTAGTACTAAATCTTTCTTAGAGTGCCCAGTCTCCTGCGGAGCCCGTCTATTCCCCATGGTCCTTACGGAGTGCCCAGCATCCATTACGGACTACGAGAAATAGATTTACCGGTGAGTAAAATCTTATTTCTCTGACGTCCTAGTGGATGCTGGGAACTCCGTAAGGACCATGGGGAATAGCGGCTCCGCAGGAGACTGGGCACAAAAGTAAAGCTTTAGGACTACCTGGTGTGCACTGGCTCCTCCCCCTATGACCCTCCTCCAAGCCTCAGTTAGATTTTTGTGCCCGGCCGAGAAGGGTGCACACTAGGGGCTCTCCTGAGCTTCTTAGTGAAAAGTTTAGTTTTAGGTTTTTTATTTTCAGTGAGACCAGCTGGCAGCAGGCTCACTGCATCGAGGGACTAAGGGGAGAAGAAGCGAACTCACCTGCGTGCAGAGTGGATTGGGCTTCTTAGGCTACTGGACACCATTAGCTCCAGAGGGACCGAACACAGGCCCAGCCTCGGAGCTCGGTCCCGGAGCCGCGCCGCCGGCCCCCTTACAGAGCCAGAAGCAAGAAAAGGTCCGGAAAAATCGGCGGCAGAAGACATCAGTCTTCAACAAGGTAGCGCACAGCACTGCAGCTGTGCGCCATTGTTACTCAGGCACACTTCACACTCCGGTCACTGAGGGTGCAGGGCGCTAGGGGGGGGGCGCCCTGAGCAGCAATGTAAAACACCTTGGCTGGCATAAATACACTACATATAACCCCCAGGGCTATATGGGTGTATTTTAACCCCTGCCAGAACTCACCTGAAAAGCGGGAGAAAAGGCCGCCGAGAAGGGGGGCGGAGCCTATCTCCTCAGCACACGGGCGCCATTTTCCATCACAGCTCCGCTGGAAGGACGTCTCCCTGACTCTCCCCTGCAGTCCTGCACTACAGAAAAGGGTAAAAAAGAGAGGGGGGGGGGCACTAATTTGGCGCAGTTTTATACTAACAGCAGCTATAAAGGGAAAAGCACATTTTATAGTGGTATTCCTGTATATATATAGCGCTCTGGTGTGTGCTGGCATACTCTCCCTCTGTCTCCCCAAAGGGCTAGTGGGGTCCTGTCCTCTATCAGAGCATTCCCTGTGTGTGTGCTGTATGTCGGTACGATTGTGTCGACATGTTTGAGGAGGAAAATGTGATGGAGGCGGAGCAATTGCCTATTATACAGTTGTCACCCCCCTAGGGAGTCGACACCTGAGTGGATGAGCTTGTGGAAGGAATTGCGTGACAGTGTCAGCTCCTTACGACAGACAGTTGACGACATGAGACAGCCGGCTACTCAGCTTGTGCCTGTCCAGGGGTCTCAAACGCCATCAGGGGCTTTAAAACGCCCGTTACCTCAAATGGCAGACACGGATACTGACTCCAGTGTCGATGATGAGGAGACAAACGTGACTTCCACTAGGGCCACACGTTACATGATTGAAGCAATGAAAAATGTATTGCATATCTCTGATAATACAAGTACCACTAAAAAGGGTATTATGTTTGGTGAGAAAAAACTGCCTGTAGTTTTTCCTGTATCCGAGGAATTAAATGAAGTGTGTGATGAGGCGTGGGTTTCCCCCGATAAAAAACTGATAATTCCTAAAAGGTTATTGGCATCGTACCCTTTCCCGCCAGAGGATAGGGCACGTTGGGAAACACCCCATAGGGTGGATAAAGCGCTCACACGCTTGTCTAAACAGGTAGCACTACCCTCTCCTGATACGGCCGCCCTAAAGGAACCTACCGATAGAAAGCTGGAGAATATCCTAAAATGTATATACACTCACACGGGTGTTATACTGCGACCAGCAATCGCCTCAGCCTGGAGTGCGGGCCTGGCGTGGTCGGATTCCCTGACTGAAAATATTGATACTCTAGATAGGGACAGTATATTACTGACTATAGAGCATTTGAAGGATGCATTTCTATATATGCGTGATGCACAGAGGGATATTTGCAGACTGGCATCAAGAGTTAGCGCGCTGTCCATTTCTGCTAGAAGAGGTTTATGGACGCGGCAGTGGTCAGGTGATGCGGATTCTAAAAGGCACATGGAAGTATTGCCTTATAAGGGGGAGGAGTTATTTGGGGTAGGTCTATCAGACCTGGTAGCCACGGCAACTGCTGGAAAATCCACATTTTTACCCCAGGTAGCTTCTCAACCTAAGAAGACGCCGTATTATCAGGCGCAGTCCTTTCGGCCCCATAAGGGCAAGCGGGCAAAAGGCGCCTCATTTCTGCCCCGTGGCAGAGGGAGAGGAAAAAGGCTGCAGCAAACAGCCAGTTCCCAGGAACAAAAGCCCTCTCCCGCCTCCGCAAAGTCCTCAGCATGACGCTGGGGCTTTACAAGCGGACTCAGGCACGGTGGGGGCCCGTCTCAAGAAATTCGAGACGTCTCCCCCTCGCCGTTTCATAAAGTCTGCTTTACCGACGTCTTCCTCAGACAGGGAGGCAGTATTGCAAGCCATTCACAGGCTGTATTCCCAGCAGGTGATAATCAAGGTACCCCTCCTGCAACAGGGAAATGGGTACTATTCCACACTATTGTGGTACCGAAGCCGGACGGCTCGGTGAGACCAATTTTAAATCTAAAATCCTTGAACACTTACATACAAAGGTTCAAATTCAAGATGGAGTCACTCAGAGCAGTGATTGCAAACCTGGAAGAAGGGGACTATATGGTCTCTCTGGACATCAAAGATGCTTACCTACATGTCCCAATTTACCCTTCTCCAAGGGTACCTCAGGTTTGTGGTACAGAACTGTCACTATCAGTTTCAGACGCTGCCGTTTGGATTGTCCACGGCACCCCGGGTCTTTACCAAGGTAATGGCCGAAATGATGATACTCCTTCGAAAGAAGGGAGTTTTAGTTATCCCTTACTTGGACGATCTCCTGATAAGGGCAAGATCCAGGGAACAGTTGGAAGTCGGGGTAGCACTATCTCAGATAGTGCTGCGGCAGCACGGTTGGATTCTCAATATTACAAAATCGCACCTAATCCCGACGACACGCCTTCTATTCCTAGAGATGATCCTGGACACAGTCCAGAAAAAGGTGTTTTCTCCCGGAGGAGAAAGCCAGGGAGTTATCCGAACTAGTCAGAAACCTCCTAAAACCAGGCCAAGTGTCAGTGCACAAGGGTCCTGGGAAAAATGGGGGCTTCCTACGAAGCAATTCCATTCGGCAGATTCCACGCAAGAACTTTCCAGTGGGACCTGCTGGACAAATGGTCCGGATCGCATCTTCAGATGCATCAGCGGATAACCCTGTCACCAAAGACAAGGGTGTCTCTCCTGTGGTGGTTGCAGAGTGCTCATCTTCTAGAGGGCCGCAGATTCGGCATTCAGGACTGGGTCCTGGTAACCACGGATGCCAGCCTGCGAGGCTGGGGAGCAGTCACACAGGGAAGAAATTTCCAGGGCTTGTGGTCAAGCCTGGAGACATCACTTCACATAAATATTTTGGAGCTAAGGGCCATTTACAATGCCCTAAGCCAAGCAAGACCTCTGCTTCAAGGTCAGCCGGTGCTGATCCAGTCGGACAACATCACGGCAGTCGCCCACGTAAACAAGACAGGGCGGCACAAGAAGCAGGAGGGCAATGGCAGAAGCTGCAAGGATTTTTCGCTGGGCGGAAAATCATGTGATAGCATTGTCAGCAGTGTTCATCCCGGGAGTGGACACGACCTCCTCCCGGGAGAGTGGGGACTTCACCCAGAAGTCTTACACATGATTGTAAACCATTGGGAAAAACCAAAGGTGGACATGATGGCGTCCCGCCTAAACAAAAAATTGGACAGGTATTGCGCCAGGTCAAGGGACCCTCAGGCAATAGCTATGGACGCTCTGGTAACACCGTGGGTGTACCAGTCAGTGTATGTGTTCCCTCCTCTTCCTCTCATACCAAAAGTACTGAGAATTATAAGACGGAAGGGAGTAAGAACTATACTCGTGGCTCCGGATTGGCCAAGAAGGACTTGGCACCCGGAACTTCAAGAGATGCTCACGGAGGACCCGTGGCCTCTACCTCTAAGAAGGGACCTGCTCCAGCAAGGACCCTGTCTATTCCAAGACTTACCGCGGCTGCGTTTGACGGCAGGGCGGTTGAACGCCGGATCCTGAAGGAAAAAGGCATTCCGGATGAAGTCATCCCTACCCTGATCAAGCCAGGAAGGATGTAACCGCAAAGCATTATCACCGCATTTGGCGAAAATATGTTGCGTGGTGCGAGGCCAGTAAGGCCCCGATGGAGGAATTTCAACTAGGTCGATTCCTGCATTTCCTGTAAACAGGAGTGTCTATGGGCCTAAAATTGGGGTCCATTAAGGTTCAAATTTCGGCCCTGTCAATTTTCTTCCAGAAAGAACTAGCTTCAGTTCCTGAAGTTCAGACGTTTGTAAAAGGGGTACTGCATATACAGCCTCCTTTTGTGCCTCCAGTGGCACCTTGGGATCTCAATGTAGTTTTGGGGTTCCTAAAGTCACATGGTTTGAACCACTTGAATCTGTGGAGTTAAAATATCTCACATGGAAAGTGGTCATGTTGTTGGCCCTGGCCTCGGCCAGGCGCGTGTCAGAATTGGCGGGCTTTATCCTGTAAAAGCCCTTATCTGATCTTCCATTCAGACAGGGCGGAATTGAGGACTCGTCCTCATTTTCTCCCTAAGGTGGTTTCAGTGTTTCATCTGAACCAACCTATTGTGGTACCTGCGGCTACTAGTGACTTGGAGGACTCCAAGTTGTTGGACGTAGTCAGGGCCTTGAAAATATGTTTCCAGGACGGCTGGAGTCAGGAAATCTGACTCGCTGTTTATCCTGTATGCACCCAACAAGCTGGGTGCTCCTGCTTCTAAGCAGACTATTGCTCGTTGGATTTGTAGTACAATTCAGCTTGCACATTCTGTGGCAGGCCTGCCACAGCCAAAATCTGTAAAAGCCCATTCCACAAGGAAGGTGGGCTCATCTTGGGCGGCTGCCCGAGGGGTCTCGGCGTTACAACTTTGCCGAGCAGCTACTTGGTCAGGGGCAAACACGTTTGCTAAATTCTACAAATTTGATGCCCTGGCTGAGGAGGACCTGGAGTTCTCTCATTCGGTGCTGCAGAGTCATCCGCACTCTCCCGCCCGTTTGGGAGCTTTGGTATAATCCCCATGGTCCTGACGGAGTCCCCAGCATCCACTAGGACGTTAGAGAAAATAAGATTTTACTTACCGATAAATCTATTTCTCGTAGTCCGTAGTGGATGCTGGGCGCCCATCCCAAGTGCGGATTGTCTGCAATACTTGTACATAGTTATTGTTACAAAAATCGGGTTATTATTGTTGTGAGCCATCTTTTCAGAGGCTCCTCTGTTATCATGCTGTTAACTGGGTTCAGATCACAGGTTGTACGGTGTGATTGGTGTGGCTGGTATGAGTCTTACCCGGGATTCAAAATCCTTCCTTATTGTGTACGCTCGTCCGGGCACAGTATCCTAACTAAGGCTTGGAGGAGGGTCATAGGGGGAGGAGCCAGTGCACACCAGGTAGTCCTAAAGCTTTACTTTTGTGCCCAGTCTCCTGCGGAGACGCTATTCCCCATGGTCCTTACGGAGTTCCCAGCATCCACTACGGACTACGAGAAATAGAATTATCGGTAAGTAAATTCTTATTTTTCTCAGCAGACACGATCTCCATCAAGGAGAGTGGGGCCTCCACCTGGAGGTATTCGAGGAGGTAACAGGTTGGGGGGGGGTTCCTCACATACACAAGATGGCCTCCTGCCTCAACAAGAAGCTGCGGAGGACCAGGTCGAGAGACCTGCAGGCAGTGGCGGTGGATGCACTGGTAACACCGTGGGTGTTCACGTCAGTGTATGTGTTCCTTCCATTTACTCTGATACCAAAAGTTCTTCAACTGGTAAGAACAAAGGTTCTGGCAATCCTCATTGCTCCGCACTGGTCAAGGAGGGCTTGGTATGCTGATCTGCTGGATCTTCTGCTTGAAGATCCAAGGCCCTTACCTCTTCAGGAGAATCTGCTACTGTAGGCGCTGTTCGCTTTTCAAGGCTTACCATGGCTACGTTTGACGACATGCCGGTTGAACACCAGATCTTAGCATGGCAGGGTATCCCGAGCGAGCCTCCCTTTGTGGTGCCAACGGCACCCTGGGGTCTTGATGTGGTGTTGCAGTTCTTATAATCAGCTTGGTGTGGGCCTCTGCAACAGGCTATCGAGTTTCTCACGTGGAAGGCGGTCACGTTGTTGTCCTTGGCTTCTGCTCGACACGTGTCGGAGTTGGGGGCTTTGTCTTGCAAAAGTCCCTATCTGATCTTCCATGAAAATAGGGCGGAACTTAGGCAGTAACTGTGGACGAGTCCAAAGGTTGTATCGGCTTTCCATATCAACCAACCTATTGTGGTGCCAGTGGCTACTGACTCCTCAATTGCTTCAAAGGCCTTGTATTTCGTGAGGTCTTTGAAGATTTATGTGAAGAAGACGGCTCGTCATAGAAAATCTGACTGTCTGTCCTCTGATCCCAAGAAAATTGGGTGTCCTACTTCTAAGCAGTCGATTTCACGCTGGATCAGATTCACCATCCAGCATGTGTATTCTACGGCAGGATTGCAGTGTCCAAAATATGTAAAGGCCCACTCTACTAGTAAGGTGGGCTCTTCCGGGGTGTCTCTGCTGTACAGCTTTGCTGTGCGGCTACTTGGTCGGGGTCGAACACGTTTGCTAAGTTTTACAAGTTCGATACTTTGGCCTCTGATGACCTCAAGTTTGGTTAAGCAGTCTTGCAGGAGCCTCCGCGCTCTCTTTCCTGTTCTGGGAGCTTTGGTACATCCCCATGGTACTAATATGGACCCCAGCATCCTCTAGGACGTAAGAGAATATAGGATTTTAATTACCTACCGGTAAATCCTTCTTTCGTAGTCTGTAGAGGATGATGGGCTGCCCGCCCAGCGCTTCGTTTTCCTGCATTGGTTTCATAGTTCAGTATTGGCCTGGTTCCTAGGTAAGTTCTGCGTTATTTACAGTTTCAGCTGTTGCTGTGTTTTCTGGCATATTAGCTGGATTTTTCCTGTTGTGTGGTATGAATCTTGCCACTATCTGTGTATTTCCTTCTTTCGAAGTATGTTGTTTCCTCGGGCACATTTTCTAGACTGAGTCTGGCAGGAGTGGCATAGAGGGAGGAGCCAGCCCACACTATTAAACGCTTAAAGTGCCAATGATTCCTGGTGGACCATATACCTCATGGTACTAATATGGACTCCAGCATCCTCTACGGACTACGAGAAAAGGATTTTCCGGTAGGTAATTAAAATCCTATTTTTAGGGTATGTACCGAACATGAGCCATATCTTGAATCTGTCAGTTTTCTCTGACGTCCTAGTGGATGCTGGGGACTCCGTAAGGACCATGGGGAATAGACGGCTCCGCAGGAGACTGGGCACATCTAAAGAAAGATTTAGGACTATCTGGTGTGCACTGGCTCCTCCCCCTATGACCCTCCTCCAAGCCTCAGTTAGATTTCTGTGCCCGGCTGAGCTGGATGCACACTAGGGGCTCTCCTGAGCTCCTAGAAGAAAGTATAGTTTAGGTTTTTTATTTTCAGTGAGACCTGCTGGCAACAGGCTCACTGCAACGAGGGGCTAAGGGGAGAAGAAGCGAACCTACCAAAGTGGTGGTAGCTTGGGCTTCTTAGGCTACTGGACACCATTAGCTCCAGAGGGATCGAACACAGGACCCGACCTCGTCGTCCGGAGCCGCGCCGCCGTCCCCCTTACAGAGCCAGAAACAAGAAGGTGGTCCGGAAAATCGGCGGCTGAAGACTTCTGTCTTCTCCAAGGTAGCGCACAGCACTGCAGCTGTGCGCCATTGCTCCTCATGCACACCACACACTGCGGTCACTGATGGGTGCAGGGCGCTGGGGGGGGGCGCCCTGAGCAGCAATAATAACACCTTGGCTGGCAAAACTAACACCATATATAGCCCCAGAGGCTATATAGGTGTATATTAACCCCTGCCAGAAACGATAAAATAGCGGGAGAAAGCCCGCCGAAAAAGGGGCGGAGCCAACTCCCTCAGCACACTGGCGCCATTATTCCCTCACAGCTTCGCTGGAAGGAAGCTCCCTGGCTCTCCCCTGCAGTCCTGCACTACAGAAAGGGTAAAAAAGAGAGGGGGGGGCACAATTTAGGCGCAGTATATATAATATTATAGGCAGCTATAGGGGAAAACACTCTGTATAGTGATATCCCTGTGTTATATAGCGCCCTGGTGTGTGCTGGCATACTCTCCCTCTGTCTCCCCAAAGGGCTTTGTGGGGTCCTGTCCTCTGTAAGAGCATTCCCTGTGTGTCTGCTGTGTGTCGGTACTGCTGTGTCGACATGTATGATGAGGATAATGATGTGGAGGCGGAGCAAATGCCTGTGAATGTGATGTCACCCCCTGCGGGGTCGACACCAGTGTGGATGGACTTATGGAAGGAATTACGTGACAGTGTCAGCTCCTTACATAAAAGGTTTGACGACATAGGACAGCCGGCTACTCAGCTTGTGCCTGTCCAAGCGTCTCAAATGTCATCAGGGGCTATAAAACGCCCGCTACCTCAGATGACAGATACAGATGTCGACACGGATACCGACTCCAGTGTCGACGATGATGAGACGAGTGTACCCTCCAATAGATCCACCCGTTATATGATTGAGGCTATGAAAAATGTATTACACATTTCTGATGATACCCCAGGTACCACAAAAAAGGGTATTATGTTTGGTGAGAAAAAACTACCAGTAGTTTTTCCTGCATCTGACAAATTAAATGAGGTGTGTGAGGAAGCGTGGACTTCCCCAGATAAGAAATTGATCATTTCTAAACGGTTAATGGCTGCGTACCCTTTCCCGCCAGAGGATAGGTCACGCTGGGAAACACCCCCTAGGGTAGATAAAGCGCTGACACGCTTATCAAAGAAGGTGGCACTACCGTCTCCGGATACGGCCGCCCTAAAAGAACCTGCTGATAGAAAGCTGGAAAGTACCCTAAAAGCTATATACACACACTGGCATTATATTGACACCCGCTATTGCATCAGCTTGGATGTGCAGTGCTGCTGCGTGGTCAGACTCCCTGTCGGAAAACATTGATAGGGACAATATTTTGCTAACGATTGACCATATAAAAGACGCGGTCTTATACATGCGTGATGCACATAGGGATATTTGCCGGCTGGCATCAAAAATAAGCGCTATGTCCATTGCCGCCAGACGGGGGTTATGGACTAGGCAATGGTCAGGTGATGCCGACTCCAAGCGACACATGGAAGTTTTACCTTATTAAGGGGTGGAACTTTTTGGGGAAGGTCTTTCAGACCTCGTTTCCACAGCTACTGCTGGGAAATCGACTTTTTTGCCACAGGCTACCCCACAGCAAAAGAAAGCACCGTATTATCAGGTACAGTCCTTTCGGCCCCAGAAAAATAAGCGGGCTAGAGGCTCATCCTTTCTGCCGAGGGGCAGAGGAAGGGGGAAAAAGCTGCAGCACACAGCTAGTTCCCAGGAGCAGAAGTCCTCCCCTGCGTCCGGTAAGTCCACAGCATGACGCTGGGGCTGCTCAGGCGGAATCGGGAACGGTGGGGGCACGTCTCAGGTTTTTCAGCACACAGTGGGCTCTCTCACAAGTGGATCCCTGGGTCCTTCAAGTAGTATCTCAGGGGTACAGGCTGGAATTCGAGACGTCTCCCCCCCGCCGTTTCCTAAAATCTGCCTTGCCGGCAACTCCCTCTGCCAGGGAGGCAGTGTTGGTGGCTATTCAAAAACTGTATTCACAGAAAGTGATCGTCAAGGTACCCCTCCTTCAGCATGGAAAGGGTTACTACTCCACAATGTTTGTGGTACCGAAACCGGACGGTTCGGTGAGACCCATCTTACATTTAAAAGCCTTGAACACTTATATCAAAAGGTTCAAGTTCAAGATGGAATCGCTCAGGGCGGTTATTGCGAGCCTGGAGGAGGGGGATTACATGGTATCCCTGGACATCAAGGATGCGTACCTGCATGTCCCCATTTACCCTCCGCACCAGGAGTACCTCAGATTTGTGGTACAGGACTGTCACTATCAGTTCCAGACGCTGCCGTTTGGGTTATCCACGGCACAGAGGGTCTTTACCAAGGTAATGGCCGAAATGATGATACTCCTTCGCAAGAAGGGAGTTTTAATTATCCCGTACTTGGACGATCTCCTGATAAAGGCGAGGTCCAAAGAACAGTTGATAGTGGGGGTGGCACTTTCTAAGGAAGTGCTACAACAGCACGGCTGGATTCTAAACATTCCAAAGTCACAGCTGGTCCCGACGACACGTCTTCTGTTCCTGGGAATGATTCTGGACACAGACCAGAAAAGAGTGTTTCTTCCACTGGAAAAAGCCGAGGAATTGTCATCACTGGTCAGAGACATCCTAAAACCAGGAAAAGTGTCGGTACATCAATGCACACGAGTCCTGGGAAAAATGGTAGCTTCGTACGAAGCAATTCCATTCGGAAGGTTCCACGCATAACCCTATCGGCCAGAACCAGGCGGTCGCTGCTGTGGTGGCTGCAGAGGGCTCATCTACTAGAGGGCCGCAGATTCGGAATACAGGACTGGGTCCTGGTGACCACGGATGCCAGCCTTCGGGGCTGGGGGGCAGTCACAAAGGGAAGTAATTTCCAGGGACTGTGGTCAAATCAGGAGATTTCTCTTCACATAAATATCCTGGAGCTAAGGGCCATTTACAATGCCCTAAGCCAGGCAAGACCCCTGCTTCAAAACCAGCCGGTACTGATCCAGTCAGACAACATCACGGCGGTCGCCCATGTAAACAGACAGGGCGGCACGAGAAGCAGGATGGCGATGGCAGAAGCCACAAGGATTCTCAGATGGGCAGAGAATCATGTGTTAGCACTGACGGCAGTGTTCATTCCGGGAGTGGACAACTGGGAAGCAGACTTCCTCAGCAGGCACGACCTCCACCCGGGAGAATGGGGACTTCATCCAGAAGTCTTCCAAATGCTGGTCAACCGGTGGGAAAAACCACAGGTAGACATGATGGCGTCCCGCCTCAACAAGAAGTTGAAAATAAGATTTTACTTACCGATAAATCTATTTCTCGTAGTCCGTAGTGGATGCTGGGGACTCCGTCAGGACCATGGGGAATAGCGGCTCCGCAGGAGACAGGGCACAAAAGCAAGCTTTTAGGATCACATGGTGTGTACTGGCTCCTCCCCCTATGACCCTCCTCCAAGCCTCAGTTAGGTACTGTGCCCGGACGAGCGTACACAATAAGGAAGGATCTTGAATCCCGGGTAAGACTCATACCAGCCACACCAATCACACCGTACAACCTGTGATTTGAATCCAGTTAACAGTATGATAACAACGAAGGAGCCTCTGAAAAGATGGCCCACAACAATAACAACCCGATTTTTGTAACAATAATTATGTACAAGTAATGTAGACAATCCGCACTTGGGATGGGCGCCCAGCATCCACTACGGACTACGAGAAATAGATTTATCGGTAAGTAAAATCTTATTTTCTCTAACGTCCTAGTGGATGCTGGGGACTCCGTCAGGACCATGGGGATTATACCAAAGCTCCCAAACGGGCGGGAGAGTGCGGATGACTCTGCAGCACCGAATGAGAGAAACTCCAGGTCCTCCTCAGCCAGGGTATCAAATTTGTAGAATTTTACAAACGTGTTCCCCCCTGACCACGTAGCTGCTCGGCAAAGTTGTAAAGCCGAGACCCCTCGGGCAGCCGCCCAAGATGAGCCCACCTTCCTTGTGGAATGGGCATTTACAGATTTTGGCTGTGGCAGGCCTGCCACAGAATGTGCAAGCTGAATTGTACTACAAATCCAACGAGCAATAGTCTGCTTAGAAGCAGGAGCACCCAGCTTTTTGGGTGCATACAATATAAACAGCAAGTCAGACTTTCTGACTCCAGCCGTCCTGGAATTATATATATATATATATATATATATATATATATTTTCAGGGCCCTGACAACGTCTAGCAACTTGGAGTCCTCCAAGTCCCTAGTAGCCGCAGGCACCACAATAGGTTGTTTCAGGTGAAACGCTGACACCACCTTAGGAAGAAACTGGGGACAAGTCCGCAGTTCTGCCCTGTCCGAATGGAAAATTAAATATGGGCTTTTGTAAGACAAAGCCGCCAATTCTGACAATCGCCTGGCCAGGGCCAACAGCATGGTCACTTTCCATGTGAGATATTTCAAATCCACAGATTTGAGCGGTTCAAACCAATATGATTTGAGGAATCCCAACACTACGTTGAGATCCCACGGTGCCACTGGAGGCACAAAAGGGGCTGTATATGCAATACTCCCTTGACAAACTTCTGGACTTCAGGAACCGAAGCCAATTCTTTCTGGAAGAAAATCTACAGGGCCGAAACTTGAACCTTAATGGACCCCAATTTGAGGCTCATAGACACTCCTGTTTGCAGGAAGTGCAGAAATCGACCTAGTTGAAATTTCTTCGTGGGGCCTTCCTGGCCTCACCCACGCAACATATTTTCACCACATGTGGTGATAACGTTGTGCGGTCACCTCCTTCCTGGCTTTGACCAGGGTAGGTATGACCTCTTCCGAAATGCCTTTTCCCTTAGGATCCGGCGTTCAACCGCCATGCCGTCAAACGCAGCCGCGGTAAGTCTTGGAACAGACATGGTACTTGCTGAAGCAAGTCCCTTCTTAGCTCCCGAGGCCATTAGTCCTCTGTGAGCATCTCTTGAAGTTCCGGGTACCAAGTCCCTCTTGGCCAATCCGGAGCCACGAGTATAGTTCTTACTCCTCTACGTCTTATAATTCTCAATACCTTGGTTATGAGAAGCAGAGGAGGGAACACATACACCGACTGTTACACCCACGGTGTTACCAGGACGTCCACAGCTATCGCCTGAAGGTCTCGTGACCTGGCGCAATACCTGTCCCGTTTTTTGTTCGGGCGGGACGCCATCATGTCCACCTTTGGTCTTTCCCAACGGTTCACAATCATGCGGAAACTTCCCGATGAAGTTCCCACTCTCCCGGGTGGAGGTCGTGCCTGCTGAGGAAGTCTGCTTCCCAGTCGTCCACTCCCGGAATGAACACTGCTGACAGTGCTATCACATGATTTTCCGCCTAGCGAAAAATCCTTGCAGTTTTGCCACTGCCCTCCTGCTTCTTGTGCCGCCCTTTCTGTTTACGTGGGCGACTGCCGTGATGTTATCCCACTGGATCAATACCGGCTGACCTTGAAGCAGAGGTCTTGCTAAGCTTAGAGCATTATAAATTTGCTCTTAGCTCCAGTATATTTATGTGGAGAGAATTCTCCAGACTTGATCACACTCCCTGGAAATTTTTTCCCTGTGTGACTGCTCCCCAGCCTCTCAGGCTGGCCTCCGTGGTCACCAGCATCCAATCCTGAATGCCGAATCTGCGGCCCTCTAGAAGATGAGCACTCTGTAATCACCACAGGAGAGACACCCTTGTCCTTCGATATAGGGTTATCCGCTGATGCATCTGAAGATGCGATCCGGACCATTTGTCCAGCAGATCCCACTGAAGAGTTCTTGCGTGAAATCTGCCGAATGGAATCGCTTCATAATAAGCCACCATTTTTACCAGGACTCTTGTGCAATGATGCACTGACACTTTTCCTGGTTTTAGGAGGATCCCGATTAGCTCGGATAACTCCCTGGCTTTCTCCTCTGGGAGAAACACCTTTTTCTGGACTGTGTCCAGAATCATCCCTAGGACCAGCAGACGTGTCGTCGGAACAACTGCGGTTTTGGAATATTTAGAATCCACCCGTGCTGTCGTAGAACTACTTGAGATAGTGCTACTCCGACCTCCAACTGTTCTCTGGACCTTGTTCTTATCAGGAGGTCGTCCATTTTCTTTGAAGACGAATCCTCATTTCGGTCATTACCTTGGTAAGGACCCTGGGTGCCTTGGACAATCCAACGGCATCGTCTGAAACTGATAGTGACAGTTCTGTACCACGAACCTGAGGTACCCTTGGTGAGAAAAGCAAATTTTGGGACATGGAGGTAAGCATCCCTGATGTCCCGGGACACCATATAGTCCCCTTCTTCCCGGTTCGCTATCACTGCTCTGAGTGACTGCATCTGGATTTGAACCTTTGTAAGTGTTCAAATATTTCAGATTTAGAATAGGTCTCACCTAGCCTTCTGGTTTCAGTACCACCATATAGTGTGGAATAATACCCCTTTCCTTGTTGTAGGAGGGGTAATTTTATTATCACCTGCTGGGAATACAGCTTGTGAATTGTTTTCAATACTGCCTCCCTGTCGGAGGGAGACATTGGTACAGCAGACTACAGGAACCTGCGAGGGGGAAACGTCTCGACATTCCAATCTGTACCCCTTGGATACTACTTGTAGGATCCAGGGGTCCTGTACGGTCCCAGCGTCATGCTGAGAACTTGGTAGAAGCGGTGGAGGGCTTCTGTTCCTGGGAATGGGCTGCCTGCTGCAGTCTTCTTCCCTTTCCTCTATCCCTGGGCAGATATGACTCTTATAGGGACGAAAGGACTGAGGCTGAAAAGACGGTGTCTTTTTCTGCAGAGATGTGACTTAGGGTAAAAAACGGTGGATTTTCCAGCAGTTGCCGTGGCCACCAGGTCCCATGGACCGACCCCAAATAATTCCTCCCCTTTATACGGCAATACATCTTTGTGCCGTTTGGAATCTGCATCACCTGACCACTGTCGTGTCCATAAACATCTTCTTGCAGATATGGACATCGCATTTACTCTTGATGCCAGAGTGCAAATATCCCTCTGCGCATCTCGCATATATAGAAATGCATCCTTTAAATGCTCTTATAGTCAATAAAATACTGTCCCTGTCAAGGGTATCAATATTTTTAGTCAGGGAATCCGACCAAGCCACCTCAGCTCTGCACATCCAGGCTGAGGCGATCGCTGGTCGCAGTATAACACCAGCATGTGTGTGTATACTTTTTAGGATATTTTCCAGCCTCCTATCAGCTGGCTCCTTAAGTACGGCCCTATCTGTAGATGGTACCGCCACTTGTTCTGATAAGCATGTGAGCGCCTTATCCACCCTAAGGGGTGTTTCCCAACGCGCCCTAACTTCTGGCGGGAAAGGGTATACCGCCAATAATTTTCTATCGGGGGAAACCCACGCATCTCACACACTTCATTTAATTTATCTGATTCAGGAAAAACTACAGGTAGTTTTTTCACATCCCACATAATACCCTTTTTTGTGGTACTTGTAGTATCAGAAATATGTAACACCTCCTTCATTGCCCTTAACATGTGGCCCTAAAGGAAAATACGTTTGTTTCTTCACCGTCGACACTAAAATCAGTGTCCGTGTCTGGGTCTGTGTCGACCGACTGAGGTAAATGGGCGTTTTACAGCCCCTGACGGTGTTTGAGACGCCTGGACAGGTACTAATTTGTTCGCCGGCCGTCTCATGTCGTCAACCGGCTTGCAGCGTGTTGACATTATCACGTAATTCCATAATTAAGCCATCCATTCCAGTGTCGACTCCCTAGAGAGTGACATCACCATTACAGGCAATTTGCTCCGCCTCCTCACCAACATTTTCCTCATACATGTCGACACACACGTACCGACATACAGCACACACATAGGGAATGCTCTGATAGAGGACAGGACCCACTAGCACTTTGGGGAGACAGAGGGAGAGTTTGCCAGCACACACCAAAACGCTATAATTATACAGGGACAACCTTTATATAAGTGTTCCTCCCTTATAGCATTTTAATATATATTCATATCGCCAAATCAGTGCCCCCCCTCTCTGTTTTAACCCTGTTTCTGTAGTGCAGTGCAGGGGAGAGCATGGGAGCCTTCCCACCAGCATTTCTGTGAGGGAAAATGGCGCTGTGTGCTGAGGAGAATAGGCCCCGCCCCCTTTTCGTCGGGCTTCTTCTCCGGAGTCTGTGATATCTGGCAGGGGTTAAATACATCCATATAGCCTCAAGGGCTATATGTGATGTATTTTTCGCCATACAGGTATTATACATTGCTGCCCAGGGCGCCCCCCCCCCGCGCCCTGCACCCTCCGTGACCGCTGTGTGAAGTGTGCTGACAACAATGGCGCACAGCTGCAGTGCTGTGCGCTACCTGATGAAGACTGAAAGTCTTCTGCCGCCTGGTTCCGGACCTCTTCAATCTTCAGCATCTGCAAGGGGGGTCGGCGGCGCGGCTCCGGGACGAACCCCAGGGCGAGACCTGTGTTCCGACTCCCTCTGGAGCTAATGGTGTCCAGTAGCCTAAGAAGCCAATCCATCCTGCACGCAGGTGAGTTCACTTCTCTCCCCTAAGTCCCTCGATGCAGTGAGCCTGTTGCCAGCAGGACTCACTGAAAATAAAGAACCTAAAAACTTTTTCTAAGCAACTCTTTAAGAGAGCCACCTAGATTGCACCCTGCTCGGACGGGCACAAAAACCTAACTGAGGCTTGGAGGAGGGTCATAGGGGGAGGAGCCAGTACACACCATGTGATCCTAAAAGCTTGCTTTTGTGCCCTGTCTCCTGCGGAGCCGCTATTCCCCATGGTCCTGACGGAGTCCCCAGCATCCACTAGGACGTTAGAGAAAAGATATTGCGCCCGGTCAAGAGACCCTCAGGCGATAGCGGTGGACGCTCTAGTGACACCATGGGTGTACCAGTCGGTTTATGTGTTTCCTCCTCTACCTCTCATACCCAAGGTACTGAGAATAATAAGAAGGCGAGGAGTGAAAACCATACTCGTGGTTCCGGATTGGCCAAGAAGAGCTTGGTGCCCGGAACTTCAAGAGATGCTTACAGAGGACCCTTGGCCTCTGCCGCTCAGACAAGACCTGCTGCAGCAGGGACCCTGTCTGTTCCAAGACTTACCGCGGCTGCGTTTGACGGCATGGCGGTTGAACACCGGATCCTGAAGGAAAAGGGTATTCCGGAGGAAGTCATCCCTACCCTGATCAAAGCCAGGAAGGATGTCACCGCAAGACATTATCACCGCATTTGGCAAAAATATGTTGCTTGGTGTGAGGCCATGAAGGCCCCGACGGAGGAATTTCAACTGGGTCGATTCCTGCACTTCCTGCAAGCAGGGGTGACGTTGGGCCTCAAATTGGGGTCCATAAAGGTCCAGATTTCGGCTCTGTCGATTTTCTTCCAAAAAGAACTGGCTTCACTGCCCGAAGTTCAGACTTTTGTCAAAGGAGTTCTGCATATTCAGCCTCCTTTTGTGCCCCCAGTGGCACCTTGGGATCTCAATGTGGTTTTGGCATTCCTGAAATCACATTGGTTCGAACCACTTAAGACTGTGGATTTAAAATATCTCACGTGGAAAGTGGTCATGCTGTTGGCCTTGGTGTCGGCCAGGCGGGTTTCAGAATTGGCGGCTTTGTCTTGTAAAAGCCCTTATCTGATTTTCCATATGGATAGGGCAGAATTGAGGACTCGTCCTCAGTTTCTCCCAAAGGTGGTCTCAGCTTTTCACTTGAACCAACCTATTGTGGTGCCTGCGGCTACTAGGGACTTGGAGGATTCCAAGTTGCTGGACGTAGTCAGGGCCCTAAAAATTTATATTTCCTGGACGGCTGGAGTCAGAAAGACTGACTTCCTGTTTATCCTGTATGCACCCACCAAGCTGGGTGCTCCTGCTTCTAAGCAGTCTATTGCGCGCTGGATTTGTAGCACTATTCAGCTGGCGCATTCTGCGGTAGGCTTACCGCAGCCTAAATCTGTAAAAGTCCATTCCACACGGAAGGTGGGCTCATCTTGGGCGGCTGCCCGAGGGGTCTCGGCTTTACAACTTTGCCGAGCAGCTACTTGGTCGGGGGCAAACACGTTTGCAAAATTCTACAAATTTGATACCCTGGCTGAGGAGGACCTGGAATTCTCTCATTCGGTGCTGCAGAGTCATCCGCACTCTCCCGCCCGTTTTGGAGCTTTGGTATAATCCCCATGGTCCTTACGGAGTCCCCAGCATCCACTAGGACGTCAGAGAAAATAAGTATTTACTCACCGGTAATTCTATTTCTCGTAGTCCGTAGTGGATGCTGGGCGCCCATCCCAAGTGCGGATTGTCTGCAATACCTGTACATAGTTATTGTTACAAAAATCGGGTTTTGTTGTGAGCCATCTCTTCAGAGGCTCCAGTTGTTATCATACTGTTAACCGGGGTTCCTATCACGTGTTATATGGTGTGATTGGTGTGGCTGGTATGAGTCTTACCCGGGATTCAAAAATCCTTCCTTATTGTGTCAGCTCTTCCGGGCACAGTTCCTAACTGAGGCTTGGAGGAGGGTCATAGGGGGAGGAGCCAGTGCACACCAGATAGTCCTAAATCTTTCTTTAGATGTGCCCAGTCTCCTGCGGAGCTGTCTATTCCCCATGGTCCTTACGGAGTCCCCAGCATCCACTACGGACTACGAGAAATAGAATTACCGGTGAGTAAATTCTTATTTTTTCAAATGGAAAGGGTGTCATTTAACATGTCAAACATCAGAATTTGCTGAAGTGTATTGCTGTAAACAGATTTGAAATAGCAGTTCTGGTTGTGAGTCACAACCTAGACAGCATGATTCCAAAGCTCTAGGTAATTGTGGAATTATTGTTATAAACAGATTTAATCCTGTTTTTTGTTTAAATATTTTGGGAATTTGTGATAGTATCCTCCTTATTCGTCATTTCTTTGTTTTAGGTTTTATTGCCTCTAATGAGTGATGTGCAAGGGGTGGGGTCAATCAATGTGCTTACAAACGCATGTATGTATATCTTTTATACTAGCGGTTAGTAAAACCATTTTCTCCATGTCCTAGAGGTTGCTAGGGTTCCATTTTGTACCATAGGGTTATAGATGGACCCACTAGGAGCTGCTGGCACTTTAAGAGATTGAGCAGGGGTTCTGGATCTCCCAAGTGGGTCCTTCTGACGACGGATGCATGAGGGGTTGGGGCGCGGTGTTGGAGCAACAATTTCTTCATGTTCGGTGGACCAGGGAGGAGTCTCTCCTCCTGATAAACATTCTGGAATTGCGGGCAGTGTTCAATGCTCTGAAACTGGCCCGGCATCTGGTACTGAACAAGCCTGTTCAAGCACAGTCGGACAACGCCACCACGGTGGCGTACATAAATCATCAAGGTGGCACTCGAAGCCGCATGGCAATGTTGAAAAGTGTCAAAGATTCTTCAATAGCCATATCGGCAGTGGTCATTCCAGGGGTACTCAACTGGGAAACTGACTTCCTCAGTCGTCGGGATGTACACACGGAGAGACGAGCCTTCATCCAGAAGTATTTCAACTCCTAGTGGAGAAGTGGGGCCTACCAGAAATAGACCTGATGGCGTCTCAACACAATCACAAGGTTCCGGTCTTCAGAGCAAGAACAAGGGATCCTCAAGCGGCGTTCGTGGACGCACTGGCAATTCCATGGAACGTTTGGCTGCCGTACGTGTTCCCTCCGGTGTCACTCCTGCCCAGAGTAGTGAGGAAGTTCAAGCAAAAAGGATGAATCCTTCTAATAACTCCTGTGTGGCCCAGATGGCATTGGTTCTCAGTCCTACAGGGTCTCTTGCTAGAGTGTACTCTTCTGCTTCCGCAACGACCAGACCTCTTCGTTCAGGGCCCTTACGTTTACCAGGATTTGGCCTAACTGGCTTTGACGGCGTGGCTCTTGAAGCTTCCGTACTGAGGGCCAAAAGATTTTCTGAAGCGGTCATTCAAACTATGTTGAAGGCCCGTAAGCCAACTGCTCGGATTTACCATAGGGTCTGGAATTCTTACTTTGCTTGGTGCGCATCTAACAATCATGACAGTTTACAAGTATAACACTGCCAAACTTTTGGCCTTCCTACAACAGGGCCTGGATTTGGGCCTTCGGCTGGCCTCCTTTAAGGTTCATATTTCTGCCTTGTCGGTATGGTTTCAGAGAAAAATTGCGACTCTGCCTGATGTTCATACCTTCACTCAGGGTGTTTTACGGATTCAACCTCCCTATGTCCCACCTGTGGCTCCTTGGGATTTGTCGGTGGTTCTGGAGGCTTTGCAAGAGTCTCCCTTTGAACCTCTTGAATCTGCGGACCTTAAGTGGCTTTCCCTCAAGGTCTTGTTTCTGCTGGCTATTGCCTCTGCTAGACAGGTATCAGATTTGGGTACCTTGTCTTGTAGGTCCCCCTATCTGATTTTTCACCGTGACTGGGCGGTTCTTCGAACGCGCCCTGGTGTCTTCTTTCCACCTTAACCAGGAGATTGTGGTTTGTGCCTTTGTCTCTCCGGATTTATCCTCCAAAGAGCGGTATTTGGATGTGGTACGGTTTCTCTGTATCCATGTGAAGAGGACAGCCTTCTTTAGGAAGTCTGATTCTCTCTTTGTACTGTTTGGTTTTCACAAATGTGGCTGGCCTGCTAACAAGAAGGCCTTGCCAAGATGGATTAAAATGGTGATTGCACATGCTTATGTACAGGCTGGTCTTCCAGCTCCTGCTACCATCAATGCCCATTCTACTCGATCTGTTGGACCTTCTTGGGCGGTCCGCCGTGGTGCGACCCTTGAACAATTGTGCAAGGCGGCTACGTGGTCCACAGTGAACACGTTCATAAGGTTTTATGCCTTCGATTCTTCCACATCCCAGGATGCTTCCTTTGGACGCTGGCTTCTTGTGCCCGCTACTGTGTGTCCCCTCCCATAAGGAACTGCTATAGGACATCCCTGATGTTATTTCCTATGGAATACCAGTGTACCTCGCTGCAAAAAATTAGATTTCTCCTTCATCCACTAGGGGCCACTGGAGCGTAGTTACAATGGGGAAATAGTAGGCAGTAATTGGGAGCTGGCACTTTAAAATTCTCACACTGTGGCTAGCTCCTCCCCTACTATCTTCCCTCCAAGCCAGTCTTAGTTTAGTGCCCAAGGGAGCTGGTTCACTTGGGTTTAGCTGAAGAAATTTTTCTTTTTTCTTTATTATTTTATTTTTCTCTCTTACACACACAGACTGGCAGCTCTGCCACTGCCAGTCTGCACCGCGGGAGCTGCCGGCGGGGTCCCATCGCAGCTGCGTGCGGCTCGGGATGGGCCCCGGCTGAGGGAGACATTGAGCTCTCCTGAGTTGGCCGGACACCGCTGCGTGCGGCGCGTGTCGGGGCCGCTCCACCAGCAGAAGATTACGGCAGCGGTATCAGCGGCCGGACACCTCTGCGTGTCGGGGCCGCTCCACCAGCAGAAGATTCCGGCAGTGAGTATCAGTGGCCGGACACCGCTGCGTGCGGCGCGTGTCGGGGCCACTCCATCAGGAAATTCTGCTACAACGGTGAGTACAGACATGAAACTGATTATGTGTGCTGTGTCTTTTATATTCACTCCCCGCTCCCATACATGTGGGCCACACTCAGGGTCCCTGGTCTAACCCCCCTCCACTCATATAGGGGCTGTGTATAGGATTGCATGAAAAAAAAAAAAAAAGATTTTTATTTTGCAGTGCGTTACTGGTGCTGCGTGTAGAAATACCAGCTGAGCCTCTGCTCGGCCTGCCTCTCACTCTGTCCTCTTTACAGGGGCACCTTTATATTTAGGCGCCATTACCAGGGGGGGCAGAGCTTAATCCTGCTCGACCCGGCGGGCAAATCGCCCCCGCTCCCCGGCCGCGGCTCACAGGAGACGCGCTCCCCGCTAAGTTTGCGCGGGAGCTTCACACAGAGCACAGTTATAGAAAAGGGGGCGGAGCTTTCTCCCGCTCTGCTCGGCGGGCTCAGCTCCCCGGCAGCGGCGTGTGTGATCAGCGGGGGAGGCAGAACGCTCCCCGTTGTCTTAAGAAGGATGGCTACAGTTTGTAGATTGCTAGGCACATGTGTATCACCAGTGCACCCGGGTTGCAGTGCACATAACGGGGGGCGGGGCTTCCTCCCGCCTTGGATCTCGGCTCACGGAGGCCACCTGCGGCTTGGTCAGTGCTGGCGGCCATTTCCTCTCTGAGGGGGAAACCTATACCCGGACTCCACTGCTGGTGGTGAGTGTCTGGATCTTCTTGTCACTGCAGGAGTAGTTTTTTCTTAATGTGTTCCTCCTGTGGCACACATATCTCTCTCTCTCTCTCTCTCTATATATATATATATATGATCAATGTATATAGTTGTGCTGGGTATGTATATATGTGTATATATACATATCTTGTATGTATATTATATTATGTTTTATATATAGTGTTATATCGGATTATATCCATATATGTATATATAATCAACTAGCACCGTTGATTTTAAAGTTAGGCGCCATAGCAGTGCCCCTTTGTCAGGGGGGCTAGTGCTGTTAATTCAACACTGAGTCCCCTGCTTATGGAATATGTAGTCAGCTCACTACTGCTCTGTATCAGGGCACAGTTAGGCTCACTGAATATTTACAATAAGATAGAACTACAAGCTCCACCGACATTTATTATAATAACACAGACCTGGGTTCCCGTACCACATATCTTCACCCTGCCATATTGATTTTTCACCCGGCTTTACTCACAGGCTGTCCGCCATTTTGCTCAACCAGCGGAGGTGGGTGTTGTCACCCCTTTATTACTCCTTTATTTCACTTGGTAATAATACTGTGTAATTTGGGGGAATTTGTGTGGTATCGGACAAATAGCCGCTGGGACTCGGTACGCTTATAGCGGGGACATCTGAACACAGATTGAATTCCACCAAGCACAGCTTTAGTGGATATGCGCCTGTCAATGCACGTTATAGTGCAGAGTTTATAGAGGGTTACACTTCTTTAACCTGTCTTTTCTCTTTTCGTTTAACTAAACGTAACACCCAGGACAGAGAATTCCCTGTTATGTGTAGATTGTGCGGTGGAGTCATCTAATTATCCCTCAATGCAGCGGCAGGACGTTCCTGTTTGAACAGCTCAGCTTATGCAGGTAAGGTCACCGTTACCAGAGACCCCGTCCGTCATTTCTTCCCAGGTTGCTAAACGACGCTGCGGATGACAGACCTCTCTGGAAGGAGGCAATGAATGTCCGAGATACTAAGGATGTCTGTTTTCGATGGAGTCCGACCAGTGTCTCTGGGTCCTGGAGACATCCGACTGCACGTTTTCAGGTTTCTAAAAGGATCTTGCTAACCTCCATGTTACACGAGATACTGATTATGTTTCGGTGCAGTCTGAACCAGTATCTTAGGATATTGAGGCGTATTGTACAGCAGTTCGTCTGGTGCTGCAGGTAAAGAGGTTGGACACTTCAGATCCCTCAGGGTTTGACGCCAAGGAAGAAATGACAGCAACTTGTTCAGTTTCGGATGAGCTGGGCATGCTCCGGTAGGCGGCCGGGAGACATTCGAATTCACAATTTCAGGTATCGAACAATGTTTGTTTGCCTATCCTTTTCCCGTAGATAGCAGGAAACGATATCAGACCTCTCCAGGTATACGTCTCAATGTATCGCCGGTCCAACAAGCTGCCGTTTTCCTGGGCCAGCCTTGCTGAGGGATCCATCTGAGAGACAGATGCGACAGCAGGGGTTCGACCTTATCCGGAGCAGGTAGGTTGCGGAACAATGGTCTTCTAGGTTACTGGATAATTCGCATCAGGATCAACGGATGCTTTGGGACACATCAGAATCACGATTCTGCTTTATATTCTTTTGAGGTCTCCACGTCTGTATACTCGGAACCTGCATTTTCGCTTGGGCTGTCTTAACCCGACGACCTCTGGCGCTGCACCAGTGACAGGTGAACATGAAATCCTAAGGGGCAGCGGGAAGGGGAAGGAACTTCCGGCATGATTTCTCGAACCATTGGGGGTAAGTCCATTTTTCTTTCCCCTACTGCTGCCCCAGCTCCAAGACTGACCTTTACTGGTCTTTCCTTTAGATCTTTATGTGCCTTTTCAGGCTTTCGACTCCACACGGGCGGTATGTCCGTCGCCAAGGGATCTCATGGTAACAAGCTGAAGCAGAGGTTCAGCAACCTCGGTCCAGTCTGATTTAAGGTCATCCTACACATCCACTACAGGTCAGACCTTCCTACCACCTGGAGGGTCCCAGGGTAGGGGCAGGTCGGTGGTCCTACTGGGAGGACTGAGAAGGCTTGGGCGGTTACAGACTAGATTTTGGAGTACAACCGTCTCAGGGGTCCCTCGGCATGGGTCGGCCGATTTACGATGACAAGAGGGTCATACTGCAAGCGGTGCTCCATATGCTTCTAACCGCAAAAAGGGTGTTGATCCCTGCTTTCACATATCATTTGAATCGGGACAGTTCTCAGGCCTTTGTTTTCTTTTCACGTGCCAAAGCCAGATGGCTCGGCCACGCCTATTCTGGCCTTACAATCTTTTCAGTCTGTGATTGCTAGTTTTGAACAAGAAAGGGGGTTTTACGCGTCCCTTGTCTTCAGGGATGCCTGTTTACTCATTTCCGTTGGGGTTTTTTTTTCCTCATCGGGCTTTTCTCAGATTCGCATTACAGTCCATTCGGTCTCTCTTCCGCTCCCACAGTGTTCAGGAAGATCTCAGAATATCTCTTTTTCAAGGGCAGGAAGTGACGTTTGTTCCCTAATTGGACAATCTACTGCTAATATCTCACTCTGCAGATTAGGTGGCTTCTGAATATCCGGAGGATCCAGGAGTTTCTGGGTCGACACGGATCCAATTTATGCTCCTCATAGACGTTTCTCAACACGGTCCGTCAGAGGATTTTTCCTTCCTCGGCACCGAGTACTCTCTTTCTTCAGTCAAGTTGCGACGCAATGAGGGGTCGCCTACATTCCCCTCTGTGCAGAGGACAACAATCTTCTTTCCAGGTCAAGCCGCCAGTCCAGACTCCCGGGTGAGAGGACATTCCTCGGTGTTTTGTCAGCTGGTCCGCTGTTGGCGGAGATTTCGGATCAACCTCCGGGGAGTTCTGACTGACTCTTTAACCCTTTACTACTCTCGGGCGTGAGCTCTGGCTGCAGTAGCCGAGGATGACCTCAGGGCTCCTTGGAGTTTCGGGTTAGTCTATCCTGCCTCCTTTTCTATTTCTACCTCACTTTCGGTAACACAGGAGGGGAGAATGCGCGCTAGTCCTCTCAGTGGCTCCGGTTGGGCCACGCATGACTTAAAGATCCAGCCTACACCGGTTGTCAGTAGAGGAGCCTTGGCTCCTACCTCGACTGGACTGTCTACTTCAACAGGGTCCTTTTCTTTGTTCAATCTTACACTGGTTTCATTTAACCGCGTGACTGTTCACGAGACCTCGGAAGGGAGGAGTTCCCTAGTTCGGTTATGCCTACTGGGCCCCGATTTCAGAAGTCGGGTACCTCTTCTCGCTTTTGCCACTTTTGGAAAACTTTATGGGGCATAGTGAGGATAACAGGGGTTTTCTCCTTCTTTCAGTTACATTCAACCGTCATCTCTGGTTTCTCTGGGAGGTTTCGCTCGGCTGCACTTCAACCTACATTGACCTGAATTTTAGGTCTCTGCCCTTTAGGTTTTCTTCCAAAAGAGTTTAGCCTGGCAGCCGTAAGTTCGAGCTCTCTTTCAGGGAGTACTCTATTGCCAACTCCCCCGATGGAGCTTCAGACTCAGCGGTCTTTTCTTCTGGGGGGGGATGTCCATTTTTCATATATGTCTGACACTAGTGTTTTTCGGCCCTCTTTGAATGTTGTCAGGGCTCGCCGACTCTCTCTACAGAGGTCTTAGGCTATTCGACGAAGTGTTTTCTTCTTTGTTTCTGTACGATGCTCCCGTACTAAATAACTGGGGTCCCAGCATACACTGGGCCGTTGGATACATCTGACCATCAGAGAGTCTTCTTGGCGGTGGCTCGGGAGCCTCCGTTTTCCATTTCAGCGCACTCTACGCGCGTTGTGGGACCTTCGTGGGCAGCTGCCCGTGGGCTCTCCATGAATACTTTGTCGGGCGGCTACTAGGTCGGACCTACATTCGTTTTGTCAAATTCTACAAGTTTGACACTTTTGCGGCCTCGGCATCACAGATTGGCCGAGCGGTTTTACAGGACTCTCAGCGCTCTCCCACCCGTTTTGGGAGCTCTGGGACGTCCCCATTGTAACTACGCTCCAGTGGCCCCTAGTGGATGAAGGAGAAATCAGTATTTTGGTACTTACCGATAAATCCCTTTCTCCGATTCCACAGGGGCCACTGGACGCCCGCCCAGCGCTGTTCCTCCTTGTTTTTTGCTTAACGGTTTGCAGATCACCATGTGACTGCTTGTTGTGTTCGGGCTAGCCTGTTGTTTGTTAGGTTCTGCTCCAGGTTTGGTTTGTGTTATCCTGGTTTACAGGGCGTCATTAACCTCCTCTACCTTATAAGGTTTGTTTATTCCAGCTCTCCTCTGGCACAGTTTTACGTAGACTGGCTTGGAGGGAAGATAGTAGGGGAGGAGCTAGCCACAGTGTGAGAATTTTAAAGTGCCAGCTCCCAATTACTGCCTACTATTTCCCCATTGTAACTACGCTCCAGTGGCCCCTGTGGAATCGGAGAAAGGGATTTATCGGTAAGTACCAAAATCCTGATTTATGGTAAAAACTTACCCTTGTTAAATCTCCTTCTGCGAGGTACACTGGATTCCACAGGGCGCCCACCCTGACGCATTTAGCTTCTTTGGTTGGTATGGCATTAGCAGCTGATACATAAGAAATAAGAAATCCTCGCTTACCTTCCCTGCTTCTAAGGAGTTGAACTCCCTATTTGAAAAAACCTGGGAGAACCCAGGGGAAAAAAATTCCAAATCCCTAAAAGAATACTAATTTCTTTCCCTCAAGAAAATAGGAAGATTTGGTAAAGCCACATATAGTGGACGTTTCTGTATCTAGATTGTCAAAAAAGGTTGTCTTACCTGTCCCTGGCTCAGCCTCCCTTAAGGATCTGGCTGACCACAAGATTGAGACTACGCTCAAATAGCTATACACTGCTACGGGAGTGGCTCAGACCCACTAATGTTTGTGCCTGGATTTCTAGGGCCTTAGTAAAATGGCCTTACTTGATGAATTAGATTCCATGTATAGAAGTGACATTGACTTATATTTACGTTACATACAGGATTCCGCAGGCTTCATGGTGGAAGCCATGAAGGACCTTTGCCTGCTTAATGCAATGGCCACAACCATGGCAGTCTCTGCACACAGAGGTTTGTGGCTGCGCCAATGGACTGTGGACGCAGAATTCAAGAAAAATGTGGAGAGCCTACCCTTCACAGGTGAGGCACTGTTTGGGGATGCACTGGATACGTGGAAATCCAAGGCAACTGGGGGTAAGCCTACCTTTCTAACTTCCGCAGCTGCACCGGCTAGGAAATCATATCCTACAATGCAGTCCTTTCGGACCGCAAAATTTAAAAAATCTAAGGGTGCCCCCACCTTCTTTAGGGGAGGTCCCCGGAAAATCCAAAAAACCTGCACCAACAGGTTCCCAGGAACAGAAACCAATTTCTGCTTCCTCAAAATCTTCAGCATGACGGTGGACCTCCCAGCCTGGAGATCGGGCAGGTGGGAGCGAGACTAAAAAATTTCAGTCACATCTGGGCGTCGTCATGCCTAGACCCCTGGGTAAAATATATTTTTGCCCAAGGGTACAGACTGGAGTTTCAGGAACTCCCACGTCACAGATTCTTCAAATCAGGCTTACCAGCTTAGCTAACAAAGTACAACCTGCAGGAAGCCATTCAAAAATTGGTACAAATGTCATTTGTTCCAGTTCCACCTCCAAAAAAACAAGGGTTACTACTCAAACCTGTTTGTGGTACCGAAACCGGACAGTTCGGTGAGACCAATATTGAACCTGAAGTCATTGAACCCCTACTTAAAGGTATTCAAATTCTTGATGGAGTCTGAGAGCGGTGATCTCAGGGCTGGAGGAGGGGAATTTCTTGTATCCCTGGATATCAAGGATGCGAACCTTCACATTCTGAAATGGCCACCTCACCAGGCCTATCTAAGGTTTGCACTACAGGACTGTCACTATCCGTTCCAGACCTTGCCATTTGGCCTCTCCACAGCACCGAGGGTGTTCACCAAAGTAATGGCAGAGATTATGCTCCTCTTCCACATGCACCAGCGGATGCGCCTGTCGCCGAAAGCCAGAATTTCACTCCTCTGGTGGCTGCCTTCTCACCTACTCGGGGGACGCAGGTTTGGGATTCAGAATTGGATCCTTCTAACCACGGATGAAAGTCTCAGAGGTTGGGGAGCAGTCACCCAGATGGTAAACTTCCAAGGAAAGTGGTCCGTCTGGAAACCATCCTTCCAATAAACATTCTGTAACAAAGGGCCATATACAACGTTCTTCTATAAGCAGCACATCTTCTGCAAGAGTTGGCCATTCAGGTTCAGTCGGACAATGTAACGGCAGTGTCCTACGTAAACTGACGGCGGAACGAAGAGCAGAGCTTCCATGTCAGAGGTAACAAGAATCCACCTCTGGGCAGAAAAGCATGCGGTGGCGCTGTCGGCGATCTTCATTCCAGTAGTGGAGAACTGGGAAGTGGACTTCCTCAGCAGAAACGATCTCTATCCAGGAGAATGGGGCCTCCACCCAGAGGTATTTGCCGAGGTAACAAGCCGATGGGGGTGTACCTCAGATAGACATGATGGCCTCTCGCCTCACCAAGAAGCTTCGAAGGTACTGTTCCAGATCAAGAGACCTACAAGCAGAGGCGGTGGATGCCCTGGTAACTCCGTGGTTGTTCTAGTCAGAGTATGTGTTCCCTCCACTTCCGCTTATCCCAAGGATTCTCAAACGAATAAAAAGAACAAGAGGTCAGGTGATCCTCATTGCTCTGGACTGGCCAAGAAGGGCTTGGTATGCGGATCTTCTCGAATTACTGCTGGAGGATCCAAGGCCTCTTCCTCTTTGCGAGGACCTTCTACAACAGGGGCCGTTCGCCTATCAAAACTTACCACGGCTACGTTTGACGGCATGGAGGTTGAACGCAAGATCTTGGCTCCGAAGGGCATTCCAAACAAAGTCATTCCTACTCCAAGCTAGGAAGGGAGTAACGTCTAAACATTACCATCGAATTTGGAAAAAGTATGTGTCTTGGTGTGAATCCAAGAAGTTCCCTGCAATGGAGTTTCAACTAGGACGTTTTCTCCTCTTTCTGCAAGCTGGTGTGGATGTGGGCCTACGCTTAGGCTCCATAAAGGTCCAGATTTCGGCCTTGTCCATTTTTTTTCCAGAAACAATTGGCTGCTCTCCCTGAGATTCAGACATTCTTGAAAGGGGTTCTGCACATCCAACCACCCTTTGTGCCTCCTACGGCACCTTGGGATCTTAATGTGGTGCTGCAGTTCCTGCAGTCGGATAGTTTTGAACCTTTACAGGAGGTGGACGTAGCTGGGACTACAATATCTTTGTTAAGGTGAAACCTCAAGACCACCTAAGGAAGATAACCAGACTTAGTTCTGAGAACTGCTTTATCTGGATAAAAAAAAAATCAGAAAAGGAGACTTACATGACAGCGCTCCTAAATCTGATACTCTTCTAGCTGATGTCATAGTCAGTAGAAAGAGTAGTTTAGCTGTCAACCATTTAAGATCCACTTTATTAAGTGGTTCAAACGGAGCCCCTTGAAGGGCTTTGAGGACCAGACTTAAATCCCCAGGTACTGCAGGAGGAACAAAGGGTGGTTGAATGCGCAGCATTCCCTGGAAAAAAGTATGTACATCCTGTAAAGTGGCAATTTTCTTTTGGAACCATACAGTCAATGCTGATACTTGTACTCTCAAGGAAGCCACCCCTTATCCATTCCTGTCTGAAGGAAATCTAAGATTCTGGATACTCTGAAAGATTTTGGATCCATACTTCTTTCACTGCACCAAAGAATATAGGCATGCCATATTGGGTGATGCGAGCTGAGGAGGGTTTCCTTGCTCTGAGCATAGTTTGAATTACCTGTTGTGAAAAACCTCTTGTCTTCAGGATTGAGGTTTCAACAGCCACGCCGTCAAAGACAGCCAATCCAGATGCCTGTGATAACAAGGACCCTGCAGCAGTAGATCTGGACATTGAGGGAGCTAAATTGGAGCATCCATCGACATTCATTGCAGATCTATGTACCAATGCCTTCTGGGCCAAGCCGGAGCTATTATAATCACGGCACCCTTTGTTAGCATTTTCTCTTACGTCCTAGAGGATGCTGGGTACTCCGTAAGGACCATGGGGATAGACGGGCTCCGCAGGAGTCATGGGCACTAAAAAAGAACTTTAGGTATGGGTGTGCACTGGCTCCTCCCTCTATGCCCCTCCTCTAGACCTCAGTTTATTACTGTGCCCAGAGGAGACTGGGTGCATTACAGGGAGCTCTCCTGAGTTTCCTGAAAATAAAGTATTTTGTTAGGTTTTTTATTTTCAGGGAGCCTGCTGGCAACAGACTCCCTGCAGCGAGGGACTGAGGGGAGAGAAACAAACCTACTTTAATGTTAGGCTCTGTTTCTTAGGCTACTGGACACCATTAGCTCCAGAGGGAACGGAAAGCAGGTCTCACTCCGCAGTTCGTCCCAGAGCCGCGCCGCCGTCCTCCTTGCAGAGCCGGAAGACAGAAGCCGGGTGAGTATGTGAAGAAAGAAGACTTCAAAGGCGACAGAAGACTTCAGATCTTCACTGAGGTAACGCACAGCGGTAGTGCTGTGCGCCATTGTTCCCACACAGCACACACAAACGGCAGTCACTGTAAGGGTGCAGGGCGCAGGGTGGGGGGGCGCCCTGGGCAGCAATATGGATTTGGGCACTTTATATAAGCGAGATCCCACGCCATATTTTTAATTTTTAAGCGGGACCGAAGCCCGTTGATGAGGGGGCGTAGCTCTCACCAGCACCATTTTCTCCACAGCACACCGCTGAGAGGAAGCTCCCCGGACTCTCCCCTGCTTACACGGTGAAAGAGGGTTTTAAAGAAGGGGGGGCACATAATTTAGCGCAAATAGATAATTACATCGCTACCTGGGTAAACATATAGTGTTTTTTTTCCTGGGTCATTAGCGCTGGGTGTGTGCTGGCATACTCTCTCTCTCTGTCTCTCCAAAGGGCCTTTGTTGGGGAACTGTCTTCAGATAAGAGGTTTCCCTGTGTGCGTCGGCATGTCTGAGGTAGAAGGCTTTCCTAGTGAGGTGGAGCAAATGAATGTGGTGTCTCCGTCGGCAACACCGACGCCTGACTGGGTGGATATGTGGAATGTTTTAAGTGTTAATGTAAATTTGTTGCACAAAAGGTTGGACAAAGCTGAGTCCAGGAATTATGCAGAGTCAGGCCCTGCCTGCCCCTATGTCGCAGGGAGCTTCGGGGTCTCAAAAGCGCCCACTATCCCAAATAGTAGACACTAATACCAACACGGATTCTGACTCGTGTCGACTACGATGATGCAAAGTTACAGCCAAAATTGGCTAAAAGTATTCAATATATGATTATTGCAATAAAGGATGTTTTGCATATCACAGAGGATACACATGTATAAGGAAAAGAAACCTGAGGTAACCTTTACCCCTTCTCATGAGCTGAACGAGTTATTTGAAAAGGCTTGGGATTCTCCAGACAAGAAACTGCAGATTCCCAAAAGGATTCTTATGGCGTATCCTTTCCCGACTAAGGACAGGATACGGTGGGAATCCTCCCCGAGGGTAGACAAAGCGTTGACACGCTTATCCAAAAAGGTAGCACTGCCATTCCAAGATACGGCTGCCCTCAGGGATCCTGCTGATCGCAAGCAGGAGGCTACATTAAAGTCCATTTACACACACACACACACACACTGGTACCTTACTCAGACCGGCGATAGCGTCGGCTTGGGTTTGTAGCGCTGTTGCAGCGTGGACAGATACCTTATCTGTGGAATTGGATACCCTGGATAAGGATACCATTTTATTAACCCTGGGTCATATTATAGATGCTGCCTTATATATAAGGGATGCTCAAAGAGACATTGGCCTACTGGGTTCTAGAGTCAACGCTATGTCGATTTCTGCTAGACGAGTCCTAAGGACCCGGCAATGGACAGGTGATGCCGACTCAAAGAGGCATATAGAGGTTTTACCTTACAGGGGTGAGGAATTGTTTGGGGAAGGTCTCTCGGACCTGGTCTCCGCTGATACAGCAGGTAAATCAAATTTCTCTGACGTCCTAGTGGATGCTGGGTACTCCGTAAGGACCATGGGGAATAGACGGGCACCGCAGGAGACTGGGCACTCTTAAAAGAAAGATTAGGTACTACATCTGGTGTGCACTGGCTCCTCCCTCTATGCCCCTCCAGACCTCAGTTAGAATCTGTGCCCGGCCAGAGCTGGATGCACCCTAGGGGCTCTCCTGAGCTTCCTAGAAAAGAAAGTATTTGTTAGGTTTTTTATTTTCAGTGAGATCTGCTGGCAACAGACTCACTGCTACGTGGGACTGAGGGGAGAGAAGCAAACCTACCTGCTTGCAGCTAGCTTGTGCTTCTAAGGCTACTAGACACCATTAGCTCCAGAGGGATCGAACACAGGGCCCGACCTCAATCGTCCGTTCCCAGAGCCACGCCGCCGTCCCCCTCGCAGAGCCATAAGACTGAAGAGAAAGTTGAAAACCGGCGGCTGAAGACTCCTGTCTTCATTAAGGTAGCGCACAGCACTGCAGCTGTGTGCGCCATTGCTCCCTTAGCACACCACACACTCCGGTCACTGATGGGTGCAGGGCGCTGGGGGGGAGGGGGGGGCGCCCTGGGCAGCAATTAGATTACCTTATTGGCAAAAAGGCACATAATACAGTCTAATAAACTGTACATGTGCAATAACCCCCGCCATTAACTATTTAGAAATGCGGGAGAAGCCCGCCGTGGAGGGGGCGGGGCTATCTTCCTCAGCACACCAGCGCCATTTTCTCTTCACAGCTCCGCTGGAAGGACGCTCCCCAGATTCTCCCCTGCAGTTTCCAGACTTCAAGGGTAAAAAAAAGAGAGGGGGGGGCACATAAATTTAGGCGCAAACTGTGTATAATAAGCAGCTATAGGGGAAAAAAGTATAGTGTACATCCCTGTATTATATAGCGCTGTGGTGTGTGCTGGCATACTCTCTGTCTCCCCAAAGGACTTTGTGGGGTCCTGTCCTCTGTCAGAGCATTCCCTGTGTGTGTGTGGTGTGTCGGTACGGCTGTGTCGACATGTTTGATGAAGAGGCTTACGTGGAGGCGGAGCAGGAGCCGATAAGTGTGATGTCGCCCCCTGCGGGGCCGACACCAGAGTGGGTGGATATGTGGAAGGTATTAACCGACAGTGTCAACTCCTTGCATAAAAGGTTCGATGACGTAACAGCTTTGGGACAGCCGGCTTCTCAGCCCGCGCCTGCCCAAGCGTCTCAGAGGCCATCAGGGGCTCAAAAACGCCCGCTACCTCAGATGGCAGACACAGATGTCGACACGGAGTCTGACTCCAGTGTAGACGAGGATGAGACAAATATACAGTCCACAAGGGCCATCCGATACATGATTACGGCAATGAAAAATGTGTTGCACATTTCTGATATTAACCCGGTTACCACTAAAAAGGGTATTATGTTTGGGGAGAAAAAGCAGCCAGTGACTTTTCCCCCATCTGATGAGTTAAATGAATTGTGTGAAGAAAAGTGGTGTTCCCCAGATAAGAAATTAGTGATTTCTAAGAGGTTACTGATAGCGTACCCTTTCCCGCCAACGGACAGGTTACGTTGGGTGGACAAAGCGCTCACACGCTTATCAAAAAAGGTGGCACTGCCGTCTCAGGATACGGCCGCCTTAAAGGAGCCTGCAGATAGAAAGCAGGAGGCTATCCTGAAGTCTGTGTATACACACTCAGGTACTATACTGAGACCTGCAATTGCTTCAGCATGGATGTGTAGTGCTGCAGCAGCTTGGTCCGATACCCTGTCAGATAACATTGATTCCCTCGACAGGGATACCATTTTGCTAACCATAGAGCATATAAAAGACGTCTTATATATGAGGGATGCACAGAGGGACATTTGCCGGCTGGCATCTAGAATTAATGCAATGTCCATTTCTGCCAGGAGGGTGTTATGGACTCGGCAGTGGACAGGTGATGCTGATTCTAAAAGGCACATGGAGGTTTTGCCTTATAAGGGTGAGGAATTGTTTGGGGATGGTCTCTCGGACCTCGTATCCACAGCAACAGCTGGGAAGTCGACTTTTTTACCTCAGATTCCCTCACAGCCGAAGAAAGCACCGTATTATCAGGTACAGTCCTTTTTCGGCCTCAGAAAGGCAAGCGGGCCAGAGGAGCATCCTTTCTGCCCAGAGGCAGGGGTAGATGGAAAAAGCTGCACCAGACAGCCAGTTCCCAGGAACAAAAATCTTCCCCTGCTTCCACTAAGTCCACCGCATGACGCTGGGGCTCCACAGGTGGAGCCAGGTGCGGTGGGGGCGCGTCTCCGGAACTTCAGCGACCGGTGGGTTCGCTCACAGGTGGATCTCTGGGTTCTACAAGTGGTTTCTCAGGGATACAAGCTGGAGTTCGAGGCGACTCCTCCTCGCCGTTACCTCAAATCAGCCTTGCCAGCTGCTCCCAGGGAAAGGGAGGTAGTACTGGCGGCAATTCACAAGCTGTACCTTCAGCAGGTGATAATCAAAGTTCCCCTCCTTCAACAGGGACGGGGTTACTATTCCACAATGTTTGTGGTACCGAAACCAGACGGTTCGGTGAGACCCATTCTAAATTTGAAATCCTTGAACACTTATATAAGGAAGTTCAAGTTCAAAATGGAATCGCTCAGGGCGGTTATTGCAAGCCTGGAAGAGGGGGATTTTATGGTGTTGCTGGACATCAAGGATGCTTACCTACATGTCCCCATTTACCCACCTCACCAGGAGTACCTCAGGTTTGTGGTACAAGACTGTCATTACCAATTCCAGACGTTGCCATTTGGTCTGTCCACGGCACTGAGGGTATTTACCAAGGTAATGGCCGAAATGATGATACTCCTTCGAAAGAAGGGAGTTATAATTATCCCGTACTTGGACAATCTCCTTATAAAGGCGAGGTCCAAGGAGCAGTTGTTAGTCAGCGTAGCACTATCTCGGGAAGTGCTACAACAGCACGGCTGGATTCTGAATATCCCAAAGTCGCAGCTAATTCCTACGACGCGTCTGCTGTTCCTGGGCATGATTCTGGACACAGAACAGAAGAAGGCGTTTCTCCGGGAGGAGAAGGCTCAGGAATTATCATCTCTTGTCAGGGACCTCCTGAAACCAAAACAGGTGTCGGTACATCACTGCACGCGAGTCCTCGGAAAGATGGTAGCTTCTTACGAAGCAATTCCCTTCGGCAGGTTCCATGCAAGGATCTTCCAGTGGGATCTGTTAGACAAGTGGTCCGGATCGCATCTTCAGATGCATCGGTTGATCACCCTGTCCCCGAGGGCCAGGGTGTCTCTGCTGTGGTGGCTGCAGAGTGCTCATCTTCTCGAGGGCCGCTGATTCGGCATACAGGACTGGGTCTTGGTGACCACGGATGCGAGCCTCCGAGGTTGGGGGGCAGTCATTCAGGGAAGAAACTTCCAAGGCCAGTGGTCGAGTCAGGAGTCTTCCCTACACATAAATATTCTGGAACTAAGGGCCATTTACAATGCCCTGAGTCAAGCAGAACCCCTGCTTCAAAACCAACCGGTGCTGATTCCGTCAGACAACATCACGGCGGTCGCCCATGTAAACCGACAGGGCGGCACAAGAAGCAGGATGGCAATGGCAGAAGCCAAAAGGATTCTTCGATGGGCGGAGAATCACGTGCTAGCACTGTCAGCAGTGTTCATTCCGGGAGTGGACAACTGGGAAGCAGACTTCCTCAGCAGGCACGACCTCCACCCGGGAGAGTGGGGACTTCATCCAGAAGTCTTCAAGCTGATTGTAAATCATTGGGAAAGGCCACAGGTGGACATGATGGCGTGCCGCCTCAACAGAAAGCTAAAAAGATATTGCGCCAGGTCAAGGGACCCTCAGGCGATAGCTGTGGACGCTCTAGTGACACCGTGGGTGTACCAGTCGGTTTATGTGTTCCCTCCTCTTCCTCTCATTCCCAAGGTACTGAGGATAATAAGAAATAGAGGAGTTAGAACTATACTCATCGTTCCGGACTGGCCAAGAAGAACTTGGTACCCGGAACTTCAAGAAATGATCTCAGAGGACCCATGGCCTCTGCCGCTCCGACAGGACCTGCTACAGCAGGGGCCCTGTCTGTTCCAAGACTTACCGCGGCTGCGTTTGACGGCATGGCGGTTGAACGCCGGATCCTAATGGAGAAGGGCATTCCAGATGAAGTCATTCCTACGCTGATAAAAGCTAGGAAGGATGTGACTACAGTCAGGAGTGACTATGGGCCTAAAATTGGGATCCATTAAAGTATAGATTTCGTCCCTGTCTATTTTCTTTAAAAAAGAACTGGCTTCACTGCCTGAAGTTCAGACGTTTGTTAAGGGAGTGCTGCATATTCAGCCCCCATTGTGCCTCCAGTGGCACCTTGGGATCTCAACGTTGTGTTGGATTTCCTAAAATCACATTGGTTTGAGCCACTTAAGACCGTGGAGCTAAAATATCTCACGTGGAAGGTGGTCATGCTGTTGGCCTTAGCTTCGGCCAGGCGTGTGTCAGAATTGGCGGCTTTGTCGTGTAAAAGCCCATATCTGATTTTCCATATGGACAGGGCAGAATTGAGGACTCGTCCCCAATTTCTTCCTAAGGTGGTATCAGCGTTTCATTTGAACCAACCTATTGTGCCTGCGGCTACTCAGGACTTGGAGGATTCCAAGTTGCTGGATGTAGTCCGGGCCCTGAAAATCTTTGTTTCCAGGACGGCTAGAGTCAGAAAAACTGACTCGCTATTTATCCTGCATGCACCCAACAAGTTGGGTGCTCCTGCTTCAAAGCAGACTATTGCTCGCTGGATCTGTAGCACGATTCAGCTTGCACATTCTGCGGCTGGACTGCCGCATCCTAAATCAGTAAATGCCCATTCCACGAGGAAGGTGGGCTCTTCTTGGGCGGCTGCCCGAGGGGTCTCAGCTTTACAACTTTGCCGAGCTGCTACTTGGTCGGGTTCAAACACTTTTGCAAAATTCTACAAGTTTGATACCCTGGCTGAGGAGGACCTTGAGTTTGCTCATTCGGTGCTGCAGAGTCATCCGCACTCTCCCGCCCGTTTGGGAGCTTTGGTATAATCCCCATGGTCCTTACGGAGTACCCAGCATTCACTAGGACGTCAGAGAAAATAAGAATTTACTCACCGGTAATTCTATTTCTCGTCCGTAGTGGATGCTGGGAGCCCGTCCCAAGTGCGGACTCTCTGCAATACATGTATATAGTTATTGCTTAACTAAAGGGTTATTGTTATGAGCCATCTGTTAAATGAGGCTCAGTTATTGTTCATACTGTTAACTGGGTATAGTTATCACAAGTTGTACGGTGTGATTGGTGTGGCTGGTATGAGTCTTACCCTGGATTCCAAATCCTTTCCTAGTAATGTCAGCTCTTCCGGGCACAGTTTCTCTAACTGAGGTCTGGAGGAGGGGCATAGAGGGAGGAGCCAGTGCACACCAGATGTAGTACCTAATCTTTCTTTTAAGAGTGCCCAGTCTCCTGCGGAGCCAGTCTATTCCCCATGGTCCTTACGGAGTACCCAGCATCCACTACGGACTACGAGAAATAGAATTACCGGTGAGTAAATTTTTATTTTCTCTGACGTCCTAGTGGATGCTGGGAACTCCGTAAGGACCATGGGGAATAGACGGGCTCCGAAGAAAGATTAGGTACTATCTGGTGTGCACTGGCTCCTACCTCTATGCCCCTCCTCCAGACCTCAGTTAGAATCTGTGCCCGGCCAGAGCTGGGTGCTCCTAGTGGGCTCTCCTGAGCTTGCTAGAAAAGAAAGTATTTGTTAGGTTTTTTATTTTCAGTGAGATCTGCTGGCAACAGACTCACTGCTACGAGGGACTGAGGGGAGAGAAGCAAACCTACCTGCTTGCAGCTAGCTTGTGCTTCTAAGGCTACTGGACACCATTAGCTCCAGAGGGTTCGAACACAGGGCCCGACCTCGATCATCCGTTCCCGGAGCCGCGCCGCCGTCCCCCTTGCAGAGCCAGAAGACAGAAGAAACGACGAAAACGGCGGCTGAAGACTCCTGTCTTCATTAAGGTAGCGCACAGCACTGCAGCTGTGCGCCATTGCTCCCACAGCACACCACACACTCCGGTCACTGTTGGGTGCAGGGCGCTGGGGGGGGGGGGTGTTTTGGGCCTGGGCAGCAATTAGATTACCTTTTGGCAATAAAAACACACATAATACAGTCTAGCACTGTATATGTGTAAAAACCCCCGCCATTAAGTTACACAAGGACAGAAGCCCGCCGCTGAGGGGGCCGGGCCTTCTTCCTCAGCACACCGGCGCTATTTTCTCTTCACAGCTCCACTGGAAGGAAGCTCCCCAGGCTCTCCCCTGCAGTATCCTGGTACACAAAGGGTGAAAAGAGAGGGGGGGCACATAAATTTAGGCGCAAAATTTGTATATACAGCAGCTACTGGGTAAACACTGAGTTGTAGTGTAATCCCTGGGTTATATAGCGCTGGGGTGTGTGCTGGCATACTCTCTCTCTCTGTCTCTCCAAAGGGCCTTGTGGGCGAACTGTCTTCAAATAGAGCATCCCCTGTGTGTGTGGTGTGTCGGTACGTGTGTGTCGACATGTCTGAGGTAAAAGGCTCCTCTAAGGAGGTGATAGAGCGGATATGTGTGTGGGAGGGTGTCTCCGTCGACAACGCCGACACCTGTTTGGATATGTGTAAGTGCTAAGGTGAAATTATTGCACAAAAGGTTAGGGAACAGAAAGGAAATCTACCCTGGTCTGGCCCTATGTCACAGAGACCTTCAGAGTCTCTCTATGCTCACTATCCAAAATAACAAACACTGGTATCGACACGGAGTTTAACTCCACTGTCGACTACGATAATGCAAAGTTACAGCCAAGAGGGCTAAAAGATATTCAATATATGATTATTGGAATAAAAGATGATTTGCATATCACTGATGACTCATCTGTCCCTGACACGAGAGTACACATGTTAAGGGGAAGAATGCTGAGATAAAGTTCCGTCCTCTCATGAGGGAAAAGAGCGGGAATCTCCAGACAAGAGACGGCAGCTTCCCACAAGAGAATTCTTAGGCTGTATCCTTTCCCCACTAGGGCCAGGATGTGTTGAGAATCTTCCCCTAGGGTGTCCTGTTTGCACAGACGGTAGCACTAGCTATTCTCAGGGATCCTGCAGATAGTGTGCACATTCTAGTATACTACCCAGACCGGCGATTGTGTCGGCATGGGTTTATAGCGCTGTGACAGCGTGGACAGGTACCTTATCAGCAGAGATTGAGACCCTAGTATGCATATAAATATATTAAGATGCTGTCTTAAGTGATAGATATATAATTATAAAGCATGCCCAAAGGGACATGAGTATACTGGGTCCTAGAGTCAAAGCTATGTCGATTTCTGCTTGACGTGTCCTGTAGAATATACATTGGACAGATGATGCTGACTTAAGAGGCTTATGGAAGGCTGAGGATTGTGTGGAGAAAGGTTCTCGGGCCTGGTCTCCACAGCTATAGCTGGTAATTCTGCTAGTTTGCCTTATATTCCTGCACAGCCTAGGAAAGCACGACATTATTAAATGCAGCTTTTCGAATAAAGAAACAAGAAAGTCTGAGGTGCGTCCTTTCTTGTCAGAGCCGGGGGCAGAGGAAAGAAGCTGCACAACACAGCTAATCCCCAGGAACAGAAGTCCTCCCCGGCCTCTACAAAAATCCACCGTATGTCGCTGGGGATCCACAGGCGGAGCTAGGCCCGGTGGGGACATGCCTTCGTAAGTTCAGCCACAAGTGGGTTCACTCCCTGTTAGATCCCTGGGCAATAGAAATTGTGTCGCAGGGATACAGGCTGGACTGTGAGAAGATGCCCCCTCACCGACGGCCCGGCGGGCTTCCCACCAAGAGAGGGAGCCAGTGTTAACTGCAATTCACAAATTGTATCTTCAACAGGTGGTGGTCAAGGGTCCCCTCCTTCAACAAGAGGGTGTTATTATTCGACCATGTTGTAATCCCGAAACCAGACGGTTCGGTCAGGCCCATATTGAATTCAAATCCCTGAACATATACCTGAAAAGGTTCAAGTTCAAGATGGAATCGCTAAGAGTGGTCATTGCAAGCCTGAAAAGGGGGAGACTTTATCGTGAATCGGGACATAAGAGATGCATACCTTCATGTCCCCATTTATCCACCTCATCAGGCGTACCTCAGAATTGCAGTACGGGATTGTCATTACCAATTTCAGACAAGGTAATGGCGGATATGATGGTGCTGCTGCGGAAGCAAGGTGTCACTATTATCACGTACTTGGATAATCTCATAAAAGCGAGATCAAGAGAGCAGTTGCTGGACAGCGTATCACTTTCTCTGGAAGTGTAACGGCAACACGGCTGGATTCTATATATTCCGAAGTCGCAGTTGGTTCCTACAGCTCATCTGCCTCTCCTAGGCATGATCCTAGACACAGACCAGAAAAGGGTTTATCTCCCGATAGAGAGAGCTCAGGAGCTCATGACACTGGTCAGGAATCTATTGAAAACCAAAACAGGTGTCAGTGCATCACTGCACTCGAGTCCTGGGAAGGATGGTGGCATCATACGAGGCCATCCCCTTCGGCTGGTTCCGTGCAAGGACAATGGAACTTACTGGACAAGTGGTCCGGATCACATCTTCAGATGCAGCGGTTAATCACCCTATCCCCCAGGGCCAGGGTGTCTCTCCTGTGGTGGCTGCGGAGTGCTCACCTTCTCGAGGGCCGCAGATTCGGCATTCAGGACTGGGTCCTGGTGACCACGGATGCAAGCCTCCGAGGGTGGGGGGCAGTTACACAAGGAAGAAATTTCCAAGGTTTGTGGTCAAGTCAACAGACTTGCCTTCACATCAATATCCTGGAACTAAGGGCCATATACAATGCCCTAAGTCAAGCGGAGTTCTTGCTTCGCGACCAACCTGTTCTGATCTAGTCAGACCGCAGGGGCTCATGTAAACCGCCAAGGCGGCACAAGGAGCAGGGTGGCGAGAGTAGAAGCCACCAGAATTCTTCGCTGGGCGGAGAATCAAGTAAGCACACTGTCAGCAGTATTCATTCCGGGAGTGGACAACTGGGAAGCAGATTTCCTCAGCAGGCACGACCTCCACCCGGGAAAGTGGTGACTTCATCAGGAAGTCTTCACGCAGTTTTGCAAATTGATGGGAACTGCCTCAGGTGGACTAGATGGCGTCCCACCTCAATAAAAAGATAAAAAAGGTTTTACGCCGGGTCAAGGGACCCTCAGGCGATAGCTGTGGTCGCACTAGTAACACCGTGGGTGTTCCAGTCGGTCTATGTATTCCCTCCTCTTCCTCTCAGACCCAAGGGCTGAGAATTGTAATAAAAGGAGGAGTGTGAACAATATTCTTTGCTCCGGATTGGCCAAGAAGGACTCGGTACCCGGAACTGCAAGAAATGCTCTCAGAGGACCCATGGCCTCTGCCTCTCAGACAGGACATGTTGCAACAGGGGCCCTGTCTGTTCCAAGACTTACCGCGGCTGCGTTTGACGGCATGGCGGTTGAACGCCGGATCCTAGCGGAAAAGGGCATTCCGGATGCAGTTATTCCTACGCTGATAAAGGCTAGGAAAGACGTGACAGCAAGACTTTTTCACTGTATATGGCGAAAATAGGTTACTTGGTGTGTGGCTGGGAAGGCCCTACAGAGGAATTCCAGCGGGGTCGATTCCTGCCCTTCCTACAGTCAGGAGTGACTATGGGCCTAAAATTAGGATCCATAAAGGTCAAGATTTCGGCCCTATCCTTTTTTCTCTCAAAAAGAACTGGCTTCACTGCCTGAAGTTCAGACGTTGTTACGGGGGTGCTGCATATTCAGCCTCCTTTTGTGCCACCAGTGGCACCTTGGGATCTTAACGTTGTGTTGGATTCCTAAAATACCACTGGTTTGGGCCACTTAAGACCGTGGAGCTAAAATATCTCACATGGAAAGTGGTCATGCTTTTGGCCTTAGCTTGGGCTAGGCGTGTGTCAGAATTGGCGGCTTTGTCATGTAAAAGCCCCTATCTGATCTTCCATATGGAAAGGGCAGAATTGAGGACTCGTCCCCAATTTCTCCCTAAGGCCAGTGGCAAACGCAGGATTTGCATGGGGGGGTTTCCAGAACTGGGCGGAGTCAATCACGGGGGTGGGGACTGAGGTGACCCAGTATATGCTGGGTCCGTAAAACTAGTGTGTTTGTGTGTATATATATATATATATATATATATATATCTACACATATATATATATATATCTACACACACACATATATATATATATACATATATATCTACACACACACACACATATATATATATATATATATATACACACACATACGACCGTGAGACTTATAAACTTATAAACAAGTTGAGTCTAATCCTGTACCAGGTATTAAACGCACCATCGACGAGTGTCTTAGAAGAGGGAAAAATAATGGATGGTTTGACGATGAATTATTTTCTTATTTAACGGTTGAGCATCCCCGGTGCCCGATCTTATATACTTTACCGAAGGTTCATAAAACTTTGGTGCAACCGCCTGGACGACCTATTATAGCGGCAGAAGGCTCTCTGTTACAACCGTTGGCCAAATTTGTTGACAGTATTCTTCAGCCAATTGTGGTCGAAAGCATGAGCTATATAAAAGACACAGGTGACTTTCTTCAACAATTAAAAAATATTGATTGCAAGTCCACACCGTGTCTTCTGGCTACAATGGATGTGAATTCATTCTATACAGTCATTCCACACGATGGTGGACTTGAAACAGTGCGAGCTGCGTTGGTGTCTCATCCCACATGTACAGTACCTACAGAATGTATTATTGAATTAACTGAATTGGTTTTACGATCTAATCATTTTATGTATAAAGACATGTACTTTATACAACTAGCGGGCACGGCGATGGGGTCGAATTTGGCCCCTTCGTATGCCAATTTATATATGACGGACTACGAAACAACTCAGATTTTCCCAAAGTATGGTCTTCAAATTCTATTTTATCGTCGATTTATCGATGATGTTTTTTTACTTTGGCTCGGCACTGAGTCAGCGTTTCACACCATGGTTAATAACCTCAATCAGTTGGATTGTCCCATAAAGTTCACTTCGAGCATTTCTGGCTCTGAAATTAATTTTTTAGATGTACACATCAGTAAGGTTGGGGATGTTTTTGTCACCTCTGTCTATAGAAAGCCTACTGATAGAAATTTGACGCTTCATGCTACTAGCCATCATCCTCCTGCATTAAAGGAGAATCTGCCAGTATCCCAATTCTTAAGAGTATTAAGAATCAATTCGGATAGAATTAATACTGAAATTCAACTTGAAGAGGTTAAAGCACGTTTCTTGGAACGTGGGTATACTCACAAGACACTTTTCCACTGTTTATCCAAAGCTCGTGATATATTTACAGGGACACAGCCTAGGAATAAGGATAGACTAGACAACCGTTTAGTCTTTGCGACACGTTATGATAACCACTCAGGACATCTTAACAAGGTACTTAAGAAACATTGGCCAATTGTGAGCACCGATCCAGCATTACCATTTAGACGTATGGACCCCCCAATGTTGGCTTACCGCAGAGGTCCCAACCTTAAGCAAATGCTCATGAGACCTGTACTATATCCCAATGCACCTATGTCCACCACTCAGGTGTTGCAGCAAAAACCAGGCTGTTTCTCCTGTGGGAGCTGCACAACGTGTCGCTCGATGATGGTGGGGCCAACATTTTCCCACCCGCATACGGGTTCCACCATTAAACTTAAATATCATTTACACTGTAGATTAGATTTTGTCATCTACATTCTAAAATGCCGTGTGGATTGTTTTATGTAGGGTTAACTACCCGTAACTTCAGGGATCGAATGGCGAATCACCGCTCATCTATACATATTGCATTGAATAGTGGTAAATCTGATAAGCCGGTGGCTCGCCATTTCATCGAAGCCCGTCATCAGGTTGCGAGCCTAAAATGTAAAATCATCGATTGGGTGCCCCCGATGGTTACTGGTGGAGACCGAACCAAGAGGTTGAAACAAAGGGAGTGCTTTTGGATCAACCACCTGGATACGGTATCCCCAAGAGGACTTAATGAATGTAACCCCTATGGGGTGTTTTTGTAGAGAATTACGAATATTCTCTCTGTGTTGTCTATGTGTGTATTGTTTCTATGTATTTTGATTGCGTTTATTAGCCCATCCTCTCAGGTCCCTGATGGCAAGAATTTAAATAATTTAAATAATTAAAACTATACAAAAGGTAATTATTTTATTTCATCAGAGTACCCACTAGAGACATTAAGCCCCCTTTAGGTCATTTGGGTCGATTATGTTGTTTATTTTAGATCATTCTAATGAAGTGTGAAAGCGTTGTTCACATTTTTTTCTGGTGTCCCTATGGAAATGAGCAGGTGGGGCTAGTATAAGGTCCTCAGGTGATGCAGATTAGCCTGAACAGAAAACGACCCTCAGCTGAGTGGACCAGTGCGTGTCCGCTGCTGCAGCCTAACTATGTGAGATGAGCCGCGTCTACTTCCGGTGTTTGGAACGCATCGCGTCCCATTTCCGGTTTGTGGAACGCAAGACGCGGCGGAGAATGAGCTTACAAAGGCTCTAGCGCCCCATTGATTGTGGCGTTTGCATTTCTGGGTTGTGGATGAACGGTTAGCACTGGGAGCCAGTGTATACAGTGAGTATATATATATTTGATTGAGGCGTTTTTGCTTTAGGGACACACTTCCGGTCCTAGGGTGTATATATACTTCCGGGGCATGGTTGTTTTCAACATGTCTCCTGGGAACACATGGCTGGCTCTGATATATGGTAAGCGCTTTTTCTGCGTAATTTGTGTTTAGTTGTGAGATTTGTACATTTTGAATTGTAAAATATTGTTCCAATAGGTTGGGTTGATCAGCCATATGGAACATCAGTGAGCTCAGGACACCTTAAACTAAGATTGCGATCCCTATAGGTAAAAGCCAGTTTGAACTGCATGTCTCTTTTGTGAAAATATAGAGTCTTTTGGTTGTCTAACAGTCTCACATTATGCATTTAGTTGCTATGGGACCACATATGTTGCTGGTAGTCCTCTGGATCCGGATACTGCCGCCTTTAAGCTTATGAGTAAGTGATTTTTTTGCTATCTAGACTCTTTAACTACACCTTCCACATGAGTGGGTTAATTGGTCTAATCAGGCACGCATTAGTGGATTGGTATACTTCGCTAAAGGGACTGAGGTGGTTTCTCTGATATCTTTGGTGATAAGTGTCACTTTGGTGTTCAATAATTCAAAATTTTACAAATTACTAATTTCATATCACAGTTACTATGTGAATGGGGTATTGAAGCCCTGTTTATATAGATTTTCTGCCATTGTTATGGGGCCTGGGAGGCTGAGTCTTTTCTTATTTTTGTATTCGTTTTAGGCATTGTTTAATGATTGTGTATACCGAAATAAATGATATCGTACTGCCTTTCTTGAAAAAGATCCTGTGGAAGGATCGAAACGTCGATTACATGAGGCTACAATAAAGAACAGTTGACATTCACTGAAGAATTTGTGTATTTGTGAGAGTGCGCCCGCCACCTTCGTGGACACCAATATATTCAGCGGACTTCGTTCTGTTGGGATAGCACCCACCCTGGAATAATTGATGCGAGTACAGGACTTTTGTCGTATACACACACATATATATATATACATATATATCTACACACACACACACATACATATACATGGGTGGTCTTCAGTATGCCGGCGGTCGGGCTCCCGGCTACCAGCATACCGGCGCCGGGAGCCTGACCGCTGGCATACCGACACTTATTCTCCCTCGAGGGGGTCCACGACCCCCCTGGAGGGAGAATAGAATAGTGTGGCGCGCGTAGCGAGCCCGCAAGGGGCTCATTTGCGCTCGCCACACTGTTGGTAAGCCGGCGCCGGTATGCTGGTCGCCGGGAGGCCGGCCGTCGGGAGATCGTAGTGAACCCATATACACATATACATAGCATATTAAAAATGCATATATATATATATATATATACACACACACACACACACATACAGTACACATATATATATACACATGTGTATATATATATATATATCATATGTGTGTGTGTGTTTATATGTATGTATGTATGTATGTATATACATGTGTATATATGTAGGCACATGGATATATATGTACTATAATTAAAATAAAGTAAACTTTTATTGCACTTGCAAGTGCCACCAGGAAGACAGCAGGCTGCAGAGGACGCTAGACAGCCATTCATAATACTCATGCAGCTAAAAAAAAAAAAAAAAATTTTTTTTTTTTTTTTTTTAGTGGAGGGGGGTTTCTGGGTACTCGGAAACCCCCCCTGGGTGCGCCACTGAAGGTGGTATCATCTTTTCATTTGAACCAACCTATTGTGGTGCCTGCGGCTACTAGGAACTTGGAGGATTCCAAGTTGCTGGACGTAGTCCGGGCTTTGACAATTTATGTTTCCAGAACGGCGGGAGTCAGAAAGTTTGACTCGCTGTTTATTCTGCATGCAGCCAACAAGGTTGGCGCTCCTGCTTCGAAGCAGACTATTGCTCGCTGGATCTGTAGCACGATTCAGCTGGCTCACTCTGCGGCTGGATTGCCGCATCCAAAATCAGTAAAAGCCCATTTCACAAGGAAGGTGGGCTCTTCTTGGGCGGCTGCCCGAGGGGTCTCGGCTTTACAACTTTGCCGAGCTGCTACTTGGTCGGGTTCAAAACACGTTGGCTAAGTTCTACAAGTTTGATACCCTGGCTGAGGAGGACCTTGAGTTTGCTCACGCGGTGCTGCAGAGTCATCCGCACTCTCCCGCCCGTTTGGGAGCTTTGGTATAATCCCCATGGTCCTTACGGAGTTCCCAGCATCCACTAGGACGTCAGAGAAAATAAGAATTTACTCACCGGTAATTCTATTTCTCGTAGTCCGTAGTGGATGCTGGGCGCCCGTCCCAAGTGCGGACTCTCTGCAATAAATGTATATAGTTATTGCTTAACTTAAGGGTTATTGGTATGAGCCATCCGTTGAATGAGGCTCAGTTGTTGTTCATACTGTTAACTGGGTATAGTTATCACGAGTTGTACGGTGTGATTGGTGTGGCTGGTATGAGTCTTACCCTGGATTCCAAATCCTTTCCTTGTTGTGTCAGCTCTTCCGGGCACAGTTTCCCTAACTGAGGTCTGGAGGAGGGGCATAGAGGGAGGAGCCAGTGCACACCAGATAGTACCTAATCTTTCTTTTAGAGTGCCCAGTCTCCTTCGGAGCCCGTCTATTCCCCATGGTCCTTACGGAGTTCCCAGCATCCACTACGGACTACGAGAAATAGAATTACCGGTGAGTAAATTCTTATTTTCTTTTTCATCCACTAGGGGTCACTGGAGTACTCTTGGGATATGGACGGCTTCCGCAGGAAACAGGGCACTGAATATTTAAATTTAGAACACTCCACCCCTCCATATCCCAGAGTACCTCAGTGTTTTTTCTGTGCTCGACGTAGCAACAGGTTCTGTGGCTTGGTTCACAATTCTTTTGAATATTTGTATTTTTTTAGTTAATATTTTTCTTGTTCATACACATCCCTTTCCCCCTTTCAAAAGGCAGGGTCAGGGATAGTGCAAGCTGCTACTAGCAGCTGTGGCGTGTCGGTCCTCAATAAATGAGCACCCTCACAGCCAGACAGACCTCCTGCAGACAGGCTGCCCGGCGCTTGCAGAGAAGCCCCGTCAGAGCCTCACCACAGCAGCAGGAGTCAAGGTATGTGGTCGGGGCGGTCAGCTGCCGCCCCGCTGTGTGGGGACAAAGTTCTCTTTAAAGCTGATGGCGCTGGGATCTCTACAGTCCGCCCACCACCGCTGCTCAGAGCGCTTCAGGACGCGCTCCCCGCTGTCTGTTCCAGCGCGTCCCGCTGGCGGCCCCACACGCTACCCGCCCCGCATACTGCATCCGCAACGGAGCATACAGGGGGGGGGCATTACAGACTGCAAGGGGTACAATCAGCGGCACGAGGGGGGATAAACTGCAGCAACAGCAGTATGCTAGGCTGCAGCCATGATTACACAGGACATAGAGAGTTATAATAAGATTTTACTCACCGGTAAATCTATTTCTCGTAGTCCGTAGTGGATGCTGGGACTCCGTATGGACCATGGGGAATAGCGGCTCCGCAGGAGACTGGGCACAACTAAAGAAAGCTTTAGGACTACCTGGTGTGCACTGGCTCCTCCCACTATGACCCTCCTCCAGACCTCAGTTAGGATACTGTGCCCGGAAGAGCTGACACAATAAGGAAGGATTTTGAATCCCGGGTAAGACTCATACCAGCCACACCAATCACACCGTATAACTCGTGATACTATACCCAGTTAACAGTATGAAATATAACTGAGCCTCTCAATAGATGGCTCAACAATAACCCTTTAGTTAGGCAATAACTATATACAAGTATTGCAGACAATCCGCACTTGGGATGGGCGCCCAGCATCCACTACGGACTACGAGAAATAGATTTACCGGTGAGTAAAATCTTATTTTCTCTGACGTCCTAAGTGGATGCTGGGACTCCGTAAGGACCATGGGGAATAGCGGCTCCGCAGGAGACTGGGCACAACTAAAAGAAAGCTTTAGACTACTGGTGTGCACTGGCTCCTCCCACTATGACCCTCCTCCTGACTTCAGTTAGAATCTTGTGCCCGGCAAGGCTGGATGCACACTAGGGGCTCTCCTGAGCTCCTAGAAAGAAAGTATATTTTAGGTTTTTTATTTTACAGTGAGATCTGCTGGCAACAGACTCACTGCAGCGAGGGACTAAGGGGAGAAGAAGCGAACCTACCTAACTGGTGGTAGCTTGGGCTTCTTAGGCTACTGGACACCATTAGCTCCAGAGGGATCGACCGCAGGACCCGACCTTGATGTTCGGTCCCGGAGCCGCGCCGCCGGCCCCCTTACAGAGCCAGAAGCAAGAAGTGTTCCGGAAAATCGGCGGCAGAAGACTTCTGTCTTCAACAAGGTAGCGCACAGCACTGCAGCTGTGCGCCATTGCTCTTCATGCACACCTCACACTCCGGTCACTGATGGGTGCAGGGCGCTGGGGGGGGGGGCGCCCTGAGGGCAATATAAGACACCTTGGCTGGCAAATCTACACCATATATAGTCAGGAAGGCTATATAGGTGTAAAAATACCCCTGCCAGAATTCCAGAAAAAGCGGGAGAAGTCCGCCGGAAAAGGGGCGGGGCCATCTCCCTCAGCACACTGGCGCCATTTTTCCCTCACAGCTTTGCTGGAAGGACGCTCCCTGGCTCTCCCCTGCAGTGTCAAGCTACATAAGGGTAAAAAAGAGAGGGGGGGGGGCACTAAATTTAGGCGCAGTATATATATTATAAGCAGCTATAAGGGAAAAACTCATTTATAGTGGGATCCCTGTGTTATATAGCGCTCTGGTGTGTGCTGGCATACTCTCTCTCTGTCTCCCCAAAGGGCTTTGTGGGGTCCTGTCCTCTGTCAGAGCATTCCCTGTGTGTATGTGGTGTGTCGGTACGGCTGTGTCGACATGTTTGATGAGGAGGCTTATGTGGAGGCGGAGCAGATGCCTACAAATGTGATGTCACCCCCTGCGGGGTCGACACCTGAGTGGATGATGCTGTGGAAGGAATTACGCAACAGTGTCGACTCCTTGCATAAAAGGTTTGACGACATACCAAATGTGGGACAGCCGGCTTCTCAGCCTGTGCCTGCCCAGGTGTCTCAAAAGCCATCAAAGGCTCTAAAACGCCCGCTACCTCAGATGGCAGACACAGATGTCGACACGGATACTGACTCCAGTGTCGACGACGATGAGACTAACGTAACTTCCAATAGGGCCACACGTTACATGATTGAGGCAATGAAAAATGTGTTACACATTTCTGATGTTACCCCGGGTACCACAAAAAAGGGTATTATGTTTGGAGAGAAAAATTACCAGTGGTTTTTCCTCCATCTGAGGAATTAAATGAGGTGTGTGAAGAAGCGTGGGCTTCCCCTGATAAGAAACTGGTAATTTCTAAAAGGTTGCTAATGGCGTACCCTTTCCCGCCAGAGGATAGGTCACGTTGGGAAACATCCCCTAGGGTGGATAAAGCGCTCACACGCTTGTCAAAGAAGGTGGCACTACCGTCTCCGGATACGGCCACCCTGAAGGAATCTGCTGATAGAAAGCAGGAGGCTATCCTGAAGTCTATATATACACACACAGGTGTTATACGGAGACCTGCTATTGCTTCAGCATGGATGTGCAGTGCTGCAGCTGGGTGGTCAGATTCCCTGTCGGAAAATATTGATACCCTAGACAGGGACACTATATTGCTAACCGTAGAGCATATTAAAGACGCACTCTTCTACATGAGGGATGCACAGAGGGATATTTGCCGGCTGGCATCTAAAATAAGTGCAATGTCCATTTCTGCCAGGAGAGGGTTATGGACTCGGCAGTGGACAGGAGATGCAGATTCTAAAAGGCACATGGAAGTTTTTCCTTATAAGGGTGAGGAGTTGTTCGGGGATGGTCTCTCGGACCTCGTTTCCACAGCAACGGCTGGGAAGTCTACATTTTTACCCCATGTTCCCTCACAGCCAAAGAAAGCACCGTATTATCAGGTACAGTCCTTTCGGCCCAATAAGGGCAAGCGGGTTAGGGGCGCGTCCTTTCTGCCCAGAGGCAGAGGTAGAGGGAAAAAGCTGCAGCATACAGCCAGTTCCCAGGAGCAAAAGTCCTCCCCCTCTTCCTCTAAGTCCACAGCATGACGCTGGGGCTCCACAGGCGGAGCCAGGTACGGTGGGGGCCCGTCTCAAAAATTTCAGCGATCAGTGGGCTCGCTCACGGGTGGATCCCTGGATCTTTCAAGTAGTATCTCAGGGGTACAAGCTGGAATTCGAGACGTCTCCCCCCACCCCCGCCGTTTCCTCAAATCTGCCTTACCAACAACTCCCTCAGACAGGGAGGCTGTGTTACAGGCAATTCACAAGCTGTATTCACAACAGGTGATAGTAAAGGTGCCCCTACTTCAACAAGGACGGGGTTACTATTCCACAATGTTTGTGGTACCGAAACCGGACGGTTCGGTGAGACCCATTTTAAATTTGAAATCCTTGAACACATATATAAAAAAATTCAAGTTCAAGATGGAATCGCTCAGGGCGGTTATTGCAAGCCTGGACGAGGGGGATTACATGGTATCACTGGACATCAAGGATGCTTACCTGCATGTCCCCATTTACCATCCTCACCAGGAGTACCTCAGATTTGTGGTACAGGATTGTCATTACCAATTCCAGACGTTGCCGTTTGGTCTATCCACGGCTCCGAGGGTCTTTACCAAGGTAATGGCCGAAATGATGATACTCCTTCGAAAGAAGGGAGTTTTAATTATCCCGTACTTGGACGATTTCCTGATAAAGGCGAGGTCCAGGGAGCAGTTGTTGGTCGGGTAGCACTATCTCGGGAGGTGCTACAACAGCACGGCTGGATTCTAAATATTCCAAAGTCACAGCTGATCCCTACGACACGTCTACTGTTCCTGGGGATGGTTCTGGACACAGAACAGAGAAAAGTGTTTCTCCCGGAGGAGAAGGCCAAGGAGCTGTCATCTCTAGTCAGAGGCCTCCTAAAATCAAAACAGGTGTCGGTGCATCACTGCACGCGGATCCTGGGAAAGATGGTAGCTTCCTACGAAGCAATTCCATTCGGCAGGTTCCATGCAAGAACCTTTCAGTGGGACCTATTGGACAAGTGGTCCGGATCGCATCTTCAGATGCATCGGCTGATAACCCTGTCTCCAAGGACCAGGGTGTCTCTGCTGTGGTGGCTGCAGAGTGCTCATCTTCAAGAGGGCCGCAGATTCGGCATACAGGACTGGGTCCTGGTGACCACGGATGCCAGCCTTCGAGGCTGGGGGGCAGTCACACAGGGAAGAAACTTCCAAGGACTATGGTCAAGTCAGGAGACTTCCCTGCACATAAATATTCTGGAACTGAGGGCCATTTACAATGCCCTAAGTCAGGCAAAACCCCTGCTTCAAAACCAGCCGGTACTGATCCAGTCAGACAACATCACGGCGGTCGCCCATGTAAACCGACAGGGCGGCACGAGAAGCAGGACGGCGATGGCAGAAGCCACAAGGATTCTCCGATGGGCGGAAAATCACGTGTTAGCACTGTCAGCAGTGTACATTCCGGGAGTGGACAACTGGGAAGCAGACTTCCTCAGCAGGCACGACCTCCACCCGGGAGAGTGGGGACTTCATCCAGAAGTCTTCCAACTGATTGTAAACCGTTGGGAAAGGCCACAGGTGGACATGATGGCGTCCCGCCTAAACAAAAAGCTAGAAAGATATTGCGCCAGGTCGAGAGACCCTCAGGCGATAGCTGTGGACGCTCTAGTGACACCGTGGGTGTACCGGTCGGTTTATGTGTTCCCTCCTCTTCCTCTCATACCAAAGGTACTGAGGATAATAAGGAGAAGAGGAGTAAAAACTATACTCATTGTTCCGGATTGGCCAAGAAGAGCTTGGTACCCGGAACTTCAAGAAATGATGTCAGAGGACCCTTGGCCTCTGCCGCTCAGACAGGACCTGCTGCAGCAGGGGCCCTGTCTGTTCCAAGACTTACCGCGGCTGCGTTTGACGGCATGGCGGTTGAACACCGGATCCTGAAGGAAGCGCCTTTGACCCGCTTGCTTTTCTGAAGCCGAAAGGACTGTTCCTGAAAATACGGTGCTTTCTTAGGCTGTGAGGACACCTGAGGTAAATTTTTTTCTTCCCAGCTGTTGCTGTGGATACGTGGTCCCAGAGACCATCCCCAAACAATTCCTCACCCTTATAAGGCAGAATCTCCATGTGCCTTTTAAAGTCAGCATCACCTGTCCACTGCCGGGTCTCTAATACCCTCCTGGCAGAATGGACATTGCATTAATTCTGGATGCCAGCCGGCAAATATCCCTCTGTGCATCCCTCATATATAAGACGACGTCTTTAAAATGTGTTAGCAAAATATTATCCTTGTCTAGGGTATTAATATTATCTGACAGGGTATTCATGCTGAGGCAATTGCAGGTCTCAGTATAGTACCTGAGTGTATATATACAGACTTCAGGATAGCCTCCTGCTTTTTATCAGCAGGCTCCTTCAAAGTGGCCGTATCCTAAGACGGCAGTGCCACCTTTTTTGACAAACGTGTGAGCGCCTTATCCACCCTAGGGGATATCTCCCAACGTTACCTATCCTCTGGCGGGAAAGGGTACGCCAGCAGTAACTTTTTAGAAATTACCAGTTTCTTATCGGGGGAACCCACGCTTCTTTACACACTTCATTCACTCATCTGATGGGGGAACAAAACACTGGCTGCTTATTCTCCCCAAACATAAAACCCCTTTTATGTGGTACTTGGGTTAATGTCAGAAATGTGTAACACATTTTTCATTGCCGAGATCATGCAACGGATGTTCCTAGTGGATTGTGTATATGTCTCAACCTCGTCGACACTGGAGTCAGACTCTGTGTCGACATCTGTGTCTGCCATCTGAGGTAACGGGCGTTTTTTGAGCCCCTGACGGCCTTTGAGACGCCTGGGCAGGCGCGGGCTGAGAAGCCGGCTGTCCCACAGCTGTTACGTCATCCAGCCTTTTATGTAAGGAGTTGACATTGTCGGTTAATACCTTCCACCTATCCATCCACTCTGGTGTCGGCCCCACAGGGGGCGACATCCCATTTATCGGCCTCTGCTCCGCCTCCACGTAACCTTCCTCATCCAACATGTCGACACAGCCGTACCGACACACCGCACACACACAGGGAATGCTCTGACTGAGGACAGAACCCCACAAAGTCCTTTGGGGAGACAGAGAGAGAGTATGCCAGCACACACCAGAGCGCTATATAATGCAGGGATTAACACTATAACTGAGTGATTTTTCCCCCAATAGCTGCTTGTATACACATATTGCGCCTAAATTTGGTGCCCCCCCTCTCTTTTTAACCCTTTGAGCCTGAAAACTACAGGGGAGAGCCTGGGGAGCTGTCTTCCAGCTGCACTGTGAAGAAAAAAATGGCGCCAGTGTGCTGAGGGAGATAGCCTCGCCCCTTTTTCGGCTGACTTTTCTCCCGCTTTTTTCATGGATTCTGGCAGGGGTAATTTATCACATATATAGCCCTGGGACTATATATTGTGATGATTTGCCAGCCAAGGTGTTTATATTGCCCTCAGGGCGCCCCCCCCCCCCAGCGCCCTGCACCCATCAGTGACCGGAGTGTGAGGTGTGCATGAGGAGCAATGGCGCACAGCTGCAGTGCTGTGCGCTACCTTGTTGAAGACAGAAGTCTTCTGCCGCCGATTTTCCGGAACACTTCTTGCTTCTGGCTCTGTATATATATAGCAAGCGTTGGGTCCACACTCACGTTTTAGGATTTTCTGCTGGGGTGCCGTCCAAAACTGGAGACATATTGGGAGTCACCAGTACAATACACAGGCAAAGAATGGGAGCACTCACCAGTCTTCATTTAAGCAGAATTTTAATTTACAATCTCATACCAGACAGAGTAGTATCGACGTTTCGGTTCTCACTTGGACCTTTGTCAGGATTAATACATATTGAAAAGGACAGACATATATACCCAGTATGTGCCCACCCACCAATTAACATCAACCAATCACAATAAAATCCATTTTAACCGTTTAAGTATCACACTAGTGAGTAGTCAAATGTTTACATCTGACACATACCATAACAAAAAAATGTAAGCTCACCTATAGATGTGTATCTGCTATTGGCATCCCTGTGTCCATGAGGTTATGCAACTCCACATGCTGGGCGGCGTGCGTTCCATTGCTGCCATCTATCTCCCTGATGGAGCCCGAACGGCTGGGAGTATGTACAGCCCAGCTCACGGATGTACTCTCCATCGCCGTCATCACTTCCTGTGAATGGAACGCACTTCCGCTCCCGATACCGGAAGCGAGTGCGTTCCACCACATAGCGATGTGTATACGAAGCGGGGCATGTGTATAGAGTAGCTCACAGTGATGCGTTCCACCACCGCTGTCATATCCTGTAAATGGAACGCACTTCCATCACTCAAACCCGGATGTAAGTGCGTTCCAGCCCCTATTTCTATCTTCCTGTATGGCCCATAGTATCCGTATCAAAGTATTAACTTATAGGAGGCTGTTTGTATGAAGTGGTGGAAATGGACACAGGGTGCACGTGCAGTCCCATCATCTAGGTGGCTCTAAAAACAACCCCATGCTGTGTAGTGGAATACACAGCCTGGGATCCAATATAAATAGAGAATTATTTTATTTCTATTTTGTTTTTATATATATTCTCTATATATATTTAGTGATAAGATAACCTCAATTGTGCTAAAAACAGTCCCAATAATATCCTAAAAAATGCTACAAACCACTCATGGAAGCGGACCTTATTGCACAGAGCCCAAAAACAAAAATAAAAATAGAAAAAAACGTGTTTAATTCAAAAAAACACTATATTGAATACCATCATTTAAGCCTCTTGGCCGTGTTGTATCCAGTCGGTAAATCCAGCTTGCTTCCCGTTTCAGAAGCATTTTACCACGGTCACCACCCCTTCTCGGTTGGTCCACTCGATCAATGATCATGCTCCTTAGCGATGCTAATGAGTGACGAGCTTCCACAAAGTGTCTGGCAACTGGTTTATCGGAGCCCCCACTCTCCAGTGCAGATCTAATCGATAGGCGGTGATTCGCCATCCTCTCCCGGAATGGGCGAATAGTCTTACCCACATATATCAAAGAACAGGGGCGAGTGAGGATATATATCACAAAGTCAGAAGTACAGGTGACCCTGTGTCGTATATATATCTTTTTTCCGGTATGAGGGTGATGGAAGAATTCACCAGTCATCATGCTCCTGCATGTAGTGCAGTTAATGCATCTATAGCATCCCATCTTCTTAGGTTGTAGCCACATGACTGGGGATTTTGGGGGTACTCTGTCTGGTTGCATCAGAATATCTTTCAAGTTTCGTGCTCGTCTAAAACTCATCAATGGTTTCTCCGGTAATTTTTTAGTGAGCATCGGGTCGGTCTTAATTACGGGCCAGACCTCCCTAAGGGCCTTCCGTATACTTGGACCAGCAGTGTCAAATGTGGCGGTGACCACAAAGGGATTTTTAACTTTGTGTTTGTTGATATTTCCTTTGTTAAAGATTGTCTTTGCTTTTCTCAAACATCTGTTTACCATCCGTAGATTGTAACCACGAGCCAAAAAGCGATCCTTCATTTCTCTCAGTTGGGTTTGAGCCATATCTTCATCAGAGTTATTGCGTAAAACCCTCAAAAATTGAGAGATTGGTAAATTTTGTTTTAAAGGGCCAGGATGATGGCTCTCAAAGTGCAATAAAGTATTTTGGTCCGTGATCTTCCTGAATAGTTTATAGCCATATCCCAGTTCAGTGGCATAGACACTTACATCTAAAAAAAATCAATAGTCTCCTTATGGTATTGCATCGTTAGGCGAATAGGAGAATCTAAATCATTCAGATATTGTATCATTGTTAGTAAGGACTCCTCAGAGGAGGTCCAAATTAGAAATATATTGTCGATAAATCTACGATAGAAAGCGATACTATCCCCAAACGGCGGGATGATGATGATGTTTTCATTTTCATAAGCATCCATAAATACATTTGCATAAGATGGCCATCTTATGCAAATTTATTTATGGATGCTTATGAAACATACTTTATTGCACTTTGAGAGCCATCATCCTGGCCCTTTAAAACAAAATTTACCAATCTTAATTTTTGAGGGTTTTACGCAATAACTCTGATGAAGATATGGCTCAAACCCAACTGAGAGAAATGAAGGATCGCTTTTTGGCTCGTGGTTACAATCTACGGACGGTAAACAGATGTTTGAGAAAAGCAAAGACAATCTTTAACAAAGGAAATATCAACAAACACAAAGTTAAAAATCCCTTTGTGGTCACCGCCACATTTGACACTGCTGGTCCAAGTATACGGAAGGCCCTTATGGAGGTCTGGCCCGTAATTAAGACCGACCCGATGCTCACTAAAAAATTACCGGAGAAACCATTGATGAGTTTTAGACGAGCACGAAACTTGAAAGATATTCTGATGCAACCAGACAGAGTACCCCCAAAATCCCCAGTCATGTGGCTACAACCTAAGAAGATGGGATGCTATAGATGCATTAACTGCACTACATGCAGGAGCATGATGACTGGTGAATTCTTCATCACCCTCATACCGGAAAAAAGATATATATACGACACAGGGTCACCTGTACTTCTGACTTTGTGATATATATCCTCACTTGCCCCTGTTCTTTGATATATGTGGGTAAGACTATTCGCCCATTCCGGGAGAGGATGGCGAATCACCGCCTATCGATTAGATCTGCACTGGAGAGTGGGGGCTCCGATAAACCAGTTGCCAGACACTTTGTGGAAGCTCGTCACTCATTAGTATCGCTAAGGAGCATGATCATTGATCGAGTGGACCAACCGAGAAGGGGTGGTGACCGTGGTAAAATGCTTCTGAAACGGGAAGCAAGCTGGATTTACCGACTGGATACAACACGGACAAGAGGCTTAAATGACGGTATTCAATATAGTGTTTTTTTGAATTAAACACGTTTTTTTCTATTTTTATTTTTGTTTTTGGGCTCTGTGCAATAAGGTCCGCTTCCATGAGTGGTTTGTAGCATTTTTTAGGATATTATTGGGACTGTTTTTAGCACAATTGAGGTTATCTTATCACTAAATATATATAGAGAATATATATATATAAAAACAAAATAGAAATAAAATAATTCTCTATGTATATTGGATCCCAGGCTGTGTATTCCACTACACAGCATGGGGTTGTTTTTAGAGCCACCTAGATGATGGGACTGCATGTGCACCCTGTGTCCATTTCCACCACTTCATACAAACAGCCTCCTATAAGTTAATACTTTGATACGGATACTATGGGCCATACAGGAAGATAGAAATAGGGGCTGGAACGCACTTACATCCGGGTTTGAGTGATGGAAGTGCGTTCCATTTACAGGATATGACAGCGGTGGTGGAACGCATCACTGTGAGCCACTCTATACACATGCCCCGCTTCGTATACACATCGCTATGTGGTGGAACGCACTCGCTTCCGGTATCGGGAGCGGAAGTGCGTTCCATTCACAGGAAGTGATGACGGCGATGGAGAGTACAGCCGTGAGCTGGGCTGTACATACTCCCAGCCGTTCGGGCTCCATCAGGGAGATAGATGGCGGCAATGGAACGCACGCCGCCCAGCATGTGGAGTTGCATGACCTCATGGACACAGGGATGCCAATAGCAGATACACATCTATAGGTGAGCTTACATTTTTTTGTTATGGTATGTGTCAGATGTAAACATTTGACTACTCACTAGTGTGATACTTAAACGGTTAAAATGGATTTTATTGTGATTGGTTGATGTTAATTGGTGGGTGGGCACATACTGGGTATATATGTCTGTCCTTTTCAATATGTATTAATCCTGACAAAGGTCCAAGTGAGGACCGAAACGTCGATACTACTCTGTCTGGTATGAGATTGTAAATTAAAATTCTGCTTAAATGAAGACTGGTGAGTGCTCCCATTCTTTGCCTGTATATATATATATATATATATATATATATAGATATATAGATAGATATAGATAGATAGATAGAGAGAGAGAGAGACAGAGACACCTTCGTACTATTTTACTGAGTCGTGCAAGTGTCTGTTTTTTGTGTATTGTATTGTCTGTCTCCATAATGAGTAAGGCACCAGCAAAAATGAAAAAGCATCACTGCAAAGTCTGTAGCAGTGTGTTACCGGATGGATCTACCACATGTCCAGTATGTTTTGTGGATTCAGTTACGAATACAATTTCTGCTCCGGTTTTAAAGCCAGTTTCATCCACGGACCCTCCATGGGAAATGCTAGCCAATGTACTGGCTGGGTTACAATCAGAATTGACCGCCGCTCGACAAGAGCGGGAAGCGGCAAGATCTGAGTCTAGGGTGAGACCGCCAGAATTACCGGAGGCGTCTCAGCCTTGCGAAAGTTCCAAATCCATTTTGGGTAGAAGGGATAAATTTCATATGTCTTATGATTTACCAGTTTCTGCTATGTTGCATTCTGACGATTCCATGCCAGACCTCACGGCACAAGATGAGGGTGAGGAGGGCGAAGTGGAGTCAGATAGTGAGGATTTTAACAGCTCAGGTATTGATAATCTCATCAGAGCGGTGCGTCAGTCTCTGAAGTTTACAGAAACTGAGGAGCCTCTGACAAATGATCAGGTCGTATTTACTAAACGACAGAGAACTCCAATGTGTTTTCCTGTTTCGTAGTCTCTTAATAAGATGTTAGTAGAAACACGACAGATTCCAGATAAACGGTTTTCTATACCTCGCAGATTTAAGTCTAGTTACCCGTTTCCAGACTCTGTGACATGTACATGGGAGAATCCACCAATAGTTGATGTCACAACTGAGGGCCTGAGCTGACGGAAGGCAGCCTCAGTTGTAGGGGCTGAGATGTACCGGAACCTGGGAGGTTGTATCAGACCCCTGGACATGTAAGTAACATGAAGAGAAACCGCCCGAAGGCGTGACCACGACAACTTGAGTAAAAGTCAATGATATTTATTTATGACAAACTCCGTGCATCACAGTAGCAGTAAAAAGTAACATAAAAATCAGCAGAGAAATAATAATACAGTTCCTGGGTACTACAGGGTGGCAGGGGCCACAGAGCTCTGGTGGTATGAGACAGTTCTTATTATCTGCAAGTTGGAAAGTCCTTACCAGGCTCAACTGTAGCAATGAGGAAAGCCCAGGGTCGTACCAGCTGGTGTTCCAGGGAAAGCTGGACTGCTGTAGATAAAATGCTGCTGTGGGTACTGGTTAGAACCAGACAGGTGTTGGCACGGAGTGGATACTGGCTGGAACCAGTTAAATAATAAATAAAGCTTGAGAGCGATGCAATGTAGATGAAATGTAGAATTTGAGAGCGGAGAAATAATAATACCGGTGGAGAGTGGTAAACTGCAGAAAGGACACCGGCCCTTTAAGAGAAGCTGTACACTGCTGGAAGCTGAGCTGGAAGCAGGTGATGTTGTAGCTAGAAACAGGTGAGTCCAGAACGGATCGGAGAGTCAGGCTACACCGCAGATGGAATGCTGGTGCGGGTCTCTATAGCAGAAGTCTGGAGACAGGAGCTGGAACCTGGAAGACATTCACAGAAGAGAGACAAACTGGAACTAGGTTTGACAACCAAAGCACTGACGCCTTCCTTGCTCAGGCACAACCTATTTATACCTGCAGCAAGGAAGGCATTGGCTAGGCAATTATGCAAATTAATAATACTGACAACGGATTGGTAGGAAAGATCAGCTGACAGAATCCAAGATGGCTGCGCCCATGCAGACACTTGGAGGGAAGTTTGGATTGTAATCCATGTGGTCTGGAAAACAGTAATGGCGGCGCCGGCCACCGGAGACAGGAGACGTCAGGCTGACAGATGCACATCCGACCACGCGGACACAGCGGAGGCCGCGGCTGACGTAATCGCCACTCTGAATGCAGAAGCTCAGGGACGGCGGCGGAGGCCGCGGGAGACGCCATGCCAGATGTATAAGGCGTTACTGTGACTGCGTCCAGAGAGACAGGAGAGGATGCGGGAATGTGCACATCAGGATAACAGATGGGATCCGGTCCTGGAGCGCTGAGCCAGCCTTAGGAGGCATCTGATAGGTAAGAAATGGCGTCCAGATACCCGGATCGTGACAGTTGATTTGTCAGTGTCGAAAGAAATTAACCATACCAGTGCCAGCTGCTACTACGCGTAAAGACCCTTCAGATAGCAAAATAGAAACTATGCTAAAGTCCATGTATGTAGCAGCAGGAGTGCTGCTGAGACCTGGCTTGGTTGGTATCTGGGTCACTAAGGCGCTCATAGTATGGATAACAGAACTCAAGTCAGCCCTAAATGACGAACACCTTATACTTCTTGCTGATCAAATGTGTGAGGCTGCGGAGTATTTCTGTACAGCTTCTACTGACGTCTGTCAGCTCACTTCTCGTATTCCATCGTCCCTAGTTACGGCACGACGAGCACTCTGGCTGCGTTCTTGGCAAGCGGAGGCAGAGGTCAAACGAGGTATAGAGGCGTTACCTTACGGTGGCAAGAAGTTGTTTGGTCCTGAATTGGACACATGGATTTCTGAGGCTACGGGAGGAAAGTCGGTTTTCTTACCATTGCCTCCACCGGTACCAAGACGGAGGTACTCTGGACCTGCGTTCAAATCCTTTAGACCTCAGTCCTTTCGCGGATGTGGCAGAGGAACAGCCACGCCTGGTGGACGTGGTTTCCAATAAACCAACACAAGTCGTCAGGACGCTAAGGTCACCGACAAGCCAGTGGCATGACGGGCTACCAGCCCATCTCGGTTCTCCGATTGTGGGAGCACGCCTTCAGACGTTCCATTTGGCGTGGTTCCAGACATCCGCGGATGGGTGGATCCGCAATTTAGTGTTAAGAGGTTACAAAATAGAGTTCGACTGTCTTCCGCCACTGCGGTTTTTCAAGACAGGACTGCCTCTGTCGGACGACAAGAGGGCGGTTCTGCAAATTGCCATTCAGTCCCTACTGGATTCAGCAGTTTAGATTCCGGCCCCTGTACACCAACAGGGTCAGGGTTATTATTCCAGTCTGTTTGTGGTACCGAAGCCGGATGGCTCAGTCAGGCCAATATTGAACTTAAAGGGTCTCAATCGGTACGTAACTTGCTACAGATTCAAGATGGAATCTCGGCGCTCAGTGATTGCAAGTTTAGAGCCAAAGGAATTCATGATTGCGCTAGATCTCAAGGATGCGTACTTACACATTCCGATTTGGCAGCCTCATCAGAGGTTCTTGCGATTTGCAATACGCCATAACCATTACCAGTTTCAGGCTCTACCGTATGGCCTATCGTCAGCGCCTCGGGTATTCACCAAAGTGATGTCTGTGATGATAGCTCCTCTCAGATCCCTGGGAGTGACAATAGTTCCGTATTTAGACAATCTGTTCATCAAAGCCCCGTCTCAACAGATGCTTCTCCAACATGCGCTACTAACGTACAATGTACTAGTTCACCACGGTTGGATTGTCAACTTCAAGAAATCACATCTCATTCCGTCTCAATGCCTTCAATTCCTAGGTATGATTTTCGATACGGTAAATCAAAGAATTTACCTACCACAACAGAAAGTACAGATTATTCGCCATCTAGTACAATTAGTGCTCAAGCCACGCACAGTCTCTGTACATTTGTGCATTCGCCTCTTAGGAACAATGGTGGCGGCTTTCAAAGCGCTTCAGTTCGGAAGATTTCACTCACGTCCTTTTCAACTGGATGTGCTCGCACAGTGGTCGGGCTCGCATCTGCAAATTCACCACAGGGTGAGGTTGTCGCCAAGGGCGAGGGTGTCTCTACTCTGGTGGCTCAATGTACACAATTTAACCGCAGGGAAACTGTTCGGCGGCTGGAATTGGATAATTCGAACGACGGACGCGAGTCTCAGAGGTTGGGGAGCTGTAGTTCAAAATTGTCAGCTCCAGGGTCTCTGGGCGGATCACGAAAGATTGCTGTCTATAATGTCCTGGAACTCCGCGCAATTTACAATGCACTACGACAAGCAGTACACATGCTTCGCTCTCAGACTGTCCAAGTGCAGTCAGACAACGCAACGGCAGTCGCATACATCAACAAACAAGGAGGAACGAGAATCCGCATGGCAATGCGGGAAGTAGCTCGAATCCTCAATTGGGCAGAATACCACCAGGTGATATTGTCGGCAGTGTTCATTCCGGGAGTGGACAACTGAGAGGCAGATTATCTCAGCCGTCTGGATTTTCATCCAGGAGAATGGGCATTAAATCCAGAAGTGTTTCACAGGTTGGTTCAGCGGTGGGGTTACCCTCAGGTGGACCTAATGGCGTCTCGCCACAATCACCAAACGCTTCACTATGTGTCCAGAACAAAAGATCCAAAGGCAGTGGCGGTGGACGCTCTCACAATCACTTGGCCGTACAGCCTAGTGTATCTGTTTCCACCGTTTCCGCTTCTCCCTCTGGTGCTAAAACGGATCAAAAGAGAGTCTGTCACAGTCATACTAGTGGCACCTCATTGGCCTCGGAGAGCTTGGTTCTCGGATCTCCACGGTCTACTCGCAGACGATCCTTGGCCGCTCCCACTACGTCCGGACTTGTTACAACAGGGTCCGTTCCTTTACCCCAATTTAGCGCGGCTGCGTTTGACGGGGTGGCTGTTGAGATCGTCCTCTTAAGAAGAGAGGGCATTCCAGAATCGGTTATGCCAACCATGTTACGAGCTAGGAAGCCAGTTACGGCAGCTCATTATTACAGAATTTGGCGTGCCTATATAGGTTGGTGTGAAACTCGTTAGTTTTTGACATCATCTTTCAAGTTATCCCGTCTTTTGTTATTTCTACAAACAGGGTTAGATGGAGGACTGCGTTTATCTACACTAAAGGTGCAAGTATCTGCTTTGTCAATTTACTTTCAAAGAAGATTGGCTCTATTGCCGTCTATACACACCTTTCTGCAAGGTGTCCTCAGAGTACAGCCTCCATTCATTCCACCTACAGCGCCATGGGACTTGAATCTGGTTTTAGATTTCTTACAGTCTTCACATTTTGAACCCTTCCAGCAAGTGGATATAAAGTTTCTCACTTGGAAAACAATTTTTCTTCTAGCCTTAGCTTCGGCAAGGCGTGTTTCAGATTTGGGTGCCTTGTCATGCAAGCCACCGTATTTGGTGTTTCATGATGACAGATCGGAACTTTGGATGAATCCCGCTTTCTTACCAAAGGTAGTGTCATCTTTTCACATCAATCAACCAATAGTAGTTCCTGTGTTAACAGCACATTCTGGAACTCTGGATGTGGTACTCGCTTTACGCGTGTATGTATCCCGAACGTCTATAGTTCGTGAGACGGATACGTTGTTTGTTCTCTATGATGCTGCCAAGATCGGTTGGCCAGCGTCTAAGCAGACCTTATCCTGATAGATAAAACTGACCATACGTCAGGCTTACCTTCATGCTAGGTTACAGCCGCCTACATCAGTAACAGCTCATTCCACACGTTCTGTGGGAACTTCATGGGCAGCTGGTCGTGGAGCTTCTACGATGCAGCTTTGCCGTGCGGCTACATGGTCTTCCGTGCACACGTTTGTGCGCTTTTACAAGTTTGATACCTTTGCGGCATCAGCATCTAGCTTTGGCCGCCTAGTGTTACAGGTACCAAACAGCTCTTCCGCCCACGGGGGAAGCTTTGGTACGTCCCAAGAGTACTCCAGTGACCCCTAGTGGATGAAAAAGAAAATAGGATTTTGGTACTTACCAGGTAAATCTTTTTCTTTGAATCCATAGGGGGCACTGGACGCCCACCCAGAGCAGTTTTACCTGGTTTGTGGTAAGTTCAGGGGATCTTATGGTAACACACTCTCACCGACTGGTTCAAATTATCAAGTGCTGGTTATGGTGTCAACTGTTTAGTTGTCAGTAACGTTATGTGTCAACTTCATTGTTGTCCGTTATGTTATATGTAATACTCCATTGTCAACCTCTCTATAGCTCCTGTTCGGCTCAGTAAAAAACACTGAGGTACTCTGGGATATGGAGGGGTGGAGTGTTCTAAATTTAAATATTCAGTGCCCTGTTTCCTGCGGAAGCCGTCCATATCCCAAGAGTACTCCAGTGGCCCCTATGGATTCAAAGAAAAGGATTTACTTGGTAAGTACCAAAATCCTATTTTCTCTAACGTCCTAGTGGATGCTGGGAACTCCGTAAGGGCCATGGGGAATAGACGGGCTCCGCAGGAGACAGGGCACTTTAAGAAAGAATTAAGAATACTGGTGTGCACTGGCTCCTCCCTCTATGTCCCTCCTCCAGACCTCAGTTTGAGTCTGTGCCCGGACGAGCTAGGTGCACCTTAGTGAGCTCTCCTGAGCTTGCTAAAGAAAGTATTTTTATTTTCAGAGATCTGCTGGCAACAGACTCTGCTACTGTCATGACTGAGGTTTTGTGAACCCGGTGTTAGTGAAGTCTGTGCGGGCGACTGGAGAATTATATGAATACTACCACTGACCTGGTTTGGGAGTGCTGTGGACTCGGGGCCTCCTCCGGTGACCGGGAAGAGGAACCGCAGCAGAGATGGCTGAATCTAGGTTCTCCCCATGCAGGATTAGGTCGGCAGACAGGGGGCACGTGTGAACGCTGAAGGTCTCCTGAAAGACAGAACTGGAAAGGCGCTGATGAATCAGTGAAGAATACCAGGTACAACTGCGCTAAAGTTCACTGGATGCTTGGAGACACTGAGGTGCTAGGAGGCACGGAAGTGCGTAGAGACACTGGGGTGCGTAGAGACACTGGGGTGCGTAGAGACACTGGGGTGCCTGGAGGCACTGAGGTGCTTGGAGGCACCGAGATGCCGGAAGCACGGAGATGCTGAAGCACGGAGACGCTGGAGGCACGAGGTGCTGAGGCACGGGGGTGCTGAGGCACGATGTGCTGGAAGTACAGAGGCGCTGAGGCACGAAGGTACTGGAGGCACGAGGTGCTGAAACACGGAGATGCTGGAAGCACGGAGGTGCTGAGGCACGGAGGTGCTGAGGCACGGAGGTGCTGAGGCACGGAGGTGCTGGGAGGCACGGAGGCACTGAGGTACTGATGTGCTGAGGCACGGAGACGCTGAGGCCCGGAGACGCTGAGGCCCGGAGACGCTGAGGCACGGAGATGCTGAGGCACGGAGATGCTGCAGGGATACGGGAGCTCTGGAGATCACAACCACAACAGCAGTAAAGATGAACCACGGCAGCTGTGGTTTTCAGTTGAGACTATGGAATATAATACTGTGCCTTTAAGATGAACCACTGCAGCTGTGCCTTTACTTTGAGACTCGTGGAAATAGTGATCATCAGTGGCAACACAAAAGTAAACCAAACAGGGTAACAAGGAACAGAGTTTTCACAGGAACTAGAGTATAAAGGTTACCTTTAGGGAGCTCAGCTTGAAGACTCACACATAGCTGTGAGTGTGACACAAGGAACTGGCCCAGTTTCTAACTCAGTCTCCCAACTTATACTTCCTGGTCCTTGGTGATTGGAGAGCAGGATTAGGTGATGCAGAGAGTCTCAGACTGGCAGAGGATTGGACAACTTTGGTTCAGGTGAACAGTCACTGTCATGTGACTACTCTAGACTAGGCTGTGATGTAGAATGAGGCCTAGTAGGCCGAGAGAACACTGAAGCCTGAACTTCAGATTACTGAATTCAGCCTCACACAGGAGATCACCACAGGTGGAGCTAATTAACGATTACCTTTCAGGGAACTCAGGAAAACTCATAGTGCTGACAAGCTGTTTAACTCAGTGAGTAAAAGACACAGGATCCGGGACAGATGGCAGGGGTAAGTCACCAAATATGAAACCTACAGTCAGGATTGTGACAGTATCCCCCTCTTCAAGGGTGGACTCCGGACACCCATCTTGAATCTTAGAGGAACTTGAGAAATTCATACAGAAGAATTTAGGACCTTCGTTGATGCCTCTTCTTCTTACGGGAACATTTGGTTTTGACCAAGGACAGCGGAATCTCCTGTAAAGAAAAACCTTCCTTAGAAGACATGGGGCCTCCCATGAAAGGAGTAGCATCATGAACTGGATCAAATTCAGAGTCTGAGTCCAAGTCTAATGGAAGATATGAATCTCCCTTAGATACACAGTTTGCAGATGAAAAGGAGGTGCACTGGAGTTTAAAATTCTCTGGGCTAGGAGAGACTCCTACATGAGCAATTTTAATGGTCGGATTCTTACCGAAGGAGATTCTGAGATTATCCCTGGGAGGACAGCACAAACTTCCTTCTGCATTCCCTTTAGAGCGTGATTCTTTTACCAAGTCAGATTCCAAAGGTTTAGGACTAAATTCTTTAACTACAGCGTTACTAAAAGTCTGTAAGTCATGGAACACAGGATCATTACTCTCAAAGAGCATGTTGGCCCACTCCAAAGCTCTTCCTCTGAATGCCAGGAACAGATATCGAGTAACGTTGGAAGGAGTTACTGCACCTGAAGGATCAGACTCCATCAGAGAGAGAAATTGTTCAACCAGAGCGGCATATTGCAATAAATCTACATCAAAGTAAATAGGTGGTAAACCATCAGACGAAAACTTAGAGGCTGGAACTGGAGAAATCTTTGGCTGGACGAGTAGTACTGGATTGGATCCGAGGATACTTGAATTGGCTGGAGCCAAAGGAGACTGACCAGGCTGGTCCTGGAGTATCGCTGGACCAGATGGAACCGGGACGGACTGACCAGGCTGGGCCTGGAGTATTGCTGGACCGGCTGGAACCGGGACGGACTGACCAGGCAGAGCCTGGAGTATTGCTGGACCGGCTGGAACCGGGACGGACTGACCAGGCTGGACCTGGAGTATTGCTGGACCGGCTGGAACCGGGACGGACTGACCAGGCAGATCCTGGAGTATTGCTGGACCGGCTGGAACCGGGACGGACTGACCAGGCTGGGCCTTGAGTATTGCTGGACCGGCTGGAACCGGGACGGACTGACCAGGCTGGACCTGGAGTATTGCTGGACCGGCTGGAACCGGGACGGACTGACCAGGCAGAGCCTGGAGTATTGCTGGACCGGCTGGAACCGGGACGGACTGACCAGGCTGGACCTGGAGTTTGCTGGACCGGCTGGAACCGGGACGGACTGACCAGGCAGAGCCTGGAGTATTGCTGGACCGGCTGGAACCGGGACGGACTGACCAGGCTGGGTCTGGAGTATTGCTGGACCGGTTGGAACCGGGACGGACTGACCAGGCTGGGCCTGGAGTATTGCTGGACAGGCAGGAGCCCCCTCTTCACGGGGCTGGGCTGAGGCAGGAGCCCCCTCTTCACGGGGCTGGGCTGAGGCAAGAGCCCCCACTTCACGGGGCTGGGCTGAGGCAAGAGCCCCCACTTCACGGGGCTGGGCTGAGGCACTCTGTAGACTCTCTGGCTGGGCAGCACTCTGTAGACTCTCTGGAGCTGGACCCTCTGAACCCCTCTCTGGGGCTAAAGACACGGACGCCCCTCCTTGGGCTGAAGACACGGACGCCCCTCCTTGGGCTGAAGACACGGACGCCCCTCCTTGGGCTGAAGACACGGACGCCCCTCCTTGGGCTGAAGACACGGACGCCCCTCCTTGGGCTAAAGACACGGAAGCCCCTCCTTGGGCTAAAGACACGGACTCCTCTGTGACTCTAAATGGCTTGAATATTCTTCTCTGGACACCCAACTTGGGATAAGGTCTTTTAATCACCGGACCCCAGTCATAAATTTGAGTCTCTTTCAGAGTAGCCATCTTGATACCCCTGTCAGCAGTAGCAGGATCGGCTACTGTGGATAACTTGTAGACATGAGCACTGTGATACTGAGATTTGTCACCATTCCCTGGCTTACGAAGAATGCAGTCTTTAACAAAATGACTGGAATTTCCACAGTATAGACAGAGGTGTAGCTCCCTACGCCTCTGACGTTCAGCTTCAGAGAGTTTTGGCCGTGGATAGCTCTGATGAACAACTTTTCCTTGCACAGAGGAAGAGACTCTATTAACTGGATGGGACAAAACAGGATCAACAACGTTGGTAGTATTCCTGAAGAGATCAGGCATCACAGAAAGAATACTAGACAAAAGTTCTTGTAACTGTAATAACATCTGGAAGAAAATCTGCAGTTGGTCAGGAGTCTTAGTGCAGAACGTCAGAGAATCTCTGGAGAAAGAATTCCGCTGCAGACACTGTGCTAATTGATGCTGAGTCGACGCCAGACCTTCCAAGCGTCCTGCAATATTGCTTAGGAGGTCCTGCGTCAGACAAACACTTTCGGCCGGGTCCATGTGGCCAGTTCCTACTGTCATGACTGAGGTTTTGTGAACCCGGTGTTAGTGAAGTCTGTGCGGGCGACTGGAGAATTATATGAATACTACCACTGACCTGGTTTGGGAGTGCTGTGGACTCGGGGCCTCCTCCGGTGACCGGGAAGAGGAACCGCAGCAGAGATGGCCGAATCTAGGTTCTCCCCATGCAGGATTAGGTCGGCAGACAGGGGGCACGTGCGAACGCTGAAGGTCTCCTGAAAGACAGAACTGGAAAGGCGCTGATGAATCAGTGAAGAATACCAGGTACAACTGCGCTAAAGTTCACTGGATGCTTGGAGACACTGAGGTGCTAGGAGGCACGGAAGTGCTTGGAGACACTGGGGTGCGTAGAGACACTGGGGTGCGTAGAGACACTGGGGTGCGTAGAGACACTGGGGTGCGTAGAGGCACTGAGGTGCTTGGAGGCACCGAGATGCCGGAAGCACGGAGATGCTGTAGCACGGAGACGCTGGAGGCACGAGGTGCTAAGGCACGGGGGTGCTGAGGCACGAGGTGCTGGAAGCACGGAGGTGCTGAGGCATGGAGGTACTGGAGGCACGAGGTGCTGAGACACGGAGGTGCTGAGGCACGGAGGTGCTGGGAGGCACAGAGGTACTGCGGCACGGAGGTACTGAGGCACGGAGATACTGAGGCACGGAGGTGCCAAGGCACTGAGGTGTTGGGAGGCACGGAGGTACCGAGGCACGGAGGTACTGAGGCACGGAGGTGCCGAGGCACTGAGGTACAGAGATGCTGTGGCCCGGAGACGCTGAGGCACGGAGATGCTGCAGGGATACGGGAGCTCTGGAGATCACAACCACAACAGCAGTAAAGATGAACCACGGCAGCTGTGGTTTTCAGTTGAGACTATGGAATATAATACTGTGCCTTTAAGATGAACCACTGCAGCTGTGCCTTTACTTTGAGACTCGTGGAAATAGTGATCATCAGTGGCAACACAAAAGTAAACCAAACAGGGTAACAAGGAACAGAGTTTTCACAGGAACTAGAGTATAAAGGTTACCTTTAGGGAGCTCAGCTTGAAGACTCACACATAGCTGTGAGTGTGACACAAGGAACTGGCCCAGTTTCTAACTCAGTCTCCCAACTTATACTTCCTGGTCCTTGGTGATTGGAGAGCAGGATTAGGTGATGCAGAGAGTCTCAGACTGGCAGAGGATTGGACAACTCTGGTTCAGGTGAACAGTCACTGTCATGTGACTACTCTAGACTAGGCTGTGATGTAGAATGAGGCCTAGTAGGCCGAGAGAACACTGAAGCCTGAACTTCAGATTACTGAATTCAGCCTCACACAGGAGATCACCACAGGTGGAGCTAATTAACTATTACCTTTCAGGGAACTCAGGAAAACTCATAGTGCTGACAAGCTGTTTAACTCAGTGAGTAAAAGACACAGGATCCGGGACAGATGGCAGGGGTAAGTCACCAAATATGAAACCTACAGTCAGGATTGTGACAGCTACGTGGGACTGAGGGGAGAGAAGCAGCCCTACTCACTAGAAGTGAAAATCAGATAAAAAATTGAGGCATATATGGAGCTGAGAAATGTTTAAAGGTGGCTGCTCTCAGTGTCCACAAAAGGATCCCGGACTAAAGTGCCTTGTGCAAAGTTCTCTGGTGAGAGGGAATATGTACAGCTGGTATTACCCGTGTTGATGGAGACTTCCAGAGGCCTGGAGATTTTTCAGCAAGCAAGCTGCGGCAATGGAACAAACTGGGTCTCTCCCATCAATGCTGCACAGATAAAATTCCTCAAAGTTCCAAAAGGCAGGTTTAAAAGTCCATATCTGGATCCGTCTTGAAAGTGGAACACTTGTGATGGTCGTCGCAGCTTCAACACTTAACGCGTTTCCCTAGGTTAGGTCACCTAGCTTCATCAGAAGTATGGCTCCATCTGATTTTTGGGATCTATTTATACCCCATTTAATGACCTGATGCCCCACAGATGTGATGTAAAAATAATCAATCATCCACAGTCATGATAAAAATACAGAAATTCTATATATAGTGTACTCATGATATACATAGAAAAGATTGGGAGGCAAACCCACATGAAAAAGGAATTTAAAAAACAGCAAATCAATAAAATAAATCTCTATGATCAAGAGGGTCAAAGGTCAGTGTGGTCACATGACTCACCCCCTGTTTATTATGGACAACCACTTTTAATCAGATGCATTGATTCCAGAAACTTCCCTCCCCCGATTACTGGGATGATAGTGTCCCCATAATAAATATAAGACTTACATGAATGTACCCAAACTGATATGTGGAAATAGGGAGGTTTGTCTCCGGGACTCCGTATAGCGCTGTGCGCTCCTTCCGGGTCACGTGACAGACGGTATCACGTGCAAAAAGATTTAATGGGGCGTCCTGGTTGCTAAGCAACTCATGCGTGTACCCGCGTGGTGTGCAATGACGTGATCCCGCTGTCACGTGATCGGAACTCCGGAGAAAGGGTATGATATAATGAAAGCACATTTGTGAAGGCTGGTTGCTAAGCAACCTAAACGTGCACCAGCGTGGTGTACGTAACCATCATCCCGCTGTCGTGACCAAAGGCTTCCAATTATGTGGCTACAGACATATATTCCCACTAATGGGCTAATCAGAAACAAATTATAAATGGACATATATATTCAATATGATAAAGTCATTATACCAACATTGGCTAATAACCATTTTCTAATTACTATGTCCCTCAGCAGTATACTATTATACAGCCCACATGACCAGATGAAATCATATATTAGCATCTCACTGTACACACCAAGCATTACATAATAAGTAATAACAAATATTAAATATTAAATATTATAGCACTCATATCACTTAGATGGGAAACAACTGAATTATATTATATTATTTTTTGTTGTTTGTTTTTTATATATATTTTTTATTATTTTTTATATATTTTAACCCTCAAGAACACTGAAAGAGGTAACATAATTATAATTAATAGAGTAATGGCATTCATTATGGTTATAGGGAAGCTTGTCCCGATCATAGATATCTAATTATGTATGGTAAATAGAAAAAACTGACTCATATTGAGTCTAGGAGGTAATTGTAAATACATTTAGTGCTGAAAGTATTCATTGGACATATTAGACCCAAGTAATCACAGCCCTGTCGAAAACATAGGGTGGCTGTACAGCCGTGGAGTGACTCCGGTTGACAGGAGTTCCTAAACACTCGTCATTAACTTCGAATGACCGCTAATCCTGAACGTGCTGACAGGTGTGAACACTGTCCCGTCAAGGGTTACGTGGAATTCTCCAAGGCCATACAGACCACACACAGGTGACACAGGTTTGTCACCTGTACCTATTGGTTTCGAGAGTGGTTGGTGGCATGGGATCAACATGAAGAAGTTGTCAAAGATGATTAATAAATTCTAAACCACTACATTTAGTTCCATTGTCTCATTCAGACCTGAAGGGTGTACTGAATTAAACTGAAGCATCCAGTAGATTTCTCTCTTGCATAATAACGAAAATCTATCACCCCCTCTCCCCGTAGGGGCTATATGTTCCAATGCTAAAATAGAGAGACAACTGGGATCTTTCTGATGTGTGGAATAAAAATGTCGAGACACACTGTGTTTGAAAAAACCCTTGGCAATATTTCTTTTATGCTCCATGAACCTGGTACGCAGTTTCCTAGTGGTGCGGCCCACATAGTATAAGTGGCAACTGCACCAAAGGAGGTAAACTACATAGGAGGAATCACAGTTTATAAATGATTTGATAAAGTGAGTATCTATTTTATTTGGTAATTCGATTGACACTGTTTTCCTTAATGTATGGAGACAGACTTGGCATTTACTTTTGCCACAATGAAAAAAACCCGAAGGTTTTTTTGTCAACCATTCAGAACCTGATTCTTGTTTTCCAGTACAGTCTTTGTTCTCTACTTTTTTCAAAAAGCTTGGAGCTAAAAGAGTTTTTAGAGACCTATTTTTTCGATAGATAATTTGTGGAGCTTGAGGAAGTGTCTCCACCAAGATACGATCCTGTTTCAAAATTTTATAGTTTCTGTTTATTATACTACGGATCTGTCCTGCACAACTGTTGAATTTACATATAAATGCAGAACTCCTATCTTTTTTAGTTGGGTCTTCTTCTCTTTTAGGATGATGTTGTAGAAGGCTATTTCTATCCAAATCAGAAACCTCCATGAGGGCTTTTTTTAGAATATTATCTGGATACCCACACTCTCTAAAAGAAGTGAGTAGGGTATCAGCTTGTTCAGTGAAAGTGGTAAAATTGGAGCAATTTCTTCTAAGGCGGATAAGTTGTCCCTTAGGAATATTTTGCTTCCAGGGTTTGTAATGTGCACTACTGAAGTGCAAAAAGGAGTTGGTATTGGTCTTTTTGTTAAATGTGGACGTGACTATTTTATTATTGATAATCTCTATATCAATATCTAAAAAATTAATTTTAGTGGTGTGAAACATGGAGGTGAAGGTGAGGTTGTATTTATTAAGTGATAGTGACTGAATAAACTGTGAAGCAGAGTGAGAATCCCCATCCCAAATAATAAAAAGATCATCTATGTAGCGGCCATAGAGGACCAGGTTCGCCTCCCAGCCGCCCCCCCACACATGGGTTTGTTCAAACTCCCCCATGTAGAGGTTGGCATAGCTGGGTGCGAACCTGGTCCCCATGGCCGTGCCCATTACCTGAAGATAGAAATCACCAAGAAATAGAAAATAATTATGTGATAAAATGAAAGATATGGAAGAAATCTGATTTTCATGTCTAGGATGTTTTCAGTTTGTGATGTATAGGTAATACATTTTATGTTATTTTTATTGAAATTGATCCACAGTCATTAATCATTATTGGAGAAACACACAAGCGCCAGTTTTCACTTTCTCATTCTAAAATATTTTCAGGGACTGACAATCCCTTCTGGCAGCTGTGACAGCGCGTCTGGGCCATTCTCTTTGTTCTACTCACTAGAAGATAGGTCCTGCTTCTTAGGCTACTGGACACCATTAGCTCCAGAGGGATCGTACACAGGAACGCACCCTTGGTCGTCCGATCCCGGAGCCGCGCCGCCGTCCCACTCGCAGAGCCAGAAGACAGAAGCCGGCGTGAGAAGCAAGAAGACTTCAAAATTGGCGGCAGAAGACTCCAGTCTTCATATGAGGTAGCGCACAGCACTGCAGCTGTGCGCCATTGCTCCCACACTAAACCCACACACTCCGGTCACTGTAGGGTGCAGAGCGCAGGGGGGGGCGCCCTGGGCAGCAATTAGGTATCTCTTGGCAAAAGCAGCATATATACAGTTGGGCACTGTATATATGCATGAGCCCCCGCCATTATTTTTACACAAAACGCGAAACAAGCCCGCCGCTGAGGGGGCGGGGCTTCTTCCTCAGTACTCACCAGCCCCATTTTCTCTCCACAGCTCCGCTGAGAGGAAGCTCCCCAGGCTCTCCCCTGCAGAATCACGGTAGAAAGAGAGTAAAAAGAGAGGGGGGGCCACATAAATTTGGCGCAATACAGCAGCTACTGGGTTAACACTAAGTTACTGTGTGACTCCTGGGTGATATAGCGCTGGGGTGTGTGCTGGCATACTCTTTCTCTGTCTCCAAAAGGCCTTGTGGGGGAACTGTCTTCAAATAGATCATCCCCTGTGTGTGTGGTGTGTCGGTTCACTTGTGTCGGCATGTTTGACGAGGAAGGCTATGTGGAAACAGAGCGGGAGCAAATGAATGTAGGGTCGCCGCCGACACCCGATTGGATGGATATGTGGAAGATTTTAAATGATAATGTTAATTCCTTGCATGAAAGGTTGGATAAAGCTAAAGCCTTGGGACAGTCAGGGTCTCAACCCATGCCTGTTCCTACAGCGCAGAGGCTGTCGGGGTCTCAGAAGCGACCACTATCCCAAGTTGTTGACACAGATATCGACACGGATTCCGACTCCAGTGTCGATGGCGTTGATGCAAAGTTGCAGCCTAAAATGGCTAAAGCCATCCGCTACATGATTATAGCAATGAAAGATGTGTTACACATCACAGAGGAAACCCCAGTCCCTGACAAGAGGGTTTATATGTATGGGTAAAAAAGGCAGGTGGTGACCTTTCCCCCCTCACATGAACTAAATGAGTTATGTGAAAAGGCTTGGGAATCTCCAGATAGAAAACTGCAGATTTCCAAATGGATTCTTATGGCGTATCCTTTCCCGCCAACGGACAGGTTGCGCTGGGAATCCTCCCCTAGGGTAGACAAAGCTTTAACACGCTTATCCAAGAGGGTAGCCCTGCCATCACAGGATACGGCCACCCTAAAAGATGCTACGGATATAAAGCAGGAGGGTATCCTGAAGTCCATTTATACACATTCAGGTACCCTACTAAGGCCGGCGATTGCGTTGGCCTGGATGTGTAGTGCTGTAGCAGCATGGACAGATACCTTATCTGAGGAACTTGATACCTTGGACAAGGATACTATAGTACTGACCCTGGGGCATATAAAGACGCTGTCCTATATATGAGAGATGCCCAAAGAGACATTAGCCTACTGGGCTCTAGAATAAATGCAATGTCGATTTCCGCCAGAAGGGTCCTGTGGACTCGGCAATGGACAGGCGATGCCGACTCAAAAAAGCACATGGAGGTTTTACCTTACAGGGGTGAGGAGTTGTTTGGGGACGGTCTCTCGGACCTGGTCTCCACAGCTACGGCTGGAAAGTCAAATTTTTTGCCATATATTCCCTCACAACCTAAGAAAGCACCGTATTACCAAATGCAGTCCTTTCGATCACATAGAGGCAAGAAAGTCCGAGGTGCGTCCTTTCTGGCTAGAGGCAGGGGTAGAGGAAAGAAGCTGCACAATACAGCTAGTTCCCAGGAACAGAAGTCCTCCCCGGCTTCCTCTAAATCCGCCGCATGACGCTGGGGCTCCACAGGCGGAGCCAGGCTCGGTGGGGACGCGTCTCCGAAATTTCAGCCACAAGTGGGTGCACTCACAGGTGGATCCCTGGGCTATAGAGATTGTGTCTCAGGGATACAGGCTGGAATTCGAAGTGATGCCCCCTCACCGTTACCTCAAATCGGCCCTGCCAGCTTCCCCCATAGTGTTAGCAGCAATTCACAAATTGTATCTCCAGCAGGTGGTGGCAAAGGTTCCCCTCCTTCAACAGGGAAGGGGTTACTATTCGACAATGTTTGTGGTACCGAAACCGGACGGTTCGGTCAGACCCATATTGAATTTAAGATCCCTAAACATATACCTGAAAAGGTTCAAGTTCAAGATGGAATCGCTCAGAGCAGTCATCGCGAGTCTGGAGGAAGGGGATTTTATGGTGTCTCTGGACATAAAGGATGCTTACCTTCATGTCCCCATTTATCCACCTCATCAGGAGTACCTCAGATTTGTGGTACAGGATTGTCATTACCAATTCCAGATGTTGCCATTTGGTCTGTCCACGGCACCGAGAATATTTACCAAGGTAATGGCAGAAATGATGGTGCTCCTGCGAAAGCAGGGAGTCACAATTATCCCATACTTGGACGATCTCCTCATAAAGGCGAGGTCCAGAGAGCAGTTGCTGATCAGCGTAGCACGCTCTCGGGAAGTGTTACAACAGCACGGCTGGATTCTGAATATTCCAAAGTCGCAGCTGATTCCTACGACGCGTCTGCCCTTCCTGGGCATGATTCTGGACACAGACCAGAAGAAGGTTTTTCTCCCGATGGAGAAGGCTCAGGAACTCATGACACTGGTCAGAAACCTATTAAAACCAAAACAGGTGTCGGTGCATCACTGCACGCGAGTCCTGGGGAAGATGGTGGCGTCATACGAGGCCATTCCCTTCGGCAGGTTCCATGCGAGGACCTTTCAATGGGATCTGTTGGACAAGTGGTCCGGATCGCATCTACAGATGCATCGGCTGATCACCCTATCCCCCAGGGCCAGGGTGTCTCTTCTGTGGTGGCTGCAGAGTGCTCACCTTCTCGAGGGCCGCAGATTCGGCATTCAGGACTGGGTCCTGGTGACCACGGATGCAAGCCTCCGAGGGTGGGGGGCAGTCACACATGGAAGAAATTTCCTGGGTCTGTGGTCAAGTCAGGAGACTTGCCTTCACATCAATATCCTGGAACTAAGGGCCATATACAACGCCCTAAGTCAAGCGGAGACCCTGCTTCGCAACCAATCGGTGCTGATTCAATCAGAAAACATCACCGCAGTGGCTCATGTAAACCGCCAAGGCGGCACAAGGAGCAGGGTGGCGATGGCGGAAGCCACCAGAATTCTTCGATGGGCGGAGAATCACGTAAGCGCACTGTCAGCAGTGTTCATTCCGGGAGTGGACAACTGGGAAGCAGACTTCCTCAGCAGACACGGCCTCCACCTGGGAGAGTGGGGACTTCATCAAGAAGTCTTCACGCAGATTGCAAGGCGATGGGAACTGCCACAGGTGGACATGATGGCATCCCGCCTCAACAAAAAGCTACAGAGTTATTGCGCCAGGTCAAGAGACCCTCAGGCGATAGCTGTAGATGCACTAGTAACACCGTGGGTGTTCCAGTCGGTTTATGTGTTTCCTCCTCTTCCTCTCATACCCAAGGTGCTGAGAATCATAAGAAAAAGAGGAGTGAGAACAATACTCATTGTTCCGGATTGGCCAAGAAGCACTTGGTATCCAGAGCTACAAGAACTGCTCACACAGGACCCATGGCTTCTACCTCTAAGACAGGATCTGTTACAACAGGGGCCCTGTCTGTTCCAAGACTTACCGCGGCTGCGTTTGACGGCATGGCGGTTGAACGCCGGATCCTAGCAGACAAAGGCATTCCGGGTGAGGTTATTCCTACGCTGATAAAGGCTAGGAAGGACGTGACGGCTAAACATTATCACCGTATATGGCGAAAATATGTTGCTTGGTGTGAGGCCAGGAATGCCCCTACAGAGGGATTCCAGCTGGGCCGTTTTCTTCACTTCCTACAGTCGGGAGTGACTTTGGGCCTAAAATTGGGGTCCATTAAGGTCCAGATTTCGGCCCTATCCATTTTCTTTCAAAAAGAACTGGCTTCTCTTCCTGAAGTTCAGACGTTTGTAAAGGGAGTGCTGCATATTCAATCCCCGTTTGTGCCTCCAGTGGCACCTTGGGATCTTAACGTGGTGTTGAGTTTCCTGAAATCAGACTGGTTTGAGCCACTTAAAACCATGGAGTTAAAATATCTCACGTGGAAGGTGGTCATGATATTAGCCTTGGCTTCGGCTAGGCGTTTGTCAGAATTGGCGGCTTTGTCACATAAAAGCCCCTATCTGGTTTTCCATATGGACAGGGCAGAATTGCGGACTCGTCCGCAATTTCTGCCAAAAGTGGTGTCATCTTTTCATATGAACCAACCTATTGTGGTGCCTGTGGCTACTCGTGACTTGGAGGATTCCGAGTTACTGGATGTAGTCAGGGCTTTGAAGATTTATGTAGCCAGAACGGCTAGAGTCAGGAAAACTGAGTCGCTGTTTATCCTGTATGCATCCAACAAGCTGGGTGCTCCTGCTGCGAAGCAGACTATTGCTCAGTGGATCTGTAGGCTCATTCTGCGGCTGGATTGCCGCTTCCAAAATCAGTAAAAGCCCACTCCACAAGGAAGGTGGGCTCTTCTTGGGCGGCTGCCCGAGGGCTCTCGGCATTACAGCTTTGCCGAGTGGCTACTTGGTCAGGTTCAAACACTTTTGCAAAGTTCTACAAGTTTGATACCCTGGCTGAGGAGGACCTTGTGTTTGCTCATTCGGTGCTGCAGAGTCATCCGCACTCTCCCGCCGTCCGTTTGGGAGCTTTGGTATAATCCCCATGGTCCTTACGGAGTTCCCGGCATCCACTAGGACGTTAGAGAAAATAAGATTTTACTTACCGGTAAATCTATTTCTCGTAGTCCGTAGTGGATGCTGGGCGCCCGTCCCAAGTGCGGACTTCTACTGCAATACGTGTATATAGTTATTGCTTAAATAAGGGTTATGTTATGGTTGCATCAGGGTTATCTGATGCTCTGTTGTTGTTCATACTGTTAACTGGGTAAGTTTATCACGAGTTATATGGTGTGATTGGTGTGGCTGGTATGAGTCTTACCCTGGATTCCAAAATCCTTTCCTTGTACTGTCAGCTAGGGGCACCGTTTCCTTAACTGAGGTCTGGAGGAGGGACATAGAGGGAGGAGCCAGTGCACACCAGTATTCCTAATTCTTTCTTAAAGTGCCCTGTCTCCTGCAGAGCCCGTCTATTCCCCATGGTCCTTACGGAGTTCCCAGCATCCACTACGGACTACGAGAAATAGATTTACCGGTAAGTAAAATCTTATTTTTTTGCCTTATATTCCCTCACAGCCTAAGAAAGCGCCACATTATCAAATGCAGTCCTTTCGGTCAAATAAAAACGAGAGCACGAGGATCGTCCTTTCTTGCCAGAGGTAAGGGTAGGGGGAAAAAGCTGCCATCCACAGCTAGTTCCCAGGAGCAGAAGTCCTCCCTGGCCTCTACAAAATCCACCACATGATGCTGGGGCTCCGCTGAGGGAGTCCGCCCCAGTGGGGGCACGTCTTCGACTTTTCAGCCACATCTGGGTTCACTCACAGGTGGATCCCTGGGCAATAGAGATTGTTTCCCAGGGTTACAAGCTGGAATTCGAAGAGGTGCCTCCTCGCCGGTTTTTCAAATCGGCCTTACCAGCTTCTCCCCCAGAAAGGGAGATAGACTTAAATGCAATTCAAAAATTGTGTCTTCAACAGGTGGTTATCAAAGTTCCCCTGCTTCAACAATGGAGGGGGTATTACTCAACCCTATTTGTAGTCCCGAAACCGGACGGTTCGGTCAGACCCATTTTAAATTTAAAATCTTTGAATTATACTTGAAAAGTTTCAAGTTCAAGATGGAATCGCTCAGAGCGGTCATCGCCAGCCTAGAAGGGGGGGATTTTATGGTGTCCCTGGACATAAAGGATACATACCTTCATGTTCCCATATATCCACCTCATCAGGCGTACCTGAGATTTGCGGTACAGGATTGTCATTACCAATTTCAGACATTGCCGTTTGGGCTTTCCACGGCCCAAGGATTTTCACCAAGGTAATGGCGGAAATGATGGCGCTCCTGCGCAAGCAGGGGGTCACAATTATCCCATACCGGACGATCTAATAAAAGCGAGATAACGAGAGCAGTTGTTGAACAGCGTTTCACTTTCACTGGAGGTGTTACAGCAACACGGCTATACTCTCAATATCCCGAAGTCACAGTTAGTTCCTACGACCCGTTTGACCTTCTTAGGCATGATTCTGGATACGGACCAGAAAGGGTTTATCTTCCGATAGAAAAGGCCCAGGAACTCATGACTCTGGTCAGGGAACTATTGAAGCCAAAACAGGTGTCGGTGCATCACTGCACTCGAGTCCTGGAAAAGATGGTGGCATCTTACGATGCCATTCCTTTCGGCAGGTTCCATGCGAGGACCTTCCAATGAGACATACTGGACAAGTGGTCCGGGTCACATCTACAGATTCATCAGTTGATCACCCTGTCCTCCAGGGCCAGGGTATCTCTCCTGTGGTGGCTGCAGAGTGCTCACCTTCTGGAGGGTCGCAGATTCGGCATTCAGGACTGGGTTCTGGTGACCACGGACGTGAGCCTCCGAGGTTGGGGAGCAGTCACACAGGGAAGAAACTTCCAAGGTCTTTGGTCAAGTCAAGAGACTTGTCTCCACATCAACGTCCTGGAACTGAGGGCCATATACAACGCCCTTCGTCAAGTGGAGACTTTGCTGCATGACCTACCGGTTTTGATCGTCAGACAACATCACCGCAGTAGCTCATGTAAACCGCCAAGGCGGCACAAGGAGCAGAGTGGCTATGGCGGAAGCCACCAGGATTCTTCGCTGGGTGGAAAATCATGTAGGCGCACTGTCAGCAGTGTTAATTCTGGGAGTGGACAACTGGGAACCAGACTTCCTCAGCAGGCACAATCTACATCCAGGAGAGTGGGGACTTCATTAGGAAGTCTTCGCACAGATTGCAAGTCAGTGGGGCCTGCCCTAGATAGACATGATGGCGTCCCGCCTAAACAAAAAACTACAGAGGTATTGCGCCAGGTCAAGAGACCCTCAGGCGGTGGCAGTGGACGCCCTAGTGACACCTTTGGTGTTTCAGTCGGTCTATGTGTTTCCTCCTCTTCCTCTCATCCCCAAGGTGTTGAGAATAATAAGAAAAAGAGGAGTACAGACAATTCTCATTGTTCCAGATTGGCCACGAAGCGCCTGGTATCCGGATCTGCAGGAAATGCTCACGGAAGATCCATGGCCTCTTCCTCTAAGATAGGACCTGCTACAACAGGGGCCCTGTCTGTTCCAAGACTTACCACGGCTGCGTTTGACGGCATGGCGGTTGAACGCCGGATCCTAGCGGATAAAGGCATTCCGGATGCGGTCATTCCTACTCTGATAAAGGCTAGGAAGGACGTGACAACTAAACATCACCGTATATGGTGAAAGTATGTTTCTTGGTGTGAGGCCAGGAATTTTCCTATGGAGGAATTCCATCTGTGCCGTTTTCTTCACTTCCTACAAACTGGAGTGAATTTGGGCCTAAAATTAGGCTCCATTAAGATTCAGATTTCGGCCCTATCCATTTTCTTTCAGAAGGAATTAGCTTCTCTCCCAGAAGTACAGACTTTTGTGAAGGGAGTGCTGCATATTCAACCTCCTTTTGTACCTCCGGTGGCGCCTTGGGACCTTAACGTGGTGTTGCGGTTCCTTAAGTCTCACTGGTTTGAACCACTTCAGACAGTGGAATTAAAATATCTCACTTGGAAGGTGGTCATGTTGTTAGCCTTGGCTTCGGCTAGGCGAGTGTCGGAATTGGCGGTTTTGTCTCATAAAAGCCCATATCTGGTTTTCCATATGGTTAGAGTGGAATTGCGGACCCGTCCTCAATTCTTGCCTAAGGTGGTTTCATCTTTTCATATGAACCAACCTATTGTGGTGCCTGTGGCTACGCGAGACTTGGAGGATTCCGGGTCCCTTGATGTGGTCAGGGCTTTGAAAATGTACGCAGCCAGAACGGCTAGGGTCAGGAAAACAGAGGCGCTGTTTGTCCTGTATGCTGCCAACAAGGTTGGCGCTCTTGCTTCAAAGCAGACTATTGCTCGCTGGATCTGTAACACGATTCAGCATGCTCATTCAACGGCTGGATTGTCGTTACCAAGATCGATTAAGGCCCATTCCACTAGGAAGGTGGGCTCTTCTTGTGCGGCTGCCCGAAGGGTCTCGGCGTTGCAATTGTGCCGAGCTGCTACTTGGTCGGGTTCAAATACCTTTGCAAATTTCTACAAGTTTGATACCCTGGCTGAGGAGGATCTCCTGTTTGCTCAGTCAGTGCTGCAGAGTCACCCGCACTCTCCCGCCCGTTTGGGAGCTTTGGTATAATCCCTGTGGTCCTTACGGAGTCCCCAGCATCCTCTAGGACATAAGAGAAAATAAGATTTTAAACCTACCGGTGAATCTTTTTCTCCTAGTCCGTAGAGGATGCTGGCTGCCCGTCCCAAGTGCGGACTACTTCTGCAAGACTTGTATATAGTTTTTGCTTACATAAGGGTTATGTTACAGTTTTCATCAGTGTAGGTCTGATGCTGTGTTGTTTCATACTGTTAACTGGTTCGTATATACCCTAGTTATACGGTGTGAATGGTGTGGGCTGGTATGAATCTTGCCCTTGGATTAACAAAATCCTTTCCTCGTACTGTCCGTCTCCTCTGGCACAGTTTCTCTAACTGAGGTCTGGAGGAGGGGCATAGAGGGAGGAGCCAGTGCACACCCATACCTAAAGTTCTTTCTTAGTGCCCATGTCTCCTGTGGAGCACATCTATCCCCATGGTCCTTACAGAGTCCCCAGCATCCTCTACGGACTAGGAGAAAAAGATTTACCGGTAGGTTTAAAATCTTATTATTTTCCTCACCACCCTGGGTAGCAGGGAGATTGGAGGAAACAGATATGCCATATGAAACTCCCATTTCACTGACCGTGCATCCACAAGGATCGCTCCGGGGTCCTTTGTTCTTGACCCATATGCTGGAACTTTATTGTTCAGATGGGATGTCATGAGATCTATCTCTGGCAACCCCCACTTGTCTACTAGAGTCTGAAATACTTCCAGGTGTAGAGCCCATTCGTTTGCTCGACTGGTGAGTCGACTGAGAAAATCCGCTTCCCAGTTTAGGACTCCTGGAACGAACACTGCGGATAATGCTGGAAGATGGCGTTCTGCCCACTCTAGTATGTGACTTACCTCCTTCATTGCTTTTTGGCTGCGAGTTCCTCCCTGATGGTTGAGGTACGCTACTGCCGTTGTATTGTCCGAGCGGATCTGGACTGGTTTTCCTTGCAGAATGTCCTTTGCCTGAATCAGTGCCATGTATATGGCCCAAAGTTCTAACAGGTTTATTGGCAGGCAACTTTCTTCTGTGGTCCATTGTCCCTGGAACCATAATTTTCCGGACACTGCTCGTCAGCCTTGTAGACTGGTATCCATTGTCAGGATCTCCCAATCTGATATCCAAAAGGGTCTTCCCTTGTCTAAATGGGATGTCTGTATCTACCAGGCTAATGACCTTTTTACCTTTACTGGAAGTATCATCATTAGTTTCTTTATTGTCTGATGTACTCCATTCCATCTGGCCAGAATCAGATGCTGCAGAGGTCTTGAGTGGAATTGTGCATATTCCACCATGTTGAATGTTGACACCAACAACCCCATCACTCGCATTGCTGCGTGAATTGATATTGTCTGGCTGTGCAACAATTCCTGAGTCAGTAACAGCACCTTGGATATCTTCCCGAGTTAAAAAATATTTTCTGCAGACTTGAGTCCAATACAGCCCCCAAGTGAATCATCCGTTGTGACGGAATCAGAGACTATTTTGCCCAATTTATGATCCAGCCGTGTTTCTGTAGACAAGTTATTGTCTGTTGGAGATGAGTCAAGAGCAATTCCTGGGATTGTGCCAGGATTAAAAGATCGTCGAGGTATGGAAAAATCCTTATCCCCTGCTTGCGGAGATACGCTGCCATAACCACCATGATCTTGGTAAATACTCTGGGGGCTGTGGCTAACCCAAAGGGTAAGGCCTGGAATTGAAAATGTTGCTGGAGGATAGCGAACCTGAGGTAACACTGATGGGACAATGCTATAGGCACATGCAGGTAAGCATCCTGTATATCCAGAGATACCATGTAATCCCCTGATTCCATGGGCAAAACTATGGAGCGTAACGTCTCCATCAGTGGCGGAACAAGCAAGCGGTGGGCCCAGGTGCGACAAAATGCTTTGGGCCCCCCCCCCCCCCATCCAAGTCCACCCCGGGGGCAGTGCGCGCCGTAGGCGCGCGCAAAAATACATAGTGGCGTGGCTTCGTGGGGAAGGGGTGTGGCCACAAAATAATACCAACACAGTAGTCTCCATTATTCAAATTACGCCGCACAGTAGCACCACTACACCAGGTAGAGACCCTTTTACACCTTACAGCGAACAGATTCCTCTTTTTACACATTACAGCAGACAGCGTGCCCTTTTTACACATAACGGCAGACAGCGTGCCCTTTTTACACATAACGGCAGACCGCGTGCCCTTGTTACACATTACGGCAGACAGCGTGCCCTTTTTACACATTACGGTAGACAGCATGCCCTTGTTACACATTACGGCAGACAGCGTGCCCTTGTTACACATTACGGCAGACAGCGTCCCCATTTTTACACATTACGGCAGGCAGATTCCTCCTTTTTACACATAGCAGCAGGCAGATTCCCCATTTTTACACATAGCGTCAGGCAGCCCCCCTTTTTTACACATTACGGCAGGCAGATTCCCCATTTTTACACATAGCGTCGGGCAGATTACCCCTTTTTACACATAACGGCAGACCGCGTGCCCTTGTTACACATTACGGCAGACAGCGTGCCCTTTTTACACATTACGGCAGACAGCGTGCCCTTGTTAAACATTACGGCAGACAGCGTCCCCATTTTTACACATTACGGCAGGCAGATTCCCCTTTTTACACATAGTGGCAGGCAGTTCCCCATTTTTACACATTGCGTCGGGCAGATTACCCCTTTTTACACATAGCGGCAGGCAGTCCCCCATTTTTACACATTGCGGCAGGTAGTCCCCCCTTTTTACACATTGCGGCAGGCAGTCCCCCCTTTTTACACATTGCGGCAGGCAGTCCCCCCTTTTTACACATTGCGGCAGGCAGTCCCCCCTTTTTACACATTGCGGCAGGTAGTCCCCCCTTTTTACACAGTGCGGCAGGCAGTCCCCCCTTTTTACACATTGCGGCAGGTAGTCCCCCCTTTTTACACATTGCGGCAGGCAGTCCCCCCTTTTTACACAGTGCGGCAGGCAGTCCCCCCTTTTTACACATTGCGGCAGGTAGTCCCCCCTTTTTACACATTGCGGCAGGCAGGCACAAGAAAGAAAGAAGGAAAGAAAAAGAAAGAAAGAAAGAAAGAAAGAAAGAAAGAAAGAAAGAAAGAAAGAAAGAAAGAAAGAAAGAAAGAAAGAAGAATTATACTTACCCTCAGGCTCCTCGGTGCAGCTGCGTCAGACGACGATTCCCGGGCAGTAGAGAATGAGGAGGAGGGAGCCGGAGGACGGAGCCGCAGCAGCGCTTTGTTACTGGTGGAGGCGCTGCTGCTGCTGCCCCTCTGCTTCCCTATAGGCTGTTCTCGGAAGACAGCCTATAGGGAAGCAGATGAGCAGCAGCAGCAGCGCCTCCACCAGTAACAAAGCGCTGCTGCGGCTCCGTCCTCCGGCTCCCTCCTCCTTCCCCCGTCTGTACCGCTGCTCAGCTCCTATCTCCGGGCGGCTGTGCGCTGCGGGCAGCGGTTGCCTGCAGCGCACAGCGGCATGTAATGAGTCAGTTTGACTCATTACATGCTTGGGCCCCTGGACAGAGGCGGGCCCCAGTGCAGTGCACTGCCGGTAGTTCCGCCTCTGGTCTCCATGTGGAACCTTGGGACTCAAATGTATTTGTTTAACATTTTGAGATTGAGAATTGGCCGGAATGATCCATTTGGCTTCTGAACCAAAAATAGGTTGGAGTAAAAACCCTGCCCCCGCTGTGCAGGGGTTACTGTAATAATTAACCCCGGACTGAAGCGATTTCTGAACTGCTACTTGCAGGGCTCTGGCCTTCGGCTCTATATAAGACGGGCTGGTGCAAAAAAGCCTTTGAGGAGGCTGCTTCTTGAAAGGGAAAACATAACCCAGAGATACCACTTCTTGCCCCCAAGCATCTGTTGTCGACTGCTGCCATATGTGTGCAAACTGAAGAAGTTGGCCCCCTACTTTGGGGTCCCCCAGGTGGAGGCCCGCACCATCAGGCTGATGGTTTCTATTCTGGTTTGGAAGCTGTACCTCTGGTGGCCCATTGCTTCTTTGCTTTACCAGACTTATACTGGGTCTGCTTACATTAATTTTTACCTTTTGTTTTACCTTGCCACCTAAATGGCCGAAACCCCGAACCCCTAGGCTTAGGGTTATAACTGGCAGGAAACCAGACCTTCTTGGATTATTATTGTTCCAGAAAATCTGTCAATTCCTTACCAAAAAGAATGTTCCCAACAAAAGGCAAAGCTTCCAGAACCTTCTTGGATTCTGAATCGGCTTTCCATGTACGTAGCCAAATTGCTCTTCGAGCAGCTACTGTTAATGCTGACACTTTGGAAGCAATCGTACCCATATCCATTGCTGCTGCTTCTTCTAAGAATAGCGCAGCCTGCTTCATGTGAGCTATAAGGGATTCCTGATCCATAGTAGGTGCCGAAAGCCTGTTTTCTAGTACGTCAGCCCATTCAGCTACCAACTTTGCCATCCAGGCTGAGGCCATAGCTGGCCTTATGACTGCACCTGACAGAGAAAATATGTTTTTCAAAAAACCATCCACTCTTCTGTCTGTGACATCATTTAATGATGTTGATGGTAAACACAATATAGATTTTTGCACTAATCGAATGACGTGCGTATCTACCTTAGGAGGCACTTCTCTTTTTAAACAGTCCTCAGTTGGAAAAGGGTAATAAGAATACCATTATTTTTTTATTTATTCTATATTTCCTATTGGGTGTAGCCCAAGCTTCCTCCATAATTTCTGTCAGTTCCTCTGACCCTGGAAACTCAACCCTAACTGTTTTGGGACGTTTAAACACAGGTGCCTTAGTTTTTATTATTGGCTCTGCTGAATCCTCTAGACACAGAATAGCCTTCATTGCTCTAATTAACTCAGCTATATGAGCTGAAACCTTCCACTTGTTCTTCATATAGTGAAGTAGAATATATGGAGCTATCCTTATCTGATGTATCATCCTGTGTAGCCTGTGAATTTGATGATATATTTACCCTTGGTTTATCAGCTTGTTGATTTGTAGAAGCTGGTGGGGCTATGGTGGTCATTCCGAGTTGTTCGCTCGCTAGCAGTATTTAGCAGCCGTGCAAATGCTATGCCGCCTCCCACTGGGAGTGTATTTTAACTTCGCAGAAGTGCGAACGGAAGGATCGCAGTGCGGCTACAAAATATTTTTGTGCGGTTTCAGAGTAGCTTCAGACCTACTCAGTGCTTGCGATCACTTCAGACTATTCAGTTCCTGTTTTGACGTCACAAACATGCCCTGCGTTCGCCCAGCCACGCCTGCGTTTTTTTGAACACTTCCTGAAAACGGTCAGTTGACACCCAGAAACGCCCTCTTCCTGTCAATCACTCTGCGGCCAGCAGTGCGACTGAAAAGCTTCGCTAGACCTTGTGTGAAACTACATCGTTCGTTGTAATAGTACGACGCACGTACGCATGCGCAGAAGTGCCATTTTTTTTGCCTGATCGCTGTGCAGCGAGCGAAAGCAGCTAGCGATCAACTCGGAATGATTCCCTATACCATAAGCTGGGAGCTGCATGTAACCTGTCAGCTATACTGGATATGGTTTGTGCAAACATAGCCCAAGGTGGATCTATTTGTCATTGACCAGGGATCTGCCTTGCAATCTGCTGAAACGCAAAACAATTTGCACATAACCCATCATGTGCCAGATGTTGAATTGATAACCCCACCTTGCAGGATAAACATGTTATGAGTGTTGGTGTTTCTGTTAATGTAACCTCGTCACTTTTGCCGCTCTTAGACATGATAAATAATCAGCTTTTCACAGTATACTGCACAATCTGTGACTGTAATCACTTTACTTGTATTAAAGTGAAATCAATCTGACTCCAACCCAAGCACCAGCATTGAGGCTCACAAGAAACCACTGACAAACATATATAAAGTCAGCAATCACACTAGCAGCCAGTAACGTGTTATATATGAGCCATATATTAGTCATATGAGCATATTATCAACTACAAACATATTTCAAGTATGTAGGAGTACATTTTCGGAATTCTGTTCTATATAGTTTATTTAACGTATTCAGACGCATTGTGAAGAAAACCACAGTAATGTACACAAATGCATATGAAATATGCACTAAAGTTAATTTCATACTAACAAAAGTAGATAGAATTTTAGTTCTATATAACCCGTACTCCGTAGAGTGGAATACAGGGAGAGTCACGTTCAATACGTTAGCGAACGCTGAGTGGATCCAGACGCTGGAGCGGTTCTTGGTGCGGGCAAGCAGTGCCTTTGCCCGGGGCGCTGCGGCCTGGGGGTGCGGCCGCAGTCACCCCGCAGGCACCGCCGCCTGCCCGCACCCCGCTCCACGGCTGCAGCAGACGCCGTGGGCTGTGTGGGCGTCCGCTGCAGCCGGCTCCAGGCACAGACACTAGAGGTCGTTATTGACCTCTAGTGTCTGTGCGGCGCTATGGGAGAGACGTCATTGACGTCTCTCCCATAGAGAGGAGCGAGCGGACGGCCAGACTGACGGAGCAGCAGCAGAAGAAGCAGCAGGAGTGGGGCAGTGGTAAGTATTGTTTTTATTATTTTGTGTGTGTGTGTGTGTCTGTAAGCGGGGGGCACAGCGACGGGGCAAATAAAGAGGGGGAACAGCTACTGGGGGCAAATAAAGAGGGGCCACAGCTACTAGGAGCAAATAAAGAGGGGGCACAGCTACTGGGGGCAAATAAAGAGGGGGCACAGCTACTGGGGGCAAATAAAGAGGGGGCACAGCTACTGGGGACAAATAAAGAGGGCACAGCTACTGGGGGAAAATCAACTGGGGGACACAGCTACTGGGAGCATAACTGGCCATGCCCCTCCCCTATGAGGCCCCCCCGCACACTAACTGTTTTGCCACAGGGGGGGGGGGGCGCCACAAGGGGTAGAACCGACCCTGTCCAGACGCTACTAGTGTACACTGCTGCTCCGGTAACTGTTAATGGACACAGACGCTCAGTGAACGCACCTGTCTGCGACCCGGTCTCTTAGCGGTAACCTTAGTGTACACAGACGCAGCAGCCTATGCTGCGACCAAGACCCCTCATGGTAGCGTCTGAGGCGGAAGTGAAGCAATTAGTTCATGGTGGGAGACGCGCGGAAACTGGTTTTGAACTTTGGGGAGGGGCGACCAGGAGCGCGTCTGACTCCCCACTGCTGACATCAACCCTAGGGATCGCAGCCTCAAACTAATCCTGGTGCTTTATGATCCCTAAGGCCAAGTGCTGGAGCACCCGTGGTGGCGGTGCGCCAGCTACTGTTTGGTAGTCTCCCAAAACAGTGCGACTGTGTCCATATTCCCTTTCTAAGCAGAACAGATGCCTTACCTTCTCCCCGTGCTCCGGCCACAGCCTGATAACGTCTGCTGGACCTGCTAGTATATCCGACACAGATGCCTATCGAGACAGCACTTGTACCGTGGGTAAGCATTGTTGCGACCCGTCAGAGAGTTGTTGGAGCGACTCCGATATGCGTGTAAGATGCTGTTAGGAAAGATCACTCAAAACAATGTAGTAAGACTAAAAATAAAATAATAAAGCTTAGGGCTGTTAAATACAGCAGCCCTGTGACCAAGGTCCGGCTCCTGCTGCACCAAACAAAAACCTGATTTGCCTGAGCCAGTGGACGGGAAAATATGGACAAGCCCGTTTCATCCTGGGAGGCCAGAAAGCTTGTGATCGTTTGGTGCCAATCTGCTGTTGCTCCATCGTATCCCAATGTTATCCTGTGGACCCTGCCGGAGAAAACAGAATTTTATAAACCTACCGGTAAATCCTTTCTCGTAGTCCGTAGAGGATGCTGGGCACCCACCCAGTGCTTCATATTACTGCTTGTTACTTAGTTAAGTATTATTAGTTCACACTTCCCGGCTCCCAGCAGCGGTCAGCTCGTGCTGTCGCTGGGCGCCCGTCACGCTCCCCGCTGAATCACGGCCGTGGCTGTCAGATCACTGCTACTGGTGGGCGACCGTCACCCTCCAGGCTCCGTACTGCGCTACCGCTGACTGCCAGTCACAGCGGCTTCCGGTGGCGCGTCTCCGATCAGCGCTACCGCTGGCCACCTCACTCCCCGGCTCCCTGCACCACTCCCATCTGCTATACGGAGCTCAAGGGGGGAGCAGTATATCAGGCAGCGCAGCTGCAGGGGGGGGAGTAAATGCCATAGCAGCATTATAGGCAGGTCTGCATGCGGGTAATAGGAAGATAGGCTGTTAAGCCTATATTAACAGGGGAGTTCCAGGTTATAATGTGTATAGGAACGTATTGATAACCTGCAAGGTGATTATGACTGTAAGCATGGCATGGGGGCCATTTTAACCATGCTTCCTGTTTCTCCTTCCAGAACGTTCCTGTCCTACAACACTACTCCACCGAATGGCGCAGGAGTGTTAGTGGGAATACTGGATCAGGTTTCTTATAGTACTGGCCACGTGTACTGCATTTCGGCCGTAGACACACCTTAGTAATTTTACTGAGTCGTGCGGTTTGTCTGTCTTTGTCTATTTGTGTTGTCTGGTTACATAATGAGTAAGGCACCAGCAAAAACAAAAAAGCAGTTTACCTGCAATGTCTGTAAGAGTGTGTTACTGGATGGTTCTACCACATGCACAGTATGTTTTGTAAATTCAGCTACAAATACAATTTGTACTCCGGTTTCATCCCCGGATCCTCAGTGGGCAATATTAGCAGAAGTAATGGCTGGGTTGCAATCAGAATTGGCCGCCGCTCGCCACAAGTGGGAGGCGGCAAGATCTGAGTCTCGGGTGAGACTGCCAGAGATACCAGAAGGATCTCAGCCTTTACAAAGGTCTAAGTCCACTTCGGGTAAGGGATAATTTTCATTTGTCTTATAATTTACCAGTTTCTGCTATTTGTGTTCTGACGATTCTATGCCAGACCTCATTGCACACGATGAGCATGAGGAAGATGAATGGGACCAGCAGTCAGATAGTGAGGATATTGATAGCCCGGGCATTGATAATCTCATCAGGGCGGTGCGTCAGTCTCTGAAGTTTCCAGAGACTGAAGAACCTCTGACAAATGATGAGCTGGTATTTACTAAACGACAGAGATCTCCAGTGTGTTTTCCTTTTTCGGAATCTCTTAATAAGATGTTAATAGAGGTGGATTCGTCTGTGTCAAAACTTTCTAAAAAGTTAACCATTCCAGTATCAACTGCTACTACGCTTCAAGATCCGTCAGAGCGTAAACTAGAAGCTATGCTCAAGTCGATGTATACAGCAGCAGGGGTGCTGCTTAGACCTGGTTTGGTTGGAATTTGGGTAACTAAGGCGCTGATTGTTTGGATAACAGAACTCAGGTCCGCCCTACAAGATGACCACCTTAAAATCTGTGAAGCTGCTGATTATCTATGTACAGCTTCTACGGATGTCTGTCAGGACAGTTCTCGCCTTTCAGCGCCACTAGTTACGGCACGACGGGCACTCTGGCTGCGTTCTTGGCAGGCGGAGGTCAAGAGAGGAATAGAAGCGCTGCCTTACGCTGGCGAGAAGTTGTTTGGTCCTGCATTGGACAAATTAATTTCTGAGGCCATGGGGGGGGGGGTGGGGGGGGGAGTCTGTTTTCCTACCATTGCCTCCAACGTTACCTAGAAGGAAATACTCTGGACCCGCGTTCAAATCCTTTAGACCTCAGCCCTTTCAAGGCCGTGGTAGAGGAACAACCCACCTGGTAGACGTGGTAGAGGACGTGGTTTTCAACAAACCACCACCCGTCGTCAGGTCGCTAAGGTCACCGACAAGCCAGTGGCTTGTCGGGCTCCCAGCCCATCTTGGATCTTCAGTTGTGTGGGTCATGCCTTCAGATGTTCCATTTGGCGTGGTTCCAGACATCCACAGATGGGTGGATCCGCAATTTAGTGTTAAAAGGTTACAAAATAGAGTTCGAATGTCAACCACCAGTGCTGTTTCTAAAACAGAACTGCCTGTGTCAGAAGACAAGAAGGCGGTTCTGCAAATTGCGATTCATGCTCTTCTAGATTCAGCAGTTTTGATTCCGGTCCCTGTTCACCAACAAGTTCAGGGTTATTATTCCAGTCTTTTTGTAGGACCAAAGCCGGATGGCTCGGTCAGACCAATATTGAACCTAAAGGGTCTCAATCAGTACGTTACTTACTACAGATTCAAGATGGAATCCCTGCGGTCAGTAATTGCCGGTTTAGAGCCACAGGAATTCTTGATAGCGCTGGATCTCAAGGATGCGTACTTACACATTCCAATTTGGCCACCGCATCAGAGGTACTTACAGTTTGCTGTACAGCAAAACCATTACCAATTTCAGGCTCTACCTTTTGGCCTCTCGTCAGCGCCTCGGGTATTCACCAAAGTAATGTCTGTGATGATAGCTTATCTGAGATCCCTGGGAGTGATAATAGTACCATACTTGTACGATCTGCTCATCAAAGCTCCGTCTCAACAGATACTCCTCCAACATGCTTTGCTGACATACAATGTGCTAGTTCAGCACGGTTGGATTGTCAATTTCAAGAAATCAAATCTGATTCTGTCTCAACGACTTCAATTCCTAGGAATGATTCTCGATACAGTGAATCAAAGAATTTACCTGCCAGAACAGAAGGTACAGAGTATTCGTCATCTGGTACAGTTAGTGCTCAAGCCACGCTCAGTCTCGGTGCATTTGTGCATTCGACTGTTAGGAAAAATGGTGGCGGCTTTCAAAGCGCTCCAGTTCGGAAGATTTCACTCACGTTCTTTTCAACTGGATGTGCTCGCACAGTGGTCAGGCTCGCATCTGCAGATTCACCAGATGGTGCGGTTGTCTCCACAGGCCAGAGTATCTCTGCCCTGGTGGCTCAAAGTACATAATCTCACCACAGGGAAACGGTTCGGCATCTGGAATTGGATAATTCTAACTAAGGACGCGAGTCTCAGAGGTTGGAGAGCTGTGGTCCAAAATTGTCAGCTCCAGTGTTTCTGGGCGGATCACGAAAGATTGCTGTCTATAAATGTGCTGTAACTCTGGGCAATTTGTATTGGAAAGAAAGAGTCCCGCACCAGACCTATTTTCAAAAATATAGATTTATGGGATATAGTCTCTTAATTTTGTATGTAAATACACACATCTATTTTTATAGACTGGTGCTACCCACTGATCCTAATATATATGCAACGAAGAACAGAGAAGAAACAGGGATCAGTTTGTAGGGTGCACTCGCTCCCATAACCACCAGTTATTATTACTGTAATGTCATTAAACTTTTCTTTATATATATAAGTTGACACTCATTGTAGTACATTGCCAATACCTATATGGAATGAATCATCAACTTTATTAGTATCCCATATGAAGTATTCTGGCCCCTAGATAGGGCCTCAATAGTGAACTATAAAAGAGCAATAAAAAGATAGTTAGACGTGATGTAGAAAAAATGGACTAACAAAGAAAGGATTTTGTTTAGTCCTGGTGAAAAATAATAAAGAGATATTAAAAACAAAGCCGTGTGCCGTCTGTAATTTTTTGATTGTATATGTTGAACCCATGAATTATGTTTCACTCATGTATTTCAGAAAGCAATATGATCATAACTTATATTGTCTGTATCAAATAAACTGTTACCTCATTCTAATTCTATATCTTAATGAGCCTAATGGCAACCTTACTCAATTGATATTAATTCAGGATTTGAATATTATTATATATATGTTGCTACGCAAGGACAAGGACTTCCAATCTATATGCTACATGTGTGCTTCTTTTTCTATTGAATATTGCAGTCACTGTTGAATAGTGCACACAATTTCATTCTGTATTGAATAGAATGTTGGAAACAATTGTTGCTTTTATACACAGGGTATCTTTTTCATGTTGTAACTATGTCACAGTATTATTGGAGACCTGCAGCTGCTCCTGTATAAATTCCTCTAAGAGAATAGTGGTTTGTTACTCTGTACCCATATATTGAGATTGATAAGCAGAAATAATAATGGGTAGCAAATCAGTTCTCAGTGACCAACACTTATATGAAAACCCTTTATTTTAAACACAAGAGCACAGAAATAGCACCTATTTCACGAAGTCCTCAGTCCATATGCTCAACATATACTGTTTTAAGCAAATCCATGTGACATTACTAAAATGTTTGGTGTCCCCTTTTAACTATTGGTATTTATCTACATTGTAATATATTAACCATAAATAGGAGATCACTGTGTTTTTAGGGATGGATATCCTTCATTGACTAGTTATACACTTTTTGTCCAGTCAGTATAGTGATACATACAAACTAGAATTGTATATTATTTAAGTGTGTTTTTACTGAATATCTGGACAAGAGAAATCTTTTGATGATAAATTATATATATAATATTTAGACACAGTGGCTATATTTTTATATGGCACGTGTAGATCAACATCTGTATCCCTGGTATTAATTAAGATCTCATATATATTTTGCTGGATATCAGGTATGAATGCCATTTTTAGATCTCACAAATATTTAAAATGCCAGCTCTAATATATATTGTAAATGCCTGCACATCTTATTACCAAATCCCATAAATGTGTCCTGTACATCGCACAACACTGCATCCCTTAAGAGAAGACAATACACCCACACATTATCTGAGTTCCAAAGCTCATTGATATATATATTTGTTATTAAAAAGGATATGGATTCAATATATATTACAAAGTATAGTATACCTATAGTTACAACTCATACAGTAAGCAGTTAATACATAGTTGCATACAATTACATACAATTTCAGTTACATGCCAGCGATACAATTACCATTCCCTCCAATGTTGCTTATGTCTCCCTCTCTCTGTAAATAAATACAGGAACTGATCTGCCAGCAAGTCCTCCATCTCCCTCTCAGACCAAAAGCAACTAACTCTCTCTCACACTAGACAGGAACTACTTTCCTGTGTGACTAGTTCCTGGAGAAGGGGTCTCTCTCTCTCCTTCATGATTGAGTCACTATTCTCTTTGTATATGCTGATCAGGTTCAGCCCTGAAAACTGCCAAAAGGGTTGGCTTGAGTTCCCTGTTCACTGTATCATTCATTGTTCTAACAAAGTGATTTTAGCTTTTATACATATAATCATAACTATCCGCTGCAATGTCCCACAACTTCACAACAAGTATCAAATTAATCTACACACCAATCTGCTTGTTTTAATAGTAAACATAACAGGTGTATCTGGTTCCGTTCAAATAATACACATTCATGACATTAATTCATTAGGTAATTTTAAATCACCATGATGTCTGGCGCTTGATATTAATATAATTATGTACTGTATGAAATAAGTGTTGAATCTATCTCTGTGGCATGTCCGTGTAAATGCGTGTGTTACCATATATTGCTGTGCTTGCTGCACATATTTGCAAGTATAGCGACTTAAATGTGTGTAGTTTGTATGTTCTTTTTATGTAATATGTTTTACTTTGACAGTCCACCCTTTGGCAGTAAACAATAACTGCCATCAATTATTAACATAAGAAAAAAAAATATTTCATACCATTATCGGTGACCTAGACACATGTATGCATTTCGCAAATCAGACGCTTGACTATATTTGGGGAAGACAGGGAGGAGGACGAGACATTCTCTATATGCACTCGGCGGTCACTGGACCACTGGTTCGGTGTGGGACAACATTCAACCTATAGAGTATGCTGGGACAGTGCTTTGGCCTATAATGTCTGATTTGCGACGAACATTTCACACATACATGTACCTACGTCTTTGTATACTGATGTTTGATTCGATTGAGGTTCTGCTGGGTAGGTGAAGAAGACACAAACAAATCGTGACAGTGACATATAAAATTTTCGTGATCTACATATTCCTATCATTTTCTGAACATTGTTTCCATTTCTGGAACGTATGCTAGGTCTGTTTAATCATTTAACAAGGGATATAAGTAGTGTCCTTCCTAAATAACGTAACCCTTCCGAGTTCGGGGAGAGCCACTCATAAACCTTTCTTCCACATATATTAATGAGCTCTTTATCTGCAATGTGTGAATAGCCATTGTCTGACTGTTCCTGATTACCTCTGAACTCCATAACTACTAGACCTTTGATTTTTCTCTGATTTTAACAAACTGATCGGCTAATCCTGGGATCCTATAAGGAGATCACTCCTTCCTACAGACCCAGTTCCAGTACCACACTCGACTCCTCATAAAAAAAGAAACCTCACAAAAATAGAATATCCTGAAAGAAAATGTTTGTCAGCGGGGAAAAGAGAAATAGAACAAAACAACTCTTGTTCATAACAAATCAATTACAATGACTGGTCTTTCTGCAGTCCATTAGTACGCTCAGGTAGTGTCCAACAGTGCCAGCTCTCAGTCTTCACGGAACAGAGTCTCTGGTGACACTTTTACGATCTCTTTGCCTTGCTCTTTGAAAACACAGTTCACTTGGAACACACAGTTCACTTCAAACACACAGTTCACAAACTCGAATGTGAGCAATAAACTACTTTGTCACGAGTTCTCTCCGGATCAGCGACCTTCTTGCAGTGGGACGAGTGGACCCAAGTCTTTCTTTTGGCGACCTTTAGTGCTGTCAACAAATCTTGGTATGGTCCTTCCCACCTGTCTATTAGGCAACCTGAGCGTAAGAGCAATCACACAGTCTCTTGGTTCATAATCAAGACAGTTAGCATTTGGCATACCAGCAATCAACAGTTCTTTTGTCAAGTTCTCAAATGCTGGCTCATCTCAATAAGGTACTGTACTGTCACCTCATTGGTGTATTTCTGATCATTGTGCGGCTCAATCATGACATGAGGTTGTCTTCCAAAAACAACCCAAAAAGACACAAATACCAAAACAAAAACAAATTTCGAAGAGGGTGATTCGTCGAGTGAAGATCTGGGAGTGGTTCTGAAGCTACATAATACTAGTGGCAGTATCTATTATGACAATAGTACAATTTCAGGCTGTGCTCCTACTTCCAAGGGTATCCTTATCTACACACAAATTTCTGCGCAATTTTTCTTTGCGGTAAACACAGCAGCATCCGTGGCGGCAGGAAATGCCTCTACCCAGTTTGAGAAAACATCAGTGCACACCAATACATAAAAATAATTCCTAAAGGGTGTTGACTGTACGAAGTCGATTTGTATTTCCTGAAAAGATCCATCTGCAGGAGGGATATGGGATGGCTCTGTTGGTATTGCTTTACCAATATTCTTCCTCAAGCAAGTAAGACAGGTCATTGCTCTCTTACCTGCATGAGAATAGAATCCTGGCGCACACCAGTAGGCTCTCATCAGCCTGTACCTACCCTCTTTGCCTAGATGAGTCAGACCATGTGCCACCTCAGCTAGACTTGGAAGGTATGCTCTGAGGACTACTGGCGTACCGTGTCCACCTGCCCACAGTCCTGAGGACTCCTGGCCATACCCCTTTGTCCTCCAGACTGCCTCTTCCTGCAGGGAACACAAATTTTTGTATCTTAATTTAACTATCGTATATTTGCAATGTAGAGTACCATGAGCATAACTCAAAAAAAAAAAAAAAAAAGAAACATCTCTAGAGGAGAGAAGGAAGAAGAAAATGGAAAAAGAAAATGAAAAAAGAAAATGTCAGGTTTGCCATTCACCAACAGGCATATCAGTGTCTATACAATATTTCCCTTCACCAGTATTCCCTTTCTCCACCCTTTGTGCATGACAAGGCACACTGCAGTAATACTGGTGTCATCGTGCTGTTGAGATATACTGGGTTCGGACAGAACTCTGAAGGTCCTAGGCATGTGGAGTTTGAACTGTACTTGGGTCCATGTATTGTACCACCCTGTGTGAATGCAAAAGATGAAGAGGAAAACTGTAGAGAAACAGAATAGAGGTTGGTGACAGATGAGTTTGTAGAGGTGGAGAAGATTTTATAAAAATTTGACAACTGGATTGGGCACTACGGGGAAGTGATTCTCTACTTGGTCTATTCCCCTTTTTAAAATTTTTTTTTTTTTTGTTTCTTATCTCTACTGGGACTATCCCAGCCATCAATCCAGTGTCCTGTCCATCCTAAGTTCATAGGGAACCTGGTATCTGTGAGTTAATTTCCTCTACCTGTGATGGACATGCATCTAGAACAGCGAAATGTAACATTAGTAAGTTGCATTTATTTTGTTCTTCCCATGAGCCGAATCTGTGTTTTCTATATGGCTTATGATTCTTTACTATATGTCCCTTGGTCCCGTCTATGTGTTTAATAATGTGGCTTGTGTTTTCTGTCTAGGGGATCTATATTGACTATGTGTCCTACTACTCCTACAATCTCTGGCAAAATGCCCTTCCTTCCTACAAGTGTAACATATTATTGACCATTAGGGAACTGGGGTTTGGACTGATGGGTCTTTCCTGTATGTGCCAGTATACTTACCATCCTCAACCTCTCCACCTGTTGTTCTCTGCGCCTAACACTATTCTGGTGATGTTCAATAGCACACTATCTAAGATTAGCTACTGTGACCCCTTTCCAATTTTGCAAAGAAGTCTGCACCCTGACACTCAATGCCTTATTGAGCCCGTCCATTTGCACAGACAGCCATCTCCCATTTGCCGAATTAGTGTTTACCAGTGGTCTTATCCAGATGGAGAGTTTTCTATTTCTGCAAGAGGCAAAAACAACAAATTTTTTTTTTTAACAAGCTTCTAGGTCATGCGAAGTATTCATTCAATCCTTCTCATCCCGTATTAAGGGTCTGTACATGGTCCATCAAACATTTCCGAGCTCATTTTTACTAGCGGCATTACTAAGAATGCATACTTCTTATGTGGTAACTGAAAGAAATACCCTGGGGTTATCTTGTCTCTGTCCGCTTTCCTGCTGGCAAATACTAATGTGCGGACAGTTTTTTTTTTCTCCATTTCTGATGTTACTTTCTCGATTTTTTGTTTTATTTATTTATTTGTTTTACTATATATGTACACGAATGATACCATACTTACCTGTTCCACCGGTCTCAGCCACTTCCCCCACAGGCTACTGCTCTTCTTTTACCGGTTGGATACTTCTCTGGGTGCATGAGAAATGGCTGAAAACAATCAGGTCACCTTCTCCTCCTAAATAAAACTTCAACATTCATTAGTACATATATAGGCTACAGTCATATTTTTCATATTTTTATTATTTTCTATAGTTTGTACGCTGGCCGTAACTGCTTCCATATCTACATAAGGCGGTGTACTTGCATTCTCTTCTTTTTTTTTTCTTCCTACTCATTTATCGTTGCTACAAGTTCAAACAGCTCTTATATTTCCATTCTTGTCTTATATGATTTTGGTTAAACATACCACCTGCAATACCTTAGGATCAAACTCACCAACCCCTCTTGCTGTCACAAGTTTAAACAATTTGTATGTCTGACCCTTTGTTTTCGGGATTTTATTAGACATATCCTACTCCTTAAATTCTGCAATACCTCTGGTTCAAGACTACCTATCCCAGGAAATGGTGCTTTATCCCCCACAGTCATTCATGTCCATTCATCACAAAAGGTCTCAGTGTGGGGACCATACTTCCCCCTCATTACTAACCGAGCTGACCCCCTGGGTCTGAAATCTGCAGTCTGAACCCTGACTGCTGAACGTCCCTGTGTTGAGCACTTGGCTTCCATTGTGGACCTTTTAACACGGGAAAACTTCCTAAAATGCACCAAACACAGTAGTCTACCGGTGGAAGTCCTCAAAGTTCTTCCACTAACTTCTTCTGCTCCGAGTATCACGGATCCGCCTTATTTAGCAGACACGTGTAGCCGTTGCAGGCCCTACTTCAGCCTATATCCCCTGGGCCTTTTAGGAGTAACTTACCATACCCAGTGAATATCTGCCTCTGGAGATTTTCCTGAGAGACCAGCGAAAACTCCCTAAACCTTTATTTTACACAAATCACGCTTGCATGTGCTTCCTATAACGCGTATGATGACGAGATTTACGCACAAATATGCAAAACTTCGTATCACGTTGCGCCGTGTTGCCCATACAGTCGTGCAGTCCAATCGTACTGCTCATAGACACTTGCTATCTATAAGTGGTAGGATCACTGGAGTCTCCACACTGTGCTCCAAAACAGCCGGAGCGTAATACCACAAAAACTTTATCACACTCAGTTGCACGTATTCACCTAGACCATGCTTCACCAAGCTTCACCAAGATTCACCAAGATCACCAAGTTCACCAAGCGGGGTTCAATATATTCACAGCCTATTCAACCCACACTAACATTCTATAGTTTTCTGATCAGAAAAATCCTTTCCTGTTAACTGATAGCTTTCCCCAGAGGTAATACAGAAAAAAAAAGTTTTTTTAAACAAAATATTTTAAACTGAACAAATTTGTGTTATTATTGCGTGACTACCGTCTCGCGCCTAAACTAAAACAATGCTATTGTGTGATTTGTATTTTAGCGGTCGTACTGTTACACACGTTGTGTACGCAGTCACGCACACTGTCCGAGACACGTGTACAAAGGCCGTACATCCGCAGTACTACAAATCCCACACTTTTATAAATGTAAGCGATATTTAACTATAATTGCTTACTTAACACTACACACAGTTTCTACTGTATAAACCTTACTAGGCCAGGCTGCGTGTGCGTCTTACACTTATTTCCTTTGTTTATTTACTCTATATTTTAACTAAATAGCAACAAATTTCTCAGCACGGGTCAAAATGAGTCTAGTATTAATCAATAATTCAAATGGTATGATTCAGATTGGATAGCTATCTTGCAGAACATACATTGATATAAACACACACATAATTATAATAATATCATTCACTGGTCTCCTATGAAACTCATTTACCCATTTAGCGCTTCTAATTTGCATATCAATGCTGTGCTTTTGGCTGTCTGTAAAGGTGGTTTTTCACTGCTAGGAAAAAGCAGTTACACAGGTTAATTTGCATTTCAATGGCTATCTTATAGCAAGCAGAGTTAACTGAATCCTAGAGGTAAAGAAAAAAAACTTTTTTTTTCTGTGTGTAATTCTTACATCAAGTATTCATCTTATTATTAACTTTCATTAAGCCCCATCTGAAACTATTTGTAATTGACTATGGCATGGGTTACATAAATGCATTGGTAACTCATAAATGGTGATTTATTTTTGACCAGGGAGGGCTGATCATTCTTGAGCAGACTGAAAATCAGCGATTTAGAAAAAATGACCTTCCAAAATGGCCGCTGCTCCTCCCCCTTCCACATTCATGAGGGTTACACAAAATGGTGGACAGGCCATGTGGTTAGTCCAAAATGGAGTACAAACCATGCGGCTTCCTTTGTCACAAAGAAATCACACACCATGCAAGCCCCTGAAGTTATTTTAGGCCTGAGTTAAAAATAAAACTATATCAAAGCTATATCAAACTTTTAAACCTACTTAAACAGATAAACAATCCAATCTGAATCAAACACAATATGACCTTTGAACCTTGTTTTGCAGCAATAAAAATAAATTTTAGCATCTTAAATATTATGAGAAACATATTGTCCCTTAAATTTAATATCAGCATCCTACTAATAACACAACACAATACACACGGATATGATTTTTTCATCAGCTTCTCAATGCGTCCATTGGAGCCGGTCAATTTCAGCAGCGTTTGTAATGTACAGTGCATTATTAAGAACGTGATATCCCGGACGAGCCCCCCATCTATGAATGCCATTTTTAGATCTCACAAATATTTAAAATGCCCGCTCTAATATATATTGTAAATGCCTGCACATCTTATTACCAAATCCCATAAATGTGTGCTGTACATCGCACAACACTGCATCCCTTAAGAGAAAACAATACACCCACACATTATCTGAGTTCCAAAGCTCATTGATATATATATATTTGTTATTAAAAAGGATATGGATTGAGTCGGGGCGTGGCTTGGCTACTGAAGGAGCAAGACACGCAGCTTGGGAGCTCCTGCATAAAGCCTCAGCTAAATCATATTATCCCGACTTGGACTCACTCATTTCACCTGGGACACCTCTCCCATTGCCCTCCAGCCGAGTGGGACTGCCCTGGGGAGACGCCGCGGAATCGGGGAGTGCTTATAAGCGCTCCCGCGGGTTGCGGCCTTCTCCCCGGACTGAAGCCGGGGCCTCGAGTAGCTGCGGGTCCCGACCTGTGCCCCTGGAGCCGTGCCGGCGGCTGGTGGATCCCCATCGGAGGTCGCGGATCCCTGTGTGAGGCCCGCTGGTCCCCCCCCTCCATCTGCTTACCCCCGTGGAACCTCTGCAACGGCGTCCTCTGGAGATCCGGGCGCCGAGACGGGGGCGGCCGCCATCTTGCTGAGACTCGGCCGGGGCCTGTGACGGGAGACGCGACGGGAGGTGACGGACCCGGCACACACTCTATTAGCGCCGCAGCCTCTGGCAACTGAAGTGCCCGAGCTGGATCCACTATCGGGGCCGGCAGCCAAAGGGTAAGAGGTGCTATCCCTGCTCCCCTAGAACACCTAGGGATCCGGCCGGTGCAGCCGCTATTAACCCTCCCTCGCCCTCCCCAGGGCCCCCCCTTGCATACATACTCTGCCTCCCCTATCCCGACGCTCGGGCACTGCCGCAGCCTTTAGAAGCGGGGCATCTGAGACCCCCGGACGGGGTTACTCTAATAAGCAGCCGCCCTGCTGTGAGGGGTCCCCTGTTCTTTGCCACAATACCCCTCATATCTCAATAACAGTGGGGCTGATAGTTATACTCCCCGCAGCCTGCACCTACTTCAAACAGGGGCAGGAGGAGGCGACCCAGCTCTAGTGGGCAACGAACACCAAGCCCCACATCCTCCCCAAGACTCATCCCTGATCCTAAAAGTACCGGGCCTAAAAGTACACCTTACACTTCTGCCGTCTCATCCCCAGGACGGATCGAGTTTTCACCCTACCTAGGTCTGATAGCCACGTTTGGCTTTTCTCCCAGCTCAGTTCTGCTCCTGCAATTACTCCCTCCATCACAAGGTTCACAGTGACCTCCATAATGTAACCGTTCTCTAACCGGTTGCCGCCACTCATACATGTCTGAGTAACACGAAACCCTCATAAATGTGACCGAGTACCCCTGCCTCATCACCTTAAGTTGACCGACCTCCCCCCTGAAACCCGTCTCTTTGTGATCCACGGTACGCTGCTGCTGACGAGAAATGGCTCCCACGAAGAAAAAGGAGACACTACCTCCGAAAGTCTCCAATCCCCCACGTAAATCCCTTCAAATATCCCCTCTACAAAGCGTATCATCTCCCTCTGCCATAATGGACCCCTTGGGCCCCTCCGTTCTGTCCACGGCTCTCTCAGTATCGGGAGTGGACTGCGAGTCGGATGCCCCCCTAACAGTTAAATCCCTCTGCCAGATCTTGTCCGCCTTCAAATCAGAACTCTCTAAAGATCTGACCTCTGCTATCCGCGAGGTCAAAACTGAGCTGGTCGTTTTGGGAGACAGGACGGATCATTTAGAACGCAAGATGGAGGAATTGGTCTCCTCTCACAATGACCTACTCTCATCCCATGATCGCCAACAGCAAGATCTGGACCAATTCAAATCCAAATTGGCAGATATGGAGGACAGATCAAGGCGGAACAACATTAAAATCCGAGGCATCCCGGACTCAGTCCCTAACTCTGATCTGGAAGCCTACGCCACTGCCCTATTTAAGAAACTCCTCCCCAAAGCGGACGACTCGGAGCTCCTGATTGATCGTATTCACCGCCTCCCTAGACCCCGATCCGTCTCGTCCGACCTCCCTAAAGACACCCTCCTACGAGTCCATTTCTTCCCAGTTAAGGAGCGCATTATGAGGGCCGCTAGAGAATCCCAAAACACGGATATCCTAGGCGGACTCCAAATATTCCAAGATTTCTCAGCCGCTACCATTGCAAAGAGACGTGCTTTTACCCCCATTACCCTCGCTTTGAGATCCCACGACATCCGCTACCGTTGGGGATTCCCGGTCAAACTGATAATCTCGTATGAAGACTCGACATACACAATCTCCTCTTTGGATGCAGGCGTGAAGTTGTTGCTGGACTGGGACATTTCCATCTCGAAATCGTCTACATCTGCTCGTGCCGCCACCGTCAGCCATGACTGGTCGAATTCCTGAGTCTGTGGATAGTCGAGCTGGTTCTTTCCAAAATCCACCCACCAACACCTCGGGTCCACGGTGGCCGCAGACCTTCTCCCTCCTGAACGAGGGAACTGAAAATATCCCTTTTATGTCTCTTCCTATAATTGACATGATTTGTTTTATTATAAGTTTGTCTAACAGTCCCACAAGTTACGGATCTACTCCCTCACATGTTGTTTAAATGTTGATCTTTTCTTTTTTCCATTGGGCGACTTAACGCCCGGTACGGTTTCAGTTACAGACACCTACCATATACCTGATTATCTCCTAGGGTGCAAATATTTCCTAACTCCAGGTGCCCACATAAGATATTAGCGCCCTAGGGTAACTCCTTTAGAAGTGTTTACTGAGTGGCGGCGCAGGTTTACCCAGCCCGCCCCCACCTTTTTCCGTACTACTGCAAACCCCCGAATGTTTTCCCCTTCCCCTGCAGTAGTCATGCAGGTCCAATATACCGGACCTTTTCTTTTCTTTTTTGTTATTTATCTCCTCCTCATTCGCTTTAACCCTGATTTACGTCTTCCCCACACCCCTCCCCCCATCCCGAGCTCCAGACTCGAACCACGCTCCTCCCTTCCATTGCTCATCAGTACTCGGTACAGATACGCCTCAATAGATCGTCAGAGACCTCCCTTCATCATACCTAAACTAGGTTACCAATGGTGAACCTTATCTCTCTTAATGTTAAAGGGCTAAACTCTCCCAATAAGCGTAGGCTAGCCCTCTCCTCCTTTCACCAACAAAAAGCAGATGTGGTAGCACTACAAGAAACCCACTTCTCTTCCAACAACCCCCCCCTCTTTAAGAACAGCCACTTCCCCGTAGGTTTCTTTGCCAATGGTCCCTCCAAAAGGAATGGTGTGGCCATCCTCTTCAACAAAAATGTCTCCTTTTCCCTCCATTCTCAAATCTCAGACAAAAATGGCCGATACATTATCCTCACAGGCCTCCTCGATGACAAGCCAGTTACCCTAGTATCTTTATACGCGCCTAACTCTAACCAGGTCCCCTTTCTGAGAAAACTATTCCTCACTATACGAAATGCATTAAAAGGCTCTCTGGTAGTTTTGGGTGACTATAATCTTGTCCTAGACCCTAAATTGGATAAGTCCCGCCACTTCCCCCACCCTGCCCCATCCACCATCTCTGGCCCATCCCTTGCCTTCCGCAACTTGCTTGCGGAATTCGACCTATACGACGTCTGGAGGACACAAAACCCCTCAGGACGAGACTACACATTCCATTCCCTTGTCCATAACTCTTACTCCAGAATCGACCTGATTCTATGCGATAAATGGTCTCTCCAGAGAACTAAAAATATAGATATCCTACCAATCACATGGTCGGACCACGCCCCAGTTCTCTGGCAGTGGAATCTCCAGGATACCCATAACCCTTCCCGGCATTGGCGCCTATACCCCTATCTTCTAAACAACCCCTTGTCAAAAAAAATAATCTCTGACTCCATTGACTCCTACTTAGCCACGAACTCACCCCAAGATACCTCCCCTATCATCCATTGGTGTGCCTTTAAAGCCGTTACACGAGGAGCCGCTATTCAAGCCGGCGCCACTCTCAAAAAACAAGCCCAACAAAAGCAAAAGACACTGGAGGACGACCTGCTGGACCTCGAGACCAAGAATAGAGCCCTTCCCTCCAAAACACTTAAAATCGAGATCTCCAAAGTCCGAGGCCAGCTACAAAAGTTGTTCCTCGCTCGCACCCAAGCAGCCTTGAATAGAATGCGCCACAAATTTTATCTGCTAGGTAACAAAGCTGGCAAAATGCTAGCACGCAAACTACGTGTCCAACAAGCTAGGAATAAAATTAAAAGTATTTTCTCTCCCACCAAACAAAAAATCTTGAACCCTAAAGATATTACGAACCAATTTGCAAACTATTATGCCAAATTATATAACCTAGCAACTGACCCTTCCACTCCCCAACCCACCCCTCCGTCTATTTCCTCTTTTCTTGACGGTCTTTCACTTCCATCCCTCACACAGGACCAGCTGGCCTCTTTAAATTCCAGGTGGTCCGAAGATGAAATTTCGGTAGCAATTAAGTCCACACCTAAGAATAAAGCACCTGGCCCAGACGGCTTTGTCTCTGACTTTTATTCTACTTTCCATGTCGCCCTCTCTCCCCTTCTGACTACACTATTTAACACTTTCTCAGACCATGGCTCCCTCCCCTCTGAACTCTTAGAAGCGCGTATTGTCACAATTCCCAAACCCGGAAAAGACCCCGCCTTTGTACATAACTACCGACCAATAGCGCTCCTAAACTGCGATATCAAATTATATGCCAAAATGATTGCCACACGCATCAACAAGTTTCTCCCCTCCCTGATACACCAGGACCAGACCGGATTCGTCCCTGGGAGACAACCGTCTGACAATACACGCCGGGTCTTTAACTTAATAGATTCCTTAGCTGGAGACCAGGGCCTTCTTTTACTATCATTAGACGCTGAGAAGGCCTTTGATAGATTAAATTGGATGTACATGCGCCAAACCCTTCTAAGATTCGGATTCAAAGACCGTATCCTCTCCTCTATCCTAGCACTGTACAGCTCTCCTACGGCCCGGGTATACAACGGGGGCTTCTTGTCCGACCCTTTCCCTATTACGAATGGCACCAGACAAGGCTGCCCCCTATCCCCTCTAATCTTTGTTTTATCAATCGAACCCCTGGCAACTAAAATAAGAGACAACCCCCACATACCCCCGATTCGATTTGGCACATCCCTACACAAACTGAGTCTTTTCGCAGATGATGTCCTCCTCTTTATTTCTAACCCTATTACAACTCTCCCAGTCCTACATTCTGTCCTAGATGCCTATAGCCTTGCATCTTACTATAAATTGAATACAACTAAAACAGACGCCCTTCCCCTCAACCTATCTCATTCCATCCCAACACTCCAAGCCTCCTTCCCATACAACTGGCGATCTAACACGATAAAATACCTGGGTATCAATATCCCTATCTCCACTGCGGATACCTTCTCTGTCAACTTAACCCCCCTGATTGAGTCATTAGAAGCACTTACGAAAGCCTGGTCTTCTTATGAGGTCTCTTGGCTGGGACGGATGGCGGCATTTAAAATGTCCTTATTGCCTAAACTCATGTATCTCTTTCGCACAATACCATATCCCTTCCCAAAGAAAGCCATTCAAACCTGCTCTTCTATTATGACTAAATACATTTGGTCCTCAAAACCACCTTTAATGGCTCTCTCAAGAATGACCCTGCCCAGAGCACTTGGAGGTCTCAACATACCTAATATCCCACTTTACCAGGAAGCTTCCCTCTTAGCCCCCATTAAACACTATTTCTCACCCAGATCCCACACTGGTTGGAGGGAGCTAGAACAAATAAGGTCAAATCCAATCCCTCTAGCTGACCTTTTCCGCATCCCAAAATCGCTCCGGCCCACCCAAACGTCCCTCCTCCCCTCCACGCAAGCCGCCCTGCAAGCCTGGGACTCCCTTTCAACCTCTTTAGCATCCACCATCTCTCTTCTCCCCCAGATATCCATCTCTACATTAGCACAGATGATTCCCAACCTCAACCTATCCAAATGGAAACGTGCAGGAATATTACTCCTAGGCGACGTACTCGATGGTCTCTACCTAAAACCCTTCTCAACTCTCCAGTCACAATACTCACTACCGGCTACAGAACTTTTCCATTATATGCAAGTAGCACATTGGTGGAAGACGATTCCTCCTACCACCTCATCGCCCCTCACAAGCCCACACATCATATTTTCTCGCCTTTCCCTACCAGAATCCAAAGGTGACATCACATACTGGTATAAGCTCCGGCTAACTCCTACTTCCCCCCCAAAATCAAATGCCCAAAAGAAATGGGAACAGGACTTGGGCAAAACTCTATCCCCCAATGAATGGCGCCAAGTTTTCTCAATCTCGTACTCTATGTCCCAATGCTTAAATCACACTGAAATGCATATAAAACTGGTGAACAGAATTTATCAAACCCCAGAGCGAATCCATAAATTCTGGCCCTCCCACACCAATAAGTGCTGGAGACTCTGTGGTTCAGTGGGCCACCTCTTTCACATATTCTGGGCATGCCCTAAGATCACTAAATACTGGCTAGATGTTTTTGAGCTAATAAATAAAGTTCTATCCACCCGTCTGACACCAGACCCAACTCTAGCACTGCTCCAAGTTGTCCCTTCATCAATACCCCCTGATGCCAGATATGTCCTGGGTCACATACTGATAGCCGCGCGAGCAAATCTAGCCCAAATGTGGAAACAACCCACTCCCCCTATCCTGGTGAAAGCTATCCATAAGATAAATCATCATTTCCTTATGGAAACGGAATCAGCCTCCTCCTCTCCCAACTACTCCTCCCTCAAAGCGAGATGGTCAAGGTGGCAAAGCTATGTCTCTTCGACGGAAGGGTCCCAACATTTACATAACCCCACCACTCCCCCACCAAGCCTGTCCGCGCAAACGGTTGTAGCCTGACTTAAACCATCCCTCCCCCCTACTATACCCTCCCAACACCAGGAAACTACCCCCCCGCCCCTCCGTCAAAGGGAGCTACCAACCAGACCTCCCTCCTGACCCCTCCCCCTACCGAGCACCAATGAATACTGCCCACTAAGATCAGGTCATCCCTACCATTCCGCAATATATATAGATTTTGTATGTGTCTTTCCGCTCTCTGATGTAATATGCCCATTAGACCCCGATGTACTTCTCCACTGTCTCAAGTCTGGACTCATACCCTCCCCCCCCCCCCCCCTCCCCTGTAGGTATAACTTATGTTCGTATAACTTTTGTTCATATCCTTGCAATGCATTGTAATGTTGTACCACCATCCCTGGTTTTTTCTTCTTCTCCCTCTCTTCATTTTGTACCCCATAAAAAAATTGTCTATCTCTTTCAATAAAAACTATTGATTTAAAAAAAAAAAAAAAAGGATATGGATTCAATATATATTACAAAGTACAGTATACCTATAGTTACAACTCATACAGTAAGCAGTTAATACATAGTTACATACAATTACATACAATTTCAGTTACATGCCAGCGATACAATTACCATTCCCTCCAATGTAGCTTATGTCTCCCTCTCTCTGTAAATAAATACAGGAACTGATCTGCCAGCAAGTCCTCCATCTCCCTCTCAGACCAAAAGCAACTAACTCTCTCTCACACTAGACAGGAACTACTTTCCTGTGTGACTAGTTCCTGGGGGTGGGGACTCTCTCTCTCCTTCATGATTGAGTTACTATTCTCTTTGTATATGCTGAACAGGTTCAGCCCTGAAAACTGCCAAAAGGGTTGGCTTGAGTTCCCTGTTCACTGTATCATTCATTGTTCTAACAAAGTGATTTTAGCTTTTATATATATAATCATAACTACCCGCTGCAATGTCCCACAACTTCACAACAAGTATCAAATTAATCTACACACCAATCTGCTTGTTTTAATAGTAAACATGACAGGTGTATCTGGTTCCGTTCAAATAATACACATTCATGACATTAATTCATTAGGTAATTTTAAATCACCATGATGTCTGGCGCTTGATATTATTATAATTATGTACTGTATGAAATAAGTGTCGAATCCATCTTTGTGGCATGTCCGTGTAAATGCATGTGTTACCATATATTGCTGTGCTCGCTGCGCATATTTGCAAGTATAGCAACTTAAATGTGTGTAGTTTGTATGTTCTCTTTATGTAATATTTTTGACTTTGACACAGGACAGAAGGAACCTTATGGTAATATACTATATATACACCAAATTGTTCCCACCACAGTGCTTCACATAAATTGTGGTTTGTGCAAACATAGCCCAAGGTGGATCTATTTGTCATTGACCAGGGATCTGCCTTGCAATCTGCTGAAACGCAAAACAATTTGCACATAACCCATCATGTGCCAGATGTTGAATTGATAACCCCACCTTGCAGGATAAGCATGTTATGAGTGTTGGTGTTTCTGTTAATGTAACCTCGTCACTTTTGCCGCTCTTAGACATGATAAATAATCAGCTTTTCACAGTATACTGCACAATCTGTGACTGTAATCACTTTACTTGTATTAAAGTGATATCAATCTGACTCCAACCCAAGCACCAGCATTGAGGCTCACAAGAAACCACTGACAAACATATATAAAGTCAGCAATCACACTAGCAGCCAGTAACGTGTTATATATGAGCCATATATTAGTCATATGAGCATATTATCAACTACAAACATATTTCAAGTATGTAGGAGTACATTTTCGGAATTCTGTTCTATATAGTTTATTTAACGTATTCAGACGCATTGTGAAGAAAACCACAGTAATGTACACAAATGCATATGAAATACGCACTAACGTTAATTTCATACTAACAAAAGTAGATAGAATTTTAGTTCTATATAACCCGTACTCCGTAGAGTGGAATACAGGGAGAGTCACCCCACTTCCCGGATTGATCAATACATTAGCGAACGCTGAGTGGATCCAGACGCAGGAGCGGTTCTTGGTGCGGGCAAGCAGTGCCTTTGCCCGGGGCGCTGCGGCCTGGAGGCGCGGCCGCAGTCACCCCGCAGGCACCGCCGCCTGCCCGCACCCCGCTCCACGGCTGCAGCAGACGCCGTGGGCTGTGTGGGCGTCCGCTGCAGCCGGCTCCAGGCACAGACACTAGAGGTCGTTATTGACCTCTAGTGTCTGTGCGGCGCTATGGGAGAGACGTCATTGACATCTTTCCCATAGAGAGGAGCGAGCGGACGGCCAGACTGACGGAGCAGCAGCAGAAGAAACAGCAGGAGCGGGGCAGTGGTAAGTATTGTTTTTATTATTTTGTGTGTGTGTGTTTGTAAGCGGGGGGCACAGCGACAGGGGGCAAATAAAGAGGGGGCACAGCTACTGGGGACAAATAAAGAGGGGGCACAGCTACTAGGGGCAAATAAAGAGGGGGCACAGCTACTGGGGGCAAATAAAGAGGGGGCACAGCTACTGGGGGCAAATAAAGAGGGGGCACAGCTACTGGGGGCAAATAAAGAGGGCACAGCTACTGGGGGCAAATCAACTGGGGGGCACAGCTACTGGGGGAAAATCAACTGGGAGACACAGCTACTGGGAGCATAACTGGCCATGCCCCTCCCCTATGAAGCCCCCCTGCACACTAACTGTTTTGCCACGGGGGGGGGGGGGGGCACAAGCGGTAGAACCGGCCCTGTCCAGACGCTACTAGTGTACACTGCTGCTCCGGTAAGTGTTAATGGACACAGACGCTCAGTGAACGCACCTGTCTGCGACCCGATCTCTTAGCGGTAACCTTAGTGTACACAGACGCAGCAGCCTACGCTGCGACCAAGACCCCTCATGGTAGCGTCTGAGGCGGAAGTGAAGCAATTAGTTCATGGTGGGAGACGCGCGGAAACTGCTTATGAACTTTGGGGAGGGGCGACCAGGAGCGCGTCTGACTCCCCACTGCTGACATCAACCCTAGGGATCGCAGCCTCAAACTAATCCTGGTTCCTTATGATCCCTAAGGCCAAGTGCTGGAGCACCCGTGGTGGCGGTGCGCCAGCTACTGTTTGGTAGTCTCCCAAAACAGTGCGGCTGTGTCCATATTTCCTTTCTAAGCAGAACAGATGCCTTACCTTCTCCCCGTGCTCCGGCCACAGCCTGATAACGTCTGCTGGACCTGCTAGTATATCCGACACAGATGCCTGTCGAGACAGCACTTGTACCGTGGGTAAGCATTGTTGCGTCCCGGCAGAGAGTTGTTGGAGCGACTCCGATATGCGTGTAAGATGCTGTTAGAAAAGATCACTCAAAACAATGTAGTAAGACTAAAAATAAAATAATAAAGCTTAGGGCTGTTAAATACAGCAGCCCTGTGACCATGGTCCGGCTCCTGCTGCACCAAACAAAAACCTGATTTGCCTGAGCCAGTGGACGGGAAAATATGGACAAGCCTGTTTCATCCTGGGAGGCCAGAAAGCTTGTGATCGTTTGGTGCCAATCTGCTGTTGCTCCATCGTATCCCAATGTTATCCTGTGGACCCTGCCGGAGAAAACAGAATTTTATAAACCTACCGGTAAATCCTTTCTCGTAGTCCGTAGAGGATGCTGGGCACCCACCCAGTGCTTCATATTACTGCTTGTTACTTAGTTAAGTATTATTAGTTCATTTGTTGCTGAATTGTTTCAAGTTGGTTATCTTGGTTTTCCTTTTATTATATGTGAGCTGGGGTGAATCTTACCACTGTATTTCCTTCTCTCGAAGTATGTCCGTCTCCTTGGGCACAGTTTCTAGACTGAACCTGGTAGGAGGGGCATCGAGGAAGGGGCCAGCCCATACTATTAAACTCTTAAAGTGCCCATGGCTCCTAGTGGACCCTTCTATACCACTATGGTACTAAATGGAACCACAGCATCCTCTACGGACTACGAGAAAAGGATTTACCGGTAGGTATATAAAATCCTGTTTTCTTTTTCATCCACTAGGGGTTACTGGAGTACTCTTGGATATGGACGGTGTTAGCAGGACAGGCACTGAATATTTAAATTTCGTAACTTCTCCCCTCCATACTCCCATAGTACCTTAGTGTTTTTACGGTGCTCACAGGAGTGACAGCACGAGTGGATTCCTCCACACATACTTCAATTTTTTATGATTTTTTTTTTTTACTACTTGAGCACATCCCTTCCCAGCTTAGCAAGAAGCTCGGTCTGGGATAGTACACGCTGCAAGAAGCAGCTAATGGTGTGTCTGTCCTCACTCAAGGAGCACCCTCACAGCCAACAGCAGCACAGTCTCTGAGCTGCAGGAAAGGCTGTACGGAGCTTACAGCAGAAGCCCCGTCATAGCCCCTCACTACAGGAGATCAGGTATGTTGGGGTACAGGGCGGTCAGCTCACGCTGCCGCCCCGCTGTGTGGGGAACGTGCTTTGCAGAACATTCCCCCCCACACACTTCCCGGCTCCCAGCAGCGGTCAGCTCGTGCTGTCGCTGGGCGCCCGTCACGCTCCCCGCTGAATCACGGCCGTGGCTGTCAGATCACTGCTACCGGTGGGCGACCGTCACCCTCCAGGCTCCGTACTGCGCTACCGCTGACTGCCAGTCACAGCGGCTTCCGGTGGCGCATCTCCGATCAGCGCTACCGCTGGCCACCTCACTCCCCGGCTCCCTGCACCACTCCCATCTGCTGCACGGAGCTCAAAGGGGGAGCAGTATATCAGGCAGCGCAGCTGCAGGGGGGGGGGAGTAAATGCCATAGCAGCATTATAGGCAGGGCTGCATGCGGGTAATAGGAAGATAGGCTGTTAAGCCTATATTAACAGGGGAGTTCCAGGTTATAATGTGTATAGGAACGTATTGATAACCTGCAAGGTGATTATGACTGTAAGCATGGCATAGGGGCCATTTTAACCATGCTTCCTGTTTCTTCTTCCAGAACGTTCCTGTCCTACAACACTACTCCACCGAATGGCGCAGGAGTGTTAGTGGGAATACTGGATCAGGTTTCTTATAGTACTGGCCACGTGTACTGCATTTCGGCCGTAGACACACCTTAGTAATTTTACTGAGTCGTGCGGTTTGTCTGTCTTTGTCTATTTGTGTTGTCTGGTTACATAATGAGTAAGGCACCAGCAAAAACAAAAAAGCAGTTTACCTGCAATGTCTGTAAGAGTGTGTTACTGGATGGTTCTACCACATGCACAGTATGTTTTGTAAATTCAGCTACAAATACGATTTGTACTCCGGTTTCATCCCCGGATCCTCAGTGGGCAATATTAGCAGAAGTAATGGCTGGGTTGGAATCAGAATTGGCCGCCGCTCGCCACAAGCGGGAGGCGGCAAGATCTGAGTCTTGGGTGAGACTGCCAGAGATACCAGAAGGATCTCAGCCTTTACAAAGGTCTAAGTCCACTTCGGGTAAGGGATAGTTTTCATTTGTCTTATAATTTACCAGTTTCTGCTATGTTGTGTTCTGACGATTCTATGCCAGACCTCATTGCACACGATGAGCATGAGGAAGATGAATGGGACCAGCAGTCAGATAGTGAGGATATTGATAGCCCGGGCATTGATAATCTCATCAGGGCGGTGCGTCAGTCTCTGAAGTTTCCAGAGACTGAAGAACCTCTGACAAATGATGAGCTGGTATTTACTAAACGACAGAGATCTCCAGTGTGTTTTCCTTTTTCGGAATCTCTTAATAAGATGTTAATAGAGGTGGATTCGTCTGTGTCAAAACTTTCTAAAAAGTTAACCATTCCAGTATCAACTGCTACTACGCTTCAAGAACCGTCAGAGCGTAAACTAGAAGCTATGCTCAAGTCGATGTATACAGCAGCAGGGGTGTTGCTTAGACCTGGTTTGGTTGGAATTTGGGTAACTAAGGCGCTGATTGTTTGGATAACAGAACTCAGGTCCGCCCTACAAGATGACCACCTTATACTTCTCGCTGATCAAATCTGTGAAGCTGCTGATTATCTATGTACAGCTTCTACGGATGTCTGTCAGGACAGTTCTCGCCTTTCAGCGCCACTAGTTACGGCACGACGGGCACTCTGGCTGCGTTCTTGGCAGGCGGAGGTCAAGAGAGGAATAGAAGCGTTGCCTTATGCTGGCGAGAAGTTGTTTGGTCCTGAATTGGACTAATGAATTTCTGAGGCCACGGGGGCGGGGGGGAGTCTGTTTTCCTACCATTGCCTCCAACGTTACCTAGACGGAAATACTCTGGACCCGCGTTCAAATCCTTTAGACCTCAGCCCTTTCAAGGCCGTGGTAGAGGAACAACCCACCTGGTAGACGTGGTAGAGGACGTGGTTTTCAACAAACCACCACCCGTCGTCAGGACGCTAAGGTCACCGACAAGCCAGTGGCTTGACGGGCTTCCAGCCCATCTTGGATCTTCAGTTGTGTGGGTCATGCCTTCAGATGTTCCATTTGGCGTGGTTCCAGACATCCACAGATGGGTGGATCCGCAATTTAGTGTTAAAAGGTTACAAAATAGAGTTTGAATGTCAACCACCAGTGCTGTTTCTAAAACAGGCATGCCTGTGTCAGAAGACAAGAAGGCGGTTCTGCAAATTGCGATTCATGCTCTTCTAGATTCAGCAGTTTTGATTCCGGTCCCTGTTCACCAACAAGGTCAGGGTTATTATTCCAGTCTTTTTGTAGGACCAAAGCCGGATGGCTCAGTCAGACCAATATTGAACCTAAAGGGTCTCAATCAGTACGTTACTTACTACAGATTCAAGATGGAATCCCTGCGGTCAGTAATTGCAGGTTTAGAGCCACAGGAATTCTTGAAAGCGCTGGATCTCAAGGATGCGTACTTACACATTCCAATTTGCCCACCGCATCAGAGGTACTTATGGTTTGCGGTACAGCAAACCCATTACCAATTTCAGGCTCTACCTTTTGGCCTCTCGTCACCGCCTCGGGTATTCACCAAAGTAATGTCTGTGATGATAGCTCATCTGAGATCCCTGGGAGTGATAATAGTACCATACTTGTACGATCTGCTCATCAAAGCTCCGTCTCAACAGATACTCCTCCAACATGCTTTGCTGACATACAATGTGCTAGTTCAGCACGGTTGGATTGTCAATTTCAAGAAATCAAATCTGATTCTGTCTCAACGACTTAAATTCCTAGGAATGATTCTCGATACGGTGAATCAAAGAATTTACCTGCCAGAACAGAAGGTACAGAGTATTCGTCATCTGGTACAGTTAGTGCTCAAGCCACGCACAGTCTCGGTGCATTTGTGCATTCGACTGTTAGGAAAAATGGTGGCGGCTTTCAAAGCGCTCCAGTTCGGAAGATTTCACTCACGTTCTTTTCAACTGGATGTGCTCGCACAGTGGTCAGGCTCGCATCTGCAGATTCACCAGATGGTGCGGTTGTCTCCACAGGCCAGAGTATCTCTGCCCTGGTGGCTCAAAGTACATAATCTCACCACAGGGAAACGGTTCGGCATCTGGAATTGGATAATTCTAACTAAGGACGCGAGTCTCAGAGGTTGGAGAGCTGTGGTCCAAAATTGTCAGCTCCAGTGTTTCTGGGCGGATCACGAAAGATTGCTGTCTATAAATGTGCTGTAACTCTGGGCAATTTGTATTGGAAAGAAAGAGTCCCGCACCAGACCTATTTTCAAAAATATAGATTTATGGGATATAGTCTCTTAATTTTGTGTGTAAATACACACATCTATTTTTATAGACTGGTGCTACCCACTGATCCTAATATATATGCAACGAAGAACAGAGAAGAAACAGGGATCAGTTTGTAGGGTGCACTCGCTACCATAACCACCAGTTATTATTACTGTAATGTCATTAAACTTTTCTTTATATATATAAGTTGACACTCATTGTAGTACATTGCCAATACCTATATGGAATGAATCATCAACTTTATTAGTATCCCATATGAAGTATTCTGGCCCCTAGATAGGGCCTCAATAGTGAACTATAAAAGAGCAATAAAAAGATAGTTAGACGTGATGTAGAAAAAATGGACTAACAAAGAAAGGATTTTGTTTAGTCCTGGTAAAAAATAATAAAGAGATATTAAAAACAAAGCCGTGTGCCGTCTGTCATTTTTTGATTGTATATGTTGAATCCGTGAATTATGTTTCACTCATGTATTTCAGAAAGCAATATGATCATAACTTATATTGTCTGTATCAAATAAACTGTTACCTCATTCTAATTCTATATCTCAATGAGCCTAATGGCAACCTTACTCAATTGATATTAATTCAGGATTTGAATATTATTATATATATGTTGCTACACAAGGACTTCCAATCTATATGCTACATGTGTGCTTCTTTTTCTATTGAATATTGCAGTCACTGTTGAATAGTGCACACAATTTCATTCTGTATTGAATAGAATGTTGGAAACAACTGTTGCTTTTATACACAGGGGGGTATATTTACTAAGGCCCCGATTTTGACCGAGATGCCGTTTTTTCATCAAAGTGTCATCTCGGTAATTTACTAAGCAAAAATACGGCAGTGATGAGGGCATTCGTAATATTTTGGAAGTCCTAGGAAAAAATCACGAATCAATACACCATCGGTCAAATACGCCTGCAATTTGCTAGAAATCGGGAATTTACTAAAAAGTGCAAAACACAAACACTGCCGACAATAGCCAAACACTGCCGTGATAAAATACAAATCGTGAAAAAGTGCTAAAGAAAAACAGACCTGCTTTTTTATCCCGTGTTTGTATAGGCATGCACGGATCCATGAGATCCGTGCATGTTTTTCAGTGGGAAGGGGGGGGAAATGTTATAAATTTTCAGAAAAAAAATTGCGTGGGGTCCCCCCTCCTAAGGCAAACCAGCCTCGAGCTCTTTGAGCCGATCCTGGTTGCAGAAATATGGGGAAAAAATGGACAGGGGTTCCCCCATATTTAAGCAACCAGCATCGGACTCTGCGCCTGGTCCTGTTTCCAAAAATACGGGGGACAAAAAGAGTAGGGGTCCCCCGTATTTTTGAAACCAGCACCGGGCTCCACTAGCTGGACAGATAATGCCACAGCCGGGGGTCACTTTTATACAGTGCCTTGCGGCCGTGGCATCAAATATCCAACTAGTCACCCCTGGCCGGGGTACCCAGGGGGAGTGGGGACCCCTTCAATCAAGGGGTCCCCCCCTCCCAGCCACCCAAGGGCCAGGGGTGAAGCCCGAGGCTGTCCCCCCCATCCAATGGGCTGCGGATGGGTGGCTGATAGCCTTTGTGATAAGTGTTTGATATTGTTTTTAGTAGCAGTACTACAAAGCCCAGCAAGCCTCCCCCGCAAGCTGGTACTTGGAGAACCACAAGTACCAGCATGCGGCGGAAAAATGGGCCCGCTGGTACCTGTAGTACTACTACTAAAAAAATACCCCAATAAAGACAATACACACACACCTTGAAAGTATAACTTTAATACATCCATCCACACCTCCATATACACATACTTACCTTATGTTCCCACGCAGGTCGGTCCTCTTCTCCAGTAGAATCCATGGTGTACCTGTAGAAAAAATTATACTCACATAATCCAGTGTTTTCGGCTCCTCGGTAAATCCTTTTGTAATCCACGTACTTGAAAAAATAAAAAAACGGATACCCGACCACGAACTGAAAGGGGACCCATGGTTTCACATGGGCCCCCTTTCCCCGAATGCCAGAAACCCACTCTGACTGATGTCTAAGTGGGTTTCTTCAGCCAATCAGGGAGCGCCACGTTGTGGCACCCTCCTGATCGGCTGTGTGCTCCTGTACTGTCTGACAGGCGGCACACGGCAGTGTTACAATGTAGCGCCTATGCGCTCCATTGTAACCAATGGTGGGAACTTTCAGGTCAGCGGTTGACCGAAAGTGACCTCACCGCTGACCTGAAAGTTCCCACCATTGGTTACAATGGAGCGCATAGGCGCTACATTGTAACACTGCCGTGTGCCGCCTGTCAGACAGTACAGGAGCACACAGCCGATCAGGAGGGTGCCACAACGTGGCGCTCCCTGATTGGCTGAAGAAACCCACTTAGACATCAGTCAGAGTGGGTTTCTGGCATTCGGGGAAAGGGGGCCCATGTGAATACATGGGTCCCCTTTCAGTTCGTGGTCGGGTATCCGTTTTTTTATTTTTTCAAGTACGTGGATTACAAAAGGATTTACAGAGGAGCCGAAAACACTGGATTATGTGAGTATAATTTTTTCTACAGGTACACCATGGATTCTACTGGAGAAGAGGACCGACCTGCGTGGGAACATAAGGTAAGTATGTGTATATGGAGGTGTGGATGGATGTATTAAAGTTATACTTTCAAGGTGTGTGTGTATTGTCTTTATTGGGGTATTTTTTTAGTAGTAGTACTACAGGTACCAGCGGGCCCATTTTTCCGCCGCATGCTGGTACTTGTGGTTCTCCAAGTACCAGCTTGCGGGGGAGGCTTGCTGGGCCTTGTAGTACTGCTACTAAAAACAATATCAAACACTTATCACAAAGGCTATCAGCCCCCCATCCGCAGCCCATTGGATGGGGGGGACAGCCTCGGGCTTCACCCATGGCCCTTGGGTGGCTGGGGGGGACCCCTTGATTGAAGGGGTCCCCACTCCCCCAGGGTACCCCGGCCAGGGGTGACTAGTTGGATATTTGATGCCACGGCCGCAAGGCACTGTATAAAAGTGACCCCCGGCTGTGGCATTATCTGTCCAGCTAGTGGAGCCCGGTGCTGGTTTAAAAAATACGGGGGACCCCTAATCTTTTTGTCCCCCATATTTTTGGAACCAGGACCAGGCGCAGAGCCCGATGCTGGTTGCTTAAATATGGGGGAACCCCTGTCCATTTTTTCCCCCATATTTCTGCAACCAGGATCGGCTCAAAGAGCCCGAGGCTGGTTTGCCTTAGGAGGGGGGACCCCACGCAATTTTTTTTTTTACATTTAAACTTTATTTATTTTTTTAACAAAGTGCACAATGAAGCCCAGCACGGATCTTTCAGATCCGGCCGAGATTCATTGTATTAAAGTCGGCAGTGTTTTACAAGTCACTCACGTAAAACACTGCCAAAAAAACCGAATGACATCGACATCGGAAAACCCGAAAATGCAGAATACGGCAGCTTAGTAAATTAGTCGTAATCAATTCAAAAAGTTGCATATTTACACTTTCGATGTCATTCGTGATTGAACTTTGACCTCAAACGGGAAAACACGAATCTTAGTAAATTTACCCCAGGGTATCTTTTTCATGTTGTAACTATGTCACAGTATTATTGGAGACCTGCAGCTGCTCCTGTATAAATTCCTCTAAGAGAATAGTGGTTTGTTACTCTGTACCCATATATTGAGATTGATAAGCAGAAATAATAATGGGTAGCAAATCAGTTCTCAGTGACCAACACTTATATAAAAACCGTTTATTTTAAACACAAGAGCACAGAAATAGCACCTATTTCACGAAGTCCTCAGTCCATATGCTCAACATATACTGTTTTAAGCAAATCCATGTGACATTACTAAAACGTTTGGTGTCCCCTTTTAACTATTGGTATTTATCTACATTGTAATATATTAACCATAAATAGGAGATCACTGTGTTTTTAGGGATGGATATCCTTCATTGACTAGTTATACACTTTTTGTCCAGTCAGTATAGTGATACATACAAACTAGAATTGTATATTGTTTAAGTGTGTTTTTACTGAATATCTGGACAAGAGAAATCTTTTGATGATAAATTATATATATAATATTTAGACACAGTGGCTATATTTTTATATGGCACGTGTAGATCAACATCTGTATCCCTGGTATTAATTAAGATCTCATATATATTTTGCTGGATATCAGGTATGAATGCCATTTTTAGATCTCACAAATATTTAAAAATGCCAGCTCTAATATATATTGTAAATGCCTGCACATCTTATTACCAAATCCCATAAATGTGTGCTGTACATCGCACAACACTGCATCCCTTAAGAGAAAACAATACACCCACACATTATCTGAGTTCCAAAGCTCATTGATATATATATATATATTTGTTATTAAAAAGGATATGGATTCAATATATATTACAAAGTACAGTATACCTATAGTTACAACTCATACAGTAAGCAGTTAATACATAGTTGCATACAATTACATACAATTTCAGTTACATGCCAGCGATACAATTACCATTCTCTCCAATGTAGCTTATGTCTCCCTCTCTCTGTAAATAAATACAGGAACTGATCTGCCAGCAAGTCCTCCATCTCCCTCTCAGACCAAAAGCAACTAACTCTCTCTCACACTAGACAGGAACTACTTTCCTGTGTGACTAGTTCCTGGAGAAGGGGTCTCTCTCTCTCCTTCATGATTGAGTCACTATTCTCTTTGTATATGCTGATCAGGTTCAGCCCTGAAAACTGCCAAAAGGGTTGGCTTGAGTTCCCTGTTCACTGTATCATTCATTGTTCTAACAAAGTGATTTTAGCTTTTATACATATAATCATAACTATCCGCTGCAATGTCCCACAACTTCACAACAAGTATCAAATTAATCTACACACCAATCTGCTTGTTTTAATAGTAAACATAACAGGTGTATCTGGTTCCGTTCAAATAATACACATTCATGACATTAATTCATTAGGTAATTTTAAATCACCATGATGTCTGGCGCTTGATATTAATATAATTATGTACTGTATGAAATAAGTGTTGAATCTATCTCTGTGGCATGTCCGTGTAAATGCGTGTGTTACCATATATTGCTGTGCTCGCTGCGCATATTTGCAAGTATTGCGACTTAAATGTGTGTAGTTTGTATGTTCTTTTTATGTAATATTTTTTACTTTGACAGTCCACCCTTTGGCAGTAAACAATAACTGCCATCAATTATTAACATAAGAAAAAAAAATATTTCATACCATTATCGGTGACCTAGACACATGTATGCATTTCGCAAATCAGACGCTTGACTATATTTGGGGAAGACAGGGAGGAGGACGAGACATCCTCTATATGCACTCGGCGGTCATGGGACCACTGGTTCGGTGTGGGACAACATTCAACCTATAGAGTATGCTGGGACAGTGCTTTGGCCTATAATGTCTGATTTGTGACGAACATTTCACACATACATGTACCTACGTCTTTGTATTCTGATGTTTTTATTCGATTGAGGTTCTGCTGGGTAGGTGAAGAAGACACAAACAAATCGTGACAGTGACATATAAAATTTTCGTGATCTACATATTCCTATCATTTTCTGAACATTGTTTCCATTTCTGGAACGTATGCTAGGTCTGTTTAATCATTTAACTAGGGTTATAAGTAGTGTCCTTCCTAAATAACGTAACCCTTCGGAGTTCGGGGAGAGCCACTCATAAACCTTTCTTCCACATATATTAATGAGCTCTTTATCTGCAATGTGTGAATAGCCATTGTCTGACTGTTCCTGATTACCTCTGAACTCCATAACTACTAGACCTTTGATTTTTCTCTGATTTTAACAAACTGATCAGCTAATCCTGGGATCCTATAAGGAGATCACTCCTTCCTACAGAACCAGTTCCAGTACCACACTCGACTCCTCATAAAAAAAGAAACCTCACAAAAATAGAATATCCTGAAAGAAAATGTTTGTCAGCGGGGAAGAGAGAAAAGAGAAATAGAACAAAACAACTCTTGTTCATAACAAATCAATTACAATGACTGGTCTTTCTGCAGTCCATTAGTACGCTCAGGTAGTGTCCAACAGTGCCGCCTCTCAGTCTTCACGGAACAGAGTCTCTGGTGACACTTTTCCGATCTCTTTGCCTTGCTCTTTGAAAACACAGTTCACTTGGAACACACAGTTCACTTCAAACACACAGTTCACAAACTCGAATGTGAGCAATAAACTACTTTGTCACGAATTCTCTCCGGATCAGCGACCTTCTTGCAGTGGGACGAGTGGACCCAAGTCTTTCTTTCGGCGACCTTTAGTGCTGTCAACAAATCTTGGTATGGTCCTTCCCACCTGTCTATTAGGCAACCTGAGCATAAGAGCAATCACACAGTCTCTTGGTTCATAATCAAGACAGTTAGCATTTGGCATACCAGCAATCAACAGTTCTTTTGTCAAGTTCTCAAATGCTGGCTCATCTCAATAAGGTACTGTACTGTCACCTCATTGGTGTATTTCTGATCATTGTGCGGATCAATCATGACATGAGGTTGTCTTCCAAAAACAACCCAAAAAGACACAAATACCAAAACAAAAACAAATTTCGAAGAGGGTGATTCGTCGAGTGAAGATCTGGGAGTGGTTCTGAAGCTACATAATACTAGTGGCAGTATCTATTATGACAATAGTACAATTTCAGGCTGTGCTCCTACTTCCAAGGGTATCCTTATCTACACACAAATTTCTGCGCAATTTTTCTTTGCGGTAAACACAGCAGCATCCGTGGCGGCAGGAAATGCCTCTACCCAGTTTGAGAAAACATCAGTGGACACCAATACATAACAATAATTCCTAAAGGGTGTTGACTGTACGAAGTCGATTTGTATTTCCTGAAAAGATCCATCTGCAGGAGGGATATGGGATGGCTCTGTTGGTATTGCTTTACCAATATTCTTCCTCAAGCAAGTAAGACAGGTCATTGCTCTCTTACCTGCATGAGAATAGAATCCTGACACACCAGTAGGCTCTCATCAGCCTGTACCTACCCTCTTTGCCTAGATGAGTCAGACCATGTGCCACCTCAGCTAGACTTGGAAGGTATGCTCTGAGGGCTACTGGCATACCGTGTCCACCTGCCCACAGTCCTGAGGACTCCTGGCCATACCCCTTTGTCCTCCAGACTGCCTCTTCCTGCAGGGAACACAAATTTTTGTATCTTAATTTAACTATCGTATATTTGCAATGTAGAGTACCATGAGCATAACTCAAAAAAAAAAGAAAAAAAAAAAAAAAAAGAAACATCTCTAGAGGAGAGAAGGAATAAGAAAATGGAAAAAGAAAATGAAAAAAGAAAATGTCAGGTTTGCCATTCACCAACAGGCATATCAGTGTCTATACAATATTTCCCTTCACCAGTATTCCCTTTCTCCATCCTTTGTGCATGACAAGGCACACTGCAGTAATACTGGTGTCATCGTGCTGTTGAGATATACTGGGTTCGGACAGAACTCTGAAGGTCCTAGGCATGTGGAGTTTGAACTGTACTTGGGTCCATGTATTGTACCACCCTGTGTGAATGCAAAAGATGAAGAGGAAAACTGTAGAGAAACAGAATAGAGGTTGGTGACAGATGAGTTTGTAGAGGTGGAGAAGATTTTATAAAAATTTGACAACTGGATTGGGCACTACGGGGAAGTGATTCTCTACTTGGTCTATTCCCCTTTTTAAAATTTTTTTTGTTTTTTTGTTTCTTATCTCTACTGGGACTATCCCAGCCATCAATCCAGTGTCCTGTCCATCCTAAGTTCATAGGGAACCCGGTATCTGTGAGTTAATTTCCTCTACCTGTGATGGACATGCATCTAGAACAGCGAAATGTAACATTAGTAAGTTGCATTTATTTTGTTCTTCCCATGAGCCGAATCTGTGTTTTCTATATGGCTTATGATTCTTTAGTATATGTCCCTTGGTCCCGTCTATGTGTTTAATAATGTGGCTTGTGTTTTCTGTCTAGGGGATCTATATTGACTATGTGTCCTACTACTCCTACAATCTCTGTCAAAATGCCCTTCCTTCCTACAAGTGTAACATATTATTGACCATTAGGGAACTGGGGTTTGGACTGATGGGTCTTTCCTGTATGTGCCAGTATACTTACCATCCTCAACCTCTCCACCTGTTGTTCTCTGCGCCTAACACTATTCTGGTGATGTTCAATAGCACACTATCTAAGATTAGCTACTGTGACCCCTTTCCAATTTTGCAAAGAAGTCTGCACCCTGACACTCAATGCCTTATTGAGCCCGTCCATTTGCACAGACAGCCATCTCCCATTTGCCGAATTAGTGTTTACCAGTGGTCTTATCCAGATGGAGAGTTTTCTATTTCTGCAAGAGACAAAAACAAAAAAAAAAATAATTTAACAAGCTTCTAGGTCATGCGAAGTATTCATTCAATCCTTCTCATCCCGTATTAAGGGTCTGTACATGGTCCATCAAACATTTCCGAGCTCATTTTTACTAGCGGCATTACTAAGAATGCATACTTCTTATGTGGTAACTGACAGAAATACCCTGGGGTTACCTTGTCTCTGTCCGCTTTCCTGCTGGCAAATACTAATGTGCGGACAGTTTTTTTTTCTCCATTTCTGACGTTACTTTCTCGATTTTTTGTTTTATTTATTTATTTGTTTTACTATATATGTACACGAATGATACCATACTTACCTGTTCCACCGGTCTCAGTCACTTCCCCCACAGGCTACTGCTCTTCTTTTACCAGTTGGATACTTCTCTGGGTGCATGAGAAATGGCTGAAAACAATCAGGTCACCTTCTCCTCCTAAATAAAACTTCAACATTCATTAGTACATATATATAGGCTACAGTCATATTTTTCATATTTTTATTATTTTCTATAGTTTGTATGCTGGCCGTAACTGCTTCCACATCTACATAAGGTGGTGTACTTGCATTCTCTTCTTTTTTTTTTTCTTCCTACTTATTTATTGTTGCTACAAGTTCAAACAGTTCTTATATTTCCATTCTTGTCTTATATGACTTTGGTTAAACATACCACCTGCAATACCTTAGGATCAAACTCACCAACCCCTCTTGCTGTCGCAGGTTTAAACAATTTGTATGTCTGACCCTTTGTTTTCGGGATTTTATTAGACATATCCTACTCCTTAAATTCTGCAATACCTCTGGTTCAAGACTACCTATCCCAGGAAATGGTGCTTTATCCCCCACAGTCATTCGTGTCCATTCATCACAAAAGGTCTCAGTGTGGGGACCATACTTCCCCCTCATTACTAACCGAGCTGACCCCCTGGGTCTGAAATCTTCCACTAACTTCTTCTGCTCCGAGTATCACGGATCCGCCTTATTTAGCAGACACGTGTAGCCGTTGCAGGCCCTACTTCAGCCTATATCCCCTGGGCCTTTTAGGAGTAACTTACCGTACCCAGTGAATATCTGCCTCTGGAGATTTTCCTGAGAGACCAGCGAAAACTCCCTAAACCTTTATTTTACACAAATCACGCTTGCATGTGCTTCCTATAACGCGTATGATGACGAGATTTACGCACAAATATGCAAAACTTCGTATCACGTTGCGCCGTGTTGCCCATACAATCGTGCGGTCCAATCGTACTGCTCATAGACACTTGCTATCTATAAGTGGTAGGATCACTGGAGTCTCCACAGTGTGCTCCAAAACAGCCGGAGCGTAATACCACAAAAACTTTATCACACTCAGTTGCACGTATTCACCTAGACCGTGCTTCACCAAGCTTCACCAAGATTCACCAAGATCACCAAGTTCACCAAGCGGGGTTCAATATATTCACAGTCTATTCAACCCACACTAACATTCTATAGTTTTCTGATCAGAAAAATCCTTTCCTGTTAACTGATAGCTTTCCCCAGAGGTAATACAGAAAAAAAAAAGTTTTTTTAAACAAAATATTTTAAACTGAACAAATTTGTGTTATTATCGCGTGACTACCGTCTCGCGCCTAAACTAAAACAATGCTATTGTGTGATTTGTATTTTAGCGGTCGTACTGTTACGCATGTTGCGTAAACACGCCACGTGCGTATGCCTTTACGTTGTGTACGCAGTCGTACTTGTAACCCCTCCCCTAACACTCTAATAGGAGATTCTTAATTACCCTTCTAGGGGATGGTTATTAAGTATCTGTGCCTCCACCCAAGCTAATTATTTAGGGCTTGCCTGGGTAAGCCTTTCTTCAGCAATGAATATTAACTACAAATCTATCCTATCTGTATCATAAGTGTATGTATGTTCACAGTCATTGCAGTATAATATTATACCTATTCTTCTGTTTGCATTTCAGGATCCCCGGATGGAATTCCAAATCACATCAACATATATGGTACGTATAAGTACATGCATTTATTTGTCACAAAAGAGTATTTAAAGCTAAACATTTCTTACTTACATAGTAAAACAAATTACATTTCAATCATGTCCCACTATACCCTTTCCATAGCCTATACAAGTTATTTTGCATGCAATATACAAAAATTACCGTAAAATTTGTGTAAGAGTGACCCGGGTACTCAAAAAATGAAGTGCAGTGTCTGGGCCCTTAAATTAGTGTACACTAGCGAATACCTTGCGTGACATCCAAAAATAAATGGGCAGAAAGCCCTCCACTTTCGGCTATGTTAAATTCTCCTTTACCTATTATGGCAGAAATGCTTTATACAGTATAGCATACTAATATTAATCCACAACGAGACTCAGTCATAGGATGAGTTGTATAAGTAGTAGAAGGTCCACCTCCTTAATTGTGTTAGTTTCTCCACATTAAAGATAGCAGATAATGTCTATGAAACAGCCTGCATGAAATATCCTGCACTCTGCTACAATTGTATCTCTTCTTCCTGAAGTTTTATGTAGTCTGACAACTAGTATTTAATAACTGTATCCGTCTCAACTGTGGCTGTCGTGATGTTTCAATTATTTGCCACACTGTAAGTGGATGTCCTGTAGCTGCACATTTCCTGGCTGTTCTTTTTACTGCTAGGTTCCCTTTAGTGACACAATGCAATTTATGAGGTTGTTACCTCTACCTTTGTGGCATTAATACTGTATATATAGTAAGCAATGCATTTTTTCCTCAGTTTAGATAAATTAGTCTTTCCACTTCACTCTTCCTCTTAATTGCTTAAGCTATTAACACTGTCCAATAGCATACGTATAAATTATATATATATTTATATTCATATACAGTTTATACTCTCTGATCTATAAATGTCACTTAGGAGTGATAGCTGTCCAACTTCCGTACTCAAAGGGTAATATAATATATTTCCTGGCCAACCTTTAAACTTATTGAGGCTGTACCATAAATTAGTATATGAGACGGGTGACTTAGGGCTCCATTTTTACTTTAGCCACTCTATAATGCAGACCCTTAATGGATTCAAGCTGCTTCCAGTTACAGTGTACTTGTGCCCTCTCCTCCTCAGTCTTTCCTAAATCTCCGTCTTTCCTCAGGGTTTGATATACATATATATATATATATATATATATATATATATATAATCAATAGAGTGCAGCTGTACTGATGGATGGAAAATGACAACCAAGGAGGTCTATTTTTATTCAGCCCTGCACTGAATTTACTTTTACAAGGCAATTTCTTCACTAATGTGTTCTCAGTATCTGCCTTCTCTGCATACAGCCACTGCCTCAATTTCCTCTCTGGTTCAAGGGGCATTAATTTAATATCTCAGTCCCGATTGCATTACATGACATCACAGTCTATGGAACATCTATAACTAGCAATGCAATGCTAGATGCTTGAGTCTATAGTTATTGCTTGCTACATCTAGTGACCAATATGACATAAATATGTGTGTTGCCTCCTAATACTTTAACGGGGTTACTGAGTCGGGTAGGCTAAACTTCCTTGGGTCAGTTTAGGCTAATTATTCCTTGTAAATGAGTAAAGTTTACAGTCAATGCCTCTCAATTACGACTCCTTCTATACTCATACTTATGCAGGCACTCCTATCTCTTGTAATTTACACTACAGCTACTTAGAAATTGAGCCCTTGTAGTGAAATGGTCTCCTTACTGAGATACCCTATGTAATTTTCTGCTAGGAAGTCTATTATGGGTACTCTGTATCTCAGTGGGTTTATAATGCAGTATTTCAATATGCACTTACATGCTTCAGAAGTGCAGACCGCTGGCATTCACTCCCCCGACTCCTCCCTGCAGTTTACTGACAGGCTAGACCAGGTTGATGAGTGCTGTTACAGGTGGCGTTTCAAGTTGGTGCTGCCTCTCTTCAGCTTATTGGAGGCGGTCCCGCTCTGGCTTCACCGCCGTTGTTATGGAGCTGTCAACCGCCTCCTACTGGCTGTTCAGGCTCTGCGTCACCATGGATGGCCGGAACGGGCGTCCTCAACACCGCCTCCCGCCGCCCTCAACCTCAGCGCAGATCACAGCACGGCTTCTCCGGCAATCAGCGGCACGGCTTCTCCGGCAATCAGCGGCCCCTTCCTGCTCTCAAAACCAGGTATGCCCGGTGCCGGTACGATACACCAGCTCAGCAGCGCCACCGCAGCTTAGTAGCGCTCTGGAGACAGTGCACGTACTCTCCCCGGGGGAACAGCAGCCAGCCCTCACGCCAGCGGGAGCGCTTTTTATCCTCTCCTTAGCCAGCGCGAGGGCTCCATTTCTCTGCACACGGCTCTCTATTACCTGAGCGCGGGGCCCCCTCTCTGCACACGGACCTAATCTACTGCCGCGCGGGTCCCCTTCTTTGCACACAGCTCGCTTTTATCAGCGCGTGGGCCCCCTTCTATGCTGTGCTAACCCTGTGTAATATGTATTTTTAATCCCTTCAGTGTCACCAAAGGCGTCCATCCCTTTTCCCCATGCATAAAAGTCCCCACTTCTCTATATTAATACATCTTTTAATTCATATACACATATAGGTATATTACATCAATATATATCATTTAATACATACATCATTATATTATATACACATCATTAACACTTTATATATGGTTACACTCTCCCCCTGGTGATCTAAACAAAGGCATTTGGGTTAGGTCACCACAAATATACACAATATTAGTTCATTTAGTAACTATTTGTATAACTCCCAAAGTAGGGCCAGGTAAGTATAGCATTATTATGTATTATCCTGGGTATAATGCTAGGGATTCCTAATTCATCATAAGTGAGCATAGATGGGGGTTGACACGTTCTTCTTGGTCTATTTATAGTTTCTTGCTCTATGCTTAGATCACTACAGGGGGAATAATGATCAAATCCTTCTACTGGACCACTACTCTCTTTATCTTGAACAGCACTGTCATACTCTACAGGATCTATACAGGTAATTGTGTGGTCAAGCTCTGAAATAGACTCAAGGGGCCCCCTGATGTCTCCTATATCAGTTACTTCCCTACTTTCAACATATGGATCCTTATAATAACAACCCTGACCTTCATCTTCTCCCTCATGACCACCATCATTGTTAGATCCTAGTGAGTCAGTTAGCTTTTTTGATGTTTCCTTCCCAAACGGTACTACCTCATCTTTACTTTCAAAGTCTTCTAGGCGTACTTCTCTACCTATAGGAAGTAGATTTTGCCTGTGATGGGTCAAGACTGCACCCTGTCCATTTTCAAGCTGTATTCTATACACAGGTAGATCTTTAAACTTCTCTACCACTACATAGGGGTCCTCTCTCCATCGATTGGAGATTTTAAATTTCTTTGGCATCCCTAGCTGTCTTAACAACACTCGGTCCCCAGGAAACAGAACCTGATCCCGCACCCTCCTATCATAGCGAACCTTGTTCCTTTCTCCCAACTTACTAGCAGTTCGTTCAGCTAAAGCATAGGCATTCCCCAATTCTCTTCTAAGTCTTACTTTAAATGAGAAACACAAGGGTCATTGCCTGCATTAGTTCCCATACATACATACATCTATTGGGAGCTTAGCCTCCCTCCCAAACATTAAATAGTAAGGTGAGAACCCAGTGGCCTCATTTCGGGTGCAATTGTACGCGTGTATTAGACGGTCGATATGCCTCTTCCAATACTGCTTGTTTAAGGGATTCAAGGTCCCTAACATGTCTAACAAGGTTCTGTTGAACCTTTCGGGTTGCAGATCACCTTGAGGGTGATATGGAGTAGTCCTAGATTTGGTAATCCCACAGCTCAAACACATTTCTTTTATTAGTCGACTTTCAAAATCTCTCCCTTGATCCGTATGCAACCTGTTCGGCAAACCATAGTGGATAAAAAACTTATCCCACAAGGTATTTGCTACAGTGGTGGCCTTTTGATTTGGCGTCACATATGCCTGAGCATAACGAGTGAAGTGGTCTGTTACAATTAATATATTACACTTATTTCCTTCTTCTACTTCAAGGGAAAGGAAATCCATACAGATCAAGTCCATGGGCCCTTTGCTTTTAAATGTCACTAAAGGAGCTACTTTGGATGGTAAGGTTTTCCGTAATACACAGTTTCCGCAGTTTTGGCAGTATTCTTTTACTTCCTTCCCCATGCGCGGCCAGTAAAATCTATCAGTTATAAGGTTTAACGTTTTCTCGAACCCTAAATGACCATGCTTGTCGTGTAATGCGTGCATTATTAGAGCACGGTGTTTCTTAGGTAACACTAGCTGAAACTTCTTTCGCAAATCCACTTGTCTAGTGCTGCGGTATAATATTCCTGCTTTTATAAGCAAATTACGTTTTTGTTTCCTCAACAGTCTAACTTCTAATAGCGATTCATGGGCAATCGTCGATCTTCTACCGCCGGGAATTAAATGTCGTATGCTGGGGTCCTGTTGTTGCTCTTGCCGAATTTGATAGTGTTTCAGTTTAGGCAAATCTTCAAACTCTACATGACTAATCCAGCAATATGATAGAGGTAGTGCGGTTGACTTCATCCCCAAGGCGCTAACTTGTTCACTTCCAGCTGATACTTTCAAACTCATTTTATGACACATTCCTTTGATTTCTCCCGCTGGTATCTCTATCCACTCTTCTTCTGTATTTTCCATCTGCTGGTTTGGAATTCTGGAAAGGGAGTCGGCGTCAATGTTGCTAACACCTGGTCGGTACTTCAGCGTGAAATCATATAGCGCTAGGGCAGCCAACCACCGGTGACCCGTGGCATCCAGCTTTGCCGTTGTCTGGACATAGGTTAGAGGATTATTATCTGTTTGTACTTCAAATGTCACTCCATATAGATAATCATGGAATTTATCTATTACGCTCCATTTCAAAGCCAAAAACTCTAGTTTGTGAGTGGGGTATCGCTTTTCACTATTAGTTAGGCCTCGACTTATGAATGAAACGGGTTTCAATCCATCAGAATGTTTCTGATACAGAACACCCCCCAATCCTTCCAAAGAGGCGTCAATATGAAGGACATAGGGCAACCCAGCATCTACATAGGCTAATACAGGAGCGTTCGTCAGTTTTTGTTTTAACAAATTAAAGGCCATTTCACAGTCGGTAGTCCATCTTTCTCCAAATGGATCATTTACTTTATGCAAGGGGCCCCCTTCACATGACCGTTCTTGTCCCTTCTTCTTATTTGACGTTGGATATCCCCTCGTCAAATCAGTTAATGGCCTAGCTATACTGGAATAATTCGGGACAAACCTGCGATAGTACCCGCAAAAGCCTAGGAAAGATCTTAATTCCTTTAATTTTGTTGGTCTAGGCCAATTCTTAACGGCCTCCACTTTTTCTGGGTCGGTGGAAACCCCGTTTCTGCTTACGATGTGCCCTAAGTATTTGACCGTGGATTGACAAAGACGACATTTGTCCAGGGATAATTTCAAACCCCCTTCCATCAATCTATCCAGAACTTTAAGGAGTCGTTTATTGTGTTCCTCCAGGGTGGCTCCAAAAACGATTATGTCGTCTAAATATACAATGACTTCCCTATAATTCATATCCCCCACAGTTCTTTCCATTGTTCTTTGAAAAGTAGCTGGGGCTCCTTTTACTCCTTGGGGCATGTTTAGAAATTCAAAGAAACCTAGTGGGCATATAAATGCAGTTTTCTCACGGTCTTCCGGCTTCATGGGGATTTGGTAATACCCATTCCTTAAATCTAGCACGGAAAACCAAGAGCTCCCTTGGAGACAGTCCAGAGCTTCGTCTATCCTTGGTACTGTATACTGATCAGTAACAGTTCTTTGGTTCAGTGTGCGGTAGTCTACACACATTCGTATTTTTCCACTCTTTTTCCGCGCAATCACTATGGGGGAAGCGTAGGGACTTCTAGACTCGATTATAACTTGATTCTCAAGTAGTCCTTTAAGGTGTTGCCTCACGTCTTCAAAGTCTGCAGGAGCTATCCTGCGGGATCGTTCCCGGAAAGGAGTCTCATCCATTAATCTGATACTGTGCTCCACCCCATTAGCTGTCCCCAGATCCCATTCTCCCATGGAGAATACCTGGCTCTTAGATTCCAGCTCCTTAATTAAAGTAGATTTTTCCTCCAAAGATATGTCACTCCCTTGGAAACATATATCAAATTTATTTTCTGAAACAATTACACTCTCAGCGGATTGAATACAACAATTCCGTGCAGAAGACAGTTCCTCGTTTCCTTCATACCATTCAGCAAGTAAAGGGTATATCCGTGTGTTAGTCCCTATAATCACAGGTGGTTTATCCCTCCCTTCAGGAACTTCTGGACATATCAACGCAATAAGTGATGTCTGCATCCCTTCCTCTTCTCTTATACTGTTGTTGATTTCAAGAGTAACTTGCACATATCCTAGATAAGGGTACTTTTCAACACTTAGACCCCATATCACTAATCCGCTTAAGGGCTGGATGGGTACATCAGGGATGTTCTCATGGTACCAATTTTCAAAAATAATAGAAACCTGGGATCCACTATCCACCAAGATCTTGCAGTGGCGTCCATTTATATTAGCAGCCAATAGGGGAGCAGGTCCCAGCAATCCTTCTGGTAGACTTCCACTCCTCCAGGAATTCCCCATAGCACAGTGACTAACCTCTAGGGGGCCTGTGAGGGGCCCACAGACCGCCCCCGTCCGTTTCCCGACCCCGAACTTTCCGTATTCTGGTTACCACCTGAAGCATGGTCAGTATTTCGATTCCAATTTCTATTCAAGTTGCATTCAAAGGCCCGATGTCCTGTTCTCCCACATCTAAAACATCCTCTATTAAAGTTGTTACTCCCTCTACCTAACCCTCTTACGGGGCTACTGTCGTTGGATATTTGTGGAGAAGTATTCACAGTCTGTGTTGCAATGAATTTGTCAATTTTCTTATTTTGTTCGTCCATCAACTTTAATATTTTCTCTTCAAATGCATTGTTTTCCACTACCGGTTGTATTACCTTGACTTTCTTTACCGTTTTCTCTCTCATTTCTATTAATACCTCTTCTTGTTTGACTTCTTTTAACAATTCATTAAAGGTAGGAAAGGGTTCTTTAACTCCTGAACATCTTAATTTCTGAGCTACTGGGTCGGTGGTCAAGGCACCCCGCAGTAACTGTTTCATCCGACTTCTGTCCACATCATCCCTTACTATACCTCCTTTATCCACTATCTTATATAGTAGCTTGGCTAACCTAATCAAGAATGCACTCAGCTTTTCCGTTGGTTCTTGGAACGTGTGGTGTAACCTAGAGGTGAGGTCTCCCACATCTTCAAGAGTGCCATATGCATAATCTAATGCCTCAAAGAATGTTTCTAAAGTAGCATTAGGATTACTACGTCTAGCAGCTTGTATAATTCCCATAGCCGGCCCTCTCAAGCTTTCTACTACCCTCTGTCTCTTGATCTTATCTGGGCACTGCCATTCTTCCACTTGTTGTACCGCCGCTTCTTTCCAGGCCTCATATGTCTCCTCTCCTGATGGTACAGGTAGAATCCCGGAAAAAATCCGTAACCGCCTATAACTCCCTTCATAATGCCACCTTTCTAACTGAGTGACCACTCTATCCATTATGACCTCAAACTGTCCACCAGTGGCATTTGCACCAGTATCCTGAGTGTCACCCCCTTCACCACCACTATTCCTCTCACCTCTATTAGGGTTGTCTAGAGGGGGCACTGATATATGTGCACTAGTTGCTGTTTCTTCGTCCCCCCGTATGCTAGGCCACATCACATTCCACCTCTTACCCGTCTCTTCATTGGCTACTACTATCAATGGTATTACATCAGTCTCCAATTCATTTTCTGTTTCTATCAGTACTGCAGCTACTCTTCCCAATCCTCCCATCCATTTATCTACCACCCTTGGCCTAATTATTCCATATAATCTGGCTAACCTTTCCATTATCTCCTCATCAGAGACTTCCGAAAAATTCCCTCCCACACTTAAACATTTCTTGGGATCTTTTTTCTTCCTTTGACACCACGCACTGATATCTTCCCCAGTAAACTTTTCCATTGTTTTATCCTGAATATATTCGTCTCGGCTAAGTGCCTCCAAATGTAACCCCTCCCCTAACACTCTAATAGGAGATTCTTAATTACCCTTCTAGAGGATGGTTATTAAGTATCTGTGCCTCCACCCAAGCTAATTATTTAGGGCTTGCCTGGGTAAGCCTTTCTTCAGCAATGAATATTAACTACAAATCTATCCTATCTGTATCATAAGTGTATGTATGTTCACAGTCATTGCAGTATAATATTATACCTATTCTTCTGTTTGCATTTCAGGATCCCCGGATGGAATTCCAAATCACATCAACATATATGGTAAGTATAAGTACATGCATTTATTTGTCACAAAAGAGTATTTAAAGCTAAACATTTCTTACTTACATAGTAAAACAAATTACATTTCAATCATGTCCCACTATACCCTTTCCATAGCCTATACAAGTTATTTTGCATGCAATATACAAAAATTACCGTAAAATTTGTGTAAGAGTGACCCGGGTACTCAAAAAATGAAGTGCAGTGTCTGGGCCCTTAAATTAGTGTACACTAGCGAATACCTTGCGTGACATCCAAAAATAAATGGGCAGAAAGCCCTCCACTTTCGGCTATGTTAAATTCTCCTTTACCTATTATGGCAGAAATGCTTTATACAGTATAGCATACTAATATTAATCCACAACGAGACTCAGTCATAGGATGAGTTGTATAAGTAGTAGAAGGTCCACCTCCTTAATTGTGTTAGTTTCTCCACATTAAAGATAGCAGATAATGTCTATGAAACAGCCTGCATGAAATATCCTGCACTCTGCTACAATTGTATCTCTTCTTCCTGAAGTTTTATGTAGTCTGACAACTAGTATTTAATAACTGTATCCGTCTCAACTGTGGCTGTCGTGATGTTTCAATTATTTGCCACACTGTAAGTGGATGTCCTGTAGCTGCACATTTCCTGGCTGTTCTTTTTACTGCTAGGTTCCCTTTAGTGACACAATGCAATTTATGAGGTTGTTACCTCTACCTTTGTGGCTTTAATACTGTATATATAGTAAGCAATGCATTTTTTCCTCAGTTTAGATAAATTAGTCTTTCCACTTCACTCTTCCTCTTAATTGCGTAAGCTATTAACACTGTCCAATAGCATACGTATACATTATATATATATTTATATTCATATACAGTTTATACTCTCTGATCTATAAATGTCACTTAGGAGTGATAGCTGTCCAACTTCCGTACTCAAAGGGTAATATAATATATTTCCTGGCCAACCTTTAAACTTATTGAGGCTGTACCATAAATTAGTATATGAGACGGGTGACTTAGGGCTCCATTTTTACTTTAGCCACTCTATAATGCAGACCCTTAATGGATTCAAGCTGCTTCCAGTTACAGTGTACTTGTGCCCTCTCCTCCTCAGTCTTTCCTAAATCTCCGTCTTTCCTCAGGGTTTGATATACATATATATATATATATATATATATATATAAAATCAATAGAGTGCAGCTGTACTGATGGATGGAAAATGACAACCAAGGAGGTCTATTTTTATTCAGCTCTGCACTGAATTTACTTTTACAAGGCAATTTCTTCACTAATGTGTTCTCAGTATCTGCCTTCTCTGCATACAGCCACTGCCTCAATTTCCTCTCTGGGTCAAGGGGCATTAATTTAATATCTCAGTCCCGATTGCATTACATGACATCACAGTCTATGGAACATCTATAACTAGCAATGCAATGCTAGATGCTTGAGTCTATAGTTATTGCTTGCTACATCTAGTGACCAATATGACATAAATATGTGTGTTGCCTCCTAATACTTTAACGGGGTTACTGAGTCGGGTAGGCTAAACTTCCTTGGGTCAGTTTAGGCTAATTATTCCTTGTAAATGAGTAAAGTTTACAGTCAATGCCTCTCAATTACGACTCCTTCTATACTCATACTTATGCAGGCACTCCTATCTCTTGTAATTTACACTACAGCTACTTAGAAATTGAGCCCTTGTAGTGAAATGGTCTCCTTACTGAGATACCCTATGTAATCTTCTGCTAGGAAGTCTATTATGGGTACTCTGTATCTCAGTGGGTTTATAATGCAGTATTTCAATATGCACTTACATGCTTCAGAAGTGCAGACCGCTGGCATTCACTCCCCCGACTCCACCCTGCAGTTTACTGACAGGCTAGACCAGGTTGATGAGTGCTGTTACAGGTGGCGTTTCAAGTTGGTGCTGCCTCTCTTCAGCTTATTGGAGGCGGTCCCGCTCTGGCTTCACCGCCGTTGTTATGGAGCTGTCTACCGCCTCCTACTGGCTGTTCAGGCTCTGCGTCACCATGGATGGCCGGAACGTGCGTCCTCAACACCGCCTCCCGCCGCCCTCAACCTCAGCGCAGATCACAGCACGGCTTCTCCGGCAATCAGCGGCACGGCTTCTCCAGCAATCAGCGGCCCCTTCCTGCTCTCAAAACCAGGTATGCCCGGTGCCGGTACGATACACCAGCTCAGCAGCGCCACCGCAGCTTAGTAGCGCTCTGGAGACAGTGCACGTACTCTCCCCGGGGGAACAGCAGCCAGCCCTCACGCCAGCGGGAGCGCTTTTTATCCTCTCCTTAGCCAGCGCGAGGGCTCCATTTCTCTGCACACGGCTCTCTATTACCTGAGCACGGGGCCCCCTCTCTGCACACGGACCTAATCTACTGCCGCGCGGGTCCCCCTCTTTGCACACAGCTCGCTTTTATCAGCGCGTGTGCCCCCTTCAATGCTGTGCTAACCCTGTGTAATATGTATTTTTAATCCCTTCAGTGTCACCAAAGGCGTCCATCCCTTTTCCCCATGCATAAAAGTCCCCACTTCTCTATATTAATACATCTTTTAATTCATATACACATATAGGTATATTACATCAATATATATCATTTAATACATACATCATTATATTATATACACATCATTAACACTTTATGTATGGTTACATACTGATACACATGTTGCGTAAACACGCCACGTGCATATGCCTTTACGTTGTGTACGCAGTCACGCACGCTGTCCGAGACACGTTTACAAAGGCCGTACATCCGCAGTACTACAAATCCCACACTTCTATAAATGTTAGCGATATTTAACTATAATTGCTTACTTAACACTACACACAGTTTCTACTGTATAAACCTTACTAGGCCAGGCTGCGTGTGCGTCTTACACTTATTTCCTTTGTTTATTAACTCTATATTTTAACTAAATAGCAACAAATTTCTCAGCACGGGTCAAAATGAGTCTAGTAATAATCAATAATTCAAATGGTATGATTCAGATTGGATAGCTATCTTGCAGAACATACATTGAGATAAACACACACATAATTATAATAATATTGTATATATGTATCATTCACTGGTCTCCTATGAAACTCATTTACCCATTTAGTGCTTCTAATTTGCATATCAATGCTGTGCTTTTGGCTGTCTGTAAAGGTGTTTTTTCACTGCTAGGAAAAAGCAGTTACACAGGTTAATTTGCATTTCAATGGCTATCTTATAGCAAGCAGAGTTAACTGAATCCTAGAGGTAAAGAAAAAAAACTTTTTTTTTCTGTGTGTAATTCTCACATCAAGTATTCATCTTATTATTAACTTTCATTAAGCCCCATCTGAAACTATTTGTAATTGACTATGGCATGGGTTAAATAAATGCATTGGTAACTCATAAATGGTGATTTATTTTTGACCAGGGAGGGCTGATTATTCTTGAGCAGACTGAAAATCAGCGATTTAGAAAAAATGACCTTCCAAAATGGCCACTGCTCCTCCCCCTTCCACATTCATGAGGGTTACACAAAATGGTGGACAGGCCATGTGGTTAGTCCAAAATGGAGTACAAACCATGCGGCTTCCTTTGTCACAAAGAAATCACACACCATGCAAGCCCCTGAAGTTATTTTAGGCCTGAGTTAAAAATAAAACTATATCAAAGCTATGCAAACTTTTAAATATACTTTTAAACCTACTTAAACAGATAAACAATCCAATCTGAATCAAACACAATATGACCTTTGAACCTTGTTTTGCAGCAATAAAAATAAATTTTAGCATCTTAAATATTATGAGAAACATATTGTCCCTTAAATTTAATATCAGCATCCTACTAATAACACAACACAATACACACGGATATGATTTTTTCATCAGCTTCTCAATGCGTCCATTGGAGCCGGTCAATTTCAGCAGCGTTTGTAATGTACAGTGCATTATTAAGAACGTGATATCCCGGACGAGCCCCATCTATGAATGCCATTTTTAGATCTCACAAATATTTAAAATGCCCGCTCTAATATATATTGTAAATGCCTGCACATCTTATTACCAAATCCCATAAATGTGTGCTGTACATCGCACAACACTGCATCCCTTAAGAGAAAACAATACACCCACACATTATCTGAGTTCCAAAGCTCATTGATATATATATATTTGTTATTAAAAAGGATATGGATTCAATATATATTACAAAGTACAGTATACCTATAGTTACAACTCATACAGTAAGCAGTTAATACATAGTTACATACAATTACATACAATTTCAGTTACATGCCAGCGATACAATTACCATTCCCTCCAATGTAGCTTATGTCTCCCTCTCTCTGTAAATAAATACAGGAACTGATCTGCCAGCAAGTCCTCCATCTCCCTCTCAGACCAAAAGCAACTAACTCTCTCTCACACTAGACAGGAACTACTTTCCTGTGTGACTAGTTCCTGGGGGTGGGGTCTCTCTCTCTCCTTCATGATTGAGTTACTATTCTCTTTGTATATGCTGATCAGGTTCAGCCCTAAAAACTGCCAAAAGGGTTGGCTTGAGTTCCCTGTTCACTGTATCATTCATTGTTCTAACAAAGTGATTTTAGCTTTTATACATATAATCATAACTATCCGCTGCAATGTCCCACAACTTCACAACAAGTATCAAATTAATCTACACACCAATCTGCTTGTTTTTATAGTAAACATGACAGGTGTATCTGGTTCCGTTCAAATAATACACATTCATGACATTAATTCATTAGGTAATTTTAAATCACCATGATGTCTGGCGCTTGATATTATTATAATTATGTACTGTATGAAATAAGTGTCGAATCCATCTTTGTGGCATGTCCGTGTAAATGCGTGTGTTACCATATATTGCTGTGCTCGCTGCGCATATTTGCAAGTATAGCGACTTAAATGTGTGTAGTTTGTATGTTCTCTTTATGTAATATTTTTGACTTTGACACAGGACAGAAGGAACCTTACGGTAATATACTATATATACACCAAATTGTTCCCACCACAGTGCTTCAAATAAATTATGCCCGTGTAAAATGACATGCTTAGTAGACGTTTATAATAATATTAGATTGCTTTCACAAGGTACATCTATTTTTCCTCTGTAGGCTAAATCCGGACTAAAATGCACTACAGTGTATTGTCGTATGGCACATATAGATACTTTCTGTGTCCTCTGATAGTAATAGGGATCTCACAGAGCAGCTTGCGCTGCCTGTGATAAATGCTATTATGATCTCACAAAGTCATTCTGTGTATAACCAAGTCTCTTCTATACATTAACTATATAGTCACAATAGTCGGTTGCCAGGTATGATAGGTAAACAGTTTTTTACATTAAAGCATTCTCATTTCATTTAGACAGCGCACGGCTAATCCCTATGCGCATTTCACTCTAAGCAATTTACAATGCACTGCGACAAGCAGTGCACATGCTCCAGTCCCAGACTGTCCAGGTGCAGTCAGACAATGCGACATCAACAAACAAGGAAGAACGAGAAGCCGCATGGCCATGCGGGAAGTAGCTCGAATCCTTAATTGGGCCGAGCATCACCAAGTGATATTGTCGGCAGTGTTCAGTCCGGGAGTGGACAACTGGTAGGCGGAGTATCTCAGCCGTCAGGATTTTCATCCAGGAGAATGGGCATTAAATCCAGAAGTGTTTCACATGTTGGTCCAGAGGTGGGGTTACCCACAGGTGGACCTGATGGCATCTCACCACAATCACCAAACACCCCATAATGTGTCCAGAACGCGCAATCCAAAGGCAGTGGCAGTGGATGCTCTCACAATCGCGTGGCCGTACAGCCTCATGTATCTGTTTCCACCATTTCCGCTGCTCCCTCTGTTGCTAAAACGGATCAAACGAGAGTCCGCCACAGTCATACTAGTGGCGCCTCATTGGCCTCGGAGAGCATGGTTCTCAGATCTCCGCGGACTACTCGCAGACGATCCTTGGCCGCTCCCGCTACGTCCGGACCTGTTACACCAGGGTCCGTTCCTTTACCCCGATTTAGTGCGGCTGCGTTTGACGGGGTGGCTGTTGAGACCGCCCTCTTAAGAAGAGGGCATTCCGGAATCGGTTATACCAACCATGTTACATGCTAGGAAGCCAGTTACGGCAGCTCATTATCACAGGATTTGGTGTGCCTATATAGGTTGGTGTGAATCTCGGAAGTTTCCGACATCATCTTTCAAGTTATCCCGTCTTTTGCTATTTCTACAAACGGAGTTGGATGGAGGACTACGTTTATCTACACTAAAGGTGCAGGTCTCTGCATTGTCAATTTACTTTCAAAGGCATTTGGCTCTTTTGCCGACTGTACACACATTCCTGCAAGGTGTCCTCAGAGTACAGCCTTCATTTATAGCACCTACAGCGCCATGGGACTTGAATCTGGTTTTAGGTTTTTTACAGTCTTCATATTTTGAAACCTTACAACAGGTGGATGTTAAGTTTCTCACTTGGAAAACAATTTTTCTCATAGCCTTAGCTTCGGCAAGGCGTGTTTCAGATTCGGGGGCCTTGTCATGCAAGCCACCGTATTTGGTGTTTCCTGATGACAGAGAAGAACTTCGGATGAATCCCGCTTTCCTGCCAAAGGTAGTGTCATCTTTTCACATCAATCAACCAATAGTAGTTCCTGTGTTATCAGAAGATTCAGGAACGTTGGATGTGGTATGCGCACTACATGTTTATGTAGCCCGAACGTCTATAGTTCGAAAGACGGATACATTGTTCTCTATGATGCTGCCAAGATGGGTTGGCCAGCTTCCAAGCAGACCTTATCCAGATGGATTAAACTGATCATACGTCAGGCTTACCTTCATGCGCAGCTACAACCGCTACATCAGTAACAGCTCATTCCACACATTCTGTGGGAACTTCATGGGCAGCAGGTTGTGGGGCTTCTACGTGCGGCTACATGGTCATCAGTTCACACATTTGTGCGCTTTTACAAGTTTGATACGTTTGCAGCATCAGCATCTAGCTTTAGCCGCCTAGTGTTACAGGTGCCAAACAGCTCTCCCGCCCAAGGGGGAAACTTTGGTACTTACCAGATAAATCCTTTGGGGTCACTGGACGCCCACCCAGAGCAGATTTACCTGTCAGTGGATTTTATGGTAACATATTCTCACTGACTTGTTCAACGGTTCAAGTTAGATCAGTTATGGTGTCAACTGTTTAGTTGTTAGTTACGTTATGTGTCAACTTTATTGTTGTCCGTTATGTTATAATGTTATATGTAATTCTCCATTGTCATCCTCTCTATCGCTTCTGTTCGGCTCGGTAAAAAACAATGAGGTACTATGGGAGTATGTAGGGGAGGAGTGTTACTAAATTTAAATATTCAGTGCCTGTCCTGCTAACACCATCCATATCCAAGAGTATTCCAGTGCCCCCTATGGATTAAAAGAAAAGGATTTATCTGGTAAGTACCAAAATCCTATTTTCTCTTACGTTGGAGGGGGAGGACGGCCTGGAACGGCCCAATCTCTTGAAGGGTTAATGGTCCCATTCCCCGCTGACAGGACATGAGCTCCTAAGGGAACTATTCACAAGCCCCACCACGGCGAGCGTACATTCCCACAGCATGCCGCCACCCCTAACAGCCAGAAGAATGAAGAGTGGTGAGTACTGAGCCAGCGTCCCAGCTAGCAGGGTGCCGTCCATTATGGCGGCATGAGGGTACGGAGACGCACGGCATCTATATGGAGTCGAATGCATCTCTGGACACCAAACACAACTGCGTCCCAGTACACAGTAGCCATACTGGCACATCAGCCTTAAAACGGTTCTCTCCATTTTAAGCATCAGATTCCTCAGCCAGTATAAAAAAAAAGTGGGAAGACTGCACACCATTGAAGGGGCGGGGCTTCTCTATGAGAGGATCCATCAGCTCACCAGCGCCATTTTCCCTATACAGTGGACAGAGATGTGCAGCTCCTCCAGTGTGACTCCAGATTATCTCAGTTGTACCAGGAGGTCATAGCAGGGGGGGGGGGGGGGGCAACTATTAGTGTACAAAGTCCCCTATCAGGGTACTTAATCTGCGACCCGGGTAAGCTTGGCATTAGCGGTGGGGGCTGGCTCCAAACAACTGTGTCTCCCTAAAGGGCTCTTTGTGGGTTAATTGTGCTTAACCTTTCCTGTGTGTGTGCTGTCACATTTACATTATGTTAGGCAAAGAGTGTGTCTCTTGTACAACAGTGTGTTCCTCTTCACCTGGGGGCTTCACAGACTAGTGTGGTTGAACCGGAATGGGTTAATTCTTGTAAGGGAATGATCTCAACTCTTTCTACAAAATTGTCCCGCAATGAGAGACTCAATGCTTAAAACAGACTGTGGATGAGTTTATGAACAAAGACTCAGTCCCCAAAACAGCATCTCTATCCCCCCCATTTGTCCGCAAAAGCAATCGCTGGCCCATATCCTGCAGTCTGACGCTGACAGGTCAGACATGGACGAGGGGGAGGTGAACTCAGAGGGCGGGGGATACAGCTCTGTCACTACCAGTTCCAGGTCCTGCCATTTGGTCTCTCCACGGCACCAAGGGTGTTCACCAATGTGATGGCAGAGATGATGTTTCTACCCCGCAAACGGAGTGAACATAATTCCGTACCTGGACGATCTCCTGATAAAAGTGCCATCCAGGGAAAGGTTGTTGGACAGCATTGTATTCTCAACCAAACTCCTCCTGGATCAAGGGTGGATTCTGAACATTCCAAAATCTCACCTAGAGCCAACTCGGAGGCTCCCATTCCTGGGAATGATACAGGACACAGAGTCACAAAAGGTGTTCCTTCCACTGGAAAAGGCATTGGTAATCCAGTCGATGGTTCGGGATGTCCTGAAGCTGACCCGGGTGTTGGTGCATCTGTGCATTCGCCTTCTGGGGAAAATGGTGGCCTCTTACGAGGCACTTCAATACGGAAGGTTTCACGCAAGACCCTTCCAGCTTGATCTGTTGAACAAATGGTCCTGATCGCATCTTCACATGCACAAGAGGATCCGTCTGTCGCCAAAGGCCAGGATCTCCCTTCTGTGGTGGCTGCAGTCTTCTCACCTCTTCGCAGGACTGAGGTTCGGAATTCAGAACTGGATCTGTTAACAACGGACGCAAGCCTCAGAGGTTGGGGAGCAGTCACTCAAGGGGTGCAGTTTCAGGGAAGATGGTCAAGTCAGGAAGTAATCCTTCCGATCAACATTCTGAAACTCAGGGCCATATACAACGCCCTTCTGCAGGCCTCACATCTTCTTCAAGATCGGGCAATTCAGGTCCAGTCGGATAATGTGATGGCAGTAATGTACATAAACTGACACGGCGGAATGACAAGCAGAGCAGCAATGTCAGAGGTGTTAAGAATTCTCTGGGCAGAAAAACGCTGTGGCGTCAGCGGTCTTCATTCCGGGAGTAGACAACTGGGAAGCAGACTTCTTCAGCAGACACGACCTGCACCCGGGGAAGTTGGGCCTTCACCCGGAAGTGTTCAGGTGCTTGACAAGTCGATGGGGATATCCACAGATCGACATGATGGCCTCTCGTCTCAACAAGTAGCTCAGGCGGTATTGTTCCAGGTCGAGAGATACATAGGCGGTGTCAATAGACACCCTGACGACTCCATGGGTCTATCAGATGGTGTACGTGTTTCATCCACTTCCTCTCATCGCAAGAATTCCAAAACGAATAAAAAGGGAAAAGGTTCAAGCAATACTCATTGCTCCAGACTGGCCAAGAAGGGCCTGGTACGCAGACCTTCTGGAGATGATCCTCGAAGATCCGTGGCCTCTACCTTTTCGCGAGGATCTTCTGCAACAGGGCCTGTTCCTCTATCAGGACTTACCGCGGCTACGTTTGACGGCATGGAAGTTAAACGGCTGATTCTAGCCAGGAGAGGGATTCCTAACAAGGTTATCCCAACTATAATCCAAGCCAGGAAGGTGGTAACGTCTAAGCATTACCATCGTCATTTTAAGAAATACGTCTCCTGGTGTGAGAACAGAAATTATTCTGCAGTGGAATTTATCTGGGAAGTTTCCTGCTTTTTTCTGCAGGCAAGCGTGGATGTGGGCCTGCGTCTGGGCTCCATAAAAGTCCAGATTTCGGCCTTGTCTATTTTCTTTCAGAAACAATTGGCTTCTCTCCCTGAGGTCCAGACGTTCTTGAAAGGTGTTCTGCACATCCAACCTCCTTGGGATCTCGATGTGGTGCTGCAGTTCCTCCAATTGGACTGGTTTGAACCGTTACAGGAGGTGGACGTAAAATATGTTACGTGGAAGGCCGTCACACTGTTGGCCTTGGCTTCAGCAAGACGTGGGTCCCTATTTAATTTTCCATGAGGACAGAGCTGAACTCAGAACTCGTCAGCAATTTCTTCCTAAAATGGTATCCGCATTTCGTATCAACCAACCTATTGTTCCGGTTGTCACCGACACCTCTGCTACTCCAAAGTCTTTTGATGTTGTGAGGGCTTTGAAGGTGTATGTGAAAAAAACAGCTCATCACAGAAAGACGGACTAAATGTTTGTTCTTTATGATCCCAATGAGATTTGGAGTCTTGCTTCAAAGCAGACAATTGCACGCTGGATCAGACTTACTATCCAGCATGCTTATTCCACGGCAAGTTTTCCATGTCCAAAATCTGTACAGGCCCACTCTACTTGGTCGGTGTGTTGTTCCTGGGTGGCTGCCCGAGGTGTCTCGGCTTTACAGCTCTGCCGAGCAGCTATTTGGTCAGGTTTGAAGTCGTTGCTAAATTCTACAAGTTCGATACTTTGGCCTCTGAGGACCTTCAGTTTGGTCTGTCAGTTCTGCAGGAACTTCAGCAATATCCCACCCGGTTTGGGAGCTATGGTACATCCCCATGGTACTGAATGGACCCCAGTATCCTCTAGGTCGCAAAAGGATGTAAAAGAAAATAGGATTTTAATTACCTACCGGTAAATCTTTTTCTCGTAGTCCGTAGAGGATGCTGGGCTTCGTTCTTCCTGCACTGCACTTGGTTAAGTAATGTTGGTTCAGCCGTTGCTGTTCCTGATTCAACTTTGGTTAGCTTGGCTTTCCTCTTGTTGTGTGTGCTGGTTCAGAATCTCACCACTATCCTTATCTATCCTTCTCTCGAAGTATGTCCGTCTCCTTGGGCACAGCTTCCTAGACTGAGTCTGGTAGGAGGGGCATAGAGGGAGGAGCCAGCCCACACTATCAAATTCTTAAAGTGCCCATGGCTTCTAGTGGACCCGTCTATACCCCATGGTACTAAATGGCCCCAGTTTCCCCTGCGGACTACGAGAAAAGGATTTACCGATATGTAATTAAAATCCTATTTTAAGGCTTTGGCCTGATTTTAAATGGGCCGAAGAACTCCTAAAGTGGACGAAAACATGAAACAAATAAAGAAAAAATAGGATTTTAATTTGGACCCCAGCATCCTCTAGGACGCAAGAGAAAAAGAAAAAATAGGATTTTAATTACCTACCTGTAAATCCTTTTCTCGTAGTCCGTAGAGGATGCTGGGGTCCACATTAGTACCATGGGGGTATAGACGGGTCCCTAGGGAGCCATGGGCACTTTAAAAATTTAATAGTGTGGGCTGGCTCCTCCCTCCATGCCCCTCCTACCAGACTCAGTCTAGAAACTGTGCCTGAGGAGACGGACATACTTCGAGAGAAGGAAATACACAGATAAAGGTGAGATTCACACCAGCTCACACATAACAAGGCAAACCAAGCTAATGTCAGGTCCGGGTGTTTTTGTGAATCCGTTAACCCGGGACCAACCACAGGTGTAGGTGCTGGGGTATGAAGAAAGCAGGGAGGACGAAGAAACTTCCGTTTCATATATTTATTAAAAATAACAATTCAGTAAAGAGTTAAATGACAAGTTTGTTAATCATCATATTATACTGAAGTATTGCAGGAATGGCAGAAATAATATGCAGGATAAATCTCAAAAACAAATAAAAGAAATGTTCATGGAACTGTATATAAAACAAGCTGATGAATAAATGTTGAATTGTCCAAATATAAACAAGCTTTGATGCTGAACTGCAGAATGCGTTTAACTGGGTAATGCTGACATGAAGAAATAACTGTAAGGATTTGCAATGAAGTTTTGAGAGTTAACTGAGAGGCTGTGAAGAATTATCCTTGTTATGGTAACATAAAAAATAAAAGTACTGAATTGGGTTACTTGCGGGTTCCGGAGATCACTGTGAAAACTGTAGCAGATGACAAGGTAATGAACGGGTTAAATGCAGAGTAGAACGAACGAACAGGTGAGGGTAGTGGAATCCTCCAAACTTTGTATGGTTGAAGGCAGGCAGACAAGGTAACCTCATGCAAGACTCTGGGAATCCAACTGTTTCCAGTAGGTGTGCAATTAACTGACAGCACAGCGGAGAGCCGGTGGATCTTTAGCAGTGAAGGCTGCAGACGGACCTCTGGGAACGGAGGCGATATCTGGACCATGGGAATCACACAGGAATGCACGGAGAGAGCTCAGAGCTAGAGCACAGCGTTGATACAACAAAGCACTGGCCCAGAGTAACATAATCCCAGCCTACTTAAAGGCAGCACAAGCACGGGATTGGCTTACACCTGCCCACAGGTGTTTTCACAAGTGCTCTGTATTACCTATTTGGTCTCCAACATGGCCGCCTCCTATACAGCAGACACACCGCAGTGCCTTAGGCCATTTGGACCCCGCACTCCCAGTTCCCAGACTCTGCATTACCTGTGCCACTGATCACGCCACGTCCCCACACGGGCGCACAGCACCGCGAGCAACCGCACTGGCAACGGACGAACCCCAGAACCCGCAGAGGTGAGAGACCGGTTCGTGACAGTACCCCCTCTTCTAAGGGTGGTCTCCGAACACCTTTGAACTTTATCAGGATTTTTGGAGAAGTATTTCTGTACCAGTCTTGGAGCATGAACATCTTCAGAAAAAAACCAGGATCTCTCCTCTGGACCGTAACCCTTCCAGTCGACCAAAAACTGTAAACGTCCATATCGGGAACGTGAGTCCACAATCTCTTTAACTTCAAATTCTTCATCCTGCAAAGAGTGAACTTTAGGAGATTTGGACTGGGTAGTACGGAATTTATTGAGAATCAAAGGTTTCAATAAAGATGTATGAAAGGCGTTAGGAATTTTCAAAGACGGTGGCAACTTGACTTTGTATGACACAGGGTTGAGTACCTTTACAATGGGAAATGGACCAATAAACTTGGGAGCAAATTTCTTAGAAGGAACTTTGAACCTGAGATTGCGCGTAGAAATCCAAACTTGGTCTCCCACCTTGTAATTCGGTACAGCTTTACGTTTTCTATCTGCAAAAGATTTATAACGAGCGGAAGTTTTGACCAACGACTTACGCACACAACTCCAGATTCTAGATAGACGTTGAAGCTCTTGATCTGCTGCTGGAACCTCTAGGGCTGGCAATGGATGGAACTCTGGCACACGAGGATGAAAGCCGAAGTTAATATAAAAGGGCGTAGATTCTGAAGACGAATGGAAGAGATTATTATGAGCAAATTCTGCCAATGGAAGGTAGTCAACCCAGTCATCCTGTGAGGACGATATATATAGCCGGAGAAATGTTTCAAGGTCTTGGTTTACTCTCTCAGTTTGTCCATCTGTCTGAGGATGATATGCAGAAGAAAAATTCAACTTGACATTTAAAGATGAACAAAGCGACCTCCAGAACTTGGCCACAAACTGTGTTCCCCGATCAGAGATGATCTCTCGAGGAAGGCCGTGCAACTTGAAGATTTCAGAGATGAACAATCTGGCTAGTAAAGGGGCTGATGGTAATCCAGTTAATGGAATGAAATGTGCCATTTTCGAAAATCGATCCACTATCACCAAAATGGTATTTCGCCCTTTTGATGGAGGTAGATCAGTCACGAAATCCATTGAGATATGAGTCCATGGTTGTTTGGGTATGGATAATGGATGTAATAAACCTGGTGGAGAACTTCTTGGACTCTTATGTTGGGCACATTTAGGACATGCTGCTATAAACTCTTGGACATCGGCTTTAAGACGTGGCCACCAATAAGACTGTTGAATAAATTTGAGAGTCTTTAGAACCCCAGGATGACCCATGAAGGAAGAGGAGTGAGCCCAGGTAAGCAGCCGTTTTCGAAGATTTGTGGCGACAAATGTCTTGCCAGGCGGAGGAACTGGAGAGGTTCGAGTCATTAAAAAGGACGTAGAATTCACAATGGCTTGATTCGTGGTAGCATCATTTAATTCAGAAGAAGCAAAGGACCGAGAAAGGGCATCTGCCTTTTTGTTCTGAGACCCTGGTCGATAGGTGAGCTTGAAATTGAATCGTGTGAAGAAAAGCGCCCATCTAGCTTGTCGTGGATTTAAGCACTGAGCTGACTGCAGATATAGAAGATTCTTATGATCAGTATAAACTGTAATGCTATGTTGTGCTCCTTCTAGAAGATATCTCCACTCCTCAAATGCCAACTTGATGGCAAGTAATTCTTGCTCACCGATTGCATAATTACGTTCGGCCGAGAGGAACTTACGGGAGAAATATCCGCAGGGATGGACCTTTTTATCTTCAAAGACTTGTGACAACACAGCTCCTACTGCTTCTGTAGATGCATCCACCTCTAGTAGAAAGGGACTATTCAAATCAGGCTGTCAAAGAATGGGGGCTGACACAAAGGCTTGCTTTAAATCAGAGAAGGCTTTGATTGCTTCAGAAGACCAGTTCGTAGGATTTGCTCCCTTGCGAGTTAGGGCTGTAATGGGAGCAGCTAACGTAGAATAATTCTTAATGAATCTCCTATAGAAATTAGCAAAGCCAAGAAATCGCTGAATCCCCTTGAGAGTTGTAGGAGTGGACCAATCTCGGATAGCTTGTACCTTACCAGGATCCATACATAGTTCTGATCCAGAAATGATGTAACCAAGGAACGGTATGGAAGATACTTCAAAAGTGCACTTCTCTAACTTACAATAAAGTTGATTTTTCCTCAGACGTGTCAGTACCTCTTTAACTTGGTGACGGTGAGACTTTAGATCCTTAGAGAATATTAGGATATCATCCAGGTACACTACTAGACACTTGTAGAGAAGATCACAAAAAAGTTAATTCACATAGCTTTGAAAAACTGCAAGTGCATTACAAAGACCAAAAGGCATTACAAGGTATTCGTAATGCCCATCCCGGGTATTAAAAGCAGTCTTCCACTCGTCCCCTGCCCGGATGCGGAATAAATTGTAGGCCCCTCGGAGATCCAATTTTGTAAACACAGTAGCTCCCTTTACCCGATCAAATAATTCTGGAATTAAGGGTAATGGGTACTTGTTTTTCACAGTGATCTCATTGAGTCCACGGTAATCTATGCATGGTCGTAACCCACCGTCCTTCTTCTTAACGAAAAAGAATCCGGTTCCTGCAGGTGAAGAAGATGGTCTGATAAATCCTTTGGTTAGATTTTCCTGTATATAATCAGACATAGCTTGCGTCTCTGGGATGGATAGCGGATAAATTTTCTTCCCCTAGGAGGGGTTTTGCCCAGAACCAGGACGATTGGGCAGTCCCATTCGCGATGAGGAGGTAGAGAGTCTGCTGCTTGTTTACTGAAAACATCCGCAAAGGATTGATACACCGGAGGTAGGTCGGGAAGGCTAATTGACCGGAGAGGTACAATTGAGGCTAAACAGTCCTTGGTACAAGATTTACCCCACGAAAGGACTTCCATGGTTTGCCAATTAAGTTGAGGATTATGTTTCTGCAGCCAAGGTAAACCAAGTATCACATCTTGAGAGGCTTTGGGAATCACGTAGAAGGAGAGGTATTCGGAATGGAGCACACCAACTTTCATCTTGAGACATACGGTTCGATGAGTAATTATACTATCTGGAATTCGACTTCCATCCACTGCTGTAACAGCAACTGCTGCTTCCAGAGGCATGGTTTGGACTTTAAACCGTAAGACAAAGGCTGAGGAGATGAAGTTCTCGGCTGCCCCGGAATCTAGGAGAGCTGAAACTTTCACTGTAGAACTTGGAACTTCTAATTGAATAGACAAGGTTGGCTCTTTCCCAGAACGTGATTCTAAAGTAACTCCTAGCTTAACCTCTCTTGAATAAGCTAGGAGCGAGAGTTTCCCGGTCAGAGTTTGCAGAATTTAACTAAATGTTCGGAGGACCCACAGTACATGCAGAGGTTACCCTGTCGACGACGAAGTCGTTCCTCCTCTGTGAGGCGAGAGCGCCCAATCTGCATAGGTTCTTCTGTCGTTACCAGAGACTGTGATGAAGAATCTTGTTGAGGCCTAGGATGATAACGTGGACTGGATCGCTCTGCCCTGGATTTCTCTAAACATTGCTCCCTGTAGCGTAGGTCAAGTTTGTTACAGAGAGAAATCAATTCATCCAGTTTAGTTGGCACATCCCGGATAGTTAAATCATCCTTGATTCTCTCTGAAAGTCCATTCCAAAACGCGGCGATCAGGGCCTCCTCATTCCAGTTTAACTCTGAAGACAACGTGCGAAACTGAATAATATATTGACTGACAGGACGTAAACCTTGATGTAGATGGAGAATCTCCAAAGATGCTGAGGTGGTCCTGCCTGGTTCGTCAAAGATTCTCCGGAAGGATGATACGAACTCCTTGTAATTAGAGAGGATAGGATCACCTCTTTCCCATAATGGTGATGCCCACTCCAGAGCCTGACCGGAGAGGAGGGCAATAATATATGCAACCTTAGAACGAGCTGATGGGAAACTGGCGGACAACAGTTCGAACTGGATCTTGCATTGATTCAGGAATCCTCTGCAAAGTTTTGGAGTTCCGTCAAACTTACTCGGAGAGGGTAACTGCAAGCGGGACGTAGGCAGCGTCACAGGAGAAGCTGTAGTGGTAACTGGGACAACCGGAGTTGGAATCTGGACTTGAGACATTTTAATAGCCATATGAAGAGTCTCTAAACGGTCTGCCATAGTTTGCATAAACTGCACTATTTGTGTCTGTATAGACTCCTGGTTTTCCAGACGGGAAAGGATATCTGACGTAGCACCGCCTCCTGCGAATTGGTCACTTGACGGATCCATGCGGCCAGTGCTTACTGTCAGGTCCGGGTGTTTTTGTGAATCCGTTAACCCGGGACCAACCACAGGTGTAGGTGCTGGGGTATGAAGAAAGCAGGGAGGACGAAAAAACTTCCGTTTCATATATTTATTAAAAATAACAATTCAGTAAAGAGTTAAATGACAAGTTTGTTAATCATCATATTATACTGAAGTATTGCTGGAATGGCAGAAATAATATGCAGGATAAATCTCAAAAACAAATAAAAGAAATGTTCATGGAACTGTATATAAAACAAGCTGATGAATAAATGTTGAATTGTCCAAATATAAACAAGCTTTGATGCTGAACTGCAGAATGTGTTTAACTGGGTAATGCTGACATGAAGAAATAACTGTAAGGATTTGCAATGAAGTTTTGAGAGTTAACTGAGAGGCTGTGAAGAATTATCCTTGTTATGGTAACATAAAAAATAAAAGTACTGAATTGGGTTACTTGCGGGTTCCGGAGATCACTGTGAAAACTGTAGCAGATGACAAGGTGATGAACGGGTTAAATGCAGAGTAGAACGAACGAACAGGGGAGGGTAGTGGAATCCTCCAAACTTTGTATGGTTGAAGGCAGGCAGACAAGGTAACCTCATGCAAGACTCTGGGAATCCAACTGTTTCCAGTAGGTGTGCAATTAACTGACAGCACAGCGGAGAGCCGGTGGATCTTTAGCAGTGAAGGCTGCAGACGGACCTCTGGGAACGGAGGCGATATCTGGACCACGGGAATCACACAGGAATGCACGGAGAGAGCTCAGAGCTAGAGCACAGCGTTGATACAACAAAGCACTGGCCCAGAGTAACATAATCCCAGCCTACTTAAAGGCAGCACAAGCACGGGATTGGCTTACACCTGCCCACAGGTGTTTTCACAAGTGCTCTGTATTACCTATTTGGTCTCCAACATGGCCGCCTCCTATACAGCAGACACACCGCAGTGCCTTAGGCCATTTGGTCCCCGCACTCCCAGTTCCCAGACTCTGCATTACCTGTGCCACTGATCACGCCGCGTCCCCACACGGGCGCACAGCACCGCGAGCAACCGCACTGGCAACGGACGAACCCCAGAACCCGCAGAGGTGAGAGACCGGTTTGTGACAGCTAACTAGCTTGAACAATTCAGCAACAACTGAACAACAGTACTTAACCAAGTAAAAATGTAGTACTTAACCAAGTAACAAAGAAGTACCGAACCAAGTAACAACTGCAGGAGAACGAAGCGCTGGGCGGGTGCTCAGTATCCTCTACGGACTACGAGAAAAGGATTTACCGTAGGTATTTAAAATCATATTTTCTCTTACATCCTAGAGGATGCTGCGGTCCACATTAGTACCATGGGGATGTACCAAAGCTCCCAGTACGGGAGGGAGAGCATGGAGGCTCCTGCAGAACCGATAGACCAAATGTTAGGTTTTCAGAGGCCAAAGTATCGAACTTGTAAAACTTAGCAAACGTGTTCGACCCTGACCAAGTAGCCACTTGGCAGAGCTGTAAAGCCGAGACACCCCGGACAGCCGCCCAGGTAGGACCCACCTTACGAGTAGAGTTGTCATTAACAGATTTTGGACACGGCAACCATGCCGTAGAACAAGCATGCTGGATAATGAACCTGATCCAGTGAGAAATCGTATGCTTAGAAGCAGAACACCCAATCTTGTTGGGATCATACAGGACAAAGAGAGAGTCCGACTTTCTGTGACGAGAAGTTCTCTTCACATAAATCTTCAAAGCGCTCACAACATCCAAGGACTTTGAGGTAATTGAGGAGTCAGTAGCCACTGGCACGATAGGTTGGTTGATATGAAAAGCCAACACAACCTTTGCAAGAAACTGCTGATGCGTCCTGAGCTCAGCTCTATCTTCATGGAAAATCAAGTAGGGGCTTTTGCAGGACAAAGCCCCCAATTCAGACACATGTCTAGCATATGCTAATGCCAACAGTGTGGCCACCTTCCAAATGAGAAACTTGACCTCCACATCCTGTAAAGGCTCGAACCAATCCAATTGCAGGAACTGCAACACCACGTTAAGATCCCAAGGTGCCGTAGGAGGCACAAAGGGAGGCTGGATTTGCAGGACCCCTTTCAAGAAAGTGCGTTCATCAGGGAGGGAAGCCAACTGTTTCTGGAATAAAATGGACAAGGCCGAAATCTGGACCTTTATGGCCCACATCCACACCTTCTTGCAGGAAGAGGAGAAACTGTCCATGTTGACACTCCACTGTAGGAAACTTCTTGGATTCACACCAAGACACATACTTTTTCCAAATTCGATGGTAATGTTTAGATGTTACTCTCTTCCTAGCCTGGATCAGGGACGGAATAACCTTGTTCGGAAGGCCTTTCTGAGCTAAGATCTGGTGTTTAACCTCCATGCCGTCAAATGTAGCCTTGGTAAGTCTTGATAATCAAATGGCCCCTGTTGCAGAAGGTCCTCTTGAAAAGGAAGAGGCCACGGATCTTCTAGTAGTAATTCCAGAAGATCCGCGTACCAAGCTTTTCTTGCCAGTCCGGAGCAATGAGGATCGCCTGAACTCTTGTTCTTTTTATAACTGAGAATCCTTGGGATGAGTGGAAGTGGAGGGAACACATACACCGACTGGAAGACCCACGGAGTCACCAGTGTGACCACTGCCTGTGGGTCTCTCGACCTGGAACAGTACCTGAAAAGCTTCTTGTTGAGGCGGGAGGCCATCATGTCGATTTGAGGTACGCCCCAAAGACTTGTCACCACCGCGAACATCTCCGGGTGGAGGCCCCACTCTCCTGGATGGAAATCATGTCCGCTTCCCAGTTGTCCACACCCGGAATGAAGATCGCTGACCGCGCCAGCGCGTGCCTTTCTGCCCAGAGGAGGATCTTTGTCACCTCTGACATTGCAACTCTGCTCTTCGTTCCGCATTGTCGGTTTATGTAGGCCACCCTCGTTACAGGCTTCAAGACATCCCGGACCATTGATTGTATCACCATCGCATTTTCCACCAGTAGAAACACCCTCTGCACTTCCGTGTCGAGGATCATCCGTAGGAAAGACAATCTCCTTGCCAGTTTCAAATGTGACTTTGGAAGATTCAGGATCCACCTATGATCCCGGAGTAGTCAAGTTGTGAGAGCAATGTTCTGCAACAACTTCTCCCTGGAAGATGCTTTTATTAGCAGATCATCCAGATATGGAATTATGTTCACTCCCTGCTTGCATAGGAATAGTATCATCTCTGCAATTACCTTGGTGAACACCCTCGATGCCATACATAGGCCTAATGGCAGTGCCTGGAACTGATAGTGACAGTCCAACAGCGCAAATCTATGCCTGGTGAGGTGGCCAAATCGGAATGTGGAGGTACGCATCCTTGATATTCAGGGATACCAGGAATTCCCCCTCCTCCAGACCTGAGATCACCACTCTCAGAGACTCCATCTTGAAGTCCCTCAAGTTGTGGTTTAAAGATTTCAGGTTCGAGACCGCGCCTGAAATTTTCCATGATGGTTAGGCAGAGAGACAAAGGTGGCCTCCGCCTGCCATATATACAAGGCTACTATCGAGCCTGCCATCTCCAAAGGATCCTTTGTTGGTCTAGGGCTGTAACATCGAAACAATGGGTGCAGATAGAGAATCAAGTACTCCCGTCACCAATCGCTGTCACTCCCTGGTTACATACCCTCCCTGCCATCTCCCACCCCACTATAGGCCCCACCTTAACATGTTGGAAAGCGATTAGAAAATCCCCCTCTATTTCCTCATCGACTTCCGCTTACATGTCCTTTTTATTTAATGAACGATTTCCCCCCGGTATGGCCATACGGGCCTTCCAATCTTGGTATGATTTAGGACTCTGGAGGGTCGGGCAGCTGATGGACGGGGGTGAGGTTGTCTCCTTTTCGAATCTACAAGAGAAATGGCATTTACCGCCCAGAGACTTTTGGCGATATCTGCAAGTTCGCCATTTTTTGATGTCTCAGGGCTACTCTAGAGGGAGGCCCCCAGCCCACAAGCCGTTTGAACGCCTCTGCGACAGCTCGGCGCCCCCGCCCCACTCTATCTCCCTGATATACAACCTTCTATTGGCAGACTCCAGCACAACTCTCCCTCCCTTTACTGAGGCGTGGGATAGAAATCTCGACAGAGAGCTGGGCGAAGACGTTTGGGAGAAAATATTCAAACTGGCTCATGCTTGCTCCCCCAGTACACTGGTAGTAGAAACCCAGTACAAATTAATCTCTCGATGGTATAGATGCCCTGATATTCTTTCTAAGATGGGTCTTGGTCTCCCCAATACCTGCTGGCGCTGCTCTTCTGGCCCTGGGAACCCGCTCCATATATGGTGGTCGTGCCCCTTGCTTCAACCCTACTGGAAGGAGATACTTTCACTTTCTGCTGAAATTATAGGTGACGAGACTCCAACGGATCCCCTGTTTTGGCTGTTTCACTACTCGTCCAAACCCATCTCGAGCTATAAACACTCCTTATTATGCCATCTCAACAATGCCGCCAAGGCGGTGATTCCTGTCCGCTGGCGATCCTCCTCCCCTCCAACTGTTAGAGATTGGTTGAATAGAGTAGATCTTTATATGGAATTGGATGATATAATGGCATCTGCCGAAGGGGGCTATCCATCCTTCAGGGATACGTGGGCGCGATGGCTACTTTTTAAGGATTCATCAACTTTTAGGTCCATCCTCGCCTCCAGCTCCCCCACGCCATCTTAGACGTTTTCCCACCTCGTTGTATTGCTTCTTGTTGTGTGGTAAGCAGGAGACATGCGCTGTGGACCGGGTGACTCTGATTCTGACTCTCGTTCTAAGCCTCCCTCCCTTCTCTTCCCCCTCTATCTCTTTCCGTATTCTTTCTTTATCTCTTTTCTTTATCTTGTTCTTGTATTGGGTTAATAAGGTTAACAAGATATGTTTGACTATCACATTGTACCATTTTATATGTTCAAGCTGTTATGTATATGCTCTCTTGGTATTGACCACGGGAGCCAGATAGGCTTGCAGTTGTATCACGACACTACTTTTCTTTTATTGCGACTGTCTGTATGTTAACCATTTGTTATTGCTACAAATTTTACAATAAACATATTTTGCACTAAAGATTTCAGGTTCAATATTGGTCTGACTAAAGCGTCCAGTTTCGGTACCACAAAGAGGTTTGAGTAGTAACCCTTGTTTTCGAGATGAGGTGGAACTGGGACAATGACATTTGCCTCTTCCAAATTTTGAATGGCTTCCTGTAGGATAGCCCTGTCAGCAAAGCTGGTAAGCCTGATTTGAAAAATTGGTGAGGTGGGAGTTCGTGAAACTCCAGTCTGTATCCCTGGGACACAATATCTTGTAAACTCACATCTAAGAAATCCTCTTACGACTACATCAACACTTGAACTGCTTTACAACTACAGATATATGTTCATTTCTAACATTCTTCAATTAGCACTGTGAACACTAAACTAATTTCTGTAGAAAACATTACAAATGCAGGGGGTAATTCCAAGTTGATCGCAGCAGGACATTTTTTAGCAGTTGGGCAAAACCATGTGCACTGCAGGGGGGGGGCAGATATAACATGTGCAGAGAGAGTTAGATTTGGGTGGGTTATTTTATTTCTGTGCAGGGTAAATACTGGCTGCTTTATTTTTACACTGCAAATTAGATTGCAGATTGAACACACCCCACCCACATCTAAGTCTCTCTGCACATGTTATATCTGCCTCCCCTGCAGTGCACATGGGAGGTCATTCCGAGTTGTTCGCTCGCAAGCGGATTTTAGCAGATTTGCTCATGCTAAGCCGCCGCCTACTGGGAGTGAATCTTAGCATCTTAAAATTGCGAACGATGTATTCGCAATATTGCGATTACACACCTCGTAGCAGTTTCTGAGTAGCTCCAGACTTACTCGGCATCTGCGATCATTTCACTGCTTGTCGTTCCTGGTTTGACGTCACAAACACACCCAGCGTTCGCCCAGACACTCCTCCGTTTCTCCAGCCACTCCTGCGTTTTTTCCGGAAACGGTAGCATTTTTTCCCACACGCCCATAAAACGGCCTGTTTCCGCCCAGTAACACCCATTTCCTGTCAATCACATTACGATCGCCAGAACGATGAAAAAGCCGTGAGTAAAATTACTAAGTGCATAGCAAATTTACTTGGCGCAGTCGCAGTGCGAACATTGCGCATGCGCATTAAGCGGAAAATGGCTGCGATGCGAAGATTTTTACCGAGCGAACAACTCGGAATGAGGGCCATGGTTTTGCCCAATTGCTAATATAATTCCTGCTGCGATCAACTTGGAATTACCCCCGTAGTGTTTTACTTCACACTCAAAATACCTGGGATTTTGGTCTGAGGCATAGTTAATGAAGGTACCTTGGGTTGCTGTTTGCACAACAAACAAAAAGTTTATTTTAGAGTTTTTCTCATACATCCTAGTGCATAGGTTCTCAAACTCGGTCCTCAGGACCCCACACAGTGCATGTTTTGCAGGTGACCCAGCAGGTGCACAGGTGTATTAATTACTCACTGACACATTTTAAAAGGTCCACAGGTGGAACCAATTATTTCACTTGCGATTCTGTGAGGAGACCTACAAAACATGCACCGTGTGGGGTCCTGAGGACCGAGTTTGAGAACCTGTGTCCTAGAGGATGCTGGGGTCCATTTCAGTACCATAGGGTGTAGATGGTTCCGCAGGAGCCATGGGCACCTTAAGACTTTTCAAGGGTGTGAACTTGCTTTACCCTCTATGCCCCTCCTCCAGACCTCAGTTTTAGAATAGTGCCCAGGCAGACTGGATGCACTCCAAAGGAGCTCTACTGAGTTTCTCTGAAAAGACTTATGTTAGGTTATTTATTTTCAGGGAGGACTGCTGGCAACAGTCTCCCTGCTTCGTGGGACTGAGGGGGCAGAAGTAGGAACCAACTTCCTAAAGAGTTTCATGGCTCTGCTTCTGGCTGACAGGACACCATTAGCTCCTGAAGGGAACTGAACGCTAGCTGTGCCTAGATGCTCACTCCCACAGCACGCTGACACCCCCCTTGCAGAGCCAGAAGTGAGAAGTCAGGTGAGTGTTAGAAGAGAGATCTTCAATCAAGGTGACAGCTAAAGGTACCGCGCGGCTGGCGGGAGTGCAGCGCGCTATGTTGCCCACGCATACATAGGCACTGCAGGGCGTGGGGGGGCGCCCTGGGTAGCATGAAACCTATTGAAACTGGCATAAATAAGGGGCACAAGTTGCTGAAACACAGTCCTACCCCTGCCAGTATAAAAAATTACCTCATAAAAGCTGAGGAGAAACACGCCACTGAAGAGTGGAGCTTCCTCCTCAGTCAGCCAGCACACTGCTCAGCGCTATTTTCTCTCCTTCCAGGCTGCAGAGAAGAACGCTGGTCCTCCTCCACTGCCGAACAAGTATCGGTGCAAAACAGGGGGGGGGCCACAGTGAATTTGGTGCTATATAATTGTGTGATTAACATTATAAAAGTGCTGCATGTCAGTGGGCATTTTGTGTTCACAGACATTGTGTTACTGGCACTGGGTTATGAACTGGCAAATCCTATCTGTGTCCCTCTGACAGATTTTACTGTGGGCCTGTCCCCTATAAGTCCCGGAGTGTCTGGTGTGGTTGTGCACATGTGTGACATGTCAGGGGCAGGGAACTCTTCCTCTGTGGGAGACATGTTAGGGACACAGAGGTGTAATATGACACCAAGAGCCTGACTGAAAGGTTACATGATAGTGTGAATTATATCAGTAAGAGGTTAGACTGAATCTCATGCAGAAAATTGAAAATAATATGTTGAAGATGTGATTTTTAATAGTTCTGCCTTACATCCACAGGGACCCCTCTGTGTCACATACAAATTTGCACAAGTAGTACAAACTGATACCGACACGGACTCTGATTCCTGTGTTGACACTAGTGATTCCAGGGGAATAGGTCCTAAATTAGGAAAATGCATTCAAAACATGTTTTAGCTATAAAGGAGGTGTAGAAGTTACGAAGCCCCCTCTTACCACAAGGAGAGGGTTTACTTTAGTAAAGAAGTAATGTAATTTTCCCTCCACCTCAGGAGTTGAACAGTCTCTTGGAGGGAGTCTGATTTAACCTGAAAAGAAATGTCAGATTCCCAAAAGGAATTCAGGCAGCTTACCTTTTTTAGACAGGGCCCTGTCATAAAAGAGAAAAGGTGTTTCTCCCTGTGCCTGGAATGGCTTCACTTAAGGAGCCGGCAGACCGCAAGTGAGTGAGGTGATCTATTGATGTGGCCAAGGAGACACTACTCAGGCCTACCATTGTCTGTACGTGGGTGAGTAGTGCTATTGAAAAGTGGTCAGAAAACTTGTCATTAGACATTGACACAATAGATGGAGACGAGATACTCCTAACGGGTCATATCAAAGACGCTGCTGCGTACTTACTAGAAACCATGAAACATATTGGTCTCTTGGGATCAAGAACCGCTACCATGGCAGTATCGGCTCGGAGGGCGTTGTGGATTCACCAGTGGAATGCTGATGCAGATTCCAAAAGAAATATGGAGGCTCTCCCGTATAAAGGTGAGTCCTTGTTTGGTGATGGGCTAGATGCGTTAGTGTCGGCGGCTACCGCAGGTAAGTCGACATTCTTGCCTTATGCTCCTACACCGGCAAAAAAGACACATCACTCTCACATGCAGTCCGTTCAGCCCAACAAATACAAAAAGGCCAAAGGTTCCCCCTTTTTTGCAGGTAAGGGAAGGGGAAAATAAAATAAATCTGCTGCGTCTCCCGTATCGCAGGAGCAGAAGTCCACCCCTGCTTCTGCCAAATCTGCAGCATGACGCTGGGGCTCCTTTGCGGGAGTCTGCTCGGGTGGGAGCACGTAGGGGAAAAGAAAAGAAATCTGCAGCGTCACCTGGATCGCAGGAGCAGAAGTCCACCCCTGCTTCTGCCAAATCTGTAGCATGACGCTGGGGCTCCTTTGCGGGAGTCTGCTCGGGTGGGAGCACGTCTGAAACTTTTCACTCAAATCTGGATTCAATCTGGCCTGGACCCATGGGTCTTACAAATAGTGTCCCATGGGTACAAACTAGAGTTTCAAGACGTCCCCCCATGCCGATTTTTCAAATCGACCTTGCCAGCTTCTCTTCCAGAAAGAGAGGCAGTAACAACGGCAATTCAAAAATTATGTCAGGATCAGGTCATTGTCCTGGTACCCTTGTCACAGCAAGGAGAAGGGTTTTATTCAAGCCTCTTTGTAGTTCTGAAGCCGGACGGCTCGGTCAGACCGATTTTAAACTTGAAAAATCTGAATCTGTACCAGAAAAGGTTCAAGTTCAAGATGGAATCCCTGAGGGTAGTGATTTGCAGTCTGGAGGAGGGGGACTTCATGGTGTCAGGAGACATAAAAGATGCTTACTTGCATGTTCCCATTTATCCTCCTCACCAAATTATCTGAGATTCGCAGCACAGGATTGCCATTACCAGTTCCAGACGTTGCCGTTTGGAGTCTCCACGGCACCGAGGGTATTCACCAAGGTGATGGCGGAAATGATGGTCCTCTTTCATCAAAAAGGAGTCAATATAATTCCTTATCTGGACGATCTCCTGATAAAAGTGACATCCAGGGAACAGTTGGTGCAGGACATCGCACTCTCCCTGTCAGTACTTCAACAACACGTTTGGATCATGAATTTTCCAAAGTCGCAGTTGGAACCGACGACAAGATTGTCCTTTTTAGGGATGATTCTGGACACAGAAGTACGGAGAGTATCTATTCCAGTGGAAAAGGCTCTGGAAATCCAGAAAATGATCAAACAAATATTGAAACCAACAAGCGTGTCGATCCCATCAATGCATTCGGTTGTTGGGGAAAATGGTAGCGGCCTACGAGGCTATACAGTTTGGCCGATTTCATGCCAGAGTATTCCAGTGGGACCTGTTGGACAAGTGGTCCGGATCCCACCTACACATGCACCAGAAAATAATCCTGTCCCCCAAAGCCAGTATTTTGTTCCTGTGGTGGCTACACAGTTCTCACCTACTAGAGGGACGCAGGTTTGTGATTCATGACTGGGTCCTAATAACCACGGATGCAAGTCTCCGAGGCTGGGGAGCTTTCACACAGGGGAAAGCTTCCAAGGAAAATGGTCAAGTCAGGAAGCCTGCCTTCACATAAACGTTCTGGAATTGAGAGCCATTTACAACGGCCTTCTACAAGCGGTACATCATCTTCAAGATCATCCCGTGCAGATCCAGTCGGACAATGTAACAGCAGTTGCGTACATAAACAGGCAAGGCAGAACGAAAAGCAGAGCGGCAATGGCAGAGGTGACAAGGATTCTCCTCTGGGTAGAAAGACATGTAAGAGCTCTGTCAGCAATTTTCATTCCGGGAGTGGACAACTGGGAAGCAGACTTCCTCAGCAGACACGATCTCCATCCAGGAGAGTGGGGCATCCATCAAGAAGTCTTCGCAGAGGTGACAAGTCTTTGGGGATTTCCTCAAACAGACATGATGGCATCTCGTCTAAACAAGAAGCTTCAGAGATATTGTTCCAGGTCAAGAGACCCTCAAGCAATAGCAGTGGATGCACTGGTGACCCAGTGGGTGCTTCGGTCGGTATATGTTTTCTCTTACGTCCTAGAGGATGCTGGGGATTCCGTAAGGACCATGGGGACAGACGGGCTCCGCAGGAGACATGGGCACTAAAAAAGAACTTTAGGTATGGGTGTGCACTGGCTCCTCCCTCCACGCTTCCCCCCCAGACCCCAGTTTATTACTGTGCCCAGAGGAGACTGGGTGCATTACAGGGAGCTCTCCTGAGTTTCCTGAAAAGAAAGTATTTTGTTAGGTTTTTTATTTTCAGGTAGCCTGCTGGCAACAGACTCCCTGCATCAAGGGACTGAGGGGAGAGAAACAGACCTACTTTATTGTTAGGCTCTGTTTCTTACGCTACTGGACACCATTAGCTCCAGAGGGAACGGAACGCAGGTCTCACCCTCGCCGTTCGTCCCAGAGCCACGCCGCTGTCCTCCTTGCTGAGCCGGAAGATAGAAGCCGGGTGAGTATGTGAAGAACGAAGACTTCAGAGGCGGTAGAAGACTTCAGATCTTCATAGAGGTAACGCACAGCGGTAATGCTGTGCGCCATTGCTCCCACACAGCACACACACGGCAGTCACTGTAAGGGTGCAGGGCACAGGGGGGGGCGCCCTGGGCAGCAATAAGGACCTCCAAATCTGGCTTAAATAGTGATATACAGGCTAGGCACTGTATATATGAGACCCCCACCGTTTTTTTTACATTTTTCAGCGGGACCGAAGCCCGCCGCTGAGGGGGCGGAGCTTGTTCCTCAGCACTCACCAGCGCCATTTTCTCCACAGCACACCGCTGAGAGGAAGCTCCCCGGACTCTCCCCTGCTTACCACGATGAAAGAGGGTTTTTAAGGAGGGGGGGCACATAATTTGGCGCAAAATAGATGATAACAGTGCTATCTGGGTAAACATATGGGCCCTCATTCCGAGTTGTTCGCTCGCAAGCTGCTTTTAGCAGCTTTGCACACGCTAAGCCGCCGCCTACTGGGAGTGAATCTTAGCTTCTTAAAATTGCGAACGAAAGATTCGCAATATTGCGAAAAGACATCTCTGTGCAGTTTCTGAGTAGCTCGAGACTTACTATGCCAGTGCGATCAGTTCAGTGCTTGTCGTTCCTGGTTTGACGTCACAAACACACCCAGCGTTCGTCCAGACACTCCTCCGTTTCTCCAGCAACTCCCGTGTTTTTCCCAGAAACGGTAGCGTTTTCTCCCACACGCCCATAAAACGACCAGTTTCCGCCCAGAAACACCCACTTCCTGTCAATCACATTACGATCACCAGAACGAAGAAAAAAACGTGAGTAAAATACCTAACTGCATAGCAAATTGCGCATGCGCACTAAGCGGAAAATCGCTGCGATGCGAAGAAATTTACCGAGCGAACAACTCGGAATGACCACCATTGTGTTTTTTCCCTGTGTCATTAGCGCTGGGTGTGTGCTGGCATACTCTCTCTCTGTCTCTCCAAAGGGCCTTAAGGGGAAACTGTCTTCAGATAAGAGGATTCCCTGAGTGTGTGGTGTGTCGGTACGCATGTGTCGGCATGTCTGAGGTAGAAGGCTCTCCTAGGGAGGAGGTGGAGCAAATGACTGTGGTGTCTCCGTCGGCAACACCGACATCTGACTGGTTGGATATGTGGAATGTTTTAAGTGCTAATGTGAATTTATTGCACAAAAGGTTGGACAAAGCTGAGTCCAAGGGATGTACAGGGTGTCAAGCCCTGCCTGCCGCTATGTCACAGGGAACTTCGGGGTCTCAAAAGCGCCCACTATCCCAAATAGTGACACGGATACCGACACGGATTCTGACTCCAGTGTCGACTATGATGATGCAAAGTTACAGCCAAAATTGGCTAAAAGTATTCAATATATGATTATTGCAATAAAAGATGTTTTGCATATCACAGAGGACCCCCCTGTCCCTGACACGAGGGTTCACATGTATAAGGAAAAGAAACCTGAGGTAACCTTTCCCCAATCTCATGAGCTGAACAAATTATTTGAAAAGGCTTGGAAATCTCCAGACAAAAAACTGCAGATTTCCAAAAGGATTCTTATGGCGCATCCTTTCCCGAATAAGGACAGGATACGGTGGGAATCCGCCCCAAGGGTGGACAAAGCGTTGACACGCTTGTCCAAAAAGGTAGCGCTGCCATCCCAAGATACGGCTACCCTCAGGGATCCTGCTGATCGCAAGCACGAGACTACCTTGAAGTCCATTTACACACATTCTGGTACCTTACTCAGACCGGCGATAGCGTCGGCTTGGGTTTGTAGCGCTGTAATAGCGTGGACAGATACCTTATCGGCGGAAATTGATACCCTGGATAAGAATACCATGTAATTGACCCTGGGTCATATTAAATATGCTGTCTTATATATGAGAGATGCTCAAAGAGACATTGGCCTACTGGGTTCTAGAGTCAACGCTATGGCGATTTCATCTAGACGAGTCCTATGGACCCGGCAATGGACAGGTGTTGTCGACTCAAAGAGGCATATGGAGGTTTTACCTTACAGGGGTGAGGAATTGTTTGGGGAAGGTCTCTCGGACCTGGTTTCCACAGCTACAGCAGGAAAATCAAATTTTTTGCCTTATATTCCCTCACAGCCTAAGAAAGCGCCACATTATCAGATGTAGTCCTTTCGGTCAAATAGAAACAAGAGAGTATAAGGATCGTCCTTTCTTGCCAGAGGTAAGGGCAGAGGGAAAAAGCTGCCTACCACAGCTTGTTCCCAGGAGCAGAAGTCCTCCCCGGCTTCTACAAAATCCACTGCATGACGCTGGGGCTCCACTGAGGGAGTCCACCCCAGTGGGGGCACGTCTTCGACTTTTCAGCCACATCTAGGTTCACTCACAGGTGGATCCCTGGGCAATATAAATTGTTTCCCAGGGGTACAAGCTGGAATTCAAAGAGGTGCCTCCTCGCCAGTTTTTCAAATCGGCCCTGCCAGCTTCTCCCCCAGAAAGGGAGATAGTTTTAAATGCGATTCACAAATTGTGTCTTCAACAGGTGGTGGTCAAAGTTCCCCTGCTTCAACAAGGGAAGGGGTACTACTCAACCCTGTTTGTAGTCCTGAAACCGGACGGTTCGGTCAGACCCATTCTAAATTTAAAATCCTTGAACCTATACTTGAAAAGGTTCAAGTTTAAGATGGAATCGCTCAGAGCGATCATCGCCAGCCTAGAAGGGGGGGATTTTATTGTATCACTGGACATAAAGGATGCATACCTTCATGTTCCTATTTATCCACCTCATCAGGCGTTCCTGAGATTTGCGGTACAGGAGTGTCATTACCAATTTCAGATGTTGCTGTTTGGGCTTTCCACGGCCCCGAGGATTTTCACCAAGGTAATGGCGGAGATGATGGTGCTCCTGCGCAAGCAGGGTGTCACAATTATCCCGTACTTGGATGATCTCCTCATAAAAGCGAGATCACGAGAGCAGCTGTTGAGCAGCGTGTCACTTTGAATGAAGGTGTTGCAGCAACACGGCTGGATTCTCAATATCCCAAAGTCACAGTTGGTTCCTACGACTCGTTTGACCTTCTTAGGCATGATTCTGGATACGGACCAAAAAAGGGTTTATCTTCCAATAGAAAAGGCCCAGGAACTCATGACTCTGGTCAGGGACCTATTGAAGCCAAAACAGGTGTCAGTGCATCACTGCACTCGAGTCCTGGGAAAGATGGTGGCGTCTTACGAGGCCATTCCCTTTGGCAGGTTCCATGCAAGGACTTTCCAATGGGACCTACTGAACTCTACAGATTCATCAGTTGATCACCCTGTCCCCCAGGCCAGGGTATCTCTCCTGTGGTGGCTGCAGAGTGCTCACCTTCTAGAGGGTTGCAGGTTCGGCATTCAGGATTGGATTCTGGTAACCACAGACGGAAGCCTCCAAGGTTCGGGAGCAGTCACACAGGGAAGAAACTTCCAAGGTCTTTGGTCAAGCCAGGAGACTTGTCTTCACATCAACGTCCTGGAGCTGAGGGCCATATGCAACGCCCTTCGTCAAGCGGAGACTTTGCTTCGCGATCTACCGGTTCTGATTCAGTCAGACAACATCACCGCAGTGGCTCATGTAAACCGCCAAGGCGGCACAAGGAGCAGAGTGGAAATGACGGAAGCCACCAGGATTCTTCGCTGGGCGGAAAATCATGTCAGTGCACTGTTAGCAGTGTTCATTCCAGGGGTGGACAACTGGGAAGCAGACTTCCTCAGCAGACACGATCTACATCCAGGAGAGTGGGGACTTCATCAGGAAGTCTTTGCACAGATTGCAAGTCGGTGGGGACTGCCCCAAATAGACATGATGGCGTCCCGCCTCAACAAAAAACTACAGAGGTATTGCGCCAGGTCAAGAGACCCTCAGGCGGTGGCAGTGGACGCCCTGGTGACACCGTGGGTGTTCCAGTCAGTCTATGTGTTTCCACCTCTTCTTCTCATCCCCAAGGTGTTGAGAATCATAAGAAAAAGAGGAGTACAGACAATTCTCATTGTTCCAGACTGGCCGTGAAGCGCCTGGTATCCGGATCTGCAGGAAATGCTCACAGAAGATCCGTGACCCTTCCGCTAAGACAGGACCTGTTGCAACAGGGGCCCTGTCTGTTCCAAGACTTACCGCGGCTACGTTTGACGGCATGGCGGTTGAACGCCGGATCCTAGCGGAAAAGGGTATTCCAGATGAGGTCATTCCTACTCTGATAAAGGCTAGGAAGGACGTGACAGCTAAACATTATCACCATATATGGCGGAAGTATGTTTCTTGGTGTGAGGCCAGGAAGGCTCCTACGGAAGAATTCCATCTGGGCCGTTTCCTTCACTTCCTACAAACTGGAGTGAATTTGGGCCTAAAATTAGGCTCCATTAAGGTTCAGATTTCGGCCCTCTCCATTTTCTTTCAGAAGGAATTAGCTTCTCTCCCAGAAGTACAGACTTTTGTGAAGGGAGTGCTGCATATTCAGCCTACTTTTGTACCTCCGGTGGCGCCTTGGGAATTTAACGTGGTGTTGAGTTTCCTTAAGTCCCACTGGTTTGAACCACTTAAAACGGTGGAATTACAGTATCTCACTTGGAAAGTGGTTATGTTGTTAGCCTTCGCTTCAGCTAGGCGAGTATCGGAGTTGGCGGCTTTGTCTCACAAAAGTCCCTATCTGGTTTTCCATGTGGATAGAGCAGAATTGCGGACTCGTCCTCAATTCTTGCCAAAAGTGGTTTCATCTTTTCATATGAACCAACCTATTGTGGTGCCTGTGGCTACGCTAGACTTGGAGGATTCCGAGACCCTTGATGTAGTCAGGGCTTTGAAAATTTACGTGGCCAGAACGGCTCGGATCAGAAAAACAGAGGCACTGTTTGTCCTGTATGCAGCCAACAAGGTTGGCGCTCCTGCTTCTAAGCAGACTATTGCTCGCTGGATCTGTAACACAATTCAGCAGGCTCATTCTACGGCTGGATTGCCGTTACTAAAATCGGTTAAGGCCCATTCCACTAGGAAGGTGGGCTCGTCTTGGGCGGCTGCCCGAGGCGTCTCGGCATTACAGTTGTTCCGAGCAGCTACCTGGTCGGGTTCAAACACCTTTGCAAAGTTTTACAAGTTTGATACCCTGGCTGAGGAGGACCTCATGTTTGCTCAATCGGTGCTGCAGAGTCATCCGCACTCTCCCGCCCGTTTGGGAGTTTGGTATAATCCCCATGGTCCTTACGGAGTCCCCAGCATCCTCTAGCATTGAAGAGAAAATAAGATTTTAAACCTACCGGTAAATCTTTTTCTCCTAGTCCGTAGAGGATGCTGGGCGCCTGTCCCAGTGCGGACTGCTTCTGCAAGACTTGTATATAGTTATTGCTTACATAAGGGTTATGTTACAGTTTTGTTCAGTCTCTGACTGAGGCTGTGTTGTTTCATGCTGTTAACTGGTTCGTATTACCCGAGTTATTCGGTGTGAATGGTGTGGGCTGCTATGAATCTTGTCCTTGGATTAACAAAAATCCTTTCCTCGTACTGTCCGTCTCCTCTGGGCACAGTTTCTCTGGCTGGGGTCTGGGGGCGGGGGGGGGGGGGCGTGGAGGGAGGAGCCAGTGCACACCCATACCTAAAGTTCTTTTTTAGTGCCCATGTCCCTGCGGAGGCCGTCTGTCCCCATGGTCCTTACGTAGTCCCCAGCATCCTCTACGGACTAGGAGAAAAAGATTTACTGGTAGGTTTAAATTCTTATTTTCCCTCAACTTCCACTGATTCCAAAAGTTCTCAAAATAATAAGAAGAACAAGAGTTCGAGCAATCTTCAATGCCCCAGACTGGCCCAGGAGGGCTTGGTATCCAGATCTTCAGGAGTTGCTCATAGAAGATTCTCGCCCTCTTCCTCCTTGAGAGGACCTACTACAGCAGGGGCGGCATGTGTATCAAGATTTACCGCGGCTACGTTTGACGGCATGGCTGTTGAGCATCGGATCCTAGCCCGAAAGGGTGTTCCCAAAGAAGTCATCCTCACTCTTATTCAGGCCAGGAAAGGAGTAACGTCTAAACATTACCACCGTATTTGGAGAAAATATGTGTCTTGGTGTGAATCCAAGAAGGCTCCTACGAAAGAGTTTGAGTTGGGATGTTTTCTCCATTTTCTGCGGGCTGGTGTGGATGCGGGCCTTAGATCGGGGTCAATCAAGGTCCAGATTTTGGCCTTATCAGTTTTCTTTCAAAAACATCTGGCCTCCTTTCCAGAAGTTCAGACGTTCGTGAAAGCGGTTCTGCACATCCAGCCTCCATTTGTGCCTCCAGTGGCACCATGGGACCTTAATGTGGTGTTGCAGTTCCTTCAATCAGATTGGTTTGAACCGCTGCAGGAGATAGAATTGAAGTTTCCTAATTTTATAAGTTTGACACTTTGGCCAATGAGGACCTCAAGTTTGGTCAATCGGTGCTGCAGGGTCATCCGCACTCTCCCGCCCGTACTGAAGCTTTGGTATAACCCCATGGTACTGAAGTGGACCCCAGCATCCTCTAGGACGTATGAGAAAACGAGATTTATGGTAAGAACTTGCCTTTGTTAAATCTCTTTCTGCGAGGTACACTCGGCTCCACAAGGATTGGACAATGGGGTGTAGAGTAGGATCTTGATCCGAGGCACCAACAGGCTCAAAGCTTTGACTCTTCCCAGAATGCACAGTGCCGCCTCCTCTATAACCCCGCCTCCCTGCACAGGAGCTCAGTTTTTAGTTAACAAGCCCAATGCAGTAGCAGGAAAAGAGACAACAACAGTTAGTAGCCACATACACCACACTCTCACGACAAGAGAAGTGCTAATGCCATACCAACCCAAAGAAGCTAAGTGCTTCAGGGTGGGCGCCTTGTTGAACCCAGTGTACCTCGCAGAAAGAGAGTTAACAAAGGTAAGTTCTTACCATAAATCTCGTTTTCTGCTGCGGGGTACACTGGGCTCCACAAGGATTGGACAATTGCACTGTAGCGGGCACAAGAACCCAGCGTCCGAAGGAAGCATCCTGGGAAGTGGCAGTATCGAAGGCATAGAACCTTATGAACGTGTTCCCGGAGGACCATGTAGCCGCCTGCACAATTGTTCAAGGGTCGCACCACATTGGGTCGCCCAAGAAGGTCCAACAGAACGAGTAGAATGGTCCGTAATGTGAGCAGGAGCTGACAGACCAGCCTTCACATAAGCATGTGCAATCACCATTCTAATCCATCTGGCCAGGGTCTGCTTGTGAGCAGGCCAGCCACATTTGTGAAATCCAAACAAAACAAAGAGAATCAGATTTTCAAATAGAAATAGTTCACATAGATACAGAGAGCCCGTACCACATCCAAAGACCGCTCTTTGGGAGACAAATCAGGAGAGACAAAGGCCGGAACCACAATCTCCTGATTAAGGTGGAACGAAGAAACCACCTTAGGTAAATATCCGGGACGAGTCCTAAGAACCGCCCGGTCACGGTGAAAAATCAGATATGGGGAACTACAAGACAAGGCACCCAGATCCGAAACTCTTCTAGCAGAGGCAATAGCCAGCAAGAACAGCACCTTAAGGGAAATCCACTTAAGGTCAGCTGAACCACCGACAAGTCCCAAGGAGCCACAGGCGGGACATAGGGAAGTTGGATATGCAACACACCCTGAGTGAAAGTATGAACATCAGGTAAAGTCGCAATTTTTCTCTGAACCCACACCGACAAGGCCGAAACATGAACCTTGAGGGAGGCCAGACGCAGGCCTAAATCTAGGCCCTGCTGCAGAAAAGCCAAAAGTTTAGCTGTACTAAACTTGGAAGCGTCATAATTATTAGATGCGCACCAAACAAAGTAGGAATGCCAGACCCTATAGTAAATCCGAGCAGAAGCCGGTTTCCGGGCCCGCAACATAGTTTTAATGACCTCTTCAGAAAAACCCTTAGCCCTCAAGACGGAAGCTTCAAGAGCCACGCCGTCAAAGACAGCCGGGCTAGGTCCTGGTAGACACAGGGGCCCTGAATGAGGAGGTCTGGGCATTGTGGAAGCATAAGTGGACGCTCTGACGATAGGCCTTGCAGGTCTGAGAACCAGGGCCACGCCGGAGCTATGAGAAGCAGAATTCCTTTTTCTTGCTTGAACTTCCGAATTACCCTGGGCAGGAGTGACACTGGAGGGAACATGTACGGCAGGCGAAACCTCCACGGCACCGCCAACGCATGCACGAATGCTGCTTGAGGATCCCTTGTCCTTGCTCTGAAGACCGGAACCTTGTGATTGTGTCGAGACGCCATCAGATCTACATCTGGAAGACCCCACTTTTCCACTAGGAGTTGAAATACTTCTGGATGGAGGCTCCACTCGCCGGCATGCACGTCCTGAGGACTGAGAAAGTCCGCTTCCCAATTCAGGACTCCCGGAATGAATATTGCGATATGGCCGGTAGATGGCGTTCAGCCCAATGTAGAATCCGTGAGACTTCCTTCATTGCCAAAGGGCTTTGAGTGCCGCCTTGATGATTTATGTAAGCCATTGTTGTGGCGTTGTCCGACTGTATTTGAACAGGACGGTTCTGAAGTAAATGCTGGGCCAGGTTCAACACACTGAAGACCGCCCGCAATTCCAGAATGTTGATCGAGAGGAGAGATTCCTCCTTGGTCCACTGACCCTGAAGGGAGTGTTGCTCCAGCACCGCACCCCAACCTCTTAGACTGGCATCTGTCGTCAACAGGACCCAGTTGGATATCCAGAAGGGATGGCCCCTGCACAACTGTTGGTCCTGGAGCCACCAAAGTAGCATCAGATGGACCCCCGGAGTCAATGAGATCATGTGAGACCTGATCCGGTGAGGCAGGTCGTCCCACTTGGCTAGAATCAGCCTCTGGAGGGGGCAAGAATGGAATTGAGCATACTCCACCATGTCAAATGCTGACACCATGAGGCCCAGCACCTGCATCGCCGAATGTATCGACAGTTGCGGACGAGAAAGGAAGCAACGAATCCTGTCCTGAAGCTTCAGGACTTTCTCCTGAGACAAGAACAACCGCTGGTTGTGAGTGTCCAATAGCGCTCCCAGGTGCACCATGCTCTGAGCAGGGACCTGGGAGGATTTCTTCCAGTTGATGAGCCACCCGTGGGCTTGTAGAAACCGGACCGTCATATCCAGATGTTAAAGCAGATTATTTATCCTACTTAAAACCCTTTAAAAGGTCAAAGAACACAGTACGCTATTTACGTATGGTATACCGTAAGGGTACGTACGTGGCGTAACAATCGCTTAGCCGTAGTCGAGACGCTCGAGCGTCACGTTCGCTTACGGCCAAGAGATCACAGGCAGGCACGCAATTGGCTGCCGACTAACGTAATGATACGCTATTAGCGTAGCGGACGCTCGGGGACCACGAGGAGATCAACAGCGGCGCAGACGCTCACAATGTTATACCTTTATAACTATACCATAAACAATGTACTTATACTGTAAACCCTTGCGTAGTGATAAGATGAGAATGCAACACTGTGTAAGCGGGTTTACACTAAAGCTGTTTGAGCGATAGAGACGCTCCTATTACCCACTGCAATATAATGAACACACACAAAACCGGTCTAAGGGTCTAACGCCTTTTAAGGAAATGAATGAACGTTCAAAAAGAATAATACAATACAAGTCATACACTACCAATATAACATAGACTACCTAACCAGATAACTACACATAAAATACAATAGCAGTACAATAACTATATAAGAGAAACGAGAGAGGAAGAGAAGAGAGAGGGAGAGAGATATGGCTCACAATAACAAGAAAGACAATATGATTGCGGAGAAAACTTACGCTCAAGGGAAACAATCGCAGGCGCCTCTGGATATCCAGCTCCCGATTATCAGCAATGAGAACCGTTGAAGAGAATAGAGAGCTGGCCCAGATCGGCTTGTCCTTTTATACCCTACACATAATACAGTACAATGGTCCTATATTCTTATTGTTCATTGGACACAGGAATTCCTCTTCGCATTAAAAGGTCATAGGTTGATTCATACAGGTGGGCTGTGACTATTTCCAACTGCTCAGGTGGGTGGGAAACTAGGTTTCCCGCCGCATGGATAATAAAGTGCAAATATAGTAAAAGTCCATAAACTTCTTATGTCCATAACTATTCGCACGAGCGATTAATCCGCTTCAAACCAACACCGGAATATTGCTAATTAAATACTCTTCCGATGGATACTAAACACCACTGTATAACCCTTGTCTGACCCTTCGTATCAAACAAAGAGGGATCTCTTTGTCCATAAACATGCTACATTAACTAAACTTTCAGATTCTATCAAAGGGACCATAATCTACAAAATACATTATATGGTGAAAATATGTAACGATTGAGTCGCAAGCTAGGCGCACATAAACTTTACCGTAAATGCGCATACCATGCGCCTGCGGGTGCACGTAACGGCGGGTATGCGCACGACGGGAGAGTGCACGCATGCGCAGCGAGGACACATATGAGGTGCAAATATGGCAGTGTGCATCATGATATTTTTCTGACTTTGACAGTCCACCCTTTGGCAGTCACCAATAACTGCCATTTCTAAAACATTTCAAAACGAGAAAAATATATGTCATGTGTAAATATTTCTATGGTTGGGTAGGGGAGGAGAGGAGAAGGTAGGAAAAGGGTATGACCTAGTGAGATAGCAGAAGCATGTGTGTATGAATCCATGTTTGGGGGGTCATGTGTCATCGTGCCGTACGTGTTTTAAATCAAGCTTCGAGGTATTGCGAAGTATACATTTGAATTCCTTCTTATCCCGTGGTACGGGTCTGTGGATGGGCTGTCAAACTTTACCGAGCTCTCTTCGGCTTTTGGTTGCAACAAAATGGGGGATCACATTTTAGTTGATGATACATGAATGGGGGAATATATGAATGCTGATATCTGTGCCGGTATTCCCTATCGCCTATGTGTGTGCTTTACCTGAAGGTTGTAGAGATGAAGATAAGAAACAATTATGGTAAATGCAGTGGTATTCTATGTCAGGTTAATGAACATTTGTCGGTTGAAGTCTTGTCTGGTGTCTGTTGAATGCAGTCTTCTTTGGGCTTTTGCCAGAAAGTGCGGGCAAAAAGCTTTGTCAATGTCCATAGACTTACAAAAAAGTTGAGCTAGCGTAAATTTAAAATTTCTAGGGAAACTGGGGGTCTATGGCATAGTTCATCAAATATCTGTGTATAAGGTTGTCAAAACTTCTTCTTTAATCCATCTGTTGTCTGTATACAGGATCATCAAATTCCTCGTCCAAGTGGGTCTTTTTACCTTGGAGAAAACGGAAAAACAGGTGAAAGAAACGGACCGTATAATCGCATTTTCATCACATCATTGTCTCTACCGTTGGGTCATAAATTAAATCCATTGGAATTATAATGTCCTTACTCCTTAAACTCATCACCTTAGTACTTCGTTTGCACTTCATTAAAGCCTGACCGCATCTAAATATCAAGCCAATCGATATGACAACACCTAGGATACATAGAAGAAACTTCCCGACATCCATTATGACTCCTTGAGCCCATTCTCCTAAACCAGAGAACCAATTTCGCGGGTTCAACCATGACACCCAACCGGTCAGCTCATTACCCACAGCAGCAAGGGTGAGATTATGTCTCCTGCGAAATTCCCATTTTAATTGGAGAATGTCGTCCATCTTTTGGTCTATGACCTCGACCGGATCCTCGGTGCTATTCGTAATATAAGTGCAGCACTTTACGCCGTACTGCGTTGCCAGTGTGACACAATATCCGCCTGTTACTGCTGTGAGGTAATTGAGAATCATCCTATGCTGAACCAGTTCTGTTTTATAAGCTTGAAGCTCCCTTCCGGTATACCTAAAAGTGTCGTCATACATTTCAGTGATATTGTCTAATAAATTTGCAAGCGCAGATATATATTTATAATTTATCACTCCTCTGGCGGTACGAGTGATATCTAACGCGAGTAGAACCTGAATCCCGGTGGATTCATGGATCATGTCAGAGGCCGGATGCTCTGTTCTTTCTATTAGATGACGTTTAACGATGTGCTCGTAATGAGTGTGAGTATAAGGAGCTTGGGCAACACGGTGAATATCTTTCATTTTTGTATGCTGTACAGTCATTACTTCAGGCAGTACTTTTCCAATATAACACAATCCTTCAGAGTTTGGGGCAAGCCACTTATACGCCTTCCTCCCACATATGAAATATGTATCATCGGGGAGAACATATGGGACGGAGTAGGACATAACCATATTACACATCTTCCATGTGAAATCTCCTAACCCTAATTCTCCCATCTGTCTAGTACACGTATCAGTTTGTACGATATGTGCACAGTATCCTGGTGATACCTCTCCAACTCTCATGGACCTACTTCCTAGGGTATACCTATATCGGAAATATTTTTCTCTACTGGCTATGTGGCGTATAAGCTCTGTATCTGTAGGCATTCTATCTGCTCTATATGAAAAGGTCATGGTTTGGTTACTCCATGACACTTCCCAATTTCCCGGCTTTCGGGGATTGGAAATGTTATAGCACACTAAAGACCTATCCACATGGTATTGGTGGAGCTTAAAACTAGGAGGACTAGAGATACTAAACCTCTTGTCCACCGGCCTCCCACCACTTAACTCAAGTACCTCCCCTATCGTTAAAGGAAGTGGTACTAGCCCTGATTTGCTATGGCCCTGAGGTACTTGAGAGCATACCCAACAGTCTGTCTGATTTAGTACTTTACCCACTAAGGAGTGATAGTCACTCAATGGATGCCTGTCCATATGGATATTAAAACTGGATTGGCATCTCTTGATGCATCCATCCTCAATTATATTGTCACAATGCCTACAGATACAGTTTTCTTCAGCTAACAATCCTTCACAATTCCTTCTATGGTCAATGTTATCGGATCGTTTTCTGATACTCGCCTTTGCTTGTTGATTATGTTGTTCTTGGAAAACTACGCCTCCACCTTTGTCATCAGAACCCATTCCAGAACCTCTCTCGACCTCCATGGTACTCTCGCCGGAACAGACTGCTCTGGTCAACATCATGGTCAACAGGAAAATCCGGATCACAGTCTCTTGGGGCAAGTCCATCTTATAGGAGGAAACGGAGAAGAATGAGAAGGGGGGAGAAAAAAAAAATAGTTGAGGGAGAGGGGATGGGAAGTGGAGAAAAACAATAAAAGGGAACAGGGAATCGACAACTGCTTTCGATCTTGTGATTTTCAATGCTCGGGTGCCGCCTCAGTCCTCCTGGAACAGACACTCCAGTGATACAACTTCCTCTACCGTCTGTTCCATATCACGGGATCTCTCTGGATCAGCAACCTTCTTACAATGGGACGAATGAACCCAAGTCTCTCTCTCGGCAACCTTCAATGCTGTAGTGCTAGTCAATAAGACCTGGTATGGTCCTTCCCATCTGTCAATAAGGCAACCTGAGCGTAGAAAATTCCGTATCATTACATAATCCCCAGGTTCAATGTCATGACAATTACTATCTGGTAAATCAGGAATCACCAACTTCAAATTATCATTTTGATTCCTTAGCTGTTTACTCATGTTAATCAAGTATTTTACAGTCACTTCATTGTTACACTTCAAATCATCTTGAGGGTTAATCATAACATGCGGTTGTCGACCAAACAAGATTTCAAAGGGAGACAGATTAAGAGGGGACCTGGGAGTGGTTCTGATGCTGTATAGTACAATGGGTAAAGCTTCTGGCCATGTCAATCCTGTTTCTGCCATAACTTTGCTCAGTTTATTTTTAATAGTGCTGTTCACTCTTTCCACCTTCGCACTCGCCTGTGGACGGTATGGAGTGTGCAGCTTGCTATCAACTCCCATCAACTTACACATTCCTTGAAAGACATCACCTGTAAAATGGGTACCCCTATCACTTTCGATTATTCTAGGGATACCATATCTACATACAAATTCCTGCACAATTTTCTTAGCAGTAAACATAGCGGTATTTGTGGCCGCAGGAAATGCTTCGACCCAATTTGAGAATACATCTATACAAACAAGTACATATTTCAAATTTCGACAAGGGGGTAATTGTATAAAGTCAATCTGTATTACCTGGAAAGGGCCGCCTGTAGGTGGGATATGAGATGGTTCTGTTGGTATTGCCTTTCCGATATTCTTTCTCAAACAGGTAAGGCACGACATTGCTCTCTTACCTGCATGAGATGAAAATCCTGGGGCGCACCAATATGCTCTTACCAACTTGCACATTCCCTCCTTGCCCAGATGAGTCAGCCCGTGTGCTGCCTCAGCTAAACATGGAAGATATGCTCTGGGGGCCACTGGTTTACCTTGTCCATCCGTCCAGAGTCCTGAGGACTCCTGGCCATATCCTTTTGCCTTCCAGACTGCCTTTTCCTGTGTGGAACACAAATTTTGCATCTCACACAACTTCTGTGTGTTGATGGTATTGAATACCATCAATTGTGTGGTGTCTGTCTGTCTGGGGGTACCAGCTGCTAACTTAGCAGCTTCGTCTGCTCGGCTGTTACCAAGTGATACTGGGTCCTGGCTATATGTGTGTGCTTTACACTTGATAACAGCCACTCTGTCGGGTTCCTGTATCGCTGTTAGAAGCCTTTTGATGTGAGCTGCGTGCGCTATCGGTGTACCAGCTGCCGTCATGAAATTTCTGAGGCGCCATAGGGCTCCGAAATCATGGACTACCCCGAAGGCGTATCTAGAATCGGTGTAGATATTGGCTGACTTGCCCTTAGCCAATTCACATGCTCTGGTTAGGGCGACCAGTTCAGCAACCTGGGCTGAGTGAGGTGGGCCTAGCGGTTCTGCTTCTATGGTGCCTTGGTCATCTACGACTGCGTATCCAGTACACAAGTCTCCCGAGTCTAACTGTCTGTGACAACTACCGTCAGTGTAGAAAGTAAAATCTACATTTTCTAGTGGGTTGTCACTGATATCAGGCCTTGCCGTGAAATTTTGAGTCAAATATTCCATACAATCATGTGTGTCATCCTTTGTATTAAATCCTCCTTCCCCACCACTCTCATCCTCCACCCTTTGTGCCTGTCCAGGCACACCTGGGAGATATGTTGCAGGATTTAATGCACTGCATCTCCTTATGGTGATGTTTACGGGGGCCATTAGTGCCAATTCCCACCTTGTAAACCGCGCTGATGAGACGTGTCTGGTTTGGGCAGAATTTAGCAAGGCTGATACTGCATGTGGTGTATGAATTGTGAGGTTGTGACCTAGCACTACATCTTCGCTTTTCGTTACTAGCAATGCTATCGCAGCAACGCTTCGCAAGCATGTGGGGAGGGATCGCGCTACCGTATCTAGCTGAGCGCTGTAGTATGCTACCGGCCTGCTGGCATCACCGTGCTTTTGGGTTAGGACGCCTGCCGCGCAACCAGCACTTTCTGTTCCGTACAGCTCAAAGGGTTTCCCATAGTCTGGCATACCTAAGGCTGGCGCCTGCGTTAGGCACTGTTTAAGTCTCTCAAATGCCATCTCGGATTCATCTGTATGCGAAATCCGATCAGGTTTGTTTGACGAGACCATCTCCTGCAAAGGTAACGCTAGAATGGAAAACCCTGGGATCCAGTTACGGCAATACCCACACATTCCTAAAAACGTTCTGATCTGTTGCTGGGTTTGTGGCAGAGTCATGTCTCTAATTGCTTGAATTCTATCAGCGGTCAGGTGTCTCAGTCCTTGTGTTAGACAGTGTCCTAAATATTTTACTTTAGTCTGGCATAATTGCAACTTGTCTTTGGAAACCTTGTGTCCTGTGTCTGAAAGATGAAACAGGAGCTGTTTCGTATCCTTCAGGGACGCTTCCAATGAATCTGAACACAGTAGTAAATCATCCACGTACTGTATCAATATTGATCCACTCTCTGGTTGGAAAGACTGTAAACAATCATGCAAAGCCTGGGAAAATATGCTTGGACTGTCTATGAAACCTTGCGGTAATCGAGTCCATGTGTATTGGACTCCTCTGTATGTAAATGCAAACAAATATTGGCTGTCAGGATTCAGGGTACCGAAAAGAAAGCGGAGCAGAGGTCAATGACAGTGAAAAATTTCGCAGTGGGAGGGATCTGCATGAGGATGACAGCTGGATTTGGCACTACGGGGAACTGACTCTCAACTATTTTGTTAATCCCCCTTAGATCCTGCACTAGCCTGTAACCCCTCCCCCCACTCTTTTTCACAGGGAAGATGGGACTATTGGCAGTGCTGGATGTTCTTACCAAAATGCCCTGTTGTAGCAAGCGCTCTATTACTGGGTAAACTCCTAACTCCACCTCTGGCTTCAGAGGGTATTGTGGGATTTTTGGAGCTATCCTACCATCTTTTACTTGCACAACTACTGGAGCTACGTTTGCCATTAATCCAGTGTCTTGTCCATCTTTAGTCCACAGTGACTCTGGTATTTGGGATGTCATTTCTTCTACCTGGGATGGATTCCTATTTAACTTAACAGTGTGGGACATTAATTTTGATGGGGAGTCTAACATGTCTCATACTTCCTGAGCGTGATTCTCAGGTATGTCTAAGAATACACCCTCAGGAGTACAATAAATGACGCACCCCATTTTACACAATAAATCTCTTCCCAGGAGATTAGTCGGTGCCGATGCCGCCAGCAAAAAGGAATGCTTGGTGTGCAAAGGCCCTACTGTAACCTCGGCTGGTTTGCTAACAGGGTAGTGCTGGACTACTCCCGTTACTCCCATGGCTGGAATTGTCTTACCAGTGGTTCTCATGCCCACTGTCGAATTTATCACTGATTTGGCCGCCCCCGTATCTACAAGAAAGTTTAATGATTTACCAGCTACATTAATTGCAATTTCGGGTTCACTTCCAAGACTTGCAATCAGTTTTACTGGCTGCAAATTACAGGTATGGCCACACCCCTATTGGGTATGGTGACCTCCCTGAATCCCGCTGGCAGCAACTACTTGTGAAGGAGTTAACTGGGAACTACCAGAGGCTTGCCAGTTTCTGTTCGGGGGGTATCTTTTTGTTTCCCCTGCATGTGGCTCATAACTCCGTTTCTGCGGACCCTGATCCCAATGTCGTGTGTCGTGTCGTTGTCTAGGGGGTTGATAAGACTTTTGTGTGTTTCTTGATTTACAGTCTCGTGCAAAATGTCCCTCTCTATGACAGGAATAACAGGTTACCACATTTGACTTACCCACAGGGTTTGGTGATCTATACAAAGGCTGCCTTGTGGTCAGGGCCTGTATACTTACGGCCATTAACTTATCACTTTGTGACTCCCTGTGTCTGGTGATATTCCGATCGTGATCAACAGCTGCCTCTCTCAAAGTAGCCACCGACAGACCTTGCCAACATGGTTGCGTGGTCTGTACCCTTGTCTTTAATGCTTCTTTTAAACCATCCATTAGCACAGATACTGCTACTTCTCTATGATTTATGTTTGTTTTAATGTCTTCTATGCCTGTGTATTTAGCCATTTCTAGTAATGCCCTGTGAAAATATTCAGCAGCTGTTTCTGACTCCTTTTGTTTAATGGAGAAAATTTTGTTCCACTTAACTACAGCTGGAAAATACTCTTTTAACTGTAAATTTATTCTTTTTACATTGTCTTGATTGTACACATCTGAAAGGGGTACATCATGGTCTAATCCACAGTCAGCTAAAAATTGAGCTGAGTCGACATTGGATGGTAAACATGCCCTCAGCAATATCTGCCAGTCTTTGTTATTGGGCTCTACAGTGTTCCCTAGGTCTCTGATGTATTTCTGGCTAGCAACTAGATCTTTTCTAGGATCAGGGAATTCAGACACTATGGTTCTTAATTCCATTCGGGAAAACGGGCTGTACATGGCAATGTTTCTGATAGGAGTGACTCCTGTGGTGTCCGTTTTCCCATTGGTAACTGCGATTACCCTAACGGGAGCAAGTTTAATAACATCATTCTGATTAGATTCTACAGCCTGCGGTGAAATGGTTTCAGCATAGTGTAAGGTGCCGTACTTACCCGTTGATACGACCTCACCTGTCCCTCCGCTAGGGGCCTTTGTTACTAATCTTAAGGGTTGGGCCGTGCCTACTGTTGTCTCTGATATGGTGGCTGCTAGAGAGAGCGCCGATATTGTTGATGCTTCGTCCTCTTGATCACACTCCTGGGGAAAGTTTAAAATAGGGTACAACTTGCACGGGTTAATACTTGCATTAGTTAACTTATTAACATTATCCTTAACATTTATACAGTTGCTAAGTGCCTGTTTGTTACACCCTGATGCGTCATTCTCCGCAACCAATTTCTCTCCTGATATATATGGTGGCGGCGGTGCCGTGGCTATCAGTTTCCTGATAGGGTTAGATCCCGCCGCCTGAGCCAATCCTCTCTGTATTTCACCCTCCTGTTGCCATAACTGCAAATAATCATAATGTTTGATCCGTCTCTTTGTTGATTTAATGAGACATATCCTTCTCCTTAGATTTAGTAACACATCTGGGCTAAAGCTGCCTACTCTTGGGAACTTCTCCCCGTCATGTACAGTCATTCTTTCCCATTCATCACATAAAACCTCTGTGTGTGAACCGTATTTTTCACACATTACATACCTTGCCGACCCGATTGGTCGGTTTACTGAATCAACCCGAACCGAGGTTGATCGCCCCTACCTGAACAACTGGCCCCCATAACTTGCAGGTGTTGCTTTAGCTTCAGCGAACCCTTACAAAAACCAAGATGTTCCAGATAGGCCGACGGTGGCGGTTTACCGAGTACCCCACTCACTCGCCCACGCCGACCAATACGACCTACACACTGCCCTAGTGCTGGCGTACTCGACACAGGGCCCCTGCGACCTGAACCGCTATTTACTGGAACATGTGAGGGTGATCCGCAGAGCACTTACTCTTTCCAGTAACTATTGGTTGCTGGATAGTTCCTGAGTGACCAACGAACTTCCCTTAAAATAAAAAAAAAATTACACAAATCACGTTAGAATGTACAAATAGCGTTTATGATCCCTTTTCGTACGCAAATGGTACTGGGTCAAATTACTAACTAATGCACACAATTACGTGCGGTACAATCAGTCTGCACATAAGCAACTAATCTTATGTGCGGAGCGACCAGTGGAATCGAAAATTGCGGCTGCGAATTCCTTCAGCATGAGCTTTAATGGCCTATATGGGTTCTGCACCAACCCCCTGGGTTGTGCTCTTTAATTTATAGCGGACTTCCTTGTCTGCTGTACCTGGACCTCCTGGTCAATTCCGGACCTCCTGGTCTGCTATACTCTAATGCTCAGATTTTTATGTTTAACAAGGGATGCCTCCCTTGCCACCATGCACGTCACTTACATGTATGTACCTCACGAGAACTTGACTTCTTGTGGTTCAACCTCAAAAAAATTGTATAAACTTATATATGCAAACACTCACTCACCACATGTACACTTTTGTTTCTATTTCTATTTCTGCGCAGAAATTTCTTTCCTTTAGACCAGATGAGTCGTAAATTTAGAGAAGGATCTATTAAATTAAATTTCAGACACTAAAATTGACTTGCGCTATTTATCGCGTTGCCACCTTTTCGCCTGTTAAAAATAACACTATCGTGTGATTTGTTACGTGGGCGTACCCAGACGCTCCGTTGCGTAATATACGCTGCGTGCGTCGGCCTTTGGGTTGCGTGCGCGAGTCTCAGTCTTTTGTTAGAGACACGTGTACGCAAGGCAGGTATCCACCGTAACACAATTAACACGTTTATCAATGTAGGTGATCCTCGATCATCTACCGAGCACCACACAAGTCTCTCCTTGTATCTTAGGCAAAGCTGTGTGCGTGCTTTACAAATTACCCCTTAAATGTATTACCTTTACTTTTTTTTTAACTACTGATAGCAACAAATTTTTCTTAGCCCGTTAACAATTGTGAAATGGCATACAGGAGAGTGATATGAAAATACACAAATGAAAAGAAATGCAGATATATGCGTGCGTGCGTACGCAAGACAGAAATAAACAGTTTTAAAAGACACTAGCGTGTTGTTCTTACCTCCGGTTCCGGATTCCTTCAGCACCCTTTACTAAGCGAAGCAGACGCTTATCCAGACAGCACTACGAGGAATATGACCTCCCGCCCTTTGCTGATGGATAATGTCTGCTGAAATTACCTAGTGCAGATATGTGAAGGACGGACGAGCCGCCAATTGTTAAAGCAGATTATTTATCCTACTTAAAACCATTTAAAAGGTCAAAGAACACAGTACGCTATTTACGTATGGTATACCGTAAGGGTACGTACGTGGCGTAACAATCGCTTAGCCGTAGTCGAGACGCTCGAGCGTCACGTTCGCTTACGGCCAAGAGATCACAGGCAGGCACGCAATTGGCTGCCGACTAACGTAATGATACGCTATTAGCGTAGCGGACGCTCGGGGACCAGGAGGAGATCACCAGCGGCGCAGACGCTCACAATGTTATACCTTTATAACTATACCATAAACAATGTACTTATACTGTAAACCCTTGCGTAGTGATAAGATGAGAATGCAACACTGTGTAAGCGGGTTTACACTAAAGCTGTTTGAGCGATAGAGACGCTCCTATTACCCACTGCAATATAATGAACACACACAAAACCGGTCTAAGGGTCTAACGCCTTTTAAGGAAATGAATGAACGTTCAAAAAGAATAATACAATACAAGTCATACACTACCAATATAACATAGACTACCTAACCAGATAACTACACATAAAATACAATAGCAGTACAATAACTATATAAGAGAAACGAGAGAGGAAGAGAAGAGAGAGGGAGAGAGATATGGCTCACAATAACAAGAAAGACAATATGATTGCGGAGAAAACTTACGCTCAAGGGAAACAATCGCATGCGCCTCTGGATATCCAGCTCCCGATTATCAGCAATGAGAACCGTTGAAGAGAATAGAGAGCTGGCCCAGATCGGCTTGTCCTTTTATACCCTACACATAATACAGTATAATGGTCCTATATTCTTATTGTTCATTGGACACAGGAATTCCTCTTCGCATTATAACAAAAGGTCATAGGTTGATTCATACAGGTGGGCTGTGACTATTTCCAACTGCTCAGGTGGGTGGGAAACTAGGTTTCCCGCCGCATGGATAATAAAGTGCAAATATAGTAAAAGTCCATAAACTTCTTATGTCCATAACTATTCGCACGAGCGATTAATCCGCTTCAAACCAACACCGGAATATTGCTAATTAAATACTCTTCCGATGGATACTAAACACCACTGTATAACCCTTGTCTGACCCTTCGTATCAAACAAAGAGGGATCTCTTTGTCCATAAACATGCTACATTAACTAAACTTTCAGATTCTATCAAAGGGACCATAATCTACAAAATACATTATATGGTGAAAATATGTAACGATTGAGTCGCACGCTAGGCGCACATAAACTTTACCGTAAATGCGCATACCATGCGCCTGCGGGTGCACGTAACGGCGGGTATGCGCACGACGGGAGAGTGCACGCATGCGCAGCGAGGACACATATGAGGTGCAAATATGGCAGTGTGCATCATGATATTTTTCTGACTTTGACACAGATGACACAGGAGAAGTACTGGGGAATTTGCCAGGATTAACAAGTTGTCCAGGTATGGCAGTATCCTGACCCCTTGACGGCGGAGTACCACCATCATCACCGCCATTACTTTGGTGAAAACTCGCGGAGCCATTGTTAAACCAAAAGGTAACGCCCAAAACTGGTAATGAAGGTTGCCAATAGCGAACCTCAGGTGTTGCTGATGTGACGCTGCTATAGGAATATGCAGGTAAGCATCCTGTATATCCAGGGAGACCATGTAGTCCCCAGGTTCCAAGGCCAGAACTATAGAGCGAAGGGTTTCCATACAGAACTTGGAAACCTTCACAAACTTGTTCAATGCCTTGAGGTTGAGAATGGGCCGGGAGGACCCATTCGGTTTCGGGACTAGAAACAGCGGAGAATAGTACCCCTGGCCCCTCTGAGGAAGAGGCGCCTGTACTACAACTCATGTATCCAGGAGGGTCTGTATTACCGAATGCAGAGTGTTTGCCTTTGTCTGGCCCGATGGGACGTCTGTCTGGCAAAATCGATGAGGGGGGCGGTTTTTGAAGGCTATGGCGTAACCTCGAGTGACGACTTCCCGTACCCAGGCATCTGAAATGGTCTTCAACCATTCCTGGGTATACCCTAGAAGCCGGCCCCCCACCCTGGGATCCCCCAGGGGGAGGCCCACCCCGTCATGCGGCAGGCTTATCGGTCTTGGAAGCTGGCTGACGGGCAGCCCAGGCTCTTTTGGGCTTCGGCTTACCAGGTTTGGAAGTACGGGCCTGCTTGTGGTACGCCTGACCTTTTGCTTTACCTGAAGGGCGAAAGGACGTACCTTTAACCTTCGACACAGAAGGAGCGGTATTTGGTAGACAGGCAGTTTTGGCAGTAGCCAAGTCAGCCACTATCTTATTTAAGTCCTCCCCAAACAGAATATCTCCCTTGAAAGGGACTACCTCCAGGGTTTTTCTAGAGTCCAGATCCACAGACCAGGATCTCAGCCACAATATCCGGCGACCCAGGACTGATGTAGTAGAGGCCTTGGCTGCTAGGATACCGGCATCCGAAGCCGCCTCTTTAATATAGCGAGAAGCTGTGACAATATATGACAAGCATTGTCTAGCATGGTAAGAGGAGATTTCAGTATCTTACTCCAAGGCCCACGCTTCAATAGCCTCGGCAGCCAATGTAGCTGCAATAGTGGGCCTTTGCGCAGCACCCGTGAGGGTGTAAATCGCTTTCAGACAACCCTCCACATGCTTATCCATAGGCTCTTTTAGAGACGTGACGGTAGTGACAGGCAGAGCTGAGGAAACCACCATCCTGGCCACATGTGAGTCCACTGGAGGAGGCGTTTCCCAATTCCTAGACAGCTCTGGCACGAGGGGATAGCGAGCCAGCATCTTCTTGTGAGGCACAAACTTCGTACCCAGGTTTTCCCAGGGTTCCTGACGTATATCCACTAGGTGGTCAGAGTGCGGTAAAACTTGTTTAACCACCTTCTGACACTTGAACCTATCTGGTTTCTTAGGAAGGACGGATGGCTTGGGATCATCTGTAATCTGTAGAATTAATTTAATAGCCTCCACAAGATCAGGAACATCCACATGTGAACTACCCTCCCCATCAGCCGTATCTGAGTCAGAACCTGTGGGGTCAGTTTACGTGCCGTCTTCATCAGACGAGGTGTCAGGGACAGCAGTGGATTGTGAGGAGACAAGCGCTCACTTAGAGGACCCCTTGGACTTAGGCGAGCAAGGGTCAGGCTTTTTAGTAGTCAGGGACTGGTTCAATTTTTTTAACTGAGCAGATAAATTATCCGCCCACGGCGGGTTAGCTGCAGGGACCACATACGGTTGTACCGGCATTGGGGTCCCATAGGGGGTGTTAGTTTATGAACTAGCGTATGCAGAAGCGTGGAAAAAGCGGCCCACGGTGGGTCAGTATATGCCTCTGTTGCCACAGTCCCACTGGGAGGCAAGGAGCCCCCAGAACCAGAGCCCACAGCTGCTATAATCTCCTCATATGGGTCTGTGGCTTCAGCAACACCGGCAGTGTGTTCAGCCCCAGAACCGTTACCCTCAGAAGCAGACATGATATAACTAGCAGTATGAGGTAACACAGTACAATTATCAGCAGCACTATATCTCTAAACCCAAACCCCTGCGCAGTGTAGTCAGCACTAGCAGAGATAAAGGAGAGATATGGTGACTAAATCACAGAGAAAAATACGTAATACAGTATATATTTGTGAAAATCCTATATTAGATAAAACCTGACGCACCAAGCCCGCTCAGGTTATAGAATATAGGGATAGCAGGTTGAGTAAAAAGACACGAAATGAACACCACTCAGCTATCAAATGCACACACAGATAGTCACAGTTTGTACAATGCAGAGGTTATTACTGACAATAATACTGCACTGGACTAGCTTACACAGCTATATAACAAATGATATAACAGTACACAGTAAGAACTGGATGTATATCACAGGGCAATTGTACTAGAAAACCCTGACTAAATTCACTCTTTCTTACTAACACTGACTAAAAAAGGCAGGTAGAATACTTAAGTGTTATGTAAAGTCACAGCACTGACAACCAGGCGGCTTTACATAGGAGTATTTGCCCAAGCAGTCCCAGGAACAGTGAGCCGAGGGATACTGGCGCCGCAGACACTGACAGGGAGTGAGGAAAATACAGATATGCAGCTCCAGGGCGGGAACACTTGCTAGAAATGGCGCCCTGGGGCTGGGGGAGGGGCTTCAGGTCTAAGCCTTATCCCCTCTGCTGGCAAAACCACCGGGTACTGTGGGCGATATACAGTGGTGCAAGTGGGCGGGTACAGGTGGGTACGGCGTACCCGTAAGAATTTAGCCGTGGGTACGCCGTACCGACACCGACCGTCCGACGCTCCTCTTCCTTCCCTCCCTCCCCTGCTCCACGCCGCACCCGCCGTCCCCGCCGCACCGCCGCACCCGCCGTCCCCGCCGCACCGCCGCTGATGTGAGGGAAGGAAAGCGCAGCCTGCGCCTCTCCTTCCCCTCAGTCTCCGGTGGGTGTCTCAGTTTACTTCAGCGCCGATCCGTGAGCCAATCAGAGCTCGCACCCGCGAGCTCTGATTGGCTCACGGATCGGCGCTGAATTAAACTGAGACACCCGCCGGAGACTGAGGGGAACGAGAGGCGCAGGCTGCGCTCTCCTTCCCTCACATGACAGACAGGACGGCGACGGCAGCGGCAGCGGTGAGTAGGGGAGGGGGGCATGTTTACCTGGCACTGGGGGGGGGCATGTTATACCTGGCACTGGGGGCATATCTGGCACAGGGGGGCATATATACCTGGCACTGGGGGATATCTGGCACAGGGGGGCATGTATACCTGGCACTGGGGGATATCTGGCACTGGGGGCATATCTGGCACTGTAGGGGCATTTGTGTATCTGGCACGGGGGGCAATGTATATCTGACACAGTGGGGGCATTTGTGTATCTGGCACTGTGGGGCAATGTGTATCTGACACTGTGAGGCAATGTATGGCACTCTGGGGGCATTTCTGTATCTGGCACTGTGGGGCAATGTGTATTTGGCACGGTGGGGCAATGTGTATCTGGCACTCTGGGGACATTTGTGTATCTGGCACTGTGGGGCAATGTGTATCTGGCACTGTGGGGCAATGTGTATCTGGCACTGTGGGGCAATGTGCATCTGGCACTGTGGGGCAATGTGTATCTGGCACTGTGAGGCAATGTGTATCTGACACTCTGGGGACATTTGTGTATCTGGCACTCTGGGGATATTTGTGTATCTGGCACTGTGGGGCAATGTGTATCTGGCACTGTGGGGCAATGTATATCTGGCACTGTGGGGCAACGTGTATCTGACACTATTGGGGTCATACGTGTATCTGCCCCTCCCCCATATGTGTATCACGCCCCCATTTTCATTGGCCACGCCCCATGTGGCATTTGGTCACACCCATTTTTTTTGCGCGCACACAGTACCCGTAAGACATTTTTTCTACTTGCACCACTGGCGATATAAGAATTGGTTTAGAGATAAAACCTGACCTGTGCCCATGCCCTGGTGATCTAGTGGGATCGCCAGTATCCACAGTGTCCACCACCAGCGCGCGCGGCCTGCCTCCCACTGACCGCCCCGGATCGCGATAAAGACCGGGTCCCGCAAGTGGGACCCACTTACCACCTCCTGAAGCGCGGCCACGAGATCCTGGAGAGCCCCAGCCGTGTGTGCCTAACGTGAAGAAAACCGGAACCTCCGCTGTAGGTACCCGGCAACCAGGGCTCGGGAGTGTACAGCGCCGCTGAGGAGAGCCGGAGCTGCAGCCGTGAATGTCACAAGACATTTACCACCGCTGCTGCCCTTGAAGTCTTCACTTTTTACCTCATAAAAAGCTTTTCTTAGGGCTGCCTGGAGCAGCCCCTCTGTTCAGTGCCTGCTTACTGCAGCACCAACTTACAAAACTGAGCTCCTGTGCATGGAGGTGGGGTTATAGAGGAGGCGGCGCTGTGCATTCTGGGAACAGTCAAGGCTTTGAACCTGTTGGTGCCTCGGATCAAGATCCTACTCTACACCCCATTGTCCAATCCTTGTGGAGCCAAGTGTACCCCGAAGCAGAAAATAGGATTTTAATACCTACTGGTAAATCCTTTTCTCCTAGTCCGTAGAAGATGCTGGTCATCAGATCCAGAGCATACTTTACCTGCAGTTTGTTCTTTATAGTTACACAAGTTGTGTTTCATTTGTTTTCAGCATGTTGCTGTAAATGGTTCATGCCTGTTGGCATGTGTCATGTTGAATGCCATGTTGTGCGGCATGGTTGAGGTGTGAGCTGGTATGAATCTCACCATTAGTATAAAAGTAAATCCTTTCCTAGAAATGTCTGTCTCCCTGGGCACAGTTCCTATAACTGAGGTCTGGAGGAGGGGCATAGAGGGAGGAGCCAGTTCACACCCTTGAAAAGTCTTAAAGTGCCCATGGCTCCCGCGGAACTGTCTATACCCCATGGTACTGAAGTGGACCCCAGCATCCTCTACGGACTAGGAGAAAAGGATTTACCGGTAGGTATTGAAATCCTATTATTATTTTACAGGGAGGCTGCTGGCAACAGCCTCCCTGTTACGAGGGACTAAGGGGGGGAGTAGTGTCCGCCCTGCGGGGTCTAAGTCACTATCTCTGCTGACAGGACACTGAGCTCCTGAGGGGATCGAACGTTCCCCGCCACAGGGGATCGCTCACCCTGGCAGCATGCCGCCACCCCGTTACAGCGCCAGAAGAACAGAAGAGGCGAGATATGGCGGCACAAGGGTAGGAGCGCAGCTCTGAGCAGCTGCGTTCCGGGAAGGCTCAGCGGCACACAGTGCTGGCGCTTGAGGGGCGTCCTGAGCTAGTGTCTTAATACCCTACACTGGTCACAGACACTAACCGGAGACTGAATCCCCAGGCTAGCGTCACAATCCTCTGTACTCAGACGTACAAAAGGGGACGGAATCCCCCACCTTGCGACAGAGTCCTCAGGCCAGTATAAAGAATTTGTGGGCGCTGATAAGGGGCCTTTATATATAACAGCGCTGTGAGTGGGTTGGCTCTGATCTCTGTGTCTCTTGCCAATCTCAGGGGGGAAACTGTCTAACCTACCCTGTGTTTGTGTGGTGCTTGGGGTCTCCAGTTAGCTATATCCAGGGACTCTATGTCATATGCAGTTGAGGACATGTCCTCTCAGGATGATCTCATTCCATGTAATCAGGATTGCACTGTTGTAGCGCAGATACCAGCAAGGGAGCCGGAGTGGTTATCCTCTATGAAAACTGATTTCTCAGATTTCTGCTAGGGTTGCTCAGAATGAATCTGCAACTCGGGTTTTACAGAGTTCTATGGCAGTTTGGTCTGGTTCTGTTACCTCAGCCCCCCCAAAGAATGCCCAGATCCTGCAAAACGACACGGATACCCACTCTGACACGGCAGACGGTAATGGGGACATGCTCAGTGGAGCCGCATCTCTTGCAAAAGCGGTGCAGTTGATGATAGAGGCTATTAGAGATGTGTTGAATATTACTGACACAACACCTGAACAGATTGAGGAGGCTTACTTCACTGACAGTAAGAAAGCCTCACTAACCTTCCCTGCGTCCAAAGAATTAAATGCTATTTCTCATACGTCCTAGAGGATGCTGGGGACACCATTAGAACCATGGGGCAGGAGACATGGGCACTTTAAGACTTTGAAAGGGGTGTGAACTGGCTCCTCCCTCTATGCCCCTCCTCCAGACTCCAGTTTTAGAATTGTGCCCAGTGAGACTGGACGCACTAAGGGGAGCTCTACCGAGTTTCTCTGTAAAGACTTTTTGTTAGGTTTTTTATTTTCAGAGAGGCTGCTGGCAACAGTCTCCCTGCTTCGTAGGACTTAGGGGAGAGAAGTATGACCCACTTCCAGTGAGTTCAAGGGCTCTGCTTCTGGCTACAGGACACCATTAGCTCCTGAGGGTTTGATCACTGGGTACGCTCAGATGTTCGCTCCCACAGCCTGCCGTCACCCCCTTTCAGAGCCAGAAGTCAGGAGACAGGTGAGAAGCCGAAGAAAAGAAGACTTCTCTTCAGTGACGGCATTTGCAGAGGTACCGCACAGCGGGCAGATGCTGCGCGCCAAGCTCCCACTCGGGGAAGGCACTGGGCAGCTGAAAACAATCCTCATAAGCACACTATAAATATTGAAAAAAGCAGGACAGAAGCGCGCCATTACGGAGGCGGAACTTCTTCCTCACAGCTCACGAATCCATTTCCTCTCCACAATGACAAGTACCAGGGGTGCAAAACGGAGGGGGAGGCATATAATTGGTGCAATATATATATATATATATATATATATATATATATAATTAAAGCGCTATAGGTCTGAGGTATTGTCTTGGCAGACCCGTTTTTTCAGCACAGGGTTGTGAGCTGTCAAATCCCCTCTGTGTCTCTCTGACAGACTTTACTGTGGGTCTGTCCCCTATATGCCCAGTGTGTCTGTGGGTGTTTGGTGCACGAGTGTTGACATGTCTGAGGCTGAACTATCTTCCCAGGAGGAGGCTGTATTAGGGACGCAGATGGATGCGGGGGTGACCCTGTCGGCACCGCCGACACCTGATTGGGTAAATGTGTTGAACGCCTTGAATGCTAATATGGCTCTTATTAGTAAGAGGTTAGACAAGTCTGAGTCGCAGACCCAGGCATGGAAGAAATCTGTGGAAGATATGTTATTCCAAAGTCAGGTCCCATCAGGGTCACAAAAACGTACGTTGACCCAATTGGCAGACAATGATACTGACAAGGACACTGATTCCAGTGTCGACTATAGCGATTCCAGGTTAGACCCAAAATTGGCAAAGAGCATTCAGTACATGATTGTAGTGGTTAAAGATGTTTCCTCCCTCTCATGAACTGAACACGCTATTTGAAAAAGTTTGGGAAGGTCCTGACAGAAAGTTTCAGATTCCCAAAAGAAATATGGCAGCTTATCCGTTTCCCTCGACATATAGGGAAAAGTGGGAGTCACCCCCCCCCCCCCCCCCACTGTGGAATAGGCCTTGTCTCGTTTGTCTAAGAAGGTGGCTCTCCCATCACCTGACACGGCGACCCTTAAGGATCCTGTGGATCGTAAACAGGAAACTACGTTGAAGTCCATTTATGTGACCACGGGTACACTACTCCGACCTGTCATTGCGTCTGCGTGGGTAAGTAGTGCTATCACAAAGTGGGCAGATAACTTGTCATCTGATATAGATACCCTAGATAGGGATAGCATCCTCTTGACGCTGGGTTATATCAAGGACGCTGCAGCATACCTTAAGGAAGCTGCGAGAGATATTGGTCTTTTGGGATCAAAGGCCAATGCCATGGCTGTCTCAGCTAGGCGTGCATTGTGGATTCACCAATGGAATGCTGATGCTGACTCCAAGTAAAGTATGGAATCTCTACCATATAAAGGTAAGGCCTTATTTAGAGATGGCCTTGATGATTTGGTGTCTACGGCTACCGCGGGTAAGTCATCCTTTTTACCATATGTTCCTCCACAACAAAAGAAAATGCACTATTATCAGATGCAGTCCTTTTGGCCCAATAAATTCAGAAAGGGACGGGGTTCGTCCTTCCTTGCTACTAGAGGAAGGGGTAAACGCTCTCCAGCCTTGTCAGGCTCCCAGGAGCAGAAGTCTTCCCAGGCTTCTACCAATTCCACCGCATGACTTTGGGGCTCCTATGCGGCAGTCCGCACCAGTGGGGGCCCGTCTAAAACTATTCAGTCAGTTTTGGGTTCGTTCGAACCTAGGCCCTTAGATTTTACAAATAGTTTCCCAAGGGTACAAGCTGGAGTTTCAAGACGTGCCCCCTCGCCGTTTTTTCAAATCGGCCTTACCAGCTTCTCTTCCCGACAGGGAGGTAGTTTGCGACGCAATACAAAAATTGTGTCCAAATCAAGTTATCATCAAGGTTCCCCAGTCACAACAGGGAGAAGGTTTTTATTCAAGCCGGTTTGTGGTCCTGGAGCCGGACGGCTCGGTCAGACCAATCCTAAACCAGAAATCCCTGAATTTCTACCTAAAGAGATTCAAATTCAAGATGGAGTCTCTCCAAGCAGTTATCACCAGTCTGGAGGAAGGGGATTTTATGGTGTCGGTGGACATAAAAGATGCCCACTTACATGTTCCCATTTATCCTCCGCATCAGGCTTACCTGAGATTTGCAATCCAGGATTGTCATTACCAATTTCAAACGTTGCCGTTTGGTCTATCCACGGCTCCGAGGATTTTCACCAAAGTAATGGCGGAGATGATGGTTCTCCTTCGCAAGCAAGGAGTCACAATTATCCCATACAACGATCTCCTGATAAAGGCGAGATCCAGGGACCAGATGGTCCACAACGTTGCACTCTCCATGACAGTTCTTCAACAACATGGTTGACTCCTAAACTTGCTAAAATCACAGTTGATTCCGACGACTCGGTTGTCGTTCTTGGGAATGATATTGTACACAGAACTACAAAGAGTCTTTCTTCCTGTGGAAAAAGCTCTGGAACTTCAGAGTCTGGTCAAACAAATTCTGAAACCAGCAAGAGTGTCAATCCATCAATGCATTCGGTTGCTGGTGCTGGGAAAGATGGTTGCGGCCTACGAGGCCATTCAGTTTGGCAGGTTCCATGCCAGAGTGTTCCAGTGGGACCTGTTGGACAAGTGGTCCGGGTCCCATCTACACATGCACCAGAGGATAATCCTGTCTTCCAAAACCAGGGTATCACTCCTATGGTGGCTGCACAGCTCTCACCTCCTAGAGGGGCGCAGGTTCGGGATACAGGACTGGATCCTAGTGACCACGGATGCAAGCCTGTGAGGCTGGGGGGCAGTTACAATGGGAGAGAACTTCCAAGGAAGATGGCCAAGTCAGGAAACTTGTCTCCACATAAATGTTCTGTCACGATCCATGCAGTTTCTTCTCCATGCCTGGGGTGGCGCTCTCTGCTCTGGTGCTCAGCACTCTGCTCTGTATCTGCAGCTTGGTAATTAGCTGTTACCAGAGCTGTGAGCAGCACCTGAACTCACTATACAGGCCAGCCACACAGGCTCCCAGTTGCCAGTTCATCGTATCAAGGTTGTCTCAGTTCCTGTTCTTGGTTATGCTGGTCTCTACTGCTAAAACCATCCATAGTACTGCCAGGCTCCAACAGCAATCCTGTGTAGCTACTCTGCTACAGTGCAATCCTGTTATCCTGGTACATTGCATACTCTACCACAGTGCTATCCTGTGATCCTGCTACAGTGCAATCCCGTTATCCTGCTATGTTGCATGCTCCACTAAAGTGCTATCCTGTGATCCTGCTACAGTGCAATCCCGTTATCTTGCTACATTGCATTGCATTGCTAACCTTCTACAGTGCAACCCTGCATTCTCTGTTCAAGTGCATCCTGCTACGGTGCTAACCTTCTACAGTGCAATCCTGCATTCTCTGCTAAAGTGCATCCTGCTACGGTGCTAACCTTCTACAGTGCAATCCTGCAACCCTGCATTCTCTGCTCAAGTGCATCCTGCTATGGTGTTAATTCTGCTACAGAACAATCCTATTACAGTATCTATACAGTCTACAGTGTTACAAGTGCCTTCACAATCCACAGTGTCTCTGTGTTTCCTCAGTCCCCAGTATCACAAGTTAGTTTCCAATCCCAGCATCACAAGTGTGTTCTCTAGTATCCAGTACTGCCAAGTACTTCCCAGACTCCCAGCATTGCAAGTGCAATTCCAGTTCTCCCTTTCCTTTTGTGTTCTCCAATCATTCCTGTTTATTACTTATTGTTTACAGATGTACACTGCTTTACCCTGTATAAATAAACCTGCTATTGTACCGAGAACATCAGTTCCTTTGAATATGTTCCTACAGAGGGAATTCCAAACGGATACTGACATTCTGGAGCTATGGGCCATTTACAACAGCTTACTACAAGCGGGACATCTTCTTCGAGATCCGCCTGTACTGATTCAGTCGGACAATGTAACAGCGGTAGCGTACATAAACCATCAGGGCGGAACGAAAAGCAGAACGGTGATGGCAGAAGCCACAAGGATTTTCCGCTGGGCGGAAAAGTATACAAGCGCTCTGTCAGCAGTCTTCATTCCAGGAGTGGACAACTGGGAAGCAGACTTCCTCAGCAGACACGATCTCCATCCAGGAGAGTGGGGCCTCCACCAAGAAGTCTTCGCAGAGGTGACAGGTCGTTGGGGAATTCTGAAAGTAGATATGATGGCTTCTTGTCTCAACAAGAAGCTTCAGAGATATTGTTCCAGGTCAAGGGACCCTCAAGCAATTGCAGTGGATGCTCTCGTGACACCGTGGTTGTTTCAGTCGTTATATGTATTCCCTTCACTTCCTCTCATTCCAAAAGTTCTAAAGATCATAAGAAGAACAAAGATCAGAGCGATCCTCATTGTTCCAGACTGGCAAAGGAGGGCTTGGTACCCATATCTTCAGGAATTACTCATAGCAGATCCCTGGCCTCTTCCTCTGCGCGAGGACCTGTTACAACGGGGCCGTGCGTGTATCAGGACTTACCGCGGCTACGTTTGATGGCGTGGCAGTTGAATGCAAAATCCTAGCCTGTAAGGGTATTCCCAGTGAAGTCATTCCCACACTTATTCAGGCTAGAAAAGAGGTAACGTCTATACATTACCACCGTATTTGGAGAAAATATGTGTCTTGGTGTGAATCCAAGAAGGCTCCTATGGAAGAGTTTCACCTAGGACGGTTTCTCCATTTTTTACAAACAGGTGTGGATGTGGGCCTAAAATTGGGCTCAATCAAGGTTCAGATTTCAGCCTTATCGATTTTCTTTCAGAAACAATTAGCCTCCCTTCCAGAAGTTCAGGCTTTCGTGAAAGGCGTGTTGCACATCCAACCTCCATTTGTGCCTCCAGTGGCACCATAGGATCTTAATGTGGTGTTGCAATTCCTTCAATCACATTGGTTTGAACCTTCACGGAAGGTGGAGTTGAAATTCCTCACTTGGAAAGTGGTCATCCTGTTGGCCTTGGCATCTGCAAGGCGGGTATCTGAGTTGGCGGCCTTGTCTCACAAGAGCCCTTATTTGATCTTCCATGAAGATAGAGCTGAATTGAGGACACGTCAGCAATTTTTTACCGAAAGGTGGTTTATTCTTTCCACATAAACCAACCTATCGTGGTACCTGTAGCTACTGACGCCTTCATTGAGTCAAAATCTCTGGATGTGGTCAGAGCTTTGAAGATTTATGTCGCCAGAACAGCTCAGATTAGGAAAACAGAAGCTCTGTTTGTCGGTGCTGCAGAGTCGTCCGCACTCTCCCGCCCATTCTAGAGCTTTGGTATAACCCCATGGTTCTAATGGTGTCCCCAGCATCCTCTACGACGTATGAGAAAATAGGATTTTAATACCTACCGGTAAATCCTTTTCTCTTAGTCCGTAGAGGATGCTGGGCGCCTGTCCCGGTGCGTACTGTATCTGCAGTTAATAGTTATGGTTACACATATGTTGTGTTACGTTTATTGTCAGCCTGTTGCTGCTATTGTTCATGCCGTTGGCCTGTGTTCTTTTGAATGCCATGTTCTGCGGCATAGTTGAGGTGTGAGCTGGTATGAATCTCACCTTAGTTTAACAATAAATCCTTTCCTCGAAATGTCCGTCTCCCTGGGCACAGTTCCTATAACTGGAGTCTGGAGGAGGGGCATAGAGGGAGGAGCCAGTTCACACCCCTTTCAAAGTCTTAAAGTGCCCATGTCTCCTGCGGATCCCATCTATACCCCATGGTTCTAATGGTGTCCCCAGCATCCTCTATGGACTAAGAGAAAAGGATTTACCGGGAGGTATTAAAATTCTATCTTTTGAAAAAGCATGGGAAAATCCAGAGAAAAAATTCCAGATCCTTAGGAAGGTTCTGGTTGCTTTCCCCTTCCCCTAAGAGGATAGAAAGAAATGGGAAAATCCACCCATAGTGGACGCGTCTGTATCCAGACTCTCAAAAAAGATGGTTTTACCTGATCAACCGCCTTAAAGGAGCCGGCTGATCGCAAGATTGATACTACGCTCAAATCCATATACACGACTTCAGGGGCAATACTACGTCCTACTATTGCCTGTGCATGGATTTCCAAAGCTATAGTAAAGTGGTCAGGCACGTTACTTGAGGATTTGGATACGTTAGATAAGAGTGACATTGAAATGTTTCTCTGTAACATTCAGGATTCTGCAGGTTTTATGGTGGAATCCATGAAAGACCTGGGTTCAATGGCTGCAGGAATTACTTCATTGTCCATCTCAGCTTGTCAAGGACTGTGGCTGCGCCAGTGGTCCGCCGACGTGGAATCCAGGAGAGGTGTGGAGACCCTATCCTACACAGGTCAGGCTCTCTTTGGGGAAGCATTGGATACGTGGATCTCCATGGCTACAGCGGGTAAGTTCCCTTTTCTTCCCTCAGCAGCTCCTGCTACGAAGAAACCTTTTTCTTTACCTGCATCTCAGTCCTTTCGGGTTTCTAAACCAAGAAAGGCCAAACCGGCCAACAGCTTCTTTAGAGGGGGCCGACCAAAATCCAAGAAACCTGCTGCAGCAGGTTCCCAAGAACAGAAGCCTGCTTTAGGTGCGCCAAAGTCCTCTGTATGACGGTGGACAGCGCAGCCTGGAAGTAGGGCCGGTGGGGGCGAGACTCAGACATTTCAGTCGCATCTGGGTGTCGTCCGGCCTGGACCCCTGGGTACTAGATATTGTGTCCCAGGAGTACCGGCTGGAATTTCATGATCTCTCTCCTCATCGGTTCTTCACATTGGGCTTGCCAGCTTTGCCGGCAGACAGGGCTACACTACAGGGAGCCATCCAGAAGTTCGTGGAGGCACAGGCCATTGTACCAGTCCCTCATCAAATGCAGAACACAGGTTACTATTTGAACCTTTCCATGGTACCGAAACCGGATGGTTCGGTCAGGCCCATTCTGAACTTAAAATCACTAAACCCCTTTCTGAGGGAGTTCATGTTCAAAATGGAGTCTCTAAGGGCAGTGATATCGGGTCTGGAAGAGGTGGAATTCCTGCTATCCCTGGTATATCTCATTCTGCCACTACTACTCCTATTTTCAAATTAATACCCCTATTTACCTCATCCACACTATGCCCAGGCTTACAGCACCCCCTAACACTCCTTGTCTACCGAATCCTTTATCTTGCCCCCTGGTACCACCCCTATCCTTCTCTCCTAGTCTCTACATCTTATCCTCCTCTGTCTCCAATCCTCCGCTCTACTTCACTTCCCCTCTTCTCCTGTTACCCCACTGTCATTCACTTCTGCCCCATCATGGAGACTCCACCCCACCACCCAGCCCTGCTCTCTCCCTGTTTCCTCTCCTGTACCAGACTCTCCCTTTCCGGTTCACGATGTCTCTAACAAACTGGTCCCAACCCATGACCTCTGCATCTCCTAGCCATCACCGAAACCTGGATTACCCCTCTGACACAGTTCCCCCTGCTGCTCTTTCCTGGCAGACTCATTCTCACATACCTCCGACTTGGGGGTAGCCATAGTGGTGGTGTTGGTATCCTTTTACCCTGTAGTTATACCTACCAACTCCTACCTCCTGAACCATCCCTCACATTCTATACATTTAAGGTCCATGCTATTCACTTCTACCAACCTGCTAATCTTCGAGTTGCTTTCATTTACCCCCCTGGAATTTCCTCCAAATTCCTCCACAACTTTGTTTCTCTTACGTCCTAGGGGATACAGGGAATCATTTAGTGCCATGGGGTATAGATGGGTCCACTAGGAGCCAGGGGGTCATTCCGAGTTGTTTGCTATTTTTTACCTACGCAAATGGCATACACACAATAGCAAACATTTCACACGAATGCAAACAAACGCCCACTATGAACTATTGCAAACGCCCACGTACCAATGCACAAAGTAGACATGCATTATATAGAATCGCATGTTTGCGATCCGTTCGCATGGCTACAATATGCATCGCAAACAAAATACCCTTGTCGTATATGTGCAATGCCTTTGCAGTAGTACACAAGCTTTGTAACTTTGCAAATATTCGCACAGCAATGTTTTTTTTTGTTTTGAGTTGTAACCATACATACTTAAGCGTCACCCTTCCTTAATTAAGATACCAATTGGTGTAATGATTTCTAATGGTATTGAATAATTAAGTCTTCAAAGAATTCAAGCAGAACACTTTGCATAATTGACCATTGACACTTGTATTTGTGTGATGTCTTTTTTTTCTTTCTAATAGATGTTTAAAATGTGTATTATCCATTCCTGTCCTAATGTAAATTCCCTGATTTTTGTGTTGAGGTGTAGTGTGTGTTAAAATAGGATTTTAATAACCTACCGGTAAATCCATTTTTCGTAGTCCGTAGAGGATGCTGGGGTCCATTTTAGTACCATGGGGTATAGACGGTTCCGCAGGAGCCTTCGGCACTTTAAGACTTTTCAACAGTGTGAATGGCTCCTCCCTCTATGCCCCTCCTCCTGACCTCAGTATAGGAACTGTGCCCAAGGAGACGTACATATTCGAAAGAGGATTTACTAATAAACTTGTGGCGAGATTCACACCAGCTCACACCATTCACAAGAAACATGTCGGCTAACATGGCCTTTAACATAACTCATTCCAACCAGCATGTATAATACAACAGCAACAGCTGTCAACATGTAAACACATGTGTGCAAAAAAATTAAACGTAATCAGCAGGAAAAATGGAGCACTGGGCGGGCGCCCAGCATCCTCTATGGACTACGAGAAAAGGATTTACTGGTAGGTTATTAAAATCCTATTTTCTTTTACGTCCTAGAGGATGCTGGAGTCCATTTGTCGAAGTCAAAAAATATTGCAGTACACACATCACGTACAAACTACACACAGATGGCCTCCGTGCGCGTACTTGTTCTGCCGTGCATGCGCATATTCGCAATTTGCATATGGTCGCTCCCGCGGTCCTGCGTATTAGCGCTTGATATGAGTAATTACGGTAGTGTTTGTAATCGCATGGAAAAGCCATAAAAACACATTACATATTTAATCCAAATAGTGCACAATGTACACATAGTCTCCCTGCACCACACCAGTGAGTTACACATGTTTAAATGGTATAAGAACAAAGGGATTCACCTTTACAGGACAGCGGGGGACAGAACTAGGTTATAAGGAGGTGTTTGGAATCCAGCTGTAGGGTATTTTAAGAGCAATATTCCGGTGTTAGTTTGCAGAAGATCGCACGCTCCTGCGAATAGTTATGTGCAGGAGCAGAATATAAATATTAACTGTATTTACTGTACACTTGATATGCGGCAGAAACCCAGAGGAGACCATCTGCAAGTGCACGTGGAACAGACATCGCCCACCTATTCAAACTGACCTATGACCTCTCCTGTACTGTAAATGACCATCCCTGTGTCCAATGGATAAAGAGATTACAGTTCCCATTGTGTTAGGTTTTGGACAAATGTATAAATAGCCAGCTGCTGGCCAGGTCACTCTCTCAATCTCTGAAGATCATCAACCTTGATGATTGAGGACCGGACCGGGAAGCGCAGGCAAAACCAAAACGTATGTACCATTGACTGTAGCCATTTTCTTATTGTATTGTATTTTTGTTATTGTAACCCCCTGCTAGTAAAGAACCGCTGGTGGGTCATATCCCAACATAGTCTTTGAAATACAAATTGGTATTGTGTCTCTCTTTCCATGCTAGTGTTATGTAAGTGTAATCTAGTCACACGTGTAGCTGCAAAGTGCTCACGGCGTGTCTTTGTGTGTGTACGCACCACATGTACTTTGTACGACCATCACGACGTTTGTACGCAAACTGCGTACACGGTACGCAAACTGGGTAAAAAGTACGTAGGCTAAGGATTGATTACAGTGGCCGCCGCAGCTCCATTTAAAGTGTATTGAATGTCTTTTTAAAGTGTTGCTTTTAGTCCTGTAAGTAAATCAACATTTACAATTGGGAGCTCAATCCGTTTTTTTCACATACTCAAAGGCTAGCAGGTCATAGCAGACTTTTATCTATCAGCAAATGGTGGAAAGATATCTACGTTAAACCTTTTCCTGGTTGTTGGATGTTCTAACAACCCTATTTGTGTGCTGATTAGATTGTGTCTGCTCTGTCTGGTCTATAGAGGTGCTGATAGAGCCCGGAGGTAAACAGGAAAAAAGCTATTTAAAAGTCAGTGTAATTTTGGAGCCAAGAGCGTACACAAAGCGTACCAATAGTTTGCAGACTCTCCCATACATTGTTGCCATAGGGTAGTAATTATTCTTAAACCTGTGTGAAATCAGATAAAAATTTTTGCTATATAGATAAATTTGAAATAAATGTATTTAAGGGAGTAATTATAAGAAAACACAAAATGCTGTTCTGGCCCAGTCATAAAGGGTTATATGGAACAAGTGTGGGGTGTATTAAGTGAGTAATTATAGTTTGTATTGCTCACATTTATAGAGATTGTGTGATTTGTTTTATTGTGGACGCACGTTTGTACACGTGGTCCGGACAAAGTACAGGAGAGCGCTCGTAGTGTAAAAGGCACGCTGGTCGCGTGTTTACACAAGGTTGCGTAGGAATACGGACGCTAAGTACAAAGCACACGATATTTGTTCAATTAAGGTGGGATAGTAGACATTTAACACAATAGCACATAACTATCCGATTTCAAAAGCAGGTTACTCTAAATTTAGTTTAAAAACTGTGAGCACCTCTGGAAAAAAGCTACTGACCTAAAGGGAGTAAAAGATTTTCTGTACAGAAAATAAAAATAAGGTATTTGAGTGAGTGAAAGTGGAGTGAGAGGATTTGAACCCTGGAAATTCGGGTCTCGTGGGTACACCAAGTGAGTGGAGACTTGGTGGCGTGAGGCGGCTGACTCACGTTAATAAAGGTAAAGGTAATACGCAAATCATGAGGAGATTTGTAGAGGAGCATAATATAGGATTGTGCATTGTGCAGGAGTATAGAAATTGTGAATTGAAGTGTAAAGGTTTTGTATTACGCTCCGGCTGAGGTTTTGCAGCTTGTGATTCGATTCCAGTGGTCGTAGGGTGGATAGGTAACAAGTACCTATACGCTGTGCGATTGAAACGCATGTTTGTGGGTGCGATACATAGCACAATTTGATACCCCTTTTACGAGCTTTTGCGTAAAATCTCGGTATCATTATTGCTGTGTAGAGCATACACAAGTGTGATTTGTGTAAGTCAAAAAGGGAAGTTTTCGTTGGTCGCTCTCAGGAAAATCTTCAGCGGCGGATATTCGCTGGAACAGGTAAGCTACTCCTAAAAACTTCCAGTGAATAGAAGCCAGTTAGGGCCTCACTTGGTTCACTATTGGAGTGAGTCGTGGTACGTCAGCGGAGAAGGAGCAAGTGAAAGTGCTAGGTGTCTTTCACCGTCTATTTGCAGTGTGCATTGGGGATTGTGTTTAGTGGCAAAAAGTCCGCGATGGGATCCAGTTGCACAAGCAGTGGGCGTTTGGTAGCTAGGGTTCAGGCAGAAGAGTTGGGACATGCGTCCGAAAGGGTCAGCAAGGTTTATTATGTGTGAAAAATATGTTTCAGACACGGAGGCTTTTTGCAATAAGGGGGTACGTATGACTGCAGAAGACAGGGCCCCATTGCCAAAAGTTGGTAGCTTTGAATCAGAGGTGTTACAGAACATAAGGATTAAAGTATGTCTGATTAAATCCAGAAAACAAAGGGTCAGACATACAAATTGTTTAAACCTGTGGCAGCAAGAGGGGGAGATGCAAAAGGAACTGGCTTGCACAGCAAGTTCCAAATCTAGCGGGAAAGCAATTGCGAGCCCACCACCACCCCCATATATTGATGGGGAGAAATTGGCTACAAGCAATGGTGCATCGGTAAAGGATAGGAAAATGATTGATAAATGTGTTAACCCTAACTTTAACCCTTGCCAGTTGTATCCCTGTCAGGTTCTGTTTGGTTTGTGTCCCCGGAGGGGGCGCTAGTGGGTCAGTGGAGGTAGGATGGAAAAAGTGAGGAGGCCGGATTAGACTCCTGCGCATGTGCGCAATGTTGTTTTATTAAACAATATGTAAAACAATGTGGCAGCAGGAATACTTGGCAAAAACAGAAAATAAATGCAGTGGTAATTGTGCAGCATAGAAGCTGAGAGTCTATGGCAACGACTGTAGGGTTGTATAATCGACCAGGGGATCGATATGTCGGTATGGGAACCGAAGATAGTTAGACCGTGGAGCCAGCAGAGATGGTAACGGAAGTAGTAAGCCTGGTAGCAATTGCAGGAGACAGGTGTAAAGTTCACAGTGCAGTTGGGAATAACACTGGCAGCTTGCAGGCTGATGAACAGGTGTAGATGATGAGATGCACCTGGAGCAGAGTCTCTACTGCAGAGGGCTGGAGCACACTGTAGCTGTTAAAGGTGTGGAGCTTGATAACAGATGCAGGGATTGCTGGTGCTTATGGTTCCACGGTGGTATCGGAGCAACGCTGGAAGGTAACTGGAACACAGGAGAACTGTAGAGCGGAGCCAGACACACGGTTCGCAGGAGTGACACGAAGTCCAGGACAAGGACTGACTCACCCTGCTGTTCCTGATATACCCCCCGGTCTGCAGGCATTGGCTGAAAGGAAACGAGAAGGCGCGGCCAAGCTCCGGATTGGCCGACGCAGCAGTCCGAGGAAAACTGTCATGGCGGCGCCCATGCCGCGGCCCGGCGGGAACGCGCCGCGCGTGCACGCCCGCCGACAACAGGAGCACGCCCAGGATGACACCCAGCAACAGGGAGACCAGCGACAGCAAGACGCAGGGACCCCGGACGGAGGCCGCACAGACGGACAGACGCAGCCGTGGTGAGTCGATTCCTGACAGTACCCCCTCCTTTATGGGTGGGCACCGAACACCCACGTGGCTTGGAAGGATGAGTTCTGTGGAAAACACGGACCAACCTTGGAGCATGGACATCTGTAGCATTAACCCAACTCCTCTCCTCAGGACCATAACCGGACCAGTCGATGAGATATTGCAGACGACCGTACCGGCAACGGGAATCCAGAATCTTCTCTATTTCGAACTCAATGCCCCGCTGGGTTCGTATTTTGGGGCCAACTGGAAGAGCTCTTTGGAAACGATTCAGGATCAAAGGTCTGAGGAGAGAGACATGAAAGGCATTAGGTATTCATAAAGAAGGAGGCAATTTGAGCTTGTAGGCCACAGGACTGATAACTTTATCAATGGAGAAAGGACCAATGAAGCGTGGTGCAAACTTCATCGACGGCACTCTGAGACGAAGGTTCCGAGTGGAAAGCCAAACCCTATCATTGGGTCTTAGGCTGGGAACTGCACGTCTTTTGCGGTCAGCAAAGAACTTGTATCGACTTGAAGCCTTTTTAAGAGAAGTATGAATCTTCCTCCAGATTGATGAGAACTGACTTAAAACAGAGGTGGCTGCAGGAACATCGATGTTAGGAAGGTCTTGAAAATCTGGAACACGAGGATGTTGTCCATATACAGCGAAAAACGGAGTGGTTTCCGTGGCAGTATGGTAGCGAAAGTTGTGAGCGAATTCAGCCCACGAAGCAGGTCTACCCAGTCATCTTGGGAAGATGAAACATAGAGTCTTAAAAAGGTCTCCAACTCCTGATTTACCCTTTCCGTCTGTCCATTCATCTGAGGGTGGTAGGCAGACGAAAACTTGAGGTTGACTTGCATGACAGAACAAAGGGCTCTCCAAAATCTTGCCACGAACTGAACTCCACGGTCAGATATAATTTCTGTAGGCAGTCCATACAGAGAAGATTTCCAAGAATATGCGCAGTGAAACCACCAGGTGCAGCTGAACTAAGTGCTAGAGAGGTAATCCACAACCACTCAAAAACATAGAATATAGATTGGAAGCACAAAGAACAATTAGCGCACTTAGAGGTACCATGTAATCATTGACAAAAGGATAATAATTGAAACAAAAATCACCCTTGTTTCTCTTATGACTTGAATGCCTCGACTTTGATCTTAAACCAGCATCCAAATATTGAATCTAGAAAACAGGTGTTTCTTGCCACACAGATTGCATAAGCGTAGAAGAAACACAAATAAACGAATATAGTGTAGTATTTCTTTAAGAACACCATTAAATTCAAAATTCCAAATGTGCACTTACAAACGTAAGAGAATTCACAGCATATAGAAGGTCAAGAGTGCTCTCAGCTGATTGGATCTTCTTACAGACGGTCTTTCCACATCAAACTACAAGAACAAAACCTCTAATCCCTGGACACTTTGCAGTGTACCCAAGTAAAGAGGGGTAAAAATAATGGTGCAGTAGTTCTTGATTAAAAGTAACAAGATTTAATACTAGTTGCACTTACAAACACAAAAGATATAAAAGCATATATAGAACTCCAAGTAGACAGCATACGGACAAACAGGGTTCCTGTCACCTTCCCCGATGGAGCGGTGGTGGAAGAAGGGAAATGGAGTCCGGAATTCCAATCCCTCAGATGGTAAATCCTGATGTCCGTCTGTACCTGGAGTCTGTATGTCAGTAGTCCCGCTTAACGCGTTTCGGACCGTATAGGTCCTTCCTCAGAAGCGTAAAGGACTAGTTTACAGGGCCCATCTATATACCCCCACACATAACAGATACAGGTGAAAGCAATCGCCGCTAACCGGCGTGTCCAACCATCCACGTGTGCGTTCGTTGACCGGAAGCCGGAAACCGGAAGTTCGTGCGTTCCAAAATGCGTTCCACACAGCCGGAAACCGGAAATTCATGCGTTTCAAAGTATGTTCAATACGGCTGTCAGATCCGGCAATTTTAAACAGTTTGAGGCGAACAATAAGATTTACCCTATTAAAGAGTTTATCACATGCAATTCCAGGAATGTAGTGTACGTACTGGAGTGTGCATGTGGTTTGATGTATGTGACCTCAAGAAGTTTAAAGGTCCGACTTGCGGAGCATGTATATAATATTCGCAAGGGCCTTGAGACCCATACAGTATCGGCTCATTTTAAAAAGGCACATAATTGTAAAGAATGCTATATTAAAAACTTTTGTGGTTTACAACTAATTTTACCCAAGTGGCGAACAAGAGATGTAGACAAACGTTTATCACAATCCGAAATGAAATGGATTTACGAATTAAAGACCCTTGTCCCTAAGGGACTTAATGGGGACTTTGAATTAAAATGCTTTTTAACCTAATTAAGTCCCAATCAATTTTATTTCTTGTGAGAATATTCTCTTTTATGTCTCTTCTCTTATTCACTTTTTATGCATGCTGCACTTTATGGGGATAATAAATTACTTGCTTCATTATATATTTTTTAATATGTTGTTTATTCTGTTTTTTTATTTTTATGGTTATTTGGACTCTTATGGATTTTAACTATGTGAGTGAACTACTATCCATTGGAATTTTAAATGCTGTTCCACAAATATTATGGAGGAAACTGATGCCGGATCTGACAGCCGTATTGAACATACTTTGAAACGCATGAATTTCCGGTTTCCGGCTGTGTGGAACGCATTTTGGAACGCATGAACTTCCGGTTTCCGGCTTCCGGTCAACGAACGCACACGTGGATGGTTGGACACGCCGGTTAGCGGCGATTGCTTTCACCTGTATCTGTTATGTGTGGGGGTATATAGATGGGCCCTGTAAACTAGTCCTTTACGCTTCTGAGGAAGGACCTATACGGTCCAAAACGCGTTAAGCGGGACTACTGACATACAGACTCCAGGTACAGACGGACATCAGGACTTACCTTCTGAGGGATTGGAATTCCGGACTCCATTTCCCTTCTTCCACCACCGCTCCATCGGGGAAGGTGACAGGAACCCTGTTTGTCCGTATGCTGTCTACTTGGAGTTCTATATATGCTTTTATATCTTTTGTGTTTGTAAGTGCAACTAGTATTAAATCTTGTTACTTTTAATCAAGAACTACTGCACCATTATTTTTACCCCTCTTTACTTGGGTACACTGCAAAGTGTCCAGGGATTAGAGGTTTTGTTCTTGTAGTTTGATGTGGAAAGACCGTCTGTAAGAAGATCCAATCAGCTGAGAGCACTCTTGACCTTCTATATGCTGTGAATTCTCTTACGTTTGTAAGTGCACATTTGGAATTTTGAATTTAATGGTGTTCTTAAAGAAATACTACACTATATTCGTTTATTTGTGTTTCTTCTACGCTTATGCAATCTGTGTGGCAAGAAACACCCGTTTTCTAGATTCAATATTTGGATGCTGGTTTAAGATCAAAGTCGAGGCATTCAAGTCATAAGAGAAACAAGGGTGATTTTTGTTTCAATTATTATCCTTTTGTCAATGATTACATGGTACCTCTAAGTGCGCTAATTGTTCTTTGTGCTTCCAATCTATATTCTATGTTTTTGAGTGGTTGTGGATTACCACTCTAGCACTTAGTTCAGCTGCACCTGGTGGTTTCACTGCGCATATTCTTGGAAATCTTCTCTGTATTGTTTGTTTCATCCATTTTTTTAAGACGTGCTGCAGACATGTTTTCTTATAGGGAATCCAGAAATGATCTTATTAAAAATACATTTACAACGAGTGATAATATCAAATTGAGTGATGAGAGTTTGGAAACAATTTTTAGAAAGTTAGAAAATCTAATGTTAAAGGAAAATAAAATGTGGTGGGAGGTGGTTTCTTTGGAACACTATTTATCTAGAGGGATTGTTCCTAAAGGTTTAAAAATAAATACATTTCCTTCATTTGACTCTTCAAGAGAAACCTTCAAAAAGGAATGAGAATCCATCCTTAACTCGTGCTCATTATCATTAATTGAGTTAATTATTGGAGAAAGAAGTTCATTGAAGAGCCTTAATGATGAAATAATTGAATTACAGACATTAGTTCACCCATTTAAGGATTTAGAAGATTTCATCCCCTTAGAGAAACAACTTCTGTTCAAATTGAACAAAAGCACTAGGGATTTGAGAAATAAAAAACAAAATACATTTTTAAGAGATACTACTCCTAGTGAAACTAAAGATGACCAGTTAGAACCTTTAGCAACTTCTACAAAACCCCAAAATACCAAAGAATCCATTCCACCCAATAAAACACAGATTTGGAATACTAACCAATCTAATAAAAATAGATCAGAGATCCATCAATGGCAAAAACCCTCTAGGGGAAATAGAAACTATCGGTATAAAGGTGAAAACCATTTTACCAATAAAGAACCTTATTCACAATCTGGTGGATATATAAACAGGAAGACCAACTGGAGAAATAAAACTAGAACCAATTTCCAATCTCCTAGAAATTGGGAAATGAGGAAATATACAAATAGAAACAAAAATTGGTATGATCCCCCAATGGATCCAGATTTGTGTAATACTCATTCCACCCAAATGGAAAATTATGTTTCTTCTACGCTTATGCAATCTGTGTGGCAAGAAACACCTGTTTTCTAGATTCAATATTTGGATGCTGGTTTAAGATCAAAGTCGAGGCATTCAAGTCATAAGAGAAACAAGGGTGATTTTTGTTTCAATTATTATCCTTTTGTCAATGATTACATGGTACCTCTAAGTGCGCTGATTGTTCTTTGTGCTTCCAATCTATATTGTAGGCAGTCCATGTAAACAGAAAATCTCCCGTAGGAAGATCTGAGCAAGTTTTGGAGCAGAAGGAAGACCTTGGAGTGGAACAAAATGGTCCATTTTGGTAAACCTGTCGACAACTACCCAGATGGTATTGAATCCTTGAGAGGAGGGAAGATCAGAGATGAAGTCCATGGACAGGTGTGACCAGGGACGGCTGGGTACTGATAACGGCTGTAACTGACCTGCCGGAGACTGACGGGGAGTCTTGTGTTGAGCACACTTGGGGCAGGACGCCACGAAGTCCTTGATGTCGACTTTCATTTTCGGCCACCAGTAAGTTTCAGACAGGAACTTAAAAGTCTTTAGGACACCAGGATGCCCAGTGAACTTAGACTGATGAGCCCAAGACAGCAACTTGGAACGAAGCTCAGGAGAAACAAAAATCTTGCCAGGAGGTGGAGCAGGAGTAACTTGAGACGAGGCAAACACAACTGTATTCAGAATGGAATGCGGAACTGGATCGGACGTCTCCTCTTCGGATTCCATAGATCGCGACAGAGCATCTGCTTTGGTATTTTGAGAACTTGGGCGGAAATTAAGCTTGAAGTTGAAACGGGAGAAAAATATAGCCCACCGGGACTGGCGAGGATTAAGACACTGGGCTGCCTTTAAGTAGAGCAAATTCTTGTGATCCGTGTAGATGTTAAATGGAAACTTTGCCCCTTCCAGGAGATACCTCCACTCCTCAAGAGCCAGCTTGATTGCCAGTAATTCTTGGTCACCGATGGAATAATTAGCTTCCGCAGGAAGGAATTTGCGAGAGAATAACCCACAAGGATGAATCTTCCCATCAGCCCCTATTTGGGAGAGAACAGCTCCAACTCCCACTGTAGAAGCATCTACTTTCAACTCGAATAGCTTGTTAACATCTGGTTGCGACAGAACTGGAGCGGACATGAAAGCCTGCTTGATTTTTTGAAACGCAGCCAAGGCATCTTCTGACCAGTTGGAATGATCTGCCCCCTTTTGAGTTAAGCTGGTAATAGGAGCAATGAGAGTTGAGAATCCTCTGAAGAACTTCCTAGAATAATTAGCGAATCCCAGGAATCGCTGAATGGACTTGAGAGTACTCGGAATAGACCAATTAGCAATAGCTTCTAACTTTGTCGGGTCCATCTGGAGATCCGATCCAGAAATTATATACCCTAGGAAGGGTATAGAAGAAACTTCGAAGGTACATTTAGACAACTTGCCGTAGAGACGGTTCTCACAAAGACGTCGGAGGACCTCACGAACTTGTAGGCGATGTGAAGAGAGATCTTGAGAGAAGATAAGGATATCATCCAGGTAGACTACGAGATATTTATACAGAACGTCACAGAAGATTTCGTTAACAAAGTGCTGGAACACTGCTGGGGCATTGCTCAACCCAAATGGTATTACTAGGTACTCGTAATGACCATCCCGGGTATTAAAGGCTGTCTTCCATTCATCACCACTTCGGATTCTGATGAGATTGTAGGCACCGCGGAGATCTAACTTGGTGAAGATGCGGGCTCCCTTGACTCTGTCAAATAATTCAGTGATGAGAGGTAATGGATAGCTGTTTTTGACAGTAATATCGTTGAGCCCCTGGTAATCGATGCATGGACGTAATCCTCCATCTTTCTTTTTAACAAAGAAAAAGCCCGCACCAGCGGGTGAAGACGAAGGGCGGATGAACCCTTTCTGTAAATTCTCCCTGATGTATTCACTCATTGCCTCGGTTTCAGGTACGGATAACAGATAAGTACGCCCTCTAGGTGGCTTCTTGCCGGGAATGAGATCAATGGGGCAATCCCACTCTCTATGGGGCGGCAGAGCATCAGCGGCCTTTTCACTGAAGACGTCAGAGAAATCTTGGTAGGCCACAGGAAGACTTGACTGAGTTTTAACTCCAGAAGACCTTACAGGACAAACTTGGGCTAAGCAGGACTGGCGGCAGTGTGAACCCCAGGAAGTCAGTTGTAACGTGGACCAGTCAATCTGTGGATTATGTAGCTGGAGCCAGGGCATACCCAACACGGTTGCCTGAGGGATGACTAGAAACTTAATTAATTCAGAATGCAAGAACCCGAATCCCAATACCACTGGCCTGGTTTGATGAGAGATATAACCCTTGGAAATTCGGCTACCATCCACTGCAGGGATATAGACTGGATATGAGAGTTCGCAGACTGGCAGACGGAACTTAGCAACAGCAGCTTGAGTAATGAAGTTTCCAGCAGCTCCACAGTCCACTAACGCGGTTGCAGATTGGAGTCCAGTCGTAGTTTCTAAAGTCACAGGAAGAATAAGGTCTTGGTTTGAAGGAGCTTGTCTAGAAGATCCCAACTTGACTCCTCCTTTACAAGTCAGGATCTGGCGTTTCCCGAATGCGCTGTACAAGAATTAATTTGGTGACCTGTAGCCGCACAATAAAGACACAGTCTCTCTCTAAGTCTTCTTGACCACTCCTCAGGAGTTAAGCGGGACCTATTAATTTGCATAGGCTCATCAGAAGTTGGAGGCTGAAATTGTGTCGGAGGTACCATTCTCGGCTTGCGAAGCTCACTACGAGCATGCTCACTGTTGCGTTCGCGAATGCGAGAGTCCAACTTGATACACAAGGAAATTAACTCTGATAATTGCTCAGGAATGTCACGGGTAGCCAGTTCATCTTTGAACCGATCCGAGAGTCCATGCCAGAAGGCTGCTACCAGCGCTTGGTTATTCCACTGAATCTCTGCGGCTAACGTCTGGAACTGGATGACGTATTGACCCATACTACGGGTACCTTGACGAAGTTGGATAAGATCTGCCGAGGCTGATGTTGCACGACCCGGTTCATCAAAGATGCGTCTGAAAGTTGACACAAATTCGGTATAGTTATTCATCAGGGGGTCAGCACGTTCCCACAGAGGAGACACCCAACTCAAGGCTGATCCAGAGAGCAGTGAAATAATGTAGGCAACCTTGGATCTTGGCGTGGGGAAATTGTGTGGTAACAACTCAAACTGGATTTAACATTGATTAAGAAACCCGCGACATAGCTTCGGACTGCCATCATATTTGCTGGGCACGGGCAGGTGCAAGCGTGACACTGGAGTTGATGCAGCCGGTGAAGTAGAACCCACAGCACTTGCAGGTGCAGGGGTAACTGGAACTGGAGAAACAAGTACACTAGGCAGAGATTGTTGTAGTGAATCGAGACGGGAGGACATTCCTTGCAGGAACTGGAACATCTACTGCTGCGCAGCCTCTTCACCATCCAAACGGGAGACCAGGTTTTGTAAGGCCCCTGACCCCACATTCTGACCACCATCCGAGTCCATCGGTCCTGGACTTACTGTCAGGTTCTGTTTGGTTTGTGTCCCCGGAGGGGGCGCTAGTGGGTCAGTGGAGGTTGGATGGAAAAAGTGAGGAGGCCGGATTAGATTCCTGCGCATGTGCGCAATGTTGTTTTATTAAACAATATGTAAAACAATGTGGCAGCAGGAATACTTGGCAATAACAGAAAATAAATGCAGTGGTAATTGTGCAGCGTAGAAGCTGAGAGTCTATGGCAACGACTGTAGGGTTGTATAATCGACCAGGGGATCGATATGTTGGTATGGGAACCGAAGATAGTTAGACCGTGGAGCCAGCAGAGATGGTAACGGAAGTAGCAAGTCTGGTAGCAATTGCAGAAGACAGGAGTAAAGTTTACAGTGCAGTTGGGAATAACACTGGCAGCTTGCAGGCTGATGAACAGGTGTAGATGATGAGATGCACCTGGAGCAGAGTCTCTGCTGCAGAGGGCTGGAGCACACTGTAGCTGTTAAAGGTGTGGAGCTTGATAACAGATGCAGGGATTGCTGGTGCTTATGGTTCCACGGTGGTATCGGAACAATGCTGGAAGGTAACTGGAACACAGGAGAACTGAAGAGCGGAGCCAGACACACGGGTCGCAGGAGTGACACAAAGTCCAGGACAAGGACTGACTCACCCTGCTGTTCCTGATATACCCCCCGGTCTGCAGGCATTGGCTGAAAGGAAACGAGGAGGCGCAGCCAAGCTCCGGATTGGCCGACGCAGCAGTCCGAGGAAAACTGTCATGGCGGCGCCCATGCCGCGGCCCAGCGGGAACGCAGCGCGCACGCACACCCCCTCCGACAACAGGAGCGCTCCCAGGCCCAGGACGACACCCAGCAACAGGGAGACCAGCGACAGCAAGACGCAGGGACCCCGGACGGAGGCTGCACCGATGGACAGACACAGCCGTGGTGAGTCGATTCCAGACAATCCTGTTCTAAATTTTCCTCAGGACTGTGAGCAGGAAGATGAGCTCAGCACGATATCGGCACTCTCTCTAGCAGCCACCATACAGGACACCCAGGTGGGCACGGCCCAACCACCAAGAGTCATAGCAAGGCCCCCTAGCGGAGGGATAAGTGAGGTCATGTCCACAGGTAAGTACGGCACCATACACTTTGCAGAGACAATAGCTCCCCGCATTATATAGTCAAGCCATAATGATGTAGTTGAATTAAATCCTGTCAGGGTGTTTGCAGTTCCCAATGGGAAAACTGACACTCAGGGGGTGACTCCCATCAGGAACATTGCCATGTATTGTCCCTGGTCCCGGGCAGAGTTAAGGTCAATTATGTCAGAATTTCCCGATCCCAGGAAAGATCTAGTCAGATGCCAGAGAATCATTAAAGAGTTAGGTAACGCCCACGAGCCCACAAATAAAGATTGGCGAACAGTGCTACGTGTGTGTTTACCCTCAAATATTGACATCCTGAAATTCAGAACGGATTGAAAGTTAGACACAGAGGTACCTCTCACTGATGAATATAATCAGGAGAATGTACGGCAAATCAACCTGCAATTAGTAGTGTATTTCCCTACTATTGTTAAATGGAATAAAATCTTTTCCATAAGACAAAAAGAAGGTGAAATGGCATCTGAATATTTCCATTGAGCACTGCAGGAAATAGCTAGATATACTGGGATCGAGGATATTAAGGATAATGCACATCACAGGGAGGTAGCTGTTTCTGTATTAATGGACGGGTTAAAGGAGGCACTGAGAACAAGGGTGCAAACCTCTCTACCTAATTGGAGAGGTATCTTGGTGGCTGCGTTGAGAGAGTCCACTGTCGAGCACAATTGGAACATCAGTAAGCACATACAGGGAGTCGCAAGGGGATACGCTGATGACAGTGAGTATACAGGCTCTTACAGGAAAACCCCATCAGCAAAAACCCCAGACCCCTGATGGTAAGTCACGGTCAATAGTATGCTTCTATTGTAATAAGGAAGGACATTTTGCAAGGGACTGTAGGAATAAAGGGACACATAACGTATACAGACCCCCTAGACCTGAATACGAGCCATACTACAATTCACATAATTGGGATCAGGGATCATATAGGAGAGATTATGAGCCATATAGAGGGGAAACAAGGAGGTACCCACCAAGGAGGGACTGGCAGGCCTCCGAAATATCACAGCTACCCCCATCACATATTGTAGCTGCCAATGCGCTGCAGGAGGGTCCCACTACACAATAGGGGTTGGGCCACACCTGTAGTCTGCAGCCAGTGAAGTTGATTGCTAGCCTTGGTAGTAAACCTGAGGTCATGGTTGATGTAGCTGGTGTACCATTACCTTTTCTTGTAGATACAGGGGCAACCAGATCAGTGTTGAATTCCACATCAGGTGTAAAAACCACGGGTAAAACAATTTCGGCGATGGGAGTAACAGGAACGGTGCAACAATACCCTTTGAGTAGACCTGCAGAGATTACGATAGGGCCCTTGCAAACCAAACATTCTTTTCTGTTGGCTGCATCGGCTCCGACTAATCTACTCTGCAGAGACTTATTGTGTAAAATGTGGTGTGTCATATACTGTACTCCTGAGGGTGTCTTTTTGGATATACCTGAGAACCATGCTCAAGAAGTGCAAGATATACTAGACACCTCTCAAAGGCTAACGTCGCATTCTACTGTTATAGACACTTGTCCATCAAAGGTAGAGGAAATGATCTGGCAAATACTGGGTTCCATTTGGACCAAAGATGGACAGGACACTGGATTAATGGCAAAAGTAGCTCCAGTAGCAGTACAAGTAAAATATGGTAGGATAGCTCCAAAAATCCCTCAGTATCCTCTGAAGCCAGAGGTAGAATTAGGAGTATACCCCATCATAGAGCGGCTGCTACAGCAGGGCATCCTAGTCAGGATGTCCAGCACCGCCAATAGTCCCATCTTCCCTGTGAAAAAGAGTGGGGGGAGGGGTTACAGGCTAGTGCAGGATCTAAGGGGGATAAACAAAATAGTTGAGAGCCAATTCTCCGTAGTGCCCAATCCAGCAGTCATCCTCATGCAAATTCCCTCTACAGCAAAATTCTTCACTGTCATTGACCTCTGTTCTGCTTTCTTTTCTGTCCCTCTTCACCCTGACAGCCAATACCTTTTTGCCTTTACATATAGGGGAGTACAGTATACCTGGACTCGTCTCCCCCAAGGTTTCATTAACAGCCCGAGTATTTTCTCCCAGTCCTTACATGACTGTTTACAATCTTTTCAACCTGAGAGTGGATCAGTGCTAATACAGTATGTTGATGATTTATTGTTGTGTTCTGACTCACTCGAATCGTCCTTGAAAGATACTAAACAGCTTCTGTTTCATCTTTCCTATACAGGACACAAGGTTTCAAAGGATAAGTTGCAGTTGTGCCGGACTAGGGTCAAATATTTGGGACAGTGCTTGACACAAGGACTTAGACACGTCACTGCTGATAGAATACAGGCGATTCGCGACATGACTCTGCCACAAACTCAGCAACAGATCCGCACTTTCCTTGGAATGTGTGGGTACTGTCGAAACTAGATTCCAGGGTTCTCTATATTGGCTTTACCTTTGCAAGAAATGGTCTCTTCGAACAAACCGGAACGGATCTCTCACACAGGTGAGTCCGAACTGGCGTTTGAGAGACTCACACAGTTTCTATCACAAGCACCTGCATTAGGTATGCCAGATTATGAGAAGCCCTTCGAATTGTACGGTACTGAAAGTGCTGGGTGCGTGGCAGGAGTCAACACAGAGACATGGCGATGCCAGCAGACCGGTAACTTACTACAGTGCACAGTTGGATACTGTATCGCGGTCTCTCCCCACTTGCTTGCGAATTGTTGCAGCGATAGCTTTGCTAGTAAGTAAAAGCGAGGACGTAGTCTTAGGACACGACTTGACCATCCATACACCTCATGCAGTATCAGCCTTACTAAACTCCACCCAAACCAGACATGTCTCATCTGCTTGGTTTACAAATTGGGAATTATCACTGATGGCCCCTGTAAACATCACCATTAAGAGATGCAGCTCACTAAATCCTGCAACTTACTTGCCAAGTGTGCCTGGACAGGCACAAAGGGTGGAGGATGAGAATGATGGTGAAGGAGGATTTAGTGCAGATACTGATTTGCATGATTGTATGGAATACCTGAACCAAACTTTCACTGCGAGACCTGACATCAGTGACAACCCACTAGAAGGAGTAGACTTTACCTTCTACACTGATGGTAGTTGCCACAGACAGACGGAATCAGGAGACTTGTGCACCGGATATGCAGTTGTAGATGACGAAGATATCATAGAAGCTGAACCCCTTGGCTCGCCGCACTCAGCACAAGTTGCTGAGCTGGTCGCCCTAACCAGAGCATGTGGATTGGCCAAGGGTAAGTCAGCTAATATATACACAGACTCTAGATACGCCTTTGGAGTGGTGCATGATTTTGGAACCTGTGGCGCCTCAGAAATTTCATGACGGCAGCTGGCACACCTGTAGCGCATGCGTACCACATCAAAAGGCTTTTGACAGCAATACAGGAACCAGACACAGTGGCTGTTATCAAGTGCAAAGCACACACTTACAACCAAGACCCAATTTCACTAGGTAACAGCCGGCCAGTGAAGCTGCAAAATCAGCAGCAAGCACCCCCATACATACAGACGAACATCACATCACTGATGACATTTAACACGGTCAACACACAACAGCTAATTGAAATGTAAAATTTGTGTTCCCTACAGGAAAAGGCAGTCTGGAAATTGAAGGGGTATGGTCAGGAGTCCTCAGGACTTTGGACAGGTGGACACGGTAAGCCAGTGGCCCCCACAGCATATCTTCCAAGTCTAGCTGAGGCGGCACATGGTCTGACTCATCTGGGCAAAGAGGGTATGTGCAAGCTGGTAAGAGCCTACTGGTGTGCGCCCGGATTCTCTTCTTATGCAGGTAACAGAGCAATGACATGTTTTACTTGCTTGAGGAAGAATATTGGTAAGACAATACCAACAGAGCCATCCCATATCCCTCTGACAGACGGACCTTTTCAGGTAATAGAAATCAACTTTACACAGTTACCACCCTGTAGGAATTTGAAATAGTTGTTAGTATGTATCGATGTGTTTTCCAACTGGGTAGAAGCGTTCCCTGCTGCCACAAATATTGCTACGTTCACTGCAAAGAAAATTGTGCAGGAATTTGTGTGTAGATATGGTATCCCTAGAGTGATTGAAAGTGACAGGGTCACCCATTTTACAGGTGAAGTATTTCAGGTCATGTGCAAACTGATGGGAATCAATAGCAAGCTGCATACTCTGTACCGGCCACAGGTGAGTGCAAAGGTAGAGAGAGTGAACAGCACTATTAAGAACAAGCTGAGCAAAGTGATGGCTGAAACTGGATTGCTGTGGCCAGAAGCTTTGCCACTAGTGTTGTATAGCATCAGAACCACTCCCAGGTCTCCGCTTAACTTATCACCTTTTGAAATTCTTTTTGGCTGACAACCTCATGTAATGATAGACCCCAAGATGATTTGAAATACAATAATGAAATAACCGTGAAATATTTTGGTTAGGATGAGCCGGCAGCTAATAATTCAACAAAGAAATCTAAAGCTGGTGATTCCTGACCTACCAAACAGTAATTGTCATGACATTGAGCCTGGGGATTATGTGATGAGTCGAAATTTCTTACGCTCAGGTTGCCTCATAGACAGGTGGGAAGGACTATACCAAGTCTTGTTAACCAGCATGACAGGACTAAAGGTCATTGAAAGAGAGACTTGGGTCCACTCGTCCCACTGCAAGAAGGTTGCTGACCCGGAGAGAACTCGTGACAAAGAGCAAGGTGAAGAGAACCTCGTATCACTAGAGTGTTTGTTCCGGGAAAGTTGAGAGGCAGGACTGTTGAAAGGCACCTGAGCACGGAGAGCTACAAGACCAAGGCGGTTCTCGCACCATTTTCTTTTTTCACCCCCCCCCCCCCCCCTGCATTTTCCTTTCTTTTCTCCTCCTTATTTTCCTTCTTTCCCCTAATGAAATGGATCTAACACAAGAGACTGCGTTTCGTGTTTTACTATTAATTCTATTTTTGATCAGGACAATTTGTTTTGGTGAGGGTGCCAGAGAGGTCGAGCAAGGGTCTGGAATGGGTTCTGATAGCGAGTACAAATTTGTAGGGTCTCAGGAGCAGCACATCACTCGAGGAAAAGGCTGGTATCAGTAAGCGCTCTGGTAGTCATGGAGCTTGGAGGCAATGTGAAGGGTTATTGTCTGATGAATATTGTATTTGTAGGAAATGTGAGAATCTAGTTGAAGGTGGGTGCATCCAGAGATGTTCAACATTAATATCGACATGGACCATCATCCGTTGAGTGATTACCACTCACTAGTGGGTAAGGTCTTAAACCAGACAGAATGTTGGGTGTGCTCACAGGTACCTCAAGGACAGAGTAAGTCAGGATTAGTACCATACCCTTTAGCAATAGATGAGGTACTCGAATTACGGGGTGGGAAACCGGTGGACAAGAAATTCAATATCTCTAGGCCCCCTAGTTTGAAGCTCCACCAGTATCATGTAGACAGGTCCTTATTGTGTTTTAATATTTCCAATTACCGAAAACTGGGAAATTGGGAAGTGACGTAGAATAACCAGACAATGACCTTTTCACACAGAGCTGATAGGATACCCATAGACTCTGAACTTATACGCCAAATAGCCAACAGTGGGAGGTATTTTCGGTATAGGTATACTCGTGGACGCAAGACCATGTGGGTTGGAAAAGTATCGCCAGGGTATTGTGCTCATATCATCCAGCCCGATACTTGTACTGAGCAGATGGGAGAACTAGGGATTGGTTTCTTTACTTGGAAAATTTGTAATATGGTGATGTTATATTTTGTCCCCTATGTTCTCCCAGATGATGCCTATTTCATATGTGGGAGGAAGGCGTACAAGTGGCTTGGCCCGAGCTCAGAGGGATTGTGTCATATTGGGAGAGTGCTGCCAGAGGTCATAACCATAACCCATGATAAGATGAAAGACGTTCACCAGTGCTCAGGCTCCTTATACTCATACTCACTATGAACACATCATCAAGAGACACCTCATAGATAGGGCAGAGCATGCAGCCTCTGATTTGATCCACGAATCCACCGGGATTCAATTCCTTCCCGCATTAGACATCACCCGTACTGCCAGAGGAATTATAGGTATATCCATGCGCTAGCAAACTTAATAGATAATATCACTGAGATGTATGACGACACCTTCAGGTATACGGGAAGGGAGTTACAAGCTTACAAGAAGGAACTGATTCAGCACAGAATGGTCCTTAATTATGTCACAGCCGTGACAGGTGGGTACTGTGTTACTCTGGCAACTCAATATGGTGTGAAGTGCTGTACGTATATTACAAACAGCACTGACGACCCCACGGAGATCATCGATCAAAAGATGGACGATATCTTGTAGTTTAAGTGGGAGTTCAGGAGGAAACACAACCTTACCTTAGCGACTGTGTCTCATGGTTGAACCCACGCAAATGGTTCTCAGGTTTAGGAGAGTGGGCTCAGAATGTCATAATGTGTGTTGGAAAGTTTCTCCTTTGTATCCTGGGAGTCGTCATAATTATTGGTTCGATATTTAGGTGTGTTTGAGTTCTAATGCGGCGCAAGCACGGCACAACTCTGATGAGTCTAAGGAGCGAGGGTGCTGTTATTGCAGCAGATTTAATTTATGACCCATCCATAGAGACAGTGTTATGATAAGGATTGCAAATGAATTCCATGGCCTGTTTCTTTCACCTGTTTTTCTTTTGTTTCCCCCTCTGCCCAGATACATCCATCCGGAAAAAGACGTCAGCCCTACACAAAATGTTTATGTGAATGTATTTTCATATATGTGTCTTATCTTCATCTCTGCAACCTCCAGTTAATGGCACACATAGTCGACAGGTGATATCCACATATACTAGCACTCACATATGTTTCCCCCTCCATGTATCATCAACTAAATGTGCACCCTATTTGTTGGAACAAGAAGCCGAAAAGAGCTCGGTAGTGTTTGTTGGCCCATTTACAGACCCTTAATACGGGATGAGAAGGATTTAATGTATACTTCGCAATACCTCGAAGCTTATTACATATACAGCACGATGATACATGCCCCTCAGACATGGATTCATACATACATGCTTTAACTGTCCCACTAGGTCATATATTTCCCACCTACAACTCTTCCCCGACCATCCAAACTTCTGTAGATATTGTGTAGATATTTTTCTGTTTATTGATTAGATAGTGGCAGTTATTGGTGACTGCCAAAGGGTGGACTGTCAAAGTTGAAAAATATTGCAGTACACACATCAAGTAAAAACTACACACAGATGGCCTCTGTGTGCGTACTTATTCTGCTGTGCGTGCACATATCCGCAATTTGCATATGGTCGCTCCCGCGGTCCTGTGCATTAGCGTGTGGTATGGGTATTTACGGTAGAGTTTGTGAACGCATGCAAAGCTATCAAAACACATTACATATTTAATACAAATAGTGCACAATATACATATAGTCTCCCTGCACCACATCAGTAAGTTACAGCAGTTTAAATGGTAACAGAAGAAAGGGATTCACCTTTACAGGATAGGAGGGGACAGAACAAGGTTATAAGGTGGTGTTTGGTATCTAGCTGTAGGGTATTTTAAGGGTAACATTCCGGTGTTGGTCTGCAGCAGATCGCATGTTCCTGCGGATAGTTATGTGCAGAAGCAGAATATAGACATAAACTGTATTTACTGTACATTATGTATGCGGCGGGAATCCAGAGGAGACCACCCACAAGAGCAGTTGGAACAGACATCGCCCACCTATTCAAACCGACCTACGACCTCTCCTGTACTGTAAATGACCATCCCTGTGTCCAATGGACAAAGAGATTACAGTATCCATTGTGTTAGGTTTTGGAAGAATTGTATAAAGAGAGCCTGCTGCAGGCCTGGTCAGACACAAGACTCACAAAGTTATCTATCTAGATGACGGAGTACCAGACTGGGTAGCGCGGCGAAATCCAAACAAGTATGTAACATTGACTGTAGCCATTATTCTGTTGTATTGTATTGTATTGTATTGTATATATTGTAACCCCCTTTCAATAATAATATGCTGTGGTGTCGGAACCCAGCAGTTTAATTACAATCTGGTGTTGTGTCTTCCTTTCCCTGCTAAGGTTTAAAGTGTATTATTATCGCATTGCATAGCTGTTAAGGGTTTGCGGTGTATCTCTGGGTGTGTACGCGCTGTGTGTACTTTGTACCGTCAGCACAGCGTTTGTGCGCAAAGTCCGTACACAGTACGGGACTCTTTACGCTAACAGCGTAAAGAGTACGTAGAGTGAGGGTAATTCCAAGTTGAACGCAGCAGGAATTTTTTTAGCAATTGGGCAAAACTATGTGCACTGCAGGGGAGGCAGATTTAACATGTGCAGAGAGAGTTAGATTTGGGTGTGGTGTGTTCAATCTGCAATCTAATTTGCAGTGTAAAAATAAATCATCCAGTATTTACCCTGCACAGAAATAAAATAACCCTCCCAAATTTAACTCTTTCTGCACATGTTATATCTGCCTCCCCTGCAGTGCACATGGTTTTGCCCAACTGCTAAAAAATGGCCTGCTGCGATCAACTTGGAATTACCCCCAGTGTGTATTAAGTATAGCGGCCGCAGCGGCTCCATGGTAAAGTGTATTTAAAGTGTGTTTAAGGTATAGCTTTTCATTCCTGTATATAAATCAGCATTATCATACCAAAGCCGGATGGCTCGGTCAGGCCGATTTTAAACCTAAAATCTCTGAATCTTAATTTAAAAAGATTCACATTCAAGATGGAATACTTGAGAGCAGGGATTTCCAGCTTGGAAGAAAAGGAATTTCTGGTGTCAGTGGACATCAAGGATGCTAACTTGCATGTCCCCATTTACCTGCCACATCAAGCATACCTGAGGTTTGCAGTTCAGGATTGCCACTACCAATTACAGACATTACAATTCGGGCTCTCCACGGCTCTGAGAATATTCACCAAGGTGATGGCGGAGATGATGGTTCTCCTTCGCAAACAAGGAGTCAACATAATTCCATACTTAAAAACGTGAAAATCTGATCCTGCTCAATTGGGCACCACCTATTATTGTGCTACCATCACACAAGAAAATCAAATGAAAATATACGTTCCTTATAGTTGCTCCATAAATCTTTCCATCCACATCGAGTTATTGCATATCATCCACTCCACATGTGGGAAGAAAACATAAAGCTTTCATGTGTAGTACAATGGATTTAATTACAATAATGCACAAATAAAAACAAACATAAATCACTCTATTGTTCCACAGTGGTGTCCCTGGGGGACTGAACAATTACCAGATACGATGGAGAACTGATGGTAAACAGTTCTCAAAAACAGTTCTTATTGTTTGTCCGAAGGAGGTCCACCCGGGTAGGCAAACTCCGGAAAGATGATCGTTCTGGCCTCCGCTTAGCACCTCCAGGGCAACTCTGGAAACCTGGCTCTCTGACACAGTTAACCAACGCGTTTCAACCCTTTCAATTTGGGTCTTTCTCAAGGTAGTGTATCAGAGCATAATTCCTACAGTCCTTATATATGTGGTTTGACCAATCACAAAAGTCCCGCCGGTGATGTCCGTTTCCCGTCATTTTCCCGGGCTTCCACTCCTTGCCTTGTCACATCCGCCTTAGATAACCTTATTGGGCAGCCCGTCTCTGATGTGCCTCCTACAGGAAGTACGTCATCCGAAACGGCTGTTGGTCCTGACCGGAAGTCGCCCGGCGGCGCCGTCATCGCGCACTTCCGCTCTATACAGCGTCCTGGCGGAAGTGTCCTGTAGTACACATAGACGGCCTGGCGGAAATGGTCAATCAGAAAATGTAAACAAAACCCTTTTCACTCAAGTCCACATTTTAATCCTTTGATAAAAACCTAATATAAAGATAAAAACATGAATAATAAAACGAAGCATTAATATGAAGATAGCAGCATTAGATAAACAAATAGTTAAATACATGAACTGAAATATCTATTCATAAGAACCACTTAAGTTCAAAATCACTATTCAAACCATGAGGTTGTAGTGTATTACATTCGTAGATCAATTGCATCTCACTCTTTGCCAGACGGGAAGCAATATCCCGCTGGCGAAGATTACATTTCAAAAGTTTAGTACCTGCAAATCTAATAATGTGTTTTGGTGAACAATTGTGCATCTTCTTAATATGAGCCGATAGGGCATGCGTTTTTAATCCCCTTTTTATGTTACGACAATGTTCCCCAATTCTAACTTTAAGTGCTCGAGAAGTACGTCCTATGTAAAATAAGTGACATGTACATTCAATACAATAAACAATGGGGGTCATTCCGAGTTGTTCGCTCGCAAGCTGCTTTTAGCAGCTTTGCACACGCTAAGCCGCCGCCTACTGGGAGTGAATCTTAGCATATCAAAATTGCGAACGAAAGATTAGCAGAATTGCGAATAGACACTTCTTAGCAGTTTCTGAGTAGCTTCAAATTTACTCGGCATCTGCGATCAGTTCAGTGCTTGTCGTTCCTGGTTTGACGTCACAAACACACCCAGCGTTCGCCCAGACACTCCCCCGTTTCTCCAGCCACTCCCGCGTTTTTCCCGGAAACGGTATCGTTTTTTCGCACACTCCCATAAAACGGCCTGTTTCCGCCCAGAAACACCCACTTCCTGTCAATCACACTCCGATCACCAGAACGAAGAAAAAAGCACGTAATGCCGTGAGTAAAATTCCTAACTGCATAGCAAATTTACTTGGCGCAGTCGCACTGCGGACATTGCGCATGCGCATTAGCGACTAATCGCTCCGTTGCGAGAAAAAAAATACAGAGCGAACAACTCGGAATGACCCCCAATATTGCTCGTGTTGCATGTGATAAAATCCCTGACGTACACATTTCTATCATTAATCTGGATTTTCTCCAGTTTTTTGGTACCATCATTTTTTATCTCACGTCAACCTATACACATCCCACATCGATTAAACCCTTTGGTAATGATTCTTGGTTCTCTTTTTGTAGGTGGAAGGTAACTATTTACTAAAACATTTTTGAGGTTCGGAGCTTTTCGATAAATAAAAATTATTTATCGAAAAAAGCTCCGAACCTCAAAAATGTTTTAAGGTTGCCGTGAGATAAAAAGTGATGGTACCAAAAAACTGGAGAAAATCCAGATTAATGATAGAAATGTGTACGTCAGGGATTTTATCACATGCAACACGAGCAATATTGTTTATTGTATTGAATGCACATGTCACTTATTTTATATAGGACGTACTTCTCGAGCACTTAAAGTTAGAATTGGGGAACATTGTCGTAACATAAAAAGGGGATTAGAAACGCATGCCCTATCGGCTCATTTTAAGAAGATGCACAATTGTTCACCAAAACACATTATTAGATTTGCAGGTATTAAACTTTTGAAATGTAATCTTCACCAGCGGGATATTGCTTCCCGTCTGGCAAAGAGTCAGATGCAATTGATCTACGAATGTAATACACTACAACCGCATGGTGTGAATAGTGATTTAGAATTTAAGTGGTTCTTATGAATAGATATTTCAGTTCATGTATTTAACTATTTGTTTATCTAATGCTGCTATCTTCATATTAATGCTTCGTTTTATTATTCATGTTTTTATCTTTATATTAGGTTTTTATCAAAGGATTAAAATGTGGACTTGAGTGAAAAGGGTTTTGTTTACATTTTCTGATTGACCATTTCCGCCAGGCCGTCTATGTGTACTACAGGACACTTCCGCCAGGACGCTGTATAGAGCGGAAGTGCACGATGACGGCGCCGCCAGGCGACTTCCGGTCAGGACCAGCGGCCGCTTCGGATGACGTGTGTCAAAGTCGAAAAATATCATGATTCATATGCCTGGTACTAACCCCATGCACATGCCCGCTGCGCGCGCACACGCTCTGCGTAATGGAGCTTCTACGTCCGTGCGCTTTGGCGCGTGGTATGCATATTTATGGTAGCGTTTGTGAGCATGTAGCGTGCGACTCGATCGTAGCATATTTAACCCAAATAGCGTATATTATAGTTAATATTCCCCAAGACAATGTCAGCAAGTATCTTTAGTTTAAACGGTTCCTGGAGAGAGAGATTCCTCTTTGCATGATAGGAAGGGTCAGATAAAGGTTGAACGGTGGTGTCTAGTATCCAGCTGTAGGGTATTTTATGGGTAATATTCCGATGCTAGTTAGGAAAAGATCGCTCGCTGCTGCGTATAGTTATGTGCTAAAGTAGATTATGGACATTAATTGTATTTGCTGTTTATTACACATGCGGCGGGAATCCTGAGGATACCTCCCACCTGGGCAGTTGGGGAAAGACACAGCCCACCTGTTCAAATCCACCTATGACCTTTGCTATAATGTGGAGACACATTCCTGTGTACAATGAACAATGAGATTATAGGGACCATTGTATTGTGAATGTATGTTGTGTATATAAAGACCACCATTGCCTGGCCAGTCACTCACTCTCTCTGAAGGCTTTCTCTCTGAATGCTGAGGGCTGGATCCAGGACGCGCTTGCGAATCATCCCCACGTATGTATATTTCTCTGTAGCCATTTTTGTTATCCTTTCTGTTTGCCATCTGTTCTCATTCTGTTTGCTCGTGTTTGTGATTGTTCGCTATTGTTCATATTATTCTTCGTTATTCTGTTTAGATTTCCCTGTTAGTTTGTAGTGTATAACTTGTATTGTGTTTTTCCCTTTTCTCTAAATCATCCACGGCAGGGTTAGATCTGTTGTGGTTTTAAATCCAAATCAGGTCTTGTGTTTTCACTCCTACGCAAAGGGCTCTTTTAGCATCTTAATCGCTCATACAGTATAACATTGTTAAAGGTTTTAATCGTTACATTCATTACAGTACTTGATTATTAAGGTTTAGAGTGTAAGCATATTCTTACTTTGTTTAAGGTTTAAAAGGTTATCGACTGTGTGTGCGCTCGCTGCGTGTGTTCCATACACTCAGCGCAGCGTGTGTACGCCAAGTGCGTACCACGTACGGTACTCTGTATGCAAATAGCGTGCAAAGTGCGCAGCACGTGCACGTGGTCTAGCGGCCATTACGGCTCCACGGTATTAATATATAGCTTCAAGTTTAAAGGTAATATTTGACATTATCAATTGAGGGCTCGTCCGGTCCTCCTCATATCCGCAACCTAGCAGGACAAAGCAGACTTTTATCCATCAGCAAAGGGCGGGAAGGTAGTATCCCCTGTTAGCCGTTTGGTGGTCGGGGATACAGCAGTGCTGATTAGATAGGCATTTGCTCCGCTTGGTTTGTAGGGATGCTGGTGGGATCTGGATCCGAAAGGTAAGAACGTTAAGCTATTGGGTTTTAAATCTGTTTAAATTTCTGTTTGGTGCAAACTGCGCACGCAACACATGCACACACCGGTATTTTCATTTGTGTATTTTCGCATATCCACCTCTCTGTTTGCCATTAGCATTGATCACGTGCTGGGAAATTTGTTGCTATTTCGTGAAAAGTAAAAGTAATATTTAAGGGAGTAATTGTAAAACACACACACAGCCTGACCCGGTTATAAAGGTTTATACAGAAGATACTGTGTGGTGCTTGGTAAGCGATCATAGTTAAATATCGTTTGCATTTATAGAAGAGTGTTATTTGTGTTACTGCGGACGTATCCGGCCTTTGCATACGTGTCTCGGACCACGTGCGGTATTGCGTATGCAGCGCAAAGGCCTACACACGTGGCATGTTTACGCAACGTGCGTACAGATACGCCCACTGAATACAAATCACACGATAGCATTGGTTTAAGTTTAAGTGATACGGTAGCCACGTGATAATAGCACAAATTTGTTCAGTTTCCAAAATTTAGTTTAAATATCCTTCTCCTATTACATTATCTCTGGGATTAGCCTGCCCACCTAAATGAAAGAAATTTTCTGTACAGAAAAATCAAAGTGCATATGAGTGAGCAGGAGTGAGTGTGAAAAATAAAGTTTTTTTGTGAACCCACAATTCGGGATCCCGTCGGAGACCACATCAGGTGAGTGGACACTTGGTGGCGTGGGAGAAGGCCATCTCACGTTAACATTGTATAAGGTATAAAGGAGCAAGGTAGCACACAGCAGACCAAAAGGTCGGCGAAAGTCAGAAATCCGTTTAAAGTAAGTAATGAAGTTCTGAAAACCCTGACTTAAGAAAGGTCAGAGGTAGTGAGCGCAGCCCCGGGGGTTTGCGTAGTACCCATATAGGCCCGTTTTGAGAATACGCTCCGGCTGAGGTTTCGCAGCCTAAACAACCGATTCCGTTGGTCGTTCAGCGGATAAGTAATAGCTACTTATACGCAGTGCGACTGGACCGCACGCTACTGTGTACATTAGTTAGTTCACCTTGATACCCACTAAAATTGCTGCAGGATCATAGACGCTAATTGTACAGGTAAACGTGATTTGTGTAGGTTTTTGTTATTTTAAGGGAGTTTCGCTGTTCACTCAGGAAATCTCCAACAACTGATATTTACTGGGAGGGGTAGCATACTCCCACACGCTCTCAGTAAATAGAGGTTACAAAAGAGCCACAGATTGGGTACAACCGGCACTGGACACAGTGTTTGGTGTATTGGCCAATAGGGGCGTGAGTGTGTGAAAGCGCTCGGAGAACTTTCACAGTCGCCTTACCACTGAGTAAGTTGGTTTTTGTAAGGGTTCGCTGAGAAGGCAATACCTGCAAAGAATGAGGGCCAGTTGCTCAAGTAGGGGACGATCAACAAGGGTTCACATTGATATTTGTCAGCCCAAAGGGTCGGCGAGGTACATAATGTGTAAGAAATATTGATCACGTGCAAAGGTTTTGTGCAATGAGTGGGAACATATGACTGTGAACGATGGGGAACAGTTCCCTAGGGTAGGCAGTTTTAGTCCTGAGGTTTTGCAAAATTTAAGGAGAAGGATATGTCTGATAAAATCCGGAAAGCAACGGATTAGACATTATGATTATTTACAGTTATGGCAACAGGAAACAGAGAATGGCATACTGGTATATGATAAAAGTGCACTTAATAAATGTATTAACGATAAGAGTAAAGTAGATAAGTGTATTGATGCTAATGCTAACCCGTGCAACTTATATCCCATCCTAAACTTCTCTCAGGACTGCGACCAGGAAGATGAGCCAGAGTGATGTAATTGAACTTAATCCTGTCAGGGTGATCGCAGTCCCAAATGGAAAGACTGATGCTCTGGGAGTCACTCCCGTCAGGAACATAGCAATGCATTGTCCCTTTTCCCGGACAGAATTGAGGACAATTATGTCTGAATTTCCAGATCCAAGGAAAGATCTAGCCGCATGCCAAAGGTTCATTAAAGAACTAGGTAACGCCACTGAACCCACAAACAAAGATTGGCGGACAGTACTGCGGGCATGTTTGCCCTCTACTATTGACCCTTTTAAATTCATTTCCGATTGTACGTTAGACGAAGAGAGACCTCTCACTGATGCATACAATCAGGAAAATGTTAAGCAGATCAATATGCAGTTAGGAGTATATTTCCCAACTGTTGTCAAATGGAACAAAATTTTCTCCATTAGACAAAAAGAAGGTGAAACTGCTTCTGACTATTTCCATCGTGCATTAGAGGAAATGACTAAATATACGGGAGTTGTAGACATTGAGGAGAATGTGCACCATAGGGAAGTAGCGGTTTCTGTATTGATGGATGGTTTAAAGGGCGTGTTGAGAAGTAGGGTACAAACCACTCAACCTAACTGGAGAGGTATGTCGGTGGCTGCTTTAAGAGAGACCGCTGTTGGGCATGATCGGAACATCATTAGACACAGGGAGTCACAGGGCGATAAGCTGATGGCAATAAGTATACAGGCCCTTACAACAAGGCCACCTCAGCCAAAGCCCCAGACCCCGGACGGTAAGTCGTTTGTGGTAAAATGTTATAACTGTCAGAGAGAGTGACATTTTGCACGAAACTGCACCTATGGAAACCCACAGAAGGTATATCAACCCCCTAGATGACAACGTGACACACAACATGACACACGTAATTGGGATCAGGGACCGCAGAGGAGGAGTTATGAGCCACATGCAGGGGAAACAAAAAGGTACCCACCAAAAAGAGACTGGCAGGTCTCTGAAAATTCTCTGTTGCCCCCCTCACATATTGTAGCTGCCAGCGCGCTGCGGGGAGGTCACCACTTACAATAGGGGTCAGGCCACACCTGTAGTCTGCAGCCAGTGAAATTAATTGCGAGCCTTGGAAGTGAACCCGAGGTCACAATTGATGTAGCTGGTAGATCACTACCTTTCCTTGTAGATACGGGGGCGGCCAAGTCAGTGTTAAATTCAACAGTGGGTATGAAAACCACTGGTAAAACAATTCCAGCCATGGGAGTAACAGGAGTAGTACAACACTACCCTTTAAGTAAACCAGCAGAGATTACGATAGGGCCTTTGCAGACCAAGCACTCCTTTTTGCTAACTGCATCGGCTCCGACTAATCTACTTGGGAGAGATTTACTGTGCAAGATGGGGTGCGTCATATATTGTACTCCTGGAGGTGTTTTCTTAGATATACCTGAGAATCACGCTCAGGAAGTGCAGGATATGCTAGACTCCCCACAAAGGTTAATGTCACACACTGCTGTTACAGACAGGTGTCCATCCAAGGTAGAGGAAATGATCTCCCAGATACCGGAGTCACTTTGGACCAAGGATGGACAGGACACTGGATTGATGGCAAATGTAGCTCCTGTAGTAGTTCAAGTAAAAGATGGTAGGATAGCTCCAAAAATCCCACAGTATCCTCTGAAGCCAGAGGTGGAGTTAGGAGTTTACCCAGTAATAGAGCGCTTGCTACAACAGGGCATTCTGGTTAGGACGTCCAGCAATGCCAATAGTCCCATCTTCCCTGTGAAAAAGAGTGGGGGAGGGGTTACAGGCTAGTGCAGGATCTAAGGGGGATCAACAAAATAGTTGAGAGCCAATTCCCCGTAGTGCCAAATCCAGCTGTCATCCTTATGCAAATCCCTCCCACTGCGAAATTTTTCACTGTTATTGACCTCTGCTCCACTTTCTTTTTGGTCCCTCTGCACCCTGACAGCCAATATTTGTTTGCATTCACATACAGAGGAGTACAGTACACCTGGACTCGCATACCACAAGGTTTCATTGACAGCCCAAGTAATTTCTCACAGGCTTTGCATGATTGTTTATAATCCTTTCAACCTGAGAGCGGATCAGTATTAATACAGTATGTAGATGACTTACTGCTGTGTTCTGATTCACTCGAATCGTCCTTGAGAGACACGAAACAGCTTCTGTTTCATCTTTCTGATACGGGACACAAGGTTTCAAAGGATAAGTTACAGTTATGCCAGACCAAGGTAAAATATTTGGGACATTGCTTGATAGAAGGATTGAGACTCCTCACCGCTGATAGAATACAGGCAATTCGCGACATGACTCTGCCACAAACCCAGCAACAGATTCGCACTTTCCTAGGAATGTGTGGGTACTGCCGCAACTGGATCCCAGGGTTTTCCATACTAGCCTTACCTTTACAAGAGATGGTCTCATCGAACAAACCAGATCGGATTTCGCATACGGATGAGTTCGAACTGGCATTTGAGAGACTCAAACAGTGCCTATCGCAGGCACCAGCATTAGGTATGCCAGATTATGGGAAACCTTTTGAGTTGTACGGTACGGAAAGTGCTGGGTGTGCGGCAGGTGTTTTAACCCAGAAACATGGTGATGCCAGCAGGCCGGTAGCCTACTACAGCGCTCAGCTAGATACCGTAGCATGATCCCTCCCCACATGCTTGCGAAGTGTTGCAGCGATAGCATTGCTAGTGAGTAAAAGCGAAGATGTAGTGTTAGGACACAACCTGACAATCCATACACCTCATGCAGTGTCAGCCTTACTGAACTCTGCCCAAACCAGACACGTCTCATCTGCACGGTTTACAAGGTGGGAATTAGCACTAATGGCCCCTGTAAACATCACCATAAGGAGATGCAGCGCACTGAATCCAGCAACATATCTCCCAGGTGTGCCTGGACAGGTACAAAGGGTGGGGGATGAGAGTGATGGTGAAGGAGGATTTAGTACAGACACTGACACACATGATTGTATGGAATATTTGACCCAAAATTTCACTGCAAGGCCCGACATCAGTGACAACCCACTGGAAGGTGTAGATTTTACCTTTTACACTGACGGTAGTTGCCACAGACAGACGGACTCGGGAGACTTGTGTACTGGATACTGGATACGCAGACAAAGGTACCATAGAAGCGGAACCCCTGGGCCCACCTCACTCAGCACAAGTTGCTGAGCTGGTCGCCCTAACCAGAGCATGTGAATTGGCTAAAGGTAAGTCAGCCAATATCTACACGGATTCTAGGTATGCCTTTGGAGCAGTGCATGATTTCGGGGCCCTATGGCACCTCAGAAATTTCATGACGGCAGCTGGCACACCCGTGGCGCATGCTACCCACATAAAAAGACTTCTAGCAGCAATACAGTAACCTGACAGAGTGGCTGTTATCAAGTGTAAAGCCCACACATACAGCCAAGACCCAGTGTCACTTGGTAACAGCCGGGCAGACGAAGCTGCTAAATCAGCAGCCAGTACTCCCATGCAGACATCACACAACTGATGGTATTCGATACCGTCAACACACAGAAATTGAGTGAAATGCTAAATTTGTGTTCCCCACAGGAAAAGGCAGTCTGGAGGTCAAACGGATATGGCCAGGAGTCCTCAGGACTCTGGACAGATGGACAGGGTAAGCCAGTGGCACCCAGAGCATACCTTCCAAGTTTAGCTGAGGCGGCACATGGTCTGACTCATCTAGGTAAAGAAGGTATGTGCAAGTTGGTAAGAGCCTACTGGTGCGCGCCAGGATTTTCTTCTCATGCAGGTAAGAGAGCAATGACATGCCTCACCTGCCTGAGGAAGAATATTGGAAAGGCAATACCAACAGAACCATCCCATATCCCGCCAACGGACGGCCCTTTTCAGGTGATACAAATTGATTTCATACAATTGCCACCTTGTAGAAATTTAAAGTATGTATTGGTTTGTATTGATGCGTTTTCAAATTGGGTTGAAGCATTCCCCGCTGCCACAAATACCGCTGTGTTTACTGCAAAGAAAATTGTGCAGGAATTTGTGTGCAGGTATGGTATCCCTAAGATAATTGAAAGTGATAGGGGTACCCATTTTACAGGTGAAGTCTTTCAGGTAATGTGCAAATTAATGGGAATTAATAGTAAGCTGCATACTCCGTACCGCCCACAGGCGAGTGCGAAAGTGGAAAGAGTAAACAGCACTATTAAGAACAAGTTGAGCAAAGTAATGGCTGAAACTGGATTGTTGTGGCCAGAAGCTTTGCCACTTGTATTGTACAGCATCAGAACCACTCCCAGGTCCCCTCTTAATCTGTCCCCCTTTGAGATTCTTTTTGGTCGACAACCCCATGTAATGATTGACCCCCAGGATGATTTGAAATGTAACAATGAAGTAACTGTAAAGTATTTGGTTAAGATGAGCAAGCAGTTGAGGAATCAAAACAGCAATCTTAAGCTAGTGATTCCTGATCTGCCAGACAGTAATTGTCATGACATTGAACCTGGGGATTATGTAATAATTCGGAATTTTCTACGCTCAGGTTGCCTGATTGACCGGTGGGAAGGACCGTACCAAGTCTTACTGACCAGCACGACAGCATTGAAGGTTGCCGAGAGAGAGACTTGGGTCCACTCAGCCCACTGTAAGAAGGTCGCTGACCCAGAGAGAGCCCGTGACAAAGAGCAGAGTGTGGAGGAAACCATATCACTGGAGTGTCTGTTCCGGGAAGGTTGAGAGGCAGGACTGTTGTCACGGCACCTGAGCACAGAGAACTACGAGATTAGAGGGGGTTGTCACGCCAAGTTTTCTTTCCCTCCTAATTATTTTCTTTACTCCCATTACAACTCTTTCTTTCTCCTCCTGCAAGATGGACTTGCCCCAAGAGACTGCGTTCCGTGTTTTCCTGTTGACCCTGTTGTTGACCAGAGCAGTCTGTTTCGGTGAGAGTACCAGAGAGGTCGAGAAAGGATCTGGAATGGGTTCTGATGACCAGGATGGATTCGTAGAATTCCAAGAGCAACACAATCACCGAGCAAAGGCGAGTATCAGAAAACGATCTGGTAGCCATGACACTAAGAGACATTGTGAAGGATTGTTAGCTGAAGAGAATTGTATCTGTAGGAATTGTGAAAACATAGTTGAGGACGGGTGCATCCAGAGATATCAGTCCAGCCTTAATATCAACATTGACCGACATCCATTGAGTGACTATCACTCACTAGTGGGTAAGGTTTTAAACCAAACGGAATGCTGGGTGTGCTCACAAGAACCTCAAGTTCTTAGAAAGTCAGGACTAGTGCCATACGCTTTAACAATAGATGAGGTACTTGAATTAAGGGGTGGGAGACCGGTGGACAAGAAATTTAATATTTCAGGCCTCCTAGTTTGAAACTCCACCAATATCATGTGGATAGGTCCCTAATATGTTTTAACATTTCCAATCCCCGAAAGCCGGGAAATTGGGAAGTGACATGGAACAACCAAACCGTGACATTTTCACACAGAGCCGATAGAATGCCCATAGACTCAGAACTTATATGCCAAATAGCCAACGGTGGGAGATATTTTCAGTATAGGTACACTCTAGGAAGTAGGACCATGCGAGTTGGAGAAGTATCACCAGGATACTGTGCGCATATAATACAGCCTGATACGTGTACTAGACAAATTAGAGAGTTAGGGATAGGATTTTTCACCTGGAAGGTTTGTAATATGGTAATGTCATATTCTGTCCCATATGTCCTCCCCGATTATGCATATTTCATATGTGGGAGGAAGGCGTATAAGTGGCTTGCCCCAAACTCAGAGGGATTGTGTTACATTGGAAGAGTGTTGCTGGAAGTAATGACCATTACCCATGATAAAATGAAAGACGTTCACCGCAATGCTCAAGCTCCTTACACTCACACTCACTACGAACACATTGTAAAGAGACACCTTATAGAGAGGACAGAGCATGCAGCCTCTGATTTGATCCACGAATCCACCGGGATTCAATTCCTACTCACGCTAGATATCACCCGTACCGCCAGAGGAGTTATAAATTTAGGTATATAACTGTGCTAGCGAACCTGATAGACAATATCACCGAGATGTATGATGACACCTTCAGGTATACTGGGAGAGAATTGCAAGCTTTCAAAACGGAACTGATCCAGCACAGGATGGTTCTCAATTACATCACAGCGGTGACAGGGGGGTATTGTGTCACCCTAGCAACTCAGTATTGTGTGAAGTGCTGTACATATATCACAAACAGCACTGAGAACCCAACCGAGGTCATAGATTAAAAGATGGACGATATCTTGCAATTGAAGTGGGAGTTCCTAAGGAGGCACAACCTTACCCTTACTTCTGTGAGTAATGAACTGATCGGCTGGGTTTCATGGTTGAACCCACACAATTGGTTCTCAGGTTTAGGAGAATGGGCTCAAAATGTTATCGTTACTGTAGGGAAATTTCTCTTATGTATCCTAGGAGTTGTCATAATGATTGGTTTGATATTCAGATGTGTTCGGATTTTAATGCATTGCAAGCGCAGTACCAAATTGATGAGTTTGAGGAGCAAGGGCATTGTAACAACAACTGGTTTAATTTATGACCCATCAATCGAGATGATGTTGTGATAAGACGTGATTCCACGGTCCGTTTCTTTCACCCGTTTCTCCTTTGTTTTTCTCCAAGGTAAAAAGACATCCACTCGGAAGAAGATTTTGATGACCCTTTATAGAGACCATTGATGAACATTTTTCACAGACATTTGATGAACTTTTAGAGACTTTAACTTTCTATGGACACTTGAAAAACTTTGCTTGCTACTTACAGCAAAGATACAGCAATCCGGACAAGACGTCAACAAGACTTCAACAGACGCCCAAGGACGATCACATACATTATCATATGAATGCATTTATAACGCATGTTTCTTATCTTCATCTCTACGATCTTCAGGTAGTGACACACATAGTCTACAGGTAATATAGGCACATATATTAGCACTCACATATTTTCCCCATCATGTATCATCAACTAATGTGCACCTCATTTGTTGGAACTAAAAGCCGAAAAGAGCTCGGTAGAGTTTGTTAGCCCACATACAGACCCTTAATACGGGATAAGAAGGATTCAATGTATACTTCGCGATACCTCGAAGCTTATTTTAGAACATGTACGATGGTACATGACCCCTCAGATATGAATTTCATACATACATGCTTTTACTATCCCACTAGGTCATACATTTCCCACCTTCTCCTCTCCTCCCTACACCCAATCATATATAGGTATTTCACGGTATTATATATTTTTCTGCTTGGATTGTTTAGATAGTGGCAGTTATTGTTGACTGCCAAAGGGTGGACTGTCAAAGTTGAAAAATATAATGATTCATATGCCTGGTACTAACCCCATGCACATGCCCGCTGCGCGTGCACACGCTCTGCCGTGCGTACGCATATTCGCACTTTGCGTAATGGAGCTTCTACGGCCGTGCGCTTTGGCGCGTGGAATGCGCATTTACGGTAGAGTTTGTGAGCATGTAGCGTGCGACTCGATCGTAGCATATTTAACCCAAATAGCGTATATTATAGTTAATTTTTCCTAGACAATGTCAGCAAGTATGTTTAGTTTAAACGGTTCATGGAGAGAGAGATTCCTCTTTGCATGATAGGAAGGGTCAGATAAAGGTTGAACGGTGGTGTCTAGTATCCAGCTGTAGGGTATTTTATGGGTAATATTCCAATGCTAGTTAGGAAAAGATAGCTCGCTCCTGCGTATAGTTATGTGCTAAAGTAGATTATGGACATTAATTGTATTTGCTGTTTATTACACATGCGGCGGGAATCCTGAGGATACCTCCCACCTGGGCAGTTGGGGAAAGACACAGCCCACCTGTTCAAATCCACCTATGACCTTTGCTATAATGTGGAGACACATTCCTGTGTCCAATGAACAATGAGATTATAGGGACCATTGTATTGTGAATGTATGTTGTGTATGTAAAGACCACCATTGCCTGGCCAGTCACTCACTCTCTCTGAAGGCTTTCTCTCAGAATGCTGAGGGCTGTATCCAGGACGCGCTTGCGAATCATCCCCACGTATGTATATTTCTCTGTAGCCATTTTTGTTATCCATTCTGTTTGCTCGTGTTTGCGATCGTTCGCTATTGTTCATATTATTCTTCGTTATTCTGTTTAGATTTCCCTGTTAGTTTGTAGTGTATAACTTGTATTGTGTTTTTCCCTTTTCTCTAAATCATCCACGGCAGGGTTAGAGCTGTTGTGGTTTTAAATCCAAATCAGGTCTTGTGTTTTCACTCCTACGCAAAGGGCTCTTTTAGCATCTTAATCGCTCATACAGTATAACATTGTTAAAGGTTTTAATCGTTACATTCATTACAGTACTTGATTATTAAGGTTTAGAGTGTAAGCATATTCTTACTTTGTTTAAGGTTTAAAAGGTTATCGACTGTGTGTGCGCTCGCTGCGTGTATTCCATACACTCAGTGCAGCGTGTGTACGCCAAGTGCGTACCACGTACAGTACTCTGTGCGCAAATAGCGTGCAAAGTGCACAGCACATGCACGTGGTCTAGCGGCCATTACGGCTCCATGGTATTAATATATAGCTTCAAGTTTAAAGGTAATATTTGACATTATCACGTGCTTTCTGTAGGAGGCACATCAGAGACGGGCTGCCCAATAAGGTTATCTAAGGCGGATGTGATGTACTTCCTGGCAAGGAGTGGAAGCCCGGAAAAAGGGCGGTAAACGGACATCATCGGCTGGACTTTTGTGATTGGACGAACCACATATATAAGGACTGTAGGAACTATGCTCTGATACACTACCTTGAGAAAGACCCAAATTGAAAGGGTTGAAACGCGTTGGTTAAATGTGTCAGAGAGCCAGGTTTCCAGAGTTGCCCTGGAGGTGCTGAGTGGAGGCCAGAACGATCATCTTTCCGGAGTTTGCCTACCCGGGTGGACCTCCTTCGGACAAACAATAAGAACTGTTTTTGAGAACTGTTTACCAGGTGTGTATCAGAATTGGCGGCTTTGTCATGTAAAAGCCCTTATCTGATTTTCCATATGGATAGGGCAGAATTGAGGACTCGTCCCCAATTTCTCCCTAAGGTGGTATCAGCTTTTCATCTGAACCAGCCTATCGTGGTGCCTGCGGCTACTAAAGACTTGGAGGCTTCCAAGTTGTTGGACGTAGTCAGGGCCCTGGAAATTTATGTTTCCAGGACAGCTGGAGTCAGAAAGACTGACTCTTTATTTATCCTGAATGCGCCCCACAAGGTGGGTGCACCTGCTTCAAAGCAGACTATTGCTTGCTGGATCTGTAGTACGATTCAGCTTGCACATTCTGCGGCTGGACTGCCGCATCCTAAATCGGTAAAAGCCCATTCCACGAGGAAGGTGGGCTCTTCTTGGGCGGCTGCCCGAGGGGTCTCGTCTCTTCAACTTTGCTGAGCAGCTACTTGGTCGGGGTCAAACACGTTTGCTAAATTCTACAAGTTTGGCCCCCTTTCTGAGGAGGACCTAGAGTTTGCCCATTCGGTGCTGCAGAGTCATCAGCACTCTCCCGCCCGTTTGGGAGCTTTGGTATAATCCCCATGGTCCTTACGGAGTCCCAGCATCCACTTAGGACGTCAGAGAAAATAAGAATTTACTCACCGGTAATTCTATTTCTCGTAGTCCGTAGTGGATGCTGGGCGCCCATCCCAAGTGCGGATTGTCTGCAATACTTGTATATAGTTATTGCTTAACTAAAGGGTTATTGTTGAGCCATCTGTTGAGAGGCTCAGTTGTTATCATACTGTTAACTGGGTATTGTATCACGAGTTATACGGTGTGATTGGTGTGGCTGGTATGTGTCTTACCCGGGATTAAAAATCCTTCCTTATTGTGTCAGCTCTTCCGGGCACAGTATCCTAACTGAAGTCTGGAGGAGGGTCATAGTGGGAGGAGCCAGTGCACACCAGCTAGTCTAAAGCTTTCTTTTAGTTGTGCCCAGTCTCCTGCGGAGCCGCTATTCCCCATGGTCCTTACGGAGTCCCAGCATCCACTACGGACTTTGAGAAATAGAATTACCGGTGAGTAAATTCTTATTTTTATGTGGGACGCATGCGCTACAGGTGTGCCAGCTGCCGTCATGAAATTTCTGAGGCGCCATAGGTCCCCGAAATCATGCACTACTCCAAAGACGTACCTAGAATCCGTGTATAAATTAGCTGACTTACCCTTGGCCAATTCACACACTCTGGTTAGGGCGACCAACTCAGCAACTTGTGCTGAGTGCGGTGGGCCCAGGGGTTCAGCTTATATGATACCTCTGTCGTCTACAACTGCATATCCAGTACTCAAGTCTCCCGATTCTGTCTGTCTGTGGCAACTACCATCAGTGTAGAAGGTAAAGTCTACTCCTTCTGATGTCAGGTCTCGCTGTGAAAGTCTGATTCAGGTATTCCATACAATCATGCATATCAGTATCTGCACTAAGTCCTCCTTCACCATTATTCTCATCCTCCACCCTTTATGCCTGTCCAGGCACACTTGGCAAGTAAGTTGCAGGATTTAGTGAGCTGCATCTCTTAATGGTGATGTTTACCGGGGCCATCAGTGATAATTCCCACTTTATAAACTGAGCAGATGAGACATGTCTGGTGTGGGCTGAGTTCAGTAAGGATGATACTGAATTAGGTGTATGAATGGTCAGGTCATGTCCTAACACTACGTCCTTGCTTTGACTTACCAGCAAAGCTATCGCTGCAACACTTCGCAAGCAAGGGGGGAGAGACCGCGCTACAGTGTCCAACTGTGCACTGTAGTATACTACAAAAATGAGAAATTACGTCTGCGCTCATCAAATAATGTAACAATATAAAGTACACAGTCTTTGATAGACACTCAGTTCTTTTTCTTTGTTCTTTTTCATGGAGATGTGCACGTTGACTTGGCGTGTACCGTATTCACGTAGATGCGTGGTATATCTCTTCTATAAAGGTATCTTTAAGAGCTTACTTCCAGTCTTTTTATCCTATTTCTCCAAATGGGACCCTCCGTGAAGTTGTATCCTCAGGGGTAAGAAGGGAGAGACAACTGATAGTGCAGTACGTTCGTAAAAAGGTGTATAGCCTCTATTTCCTTTTTTCTAAATGAGGGGGTGCATACTTTTATGTAAATGTACAGGAAGAGAAGTATCCTTAACTTCCAAAGATAATTCAAGGGGTTATGCTGCAAATAAACCCGAGATGGAAATGATGGGCGAACCCAACTCACACAAAATGGTGCAAGGACCTGTATGTAAAGGTATCTTTAAAGTGGTCCCTGATCCAGAGGACAGGGGTGAGGATAACTGAGTGCATACCGTACTCACGTTGAACCGTGATAAAGGTATCTTTAGTATCTCTTCTCTGCGTTTCCTCCTGTTCCTCCAAACGGAACGCTTGAATGGTTCTTATCCTCAGAAGTAGAAACAGAAAAAAATACGGCTGATAGTGTAGTGGGTACTTCGTGATAAATGTCCTTAGCTTCTAAGGGTGATTATGGGAATTAAACTGCACGTGAATGAATGAAGAAAAAAATGAGGGGAAAAAATGGTGGGCATACCCAGCTCACACAAAAGGGTGCGTGGATCTATATTAAGGTTATCTTTTGAAGTGGCCTTAATCCAGAAAGATAAGAGTGGGGATAACTTGGTGCGTACCGTACTCATGTTACAACGTGATGTACTTCTCATATAAAGGTATCTTTAGCGTCCCTTCTCTGTATCTTAATCCTGATACTCTCATACAGGGCCACTCTCACACAAATAGAACAGATGGGAAGAATAATGGGCGTACCCAACTCACACTGAATGGTGCGAATACTTGTACATAAAGGTATCTTTGGAATAATCCTCGCGGCTCTTGGTCCAAAACTCCACTCCTCTCACGTATAGCGTGTGGGGAAAACAAAACCAAGTGCCACAAAAAGTGAGGAGGCGAAGTGGTAATACACGTACAAAAAGAATTTATTACTAAAACAACATAAAAATAGCTGCCAAAGGACCACAGGTAGGAATGGGGGGCATACACAGATGAGTGCAAGATGTTAAAGTTTGGATTACTCTCACCTTTGTAAATACCGTCCCAATCAGTCCTTAATGGTCCTGGCCCTCACACCAACGCGTTTCGACAAAGAAAGTCTTTTCAAGGTGTGTAGTGAGGGCAACAGTACCATTATTTATACCCCCCTACAGGAAGTCATGTGATGGGGATGTGGTTACAAATACACAAAGTAATACTAAAATGATTTAAAAAGTACATAATGCCTTATGCATGGCCTGCTTTATCAATAGGTAAGGCTGAATTATAACCATTTGGGATGAAATACAAACAATAAACACCTTTTTAGGTGTTAAAACAACATTTTGCAGATGCCCAGCGCGTCACTTCCGGTATTTGGAGCGCACGTATTTCCGGAAGTGACGCGCATATATAGTGGTAACAGTGATGATGAACTGTCCTAAATGGAGGAATGAGGTAATGAGAGCATTTGCAATCCCTAAGGTAGCGGGTGAGAACGTTAATGTAATGAACATGTTCGAGCGGTGGAATGCATGTCCCGGAAGTAACGGTCATGCGTTCCACAGGCGGAGGGGGGCGTCCATGTCCGGTGAGTGGAGAGCACAGTCCACAGGAAGCGACTGTGTGTTCCAGATGGTATTGTTGGAGCGCACACGATCCCGGATGTGCGGGTAATGACGTGTGCTTTCCACTTGAAACAAATGGGTAATCTAATGCTAATGTAGCAATGGAATGCATGTCATGGGTGAGATGATCTTGCATTCCATAGGTAAATAAAAAAATATACATTGGAGGGAGGAGGATGGTACACTCTCAAAATCCTCCGGAAGGCAATTAACACGTAAAAAAAACCCACATAATTAACATGCATGATAAAGGAAACAGATAAAAATGAAACCATTTGATATTAAAAAATATTGGAATATAATCCAATACACTGAATAAATCTAACCTAAGTGTGAGCTAAAATGGTGCATTCATCATGGGTCCACCCTAATAATGCACATGTGACTCCTAAAGATGATATTGGTGGTAGAGATATGAACTGTAATGGTCATAAATGAAAAAGGGTGTGTGAAGGAGGAAATGCTGGAGCAGAAAAAACTAATAATAGTCCAGAAGGATCAGAGGAACCATTTTGTTTCAAATTCTAGATTGAGGCCCTTCGGTTTCAAGGTACACATATTAAAAATGCTCCTCATTTCAGTTTGAGCCAGTCTTTCTTCCACATCACCTTTTCTCCAATTCCCAGACACAACTTGAATGCCACACAATGAGGCTATTTCCGAGGGTTTACAGTCGTGATTCTCTTTAAAATGGGCTCGCTCACTCTTTCTTTCAGTTTTCTGGTTGTTCTGCCTACGTATTGTTTGTTGCATTTACATTGTACAAGGTACACTACATTTTTACTGTCGCACGTTATAAATTCTCTGATGTCGTATTACTGCTGATTACCGGTAGATGTGTAGCTGGTTATGGCCGATGTACTGCTTTTGCAGTTATGGCACATTTGACATGAACCACACCCATAAATGTTATGATTCTAGTACTCAGGTCTATGGTGATCTTATATGAAAGGACCTGAATACCAGAACGTAATGCTGGGAAAGGGGAAAGGAATGGGAATAGCCCCTGGCGCCCTATCTCCGTTGTCTCACCCGTGCTGTCAGTACACTCTTGCGAGACTATGGTTGCTTGAGCCCATGGCAGCCGCGTTTGAAGGGCGGATTACGTCTGCCCAACTCCGATGCCCCCTCAGGTCTTAATGAGAGACAAAGAGTGAACCGAGACAGGGTGATAACAAGGGGCCCTCTAACTAAACAACAAGGCCAGGGGCTACTAGCAAACCTAAAACTAAAGTATGCGCGGATTACCGCCAGGGAAAAGAACAACCAAAATACTCCACTTGTCCACTCTCCTACACGGCACCGCCGAGTTCCGGAGAGGACTGTGGAAGCGGATACCTCCGCAAATGCTCCAAAACCAGAACACAATATAAAGCGGCCTAGGCCGCAGCACGCGGCAGAGCCGCCACTCACGAAACCAAACGAGATCCTCTAAAGGCTGTCACAGGTAAATGAGGACCAGGAGAACTGCTTGGGATGAGATGACAAACACCAAGACTCAGGAACTCAGAGGACTGGAATGACCGGGCACCACAGACCAGGAACAGACGTTCACCAACATGAGCAGCATGCAGGAAACTATCACCGGCGTCTGTGTGAGGCACTGAGAAGGCATTTATCAGGGAATCCTCCAATCAGAGTCCAGAGCCTGATTACAAAGAATGTCATGCAGCTGCCCTGCTGCACAACCAGAAAACATGTGTGCACAGTTTAATAAATCAACCCTGCAACGGGGAACGCGGTCCGTCCGTGGCGTCCCCGTTGCTAGGGTCCCGGCGGCTCTGCGCGCCCGGCCTCATAGCAGTGCTAGGGAGCCGGCGGCTCAGCGCGCACGGCGTCCTTAGTTGCTAGGCGCCAGGTCCGGGAGGAAGTCCCGGACCGCGGCGCCTAACAGTACCCCCCCTTGACGAGGGGTCAACGAACCCCTAAAGCCAGGTTTCTGAGGAAATTCCTGAAAGAATAATCTCTTGAGTTTAGGGGCATGTAGATCCTTATCCAGGACCCAAGACCTTTCCTCCGGACCATAGCCTTTCCAGTGAACCAAAAAATAAAGCTGGCCCCGGGACACTTTAGAATCTAACACCTTCTCTACCAAGAACTCCTGTTGTCCCTGCACATCCACTGGAGATCTACCCTGGCAGGTCCTCCGAGGAAATCTGCTGGAAGAAACATATTGTTTCAACAGGGAATAATGGAAAGTGTTTCCAATTCTGAGAGATCTTGGCAAGCGTAGCCGAAAAGCAACTGGATTGACCTTCTTAATGATAAGAAACGGTCCAATAAATTTGGGTCCCAGTCTAGCCGAGGTTTGTCGAAGCTTGATGTTGCGAGTTGACAACCATACCTTATCTCCCACCTTAAAAGTGCAAGGACGTCGGAGCCTATCAGAAAATGTCTTTTCTTGGAAGGCCGCTTTTCTGAAGGCAAGGTGCACTTTTCTCCAAATTGCTCTGAGATGGGAGGTTAAGGTCAACGAGGAAACTGTAGAATGATGGAAAAAAGAGTTGGCTCTAGGATGAAAACCAAAGACTGAAAAGAATGGGGACTCCTTGGTGGAGGAATGACAAGAGTTATTATAAGCAAATTCGGCCAAAGGAAGAAACTCGGACCAATCATTCTGGAGTTTGGCCGAATACAAGCGTAAGTACTGTTTTAATGACTGGTTGACTCGTTCGGTTTGCCCGTTAGACTGTGGATGGTAACCCGATGTTAAAGACAGTTTCATCTTCAATGAGGCACAAAAACGTTTTCAGAATCGTGCGATGAATTGTGGACCCCGATCAGAGACAATATCAGTGGGCAAACCATGGAGCATGAACACATGGTGGAGGAACAATACTGCCAACCCTTGAGCAGAGGGTAATCGGGGAAGAGCAATGAAATGAGCCATTTTACTAAAACGGTCCACTACCACCCAAATGACTCGCAATCCGGCTGAAAGGGGAAGGTCCACCACGAAATCCATGGAAATATGATACCATGGCCTGAGAGGAACGGCTAAAGGCATAAGTTGCCCGATAGGCAACGAACGAGGAACCTTATGCTGTGCACAAACCTGACAGGAATGGACTAATTCCTTAATGTCTTTAGAAAGACTAGGCCACCACACTGAGCGAGAGACTAACTCCAAGGTCTTAGTGATACCCGGATGCCCCGAGACTTTGTTGTCATGAAACTCAGTTAAAACAGTGCCTTTCAAAAATTCAGGGACAAAAAGACGACCAGCAGGAGTAAGTCTAGGAGCTTGGTGTTGAAGCTGGTTTAACTGAGTAAATAAATCCTGTGTGAGGCCTGCCCGAATGACTGAAGATGGAACTATGGGGGTAGTAACAGGATTGCTATTGTGAACCGGAAGAAAGCAACGTGACAGGGCATCAGCTTTCGTATTCTTGGAACCAGGCCTGAAGGCGATTATAAACCTGAAACGAGTAAAAACCAATGCCCAACGTGCCTGCCGAGCATTAAGCCGTTTAGCTGATATATATTGCAGGTTCTTATGGTCAGTGAAAACAGTAATAGTATGCCTAGCTCCCTCCAGCCAATGCCTCCATTCCTCGAAAGCCCATTTTACTGCCAGTAAATCCCGATTACCAACATCATAGTTGGATTCAGCGGAGGAGAATTTCCTGGACATGAAGGCACAAGGATGTAACACCTGAGACTCCGGATCTTCTTGAGAAAGGATAGCCCCCACTCCAACCTCTGAGGCATCAACCTCCACAATAAAGGGAAGCTCCGGATTAGGATGTCTGAGGACAGGAGCTGAGACAAAGGCCTGCTTCAAGGCCCGGAAGGCTAACTCCGCTTCATGCGACCAATTGGAGGGATCCGCTCCTTTTTTGGTCAAAGCTACTATGGGAGCGACCAGGTCAGGAAAAGTATGAATAAACCGCCTATAATAATTAGCAAACCCTAAAAAGCACTGAATTGCTTTTAAATTAGTGGGTTGCGCCCAATTAAGGATGGCCTGGAGTTTTTTCGGTTCCATGAAAAATCCCTGGGGAGAAATAATGTACCCCAAGAAAGACACCTCTGTGATGTGAAAATCACACTTCTCAAGCTTGGCATATAAATGATTCTCTCGTAATTTTTGAAGAACCAGACGCACCTGGGTAACATGTTGTTCCATAGACTCAGAGTATATAAAAATGTCGTCAAGATACACGACCATGAACTTCCCAAGGAAGTCACGGAGAACATCGTTAATGAGGTCTTGAAAAACTGCCGGAGCATTTGACAGGCCGAACGGCATCACCAGGTATTCATAGTGACCCGACTGAGTGCTGGAAGCCGTCTTCCACTCATCCCCAGATTTTATTCGGATGAGGTTGTAAGCTCCCCTAAGATCAATTTTCGAAAAGATCACGGCGGAGCGTAACTGATCAAAAGCACTGAAATTAATGGCAAAGGATAGGTGTTTTTCACAGAGATCTTATTCAGAGCCCTAAAATCAATACATGGTCTAAGTGACCCATCTTTTTTCTCAACAAAGAAAAATCCTGCACTCAACAGAGATTTTGAAGGCCTAATAAAACCTTTTTTAAGGCTTTCCTGAATGTAATTATTCATGGCCGTGGTTTTTGGCCCGGACAGGGCATATAATCTCCCCTTAGGCAAAGTGGCACCTGCTACTAACTCAATTGCACAATCGTAGGACCGATGGGGAGGCAGAATGTCCGCATTGCCTTTGGAGAACACATCGGCAAAATCCTGATATTCCACAGGAATAAGCTCTGGGACGACTGCTGCAACCCGGACTGGATAAGAAATACATTCCTTAATACAAAAAGGACCCCATTGGGAAATCTCCCCGGACCGCCAATCAATGGTGGGATTATGAAAGGCAAGCCAAGGGTGACCCAAAACTACAGGAACTGCCGGACAATGTGTAAGGTAGAATTCTATATCTTCAGAATGTAAGGCTCCTACTGTAAGTAATACTGGAGGTGTGCGGTGTGTAAGTATCCCATTGGAAAGCGGACCCCCATCTAAATCCTATAGATTGTAAGCTTGCGAGCAGGGCCTTCCTACCTCTATGACTGTTATCACCCAGTTTGTTATTGTTATTTCAAATTGTAAAGCGCAACGGAATTTGCTGCGCTATATAAGAAACTGTTAATAAATAATAAATAAATAAATAACCCGTGCATGGTGATACGTTTATCCAACGGTATCTGTGGAATGCCTAAGGCCTTAGCCCAAGTTAAATCCATAACATTTCCTGCAGCTCCACTGTCGACAAAGGCACTGAGAAGGCATTTATCAGGGAATCCTCCAATCAGAGTCCAGAGCCTGATTACAAAGAATGTCGTGCAGCTGCCCTGCTGCACGACCAGAAAACATGTGTGCACAGTTTAATAAATCAACCCTGCAACGGAGAACGCGGTCCGTCCGTGGCGTCCCCGTTGCTAGGGTCCCGGCGGCTCTGCGCGCCCGGCGTCCTAGAGTTGCTAGGGAGCCGGCGGCTCAGCGTGCACGGCGTCCTTAGTTGCTAGGCGCCGGGCCGGGAGGAAGTCCCGGACCGCGGCGCCTAACAATAAAAGCCTTTGCTCTTAATTGTGATGATTTTCTTAGGGGCTTCCAATGCACTTTTTACTAGATGTTTCCGTAAATTGTCTGCCTTCCGATATATTAATCATGGCTTATCCGGTATATATTGTTTCAGTATAGGGTCCTGAAGGAGCAATCCCCAATTCTTCCTTACAATATGTTCGAATCCCTTAAACTGGCTGTTATACTTGGTGATGAAAGTCACCATGTTATCATCACCCCCCTTTCTCCATTTCTCTATGGGTTCTGTGGGTCTAATCATCAGTTCTCTATCCACTTGCTAGTATTTTTCATATGGTTCGTCCAAAGTTTTGGTTTCATATCCCTTTTTTTTAAACTGATTCTTTATTAGAGTACCCTGATCGTAGTAATCCCGTAATTTGGAACAATTCTTCTGTATCCTATGGAACTGGCTGCCTGGTACTGAGGACAGCCAGTTGGGGTGGTGGTTACTGCTGGAGGGAATGAATGAGTTGCAGTCCGTAGCTTTAGTTTATGTTTTGGTCTGTATAGCTCCTTCTTCTAAAAATATGGATAAGTCAAGAAAATTAATGATTTCAGTACTTTTCTGATATGTGAGTTTGATGTTCCGATCGTTCATATTAAGGAGATCACAAAAAGTATCCAGCAGGGTGGTATCCCCTCTCCAAATAAAAAGAATGTTGTCTATGTAATGCGTGCATAGCACCAGGTTCGCCCCAAAATCATGGTCACCATAGACAGATGTTTCTTCCCAATGGGCCATGAAAAGATTGGCATAGCTCGGGGCGAACCTGGTGCCCATGGCTGTCCCATGTAATTGTAAATAAAAGGAATTATCGAACCAAAAAAAGTTATTGGTTAGGATGAACTCAATACTTTCCAGAACGAATGATACTAAGTCATGTTCCATAGATCCTCTTTCCAGAAAAAAAGAAGTGGCCTCCAAACCATGCTGATGACTAATGGCAGTATATAAAAATGTAACGTCCGCTGTCACGAGAATAAACTCTGGTGAGCAACTTATAAGTTGTAATTCCTGTAATGCTGCCGTGGAGTCTTTAAGGTAGGATTTGGTGTTTTGTGCTAATGGTTGGAGAATGTGGTCGATATGCTGGGATAAATGTGATGTCATTGATTCTGTCCCAGCTACTATTGGTCGACCTGGCGGATGTAGGTTGTCTTTATGGATTTTGGGAAGGGTATAAATGACCGGTATGGATGGATGTGTGATGGTGATGTATTCACGATCTTTATCTGTAAGGACTTTCTTGCATTCATATTTGGTCAGTAGGTCAATCTTCCTTTTAGATATTCCTTCAGATGGATTCCCCCTGAGTTTCTTATATGTCCTTTCATCATTTAATTGTCTTTCGATTTCCCTCTTGTACTTTTCTACATTCTGAATGACCACTGCGCCCCCTTTATCTGCCGGCTTAATGACAATGGTGTGGTTTTCTTGAAGACCCTTTAGGGCTTCTCTTTCTGCTTTGGTCATGTTGGGTTTAGTCATATTTGTAAATGTAGCATTTTCAAGTTCATCCTTGACAATTTGTTCGAAACTCTCAATGAAACAACCCTTCTTAAATGTGGGAAAAATGGTCGACTTTGGTTTAAAAGAGGAGGTGACCGAAACATTAGGAGTTGTGCAAGTGCTCTGGTCATGAAAAAATTTCTTCAAGGTCAGTTTTCTTATGAACCTTTGTAGGTTGATGTAGGCTTCAAACTTATCCAGTTTGCTAGAAGGTGCATATTTAAGTCCCTTCTTGAGGACATTTTCTTCATTTTTGGTGAGGACATGGGTGCTGAGATTGTAGATCTTGGTAAATGCAATTTCGTAATTGGAGTCTTCTATCTCTCCAGTGTCTGTGGAGCTGCCAGTGATAGCTGGTGTAAGGTTATTTTTCCTTTTATTTTGGCAATATTGTAATCAATGTTTTTTTGATGAAGTGAGTCCTCGTCTCCCTCTTCTTACTAGGGTCTTCTGTTGTATCGACCCCTGCTTTGCCCTAAAAAAAACTTCATCAGTATCCTCATTACCTCTGAGTGGGTGGTATCTTTCAGATGTCCTTTTCGTAAATTCAGGTGTAGTACGTCCTCGGGTATATCCTGAGTTTTTTCTGCCTTCTCTTTTATCCCTATCCCCGAGGGTCCGTTTGTGGAACCATCTTGAATTATAACCATCCTTGATATAGGGTTCTTCTCGTATGTACCCTCTTCTAGAAGTCTGTCGTTCATTGGATGACTGGACTCGTTGTCTTGATGTCCATTGTTGTCTATAGGAAATCCTACGTGGACTTTCCCTATACCTAGATACAACAAATATAAACCTTCCTAGTACACAAAGCGCAACCAAAAAAGAGGCGGAATTACGTTACTGATTGAATATGTGGACTCAGATGTCTCTGTCCAGCCTTCCAGGTAAATGAAATCCAGCTCGTATTGTTCCAATATGAAACAGAAAAACTAACAGAAGAACAACCAATGTGTAGTATTTCACAGCAATGATGAATCAGAAATGTCTTTGAATAAACAAAAGTAGATATCTAGATCCAGCGTACCCCACTCACTCAGTGATAGGTGGATATATGCATATCAAGGTATGTTTATGTCATCAATTGTCGTGTCTATACACCCTTGGAGTGCGTCGTGAAGACCGATAGGAAGGGGGGAAATTCGTCAATATATAGAGAGTACCCGAAAACTCACAGGTAAAAGAGGGATATGAAGTACATAAAGGTTTATTTAAAGTGTGTAATTCAATTGCACACAGCGTACCCAGACTCACTCTTGATGATGTGAAGCAATTCCTATCAAGGTATCTTTACTTGGTTGTCTCGGTTAGTATTTCTTTCTTCTAAGTTATCCCATATATCCTCAGTATTTTACATAGGGAAATGGAACAAAAAGAAGAAAGCCAATGTGTAGTATATATCGAATAGTATAAGGACCTAATAAAATGATCCCCTATTAGGTCACCAGATGTATGGTGCAGGGGGAGCAATTTATGATGGACTTACACTATAGAAAGCAGCAGATCGAATAATGTGTTAAGCCTTATAGCTAAATATTGCAAAGCAATATATGGATGGAAAAGAAAATGGAGTGGCGTACCCCGACACTCACAGCAACACCACCAGTGACAAACACATCAAGGTATCTTTTTTAAAGGGTGCAGATAATCTTCATATAATGCGTACCAAGACTCACACGTGTAAATCAGGCTCCGTTCCTATCAAGGTATCTTTATATTATTGGTCAGGTAATCTCACTCCAAGTCGTGGTTTTCCATAAAAACAAAAATTTATTAGACTCCACAAGCTCCCCAGAGGAGTGTGCAAAAATACAAACACATATATAAAAAGAAGGAGAATCCAGTAAAAAAAATACACAATATTAACAAAAAGCTTGAAGTATAAAAGTCCACATGGATTCAATTAAAAATGGCTACTCACACTCCTTGTAGTAAAATCAACGCGTTTCAGTCTAGTAGACCTTTATTAAGATCTTGGAAGGCTGGACAGAGACATCTGAGTCCACATACTCAATCAGGAACGTAATTCCGCCTCTTTTTTGGCTGTGCTTTGTGTACTAGGAAGGTTTATATTTGTTGTATCTATTCTTGTTCTTAAATGTGGTGACATTTATTTTAAACCATCAAGTACTATAGCTGCATTGCGCCACTTGAGACACTTTCCTATTTTTTCCTTTCTATTTTTTTCCCCTATACCTAGTCTTCCTCCAATTTTGTCTCCTCTCAGGAGTGTCCCATTCTTCATTTCTTCCAAATCTTACTTTGTTACGGGTTTCCTTATTCTTGAAGGAGTTTTTCTCCTTCTTAGTTTGTTGATGTTGTACCCCCTTCTTAAAGTCCTTCATATCTCTGATGTATTTCCTCTTCTTCTTTTCCATAAGTTCCTTTTAATTTATCGCGATTTTCTCAACGATTTCTTGTTCCACGTCCTTGAAGTCCGGTAAATTAGCCAGTGGTTCAACGGTACTTCTGAGTGTTTCAATTTCCATTTCTAGCTCTTTCAAATCCTTAATCATCACAAATAAGAGCAAAGGCTTTTATAGGTGTGGTTCATGTCAAATGTGCCGTAACTGCAAAAGCAGTACATCGGCCATAACCAGCTACACATCTACCAGTAATCAGAAGACATACGACATCAGAAAATTTATAACGTGCAATAGTAAAAATGTAGTGTACCTTGTACAATGTAAATGCAACAAACAGTACGTAGGCAGAACAACCAGAAAACTGAAAGAAAGAATGAGCAAGCATATTAGAAATATAAAGAAAGGTCTTTTAACACACGGAATTTCTGCCCATTTTAAATAGAATCACGACTGTAAACCCTCGGAAATAGCCTCATCTTGTGGCATTCAAGTTGTGTCTGGGAATTGGAGAAAAGGTGATGTGGAAGAAAGACTGGCTCAAACTGAAATGAGGAGCATTTTTAATATGGGTACCTTGAAACCGAAGGGCCTCAATCTAGAATTTGAAACAAAATAGTTCCTCTGATCCTTCTGGACTATTATTAGCTTTTTCTGCTCCAGCATTTCCTCCTTCACACACCCTTTTCCTTTTATGACCATTACAGTTCATATCTCTGCCACCAATATCATCTTTAGGAGTCGCATGTGCATTATTAGGGTTGACCCATGATGAATGCACCATTTTAGCTCACACTTAGGTTAGATTTATTCAGTGTATTGGATTATATTCCAATATTTTTTAATATCAAATGTGTACAAGGAAGGTTTATATTTGTTGTATCTATTCTTGTTTTTAAATGTGGTGACATTTATTTTAAACCATCAAGTACTATAGCTGCATTGCGCCACTTGAGACACTTTCCTATTTTTTCCTTTTTATTTTTTTCCCTATACCTAGTCTTCCTCCAATTTTGTCTCCACTCAGGAGTGTCCCATTCTTAATTTCTTCCAAATCTTACTTTGTTACGGGTTTCCTTATTCTTGAAGAAGTTTTTCTTCTTAGTTTGTTGATGTTGTACCCCCTTCTTAAAGTCATTCATATCTCTGATGTATTTACTCTTCTTCTTTTCCATAAGTTCCTTTTAATTTATCGCGATTTTCTCAACGATTTCTTGTTCCACGTCCTTGAAGTCCAGCAAATTAGCCAGTGGTTCAACGGTACTTCTGAGTGTTTCAATTTCCATTTCTAGCTCTTTCAAATCCTTACTTCTCTCTCGGACTATAAGTCTCATCAGTGACATGGAACAAGAATCAATGATGCAGATCCATTCTTCTTCAAAAGCTGGTGATTTATTTGTGAAGGTCGGTAGTTTATCGATTCTGAGTCCCCTGGGTATGATATCCTCAGCCAAATATCTCTCCAGGGCTACTACCTCCCACCAGATCTTTCCTTCCTTAATGAGTGCCCTTTCTAATTTGGACATAACATTCTCCAAATCTTCATCGGCTAGTTCTACAGAGTCATGTTTGTCATTGAATATGTTCTCAAATTTATCCTTCCTTACATTTATTTGGGAAAACAGGACGTGAAAGTGTGGCAGCAGTGGTCCTGCTATCTGATGAAGGACTAGTCTAGAATGTGGATTATAGAGGGCTGCTGCGTCCCAGAGAGCGGCAGTCATGATGTCTACAGGTGGTCACTCAACCTCCCTAGGACATGAATATACTACAAAAATGAGAAATCACGTCTGCGCTCATCAAATAATGTAACAATATAAAGTACACAGTCTTTGATAGACACTCAATTCTTATTCTTAGTTCTTTTTCATGGAGATATGCACGTTGACTTGGCGCGTACTGTTCTCACGTAGATGCGTGGTATATCTCTCCTATAAAGGTATCTTTAAGAGCTTCCTTCCAGTCTTTTTATCCTATTTCTCCAAATGGGACCCTCCGTGAAGTCGTATCCTCAGGGGTAAGAAGGGAGAGACAACTGATAGTGCAGTACGTTCGTAAAAAGGTGTATAGCCTCTATTTCCTTTTTTCTAAATGAGGGGGTGCATACTTTTATGTAAATGTACAGGAAGAGAAGTATCCTTAACTTCCAAAGATAATTCAAGGGGTTATGCTGCAAATAAACCAGAGATGGAAATGATGGGCGTACCCAACTCACACAAAATGGTGCAAGGACCTGTACGTAAAGGTATCTTTAAAGTGGTCCCTGATCCAGAGTATAGGGGTGAGGATAACTGAGTGCGTACCGTACTCACATTGAACCGTGATGTGCCTCTTGTCTAAAGGTATCTTTAGTATCTCTTCTCTGCGTTTCCTCCTGTTCCTCCAAACGGAACGCTTGAATGGTTCTTATCCTCAGAAGTAGAAACAGAAAAAAATATGGCTGATAGTGTAGTAGGTACTTCGTGATAAATGCCCTTTGCTTCTAATGGTGATTATGGGAATTAAACTGCACGTGAATGAATGAAGAAAAAAATTAGGGAAAAAATTGGTGGGCATACCCAGCTCACACAAAAGGGTGCATGGATCTATATTAAGGTTATCTTTTGAAGTGGCCTTAATCCAGAAAGATAAGAGTGGGGATAACTTGGTGCGTACCGTACTCACGTTACAACGTGATGTACTTCTCATATAAAGGTATCTTTAGCATCCCTTCATTGTATCTTAATCCTGATACTCTCATACAGGGCCACTCTCACACAAATAGAACAGATGGGAAGAATAATGGGCGTACCCAACTCACACTGAATGGTGCGAAAACTTGTACATAAAGGTATCTTTGGAATAATCCTCGCGGCTCTGGTCCAAAACTCCACTCCTCTCACGTATAGCGTGTGGGGAAAACAAAACCAAGTGCCACAAGAAGTGAGGAGGCGAAGTGGTAATACACGTACAAAAAGAATTTATTACTAAGACAACATAAAAATAGCTGCCAAAGGACCACAGGTAGGCATGGGGGGTATACACAGATGAGTGCAAGATGTTAAAGTTCGGATTACTCTCACCTTTGTAAATACCGTCCCAATCAGTCCTTAATGGTCCTGGCCCTCACACCAACGCGTTTCGACAAAGAAAGTCTTTTTCAAGGTGTGTAGTGAGGGCAACAGTACCACTATTTATACCCCCCTACAGGAAGTCATGTGATGGGGGTGTGGTTACAAATACATAAAGTAATACTAAAATGATATAAAAAGTACATAATGTCTTATGCATGGCCTGGTTTATCAATAGGTAAGGCTGAATTATAACCATTTGGGATGAAATACAAACAATAAACACCTTTTTAGGTGTTAAACAACATTTTGCAGATGCCCAGCGCGTCACTTCCGGTATTTGGAACGCACGTATTTCCGGAAGTGACGCGCAGATATAGTGGTAACAGTGATGATGAACTGTCCTAAATGGAGGAATGAGGTAATGAGAGCATTTGCAATCCCTAAGGTAGCGGGTGAGAACGTTAATGTAATGAACGTAAGAGATCTTCTGCCCCGCTGTTGGAGCGGTGAAACGCATGTCCCGGAAGTAACGGTCATGCGTTCCACAGGCGGAGGGGGGCGTCCATGTCCGGTGAGTGGAGCGCACAGTCCACAGAAAGCGACTGTGCGTTCTAGATGGTATTGTTGGAGCGCACACGATCCCGTATGTGCGGGTAATGACGTGTGCGTTCCACTTTAAACAAATGGGTAATCTAATGCTAATGTAGCAATGGAACGCATGTCATGGGAGAGATGATCTTGCATTCCATAGGTAAATAAAAAAAGCATCTCTCAATAATAAAGAGCACAGTCCACAAATAGCGGCTGCGCATTCTCAGAGAGGGCACTAACCTACAGAATATACATTGGAGGGACGGGGATGGTACACTCTCAAAATCCTCCGGAAGGCAATTAACACATAAAATAAACACATAATTAACATGCATGATAAAGGAAACATAGATAAAAATTAAACCATTTGATATTAAAAAATATTGGAATATAATCCAATACACTGAATAAATCTAACCTAAGTGTGAGCTAAAATGGTGCATTCATCATGGGTCAACCCTAATAATGCACATGCGATTCCTAAAGATGATATTTCTGGCAGAGATATGAACTGTAATGATCATAAAAGAAAAAGGGTGTGTGAGGAGGAAATGCTGGAGCAGAAAAAAACTAATAATAGTCCAGAAGGATCAGAGGAACTATTTTGTTTCAAATTCTAGATTGAGGCCCTTCGGTTTCAAGGTACCCATATTAAAAATGCTCCTCATTTCAGTTTGAGCCAGTCTTTCTTCCACATCACCTTTTCTCCAATTCCCAGACACAACTTGAATGCCACAAAATGAGGCTATTTCCGAAGGTTTACAGTCGTGATTCTATTTAAAATGAGCGGAAATTCCGTGTGTTAAAAGACCTTTCTTTATATTTCTAATATGCTCGCTCATTCTTTCTTTCAGTTTTCTGGTTGTTCTGCCTACGTATTGTTTGTTGCATTTACATTGTACAAGGTACACTACATTTTTACTGTCGCATGTTATAAATTCTCTGATGTCGTATTTCTTCTGATTACTGGTAGATGTGTAGCTGGTTATGGCCGATGTACTGCTTTTGCAGTTATGGCACATTTGACATGAACCACACCTATAAAAGCCTTTGCTCTTATTTGTGATGATTAAGGATTTGAAAGAGCTAGAAATGGAAATTGAAACACTCAGAAGTACCGTTGAACCACTGGCTAATTTGCCGGACTTCAAGGACGTGGAACAAGAAATCGTTGAGAAAATCGCGATAAATTAAAAGGAACTTATGGAAAAGAAAAAGAGGAAATACATCAGAGATATGAATAACTTTAAGAAGGGGGTACAACATCAACAAACTAAGAAGGAGAAAAACTTCTTCAAGAATAAGGAAACCCGTAACAAAGTAAGATTTGGAAGAAATTAAGAATGGGAAACTCCTGAGTGGAGACAAAATTGGAGGAAGACTAGGTATAGGGAAAGTCCACGTAGAAATTCCAATAGACAACAATGGACAACAAGACAATGAGTCCGGTCATCCAATGAACGACAGACTTCTAGAAGAGGGTACATATGAGAAGAACCCTATATCAAGGATGGTTATAATTCAAGATGGTTCCACAAACGGACCCTCGGGGATAGGGATAAGAAGGCAGAAAAAACTCAGGATATACCCGAGGACGTACTACACCTGAATTTACGATAAGGACATCTGAAAGATACCACCCACTCAGAGGTAACGAGGATACTGATGAAGTTTTTTTAGGGCAAAGCAGGGGACGATACAACAGAAGACCCTAGTAAGAAGAGGGAGACGAGGACTGACTTCATCAAAAAAACATTGATTACAATATTGCCAAAATAAAAGGAAAAATAACCTTACACCAGCTATCACTGGCAGCTCCACAGACACTGGAGAGATAGAAGACTCCAATGACGAAATTGCATTTACCAAGATCTACAATCTCAGCACCTATGTCCTCACCAAAAATGAAGAAAATGTCCTCAAGAAGGGACTTAAATATGCACCTTCTAGCAAACTGGATAAGTTTGAAGCCTACATCGACCTACAAAGGTTCATAAGAAAACTGACCTTGAAGAAATTTTTTCATGACCAGAGCACTTGCACAACTCCTAATGTTTCGGTCACCTCCTCTTTTAAACCAAAGTAGACCTTTTTTCCCACATTTAAGAAGGGTTGTTTCATTGAGAGTTTCGAACAAATTGTCAAGGATGAACTTGAAAATGCTACATTTACAAATATGACTAAACCCAACATGACCAAAGCAGAAAGAGAAGCCCTAAAGGGTCTTCAAGAAAACCACACCATTGTCATTAAGCTGGCAGATAAATGGTGGTCATTCAGAATGTAGAAGAGTACAAGAGGGAAATCGAAAGACAATTAAATGACGAAAGGACATATAAGAAACTCAGCGGGAATCCATCTGAAGGAATATCTAAAAGGAAGATGGACCTCCTAACCAAATATGAATGCAAGAAAGTCCTTACAGATAAAGAACAGGAATACATCACCATCACACATCCATCCATACCGGTCATTTATACCCTTCCCAAAATCTATAAAGACAACCTACATCCGCCAGGTCGACCAATAGTAGCTGGGACAGAATCAGTTACATCAAATTTATCCCAGTATATCGACCACATTCTCCAACCATTAGCACAAAACACCAAATCCTACCTTAAAGACTCCACGGCAGTCTTACAGGAATTACAACTTATAAGTTGGTCACAAGAGTTTATTCTCGTGACAGCGGATGTGTCATCTTTATATACTGCCATTAGTCACCAGCATGGTTTGGAGGCCACTTCTTTTTTTTCTGGAAAGAGGATCTATGGAACATGACTAAATATCGTTCGTTCTGGAAAGTATTGAGTTCATCCTAACCAATAACTTTTTTGGGTTCGATAATTCCTTTTATTTACAATTACATGGGACAGCCATGGGCACCAGGTTCGCCCCGAGCTATGCCAATATTTTCATGGCCCATTGGGAAGAAACATCTGTCCATGGTGACCATGATTTTGGGGCAAACCTGGTGCTATGGAAGCGTTACATAGACAACATTCTTTTTATTTGGAAAGGGGATATCACCCTGCTGGATACTTTTTGTGATCTCCTTAATATTAGAGATGAGCGGGTTCGGTTTCTCTGAATCCGAACCCGCCAGAACTTCATGTTTTTTTTCACGGGTCCGAGCGACTCGGATCTTCCCGCCTTGCTCGGTTAACCCGAGCGCGCCCGAACGTCATCATGACGCTGTCGGATTCTCGCGAGGCTCGGATTCTATAGCGAGACTCGGATTCTATATAAGGAGCCGCGCGTCGCCGCCATTTTCACACGTGCATTGAGATTGATAGGGAGAGGACGTGGCTGGCGTCCTCTCCATTTAGATTATAAGAGACTGAGAGAGATTTACTGGAGCTGACTAGGAGGAGTACTGTTACTGTAGAAGTGTAGAGACTGAGTGGAGAGAGTTTACTAGTGAGGACAGTGCAGTTTACTTTATAATCCGTTCTCTGCCTGAAAAAAGCGATACACAGCACACAGTGACTCAGTCACATACCATATCTGTGTGCACTGCTCAGGCTCAGGCCAGTGTGCTGCATCATCTATTATCTATATATAATATTATATATATCTGTCTGACTGCTCAGCTCACACAGCTTATAATTGTGGGGGAGACTGGGGAGCACTACTGCAGTGCCAGTTATAGGTTATAGCAGGAGCCAGGAGTACATAATATATTATATAGTGAGTGACCACCAGACACACAGTGCAGTTTATTTAATATATCCGTTCTCTGCCTGAAAAAAGCGATACACACAGTGACTCAGTCAGTCACATACCATATCTGTGTGCACTGCTCAGGCTCAGGCCAGTGTGCTGCATCATCTATTATCTATATATAATATTATATATATCTGTCTGACTGCTCAGCTCACACAGCTTATAATTGTGGGGGAGACTGGGGAGCACTACTGCAGTGCCAGTTATAGGTTATAGCAGGAGCCAGGAGTACATAATATATTATATAGTGAGTGACCACCAGACACACAGTGCAGTTTATTTAATATATCCGTTCTCTGCCTGAAAAAAGCGATACACACAGTGACTCAGTCAGTCACATACCATATCTGTGTGCACTGCTCAGGCTCAGGCCAGTGTGCTGCATCATCTATTATCTATATATAATATTATATATATCTGTCTGACTGCTCAGCTCACACAGCTTATAATTGTGGGGGAGACTGGGGAGCACTACTGCAGTGCCAGTTATAGGTTATAGCAGGAGCCAGGAGTACATAATATATTATATAGTGAGTGACCACCAGACACACAGTGCAGTTTATTTAATATATCCGTTCTCTGCCTGAAAAAAGCGATACACACAGTGACTCAGTCAGTCACATACCATATCTGTGTGCACTGCTCAGGCTCAGGCCAGTGTGCTGCATCATCTATTATCTATATATAATATTATATATATCTGTCTGACTGCTCAGCTCACACAGCTTATAATTGTGGGGGAGACTGGGGAGCACTACTGCAGTGCCAGTTATAGGTTATAGCAGGAGCCAGGAGTACATAATATATTATATAGTGAGTGACCACCAGACACACAGTGCAGTTTATTTAATATATCCGTTCTCTGCCTGAAAAAAGCGATACACACAGTGACTCAGTCAGTCACATACCATATCTGTGTGCACTGCTCAGGCTCAGGCCAGTGTGCTGCATCATCTATTATCTATATATAATATTATATATATCTGTCTGACTGCTCAGCTCACACAGCTTATAATTGTGGGGGAGACTGGGGAGCACTACTGCAGTGCCAGTTATAGGTTATAGCAGGAGCCAGGAGTACATAATATATTATATAGTGAGTGACCACCAGACACACAGTGCAGTTTATTTAATATATCCGTTCTCTGCCTGAAAAAAGCGATACACACAGTGACTCAGTCAGTCACATACCATATCTGTGTGCACTGCTCAGGCTCAGGCCAGTGTGCTGCATCATCTATTATCTATATATAATATTATATATATCTGTCTGACTGCTCAGCTCACACAGCTTATAATTGTGGGGGAGACTGGGGAGCACTACTGCAGTGCCAGTTATAGGTTATAGCAGGAGCCAGGAGTACATAATATATTATATAGTGAGTGACCACCAGACACACAGTGCAGTTTATTTAATATATCCGTTCTCTGCCTGAAAAAAGCGATACACACAGTGACTCAGTCAGTCACATACCATATCTGTGTGCACTGCTCAGGCTCAGGCCAGTGTGCTGCATCATCTATTATCTATATATAATATTATATATATCTGTCTGACTGCTCAGCTCACACAGCTTATAATTGTGGGGGAGACTGGGGAGCACTACTGCAGTGCCAGTTATAGGTTATAGCAGGAGCCAGGAGTACATAATATATTATATAGTGAGTGACCACCAGACACACAGTGCAGTTTATTTAATATATCCGTTCTCTGCCTGAAAAAAGCGATACACACAGTGACTCAGTCAGTCACATACCATATCTGTGTGCACTGCTCAGGCTCAGGCCAGTGTGCTGCATCATCTATTATCTATATATAATATTATATATATCTGTCTGACTGCTCAGCTCACACAGCTTATAATTGTGGGGGAGACTGGGGAGCACTACTGCAGTGCCAGTTATAGGTTATAGCAGGAGCCAGGAGTACATAATATATTATATAGTGAGTGACCACCAGACACACAGTGCAGTTTATTTAATATATCCGTTCTCTGCCTGAAAAAAGCGATACACACAGTGACTCAGTCAGTCACATACCATATCTGTGTGCACTGCTCAGGCTCAGGCCAGTGTGCTGCATCATCTATATATATTATATATCTGTCTGACTGCTCAGCTCACACAGCTTATAATTGTGGGGGAGACTGGGGAGCACTACTGCAGTGCCAGTTATAGGTTATAGCAGGAGCCAGGAGTACATATTATATTAAAATTAAACAGTGCACACTTTTGCTGCAGGAGTGCCACTGCCAGTGTGACTGACCAGTGACCTGACCACACTGACCACCAGTATAGTTAGTAGTATACTTATATTGTGATTGCCTGAAAAAGTTAAACACTCGTCGTGTGACTTCACTTGTGTGTTTTTTTTTTTTTATTCTATAAAAATAAAACTCATTCTGCTGACAGACAGTGTCCAGCAGGTCCGTCATTATATAATATATAATATATACCTGTCCGGCTGCAGTAGTGATATATATATATTTTTTATATCATTTATCATCCAGTCGCAGCAGACACAGTACGGTAGTTCACGGCTGTGGCTACCTCTGTGTCTCTGCACTCGGCAGGCAGTCCGTCCATAATTGTAATACCACCTAACCGTGGATTTTTTTCATTCTTCTTTATACATACATAGTTACATAGACATCTTCTCTTTATCAACCAGTCTATATTAGCTGCAGACACAGTACAGTACGGTAGTTCACGGCTGTGGCTACCTCTGTGTCTGCACTCGGCAGGCAGTCCGTCCATAATTGTATACCACCTAACCGTGGATTTTTTTCAGTCTTCTTTATACATACATAGTTACATAGACATCTTCTCTTTATCAACCAGTCTATATTAGCTGCAGACACAGTACAGTACGGTAGTTCACGGCTGTGGCTACCTCTGTGTCTGCAGTCGGCAGGCAGTCCATAATTGTATACTAGTATCCATCTCCATTGTTTACCTGAGGTGCCTTTTAGTTGTGCCTATTAAAATATGGAGAACAAAAATGTTGAGGTTCCAAAATTAGGGAAAGATCAAGATCCACTTCCACCTCGTGCTGAAGCTGCTGCCACTAGTCATGGCCGAGACGATGAAATGCCAGCAACGTCGTCTGCCAAGGCCGATGCCCAATGTCATAGTACAGAGCATGTCAAATCCAAAACACCAAATATCAGAAAAAAAAGGACTCCAAAACCTAAAATAAAATTGTCGGAGGAGAAGCGTAAACTTGCCAATATGCCATTTACCACACGGAGTGGCAAGGAACGGCTGAGGCCCTGGCCTATGTTCATGGCTAGTGGTTCAGCTTCACATGAGGATGGAAGCACTCAGCCTCTCGCTAGAAAAATGAAAAGACTCAAGCTGGCAAAAGCAGCACAGCAAAGAACTGTGCATTCTTCGAAATCCCAAATCCACAAGGAGAGTCCAATTGTGTCGGTTGCGATGCCTGACCTTCCCAACACTGGACGTGAAGAGCATGCGCCTTCCACCATTTGCACGCCCCCTGCAAGTGCTGGAAGGAGCACCCGCAGTCCAGTTCCTGATAGTCAGATTGAAGATGTCAGTGTTGAAGTACACCAGGATGAGGAGGATATGGGTGTTGCTGGCGCTGGGGAGGAAATTGACCAGGAGGATTCTGATGGTGAGGTGGTTTGTTTAAGTCAGGCACCCGGGGAGACACCTGTTGTCCGTGGGAGGAATATGGCCATTGACATGCCAGGTGAAAATACCAAAAAAATCAGCTCTTCGGTGTGGAGGTATTTCACCAGAAATGCGGACAACAGGTGTCAAGCCGTGTGTTCCCTTTGTCAAGCTGTAATAAGTAGGGGTAAGGACGTTAACCACCTCGGAACATCCTCCCTTATACGTCACCTGCAGCGCATTCATAATAAGTCAGTGACAAGTTCAAAAACTTTGGGTGACAGCGGAAGCAGTCCACTGACCAGTAAATCCCTTCCTCTTGTAACCAAGCTCACGCAAACCACCCCACCAACTCCCTCAGTGTCAATTTCCTCCTTCCCCAGGAATGCCAATAGTCCTGCAGGCCATGTCACTGGCAATTCTGACGAGTCCTCTCCTGCCTGGGATTCCTCCGATGCATCCTTGCGTGTAACGCCTACTGCTGCTGGCGCTGCTGTTGTTGCCGCTGGGAGTCGATGGTCATCCCAGAGGGGAAGTCGTAAGCCCACTTGTACTACTTCCAGTAAGCAATTGACTGTTCAACAGTCCTTTGCGAGGAAGATGAAATATCACAGCAGTCATCCTACTGCAAAGCGGATAACTGAGGCCTTGACAACTATGTTGGTGTTAGACGTGCGTCCGGTATCCGCCGTTAGTTCACAGGGAACTAGACAATTTATTGAGGCAGTGTGCCCCCGTTACCAAATACCATCTAGGTTCCACTTCTCTAGGCAGGCGATACCGAGAATGTACACGGACGTCAGAAAAAGACTCACCAGTGTCCTAAAAAATGCAGTTGTACCCAATGTCCACTTAACCACGGACATGTGGACAAGTGGAGCAGGGCAGGGTCAGGACTATATGACTGTGACAGCCCACTGGGTAGATGTATGGACTCCCGCCGCAAGAACAGCAGCGGCGGCACCAGTAGCAGCATCTCGCAAACGCCAACTCTTTCCTAGGCAGGCTACGCTTTGTATCACCGGTTTCCAGAATACGCACACAGCTGAAAACCTCTTACGGCAACTGAGGAAGATCATCGCGGAATGGCTTACCCCAATTGGACTCTCCTGTGGATTTGTGGCATCGGACAATGCCAGCAATATTGTGTGTGCATTAAATATGGGCAAATTCCAGCACGTCCCATGTTTTGCACATACCTTGAATTTGGTGGTGCAGAATTTTTTAAAAAACGACAGGGGCGTGCAAGAGATGCTGTCGGTGGCCAGAAAAATTGCGGGACACTTTCGGCGTACAGGCACCACGTACAGAAGACTGGAGCACCACCAAAAACTACTGAACCTGCCCTGCCATCATCTGAAGCAAGAAGTGGTAACGAGGTGGAATTCAACCCTCTATATGCTTCAGAGGTTGGAGGAGCAGCAAAAGGCCATTCAAGCCTATACAATTGAGCACGATATAGGCGGTGGAATGCACCTGTCTCAAGTGCAGTGGAGAATGATTTCAACGTTGTGCAAGGTTCTGATGCCCTTTGAACTTGCCACACGTGAAGTCAGTTCAGACACTGCCAGCCTGAGTCAGGTCATTCCCCTCATCAGGCTTTTGCAGAAGAAGCTGGAGGCATTGAAGAAGGAGCTAAAAGGGAGCGATTCCGCTAGGCATGTGGGACTTGTGGATGCAGCCCTTAATTCGCTTAACAAGGATTCACGGGTGGTCAATCTGTTGAAATCAGAGCACTACATTTTGGCCACCGTGCTCGATCCTAGATTTAAAGCCTACCTTGGATCTCTCTTTCCGGCAGACACAGGTCTGCTGGGGTTGAAAGACCTGCTGGTGACAAAATTGTCAAGTCAAGCGGAACGCGACCTGTCAACATCTCCTCCTTCACATTCTCCCGCAACTGGGGGTGCGAGGAAAAGGCTCAGAATTCCGAGCCCACCCGCTGGCGGTGATGCAGGGCAGTCTGGAGCGACTGCTGATGCTGACATCTGGTCCGGACTGAAGGACCTGACAACGATTACGGACATGTCGTCTACTGTCACTGCATATGATTCTCTCAACATTGATAGAATGGTGGAGGATTATATGAGTGACCGCATCCAAGTAGGCACGTCACACAGTCCGTACTTATACTGGCAGGAAAAAGAGGCAATTTGGAGGCCCTTGCACAAACTGGCTTTATTCTACCTAAGTTGCCCTCCCACAAGTGTGTACTCCGAAAGAGTGTTTAGTGCCGCCGCTCACCTTGTCAGCAATCGGCGTACGAGGTTACATCCAGAAAATGTGGAGAAGATGATGTTCATTAAAATGAATTATAATCAATTCCTCCGCGGAGACATTGACCAGCAGCAATTGCCTCCACAAAGTACACAGGGAGCTGAGATGGTGGATTCCAGTGGGGACGAATTGATAATCTGTGAGGAGGGGGATGTACACGGTGATATATCGGAGGGTGAAGATGAGGTGGACATCTTGCCTCTGTAGAGCCAGTTTGTGCAAGGAGAGATTAATTGCTTCTTTTTTGGGGGGGGTCCAAACCAACCCGTCATATCAGTCACAGTCGTGTGGCAGACCCTGTCACTGAAATGATGGGTTGGTTAAAGTGTGCATGTCCTGTTTTGTTTATACAACATAAGGGTGGGTGGGAGGGCCCAAGGACAATTCCATCTTGCACCTCTTTTTTCTTTTCTTTTTCTTTGCATCATGTGCTGATTGGGGAGGGTTTTTTGGAAGGGACATCCTGCGTGACACTGCAGTGCCACTCCTAGATGGGCCCGGTGTTTGTGTCGGCCACTAGGGTCGCTAATCTTACTCACACAGTCAGCTACCTCATTGCGCCTCTTTTTTTCTTTGCGTCATGTGCTGTTTGGGGAGGGTTTTTTGGAAGGGACATCCTGCGTGACACTGCAGTGCCACTCCTAGATGGGCCCGGTGTTTGTGTCGGCCACTAGGGTCGCTAATCTTACTCACACAGCTACCTCATTGCGCCTCTTTTTTTCTTTGCGTCATGTGCTGTTTGGGGAGGGTTTTTTGGAAGGGGCATCCTGCGTGACACTGCAGTGCCACTCCTAGATGGGCCCGGTGTTTGTGTCGGCCACTAGGGTCGCTAATCTTACTCACACAGCTACCTCATTGCGCCTCTTTTTTTCTTTGCGTCATGTGCTGTTTGGGGAGGGTTTTTTGGAAGGGCCATCCTGCGTGACACTGCAGTGCCACTCCTAGATGGGCCCGGTGTTTGTGTCGGCCACTAGGGTCGCTAATCTTACTCACACAGCTACCTCATTGCGCCTCTTTTTTTCTTTGCGTCATGTGCTGTTTGGGGAGGGTTTTTTGGAAGGGACATCCTGCGTGACACTGCAGTGCCACTCCTAGATGGGCCCGGTGTTTGTGTCGGCCACTAGGGTCGCTAATCTTACTCACACAGCTACCTCATTGCGCCTCTTTTTTTCTTTGCGTCATGTGCTGTTTGGGGAGGGTTTTTTGGAAGGGCCATCCTGCGTGACACTGCAGTGCCACTCCTAGATGGGCCCGGTGTTTGTGTCGGCCACTAGGGTCGCTAATCTTACTCACACAGCTACCTCATTGCGCCTCTTTTTTTCTTTGCGTCATGTGCTGTTTGGGGAGGGTTTTTTGGAAGGGACATCCTGCGTGACACTGCAGTGCCACTCCTAGATGGGCCCGGTGTTTGTGTCGGCCACTAGGGTCGCTTATCTTACTCACACAGCGACCTCGGTGCAAATTTTAGGACTAAAAATAATATTGTGAGGTGTGAGGTATTCAGAATAGACTGAAAATGAGTGTAAATTATGGTTTTTGAGGTTAATAATACTTTGGGATCAAAATGACCCCCAAATTCTATGATTTAAGCTGTTTTTTAGTGTTTTTTGAAAAAAACACCCGAATCCAAAACACACCCGAATCCGACAAAAAAAATTCGGTGAGGTTTTGCCAAAACGCGTTCGAACCCAAAACACGGCCGCGGAACCGAACCCAAAACCAAAACACAAAACCCGAAAAATTTCAGGCGCTCATCTCTACTTAATATGAATGATCGGAACATCAAACTCACATATCAGAAAAGTACTGAAATCGTTAATTTTCTTGACTAATCCATATTTATAAAAGAAGGAGCTATACAGACCAAAACATATACTAAACCTACGGACTGCAACTCATTCATTCCCTCCAGCAGTAACCACCACCCCAACTGGCTGTCCTCAGTGCCTTGCACCATTTTGTGTGAGTTGGGTACGCCCATCATTTCCATCTCTGGTTTATTTGCAGCATAACCCCTTGAATTATCTTTGGAAGTTAAGGATACTTCTCTTCCTGTACATTTACATAAAAGTATGCACCCCCTCATTTAGAAAAAAGGAAATAGAGGCTATACACCTTTTTACGAATGTACTGCACTATCAGTTGTCTCTCCCTTCTTATCCCTGAGGATACGACTTCACGGAGGGTCCCATTTGGAGAAATACGATAAAAAGACTGGAAGGAAGCTCTTAAAGATACCTTTATAGGAGAGATATACCACGCATCTACGTGAGTACGGTATGCACCAAGTCAACGTGCACATCTCCATGAAAAAGAACTAAGAAAAAGAACTGAGTGTCTATCAAAGACTGTGTACTTTATATTGTTACATTATTTGATGAGCGCAGACGTGATTTCTCATTTTTGTAGTATATTCATGTCCTAGGGAGGCTGAGTGACCACCTGTAGACATCACGACTGCCACTCTCTGGGGCGCAGCAGTCCTCTATAATCGACATTCTAGACTAGTCGTGCACTGTAGTATGCTACTGGTCTGCTGGCATCACCATGTCTCTGTGTTAAAACTCCTGCCACGCAACCTGCACTTTCGGTACCATACAATTCAAAGGGCTTCTCATAATCTGGCATACCTAATGCAGGTGCCTGTGATAGGCACTGTTTGAGTCTCTCAAATGCCAGTTCAGACTCATCTGTGTGCGAGACCCGTTCTGGTTTGTTTGAAGAGACCATTTTTTTCAAAGGAAAAGCCAGTATAGAGAACCCTGGAATCCATTTCGACAGTACCTACACATTCCAAGGAAAGTGCGGATCTGTTGTTGCGTTTGTGGCAGAGTCATGTCGTGAATCACCTGTATTCTATCAGCAGTGAGGTGTCTAAGTCCTTGGGTCAAGCAATGTCCCAAATATTTTACCCTGGTCTGGCACAACTGCAACTTATCCTTTGAAACCTTGTGTCCCGTTTGGGAAAGATGAAACAGAAGCTGTTTTGTGTCTTTCAAGGATGATTCGAGTGAGTCTGAACATAACAATAAGTCATCGACATACTGTATAAGCACTGATCCACTCTCAGGTTGAAAGGATTGTAAACAGTCATGCAAGGCTTGAAAGTACTCAGGCTGTCAATGAAACCTTGGGGGAGACGAGTCCAGGTATACTGTACTCCCCTGTATGTAAAAGCAAAAAGGTATTGGCTGTCAATGACAGTGAAAATTTTTGCAGTAGAGGGAATTTGCATGAGGATGACTGCTGGATTGGGCACTACGGGGAATTGGCTTTTAACTATCTTGTTTATCCCCCTTAGATCCTGCACTAGCCTATAACCTCTCCCCCCACTCTTTTTCACAGGGAAGATGGGACTATTGGCAGTGCTGGACATCCTGACTAGGATGCCCTGCTGTAGCAGTCGCTCTATGACAGGGTACACTCCTAATTCTACCTCTGGCTTCAGAGGATACTGAGGGATTTTTTGAGCTATCCTACCATCTTTTACTTGTACTACTACTGGAGCTACATTCGCCATCAATCCAGTGTCTTGTCCATCTTTGGTCCAAAGGGAACCCGGTATTTGTGAGATCATTTCCTCTACCTTTGATGGACACTTGTCTATAACAGTAGAATGCGACATTAGCCTTTGAGGGGTGTCTAATATATCTTGTACTTCTTGAGCGTGGTTCCCAGGTATACCCAAGAAACCCTCAGGAGTACAGTATATGACACACCGCATTTTACACAATAAATCTCTGCCGAGTAGATTAGTCGGAGCCGATGCAACAAGCAGAAAAGAATGTTTGGTTTGCAAAGGCCCCATCGTAATATCTGCCGGTCTACTCAAAGGGTATTGTTGCACAGTTCCTGTTACTCCCATTGCCGAAATTGTTTTACCCGTGGATTTTATACCTATCTTTGAATTTAACACTGACCTGGCCGCCCCTGTATCTACAAGAAAAGGTAATGGTACACCAGCTACATCAACCGTTACCTCAGGTTCACTACCAAGGCTAGCAATCAATTTCACTGGCTGCAGACTACAGGTGTCGCCCAACCCCTATTGTATATTGGGACCCTCCCGCAGCGCATTGGCAGCTATAATATGTGAGGGGGGTAGCTGAGAATTTTCGGAGGCCTGCCAGTCTCTCCTTGGTGGGTACCTTGTTGTTTCCCCTGCATGTGGCTCGTAATTTCTCCTAAGTGGTCCCTGATCCCAATTATGTGCATTGTAGTGTGGTTCATATCCTGGTCTAGGGGGTCGGTATACATTATGTGTACCTTTATTCTTACATTCCCTCGAGTAATGTCCTACCTGGTGACAAGCATAGCATGTTACTATACGTGACTTACCATCAGGGGTCTGGGGTTTCGGCTGATATGGCTTTTTGGTAAGTGCGTCTATACTTACTGTCATCAGCTTTTCCCCCTGAGACTCCCTGTGCTTACTGATGTTCCTGTCGTGCTCGATAGCGGACTCTCTCAATACAGCCACGAGATACCTCTCCAGTTTGGTAGAGAGGTCTGTACCCTTACTCTTAATGCCTCCTTTAACCCGTCCATTAATACAGTAACAGCTACCTCCCTGTGATGCGCATTATCTTTTATGTCCTCGATCCCAGTGTATCTAGACATTTCCTGCAGTGCTAGATGGAAATATTCTGATGCCATTTCACCTTCCTTTTGTCTTATGGAAAAGATTTTATTCCATTTGACAACGGTAGGGAAATATACTTCTAATTGCAGATTGATATCCCGTACATTGTCCTGATTCATCAGTGAGAGGTACTTCTGCGTCTAACTTACAATCAGTTATGAATTTTGCGGGGTCAATATTTGAGGGTAAACATACCCGTAGCACTGTTCACCAATCTTTGTTCGTGGGTTCGTTGGCGTTACCTAACTCTTTAATGAACGTCTTGCGACTAGATCTTTTCTGGGATCGGGAAATTCTGACATAATTGACCTTAACTCTGCTCGGGTTCAGGGACAGTGCATGGCAATGTTCCTGATGGGAGTGTCTCCCTGAGCGTCAGTCTTCCCATTGGGGACTGCAATCACCCTGACAGGATTTAATTCAATTACATCATTCTGGTTTGATTCTACAATCTGAGGTGCTATTGTTTCTGCATAATGTATGGTACCGTACTAACCTGTGGACACGACCTCACTTATCCCTCCGCTAGGGGGCCTGACTACTGCTCTTGTTGGTTGGGCCGTGCCCACCTGAGTGTCCTGTATGGTGGCTGCTAGGGAGAGTGCCGATATCGTGCTGGGCTCATCTTCCTGCTCGCAGTCCTGGGGAAAATTTAAAATGGGATACAACTGGCAAGGGTTAGCGTTAGTACATTTATCAATTACTCTCCTATCCTGTACCAATGTACCATTGTCTGTAGCCACTTTCTCCCCCACAATATATGGTGGTGGTGGTGGTGCGGTCGCCATTGTTTTCCCGCTAGGATTGGAACCTGCTGCGCGAGCTAATTCCCTTTGCACATCCCCCTCCTGTTGCAATACATTTAAACAATCTGTATGTCTAATCCTTTGTTTCTTGGATTTTATCAGACATATCCTTATCCTTAAGTTCTGTAATACCTCTGGTTCAAAGCTGCCCACCCTAGGGAATGGTACCCTATCTTTGTCAGTCATACGTACCCATTCAGACAAAAAGTCTTCCGTGTGTGATCCATATTTACCACACATAATAAACTTCGCTGTAAATGGGCTGCGGCTCTTCAACCTGAACCCTGGCTACAAAACGTCTACCGCTTGTGCAATTGGATCCCATCGCAGACTTTTTCCTTTTCACGCAATCCCCAATGCACAATACGAATAGACGGTGAAAGTTCTTAGAGCGCTTTCACCCACTCCTTCTCCGCTGAGTACCACGACTCACTCCAATAGTGACCACCGCGAACCCAGTGAGGCCCCTATCTGGTTTCTATTCACTGGAAGTGTTTAGGAGTGACTTACCTATTCCAATGAGTATACACCGATGGAGATTTTCCTGAGAGAGATCAGCGAAAACTCCCTATACACTTATACACAAATCACGCTTGCGTATGCTCTACACAGCGATAATGATACCGCGATTTTATGCAAAAGTTCGTAAAGCGGTATCAAGTTGCGAGGTATATATCGCACCCACAAATGTGCGGTCCTATTGCACAGCATATAATTACTTGTTACCTATCTGCCGTACAACCACGGGTCAATGTACAAACTGTGACCCTCAGCCCAGAGCGTAATACAAAAACCTTTTTACTTCAATACTTTGCAATACTTATGCACTATCACGCTCCTTTGCAAATCACCTCATGATTTGCGTATTAAACCTTATACTAACGTGAATCAGCCGCCTCACGCCTCCAAGCCTCCACTTACTTGATGTACCACACGACGGGATCCCGAATTCCCTGGGTTCAAATATCCACTCACTCCTACGTTCGCTTACTCAAATACACTTTGTTTTTCTGTACAGAAAATTTGGATTCATTCAGGTTGGCAGCTTTACCCCAGAGGCAATTTAAAAAAAATGTTTTTTTTATACTAATCTGCTTTAGAAACCGGGCAGTTTTGTGCTATTGTAGCATGGCTACTGTCCCACCTTTAAACTAAACGAACTATCGTGTGGTTTTATTATGCGCACACAACCCTATGCAAGCTTGCGTAATTACGCAACCGTGCGTACCTCTATGCCACGTGTGCGGCCTTGTGCCACGTGCACGTTTTTGTACGCTGTCCTCACGTTCCGTACCACGTGTACCAATGTGCGTACGCAATAAAACAAATCACACAACTTCTATAAATGTGAGCAATACTAACTATAATCGCTCACTTAACACAACACACAGTTTCTTTCTGTATAAACCTTTACAACCAGGCCAGACTGCGTTTGTGCTTTACACTTACTTCCTTAAACATTTATTTTAGTTTTAACTATATAGCAACAAAATGTAACCGGTTTCACACAGATCTAAATGAATCTAACAATTTGAGTCTTATGGCAACAATGTGAGAGGGTATACAAAGGGTATGGGTGCCTTTTGTTGTGTACGCTTTTGGCACCAAAAAAAAATTCACAGATTTTTAAATAGCTTTTTTCCTGTTTACTTTACGGGTTCTACCAGCATCTCTACAAACCACACAGAGCAGACGTCATCTAATCAGCACACAAGTAGGGTTTCTAGTGTATCCACCGACCAAGAAAAGGTTACGTAGGATACTTTCTGTCCACCCTTTTGCTGATAGATTACGTCTGCTGTGACCCGTTAGGCTGTGACGTATGTGGAATCCCTGACGGAGCCCCCAATTGATAATGCTGATTTATATACAGAAATGAAAAGCTATACCTTAAACACACTTTAAATACACTTTACCATGGAGCCACTGCGGCCGCTATACTTAATACACACTCTACGTACTCTTTACGCTGTTAACGTAAAGAGTCCCGTACTGTGTACAGACTTTGCGTACAAACGCCGCGCTGACGGTACAAAGTACACACAGCGCATACACACCCAGAGATACACCGCAAACCCTTAACAGCTATGCAATGCGATAATAATACACTTTAAACCTTAGCAGGAAAAGGAAGACACGACACCAGATTGTAATTAAACTGCTGGGTTCCGACACCACAGCATATTATTACTGAAAGGGGGTTACAATATATACAATACAATACAACAGAATAATGACTACAGTCAATGTTACATACTTGTTTGGATTTCGCCGCGCTACCCAGTCTGGTCATCCGTCATCTAGATAGATAACTTTCTGAGTCTTGTGTCTGACCAGGCCTGCAGCAGGCTCTCTTTATACAATTATTCCAAAACCTAACACAATGGATACTGTAATCTCTTTGTCCATTGGACACAGGGATGGTCATTTACAGTACAGGAGAGGTCATAGGTCGGTTTGAATAGGTGGGCGATGTCTGTTCCAACTGCTCTTGTGGGTGGTCTCCACTGGATTCCCGCTGCATACATAATGTACAGTAAATACAGTTTATATCTATGTTCTGCTCCTGCACATAACTATCCGCAGGAACATGCGATCTGCTGCAGACCAACACCGGAATGTTACCCTTAAAATACCCTACAGCTGGATACCAAACACCACCTTATAACCTTGTTCTGTCCCCTCCTATCCTGTAAAGTTGAATCCCTTTCTTCTGTTACCATTTAAACTGCTGTAACTTACTGATGTGGTGCAGGGAGACTATGTGCACATTGGGGGTAATTCCAAGTTGATCGCAGCAGGAAATTTTTTAGCAGTTGGGCAAAACCATGTGCACAGCAGGGGAGGCAGATATAACATGTGCAGAGAGAGTAAGATTTGGGTGTGGTGTGTTCAATCTGCAATCTAAATTGCAGTGTAAAAATAAAGCAGCCAGTATTTACCCTGCACAGAAACAAAATAATCCACCCAAATCTAACTCTTTCTGCACAAGTTATATCTGCCCCCCCTGCAGTGCACATGGTTTTGCCCAACTGCTACAAAATTTCCTGCTGCGGTCAACTTGGAATAACCCCCATTGTACACTATTTGGATTAAATATGTAATGTGTTTTGATAGCTTTCCATGCGTTCACAAACTCTACCGTAAATACTCATACCACGCGCTAATGCGCAGGACCGCGGGAGCGACCATGCGCAAATTGCGGATATGTGCACGCACGGCAGAATAAGTACGCGCACGGAGGCCATCTGTGTGTAGTTTGTACTTGATGTGTGTACTGCAATATTTTTCGACTTTGACAGGTACTACAAACAGGCTTAAATAAACGCATTGATTCCTTTGTTCGGCAGGAACTAAGGCAATTACTTTGTCTTGACATAATTTGTGTATTGCATTCAGGACATTTGCACTGTCCTGAGAAGAAACTGATAAGGCTGATTTGAAAAATCGGCATGGGGAAGGTCTTGAAATTCCAACTTGTTACCTTGGGATATTATCTGTAAAATCCAAGGATCCAGGTCTGAGCGAAGCCAGACCTGGCTGAAATATAGTAGACATGCCCCCACCCGCTCGCAGTCCAGCAGAGGAGCCCCAGCATCATGCTGTGGTTTTTCCAGAAGTAGTTGCTGACTTCTGCTCTTGGGAGCCTGAGGGTGTTGTAGGTTTTCTACCTTTTCCTCTCCCTTTTCCTGTGAAAAAGGGGTATTTTAGCCTTTTTGTACTTGTTGGGCCGAAAGGACTGCATAGTATGAGAATGATATACTTTTTTAGCCGGAGTAGCTGCCGACGGGAGATATGCTGACTTGCCAGATGTAGTAGTTGATATCATGGCATCTAATTTCTCTCCAAAGAGTGCCTCACCATTGTATGGGAGCACCTCAATATTTCTTTTGGATTCTGCGTCAGCATTCCATTGGCGTATCCAGAGTGCCCTGTGGGCCGAAACCGACATAGCATTGGCACGTGAGCCCAGTAAGCCTACGTGCTTCATAGCCTCAACCAAATAACCTGCAGAATCTTTGATATGACCTAGAATTTGCAGCATGCCATCTTTATCGACTGTGTCAATATTAACAATCAAGTTATCTGCCCACTTTTCGACTGCGTTACCTACCCACACAGAAGCAATTGTGGGCCTAAGTAATGTACCCGTAGCAACATAGATGGACTTTAAAGTCTTCTCTAATTTGCGGTCAGCAGGTTCTTTTAATGAAGCTGACCCTGGGGCAGGTAAAATGATTTTCTTTGACAACCTAGAAACCGAGGTGTCTATCATTGGGGGTGACTCCCACTTACGCCTATCCTCTTCTGGGAAAGGGTACGCTACCCGCAACCTTTTAGGGATAGCAAATTTATTTTCCGTGTTAGCCCAGGATTCCTCAAAAAATGTATTTAAGCCCTTAGATGGAGGAAAAGTCACCACCTGTTTTTTTATTTAATTTAAAATAATCTTTTTTCTTCAGGTGGAGGTGTTGTGTCAGTAAATTCCAACACCTCTTTTATAGCGACTATCATACATTGAATGCTCTTAGCCAGTTTGGGGTGTACCCCCCTCAAATCCCCAGGGTTGACTTCAGTGTCGGAATCTGTGTCAGTGTCCCTTTGCATAATTTGGGCCATGGACCTTTTCTGGGAACTGGAGGGGTCCCGAGTGGATGATGTGGAACAGTCAGCAAATAGAGCATCTTCCACAGACTGTCTCCAATGCTTTGTCTGTTCCTCAGACTCAGAGAATTTCTTCGCTAGTTTAGCCATATTACTCTACAGCTTTCTCACCCACATAGGCTCAGAACACTCTTGTGCCTCTAAAATGGGTTCATCTGGGAAAGAGCTTTCTCTAGACATGTTACACGCGTGTACAGTCACACCACTCACACTCACATGGGAGCTAATGGGGACAGACCTACACTAATGTCTGTCAGAGGGACCCAGAGGGAATTGCCAGTCCACGCCATGCGCCCTATATGTATTACATACAATGAATATACATATATACCAAAACAGCGATTTATATCCAATGTGAAGCCCGCAGACTTCAATAAATTATGTGCTCCCCTTCTATAAAACCCTGGTACTTGTATCAGCGATCTTTGAGGAGAAGCAGCCTGCAGGATCAGCGCTCCGGCATCTCTGTGAGGAGAAAATGGTGCCAAATGAGTGTTACAAGCAATTCTGAGGTGAAGCCCCACCCCCTGGAATGGCGCTGTTCAGCCACAGTAATATGATATTTATACTGGCAGGGGTATGTACACCAGCGGCTCCCTTGTGTGTACTTTGTCGCCAGTATCATGTCCCTCAGAGTGCACCCCCCACACTCGCACGCTCTGCACCCTGTGCTGAGAGACATGTTTTTGCGCAGCGTCTGTGCTGCGCTGGTACCTTTATGCTGCCATGATGAACGGAGGGCCCCTCTCTGCAGGTCTCTGGTAAATACTTGCCAGCCTTCTGACTTCTGGCTCTGTTAGGGGGTGGTGGCAGTGGTGTGGGAGTGAGCTGCAGCCAGGCAAGGGCTGTGTTCAGTACCCTTCAGGAGCTAATGGTGTCCTGTCAGCAGAAGCAGAGCCATTAAACTGACTGAGAAGTTGGTTCCTACTTCTCCCCCTAAGTCCAATGAAGCAGGGAAGCTGTTGCCAGCAGCTTCCCTGTAAAATAAAATACCTAACAAAGTCTATTCCAGCAGAACTCTGTAGAGCTCCACTGGTGTGCATCCAGTCTCCCAGGCATATTTTCTAAACTGAGGTCTGAAGGAGGGGCATAGAGGGAGGAGCCAGTTCACACTGTTGAAAAGTCTTCAAGTGCCGAAGGCTCCTGCGGAACCGTCTATACCCCATGGTACTAAAATGGACCCCAGCATCCTCTAGGACGTAAGAGAAAATGTGTTTAGTGACATAACAAAACAATCAGCTCCTAACTGTCATAAAACACTCTGGTGTTTAAGTGTTGTTTCTTAATATTCTTAAGTAGTATTTTTAAACTCTTTAATGTCCCCAATTTCCTTAGGCAAATCCGCTGTACCTTTCTTGCACTAAAAACACACCACACACTGAAATATTAATAAACAATATTATTATTTTTTTACTTAAACAGTATATATATATATTTTTTAAATCAACATAATTTTTTTAGCTTTTTTGTTCAATTTATTTTCTCGCAAAATAAACGTTATGGTAAGAACTTACCGTTGATAACGTGATTTCTCTTATGTCCACAGGTATCCACAGGATAACATTGGGATATTGTCGAGCGACAGCGAAAATGGCACCAACACGGTCACGAGCTTTCTGGCCTCCCAGGATGCATTGGGGCCTCCACTATATAGTCCCGCCCACTGACTCAGTCAGATCAGTTCTTTCCACAGCGATTATAGGCAGGAACATTAGGTAGAGACCTGTACAGGCGATAAGAACACACATGCACACCCTTACATACAAGAAGGAAGAGGTTTTTAGTGTTTGTCTAGATCCTCAAATCAGATGCGTCCGGGTGGGATCCCTGTGGATACCTGTGGACATAAGAGAAATCACGTTATCAACGGTAAGTTCTTACCATAACGTTTATTTCTCTGGCTGGGTCCACAGGATTATCCACAGGATAACATTGGGATTCCCAAAGCCATTTTAGTGGTGGGGACGCTCCTGATTGCACAGGAGGACCTTTCGCCCGAAGTCTGCGTCATGAGAGGCAAAAGTATCCAAGGCATAATGTCTGATGAATGTGTTTATGGAAGACCATGTGGCTGCCTTACATATCTGTTCTGCTGATGCACCCTGTTGTGCTGCCCAAGAAGGACCTACCTTACGTGTAGAGTGTGCAGAGACATTAGCCGGAATAGGGAGATCTGCATGAGAATAAGCTTCAGATATTACCACTCGGAGCCATCTCGCCAGCGTCTGTTTACTAGCAGGCCAACCTCTCCTATGGAATCCGTAGAGGATGAAGAGGGAATCTGTTTTCCTGATGGCACTAGTACGATCTATATAGATTTTTAAAGACCGGACCACGTCCAGTGACGCTTCTCCCGCAGATAGTCCCGATACCTGAAAAGCTGGGACTACAATCTCTTCATTCAGGTGAAACTTTGACACCACCTTTGGAAGATAACTAGATCTCGTTCTGAGAACTGCTCTGTCTGGAAAAAAACTTAGGAAAGGAGACTTACATGATAATGCTCCTAAATCTGACACTCTTCTGGCTGACGCCATTGCCAGTAAAAAAATAACTTTAATCGTTAACCACTTAAGATCCGCTCTCTCAAGTGGTTCAAACAAAGGACCCTGGAGAAATTTAAGAACTAAATTCAAATCCCAGGGAGCTGCAGGAGGAACAAATGGAGGTTGAATATGTACTACTCCTTGGAAAAACGTACGTACATCCTGTAGGTCAGCAATCTTCTGCTGAAACCATACAGTCAACGCTGAGACTTGCACCCTCAAGGAAGCAACCTTCAACCCCTTATCCAATCCTGCCTGCAGAAAATCCAAAATTCTAGCTACTTTAAAGGCTCTTGGATTGTAATTTTTTCCAGAACACCAATGAATATAGGCTTGCCATATTCTATGATATACACGGGCCGAAGAAGGCTTTCTTGCTCTAAGCATGGTTTGGATTACTTGCTTTGAAAATCCTTTAGCCTCTAAGATAGAGGTTTCAACAGCCACGCCGTCAAAGACAGGCGATCCAGATGACTGTGACAACAAGGACCCTGCATTAACAGATCTGGACGTTGAGGGAGCAGTATCGGTGCTTCCACGGACATTCTCCACAGATCTGTGTACCAATGCCTTCTTGGCCAAGCTGGAGCTATTAGAATGATTGCTCCTTTTGCCTGTTTTATCTTTCTCACTACTCTGGGTAACAGAGATATTGGAGGGAACAGATATGCCAGCTGAAACCTCCATTCTACTGACAGTGCGTCTACCAGGACTGCTCCTGGGTTCCTTGTTCTTGATCCGTACCTCGGAACTTTGTTGTTTAGACGAGACGCCATAAGGTCTATCTCCGGTAGACCCCATCTGTTCACCAGTGTCTGAAACACTTCTGGGTGTAGTGCCCATTCGGTTTCCTGAATGGTGTGCCGACTGAGAAAATCCGCTTCCCAATTTAGTACACCCGGGACAAATACTGCTGACAATGCTGGGAGATGGAGTTCTGCCCACTTTAGAATGGGAGTTACTTCCTCCATCAGACTCTTGCTGTGAGTCCCTCCTTGATGATTTAGGTATGCTACTGCCGTCGCATTGTCTGAGCGGATCTGGACTGGTCTTCCTTGTAGATTGTCCTTTGCCTGAACTAGGGCCAAGTAAATGGCTCTTATTTCTAACAGATTTATCGGCAGGCGACTTTCCCTTGCGGTCTATTTTCCCTGGAACCATAGGCTTCCGAGTACCGCCCCCCAACCTTGCAGGCTGGCATCTGTCGTCAGGACTTGCCACTCTTTTATCCAAAAGGGTCTCCCCTTGTTTAAATGGTCTGTCTGTAGCCACCATGCTAGAGACCTTTTTACATTTACTGGAATCTTTATCATCTGCTTCTTTATTGTTTGATGATTTCCGTTCCATTTTGTCAAAATGAGATGCTGCAATGGTCTGGAGTGGAATTGCGCATATTCCACCATGTCGAACGTTGATACCATCAGACCCAACAGTCGCATTGCTGCATGGACTGACATTGTCTGGGCTTGCAACGCTTCCTGAGCCATGACCTGCACCTTGACTATTTTCTTCTCTGGTAAGAGAACTCTCTGTAGGTCTGAATCCAATATGGCTCCCAAATGAACCATCCGCTGTGATGGATTCAGGGACGACTTCTCCCAATTTACGAGCCACCCGTGTCTCTGTAAACAAACTATCGTCTGTTGGAGATGGCTCAACAGTAAATCTTGCGACTGTGCTAAGATTAATAGGTCGTCTAGGTATGGGAATATCCTTATCCCTTGTTTGCGCAGACAAGCTGCCATAACCACCATGATCTTGGTAAACACCCTGGGTGCTGTAGCTAGCCCGAAGGGCAGAGCTTGGAACTGGAAGTGTTCCTTGAGGATGGCAAACCTGAGGTAACACTGATGTGATAGTGCTATAGGCACATGTAGGTAAGCATCCCGCATATCCAGAGATACCATATAGTCTCCCGGTTCCATAGCCAACATTATGGAGCTTAACGTCTCCATGTGGAACTTCAGGATCCATATGTAATTGTTCAACATCTTCAGATTTAGAATTGGTCGATATGACCCATTTGGTTTCTGGATTAGAAACAGATTGGAGTAATACCCCTGTCCCTTTTGTGATGGAGGTACTGGGACAATCACACCTGACTGCAGTAATTTTTGGACTGCTTCTTGCAGGGCATTGGCCTTCGACTCTATACGAGACGGGCTGGTGCAAAAAAATCTTTGAGGAGGCTGCCTCCTGAATGGGAACCCATACCCCTGAGATACTACCTTCTGCACCCAGGCATCTGTTGTTGACTGTTGCCATGTGTGTGCAAATTGCAGGAGTCGGCCCCCAACCCTGGAATCCTCCAGGCGGAGGCCCGTCTCTTCAGGCTGAGGGCTTTTGTTCAGGTTTGGAAGCTGGCTTTTTGCTAGCCCACTGCTTCCTACCCCTGGATTTAAACTGGGGTTGTTTAGGCTCCTCTTTACCTTTCGCTTTGCTTTGCCAGCGAAATTAACGAAATTTTAAACCCTTGGACTTAGGGTTGTAGGTAGCCGGAAATCTGACCTTCTTCGATTCAGCCTCTGACTCTAGGATATCCGATAAAGGTTTTCTAAATAATATATTACCCACGAAAGGCAATGCTTCCAATTCCTTCTTGGACTCCGCATCTGCCTTCCAGGTCCGTAGCCAGACTGCCCTGCGAGCGACTACTGCCAGGGCTGAAGCTTTAGAAGCAACAGTGCCTACATCAATGGCTGCTTCTTCTAAATACTGGGCAGATTGTCTTAAACGGCAAAGACGATCCTCTTGCTCCCTAGTAGGAGAGGGGATGTCATTCTCTAGTTCCTCTATCCATTCGCCCATTGCCTTTGCTACCCAGGCCGAAGCCATAGCAGGTCTTACCACTGCACCCACAAGAGAAAAAATATTTTTCAATAGGCTCTCTACCCTCCTGTCTGTGACATCATTCAAAGAGGTAGATGACAGTGGCAAAGCAGATTTGTGCACTAGTCGCAGAACATGTGCATCTACTTTTGGAGGAACTTCTCTCTTCAAACAATCTCCAGCAGGAAATGGATAATAAGAATCCCATCTCCTAGGAATCTTATACTTTTTACCGGGCGCTGCCCAAGACTCATCCATCATTTCCGTCAACTCCTCTGACGCTGGAAATTCAGCTTTCACCGACTTTGTTTGTTTGAATACAGGTGCTTTTGCTTTTAACGCTGTCTTGGCTGGTTCTTCCAGAGAAAGCACAGCCTTTACTGCATTAATGAGTTCAGCTACATCATCTGAACTAAAGCTCTGCGACTGATCATCATACGGAGTTGAATCTATTGTTTCCGCATCATCATCCGATGTATCCTCTTGTGTAGTCTGCCATACAGACGTATCTGTCTTAGTCTTACCTACCCCTTGGTTGCTTGTAGAGGCTACTGGAACCAAACCATAGGAAGGGAGCTGCATGTATGGGTTCATAGTGTAACCTAACCCTTGAGGTGGTGCTACTGGAGCTAACCTGTCCGCTATTGAAGACAGAGTCTTTGCGAACATATTCCATGGTGGCTCTACTGGAGGTTGAACTAACTCCTGTTTTTTACTTCGCTGAAAAGCGAAACAGTTTGCACACAAACCCTCATAAGTGACCAATTGAATCATATCAATTACCCCTGACTTACAAGATAAGCATGTTAGGGCTGTAGGAGTGCTTGACAAATTCTCCTCATCACTTTTGCCGCTCACAGACATTTTTTCTGATATTGACTACACAATTTTGTGACTGAACCACACCCTATAATCAGTATATAGAGGTGAAATCAATCTGACCACAGTGCACCTGATTTGAGGGTCAGAACAGGACTGACATTACACAGAAAAGTCAGCACACATACTAGCAGTCAGTCACATGTTAAAGCATTAGACATTGTCATATGAGAATACAACCTCCATAATAACTTATACATAAGTAGGAAAATTGTACTTCTGTTTAACTGGTTCTTTTTCAACATAACATGCAGAAAACACAGTAATATACAGGTCTCATATGCAATAGGTACTAAAAATTAACAGTGCACACTAAGAAGTAGAAGGAATTTTTAGTACTGTATACCCTGCCTCCAGGGAGCGGGATACAGGGAGACTCACCACACTTCCATATCCAAGCAAAGACGCTCGAAAGACGCTGAGTGGATTCAGACGCTACTGGTGTACACTGCCGCTCTTGGTAACTGATAACGGACACGGACGCTCACCAACGGACACGGACGCTGAGCGACTCCACGTGCATGCAGACACTAAAGGCCTGCGACTCGGTCTCGGGTTTATATCCAGTGTACACAACCGCAGCGTCTAAGCTGCGACCGAGTACCCTCGTGGTAGCGTCTGAGCCGGAAGTGAGGTCATTCAGTTTATGAAACGAGAGACCCGCGGGAACTGGCCATGAACTCGGAGGAGGGACGGCCAGGAGAGCGTCTGAAACCCCCTGTTGACTTAAACTCCCAGGATCGCGGCCTCACCTAGTCCTGGCGCCTATGATCCCCGGAGCGTAGCGCTGTCACACTCGAGATGTTCGGCGCATCTACACGCTGTTTGTAGTCTCCACCAAATCAGCGTAGCTGTGTCCTGACCCCTCTAGTAAGAGGAAGTCCATATACTCACTGTCTCCCCATGCTCCGGCCACAGCCTGGTAACGTCTGCTGGACCTGCTAGAACATCCGACACAGACGCCCGTCGAGACAGCACTGTACCGCGAAGGTAAGCGTTGTTGCGACCCGGTGGGGAGTTGTTGGAGCGACTCTTTCTAATACACGTTTAAGACGCTGTTAAGAGAAGTCGCTCAAACCAAAACAGTAAGTCTATAAAAATAAAGTAATGAAAACTTGAGGCTGCTTTCACAGCAGCCCTGTGACCATGCGGCTTCCTGTCGCACCAAGCAAAAAACTGATCTGACTGAGTCAGTGGGCGGGACTTTATAGTGGAGACCCCAATGCATCCTGGGAGGCCAGAAAGCTTGTGACCGTGTTGGTGCCATTTTCGCTGTCGCTCGACAATATCCCAATGTTATCCTGTGGATAATCCTGTGGACTCAGCCAGAGAAACCTAGATTTCAACCAGCATGGCCCACAGGTGGTCTTCCAGACTTTGCAGGCTTTGGGAAATCATGGAATGGGGATCTCCAACTGTATCATCTGAAATGAATGTCAACATTTTTTTTGCTTGATCACATTACACATTATAGAAGCAAGGCACAAAGCACACTTTAATGGCACAGTAACTACATCATGGGTGTATTATTTGGCACTTGCAGCTGTTGCTGAGCTACACATACAAGCATGGCCTGCAATGAATTTAATTAAAAACCATGTCAAAAGTGTTGCAGCCCATGCTGGGATGTGTAGTTCTTTCACATCTGGAGTGTCCCGGACTTACCATTTTGGGTGTTGTCCCAGCCTCAGCACACTGCGTCTCTACATGTTCAGATGGACTACATATACTAGCATGCCCACACTCAGTGAAAGCCTGCCTTACTACATAAGGTGAGACAGGTCTTCTTTTTATGTGTTTCCAAACCACATTTGTAGAGTCACACTTTAAAAACACATGTACCCAGACTTGGACTGTCACACAGGGGTACAGGGGAAAGCATCAGTGGGCCTAACTTCCTGGGCGAACACCTCCTCCTCTAAGGATCAGGTTCCAGACTGTGCTCTTGAATGTTGCATTATACATATGTAACCTTATACTGGAATATGGTGTTTTGAGTACAGTGCATTGCTGTTATCAATCTGTTCTGAATCTGTTACATTATCATGCATTAAGCAGCAGAACGAACTGTATATATTTATGAAGAGGTACAAAAATTTCACATTCTAATGGTTAGTCAAGCCTATGAGCTGGCAGGCCACACCGCCTCTGCAGACTGGCCACAGCCCTAACGGGTGTGGATCATTAGATCGACAGTGTCTAGGTTGACAGTGTTTAGGTCGACAGTCACTAGGTCGACAGGGTTGGAAAGTCGACAGGGTTTATAGGTCGACATGTGTTAAGTCAAAAGGTTGACGTGAGTTTTTTTTTTTTTTTTGGTGTCATTTTCTTCGTAGAGTGACCGGGAACCCCAATTACTGTGCCATGTCCCCTCGCATGGCTCGCTTCACTCACCATGCTTCGGGCAAGGTGCCTCGCTTCGCTCGGCATGGATTACCATTCCAATCGGAGTCCACTTGGATGGTTAAGTATGACATTTTTTTTAAATAAAAAAAATCTGAAAAACTCATGTCGACCTTGTGACCTGTCGACCTAGCACATGTCGACCTTCCAACCCTGTCGACCTAGTGACTGTCGACCTATAGAGGTCTACCTATACATTGTCGACCTAGACACTGTTGATCTTCAGGCCGGATCCCCTAACACTAGTTACGGGCAATGCATTTCCCCGGTGGACCCGACTGGACCCAGTCCAACACTGCATGTAGGTGATTTTAAATTAAAACTAGGTTACAGATACATTTATGTGTTCGAAATAACTTACTATCTCCCAACGGATGGCCATCACCCTCTACCTCCTCGGGTGCCTCAGCGGCCCACTCGGATGTGGGGGAAGGAGGTTGGTTGGGGGAAGGAGTATGGATGGGGGAAGGAGGATGGATGGGTGAGGGGGGTTGAGATGTGGGGACAGATTTAGAGGGTGAGGGGGGTTGAGAGGGGGGCCAGATTGAGAGAGGGAGGGGGGTTCAGAAAGAGGGGGTGGGGGGTTGAGAGGGAGGTTCAGAAAGAGGGGGAGGGGGGTTGAGAGAGGGGTTCAGAAAAAAGGGGGAGGGGGTTGAGGGGGAGGAGGCGGAGGAGGAAGAGGATGTTGGTTGTTGGGTAGGTTGTTAAGGGGAAGAGGAGGAGGAGGAGGAAGAGGCTGGCTGTGGGTCCTCCTGTACCAGAGTAGGGCTGGCTGCCTCTTCAGCCACTGCCCTTTGCCGTTGTGCTTGCCCTATAAACACAGTAAAAAAATAATTATGGTCATTTCCCAGGGGAAAAATAATTTTGTATGTTATTTATTGTTTTTTGACTGTTTCACCATACATTTGTTAAAAAATGTTTTTTTAACATCCATATTATCTTTAAAAAGACAAATATTTGAAAATATCCTTGGCGCTACCACCTTAAGTTAAGTTGCAGAGAGAAGAAGAAAAATAACATGCAGAAATTATGATATGGAGGAATGGTGATAGAGTCTATTCAAATGTCTCAAAAGTTTCTCTTTCTGACTTTACTCTTGCTTTCCTCCAAAAATTCTTCAGACCATGATGTTCCTTGATAAACTTTTCCAGGAGATAGTTGGCAGTGACCCAGCAGAAAAGCCCCTCATCCTGACCCAACAGGATCTTGGCCCCTCGAAAACTGAAAGGATAGGACTGCAGCGTGGAGGCGACGGCTTCCAGAACCTGATCAGATGCACTAGGATTGGTCCAGCTGACGCTGCCGCTCCATCCAGGCTCACTCTCAGACCGGCAACTCTATGGACAGCTCCTCTAAGTGTCATCTCGGTAATTTGCTAAACTCAAATCTCGGCAAATCTCGGCAGTGATGAGGGCATTCGTATTTTTATTACGGCAGTGTAGTAAAAATACGAAAGAATACACCATCGGTCAAACGTGGCTGTTTAGATATAGAACTCGGTCATTTACTAAGCATTCGTTTTTGAAATCTCTTCCGTGAAAATGCATGTGAAAAAATTCTAATCGTACAAAAAGCCTAAAAAAAAGTAGACCTGCTTTTGAGAAGCGTGTTTACATGTGTTGCCAATTCTACATTACTCACACCTGACTTTTTGGGCCTTTAAAAGGGGCCCAAACACATTTTTCTACTCTCTCACTCTGAAATGGCTGCTACCGTGTGTAGTACTGCTTTCTTGTTTGCTGGGGGATACCTGACAGTGCTCCATGCGGCTACAATAAACCAGGGCCAGGAAACTGAACATGGTCAGCAAGTTGTACAGGTTCCGCGTAGGCTGGGCATGCCTGGTTTTTTTTGTGGTCGTTTACACTTTAACAAATTGTCTGATGACCAGGTTATACAGATGGTCCAACTAAATGTAAATAACCTTTTCCGTCTGTATGACCTTGTCAAACTGGACCTAGACCCTGTGACAGCACGCTCTCGCTCTGGCTCAGGCCTGCACAAACTGCTGGCTGTGTTGCACTTTATGGCTACTGGCAGCTTCCAGTCTGTGACTGGCGATGTCATTATTATCTCACAGGCCACCTTTTATAAATATTTAATTCAGGTGATTTAAAATATACATACACGTCTATGTCTAAGTGGTTTTCTGTAATGTCATATAACACAGTATTGTATTGATTACAGGTCATGACACTCACCTTAAATGTAGGAATGTCCACTCAGGTTTTGGATGTCTTGGATGGCCACATAGATGCCTCTCTCTGCTTCCCTACCCAGAAGTCGCAGTGGCATGCAGTCAGGGTACCTTTCTGTGAGCTTGCGACCATGCCCAATGTGCTGGGTGCTATAGATTACACACACGTTGAGCTGAGGCCACCTAGGGGCAGGCAATATATTTAGACCAATACACATCTGGGCCTAGACACTAATGTACAGGTGGTTTCTGTAGCAAATTAAACAAGACACATATTCCGTGTGAGCAATTTATTACCTACAACAAAGGCATTTTTGCCACAACAAATCAACATATTATACATTTTGAAAAAATATTAGCTGCAGGCCAGATTTTTTTTTTTATGGTGTGTGCTGGGTGTAGAGGATTGTGCTGGCTCGTTGCTCCTGGTTCTACTGGAGCGTCTAACTGAGGATTGAACTGGGGTATGGTTTGGTGTAGTTGTCCCCGAGCTAGAGCTGACTTGGTGTGATGCCAAAACATTAAAGCTTTGGCTGAGTATATTGAGGCTGGCAGTGAGTTGTGTATTAGCTGCAGTGTGGCTAGCTATTATTCGGGACATGTTGTCATTGATAATTTGGTTGTGTTGGATGATCTGAATTAGGGATTGTTGTTGGCGCTGTTGTTCATCCATGATGCGTACGAGATTTGCTTGCATTTGGCAGTTGTCTGCCCTCATCTGTTCCATTGAATTGGCTATTCTTCCCACTTGAACGATAAGTCTGCCTGAGTTTCGAGCCAGTCTAGGCAGATGATGGGGCAGACTTGCCAGGTATTGGCTGTGGGTGTTAAGGCCCGCATAGTTTTGTGCCTGTTGTTTGGCCCAACCGCTCCAAAACTCAGGGCCCATTGGTGTCTGGGCTGGTGTTGTGCTCATTTGGGGGCTGTGGGATGTTTGGGGTAGTTGGGGTCTGTCCTGCGGCGTGGTTGTCTGGGTATCATCTATGGGTTGCAGGTGAAGAGTGTATGTATCCTGCTGGTCACTTTCCTGCTGGGCATCCTCGGGCATGATGGCTGGTTCTGTATGGGGTTGAAGACAGCCAGTATTTAGTAACTTTTTAGCATTGGTCTTACTATAGCTTTACGTCAACATGCATTACTTCTTAATATTCATTTTTTAATTGATAAATAGATTGTGGCCTAAACTTAACTATGTTATTCACCTTTTTGTATAAATATGTTGCTTCTAACCTTCACTACTCAGTTGTAAAAAGTTTGTTGGAATTGTTGGACTCTGAGCCATAATTAATGTGCGACCACGAAGAACTCGAACAAATACAAATTACTACATTTACATATTGGGTATGAAGCTTCCTTTGGAATAACACACACAATACAATAAATGTATTTACCAATACACTCATACATTGTTCAAGGCAGTCAGTGGTCTGCCCAAAACGTTATTAAAAATTTTGCTAGAAAATGTAAACATTAACAATGGGTGAAAAAGTCTTATGGTGGCCTAAGTTTAGACCTGGTGATGTTGGCCCTGCAAAAAAATTGGATGAGACAACATTTATGTTGGTGTTTTTAAAAAATATTCAAAATATACATATTTGTTGCTATGGCCAACATGACATCTGACAATTAACCATCTAAAAAAACCTTACCACCATGTGCTTGCTGTTGGTGATTATTACAAGGATGACTGTTCAGTTGTTTTTTTATTTTTGCTGTGCACAAACAGTGGGGCAGATGTATAAACCTGGAGAAGGCATAAGGAAGTGATAAACCAGTGATATGTGCAAGGTGATAAAGGCACAAGGCAAATAGGTCCAATATGTAAATTAACAGTTAAGATGTTTTTGTGCTGCTGCCTTTATCACCTTGCACATCTCACTGGTTTTTCACTTCCTTATGCCCTCTCCAGGTTAATACATCTACCCTACTGTTTTTATCCTTCCTTACAGGCAATTGTTATGTTTACTCACCAGACAACTGAGGGGATTGTGGATCCTCACTTTGTGGGCTGGACAAAATAGCTAGTGGTGGCAGGGCCGCCACTGCGGAGATGCGCCGTTGGGGTGGGTGGTAATGCTGGTGCTGGGGATTCAGCCTCAAGACGGCGTCTTTTGCTTGGCCTCCTAGCCGCAGTAACCGAGCCCTGTGATGGGCGCCTTAGTGGAGGGGCGTTTGCAGAAGAAGAACCTATGTGATAAGATAAACATTAACATTTTGTTCTTCTATGTGTTTGCAGAATATGTGTTTACAGTACCTGCATTGCCACCATCTGCATCTCTTGGCAGTGTGGGATGTGGCCTGGCTGTGCTGCTTCTCTGGCGTACTGTAGAAAAATGAAGATTGTCCTTATGAACATACTTAGTTTAAGAATGCAAATTAATTATTGTAATGTAAACATAAGTTGAACATGATGAGAAGTAAACTAAACGATGCTTATGCATTTCTGCCTGACTTAATTGGGTGTGTATACTTTAAATAGTAAACAATTTGACAAAACAATACATACACAAAGGGACATAATGCACAATATTATAATACTTAAAACCCAAACGTCGTAGCTTGACACAACCACAATATTGCACGCTAAGTGACCAATTTTTAATGCTAACAAGAAAACACTACCCACAATTATGTGGCCAACATTGAAAACATCAAATACAAATTTGCATGCTAAATCACATCAACAACACAAATTTCAACCCAGAACAACACACAAGGGCCCTCATTCCGAGTTGATCGGTCGCAAGGCGAATTTAGCAGAGTTACACACGCTAAGCCGCCGCCTACTGGGAGTGAATCTTAGCTTCTTAAAATTGCGACCGATGTATTCGCAATATTGCGATTACTAACTACTTAGCAGTTTCAGAGTAGCTCCAGACTTACTCTGCCTGTGCGATCAGTTCAGTGCTTGTCGTTCCTGGTTGACGTCACAAACACACCCAGCGTTCGCCCAGGCACTCCCACCGTTTCTCCGGCCACTCCTGCGTTTTTTCCGGAAACGGTAGCGTTTTCAGCCACACGCCCTTGAAACGCCGTGTTTCCGCCCAGTAACACCCATTTCCTGTCAATCACATTACGATCGCCGGAGCGAAGAAAAAGCCGTGAGTAAAAATACTTTCTTCATAGTAAAGTTACTTGGCGCAGTCGCAGTGCGAACTTTGCGCATGCGTACGAAGCGGATTTTCACTGCGATGCGATGAAAAAGAACGAGCGAACAACTCGGAATGAGGGCCAATAAACATAAGTCCATTGAAATAATAAAAAAAAAAAAACATTAATCACACTTCTTTAAAATACACCAACAAACATTTGCTTTTGAAATAAGACACCAGAAAAAGGCCAAGGCAACCAGAAAATTATACAATACAAAGGATTAAAACATACATAATTGAGATTAACAGTACATCAGGCCAGGACAACCTGTGGCTCTCCAGATGTAGTGAAACTACACATCCCCGCATGCCCTGCCACAGTTTTAGCATTCTCTAATAGCAAAACTGTGGCAAGTCATGAGGGGACTTGTAGTTTCACAACAAGTGGAGAGCCACAGGTTGGCCAGGCCTGCAATACATCACCAACACATTATAAGAATGAACCAATTTACAATCACAATTAGCTAGAAGACATTTCAGACAACTAAGGACAAAGCACAGATGTTTAAATAAAAAAAAAAATGAAACAAGAAAAACTCACCATCCTGCCTTGGCCGATCCGAATCCCGGACATGAGTCGCACCAACCACTTCTGGCGGAATGAGAGTACGCACAGGCTCCTCCCAATCCCGATAAGACGCTCGGAAGGGGTGTCCACCCCCGGTTTGCCAGGCTGATTTAGCCTCCTTCGACATCTTGGCCTTGACACAGCGCTTTATGTCGTAAAAACGCGTACGACACGTGTCCTCGGTCCGCCTCACCACACCCTCACTATTAACAGCCGCAATGACCTTCCCCCACAAAACAGTCTTCCTGCGTGACAACACCTTTGCAGCATCATGGCCAAACAACTGTCGATGATACCTCATCAGCTCCCGCACCAATACCATATTCTCAGCGTAGCTGAATTTAACATTGCGGCCCGTCTTTGTAGTGGTGCGTGGCTGCGGAGCCACAGCACCATCACTGTCACTATTACTGGAGGCCGCATCAGCAACCTCCCCCTCCTCCTCACTAACCTCCTCCACCTCACTCACCTCCTCCCTCTCACTCACCTCCTCCTCCTCACTCACCTCCTCCACCTCACTCACCTCTTCCCTCTCACTCACCTGGGACATAATCAGGACAAACAACAAATAAAACTGAGGAAAAAATCAGTAAACACACTCCTCCACTACCACTACACACCACACACCAAACACACACACACACACACACACACACACACACACACACACACACACACACACACACACACTCACTAACAATGACAATAGACTTTAAAAAAAAACAATGACAAAAAACGACAGACTTTTAAATAACTACACAACAAGTATGACAAGACTACTTACACACACAGTACAGCCCTCAACAATCGAAAATAACCTCCTCAAATCCTCCACAAACTCCAAACTACTCACCAACTCCTAACACACCTTCCTCTCACCTCTCTACTAGCTAAACCCATGAGGTGCGGACGGTTTGGGGCGTTTTTATAGTAATGAGCACAGACACTCCTCCATCACGAATCAAACCAATCACGGACGAGTGATAAAAAAAACCGAAACGGATAAACACTGCCGTAAACGAAATGTGATGCAGTCGTAAAAAAAAACATAACACGGCCGCAAATCCGCTAAATCGGCCGCATTCTACCTTACAAAACCACGAATGACATCGACATCGGAAAACACGTAAAATACAAATACGACAGCTTAGTAAATGAGGCGTAAAAAATTCAAAAAGTTGCAAATTCACACATTCTATGTCATTCGTGATGAATCTCACTCCAAATCGGTGCAAATACGAATTTTAGTAAATATACCCCATGCAGTCTATGCAACTGAAGGTCTGAGCAGTTTTGTGGTGCTCCCATCCCACACAGTGCCCACAACCATCCCATTCGGTCACCACAACAATCCCACCTTGTTACAACAGCCTTCTCACTCCATACATCCATCTCATTTAGTATACACATTTAGCTCCCTCAAACATCTTGGTTAATTGCTAAAATTATAATACCCCATCTACGGTCTATGCATCTACACTTACTTCCCCTATACACCCCCATGCTACTCTGTCTTCCCCAATCCCTACTGCTATGTTCTTCCATCTGTGCTAGTCTGTACTAACTTATCTGTACCATCTGTCTTTCCCCATCTGTGCGTTGTCTGTACCACAGTTTCCTTCTCTCTGTGCTGCTCAGTGTTTCCCTCTTCAACGTCACTCTGCCTCCTCCAATACATGGCACACTGTCTTCTCTCCCATCTGCACCAGTTTTCTATACATCCATGCCAGTGTTTTTAACCCATCGGAATCGTTGCCCCCATCCGCACCACTCTGTCTCCCTTCCCATTCTTGTTGCTTAATCTACCCCCTATCCACACCACTCTTACCCCATTCATGTAGCTGAGATCCTGAAGGTAAGTTTCATGGGTCACTATTAGGTGGGGTTTTTGCCCTATCCAACCCACCCAAGGATTAGGCCTAGCTGCCACCCCCCCAAGGGAAGGTAAAAATACTTATCCCCTCCAATGTTGGGACTGTATTCCCCTCATCCATGCTGCTCTGCCGTTTATTTCCATCTGACTGCTCTTACCCCTCCCACATCTGTGCTGCTCTTTCCCCCTCTGCCACACGGCACTGTCGACCCATCCACACAGCTCTGTCTCCCCACCATCTGTGCCACTGTCTTTCCCCATCTGTTGCACTCTGTCTTACCTCCCCCCATCTGTGGGGGTAATTCAGAGTTGATCGTAGATGTGCTAAATTTAGCACATCTACGATCATTTACTTTGACATGTGGGGGGGAAGCACAGGGATAGTCCAGCCCCCCCCCCCCCCCACACACACACACCCTCCACAAGTATAAAAGCATTGCACGGCGGCGATGCTTTTGTACCTGACAAGCAGCTCCCTGGCAGCGCAGCTCCTGCGCTCTTGGCAGGGGGGTAACCACCGCAGCCCCCCCCCCAATTGTCCGGTAACGCCTCTGTTGTGCAGACCATGCCCCGCCAACAGCATTCTAACGCTGTTTGCATTCCCCCCTCCTTCCCCGCAACCACCTCTGCCTATCAATCAGGCAGGGTGATCGCAGCCAATGAGATGCTGATAGCATCTCACTAAGCTCCCGGGGTACGCACGCGCAGTGCGGCCATTGCGCGTGCGCATCCCACAAACTAATGCAGACTGCGATCGCTGCCGCTGCAGTCTGAATTGCCCCCCGTGTTTCTTTTTCCCCCCATCAGTGCTGCTTAGTATTCCCTCTATCCACACACTTCTGTTCCCCCATCCACACTGCTGTCTCCTCCCTCCAATCAACAACTCTCTTACCTCATCCGAGCAGCTTTGTCTTCTGCTCAGACATTTAGTTGCATAGACTGCATGTGTGTATTCCAATGAGCACACAAATCTGTGAATTAGCAGCTCCACCATTGTGTGAGTGACAGCAATTTCACTCTGTGAGAGTGCTGAATCTGCACTTACCCACAGGCTGTGATGGCATACCATATCTGTATTGCGCAAGGAACACGTCCATTAAGGCGTCAGCTTTAATGATCGTAATTTCATTGCTTTTTGTAGTTTGAGTGGAAGAGTTACAATAGGTTTCTAAAATTCCGATCATGTCTTAGAAGCCTTAATGGGACATGTGAAACCGTAAGGTTTTTAGTCTATGGAATTTCATCGCTTTTTTTCAATTTATTTTTTTAATTCAGAAAAGTAAAAATTTCACTGTAAGAATAAACATTTGATTTTTTAAATGTTTAATGAAATTGTTCGTATAACATCACTGTTCTGTGCAAAATGCAAAAATAATTTTATTTACCAAACAGAATTGTTATACTTTTAACTTTGGTCAAAATACTTTGCTGCCTTTGCGGATGATGCAGGGAGGGGGTAAGTGGCAGCAGCCTGTGACTGAGGTTGGAGGCACGTGTGAAATGCATTGCGTGTACGTGTGAGGTGCCTTGTGTGTGTACGTGTGTGCCAGGTGCCGTGTATATATGTGTTTGTCAGGTGCTATGTGTATGTATATATATATATATATATATATATCTGTGTGTGTCAGGTGCCGTGCGTATATATGTGTGTGTCAGGTGCTGCGCGTATGTGTGTGTGTCAGGTGCAGCGCGTATATATGTGTATGTCAGGTGCCGCGTGTATATATGTGTGTGTCAGGTGCCGCCCGTATATATGTGTGTGTGTCAGGTGCCCCGCGTATATATGTGTGTGTGTGTCAGGTGCCCCGCGTATATATGTGTGTGTGTGTGTGTCAGGTGCCCTGCGTGTATATATATATATATATATATATGTGTGTGTCAGGTGTCGCGCATATATATGTGTGTGTATCAGGTGCCCCGCGTATATATATATGTGTGTGTGTCAGGTGCCCCATGTATATATGTGTGTGTGTCAGGTGCAGCGCGTGTATATGTGTGTGTGTCAGGTGCTGCACATATATATGTGTGTGTGTGTCAGGTGCTGCATGTATATATGTGTGTGTGTGTGTGTGTGTGTGTGTGTGTGTGCCAGGTGCCACGCATATATATGTGTGTGTGTGTCAGGTGCCACGCGTATATATGTGTGTGTGTGTGTGTGTGTCAGGTGCCGCGCATATATATATGTGTGTGTGTGTCAGGTGCCACGCATATATATGTGTGTGTGTCAGGTGCCACGCGTATATATGTGTGTGTGTCAGGTGCCGCACATGTATATATATATGTGTGTGTGTCAGGTGCCGTGCACATATATGTGTGTGTCAGGTACCGCATGTATATATGTGTGTGTGTGTGTGTGTCAGATGCTGCACGTATATATGTATGTGTGTGTGTGTGTGTCAGGTGCCGCGCATATATGTGTGTGTGTGTGTGTGTGAGGTGCCGCACATGTATATATATATATGTGTGTGTGTGTGTGTCAGATGCTGCACGTATATATGTATGTGTGTGTGTGTGTGTCAGGTGCCGCGCATATATGTGTGTGTGTGTGAGGTGCCGCACATGTATATGTGTGTGTGTCAGGTGCCGCGCGTATATATGTGTGTGTCAGTTGGCGCATGTATATATATATATATATATATATATATATATATATGGGTGTGTGTTTTTCAGGGGCCGCGCGTGTGTGTGTCAGGTGCCGCGCATGTACATACGTACATGTGTGTGTGTGTGGTGCCGCCACGCATGTATGTGTGTGTCAGGTGCGGTGCGTGTATATGTGTCTGTTTGTTAAATGCTACATCTGTGTATATGTGCCAGGTGCTGCGTAAATGCAACGTGTGTGTGTGTGTGTGTGTGGTGCTGCGTGTTTGTGTGTGTCAGGTGCTGCGTGTTTATGTGTGTGTGTGCCAGGTGCTGCATGTTTGTGTGTGTGTACCCCATGGTACTAAATGGAACCCCAGCATCCTCTAAGATGTAAGAGAAACACACATATATATATATATATATATATATAGTGGAAAGCAACACTCAGGGCACAGGGGACAACAAGCAAGGCACAGGGGACTGGACGGGGGACGGCATGCAGGCACAGGACTGTACGGGGGATCGACACTCAGGACACAGGGGACTATACAGGGGGACGACACATATGGCGCAGTGGACTATACAGTGGGGAAAAGCACAGGGCGCATGGGACTATACAGGGGGGCAACACACAGGGTGCCGAAGACTGTATAGGGGGTGACACACAGGCTGCAGGGGACTGTTAGGGAGGGGTGACAGGCAAGGTGCAAGGGTACTGTATGGGGGGGGCAACACGTAGGGCACAGGGACTTATGGGGGGGACGCAGAGGACTGTAAGGGTGGGGGCTACATGCAATGTGCAGGGGACTGTACAGGGGGGCAACACGAGGGGCACAGGGGACTGTATGGGGAGGCTGCACGCATGATGCAGGGGGATTGTACAGGGGTGACATGCAAGGCGCAGGTGACTGTACAGTGGAGCAACACGCAGGAGGTACGGGGGTGACACACAGAGGACTAAGGGGGTAGGGCAACATGCAGGATGCAGGGGGACTGTAGACTGTATGGGGTGGCGATATGCAGGTGCTGGACACAGAGCAGGAAGAAGGGAGGTGAGGGTGGTCGAACACAGCCAGAGGGAGGGAGGTGGGGGTGGTCATACACACAGCAGGAGGGAGGAAGGTGGGGGTGGTCGGACACACAGCAGGAGAGAGGAAGGTGGGGGTGGTCAGACACACAGCAGGAGGGAGGAAGGTGGGGTGGCCGGACACACAGCAGGAAAGGGGAGGAGGAGACCGGACACACAGTGGGAGAGGAGGGGAGGAGACCGGACACACAGCGGGAGAGGAGAACGGACACACAGCAGGAGAAGGGGCGAGGAGACCCGACACACAGCGGGAGAGGGGGGAGGAGACCGGACACACAGCGGGAGAGGAGACTGGACACACAGCGGGAGACTGGGGGAGGAGGACGGACACACAGCGGGAGAGGGGGGTGGCCGGACACACGGCGGGGTGGCCGGACACACAGCAGGAGGGAGGGAGGTGGGGGTGGCCGGAAACACAGCGGGAGAGGGGGCAGGAGACCGGATACACAGTGGGAGAGAGGGGAGGAGACCGGACACACAGCGGGAGAGGAGACCGGACACACTGCGGGAGAGTGGGAGAGATCGGACACACAGCGGGAGAGGGGGTGACTTGATACACGGGGTGGGGGGTGGCCATACACACAGCAGGAGGGAGGGAGGTGGGGGTGGCCAGACACCGCAGGAGGGAGGGAGGTGGGGGTGATTGGACACACAGCAGGAGGGAGGGAGGTGGGGGTGGTCGGACACACAGCAGAAGGGAGGGAAATGGGGGTGGTCGGACACGCAGCGGGAGGGCGGGGATGGATGGCCGGAGACACAGCGGGCAGGGAGGAGGCCGTACACACAGCAGGCTGGGGGTGTCCGGACACAGCGGGTGGGGAGGAGGGGGGTGGCCGGACACAGCGGGAGGAGGGGGAGGGTGGGGGTCGGACACACAGCGGGAGGAAGAGGAGGGAGAGGTGGCCGGACACACAGCAGGAGGGAGGGAGGTGGTCGGACACAGAGCGGGTGGGAAGGGAGGGATGGCCGGACACACAGCGGGAGGGGGATGTGGGGTGGTCGGACACACAGTGGGAGGGGGGGGAGCAGGGCACACAGCAGGAGAGGGGGGAGGTGGCCGAACACACAGCAGGGGAGGAGACCAGACACACAGCAGGAGAGGGGGGGGAGGAGACCGGACACACAGCGGGAGAGGGTGGTGGTGGCCGGACACACAGGGGGGTGGCTGTTCACACAGCAGGAGGGAGGGAGGTGGGGGTGGTCAGACACACAGCAGGAGGGAGGGAGGTGGGGGTGGTTGGACACACAGCAGGAGGGAGGGAGGTGGGGGTGGTCAGACACACAGCAGGAGGGAGGAAGGTGGGGGTGGTCGGACACACCGCAGGGGGAAGGGAGGTAAGGGTGGGCGGACACACAGCTGGAGGGAGGAAGGTGGGGGTGGTCGGACACACCGCAGGAGGGAGGGAGGTGGGGGTGGCCGGACACACAGTGGGAGAGGGTGGGAGGAGACCGGACACACAGTGGGAGAGGGGGGGAGGAGACCGGACATGCAGCGGTAGAGGGGGGAGGAGACCAGACACACAGCGGGAGAGGAGACCGGACATACAGCGGGAGGGGGGGGGGAGACCGGACACACAGCGGGAGAGGGGGGAGGAGACCACACACAGCGGGAGGGGGGGGAGGAGACCGGAAACACAGCGGGAGAGGGGGAAGGAGACCGGACACACAGTGGGAGAGGGTGGTGGTGGCCGGACACACAGTGGGAAGGGTGGCCGGACACAGTGGGATGAGGGGAAGGGGGTGGCCGGACACAGCGGGAGGGTGGAGGTCGGACACACAGCGGGAGGAGGGGGAAGGGTGGGGGTTGGACACAAAGTGGGAGCAGGAGGGTTGAGGCGTGGCCGGACACACAGTGGGGGCGGGGCAGACACACAGGGGGAGGTGGGGGTGGTCAGACACGAAGCAGGAGGGAGGAAGGTGGGGGTGGTCGGATACATAGCAGGACGGAGGGAGGTGGGGGTGGCCGGACACAGAGCAGTAGAGGGGGGAGGAGACCGGACACACAGCGGGAGAAGGGGGGGAGAAGACCGGACACACAGCGGGAGAGGAGACCAGACACACAGCGGAAAGCAGGGGGAGGAGACCGGACACACAGCGGGAGAGGCGGGGAGGAGACCAGACACACAGCGGGAGAGGAGACCGGACACACAGCGGGAGAGGGGGGTGGTGGCCGGACACACAGGGGGGTGGCCGTTCACACAGCAGGAGGGAGGGAGGTGGGGTGGTCAGAAACACAGCAGGAGGGAGAAAGGTGGGGGTGGTCAGACACACAGCAGGAGGGAGGAAGATGAAGGTGGTCGGACACACCACAGGGGGGAGGGAGGGAGGGGTGGGCGGACACACAGCAGGAGGGAGGAAGGTAGGGGTGGTCGGACACACCGCAGGAGGGAGGGAGGTGGGGGTGGCCGGACACACAGCGGGAGAGGGTGGAAGGAGACCGGACACACAGTGGGAGAGGGGGAAGTAGACCGGACACACAGCGGTAGAGGGGGGAGGAGACCAGACACACAGCGGGAGAGGAGACCGGACATACAGCGGGAGAGGGGGGGAGGAGACCGGACACACAGCGGGAGAGGGGGGGAGGAAACCACACACACAGCGGGAGGGGGGAGGAGACCGGACACACAGCGGGAGATGTGGAAGGAGACCGGACACACAGTGGGAGAGGGTGGTGGTGGCCGGACACACAGTGGGAAGGGTGGCCGTACACAGCAGGATGAGGGGAAGGGGGTGGCCGGACACAGCGGGAGGGTGGAGGTCGGACATACAGCGGGAGGAGGGGGGAAGGTGGGGGTCGGACACAAAGTGGGAGCAGGAGGGTTGAGGGGTGGCCGGACACACAGCGGGGGCGGGGCAGACACACAGGGGGGGTGGACAGACACACAGCTGGATGGATAAAGGTGGGGGTGGTCGGACACACAGCAGGAGGGATGGAGGTGGGGGTGATCAGACACAAAGCAGGAGGGAGGGAGGTGGGGGTGGTCGGACATAGAGCAGGAGGGAGGGAGGTGGGGGTGGCCAGACACAGAGCAGTAGAGGGGGGAGGAGACCGGACACACAGCGGGAGAGGGGGGGAGAAGACCGGACACAAAGCGGGAGAGGCGGGGAGGAGACCAGACACACAGCGGGAGAGGAGACCGGACACACAGCGGGAGAGGGGGGGAGGAGACCGGACACAAATCGGGGGAGGGGTGTGTGGCCGGACACACAGGGGGTTGGCTGTTCACACAGCAGGAGGGAGGGAGGTGGGGTGGTCAGACACACAGCAGGAGGGAGGGAGGTGGGGGTGTTGGACACACAGCAGGAGGGAGGGAGGTGGGGGTGGTCAGACACACAGCAGGAGGGAGGAAGGTGGGGGTGGTCGGACACACTGCAGGGGGGAGGGAGGTGAGGGTGGGCGGACACAAAGCAGGAGGGAGTAAGGTGGGGGTGGTTGGACACACCGCAGGAGGGAGGGAGGTGGGGGTGGCCGGACACACAGCAGGAGAGAGTGGGAGGAGACCGGACACACAGTGGGAGAGGGGGGAGGAGACCGGACACACAGCAGTAGAGGGGGAGGAGACCAGACACACAGCGGGAGAGGAGACCGGACATACAGTGGGAGAGGGTGGGAGGAGACCGGACACACAGCGGGAGAGGGGGGAGGAGACCGGACACACAGCGGGAGGGGGGGGAGGAGAGCGGACACACAGCGGGAGAGGGGGAAGGAGACCGGACACACAGTGGGAGAGGGGGGTGGTGGCCGGACACACAGTGGGAAGGGTGGCCGGACACAGCGGGATGAGGGGAAGGGGGTGGCCGGACACAGCGGGAGGGTGGAGGTCGGACACACAGCTGGAGGAGGGGGGAGGGTGGGGGTCGGACACAAAGTGGGAGCAGGAGGGTTGAGGGGTGGCCGGACACACAGCGGGGGCGGGGCAGACACACAGGGGGGTGGCCAGACACACAGCAGGAGGGACGGAGGTGGGGGTGGTCGGACACACAGCAGGAGGGATGGAGGTGGGGGTGGTCAGACACAAAGCAGGAGGGAGGAAGGTGGGGTTGGTCGGACACACAGCAGGAGGAAGGGAGGTGGGGGTGGCCGGACACAGAGCAGTAGAGGGGGGGAGGAGACCGGACACACAGCGGGAGAAGGGGGGAGAAGACCGGACACACAGCGGGAGAGGAGACCAGACACACAGGGGAAAGCGGGGGGGAGGAGACCGGACACACAGCGGGAGAGGCGGGGAGGAGACCAGACACACAGCGGGAGAGGAGACTGGACACACAGCGGGAGAAGGGGGGTGGTGGCTGGACACACAGGGGGGTGGCCGTTCACACAGCAGGAGGGATGGAGGTGGGGGTGATCAGACACAAAGCAGGAGGGAGGGAGGTGGGGGGTGGTCGGACATAGAGCAGGAGGGAGGGAGGTGGGGGTGGCCAGACACAGAGCAGTAGAGGGGGGAGGAGACCGGACACACAGAGGGAGAGGGGGGGAGAAGACCGGACACAAAGCGGGAGAGGCGGGGAGGAGACTAGACACACAGCGGGAGAGGAGACCGGACACACAGCGGGAGAGGGGGGGAGGAGACCGGACACAAATCGGGGGAGGGGTGTGTGGCCGGACACACAGGGGGTTGGCTGTTCACACAGCAGGAGGGAGGGAGGTGGGGGTGGCCAGACACACAGCAGGAGGGAGGGAGGTGGGGGTGGTTGGACACACAGCAGGAGGGAGGGAGGTGGGGGTGGCCAGACACACAGCAGGAGGGAGGGAGGTGGGGGTGGTTGGACACACAGCAGGAGGGAGGGAGGTGGGGGGTGGTCAGACACACAGCAGGAGGGAGGAAGGTGGGGGTGGTCGGACACACCGCAGGGGGGAGGGAGGTGAGGGTGGGCGGACACAAAGCAGGAGGGAGTAAGGTGGGGGTGGTTGGACACACCGCAGGAGGGAGGGAGGTGGGGGTGGCCAGACACACAGCGGGGAGAGAGTGGGAGGAGACCGGACACACAGTGGGAGAGGGGGGAGGAGACCGGACACACAGCAGTAGAGGGGGGGAGGAGACCAGACACACAGCGGGAGAGGAGACCGGACATACAGTGGGAGAGGGTGGGAGGAGACCAGACACACAGCGGGAGAGGAGACCGGACATACAGTGGGAGAGGGTGGGAGGAGACCGGACACACAGCGGGAGAGGGGGGAGGAGACCGGACACACAGCGGGAGGGGGGGGAGGAGAGCGGACACACAGCGGGAGAGGGGGAAG